>NC_136817.1:52593318-54079339 GCF_951394365.1 Tetrao urogallus | reverse complement strand
TATGCAGGTTTTTCCCAGGAGAGATGGAGGAAAGAGGAGAGTATTGTCTTTCTTTAAAAGGATAGTGCATTAGTGACTATATTTTTTTGTTAGATCCCAGTTTGTCTAGTTGGGGAATTTATGGACTTTTAAAAATAGATTTTGCCAAACAATTGTGTGGGCAACTGCTGACTTGCAGTCTGCACGGTATCTTTCCGTCAGCCTCAGGAAGATTAAAGCAGGTTCTATTTTCATCATGAGGGAGCTAAGGATGTAGACACAAAGGAGAAATTCACTTTTTGTCCACATCAAGCTGAGCCTCTTGCCAGACGATGCGGCGTTCACTGCAACAATCGCCAACATAATGTGTTGCCTTCTATAGTCCCTTCAGGTTGAAGAATAGCCTTGTACTACTACACGTAGAGAGCAGGAGTGTTTCCCAGTCCCTGGGTCTCTACTGCTAGGACAATTTCTTTCCTAGTTTTACATGCCAAAAAGCTGACAGAAAAATAACACTGCTGTACAAAGGAGCAAAATCTCACCACACCATACACGTGAGGAAGGAAATACAGATGAAAATGAAAATTTCTCTGAAAGATCAAAGTTATTTATTCCTGGATCTTCTTCTAAGTCCTGATTCTAATTTGGCAGTGTGATGCTCAGAGAGAAATGCATGTCACAGCCTGGTATCTCCCCCTCTTAGATGGTAAAGTGGGAAAGGAGCCCTGCCATCATATCTACACGAGGCAAACCTTGCACAGAACAGGGACTCAAGAATGGAAATGATCTTCTCAGCCATCAAATCCAGGTCCCTGGTGTCACAGGCTCCAAAGTGGTACAGTCCCTTTTATAAACTGATCACCAGCCACTGGGAGATATTTTCCTTCCCCTGCCACCCTCAGCAGCAGCTCTTCCTGAACCTCAACCTTTTTATGGTCAAATCTTCTGCCTCTAATTTTCAGCCTACCTGTGCTTGTGGCTAGTTCACATCCATTTTTTCTTGTATCAACACTGTCTTTTAGCTTGAATAGCCCTTTCCCTCCCTGGTGTTTATCTTTCTAAGTATTTATGGTAAACAACCATATCATCTTTCTGCCTTTGTTTTGCTGGGCTGCCCAAGCCAAGCTCTTTAAGCCTCTGCTCACAGGATAGGCTCTCCAGTCCTCTGATCTTCTCAGCAGCCATTCCGTGCACCTGCTCCAAACGGAATTTATCATTTGTGCATACAGCTGAGCTGAACTGTGCATAGTATTTCTGATGGGGTCGCATATCACTAAATATGCCACTGAAACAGCATAAGCAGAAGAGATATAGGACATATGTATAGGATGCTGCTGTTACTCTTGGGTATATAGAATCATAAATGTACTTGGCACTTACTGAGTCAAAATAAATACATATATATATCAAAATGTAAGTATTTAAACAAAGACAGGAAGCTATTGCATAGTAAAAGGTATAATCATTTCTTCATTTAGGAAGAAAAAGAAAGGAAGAAAATCACTTTACCTTGAATCTAAATGTAACTTCAGATGAAAAAGTTTACTATGGAATATAACACAATTAAACTGCAGCTGCGCCTCCCATGAAATACCACCCTCCTGTGTCAACCCAAGGAAGGGCTTGGCGCTGCAGCTCTTCTACCAAGCCCTGATAAACACCTGTATGAAATGGGAAATGTGGAGGGAAACTTAGGGAGCCGGCCAGCACCTCTGAGTTAGTCGTACCCAAGTGAGCTCTCATCAGTGCTGCTGCTGCTGCCAGATGAGTGGGCACCAACGCCACGAGCACAGCAGCTCCCTAACCTCCTGATGAGCCCACTGAGCCTCCCACATGCAAGCAGACACAGCGACAGGACAGAAATGACTAAATACAATAGCATTTGCAGCAATTCTTCCTTCACCCCATTGGTAATGGCCCAGAGCACAACACTAAGCTGAACCCAAGTGCTGCAGTACAGGTAGAGCTTACCTCCAGGCACACCAGCAGTCAGCAGGCTCTCAGCAACACCCCACAGAAGGCTACAGACACTCGTGCTACCTAATTAGCAGTGACATTAAAGAAGAAAAGGGACACTGAGTAGGACACTGGGGTTAACCTTAGCCTATGTGAGCTGTGCTATGTGATCTTTTATTCCATCTGTTATCAACATGCTTCAAGAGATTAATCCAATACTCACCATTTTGAACGAGCAGATACCATTTTGTTTCTCCGTATCATACTTCAGAAATCTCAAAAGTTCACAGTATGACTGACAGCTGGAAGAGGTGCCACGAGGTTAAAGGACAACCTATTCATTTTTCAAGGGCAAGAAATCCTTTACAAGACTTTCAGAGATTTTTTTCCTTTTAGCATTTTTCTGTTGTTTGCCTAACCCAAACTTCAAGGGTATACTGGAGTCTAAGAGCTGATTTAACAGGGACAGTCAGCCAGAGACTAAACAATCTCAGAGAAATGTGCCATATGCCAATCCTAAAAACACATAAATTATGGTACTCATGCAAGACATCACTGCAGGATGCGGTACTCAAGCAATAACCCTCACATCAGTACTAAATGGTACTTACTGCAGCAGGCATTACCAGCCACAAAGACACCTTGTTTCCGTAACCCCAATATAAAGTTTTACACCAGATCAAGGGCAGTGTGAGAAAACTGATAGCTTTAATAGCCACAGCTACGTCAGGGGAAGATGAAGCTGTGAAAGTCCCCACGACCAAAGAGTTGCTCCACAGGAGTACAGCTCCGTGTGTGAGTGCAGCCCAACAAACACACAGTGACGGCTGGCAGGGCTGCTTCTCTTTAGAGAGAGTGACAGGGGATTTCCTGGCACATACGCAAATGCCTCTGAAAGAAACACAGGAAAATTGCCTCTTAGCTGGGAAAACACATGCTTCCCAGTGCTAGAGAGACGAGGACATTCTGGGGTATTCAGTGAAGGGCCACAAAATGATGGAATGGAACTCTCCTCTCCCCTGAGCAAAGGCTGCGAGCTGGGGCTGTTCAGCCTGGAGATGGTCCTGGCTACCCTGCTCTGGGTGGCCCTGCTTGAGCCGGGGCTGCACCATATGGACCCAGAGGTTCCTGCCAACTTCAGCCATGCAATGATTCCAAGATTCTGTGCAGGGGGAGCCCAACTCTCAGCTGCCCTCATCCCACAGAGGGAGAAGCAGCAGTGCTGCAGCCACCTGCAGGCATGCCGCTCACCTTGCCATGGGGCAGGAGCTGGGCATACCAACGGCAGCCTTTTGTCAGCCACTGGATATAGGGCCAATTAGTCTCAGCTGGTCATTAATCTGGTATTATATTGTAGGTCAAAGTGCCCTTCTGTTTAGACCTTATTGTGAACGTCTTCTGCTTTCTCAGCATCGTGATTTACTGTTTGGAGTGATGTAACTTCATGTCACTGTCACTTCCACTGCATGCGTTCTGCTCTTTGCCTCTAAGACATCTTGACACCTTGATATACAAACCAGAGGTTCAAAGATGGTTGTAAATACTGTACTAAGATCCATTCCTGCTAAGTTGGAGAGAATCTAACACAACTAATTGCATACATATAAGTAAAGAGATTGACTTGAGAAATTCATAAAGTAAAAATATTGCATTAATAAATTAAGAGCTGCAACCTGTCTGAAGTTCAACTGTATCGACTGCTGGAACATTTGAATGATTGCTATAATTACTGTAGATACCAGTGCCAGTTTACAATATGGCCACTTGTGCTTGCACTGTCTTTCCCATCTTTGCAGCAGCACTATAGCTCCAAATACAACTGTTGCTGAATATGAGCAGGAGTGCCTGGAAGGCAGCGCTGTATTTTATACCTCTATGCTTTTGGTGCTTAATTGGGTCCTAAATTAAATATGCTGAATATATACTTAATTAAATGTGCTAAAGAAATATTCTAGGTGCATTTAGAAAAGATTTGTTTGGTCAACTAAGATGTTTTGCAACTGTAATTGCATTATTGTTATTGGCATTTCTAAATCACTCTCTGCATTTCCTTTGGAATAAATGTCTCGGTAGCTCACCAGTATAATGTATTACCATGCTGCAGAACTGGAGGAACGCATTATATATTCATGTACACTTGGCTTTAACCACTTACAGTATAACGATGAAGTAAGGATTATTATGCAGTAAGTTTGCTGAATCATCATTCTTTTAAACCATAAATACACTCAGCATATACCACAACATCCACCCAATACGAAATTCGGTAAACAAACTTGCTTATATTTTGAAATTGAATGGACAATTGCAACTGAATTTAGTCAAAACCCAGCATTTCATAAACACAGTCCATAAGCTGTGATACAGCACAGCATATTTCTCTTACAGTATAGGGAAGAAAGGAGGTAGTATCACATGCGTTCCTGACACCTAGATACTCATTCAAAAATAGGTCCTGATAATCGTCTAAATAGCTAAAATTATAAAAAGACAGAAAATCCCTTTATATTATATTTTCTGAAGCATCATCAACACTGCAGAAGAGCAAGGGAAATCTATATCCCTTTTATCAGCTTCTAAAAGTGATGTATATTATCTATTTGACAATATCCTTTGTCAAACTGCATCCAGGGCATTTGCTTTCTCAAAAATTGCAACCAAAACCAAACCCAAGGAACATAAAACATTACAACAGAAGTAGAATGGTCTTTAGAACAGACTGACTGTACGTGGACAGAGAAAAAAAGAATGTCTAGTTTTTTCATTCTATCAGTTTAGTAACATACAGGGATTTTCACTGTTCCTGTGTATTACAGTTCTGGTAATAGGCTTACTTGCAGGCATACATGGTGTAACACAGAACATGCTTGCTTTTAGCATTAATTTTTTTAATTACTTTTTCATAATGGTTCTATATTTGCAATTTGCACTTAGTACATCCTTCAGACTGTATATTCCTTAACCTCTTGAGAATCTTCTTTCCCCTATCTTTGTGGTGTTTAACACAGCAAGATAAATGGTATGAATCCGAGCTCCAAAGCCATGGGAGGCGATACCCTTTGGTGCAGCCCTTCCCTTCACCACGGAGGTGATGCTGTGATGTGGCCACGGGGGGGGCAGGCAGTGCCCCAGCCTAGCCAAGCTTTTAAGCACACACTTAACTTTAAGCATATGATTACTTTAAATTACTTCAGTGGGATTATTCACACACTTGAATTAAATGGTCTTTCGGATTTGAGCCCTTATGTACGGTGCACAGCCTATCTCTGCAGGCGCTCCCAAAATGCTGAGGGGATGAGGGCTGAGCGGGAGAGGCACCATGACGAGTTCCCGAGTTCCCAGGACCTTACAAAGCACCCCGGTAAGATAAAGACAATCTCTCTTCTAATGTCAGTTGAAAACTGCCACCTTCCTGTGCTGAGGTGGGGGTCTCATAGAGAACTGTGGTTCTCATTACAGCCAGGTAAGAGAGCCACTATCTTTTAGAAGTAGACTTACTGATCAGAAACGTCACTTTTGAACTCAAATTTTAACATTTTCTACAGGAAAAAATAAAAATAATAAAAAAAAATTTCTAAGAGCACCTCACTTCATTGCTTGGTGCTGAATACCTGACACTTTTCGGTAACTTTGGGACTGAGAGGTGGCAGTTTACCAAGGAAAGGTCAAAAGCTCAACTGCTGTGGAGAGAAGAGACTCGCTCATATTCTGATTTTCAAGATGTAAAGAGCATTAATAAAAGGGGGGGGGAGGGGAGAGACGGGGAAGAGTTGTTTGTTTGTTTTCACTTAATACAGTAAAAACCTCCAGTACTTCCTGAGCAGCCCTTGGCTCCTTATCTCACACATCAGCTCTCTGCAGCTCCCCTTGTGCAGACCTCCCCAGCCCAGGCTGGATGGAAATGGAACCGAGGAGAAACCCTGCCCTTCAAATAGACAGCACAGCTGCATGCGGGCTGGTCAGGATGTGTCAAGCCCTCTAACTATATTGATGGGAACTGAAGGGGATTAAAAACCACTGATACAGAGGGGAAGAAAAACACTGTTGATCTGGCACTTCTTCAGCATCAGAACCAATTTGCAAGAGTATGAACTTAGTGGTTTTCACAGATAAATGCAATGTGAGAGCCCTCATGTTAACGTACTTCATTTTCTACCATATCAAAAATTGTCCCCCCCAGAAAGCAAACACAGACACGATCTTGTGCCGCACATTTTGAAATCAGGGCTTATTGGTCTTTGTCAACATTTTGAAGCAGGCGGTATGAAAGTTGTTAATTTTTACTAATGAAGATCCATGCAACTTCAGCGTGCTGCTTCGGTAGGTAGATAGCGTGCCAGAAGACCACGCGCTGTATTCCCAGCAATGAGACATAAGCACATAGTTTTGCTGCAGTCTTGCTACTTGCACTATGTGTCACTGTGTATCAGTGTTAGCTGAAGAAATGAGAGCAGGGCTAACCAGGGAGAGAGGGGGGAAAAAGTAAGAGCGGTGACATACGATTTTTCCTGAAACATCGCTTCTCTCTTTTCAATGTATTAGGAAAAGGTTATGCTCCTTTTGCTCATAATTATAAAACAAGAATGTTAATATCACAAAGGTTCAGCATAAATCAATTTCAAACTGCTAAATTTATTGCAGAGTGCTTGCAATATATTATCTGAAATGGGAAACAAATCCAAGGCCAGGATACTTTATACCAATACTTTCTAATTATATCTAAAACATCAGATAACATTTACGTTTCTATTAAGAATTGTTTTTGTTTTTTTTTTTTTTCTTTTTTTCTTTTTTTTTTAAATACCAGAAAACCTGTGGAAATATATTTTAGCTGCGATGAATACAAAACAAAACTGATTCATAGAACCTGAAATGTGTTTGTAATGAGGAGAAATTACTTATGTGGCATAAAAGCATCAAACTAAAATTATACTTCCCATTTTTAACCTTCAAGGAAGGTATTTCAAGGTACAGTCTAGATTAACATTGTGATTATTATTATTGTTACTATCATTGTTATATACTATCATTATTATTACATAAAAACTGGTGGGAAAAAAGGACAACAGAAATCTTTGAAGTTGCCTCATTTGGAGTCTGAACTGATGTGCACTAACATGTCTCAGCAGATTTTTCCGATACTTCCAATACAGCATTAAGAATGAACCAGAAGATCAAGGTGATTTAATTTCAATTTTATAATGGTATTTTTAAGAGTAATGGTTTATTTTCTTTGCATGGAAATACAGGTGAATTACTGGTTCAGAGTTAAATCTGGAATGCAGCAGCCTGAACATAATCCCTGTAATTAACAGATAGTCCAGCGTGCTGGCTGGGCTTTCCCCTCTACAGGAGTTAAAGTCATTTATAAGGAAGACAGAAGGACAAGAAGGGAGAAAATACATTTTTCTCTATCTGATGCAACATTTCATTGCAACGCTTTCATTCATACACGGATATTTAAAAATACGCTTTCGAAGATAGCTGATATTTGTACTGAAATACAAACCTAAAGGTATCTTTATCTCAGCGCACAGGAGACGTGCAGAAATCTTGGGAACTCTAATGAGAATACACCTCACCAGTCTGTTGTCCAAAACACAAAACTGCTATACCACATAGCACAATATTGGCAGTATCTGCTTTGCACTGCTAACGTAAGGAGAAAGAGGATTCTTTTCAATGTGAAGAAGTCTTCTTTCAATGTCTGATCAAAGGAAATGCAGATGCTGTTGCCTCGGTGTGAAGAGGAGATATTGTACATCATATGGCGATTGAGAACAAACTCTGCATCGAAAGAAATGTTTTGGGGTTTTTTTTTGTTTTTTTTTTGACAAAAAACGAGGCAGGCAACAGAGTGGACACCTGGTCATTTAAAATGCACCAGGATTTGAATGGTGTACCCACTCGCCAAATTGCTGCTGCTTCTCTGAGCCAGAATAAGTAAAATGTGTTTCCCTTATACATTTCAGCTGTTGTGCTGTATCGGAATGCACTCTGGGCTGGAATGTGAAAACAAGCCCAAATCATTCTCCTGGATTGTTTTCCCACAATTCCTACCAGCTTTCACTGCAAAAATGCATCTGACAAATACTGCCTTTACTGCATTACTTTCAAATTAGGACTAATAAAGCCCTGTCCCAGACTGATATAAAATAACACTTTTTTTTTTTTTTTTTTTTTTTTTACTGCAGAAGATCTCATTTTAATTCCAACAACAGCACAGTCAGTCCCGCAGGCAGATGACAGACTCCACGGGTACGGTTAAGTTTTCCAATCTCTAACTAAAACCCAGCATGTATCCGTATTGGAGAATAGCTTGCCATTTTTCTTTGTCAGCTCCAACTCACATCAACAGTATGCATCACCTGTACAAGTTCTGCATTTTTAAGCAATTCTCTGGCTTATTCCTAATGCTGACTACATTAGGAATGCCCGATAGGAATCTCCCCATTGCCACTGCACGTACAACCGGCTCACCACTCTCTCCTTATCCTCCTGATGGGAAGCATAGGGTGACAGCTTGGTGCCCTCACTGCCTTCCTCCCAACGCATGGCCTCTCTGGGGAGGGAGTTCCCATCTCCCTCCAAGCCAAAGAGACTTGGGAACGGTGTGCGTGCCCCTGGTGACCCTCTCAGCCTACCTTGTTAAGCCTTTTTCTACTCATATATACTCATATTGCCCAGGGAGGTGGTGGAATCACCGACCCTGGGGGTGTTCAAGGAAAGACTGGATGTTGCGTTGAGGGACATGGTTTAGTAGGAGCTATTGGGAATAGGTGAACGGTTGGACTGGGTGATCTTTTAGGTCTTTTCCAACCTTAGTGATTCTATGATTCTATGATTCTATGATTCTATATTCTACTACATATAGCCATCCTTTGTGTAAAGAAAACCTCTTTATTATTGGGCCTCTTGTCCTGCAAGCAAATGCCCAAGTGCTGTTGCAATTGTCAGAGGGAGTTACTGGAAATAGTTGCGCTAATTATGCTCCTGTCCAAATTGGTTACTAATCTTATATTCCAGTTAAACCACCAGAAGGATTTCTAAAACAATGGGCTTTTTGTTAGTTAGTGGATTTTATCAGACAGATAATGGCAGAAAAGAAATAAATAAATTCAGGGAGACACAATTACATCATCTTACTTTTTCCACATGATAAACAAAATGGTATTCACTTCCCTCCCCAGAGTGCTACGAGGCTTATTCCATTAAGGTTTGTCGAGTGCTTGGATGGAAGGCCCTCTAAGTGCACAGTGTTATTAGTAAATATTAAATGGAAAACCAAAGGATAATTATCAGGATAAACAAGCTAACTTCTGTCTGGCAAATGCAGCCCATCCACATGCTGTAGCACCATGCCTCCCTCGAATCCCCAAAGCTAAGGTTTGCTCACGTTCAAACCTACCAGAGCCAAAATTCTTCATCCCTATCCCTTTCTCAATCCTGAACAGAAGTTTTGCTTCCAGTATAGCTAACATGCTAGACAGGAGACAATGTTGAGTGGAGTGATGCTATTTATTTCCCGAGCATCCCCTGTTCGCCATCCCACAGCACAGAGACCATAGGGCTGCACCAAATACGCATAATCCCTGCTGCCACCATCCCCATGCCCTCAATCTGCACCAGAAGGGATCTCCTATGTTACGGTCCTTCTGCCTTTCCCATTCATTCCTTTATGCCATTCCCTTCATGCCTTTATCCCCAGGATAGAGAGAGAGGAAAATAAGTCACCCTATGCATTTTTCTCCAGAGATAAAAGAAAGACGTTTAAAGCATTTGTGTGACGGTGTGCTGATCAATCAGAATTAGAGATAAAACTGCCCTTAATACCATATGTGAGTAAAGGTCTCAGATATTTTCGCATTGATCATTTCTGATTAAAACTAATGTCATCTGGTACCTTTGGTGTTGTGCTTTTTTTTTTTTTTTTTTTTTTTTTTTAAACTTTCCTGTTAAGTGAAGCCTGCACCGGGTGCAGCCATCTGGGGCTTTGCATCTTCCCATGCCTGCTGTGCTGGCGGATGGCATCTCTTGTGCACAAGGCACAGGCTGACATGGCTTCAAAGCAGTGCAGCTGCTGCAATGATGCAACTCCTTTCACTCTGGGAAAGGGTGGGGATGGGGAATGCCATGGAAAATAATATTTCTGGTGAGTAGAATGGGAACTCTAGCACAGACAGAAGAACCTAGAACTAGATGATCTTTAAAGGTCACTTCCAAATGAAACAATTCTAAGATAATATGAACTTCACATCCAGGATCTCCTGTCTGGAGAAGCAGTGTCTATGCCAACCTTAAACTTCCTTCAGAAGAGGGCAGGCACCTCCTGCCTGCAGGCTGCCCTCAGAGCCCAAGCAGGAGCATCACGGAGGGGCTGACCCCCTCTCATGGCCAAGGACGTATTTGAAAGGCCTCTGCTGTGCTCAGGGCATCACAATGGCAACAAGCCTGTCCTACCAGAGGTAAGCTCTGAGACAACAACCTTGAATTACTGTGGCTTCTTGCTATGATAGACTACTTACTCAAAAGCAGCATTCACAAGATGGATTTTTGGGGCTTTTGCACTAAGAAACCCCACTAGAAACCACATCTTAAAACACCAGTAGAAGTATCAGAAGCAAAAACAGTATGCACGATAGAAGCAAACTTCCCATCGTTTTCACTCTAACTCAGAACAAGTGGCTGTGATACAGAACGTGAGGACAAACCAGAGATGACAGCAGAGATAAGACGTCAGCCCCTTCCCCAGCTCCCCAGGGCTTTGGGCTGCACCAGGGCCAGCAAGTTGGAATGGGGCACACATAGAAGGGAATCCCACCCCAGCAACACGATGGCTAGGCTGCTGACAATTCGGAAAGACATGCACCTCCCCTTACATTTCTGCACAGCTATTAGTTTAGCACCAACCTCACCAGCATATCAAGCTACTTGGATAGCTGGGTTTTACGAGAGAAACTTCCAATTATGCCCACTTATGATGTTATATATTCATATAACAGCTTCAGATTCAGTACAGCCTGCAAACAAGCCCTTGCTCTGCAGCTGTCATGTGGTTGGGCGTGCACCAAGAATGGTTTGAGGCATCATGAAATGCTGTCACATCTCCAGCTTCTCAGAAACCTCCTTCCAACACTAAACAGCCTGAATTGGAAGTATGGACTGAATTGGAACCATGCAATTTTTAATGCGTCTACTTATTGAATTTTTAATTTGCAGATTATTGACTGTATGGACTGTAATGGCTTTGAACAACAGGGTGAGTGTGTATGCCAGACATCTGAAGTAATTCCATGTGAAAAGAGATGGCAAATTGCTGGAGCCTTTAATTACACTATTATTTAATAGTATTAAGGAAGAGCCTGAAAAAATGCCAGTCTCCCCCTGCACATTTATCTACATCTCAATAAAATGAAACGCCATTTCCGTGATGGGAGGGATGGTTTAAATATACATACTTATATGCAACATCTTTGAGGGGTGTTGGTATAAAAGGGGAGATCATAAAGAGCTGATAATTTCAGTCCATGGGATTTGAACACTTTATGCTTCTGTGATCCTCTAAGCCCCAGACATCAAGAAGTCATTAAATGAGAAATAATTAGTTTTCTTCTATGCAGATGAAGACCATAAAGAAAATATCTCTGCCACCGATCCCTTACATCTGCCCACAGATATACAGATATCACAGATACAGGTAAAACAAAGCACGCTCCCACAGAATCATAGAATAGCTTGGGTTGGAAGGGACTTTAGAAATCACCCAGCTCCAACCCCTCTACCGGGGGCAGGGCTGCCACCCACCAGACCAGGCTGCCCAGTGCCCACCAAACCTGTCCTTGAACACCTCCAGGGACGGAGCATCCACACCTTCTCTGGACAACCTGTCCCAGTGCCTCACCACCCTTCTCAGAGAAGAACTTCCTCCTGACATCCAATCTAAATCTCCCAGAAGCAGGCACTGGTGGCTTCTGCTACCTTGCGCCCTCCCTTGTTGGCAGCAGGGCACCGCTCTTCTTTTCTTTCCTCATGATTTTATTTGGAAACAAAAAGAAACAACATCCTGTCATCAAACATGAGGAAAGCGTAATTATCATAGCTACGTTTTACCTACCACAGTGAACGTTATTACTATGTGAAGATTACAAACACAAAGCCTCCAGGAATGTCAAAAGAGAATGTCATAACTAAGCTTCTGAAATAAATGCTTGGGAAAACCCTTACCGAAATCACATTGTCTACACACATGTTATTATTAAGGGCTGTTCCTTAAAAGACCTGGGAAATAATCTGTGCAAAAGGAAGGCTGGACTGTTATTCCAGAGGAAAACAGCAGCCGCACACAGGGACAGCATTTGCCAAAGCTTCTTTCGAAACAGGACAGCTGAAAGCCCCAGACACCAGCAGCCCTTGGCTCAGCTGGGCACTCAGCAGCTGCCATCAGCCATGAGCCCAGCAAAGCAGGGCCCATCTTTTCACCATTCACACCACTAACTGCACTTCTTCTCCTGCTTCTGCCCACTGTCAACAGCCACGCAGCCAAGAGAACCCAAAGGTCTGTGCTGAAAAGCATCACTGCTAACATTTAACCACACTGTGACCAAAAAATGAACTGAGGATGCTGAGGTGCCTGTGACTGCTTTCCTGTGACCACAGATGGCTGACCAGCTCACGCTCACTGAGATCTAACAGTGCTGAAGAAGAGAGCTAAGGCATACTGCATTTGCAGCTGAAATGGCACACAGTACGATGGAGCTTGTGGAAGGGAATTTTTCAAATTCCTTTCAATGTCAGGTCCTTAACTTTGCAGTGGCAGTTCTGTATACTGAAGTTTTGTTTCATGCCCTATATATTTTCCACTTTCATATAGAGAGCGCTTGGAACCGTGCTTACTATTCTTGGCGCACTGGAGAGGATGGGTGGAATACTAAGAGAACTGCATCTGAAAATGTACATTCACGACGTCTTATCAGCGTTGGACATACATAATTTTGTCTTGCAAAGTTTTTCCTATGAAATTGGTTGTCACACGAATTCGCGTGCTTCTCCTTGCTGATTTTTTTTTTTCAACTCACTACATTACTATATTATTTGATGTCCATTTTAATGTTCCTTAAAGATAAAGCAAACATTTTATACAAAAATTTCATGCACCCTTTTCTTTGGTTGAACGGAACTGAATTCTCACTACACAGTAAAATTTCACATACATTTTAATAACTCAGTAAACTCCACCCAGATGAAAATATCCACCTGTAAACATGAAACATTTTTGTCTTAATTGAATGTAATTGCAACTTTCTCCAACACACGTTTTCTTAGGCAAAAAGAAAAGCATGTGCTCCATCTGTGTGCAGCAATGCTGTTTCCCTTGGTGCCATGGGACATATGGATGGTTCAGCTGCAATAAATGAAGAACTGGCCCTCACTTTGGTCTACCCTTGGATGTTTCATAAGTTAGGACAACATTTCTCTCAGACAAGTTTTTTGCCCTTGACTTTTATCTGCTTGCAACATAGACTTCAGGGCATACTTTACGGAATCCA
Organism: Tetrao urogallus; assembly: GCF_951394365.1. Lineage (NCBI taxonomy): Eukaryota > Metazoa > Chordata > Aves > Galliformes > Phasianidae > Tetrao > Tetrao urogallus. The sequence goes on along the minus strand of NC_136817.1, from coordinate 54,065,858 downwards.
AATACATGAAAGTTGGAATTGTTGACCACTAACACAAGCTGACAATTAGCACTGATAGTCCAGCAAGCATACTGCTCTTTTAGTCACCTGTTCTCCAGCTGAGGCATAATTCAGTGCAAAATTTCCACAGCTTACAAACTAGACAATGGCAGTACTACTTTACAGTTTTGTTTGAAAACGAGAGCTGTTACTGACTGTATGTGGAGAGGCCGAACCAATGACTTCCACTGATAGAACTTTACTCTCTTGGGCAATGTACTCAATCAACCTGTGCATGTCCGTTGCAAGGCACACGATGAAGTGACTGGGGCATTGAAGTGGTAGGAGCAGAGATCTAGGGGAAGAGAGGCAAAGGCAATCTCAGAAAATTCCATATGTAGAGTCCTAGAGGTCTGAAAATTGTTTCAAGCATTTTGGGGATGAGAGCTCTGTGTGGAGGCTGGTTGGGATTATGCTGGCTTTGATAAAGATTAAGCGGGGCTTAGAAAAGATACACCAGCACATGAGTCAGAGTACCATGAGCTTCAGCCACTGAAGAGAAAAACGTGGATACTTTACAGAAAAGCTCCAAAGTTCGCTTGCAGTGGAGCTGGCCACCAACATTTTCCAGAATGCAAACAGTAAGAAAAGCAACTGAAGAAACCACAGCCATCTAACACCTAGGCGTGAAAGTTGTTTTCCAAATGAAGAATGGGAGAGTTCTTCCTGCACCAAGAAATAGCTAGTTTGATTTCAGAAAAAAGGCACGCTGGATGCAGCACCAAGCAATGCTGGTGACAAGAACCAATGAATTAAGACAGCTAACGTGCGATGAAAAGACACAGCGTGATATTAATAATGCTCACCTTTAAAGAAGCATGATAGAACCATGGCATTTACTATCAGTGCTTATCAGAAGCATCTTTAGTGATTTCAGCACCTTTAATGCATGTCTCACAAAAGAAACGTCTCTGAAGAGTGCTGACTTCAATGTTTTTCCTACCACTAACAGCTGCCTTACAGGAAAGATCACATGAAGCTTCCCTCTTCCACTGCTGTGCGTTTCCTCATTTAATTGAATGGGATTCAAGAGCAAGAGTAAAAAGAGTTCAAATTGTCCCTTTGGGGATTTGTTCACCAGAAATTACTCATTCATGCCATGACATTTTGAGGGAATATCATAATGTCGTTTTGGACACAATGTCATAACTTAAAGGAACAGAAGAATAAGATGGAAACATCAATTATGATAAAAAGAAGGGTGTAAAAATCATAGCTTTGCCTTCCATCAAGGGAAGGCTCCAGTTCTACAGCTCTGCACCACACGCTTCCATGACCAGGCAGGCACCATCTGCCCTGACAGAGCCACCTGTGGGTAATACCACCAACTTTGTTCACACAGCTCATCCTAAATCCTCCATGAACTCTGGAGGACAGAAGTGCTATTGAGAGGCGCATGGTGTAAGACAGCAGGCCAGGAGAGTTGTTCCCTCCAGCAACTCCAGGAGAGTTGGACAGGTAGGATCTGGCCCTTTCTCACTGCACTTTGCTTGTGGTAACAAAGGACTGACACAGGTCTGCTTGTCTGACGGCACTACGGAATGGGACCAGAATGCAAAACCTTTATAAACATTTGTACACACATGAATATGTACATATGTACATGAACTGTATGTATATGTATGTAAGAGTGTCCAGTTATTTCAGTGATGCTGTGTCATGCAACAATACTAAATCACATTAGCAATACCACTATACAATGCAATGTTACTTTTTAGAAAGGTGAAAAATAAATGAAGAATCATTTATTTAGAGCGCTGAGTTCTAGCTGGAAGGCTGCATGATGGAGGCATTTAACATGGGAACGCAGTCTTCCACCCAGCAGCCTACCAGGTCACGTATGCCCTGTGCAAAGCAGTGGCTCAGAATCCCTACCAACAACACCCCTTGCACAGCTGATGAGAAATGAGCCGGGAAGTAAATACAGTTGCTATGGTCCAGATGCTTCTACCACAAAAATCAGCCCAGCATCTGATGGCAGCCAGCCCTCCAGTAAGCAGGCAGAACAGCCTGAGGAATGGGACTGCAGGAATCTGAGCTGGGAACACTCATCCTGCTTCTGGCAAATGGACAGTCAGAATGCCTCCCCTTGCACTTCAGCCTCTTGAGTCACCACCTTCAGTGCAAAGAAGTTGCACTGCTCTTTAAGAGGGTGGGGAATGTCCCAGGTGGGCTACAGCTTGAGGAAAAGGAGACACTACCCTAACCTGCGTGCACAGAGAACCAGAATAGCAATCCTCTGCCCGTCTTCAACTTGTAAGCTGATTTATATTAATTAAATATAAATGCAATTATGAATGAGTTATTTTAATCAAGATCTAATATGTTAAAATGAATCCATCTGTTTTGTTGTAAACAAACTTCAAGGGACAAGATTCAAAGTTCGGAAAAATATAAACCAGTGCTAAGTAACACCTTTATGGACTATGCCTGATTTGACATAATATATAAAGAGTAAATAAGTAATTTAACCTACCATGTAAATTTTCAACTCTTCATGTGTTACAGCTACTACTCTAAAATTAAAAAGGTACTAAACATTTTAAAACAGTGCACTGAGCAGCATGAGAGCTCCCATATTTGCAAATATTTGCAGCCAGGACACTCCAGCCTGGCTGGGCTTCCTGGCCTCTAAGTCTCAGCTTGAGAAGTATGCTTGCACATCAGGCTTCTGTCACTGTGCTGCTATAATTATTCTGTTTGTCAGCTACTGCTGCAGCTTCAATTCATTTAGCAATAGACTTTTTAGATTGCATTCCATTTATTATAAAAATAAACACTTTTTTTTTTTTTTTTTTTTGCATAGGAAGTTACAATGGTGTATTAATCCATCAACAGACTACATAAAAATATGATCAGTAACGCTGTGTGGAACATTATTCCTTATACACTTTAGGAAGTTTGTCAATTAATGCTTCAAAACATTATGACTGCGTTGAAGCTTTCAAAAAAAAACAAAAAAAAAAAAAAAAAAAAAACCAAAACCTTGTTAAAAGAACCATATCCCTGGAAAATTCTGCTGATTCAGAACAAAACACTGTAAATCTTACACTTGACAACACTATCTTTATGAACTTATTCAAAAATATATGATATTTGCAAAAGTTTAAAAGAAAAGTATTAGACCTAGCATTTGATTAATGAATCCCTGTCTAAACCAACTCCATTAGGCTGCTGTTCCTCAGCCCTGCCTTTTAGACAGCTCTCAAAACAATGACCAGGACTGCTCCTTTCTGAAGTATCTCACTAAGAGAAAACATCTGAGAAGAGTGCTGGCTCAATATGGCATGGCTCTCAACTGGGTAGAAGCAACGAAACGCATCACAGTTCCTTGAACAACGAGAGGCCCTTCAACGACACAACTGTTAATGGGCAACGACTGCGTCCCAGCAGCAGCAGAGCACATCTCATCCCTCACTGCACCCACGTGCAGACAGAGCTGTAAGCAACACCTTGCTACAGCTGAGGGGATGCACACAGTGCTGTGTGGCACCCACCTTACGTGCAAGGGGCGACGCATTCGAGGCCTTGCTTTAATAACGCTGCTTACCACAGTGCTGCACCAAATATTTTGGTTGTTATTTAAATCATTCATGAACACTAAACTCGTCTTCTTTTCTTTAATAGAAGAATAAAAGCATCAGATTCAGAAGCTGACCTTTTTACTCTGCTATATAAACCCATTAAGAATACAGAGAAACATATCCCAAACATAAAAAGCTTTGAAATATCAATTTAAAGGCTACTTTCTGCTATATCCTTTATTGTAAATGTTACCAAGAAAAAGGCAGAAACCAAAAATCAATTTTTAATATATTCCTTCCTACCACAGGGCATCGGAAACATTAACGGTTTCTGTATCTACACGGCTACTCCTATAAGCTTTGCTCTTCTCACTTTCGCCTTTAAAACATGATTAATGCATGTTTGCACATACATTTAAAGAATTTCTGGATATAAATTAATTAACAATGCAGCACACACAAACAACTTTCCCATTGTTTGATTACCCAGAACAACATTCTGGTATTTACACTGCCGCTGCAACTCACGCAAGCGAAAATGTCGCACATTTGGTGTGAGCAAACTGTGTTCCCGGCAAACCAAAAACCCAGGCTGGAAACACTTCCAGCTCCGTTCTGAAGCTGCTTCTGTTCTGCAGAACTAAATTGGCCCTGTATAGGAAAATAAATAAATGAATAAACTGAAATTTCTCTGCCTGTAAGCATTTTACAGACTGAAGTTCCACTGAAAATCACAACTGCAATGAAATCATTAGGAGGCAGCTCTGTTTGACAACTGGAGAAAAGTGAGAGGCTTTGAAACCATTGCAGGAAATGCTTACACTACATCTGCTGGGGTTTCAGGCTAGTCTTGCCTTCTTCTATCTACCACCAAGCATTCAAGATTGTCCCATGCCTAGATAAATGTTTGTCAAGCTACTGGATAATCATGGGGAGACTGACCCTGGTATTATTGGAAATATCAGTATTTCAGAAAGTAATATTACAACAGTATTATTACAGTAAGATTGCAATACTATGGAAGTACAGGAAATTCTCCCTCTGCCTGTAAACACATCATTTACAGCCTACACTGCTGCACATACAAAGCATCTTCCCCAAAAGACTTGGCTCCACAAATGCGAAGGGGATAAATCACACACCCGATGTACTAAAATGAAGCAACATTAAAACCAACTCTTCACTTCATATAAAAGCCATCATGTGTATCATGTCATTTTAAAGTGATTCTTTAAGTGGTAAAGAAAACAGCAGAAACCAACAGAGACTTGACAAGCATTCTCCTCCCTACCCCATCCTATTAGAGAAGTAGGGGAGTCATCCATGGGATTTGGAGTTAATTATACAGTTTCAGCACCAAGTGACTAGAGTAAGTAAAGGTCTATTTAAACTATTTAACCTAGAGCTCAACCCCAAAGGTCAACACAGTGCTCCAGCCAGCGCACCACTACCAAGCTGGGGCCAGGAGAGCATGTTCTACATCCAGAGATGGGGCTGCTGGAGGTGACACATGCTTACTGAATGCACCTACACATCAGAGTTATTACTGCAGTGCCTCATAGCAGCAGGCAACTCTTGTCCCCAGTTTTAACGATAATCATGATGTCATTAATACGTAGATCTCATTTTGGGATGACCACTGCCAAACTACAGGCACAGCAACAGTGGAACACCTGCTAGCCTGCAGAGACCTGACGCTGTCATGAGTGAGGAGCACTTCCCGAAACAAAGTGGAAACTCTGAAGCCCCTCAAGAGAACCAGACTTACACACTTTTTCATGTTGGTCTCTGTTACCTACTGATGTCCTGCCCAACCTGCTGCGGAGGACTTGCAAGTGTAGAGTAAACAAGCATAAGGTAAAGCTTTTAGCAGCATGCATCTGAGCATTAATTGAAATGCCTCAAGGCAGAGTAAAAATGCTGAAACATTTACATGAGATGAATAAAACTTGGATAAGAAAAAAAGGAGCTATTCACAATGGTTTTCTCCATAGCTATCCACATCAATTAGACTTAAAACGCAATGACTTTTTGAGTTAAGTTTTCAAAACTAAAGCCCTTCGCAAAGAACCCCTAGGTCTGAAAAAATATAGCTCAATGAAATTGCCCAGAACTATTTTTAACAAAATAGTGCTTATAGGATTTGTCTTTTTATAGCAGGTTTAGAAGATACTGAGTTTTGTTTTTCTCTCAGAGCACATCAGGAGAACGCTGTGGATACATAACATTCCCCTGACAAATGCTCCAAAAGAAAAACAAAACTCCACTCAATACAGAGAGAATTGCCACTAGCTCCTGGCACCAGATTCTGAGCAGCATCTTCCACTCCCTGCAAAACAGGACTCTGAAGTGGTTATCTGAATTAGTGGGCAATGTATCATGGTCCCACACAACTTACCGCAGAAGCTAGTTATCTGACTCCTGAAGTTGTGCAGTCAATTTCTCATCTGAATTTGCTGAGATCATCTTTAACTCCAAAAGCTCAGCTCACCTTCCTGGACTAGATTGAGGGGCTATCTGCTATCGAAGGTATTGCCTTTGGGTAATTCCTTGTAGATCATCATCATATAATCTCATCTCCTTCTCTTGGACAAAGTAAACAGAATGAGTTTCTTAAGTCTGTAATTGTAAGGCCTATTTTCTAGAGATTGAGTGAATTTTCTACTGACTTTAATGCTGCCAGGATTTACTCTTGGAGCCTCAGCTAGGGTAACTTCTGTACACAGAGGTCAGCAGAAAACGTAGCTAAACCATCTCTGAGATGTTTAGATTCCAAGTAATATCCTGCAAATCTGTCACCATACACTTAATATTTTGCAATCTACTGTAATTAAGGCTTAACAATCAGAGGAAAAATCTTTGAAGTTCAGCATTTCAGTAGTGTGTTATAACATCAAGTGCTATTTTGTATGACCCTGATTCTGTTCAATAACCAATTTCCAATCTATAAAACAGCTTGTTCAAAGCAGATAGAGGGAAAAAAAAACAGTATGAATAACACAGTGTGGCCAGCACAGTTCCTACACTCAGTTATTTACCAAATGTTATGCTGGTGACAGCGGAATGCCTGGCAAAAGCCAGACAGTAAATCACATAAAATTATACTCTCACGCAACCTTAAATTTTGCATTTTAATTGGTTTTAAACAGATTCTGACAGTGTTATAGCCTAAAATAAGCAATATAGTTCTAGATAACAGAAAAATAAAATGAGAGATCAGAAAATAGTAATAAGACTGATGAATGGATTTGCTCCCTCCCATAGCAGTTCATTTTATGCCTCTCAAATTGCTGGTAAGCAAAATGGAGCCCATCCCTCTTCTCAGGCTCGAGCATTGCTTGAGTGCCGCTTGAATTTGGAGTGCTACTAACAGGAAACTCATAGGAATTTCTATAATGAGCACCTTCATGGCTGATGAACTGGAAATCAAAGACCTGCAAGCATGTGGCAAATCAAGCTGAAGATCCTGAGCAGCCTGGGACAGCTTCATTTCCCTGAGAGTTGGGCAGAGAGCTATAACAACATGCTGCACTTGTACTATATGCACATACAACATGCTAACTCTGGGTTTGTATTTATAATTTTCAGACATAAAAGGCATATTTTTTTCAAGAATGAACTTCAATAGAAGGGATATTTTCTTACATGTTTTGTTCTATTTTTGTTGGCAGTAAGGTACTTAAACGATCCTGTCTGGGTCCTTGGAAAATGTATGCTACTCAGTATAGCTCTCAGGGCCCAAACTCCCTTACAAGAGCTTGAACTTGATATCCACGAATAGGCAAAAAGTCAGAAGCCTCAATACAAATGCTATAATATGTATCCTAATAGCTTTACTGCTGACAGACTTGTGTCTGTTTTTATTGTTCATAAAATGTGTATTGATAACTACTTAACTAGATAAATAATTTCCACATATGACTTTCCTAATAACCTATATCAAACCATGAAATTTAATACTTGAGGTATGACCCATCCATGAAACCAGGCAATGTCACCCCTAATTTTGAAAGTAATACTATTGTAAATACTGCAGCAAAGTATATGATATAAATGCAAGTACACCATAATATCTACAGTATACGAGTATTAATGCAACCATTAAACAGAATACTACTGCCACAATGTTTAGATTACTGTAAGCAGAAGTAATATACGTTAGGTTACATCGTTTTTCTGTGGTAATTATTAGAATACTATATTACCCATAAGAAACTGTCATTCATCATCAAGACACGTAAGTAACCCCATTTATCTGCCATTTCAGAACAGCACAAGCACAGCTGTCCTCTGGAGACAGAGCTCATGCTGAGGAGCAGTACCACATATTCCAGGAACACAGAAGATTCAAGTTCCTGTGTTTCTGACTTTTTAACTACTCCGTGACACTGATAGGACTCCATTCTAGAGATGTTTGCTACAGGAACACCTAGAAACTGCAGTAGCAGAGACTTTTTCCTAAATTGATTAATGCTGATCCTCATCAATGAAGATGATGAAAGGCCAAAAACTTCTAAGATACTCAGAGCTGTTTGGCTTACAAAAAAAGCCATAAATATTTACTGGGCTTAAAATGTGAACTGAAAACCCTCATTTGACCAGCAGTTTTGAGGGCATCCTTGTTCCCTTCCTTTCCTGTTCTCAGGAAAAAGACAGGTGCTGCACTGCTGGGTCAGCTCTTGCTGGAACCAAGAGGACATATCTCACTCCTCACTGCATTAAACTCTGAACCTTGATCCAACAGAAACAGACTGACAACATTACCGGCCTCCTACTCCAGTCTGTTTCTGAAGCTTCAGGATCAGAAATGTAACAAATGTTTTTCATAGAATTTTACAAAAAAATATATTCTGCTCAAGACAATAAGAGCTTATCCCTGTAGGAAATGTACAAAATATAGAGCGACACTGGGATAAGCCACACAAAAATCTAGGAAGGAAACAATGGTGAGAAATAAGGTTTTTGATCTGGAGAACCGGATCTCCATCCTGGGATTGCAGCCATCTACGTGAGATTCCTGTTGTTTTTGTGTGCTTCTACAGTACAAAGGAGCCCACAAAGCCTGAGTTTGAGCAGGTCATCCCCCTGGGTGACACTTAGCAGGATGGGAGATGTTCATCCACTGAGAGAGGAACTGAGCAGATTTCTGCTCTCCAGGACTAAGTAGCACCAAACCCAGTCCATGAGAAGCAAACTGGGGAAGAAAATACACATAATGGTCTCAGTCCAACAAAGAGAGAAAAATTCAGAGGAAAAAGAAGGGGTACACCTTTAACAGAGAGATATAATTAACCATTCAAACAATTTATCAAGGCTTTCCAGGTGTTTTCAGTCAGTGGCAATTTTAAATCAAGGTCGGACGCTTTATTTCCAAAAGAAATGCTCTTGTTCAAGCAGGAATTATTTCAGGAAGTTTGACAGTATATGTTACAAGACGAGGTCAGGCTAGATTCTCACAGTACTCCCTTCTGGCATTATCTATGAATCTATAAAAGAGAAAAGATTTAATTGATGAAGTTTAGCCCCATTAGCCTCTCATTATCAGATGACATTGTCATCGTTAATCTTTGACTCCAAAAGACTATAGATCCAAATTCAACCTTTTCTCTCTAATTTTATATACATTTTATGTCTATGATATACACACACATGGTTACAAGGGATTATAAAATCTACCCTTTACCTTTCCCCTGTATTAAGCACACGGAAAACATATGCACATTCCAGAAGTACTCTATTTTCAGGGCAGTGACGTTCTCCTTTTATTTTTAGTGGATCCCTTTTTCAGTAGATTTTTAAAGAGAAAGAAAGGAAAATTGATTTAGAACGGCCAAAGATATCCAGGGATTGCTATTATGAAGATCTGGGGCTGCGTGGAAAATTATGTGCAAAAAGTCATACCCACATGAGTGACATAAACGTACTTTCTTTTTAGCTTAGTGACAATCTTGTACAGATGCCCTCAGCCACATACAGATGTGCTCATAACGGTGCTCCAAAGAAATCATGGCTTTTGAAAACTTGTTGAAGCTGGGTTTTGGACGCACGGTGAATTCAGACCAGCAATTCTCTTCCATCCATTTACAATCTTCCAAAAGTTTCCAAAGGAAAGGAGAAATAACTGAAAGTTCTAAGATAGCGCATCAACTTTATATCTCTTTGCATCACTGGATTCCAACCCACTTCCCATGCATTTAAGTATTTTTTTTTAACTATCCCTCCCTTCCAAACGTCACCCTCAGACATGAATTACTGACAAAACTGGACTGCCGTAAGTTATTTCATCTAGTTTCATTACAGGGAAAGAAGGAAAACAATCTGTGGAGTGTGTTTTTGCTTAGATTGGCCTTCAGCTGAAGAACAACTGTGATTTAAGAATATCTGAGACACGCAGAGTGTATAAATAGAGAAATCGGAGATGAAATATTGAGTTGACAGAAGTCAATGGTAAAACCGTGAATTTTATTTCATGCCAAGCATACGGTCTCTCCCCAACCCCGTATCTCCATTTCCTAGTGCTATTTTTATTCCCATTATGTAAGAGAGAATAAGCATAAATGCAAAGCTGAATTGTTGAAGTGTTAGAACCCAGGTTTCTGGAGTGACTAATAACAGAGAAAAAAAAAAAAAAACAGGTAGAGGCAACTAATTTAGGCACAGATGGAGGTCTTAAACTCTTGGAAATGGCCACGGAGCCTCCCTGATGCTCGGCATCTCCACAGCATGGGATGTCAGTCAGTGGTGGCTGACAAGGCAGCAAGGCAGCTCTGCAACATGGGCTGCTCCCGAATGAATTCACCACACAGAGAACTCACACCAAGAGCTTTCTCTCTGTTCCTCTCTTCTCAATGTTAGAAAGGATCTTTCTCTCCAATAGGCAACTGAAGAATGAATAAATCCACGCCCCATTTTCAACAGTTTGCTTCTCAGAAGAACAAAGTAAAGAAAGATATTTATAGCTCAAATCTAAAGTAAACCTTACCTGAGAAGGCGGATTAGACAAAAGTCCTTTTTTATCTGAGGTTTCTGCTACAGATTAGGGAGGATTAAGAAAGCATCCTGCTCTTTCTGCCGTGGGAACAACTGCAGCAAAGTGGAAGTTTTAGAAGGATCACATTAATGGGAAATTCCAACAATGCTTAGAGGTAGACACAAAAGTTTTTCTAACAGCCTGTGTCGCTTCCTGATAGCTGACGACAGACAGAGTTCAAAACAAGTAGTTTGGGTTAATAGTGTACTTGCATGTAAATACATAAAAGCTTCAGCGCCGTAAAGCTAATTTAAAAAAGGACATTTCTCTTTATAGTTCCCATGAGTATAATAGAAGCTATGATATTCTTTCTACCATAATGTAAGTTTCATTAAAGAGCTGGAGCTATAATTGTCTACATCAGTACATAGCGGCAGACTGGATAAATTGTCTACATAAATTGCTTAATACAACTTCAAGCCTGTTTCCAGAGCACTGGTAACTCCTACAGCTGTAGCAGCCGGTCCAGCTGAGGTTATGCCACCATTTGAAACTTGGTAATGTTTCCAAAGGAAAGAGAATGACCCCCAAACCTATAAAATAACTCGGCGCTGAGCTGCACAAACAGCACTGCACTAAACATCAAACCTGCTCGCTGTATCCTACGGTGGACACAATTATGCGTCCATAATGCTGGAGATTTATGTGACAATTATGTATATGAAGTGATATGCAGGCTATTATCATTCTTAATAAATCAATAAAGTCAACTGAAAAATTAAACTGAACATATATGGAACATTTGACAGCAGATATATTTCAGTCTCTTAAGCGCTGTCATTTTCATTGCAATTTACTGCCTACCCTCCAAGAGGGTTAAATCAGAAAAGTGAATAAAGAAAGGGAAGAGGTCTCAGGAAAAGAACTACAGTGCACTGAATTGCAATTTAACAGTAAATCAGCGTGGCAGAAGGAAATTTTTGTCATAACAGGGCAGTAACATTTTTTAAAAGCCAGTTTTGTCTTGAACTTGAAGCTAATGTTCATTAATGGCAATTTTAGGACTGTACTAAAATATAAAATATACTACAAATGTATGGATGTAATTTCATTGGTTTAAGGTTTCTGTGCATTATTCCTCATAAAATATGAATGCCGCTATTGACTCGGTAGGTAGGATGCAAAGTATCTTCTTTTTAAAGCCAGAGAGGAAAGAGGGAAATCTCTGAGACAACAGCCATTTTCCAGCACAATGTGTAGACTCAGCACTCTGCAGGCCGATTGTTTTTTTTTTTTTTTTTTTTTTTTTAAATAAGCCTTGGCCACATTCTTACTTTCTACAAGATATATTTGCATGACGGATTTAAGTTTGCCTCTTTTCATCTTACAAAATGCCGAGTATTTGACTTCAGAATGCATCACCTACTCCGTAATCACACACAAACGCACCGATGTGCGGTGCGCACTCGCACGCAGCACTTCTATAAATGCATACACAGGAATATCATCTGAAAGAAATGATCCTAACGAGCATGTGAGGATTTGCAGTTGTTATCCCTGGTGCTCCACGCCAGCCAGCAGTAACAAAGCAAACAGCATATGCAGCACACCCATGTGTACACGCACATTAAAAGCTTCTTCATGAGCACCTGCACGAGTCTGAATTCCCTGCCCTCTTTTGTGGAAGTTATCGCTGTATTAGATGTTGTTGAACATATTTGATATGAAAGCATTGTCTGTTTGCTACCAGTATCTAACGAGTATCTCCCCCAGAGTTGCCAGCAAGGTGCTGATTAATTAACTGAAGTAGTGAAGCTGAATCGTACAACAGCTGTTTGGAGAATTGTCATTAACTTGGTCTCTTTCTCCATCTATTCACTCGCAGCACTACTGCTAAACTGAGGATTTGGGAAACTCCCCGTCAAACCTACCTGCACTTGTTTGCATTCCATGATGAGAAAGGGGCAGCCAGCCAGGGCCTATGTTAAGAAGAGAAGAGTAGAAAGGAGGGAGAAAACTCCAAGAAACTTCCCTCAGGTCGCAGCTCCACTGTCAGCGTTAGGGGCAGCTGGCAGGCACTGCTCCTGTAGCACACGTGCCCAGGCTGGCAGGGGGGCTGAGCCCCTGCCCTGGGCAGCAAGATGCAGTCCTGCTCTGTGGGCAGCAGCAGGGCCAGCAGCCACACAGGGTGCCAACCTGTGGGCCTCAGCTGCCCCTGCAACAAAGATGATTATTCAGGAGAGCATAATCTGCATTAAGTGAGAGGCAAGCGGGGGAGCGTTGGTCCGACACGCGTTGGCAAAGAAGTCATGCCAGTGGGACTGTCTGCACCTGGGGGAAACTACAGAGGGTCCCCAGCGCAGACTGCCAACAAAAAGGCGTGATGACTTTTTTTCTTTGCTTTGGTGAAATTAAAGCAAGACTAAGTTTGGCTCTCAGGCGATGACCTGATCGCCCCAATAAGCTCTGCTTACCCCACTGACGTGCCCTGCCACGACATGCCAGAGATCGCAATGCCAACACCAGCTGCAGTGGTAACTGCTGCTCCGTGCAATTTAATTTAATATCGCATTCCTTCACGTAGGCCTGGCTTCACTGTGTTTGGGAATTACTAAAACTGGAAATTACACATGTGATTAAACACCATCTAATCACTCCATGTACTAAATAAGCCAAAATGCATATGAAAAATATATCAGGTGCAATTTTTGCGTGGAACAAATGAACGCGGGAATGTATTGCATTGATATAGATGGAGCATCTGCCTTGCGATAAAATTAAGTCTTGTGACAGAAATAAATCGCTGTAGGGGAGAATGTAAACCATTATCCAATAGGATTTCCTCTTTTCTTCTTATGTGACAGGACTTATTGGATTCCCTGATGTTAGACAGCTAAGTGCATCCATGATATGATGATAAATCAGCAAGACTACATGATTTGAAATTTAACAGCTACTTATTTTTGAGATGTTAAGATAAAGGAAAAAACACTTTGATTTCTGCAAGTAACTATTAAATTGGGAATCTCCTTTTCTGATAATCTGATATTCTGTTCCTGTGTCATATCATCAAACAATGCCAACAACCAGCAGTGGGTAAAATAGATTTTGGACTAAGATGAATAAGGGAACCACTTATCTTTCTTTTTTCTTTTCCAATATTCACAGTTTTATCTAAAGAACACTGCAGAAAGGTTACTGTTGACATAAAAATGTACTGTTCTTATTACATTTTCGTTTTTGCATGAATATATACTTAAACGGAGGGGAAAAAATGTTTTTGTTACTTCCTTTCTACATTTGAATGAAAAAATCCATAAGCTACGTTAAAAATACAGAATAAATAATGGAACTTCAGCATGTATAGAGGTTGATAAATGTGATTCACAAAACATACTTTCATGTTTTAATAGCTTTCCATTGTTAGAAGTATGCTATTAATTAGTGGGAAAATGGATTCATCTATCCAGGATGTACCTGTATTTCTTGGGTTTAACTCTTTTCTCACTATCATGACTTTGGACTACAGTTTCAGAACACAAGCAGGTACTGGAGGAAGAGTGGAAGACAGGTAAGACTTCTGTGGGTACATTCTTAGGTGATATCCCAGGAAAGTCACCGCAAATAAATAAAACAAGAATCACCATTAAGTAAATAATGAGGTCATGATTAAAATAAAAGTGAAGAGATGAAGGCAAGCAACATCAGTGACAGCACTCCTAAGCGCAGTGACAGTGCAGCTGCACTTGGGGAAAGGCAGCAGCAACCTGAAGCTGATTAACTTAGCCAGTATGCGGATGTCTCACTTTGGGGCACGCTGCACTTCAGAGGCATCACACCGTGACTGTCACTGGGCGGCCGCTCACCGAGTCCTCCTGTGCAACCACCTTGCAGCAGCACTGCTGGCTCGAGCGGGATGGAGGGCAGAAGCCCCAAGTGCTGCTCACTTGTAATTAGGGTAATCCCCTTCACGAGCCTGAACTGCTCTAGCTCTGTCTGTCTTCAGGCAGATCTAACTCCCCACGACAGCGCCACAAAAGCTGTTAAAGAAATGTAAACCGCTTCAGCTGGGTGTCAGCTTCTAATTAGCGTGTAGAGCACAGACAGGAACGCTTCACCCAGCAGAATGAAATGCAGTAATTCAGCTACAGCATTGATGAAGTGCTACGGTGGGTAACACCGGGCTCTGCTCTAGACAGGGATGCATCCTCACAGTTCAGACAGGGAAAAACCCCATTCCTCCTAAGTGTTGCTCTCACCCTGACAGGAGAGCAGGGTACTGCATGGGTGGGGATTGGTTATGGCTTGGTTGACAGAGGCGTGCTGACTGGAAGCTGCCAGTGCACCATTGGGAAGCATAATACCACAGGAGCAGGCAGCTTCATCCTAGCCACACTGCGTGCTACAAGCCCTGGCAGACAGCTTTCTGCAAAGAGAAATGAAGACAGAAGGGATGACAGAAGAGCTGCCCTTGAGGGACAAACCCAAAAGGCAGTTGTCTGGAGGCTGAGATAAATCAGACAGCAATGCAAACAGACTGCTATGGGACTGAGAGAGGTGAGATGCTCTGCTGGGAGTACAGCCAGACAGTCAGCAGTGAAGTTGTGTGCAAGAAGAATGTTTTGCCCAGTTCTCCAATTCTAGGGTAAATTCAGTGTAAAGCGGCCTATAAGGGGTGATCCTGAGATGGTGTCCCATCCCAAAAGATGAGACATTTGGTGTTGTACCACCAAAGATAACATGAGTTTTGCACCCAAGAGAGCAAGAGCAAAGCCTAAGGCATCCCTAATTACCTGCTCAAAAACACACATAGCTCCCAAATATGCTGTTCATGCTTTTGTAGCAGTAATGTTGAAATCAAGTGCTCAAACAAAAAAAATACTCAGCTTGAACAGATACTTCAGTCTTACTTTTGTCTCTGTGCCTGTATCTTTAAATCAATTTTTTTTCTATAATAAAATTAATAAGCATCGTTAAGACATCTAAACAGGTGCTACCACAGGCTTGTACAAAAACCTCATCATCATCTAGTGTTCCACGTAGAAAAAATACAACAATGTACCATACAATACAGAGATTTTAACTAATGTTTACTGTGAAAATGGTACCATCCCAGGGCTTTCTGCATGTGTTTTGATCAAGGGCTCTTCGGCTCTCTCCAACTATGTGACTACAGCCTCTGGTGACCACTACCATGAGAAACCATGAAAACCTTGACCCAGGATGGAAATTGTAGGTGGATGAGTTGTGTTCAGGGCTATTCCAAAGTCATTCTCTCACATTCTCCCAGTTGCCATGGGGGAGCCTCCATGGATGGAAAGTCAGCTGAATTCCAGTCACAGCAGAGACAGAATATGAGAATAAGAGAGGTTGTGTTGATCACCAAGGAGTTTTGACTTCCATGTCACTTAAGATCTGCAGTCAGTCACTCTACAAGCCCTATACCTCTAGGTTAACCTTGTTCCAAGACTAAGCATGCTAAAATTAGGCTGCTAGCTCAGTAACAAAGATGTGTTTTCTTGCAGACTCTTCATTTAGATAGTTTAGAGGAAGCCCAGTTGGAAGACAGGATGGGGAGATGGGCAGAGTGGAAAGTGGTACAAGACAACCTTTTTTATGCAGTATGATCAATATATCAGTGGAAAAATCTGAAGAGCAAAAGGAGAGAAGATGAATAAATGCATAGCAAATTGCATTTCAAATTATATCCACAGAAAGTTTAAGACTAAATTTGTTTTAAAGCCCATCTATAAAATAAGGGCATAAAGTAACCAGTATTTTATCACTGAGAGCATTCAAGTTTGGTTGCCCTTCAGAAATGAGGAAGATCAGGCTATAATAGCTTTATATCTGAAAACAGGCTTTGATTGACAGAATCTAATCATTTGAAGGGCAGCACACCCACATTAGAAAAGCAGAATTCTCTGTTCAAGTTCTGGCTTGCAACATCTATTAGCATCTTAACATTCCCTTGTACAAGTTTTTGCTAACTGAACATACTATTATTCTGTTACTGTGGTTGAAAAATAGCAACCTTTCTTTACAGTGATAAAAATATGTGGGTACTTTTCCTGTAGTTTATGTATCTTCTACCATAGGTCATTTTTAAAGAGTTTTCTTCTTCAGGTCCCACCATTTATCTTTTCATTCTGAGAAAAAGCTAGTTTATTTAGCACAGTGAGACCTTCACATAATGTTCCCGTACCAATTATTACAGCAACAGAGTAAGTCCCATGCAAAAGGTTCCCAGTAATGCGTCTTGCGAAGGAAAGTAAACAAAGAAAAAAGGAAGACAAAGTACATATGACCTTCTTGCTGTCTATCTTACGCAAGAATCTACAAGCAAAGAGAATTAATTGAAAGCTTGATCATAAAAACGAAGTCATACACTGTCAACATTAACATAGAACTGCCAATCGAAAAAAAACAGAAGCAAAAGCCATAAGGAAGTATGCTTTTCAAAAAGGGCAGAGAACATAAAATGCTATAAATGAATCTTATTGCTAAATGCATGCTATTAAAAACATTTCACTGACACCAAGATAGTACAGTTCTCCATAGAAATAACAAGTACTTCAGAACAGAGCAGGACAAACACCAAAGCTCCTTGTACTGTGGTACTCTCAGTGTATTGTTTATTTACCTGAATAACGCAATAAGAGTGGGAAGAGCACGCAGGTACCTAGATAAGCCAGGAATCACCTTATCCTCCGCTAAGATGCAGCCATTTCAGTAGGACAGCAACAACAAAACTTGAAATTCACAAATTGCAGGCTGTTACTTGAACTCTTATACCCAGAAAAAGGAAAAAGAACTCTTAAAATTAGAAGCAGGGAAAGCAAATATGACACAAAAAGATTTTGGGATGGGGTAGAGGAGGTTTCCCACGTTTTTTCTGTTTGAGAAGATGTCTTTGTCCTGAAGACAAAACTGAGCACTGATCAAGTGGCCTCTCCTGGGAGAATGATGGATTCTGGCAGATAACCCCCTACTCCTGTGATTACCCTAGGATATTGGCTCTTCTATGACAACACATGCAACATAAATGGGAATTCTTTAAGAATTAAAGACTCCAGCCCAATATAGACACAGCACAGAAATCCCTGACAGAAGAGAACACGAGAAGACGACACGTATTGGCTTTGTGAAACATTCTTACATGTGAGCTATAGAGCCGCCAAGTAATTAAATTTTCCCTTCATCATTTGCATTTATTTCAGACAATGAGCCCCTCCTGCCCACCCAAATTAGCACTGCTGCTAAAAATAGAAGCTAAGAACAAGAAGACGCAAAGCCCACGCTCCCACAGCAGGACACCAGGGCTCTGGTAAAGAGCAGAAGCTGCTGCAGCACTCAGCACACTGCACATGGGTTATTCACTAACCTAGAGCCCCAGCAACTGGGCTGGCTTTGTGGCTTATATTTCATGTGAAATATGCTGCAAACTGTACCTTTCAGAACAATTATTGCCTTTTTAAGGACAATTATGTATTATGTATGATGTATAATTTATTCCGGAGGTTACTGGTTTATAAAAGAGTTGTGGGCAAACTGCCAAGTTATCGTCTGAACTGTAGTTATGAGTAATAACAAGGGTTATAATTTACATTCGTACTCTGTTTTTAAGTTAATGAGCTATCCAGTATGAAACCCAGCACTTGGGTTTTTGTTTCTATGTTTTCTTCTCTTCTAGGATACAACTAGGTTTTACAATTTGCCTTTATGATACAAGTTACCTTGAATACCTTTCATTAAACCACCAGCAGTGATCATTTAGTTGAACAGAGAAGCCATTGTGCACTTACTATGGCTCTTACAAACAGACTTCAACATTAGTGCCTTCTTTGTTGAAAGAGGAAATACTCTGAGGACAATAGGATTATACCTTCTTAATTTTTTTATTTTTTTTTTTTAAAGAGAGAGAGAAAGAAAAAAAAAAAATCATCCTCTAGGATATTTCCATTTCCACCTGGACACCAGCCACCAGCAAAAGGCGCTTCAATGCGACATTCATTCAGAGAGCAGCTCCTCAAATAGCACAACACCCAGTTGCAGCATTGGGGATGAGCCACATCCTGGCATGGGACTAATGAAAATGCAACCTTCTGGCCTAGCAGTGAGAATCCCAGTAATTGAGCCACGCTGTCACTTGTGCTCAGTTTCTCCCAGCTGAACCGATAGCTCATTTATATTAAAAATACAGATTAAATTTACAGCAGTGAGGCACTGGGATAACCCACCTGGTGAGGGTTTTTATGTTTGTTTGTAATGGTGTATTTTTTTTTGGTAACAGAGCAGTAACTTTGACTTGAACACTGAGAAGGAGATTAAAATTAAGGAAGTAAGAGATTCAGGGAGTTCAGCTGAGAAGGAGCTACCAGGATGTCCTAGCAGAAACATTACAGTCCAGAAATGACATGAAGGACAAGGACAGAAGGCTGGAAAACACAGAGAGGCTTGTTGTTGAGAGGACTACTGATGTCCATCATCAGAGAATAATATTTATACATCTTGAGCCCAGCTTTGGTGAGCATAATGCTGGCAAGATCACCAAGCATATTTTGCCCTTCATACTGATGGCATTGCTAATGGTTGCCCAGTGGTACCTTTCTTTCCCAGAAGGAACTTGAAATCGTTTCCCTTTCCTCTAGAAAATGTAACAAATGATTAAGACTTTGGCACATTCAAAAGAAGCAATAATTAGATGATGCCATGCCTGGACTTCTTGTCAGTCATCTTCCAGTCATGGTTGTTAAGTGCTTCTCTGGTGCCAAGTATTAATTATCTGAAATTAGTGCTTGGTGATAGACCAAGTCTTTTCCCATCACAGCTCTGTACTACCAGCATAACAGTTGGAATAAATAAGCCCAAACATTAGTCAAGAAAGGGAGATTGGAAGTAAGCAAGGCCAAAGTGCCATAGCAGTTGTGACAGTCTGGCTGATGCCCTTATTCTCTGTTCAGTATCTCCTTCCTAGCTCTGAGGCCTCAACTCACCCTGTCAGCCATGGGACACAGCTGACTTGCCCAGGTCAGAATGATGGCTCCCACAAAGGCAGTGTGAGAAACAGGCAACTGCTGAGTGTGATGTTACCCAACTGAAGAGTCAGTCACAGAATAGCTTGCAGTGGAAGGGACCCTAAAGATCCTCTAGTTCCAACCCCTTTGCAGTGGGGCAGGATTAGTGCCCACTACACAAGTGGCCACAACAGGGACCTTCTGTCCACTCGGGGGGCCAGAGGCTGTTCCATGGTGGGATGAATTCAGGTTTCTCTGTTTCCCTTTCAATACAGGTGAAGCAGCATTCTCTGAATTGGAGATAAGAGCTGCACCTCACTCACACACATTAAAGCAAGAAAAAAACTATCCAGATTTTAATTACTAACACAGGAAGAAACAGATGAAAACTGGAGGTGGCCCTCACCTTTCCACTCTGACAGGCCTTCTTCCCACCTGGTACCACAGCTGTGCCATAGCAGCCCCATGAGCATCACAGCCTCAGGCAGTTTAAGTGGGCACTGTAGTTCAGTCCTCACTGTGTCTTGCATGTTCACAACTTAAGGTATATGACGGCAGCTGGATGCTTTCTTCTGCCATGTGAGTTTGTTCCAGAATAAATCTCTTTTTACACCATTACTGGATTACCCAGGGTCTTTTTTTGTCTAGCAAAAGCCTTAAGATTTGCTTGTCACTGTTGGTCTATTTCCACTGGGCAAAATCTCTCTCTCTAAGCAGTCCTTCACAAGCAAAGAAGTTATTTTGGAGTCCTACAACCAGGCACAAGTAAAGAGGAAAAAAAGGATTGCCCAAAAGAACTGAAGGGTAACAAAATATCCATAAAAAGCCAAGGTCGAGGGTTTAAGGTTTAAAGCACTCACTGCAGGAGTATGAGATCCAGAATATTTTTCACTGCATGGAAGGTTTGGACCCTACAGCTTTGCAGGTACCTTGCTCTCAAAGCATATTTATACTGTCCTGCATGGTCAAACATCATTAAATACTCACCAATAATCTGGAAAAGACTTCCAGACTGAAACTCAAACTCCTACACTATGCCCAAAAAATTAGGACAACAGTCCTCCCAGATCAGGCTGCGCCACAGGGCCCTACACCTCTGGAATTCTTCTGCTTGCCCTGGGTGTTGCTGCAGCACCTCCAGTGGGTTGTTCCAAGGAAGCACTATACATGATAACATGCACATGAACAGCATAGTGGGCAGAGTTGATATTAGGCTGACCCGTATCTATGATTTGAAGAGAGAGGCTGCTATTCTCTTGTTATTCTTCTGAGCTTCCATGATGGCTCACAGAGCTGGACCATGCCTACCTGCCCAGCTGGAGGAGGGTTTTCAGCTGGCTTCAAATGAAAGGAGGAAACCTCTGCATGAGAGCTCACACTGGAAGATGAGTGAAAAGCTGGGAGCACTGCTGAGAGGGGGAATCATGGGGATGAGGGAGAGCAAAGATGCCCCTGAGACTGAAAACTGATGATCTCCAGTAGTACCCCAGTTGCTTGCCCTTACATTAGGCAAGCCTTGACGCTATTTTCATTTATCTGGTGTCCTTTAGCAATAATCACTTCAGAAGCCGGGTCATAAATAGCTTCCCAATGGTCCTCCCACTACATTGGCTAATGCCAGAGCAGTGGAGAAGCTTGCTCTGTCTTACTGGGTTTTATTTTTAAGAGGTAATTGCAACAGAAATTTGAAAAACCTTTTGTGCTGCTGAAAAGGGGCTTAATAAATTGTTAGCAACTTTTTAAAAAATACATATGTAGAAAGATTTCTAAATTAGAGAAAGATAAATGCACAATTATTAATTCAGGCAAACTGTTTAGCCTTTGTTCCTCAGCACAAAAGATGCCACTGTTCACACATACACACATGCAATATATGATACTGCAAATGAAATACAAAAAAGTGATATAAATTCCTCCCAGGATAATTGTGTAGTGGTGATGTATTAAAACCAGTCTTATTCTCCGTCTATTTAGCTATAAAAGCAATGCAGTTCATTAGTCACTCTTCTCTGCTACCCAAATTACAATAGGAATTTTTATGTCACTTTATATCACTCTTCTTCTGAGAGCTTTAGCAGGAGCCCACCTAAATATTAATGTCCTCCATTGATGCTCTTTATTACCCTTTATAAAGCAATTGTCCTAAACCAGCTTCAGTGCCTACAGCATTTGGCCACAACCATCACCAAAGCAGGATCAGCTGAAGAGCATCTTTGCTCTCTCGGAAACCAATTTGGAGATGTCACAGAGCATTTATGCCAGTTTCCAGCACAAGCAACTTCCCAGGACCTTGCCTTTGATTATCTGAGACTTCAGGATCAATCTCTTTGCATGCATTCACACAACCATTTTAAATTGGCTTGGACGTCAAAGAAAGAAATGAGATACTTCAGAGAATCTCTCTTTAAAAACAAAGCAGTTGTTGTCTCTGTAATTATGAGCACCTACAGCTCGTATCTGAAATTAAATAGAAAATATACATTGCTTTAATATGTTTGTAATAAATGTTATATTTTCTATGTAACCTCAGTACATATTCAGACCACATTTATGATATGTAAAATAAGAATTTGTTCTGACGCCATCAGCCACAACCACGTCCAAGACAGAAACAGCTTGCCAAGATGGTACTTCTTCCTACTTCCTCCCCTATCTAGCCTTAATGAAAAAACACATTACTCTAAGACTGTTTCCTGCTAGCGTAACCCCAAGAGCAGCTCCTCCAGAGGGCAGTTCAGGATGGGACCAGGTGAGGGGGCACAGGACTGCCCTGTCCTACAGCCAACAGACAGTTCTGAAATGAATCTGCATGTCAGGAAGGAAAAAGCACAGCTGAGGGCAGAATCTAGACTTTATGTCAGGTCTGTTGAAGCTACTTATGCATTATTGCTACATCCCAGTAAAGATGTTAGGAAATAGAGTACTTGCACAAATTACACTTGCAGAGCAGCAGTTTCCTCAGCAGCACTTTCAGGCTAACCCAGATTGCTTCTATTTCAATAATTGTGTGCAGGAGCTGCAGCGATAAAGACCTGAAATGCAACCATTTTCAGGTTTCCCTTCCCTGCCAAGGTACAGCTCCATACCCACGCCTCCACAGATGTGGAACAAAACAAGACTAAGCAAAGTGTTTAAAATGTCATGGGTTACTTTTTCCATATTCCTACACAGATCTTAACGCTTTGCAAGATGTAACCGGGCTTCTCGCTCACCCTGATTTATGAAAACTTCAATTTAAAAAGAGGGGAAGGAAATCATGCCTAACGCTGCCCTTAAATGTCAGTCAACCTTAAGACTAGGGAACAGGTCCCTACTTTTCAAATGTCAGTAAGACTTCTCATAAAAAAAACATGGGCAAGATGTCTGTATAGTTCACATGCCATATGATCTCATTTTCAAATGTTTCTGATCTTTCTTTTCTTTCTCGTTTTGGCTGGCAGAGTAAACCAATCCACAGTGTGCTCCTATGTGCACTTCTATCATAAAAAGAGCGCTGTGCCCCCTGATATCTCGATCTTCTAACACTGGCTTTCCCCCTCTCCCCCCTTCCTCCACACACCGCTCCCCATTTTAAACAATACCTCAAAGTTAGCTTTAACACCTCAGAAAATAGTGCCATAAAAATAAACAAAAGTCTGAGGACTAAGATTGGACATAAAAGTTGTTGCAGATATTGTTTCTTGACAAATAGCTTCTCCAAACATCATAAATTGTCCAAAACCCCGTAAACCTTTGCTCTACATCACCCACGCAGGACTGCAAAGGGAATACAGCCAAGGAACTGCAGGCTAATTGAAAAATCATTCACTTGAGATACAGTAAGTATCGCGCTTCAGTTCTGTGAAAGTATACAGAAACTTGACACAAGTGGCATCCTCCATGAACTAAGCAATTGACTAATCAGCAAACTCAAAAGGAAAATAATCTGGCTCTTCCTCCCCTGCTTTGCTGAATTTGCATTTAATAATCCATCTGAGGTGAAAAAAAAAAAAAAAGTCTTCAAGATACACTGGGTGGCACAGATTCCTTCCCAGCCTCTAGGACTGCTTCCTCTCAAAAAGAAAACTACAGCATTGACTGATAACATTGGTTTTGAGGACTCAGGAACTGATGTTTCTAAACCCCTATTATTCAAAGATTGTTATCACAGTTTTCCATTAGCAGAAATAAGTAAAAGCTTTGCTGTATAACTGACAAAGTGATTTTGGGGGAAGGAAAACAAAGGCTCAACATTATACCAATTTTTTTTTTTTTTTTTTTTTTTTTTAAATAAGATTTTTTGTCTTTTTGCTTGAGGCCTTTTAGCATTGACTTTGCCTGTTATTAATTTCACAGGCAGTAGAAGCTGCTGGATCGTACAGGTACAGTACAAATGGAAGGACCCATAGAAGCCTTTGTTTACCTGACATCTTAATACTTTGCAATGCCTCAAAAAATCCCACTCTGTGGGCCTAGTGTATCCCTTCATATGAAAAAAAACATTTCCATGCTCACAATTCAAACTTTGTCCTTCCACTGGGCACATGATGCAGTAAAAAGGGCCATGATGTCACGATTCCCACAAGCCTGCTCAGAGCACTTGCAGCAGTTACCTTCAGACTCTCATTCCACGCCTCAGTAACTGAATTTTTCACTGTCACTGGTTGCCTCATCCTCCTGTTCCCTTTGAAGCAGTAGGTGAGCACACACAGGTTTGGACATATATTTCTTTGCCTTCTACTAGAAGAGTGTAAGCGTAATCGTATTCTGAGAAATACATCTCACTGTCCATTTTGGAGTCCCTCTGCAAGTAACATCAGCAATATTGACATCATCTTCAGAAGATCCTTCCATTATCTCTTTTGAAGATCACAGCACGGGTCACCCTCCCTGTCTGCAGCAACAAGCTGCTAAAATGACAAGACAAAATACCATATTTCTGAGGGTTCAGCTTGGTGCTATTGGTGAGCCAATCCCAGTTAAAGCTCTGCACTTTAAAACATAAATAAAATGGTGCAGCAAAACTCTAATAAATAACCAGGGAAAAACTCTGCTTGGACAATCTCCAGAGAACAAACATCCAACACAAACAGTGAAAGTAAACAAACAGAAAAGCCTCAATGGGGAAATTATATTAAAGGCACCAATTTACATCACGGAATGTCACACCACTTCTTTCTCATTGCAGAGGTGTTACATATGGTGAGAACTCTGGAGAGAGACAAGAGGGAGGAACAGACTGAGGAGTGTGTAATATATGCTCCTGTGAAGGCAAACAGCAGCCAGGTGGTGACTGCATCCACACTGCAGCATCTCAGAGAGGTTTCTCTCCTGCTTCACATCAGCTCTCCTTTCAGTAAAATGGATAAAATGCAAGTGAGCTTTTCAAAGCATCTGGCAACAAGCACAGCCCCACTGCATTCGCATCAAAACCCTTGTGCAGATCAGATGTATTTACCATAGATTTAGGCAATCTGAAGTTTCACAGTTGGAAATACTTTTTAGAAATTCAAGTTGCCAGCTTGGTAACTAGGGCACTTGAAGCAGTACTTCCCAGTCTGGGGCGCACAGATTCCACTAATCCCCCTCTTGTAAAAAGTTTAGTAGCGGTTTCTTACAAAGTCTGCCCACTAGTTGGCTTCTAAAGCTTTCTGTACAGAGGTTAATACGCCATGGGAGGTACTTCATAAGTCTTCAAATCAAAGAGAGCCAAAGACTATCAAGGTACAAAGTCAGAAATTTGTTTACTCATTCATTTTGACTTGCAAAAAGTAAAACAAGTCTGTCCAAACACAACAGGGGCCCACACAAACCACTGGGGCTGAGAGCCCCAGATTCATGTACTGGGCCAGGCACCAGCACTGGGAGAATAAAATTCTATTTATTATTTTTACTGTTTGAAGTGGAAACAATAGCAGCTGGGATGTGTTAGGGCCTCAGAAAAAAACCTGCAGCACACGTCTACAGATGGACAGCCCAGAATACAGGCCATTTGTAAAACAACCAAATCTAGCTTTCTGTGCACTAGTTGGCATGAACTAATAGTGCATAAACCTACATGATGATTATTTAGAAATAAATGCATGGAAAAAACAGGCATTTCAAATACTGTACTGTTTGTTTCATGACCATTAATCATCACCATATGACACAGGAGAAACCTTGAGAAACAAAAAAAATGGGAAATGATACCCTACTTCTCCAGGCCTGTTCTAGCTTATTAGTGCCTTAGTCCACCAAGGCTCTGAGGATGCACCTTCGGAGCAGGAGACAGCAGGAACCCCAGTGAGAGCCACAGGATCCCTGTTGCCTCCGGGCTGCCCAGCCCTCAGTCAGCCACTGAGAATAATGCTGTGTCGCTGCCGTAACAAGACAGCAATGCTGCAGAAATAGAGCAACATGCTGTATTTTTTGTTTTCCTACTGATGTCGTTAAAATCAATACAGGTAAATAAAAAAAAATTGAGAAGGAAATTACAAAATAACATTCTAAGTATTTAAATAGACGATGCTGACCACTGAGATCTTTCTGGCTGTATTATTCCCAGCTCACAGCGTAAATGGATCGGTTACTTAGAAAGACAAGTAACTGAATGATCTTTACTTACTAATGCAAAAGAAAACAACAGCAATAAAGTAATAATAAAAAGCTGATCATGTTTCTTCCCAAACTGTCAGTATTTTCACTACAGCATATTCTATCCTGAAAACTCGAACAAGAATACCACGCCAAATATTGTGATTTAGTATGAGAGTGTTCTGCTTGGCCATTATCTTATCCCAAGTGCTCTGAGGAGTTAAACACCTTCCTGTCTCTAGTCTTCTCAGGCAACTACTCTAATAGACTACAAACAGCAGAATGCAAGGACAGAGAAACACTGCCAAATATTTGTTATGCCTAACATTTACGTACATTTATCTAATCTCAAATATAATACAGGCTGACAGTATAAACAGGCCAGCTGAAGCTAATCTGTGCATGTTTCTAGTGTATGTAAATAGTCTTTTCCTCAGTTTGTTTCCTTAAAGTATGTAGCATGCAATTATCTCTTACAGCTACAAAGGCAATGACATGTTACTTAGTACTTTTAATAATGATAAATTAAGTCCTGGTGACGAGGGAGTTTAAAACTGTCAGGCTCTCAGGCAGCAGGATAAGATTTTCCAATATACTCCAATAGCAATCTTTTGTTCTGCAAGCTAACTCATTTTTTAACCTCCCCAATTGCTCCATCTTGGCCCCTCTTAAACACAGAGCTCCTACCATCGTGATTCATGAAGCCACATACTGAAATTTGTTGTTCTTCAGGTACTAAATGAGATAAATTAATTCCACTATTAACAGGACCAAATGAGAAAAATCAGGACTAGAGGAGAGGAAAAGAAAATGTATAAGGCACATCTCTGCATTTCATTAACATTCAACTACAAAGAAACATCTGTGAAACTGTTGATACAGTTGATTGCACATCATCATCTTCATGTCATGGTTAGATCACTGTATTTTGGGACTACAAGAGAAATCTAACTGGAATGGGAGATTCTCCGATTATATGGCCTTCTCCTTCTACCCTTCTTCTGATCATTTTTCATGTTTTGATGAGAATGAAATGCCACCCAGCTTTTCCTAGGACAATTTTTTTGTCTAATCTTTTCTGTTTAACTTAGTTTGACAAGCCTGTAATACCTTTTTAAAACTGCCTCTCTAGCTAATGCCTCATCCTTTAACAGATGGGTATTTTCTACTGCAAACAGTTATAGGCAGAGCAGCTAAGGAAAATAAAGTGCAGATGGTGCAGAATGAAGTAGCAGTTGAAGCAGTGGTTCAGCAACAACGAGGGAGAACAAAACTAACCAGCCACAACTATGCTTTATTGAAAATGGGAGGAAAGCAAGAGAACCCTCAGACTGGGATAGTTAAGATGGCATAAACAGAAAAAGCACTATCTTGTGTTTGAGGAGAACGCATGCTGTTTCACCATGCAATTATTTGGTAGGTGCTGTTTGGGCTATGTCTGTGTGGTGAGGTCAGCCTGAATAGTGGGCAATCAGGTCTGGCCTTACAGCTGCAGTGTGATCTTTCTCCAGATCATTTCACTGGTCCACGGGCTTCAAACCTCTGCCCATAGTTGAGTGAAAGCACATTTTCCAGTGTTTTTTGTGACAAGGGACAGCAAGACTCCTTCCCAGATGACAGTACCAACTGTAATGCAACATGTAGCGTCCTACACCCTTCAGAAAAACGTTGGCAGCAACGCTGGGGCACTGTTGGTGCTCAAGCATTAAGCAGGCCACTTCATATATGGCTGAAAAGTTTAATCCAGGCACTCTGGATTACACTACATTTGCACCTAGACAGACTTTTCCTCATGGATGGCAAAAGAGTAGGTTTAAAAGCTGAGGAGTGAGTAGGAACATACTGGTGTGTTTACAAGCCTGCAGTAATCAGCAAAGGCTGATAATATTGCCAGGTATCAACACTTCAACTTACAAAGGTCACTACTGGATCAGCAGCAGTACTTCTACAAAAATGATAAGATATACAAGTATCTGCTAGACTGCAAGTCTCCTGAAGGCTTCTCATCTGTGGTCTGTTCTTTTAAATATTCATGGCTTGCTTGCTCCAAACATGTGTTACTCTAAATAACATTTACGTGATGGATGTAATTCCAAAATTAAAAGGCATCCATTCGCCGTGACATGTGCTACATCTAACTTTCACCCAAGAACTGTTTGCTATCTGTTGCATGCATTTCAGCAGGAGATAAAATTGAACACAATGAACATTTAAAGACAGAGCATTATCTAAAACCCCAAGGAGCCTAGGACTTGCAATGTAATGTCCTGACAAGGTATTGAACTTTTATTTTTTCTAATGAAAACATAATAAAATGGCACTTTAAAAAAAAAAAGTGAAACAGCTATTACTAAAAGTATTTATTGCCTCTGATCTCAGTCACTAGCTCTACCACCTAATGCTTTAGAAACTCATCGGCAATCATTCATAGAGTCATTTCACTTCTTCACACATAGCTTCACTCAGCTTCCCGTAGGAATGTGAGACCTGGGACTGTCATTCCAAAGTAATCCACAGAACCTCTGCAGCAGGAATCCATAGTCTTTCCTGTCCCACACTGTGGCTAGAAACAAATTCCATGCTACAAAGGAGAAAGTTCAGCCCTGTGCCCATTTAATGCTAAATCTTCTTTCTGATACTTCCCCAAAAGGTTGCCTGGTTGGAGACGTGGATATAAGAGGAAATGGGCTAAGGCCATTAGTTCATCATACACAAAATTCTAAGAAGACTTGAGATCACGATAGCTGATTCATGTTGGATTCAGATGAGAATCCCAAGCTGGATGCTCTCATAGTCCATCATTATACCCAGTGCCAACACTAGCTTTCTAGACCAGTATTCCTGTGCAGCCACAGATTGGGAACATGTTATTTGAATTTCTTTCTTTCTTCAGTGAGCTACTGTGTGCCTATGTTATCACAATGGCAGTATTATCATTATCAAGCTGAATTTCAGGAGGTATGCCATGAATTGTATTATTCCATTTAATAAACATTGCACTAGTTGGATTTTCCAAAAAGTAAACAATTTTTCAAGTGAAATATTCCTTTCTCAAATGCCACACTGCTATGCATAATTCAGACACAACCCTGACCAGAGATCTGATTGCAGATGGAGAAGCTGCCTGAGTTGTAGGCACTGAGAATTCATTCAAGCATTAGGGGAAATATGTAGAGCACCTGGAGCTTCAAAACACTCCCGAACCAGCAGCACGAGGCATTCTTCTGTTCCCGGGGTTCCCTGCATGTGGAGAGTGGCCCACAGCCCTGATGGTGATCCTCTCACCAGCCTCCTCAGCAACAAGACCAACAGGAAAGGTTAAAACCTGATGGAAGTATACCAAAGTACACCAGCTGAATTCAGTACCAAAGTATAGCAGTAAGGAATGCAATACCTTTCTGACATGAAGCTTTTCAAGCATCCCTCATCATTAATTTCTCAAAGTATTTCAACATCCTTTCTTTTCCTACTAAGTGATAGCATATACAAAACTTAGTTGATATTCACAGATTTAAACACTAATGCATACTGCCTTTTTTTCCCCAAAGTTTAAAAAACCCTTCATTATCTTCACTGATTTGGACCCTATCAACAGGGTAGATTCACCTCATCTACCTAATTCATCCCCCATGGTTTAGTCCAACACTGACACACAAAAAATGGAATCAAGAATGGTGAAAAGAAGCCCTTCTGGACACCAGTAATAAAGCGGAAGAAATAAAGTAAGACCAAGCAAACAGCTCTTCCCCACTCTTGCCAGCAAAATCTCAAGGATAGTGGAATTCAGTACCAGAACAGTTGTCTTCTACTGAATAATTCCTGTAGACAAAGTCACCAAGTATATTTCTAAAGATATACATTAACCTGTAAAATAAAGCTGGAGCAACAAAAAAATAAAAAAATCCACATCTCAATTTTTCTTCTGATATACAAATTCTTATTTACTTGTATAGAAAGTGAGATTAAAAATCAGAGAGATATTCATGTCATGCAGAAAGTGAATCAGATCCTTGAAATATCCTATTAAACACACAAAAAGTAAAATGCTGGAAGAAAACAGTATAGTCAAAGACACAAGTATAGCATGTTGGGATTACATTGGAAGTGAGGCTTGTAAAATAAAACCAGGACTGCACAGAGATCTGATAAGATTCTCAGCTGCTATTATTAGGCAACCAAAGCACACAAATGGCCAAGACTGCATTTTTCTGCCGTTCATAGGCTGGATAGACTTTTAAATCTTTTAAATATAGATCTTTGCTATCACTTCACTATTAATGAACGACTGGGGAAAAAAAAGCAGATTCTATGCAATTGAATATTTGCATATGCTAATATACTGAATTTAGAGGTGAGTGAGGGTGAAGAGCTATACAGCAGGCAGCACACAAATGGCTGGAGTCTGGCTATGGGGGAGGCGACTTAATGCCAAGTCATGACATTTCTCCTTTATGAGAAGTCAGTTTACTTGCACAGTGTGCTTCACACTGGAAGAAGCCCCAGCCTGCACTGCCAGACCTGCTGCTAGCGATCAGCAATGAGTTCCTAAGGCCCCTGGCAAATCCCTCCATCTTTTCACCATGTTGCATGCAGAGGTAACAATTAAATACTGAACGTAACAAAACTGGGCTTTTAAACCCTCTGCTACCACAACTGAACTTCACTGTGTCACCAACCACTGGTGCCATTAGCCACTGGCTTCATGGAGATGAACCATCCTCAGATGGCAGCACAGAGATCAGCCATCTCTCTCACAAAGCAAATCAAAGGGGAGAGGTACCCACTCCTCAGTAACTCCTGATAGCTCTCCACCTCCTTTCTGAAAAATGGGTTCAAAATGCCAACATACATCCCTATGTAACTACCAGAGGCTTCACTTTATGGAAAGAATAAGTAGTATATAAAAACAGGTATATAGATATAAATATAGATATTATTATTATATATTATAAATAGATACATGAAGTATATATATCACTTTGTGGATGCCCAATCCCTGAAGGCATTCAAGGCCAGGCTGGATGTGGCTCTGGGCAGCCGGGTCTAGGTCAGTGACCCTGCCCACAGCAGGGGGGTTTAAGGTCCTTTTCAACCTAGGCCATCCTATGATTCTATGAAAGCGCTTGTAAAATAAAGATGTTGCCTTCACAAAAAAATCAAGTCTTTATAAGTTGTGGATAATTCTTCCACCTATCATCAAGAAACAGATAGTTAACTATTTCTTTCCCTGCTTTGTTTCCTACTTTTCTTCAGTACCTTTCCTGTGAGGAGAGTGGACCAGAAGGCAAACTTGAAAGCACAAACTGAAATACTTTCTTTGGGGTTGGCATTCTGATGTACTTAACTCCCTTCGTATTTGTGTGTAGTAGATGTCCTGCTATGAGGCACTGTGAACTTTGCTATCAGAACAATCCATCAATTTGCAGGCAGCTGCAGACTCTGAATGTAACCCATGGTCTTCAACCTATACAGTCAGTGGAAAACGCTGTGCTAAACTTAGTGAGTTTTAAGTGCAATTAACAATAAATGATCAAGGTCTCACTGAGAAAATAGTATCCTCTCTCTGCAATGCCACCAGTATTACAACCTCACCTTAGCACAGCCACGGCGGCTGGTGGGTCCGTTTATTATGAGGCCCCTCCATAAAATGCATTCCTCACTTTACTGCATAGCAGGCAAAATCTGTTTGCTGATCTTCAGGGTATTATGCAAAGCATTTGGGGAGAATGACAGGAGAGAGAGAATTGAATTTTGAGGCATTTGTTTGATCTATCGCTTTGATGATTTAGGCTGATTTATATGATGGGTTTGGGTTGTGTGTGTTACAGTTTGCATTTGATGCAGTATTTTTCTGTGGCTGGATTCTCAGCAATGTTCAGCGTCCTTAGTAGTTTTCCACACTGCCTCCTCTGTGGTCTCAAGAATCGTTCTTGTATGAATAGAGAGTGGAAAGTCTTGGCCTGTCTATTTTAAACAGCAGAGAAATAAATAAGGGGCATACAGAAATGCTTTCAGGATTGATTCTTTGACTTTCTTGCAAAGAACTTCCATATCTTATTTTCACATTTATTTTTATAGCTTTTTCTTCTCTTTGTCTTTTGTCTTCTGCTCCTTAAAAATAAGAAGGAATCAAAATGTTCTTTTGTTCCTTAAAAATAAGTAGGAATCAAAATGTTCTTTTGTTTAAAAGCTATTGTTAGCATTTATTTTACAGATCTGAACAGATGGATGGAAAATTCTGTTGTTTCGAGAACTGATTTAGCACCGGACCACTGAGAAGGAGCATCTCCATTCAAAGACTAGCACTTCTAAGTCAATGCCAAGCTTTCATGCTAAAATCCGTGTTTCTCATAAGAAGTTCCCAGTCACAGTCAAGCAGAAGCATACCCCTCACACTGTTAAAAGCAGCAAAGAACAGAAAAACCTGCTAATCGCCTGAAAATGAGAAGTATCAGTCTCTGTAAACTAGTTCTACAAAGCTTTTGCAAAAGAAAGCAGTCACCAGAATAAACATCTGTGATCAAATACTAATCTAGCACCAACAGAAAATTGACTTCAAATCATCTCTTTGTCACTGTAATTGATTAAAAGTCAAATGAAAATTGATAACATGATTTTCTATGTGTGAATGTATATGGGGCACAAACTCTCAAGAGCTCTATTGGCTTCATATATTGACTTTTTCCAAATAAAGCTTTTTAAGAGTACATTAGTCAGTCCACTAATAAACCTAAAATGCAGACTAATTACTCCGACACAAGGCATTGATACGCTCTTGAGACTGTAGGCGTTTGGTGCAAAAAACAAAACTGACAAAAACTTTGAATCCAATCAAAATAGCAAAATCATAGAATCAGACTGGTTTGAGTCAGAAGGGACCTCAAAGACCACCTAATTGCAACCTCCCTGCTATAGGCAGGGACACTTCCCACTAGACCGGGTTGCTTACAGCCCCATCCAGCCCAGCCCTGAATGCTTCCACAGAGAGGGCATCCGCAACCTCGCTGAGCAACCTGTTCCAGAGTCTCAACACTCTCACTGTACAGAATTTCTTCCTAATATCTAGTCTAAACCTACCCGCTCCCAGTTTAAACCCATTTGCCCTGTCCTGTTACTGCATGCCCTTATAAAAAGTCCCACCCAGCTTTCCTGCAGGCCCTTCAGGTACTGGAAGGCCACTGCAAAGTACCCTCAGAGCCTACTCTTCTCTTGATGAACTCAGGATACAGTTGGCCTGTAAGTGCAGGCTCATATTGAGTCTTTCATCAGCCCACACCTCCAAATCCTTCTCTTCAGGGCTACTCCCAAGCCATTTTCCACACAGCCTATACAGGTGTTTGGATGCACAAACTATTTCATTATCATTGAACTTTTTTCTGATGATGAAGAAAGCTGCCTATTCTTTCCTTATTCTCTTCATTTAAAATTATCTTCAAATTTTATATTAATTCTTCTCCAGCCTCAATATTATATCCAAACTCTTGTTCTTAACTAATCCAATGGTTTTTCAGTGTAGGTTACAGACCTAGGTATCTTCTCTTTAACAGATTATTTTCTGCATCACAGAACAAATGCAACTCTGTATCGACCCTGAACAGAATGTAGACTACTAAAATGTTATTTCACCTACTCTGCAGACCCCAATATTTTTAATAACAACCTGTAAAAGCAACAACAAAAAGGGATTACTTGGCACAATATCTGTCTACTTTATTAGGAAACAGGCAGAAATTACGGCCAATTGGCCTCAAATTAAGATTTAAAATGTCTTACAGCAGTGTTAATTTCACTCATTCAGATTTCCATCTTCTTCTATGAGAATATACAGAGATATGAGAAACCGAGGCAAAAGAGATGTTCTATTTATAATGTCAAGAAAGCAAGACTGATCCCTACTTCAGCCTGACAAATGACAGCCAGGCCCTGCCACACCATCACCAGCACTTCACCAGCTGCAGAGCTCAGTGCCAGTTACTCAGCAGAAATTGGTGGCAGAAAGTAAACAAGAATTGATGCATTGAAAATAAATGTAAAATCTGTGTATCTCAGTTAGAAGGCACTGCCCTTGGAGCACAGCAGGAGGGATCGAGTCTCCAGACACAGTCTGAATTTTGCCTTCTAGCTCCCATCAGGAGAGAGGTGAGGATCATGCAAATGAACAGGGTCCCATAGCAGATGGCATCGGTGAAGAAATGAATAAGTAGGACAGAGCTCAAACAGGAGAAGTTTGCAGCCTCTGAGGAGCAAAGGCCAGACTCAAAAGAAAGGTGTGAGGGAAGGATGTGATGAAGGATGCGCTGCTGAGGGCAGCAATTGGCTGCAGTCTTGGAAAGGTGCCGTCTTTGCAGCAAAGCATACTCCCATTTTACTCCTCAAAAGACAGCAAGGTATGACCAGTTGATACGGGGAGGAAAAAAAAGGAAAAAAAAGACCGCTCATGATTAACCTTGTGAATTTTTACACAGTTAAGGTCTCAGCAAAGGTTATCTGGGTTGCTGTAACATACAGCGTCAGCTGAGATTCAGCCTACGACAAGTGCCAGCACAACATTCACTTAAACCTCTCCTTTACTGTGATGCCCACAGAAAACCTGGCAAGAGCCAAGTTGCTAGTGAACTGATACCTCCATCCATCATGCTTTCCAGCATGCTCTCTGCTTCCCCAAGTGTTTACTGCTGCCTCATACCTCCACATCCTTCTTCCTGCCTTCCCTTGTCCATCTTGCAGGCTACCAGAGCCAGCTGGATGAGTCAGGCTCTCACAACCCTGCACTGAACAGGGACACCTACAGCTGGATCGGGTTGCTCAGAGCCCCATCCAGTCTGACCTTGAAAGCCTCCAGGGACAGAGCAGCCACTGCCTCTCCGCGCAATCTGTGACAGTGCCCCATCACTTATTTTTACTTATTGTAAAAAAAACTTCAATACAGTCAATCTAAATCTCCCCTCTTTTAGTTGGAAACCATTTCCCCTTGTCCTTTCACAACAGACCTTGCTCAACAGCCTGTCCCCTTCATTTTTACAGCTCCCCTTCAGGTACTGCTCTCTGATCTCCCCAAAGCTTTCTCTTCTCCAGGCTGAACAGCCCCAGCTCTCTCAGCCTGTCCTTGTAGGGAAGTGTTCCATCCCTTGGAACGTTTTTGTGGCCCTCCTCTGGACATACTCCAACAGGTCTATGTCTCTCCTGTACTGAGGACTCCGCATCTGGATGCAGTACTCCAGGTGAGTCCTCACCAGCACAGAGCAGATGGGCAGGATCACCTCCCTTGCCCTGCCGGCCACACTGCTTTTGATGCATCCCCAGGATATGATTGGCTTTCTGGGCTGCAAGGGCACATTCCTGGCTCATGTCCAGCTTCCCATTCACCAGTTCCCCCAAATTCCTTCTGGGAGGACTATGTTCAGTCATCTCATCTCCCAGCTTTTACTGATAGTGGGAGTTGTCATGACCCAGGTGCAAGACCTTGCAGTTGGCTTTAACCTTATGAGGTTCACCTGTGCTCACTGCTAAAGACTGAAGAAGGGTACTTTCAAAGCCTGTAGTATTTTCATGAATCACACAACAGGGGCGTGTGTTAAGTTACATACAAATACTAGAAAAAACACAATCAGGAATGTCCATGGTGTCATCTAATTTGAACTCAGGACTGATTCAGGTTGGGCAGATTGTTCCACCACAGTGATGCTGTCCCCAAACCCCAGAGCACCACACGTACCCGCAGAAGGCTCATAAATGTTGCCCAGAAAAAGCTGAGCGGAGGACCACCAATATTTTGGTGCCCACATAAGTGAGATTTCACACAACCAAGAAGCAGTTTGATTTTAGTGCCTTAAAGGTCACTGAATTTTTTGTGGTCACAAAGCACATTCCTTTGCCTTTCACTCCCAAGCAGGGCTTGCAGGAACTGGGGCTTGCAGCAAGTTCATCCTCTCCACAGCCAGCTGCCCTCCTCTCTGCTCCAATATTCATGCTAACAAACAAGCACGTTAGCTGATCATTTCAGCAGTAAAACAGAGTTTGCACATGTAAATTTTTATCAACTATACGTACGAGCGGTGCAATCCGTACAGACTGTAATTCCTGCACCTGCTTTTACATTTGCACCATCGTTTACCTTGGCTCTTAACAATTATTATTCAGCATTTCAAGTGCCATCTGTGCTGCTGATAAGTAAATGCCTTCAAGTATATTGGAAACAGATTTTCTGAAGTTTTACCTTGTACCAGGCACAGTCAGCATCAGAAGCGTGTGCTCTATGGAAGCTGACATGTATTTAGCTGATTTTTTCCACAGGAATTGGTGCATTCAAAATAAATTTAAAATGTGTATATCTAAGTTACCAAACAGAAAACAAGCTCAGAGAATGAAGAAACATCACTGCATTCCCAATAGCCCTTGCTATTTATGGGTCAAATTCAAATCCAGCATATATAGGTAATGTTCACTCACACCTGGAGTGAATTTAGTCTTATAATAGTTAAGCATCGTGAGAGAAAAACTTATTAAATGAGAAAAAATATCCACAAGTTCAATGCCCAAATGCCTCAACAGCTCTTGACACATACATCAGCCACCATTAAAATTAAAATGTGAAATATAATGACTGATCTCCATGAGATGCATGAAGCTGACTATTCTGAGGTTCTCACTGACAGTTTAAACAACTCCAAGTGACACCTGGGAACAGATCCAGACTCACACATCTCTGCCCACTGTCTTAGTGTAAATGTCAGTGTGGAACAAGAGTCGGAAAAATATCATAAACTGATTTTTTTTCCCTTTAAAAATCAATCATTAACCGCTATCTGCTAATAAGTCATGTTTTCTTTTCAAATGAAACCACAGTTGGTCACAGCCAGTGATTCATTCCTTCCTAGGGGGATAAAGCCACACAATCACACCAAAAATCCCCAAGCTGCACAAATAGGCAGGTATCATGCAGTGGCTTTTTTGAAAACTGTAGGGAAACCACAACTACATGGATGATATTTCGAATCACAGAGCAGGTAGAGCCCGGTAAAGGAACAAAGTGGGAATTCCCTTCAGTTTTTCTCTCCTGATGCTGACTGACAATTCCTGGCTACAGCAGTATTATTTCTATTACAGCCATGCCTGAAAAAGGCTGGGTGCTGACAAAGTTA
The DNA here is from genome assembly GCF_951394365.1 of Tetrao urogallus. NCBI lineage: Eukaryota > Metazoa > Chordata > Aves > Galliformes > Phasianidae > Tetrao > Tetrao urogallus. Next base: position 54,028,612 of record NC_136817.1, on the reverse strand, counting down.
CTCATGAAAAAAGACCAATGCATGAAACAAGCACCTTCAGGGTTTAGTGAGCAAAGCAAAGTGGGCTCATGTAACTCCAAAATCAAAGCTGACAGCATCAAATCCAGGAGCTGCTACCAAAGGTGGCCCCGAGCAGCCACAGCATTTTCTCCACTGTCCTTTTCTCCCCACTCACTTCGACACAGAGATCTGCACAGTTTAATTACAAACCATACACAAGTGCAATTCTATTAGCAGGCCTAAAGCACTGGCGTGACACAAGCTTGTACACTGCATCCAGTCACTAAGATGCTGCCAACAAGCTTGGAGATTCGGAGCCTCTTTTCTATGCAGGTCTGTTTGGCCTGGAAACAGCATACATATACACTGACTTGAGTTTAACAAAGAATGTTAATTTGGGTCAGTGAACTACCACTAATTGAATTCTAATAGATGTCACCATAACTCAAGTGCTCCAGCTCTATCAAGCAAAATGGCAGTAAGACCGAAGCCAGCACTTCTGCTGCGCTGGGGGAAATGAAGTCTGTCCTTTGACTGCATTGTTTCCTGCTTGTCCAGTTTTAAATACTCTTTGGTCATAATAAAAAGCAAATGAGATACTGGCTTGACTGCTCCCTCAAAGAGTCTTTAAGAGCAGATTTTTTTATTTTTTTATTTTTTTTAAGTGCAGTGTTCAAAAAGAAGCCCCAAGCTGCTCCATACAGCCAAATGCAGAGCTGAACAACACAGTGGGCCGGCACCCAGCCCCAGCCCTCCCTTCTCCTTGAGATCTTTTACACATTTACACATTTTGCATCCTTTTTGCCCCCAAGACTGTTGGAAGCATTAACCACAAAGATCAATTTTCTCGAGACTTCCTGAATCCAGGCTCTAAGTCACAGCATCAGGATCCTGTACTGCTCAACACAAGCCAACATCCAGCCACACACAGAAACAGCAGGGCTGTCTTCAGAAGGGAAAATACCTGAAGCATTCTTAGCATGATTCACAGTGGCTTAGCTATGGGAAGACTCCTTCTTAGCTCATCTGAAAGTAGCAGATTTACACTCAGCAGACCATGAGGGTGCTGGCTTGTGTCTCACTTAACATGGAGTACAGAACAGAAGCAGCATTTTCCACCAGCTTGCACCCTGTATAGTCACTCAAATCTGTGCAAAGCGGATGCAAAGATGCTGCCAAAGAACAATGAATGCACGTGACACAGCTGAAAGTAGCAAAACAAGGAGCAGAATAGTGGAAAAATCAGGCCCAGCGACTGCCATGCATCTAGTACATCTGCTGCAGGCATAGGGCTTTGTGCAACAGGCCACACTGGCAATGCTCATAGAAAGCATGTGAACCAACTGCTGGATTCCAAAGGTAAAAAACTCTGCAATTGGGATGTCAGCCTAAATTCACTTTCCAGGGTCAAATGGGACAGCTACAAATCCAAGCACTTAGCAGGACCAAAATAGTCAAATGTATGTAGAAACCTTACCCCTTACACTGAGCACTGAAAATATTTGGGGGAAAGAACAAATTCTTTTTTTGCTTTTTTGTTGTTGTTGTTGTTGTTGTTGTTGTTGTTGTTGTTCAGAAAAGAAAAATGAAAAGTAGCAGATTAAAGGAGCACAGGTTCAAACAGGTACTGCAACAGAAAACTGCCCTAATTATTCCAGGTTTGAGTCCCATATTACCACATGCCACAGCAGAAGGAAATAAAGCACAAAGGCAAATCCAACACAGGAACTCTACATTTGGCCCAGCAGGTTAAAGCACTGAACCTGCACTCAGAGGGACTTGCACTCACACACAGACCACTGCCATTTGCAAAGCCCTCCTGGAAGGTAAACGGTGCTTTACAAGGATTGCTGCAATGGCTCTCAGTGTGAGTCACTCCTAATTAGGGCCCCATCAGTCTGCTAGGACCACGTGACTTGTTTGTATCCAGGTAATGACCTGAGTTCATGCAGTTTGCATCAGAGCTACCAGACCTGGATACTGCCCAAACTTCCATATCCCTGGAGGGCTGGCTGTACGCTGCCCACACCAGTACCACCAAACCACACACACATTTCTCAGCAACCAGTCCCTGCAGGGACCACATTGTCAAGATCCTGGCCAGTGCAGAGGCGCGCAGCTCTCTGTCAGGCTCCAGGACCTGAATCCAGTTTTCGGAGCCCAGCTGCTCCCACATCTAACTTGGGATGTGCCACCCAACTGAGATTCACAGCTGTACAAGACTCAAACCCTGCATCCATCTCATGATGTTGTCTAACACTAGGATGGGTTAGGATGGGTGAAACAAGAAGAGTAGTGCTCATGAACCTGGTATGTCCTTCTGAAATACCACCATTTAAAGAATATTCACTGAAGAATGCAGTCATATGGGCAACGTGGGAAGTGTTAAAAAAACCAACCTTACCCCTTCCCGAGTGTTTCATCCTTACCCCATCCTGTGCCATCCTGTCCTTCTATGGCTTCACTTCTCTCTCCCTCTTTCTACAAAAGCCCACCACAACCAGTTTAGCATCATGTGCCTTTCTTTCCCATCGTTGGCTTTATATATCCTCCAGTTAAACGTACCTCTCTTTTTAAAAATGAACAACTCTCATATCTATAGAAAATGTTTTGCATCTTGAGCCCTTTACTTTTTAATAAATAGGCCAGGTATATTTGCCTATTTCAGAAAAAAAAAAAAAAGCCCTCTTTTCATGACCATCTCCCACAATGAACCCTCATACAATCCGTGCCCATTGTGATTCAGTGGGCTCGTCTCTGCATTACTGCAGTAAAGGTGAAGACAGATGTAAAACCAAGATCTTGATCATCTGCAGCTTAAAAAAAAAAAAAAAAAAAAGTGTTCTGGCAGTTTTCATCAGAGAAACAGTTTTAAACAGTGCCCTGCACAAATTCTGGCTCCTGTAACTTTTACTGCCACTTCAAGGGGATCTGTAATATTTTGTCCTGAACTGTTGCATACCACTGCAGAGTCCTGTTGAGTAGCTGTCATAGTCTGCACCAACAAAGGAGAAGTCTCATAGGAGAACAAAATAATCCTTATGTGCAGTTTGTATATTAATTTATTTAATTTGTAAAGCTCTCTGGGACTCTGCAAGATGAAAGCAGCTGCATAAATGTAAAATACATCACCATTATTGCTGTTTTCTAACCAGCATCTTCCATTTTGTAGTTGGTATTTTTCTCCCATAGTGTATGACCTTGTATTTTATCTAAATTAAATCTCATCTTGTTAATTTTTGCACAGTTCTTTAAACTCTCAACATCCTTTTGTTATCTCTCTCCCTCTGCCTTCCACTGCGTTTATGATCCCTCTTAATTTGGCATCATCTCCAAATTGTATTGCTCTGTATATATTGCTTAGGAAAGTATTAAACAATATTGTGATCAGCACTGACCCTTGTGAAACCTCTCCTGATATTTTTCTTAAATTGATGTTGTAATGTTTATAATTAGGTACAAGAGGACACAAGAAGAAGTAACAGGCAGCAATTAAGGAAAGGAAAATATAAGCTATCAGTAAAAACTCTGACAGTGAAATCTATGAGAACGTACAACAGCTTCCCAAAGGAAGACTTGAAAGTCCCAATGCTTGCTAAAAAATATATTAATAGTAAATAAAACACTAAATAGTAATGAGGCTTAGCACACAGCGTATATACCACTTGACGTGTTCAAGCCTACTCACACAAAGTAGTTTGGGGAAATATTGAAAATTCTGGAAGACAAAGCACCCCGGTATATTTTAGTTTTACTTTTGCATATATAACACTCTCTCCCCAATCAGCGTGACTCAGGGACAAAGTGTGCCTGCAAATAAACCTGTACTACCAAGGGGGTATACATATTCCTGAGAAGGAGGCAGGATGACCCAGCACTTTTTTCTCTGTTGCTGTACCCCACACATGCCACTATAAACTCTCACGGACAAGCTCTCAGTCACCAAAAACACAACCTGCAAATCCGCATTCTCCTGTTTTTATCTTTTTTTTGTTTTTCCAATATAATAAATATAGCTAATTACGTCCTCCTGGCAAAAGAAAGGGCTAGCTCTCTTATGAAAACAACCTTGACACTGAACACTTTCAGCCCAAACAACTGTCAGGAAGACCCCTCTCAAAAACGTCAGTTCATCCATTTCTTCCGTCCAGCCAAAGGGGTAAAAATGAAGAAATGACAGATCTAAACCTGTACTGCCACTCGGAAGATCTCAGGACAAACCCATTGTGATGAAAGGGCCTCTGACCTTGCTGATGTGTACACTACACCAACCTCTTGGTCCTGACAGCCTTTGATTTAATCAATGAACATCTTGGACAGAAAGTGGCAGATAAGAGCAAAGAAAGACAACACACATGTGATCCACCAGCCACTCTGCACATACATTTACGAGATGCACATACACTTACGAGAGACAATCACTCCTTTGGACAGAGCTCTGACCTCCACATTTTACAACTGCAATAACTACAATAGGAAATAAAAACAAAATGGTGTAAAGTCACGTTTGCACTCATACGGTCAGTGAGAATAGGCACAAAACTGTGCAAATACCAGAAGAGAGAAAGCAGCTGGTTTTGGTGGTGCAGACACACCAGGCATCCTGGTGGAAGAAAAAAGCTAAGACTGCAGACCTAAATGGGCAGGAACAAGCTGAAAAGCTGAGAAAGAGAAGCAGTTTGAGGAATGCCATCAACCATGTTGCTAAGCACTCCTCTGAAGCACTGCTTTTGTCAAAATCAGGTTGGCATAAACACATGCCCTCTAACCCTAAAAACTATGGGTTTTTAAAACTCTCCAACATCACACAAGCAAGAGCAGATGAACACTTTCAAACACAGGTGTGCCTAGTAGCACATGAGGTACTTCAAGAACCCATATTATATTTTGATTTCCAGGGAACGAGCTGAGAGATGGAAGATTTCAGTGTTCAGAAAAATTAATACAAGGGCTGTTATCACAGCGCTTTGAAATCTCGCTTTCCACAAGGCTGGACAAGGTGTCGCGCCTGAGCACAACGCCTTGTTCACAGGAGAAAGCAACCCAGCACGTTCCAAGCAGTGGTTTTGCTTCCAGAGCTACTGCGGTACTTCAAGTGCTGCCATCTTGTGTTCCCACGTGCGCTTCCCCACTTAAATCCTGCTTCAATTCTGAATAGCTGTCTTACTGGGTCATGTAACAGGCATTGCTAACATTTCAGAAGTCACTTACTGTGTGTGTCCTCTAAAAAGACATTTTTTCACTTCCATATATGACACAAGGCTCCCTAGAAGCATATGTGGTAAATACAATGAATATAAGAATTAAAGCCACATTAGAAGGTATCGATTTTCATTACAGCAGGATGAGCCTCTTCGGGAGCTGGATGGAGGTAGTGAACTGAGCAGACACAGCGTGATTCTGGCGAGGTGGAGCATTTGGGGAATTGCTCCCGCAATAGGAAAAATTTGTTTTAATTAGGTTTGTTGGTGGTTCCTAAAGCAATGTGCTGTGAGTGGGAAGGAGAAATAAGGATGGGACTGTAAGCAGCTTGTTGTGTTCTCAGCCTCTGACTCAGAGCACAGCTGGCTCTGCTGCTGGAGGAGCTGAGGAGGGGTGAGAAGGTGACCAGATGTGCCTTCCCTTACTGTCCTGAACTGTGCATAAAAGCAAGATGACGTTTTATTCTCCTGGACAAGCAAAAAGATTCAAGGAAGGAGATAATAACCAGCAATTAGGGCAGCAAAAATATCCAAGAACAAAACTGACCGAAAATAATAAAATTAAAAAGTGAGTTAGAGAGATTTTGTCATTCTGTCTTAGATTATGTTGAGGAGGCTGAACTCAATTTTATTGAGAAATCAATTCTAATTTGGCACTCCACTCGGCTTCTGGCAGAGGACGCTGGTAACAGTCTCCATTGAAATCTGCCAGCTAATTTACTTCTGCTGACTTTACACTAACAAACAGAAGCAGGAAAAAGTTGTGTGGTAGAGATGACACTTCCCTCTAAATATCCCACACCAACGCACTGCCTGAGCCCTCCCACACTTGCCACTGAAATCCATCACCTTGCAATAGGGAAGGGAAAAGCAAAACACACCCTGGGACAAAATGGTCAGAGCACACTACGTACACACCCTGCAGACAGGGCCACGAGCTCAGCACAGGGAAGGGCCGAGGAAGAGATCCCTCCAACAGCTGCTGTGGGAGTTCATCATCACCTGCCCTGCAATTCAACTGACCTCGCATGTCCAGCTCCGCAACTTTTATAGATGCTGCGTCCTGCAATCGATTGTCAAAAGAAAAAGAAGCTTTTAAAGGATAGTGAATTATTGAAGAAAATGTGTCTGTAGATATTTCAGAAACATACTGAATAAAATTTATCACGGGTTACATGTCTGGGAGCACAAAATGTGCCGTTTAATGCTGTGCTTTACTGACCTTTAAGCAGTGGCAGCTACCCTAACTGTATGCATAGCTTTTGTGTATTCACCCAGCATTTATATAAAATATCGCTTATTTTTACAAGGTTTGTGCCACTGAAGATTTTACCTTCACTGAGAAAACAATTGCTGAGTGCGTTGTTCGCAGCATTGTTTCCAAACATTAATATAACCAAGAAGTGTGATGTTCTCAGCCCACATGCTTACCGGTATGTTTTATAGACAAGGGGCTTTATTTTATCAAGCAGTTCCTAGATGTGGGCAGAATTAAAAAGAAAAAAAGGAAAATGTTTTATTCTTTTGGATCACTGACTGCCTTTGCCTTAGCTTCCAATAAGACCAGTGAGCCCACCTCCCTGGCACAACTGCGTGTTCTTTTTCAGGGAAGGTTTCTGTCTTCGGCTAAGTAATATCCATACAAAAGCCCCAAATTTAGCAGTGCACAATGACTTACATTTCCTCACTCCATTTATAAACCAGGTTCACTGCTCCATAAGGACCTGATTTCACCCCCTCCCTCTCAGCAACATTCTTTAAGCCTTTACAAAGATCCATTTTCCCTTTCTTATTCCCAGAAGCCTGCTAAAACTAGGGCAAGATGGCCTAAAAATTACTATTTTCCTCAAAGTCCCAGAAAACCTGGGGCCGACTGCACCCTCTCTGGGAGTGATGCTGGGCTCCCCTCTCTGGCACCCAGGCAGCAGGGCTCCTGCCTGCAAGGATGTGCTCCCACCCGGCCCCAGGAGCGGCGCAGCAGGGAGCTGTGGACTCCTGACCCAAGGAGGCACCTCGTGGCTCCAAAAACCTCCCACTCCAAAGACTGGAACTCTATCTCTCTGAGGAAAGAAATAGGGTAAAAAATGAATATAAGAGCGTCGTTCTAAATAATTGATGTTGCAATCTAATGCTATTTCCTTTTGTATTACTGCAATCTTCTTAAAAAGATATTCTCAAGCTGTTTATTATAGCAATAACTATAATTTTTCCTTCTCTTTTAGCAACAGTGCTTCACCCATAATGTCGCCTACAGATAATGTATTAAAGATATAAATAAAAATAACACAGTATAGGTGGTATGGCAACACATAGGCTGCTAACCAGCCAAACAGAATGCGCTTTAGAGTTGGATTAGCTGGAGCTGGCTACTTGAGCATCTGCTGTCTTTTGATTTCTCCATTGTCAGCTGTCCGTCTCTATCTGTATTTGCTCTGACATTACTACAATACTGTGAATAAAACCTAAACACATTCACACTTCTCCTTTATTTACCTCACCGGGAAGAAAAAGCAAGACGAAACAAACAGCTTTGAATGACCGGAATGCAGAAATCCTGCCACCAGATTTAAAAACCCAATTCTTGCTTTTCATCACAGCTCTGAAGTTTTTCCAGAAAGCTGTCATTTCCTTAAATATAAAAACCCATTTAAAAAAATTCTGACTCTTCGAGGATAGGCTAAAAATAGCCAGGAGTGCAGTTATTACCCTCTAACCTCTAGCACTGGTTCAGCTGCATATGCTGTTCTGCAGGAAAATCTCCAACAGCAATCAAGGTTACTCTTTGCATTACAACAGCATCTCTAAGCCCTCACCAGGAGTAAGACCAAGGGAGGCAATTTCTGACTCAGGTGTTAAGTAACAGATGGTTCCCATCTTAAAGATTTTAAATGGAAGCAGGAGCTCCATTTCATGTACGGGGTCCCGAGACCCAGAGAAATCACAGCTCATGCTGCCTGCAGCAGAGTGCAGAAAATCACAACTCATTCTATGGTTTAACCCCTGAAAGCACCATCAGGAACCCCACAAAAGCCTGGTGCCCAGCACAGCTGCACAGAGCAGATCTGACAAAGCACCACCCCCTCCCAGCAGATCAGCAGCACCTATGTTAAGGAACACATCCCTCAGGTGCCACTCACAGTGACACATGAGTGAGGGAGCCTCTCAGTGCCCTTGTCAATCTCCTAGCACACAGCCATGCATGCAGACCTGCACCACTCTCCCACAAATTGCTTCTCTTCCCATCACTAGAGTCAGTCCTCAAAGAGGTCACCTCTCTATTGAAATGCATGATGAGTACCCCCATGTCCCAGCTGATCTCCTGGACCCATTCCAACCAACTGCTGATTTTTGCCACTGACCAAGGCTTCATACAGCAAGGCAGCTGTGGTTTAAGCCACGCTTCCACTTGTTTATGCCCACACCTAAACCTCAGCAGATAAGTACTCTTCAGCATGTGTAGCACCCGCAGGAGCACCTTTTGCAATGCTGAGAGCAGAAATACCTTCACAAGAGAGCAGCACGACAGCCTAGCAACACTTCCTACCTGAAGATCTTATCCCCATTAAATTTTCATATCTGCAATACAGAAGCGTATTTTAAGACAAATGCTGTTCTAATTTGCTGCAGGCACTGACGACCAACACACATTTCAGTAGAGGAAGTTGTGTGTTTTAATTGGTTTATGAAGACAAAGCATATGCCATGACACAGTTAAATGATTAACAGATTCCTATGAATGCCTTTGGCATAGAATATCTATACATTCATTAGCTGGAACAATTCATCTTCTTGATAAAACTAAAATTAGTTATACAGCAGGTTTACTTTTTATGATTAATAAATGATAAAAATCTAAATTATCCATCTCAAATGACTGCTTTCTTAGCCATTAATCTCACATTTATCAGCTCCTATAACTCACAGTATTAGTTGAAAAATCAATTTCCTCAAATATTTTTAATTCCGTATTAAAAATAGCAAAATATGTGAAATGTGAAGTATCTTATCCTTCACTACATATTTGCAGTGAATTCTAAATCAAGATATAAAAAGAAACAATATACAACTGTGCCCCTATTATAAATGTCAAAAAAGAAAAAGGAAAAAGCTAACACTTAGTAATAAAGCAGCTCTAACAAAAGATGTATCAGCTCATTTGGATTTTCCAGCTTCCTACAGTTCTTTTGCCAAGAAGGAAAATCCAGCTCATTCTGCAGAAAAAAACGTGGTAAAAGGTCAAAAGTACAGCACTGTCTGAGTCCTGGAGAGTGGGTTGACACATCACAGGTTTAGCTAGAGGGAAAAGGTTGGGAATAGATCTTTCTGTCAGCTATTTAAAATGTTGAAGGCCTTCTGTCCTCCAATTACAGTGATCAGGAAAGTCTACGAGATCTAGCTCCATATTGCTGTGCATCACTCCCCTTAAAGTCTGAGGGCTTAGCAAGACATCTCACTTAAGTCATGTCATTCCTATTGTTGAACGGTGATTAGTCCTAATTCCAGAAGCATTACAAAAAAGTACCCCTGGGAATCAGAAAAGCTCAGTTTGCAATTTAGCAGTATCTGACAGAGGGGGTAGGGAAGAGGGAGGTTTGACTGAAGCACCTGCAGGAGTCCCCCGCTGCTTGGTGCTGCAAGGATGGGTGAAGGCTGGGGCCCAGATCTGCCAGAGGAGGAGATGTCAGCAGTACCTTCCAACCACCTGCTCTCCTTCCCAGCTCGGAACAAGACTCAGGCCTTGTTAAAACCCCCAGCAATAAAGAAGAGCCAATACTCAAAGCAAGACTAATGCAAAAACTGGTGCAGTACCATCAGGGGAGATAGGATCTAGAGAGCTGCATGATTCATCCATCAAAAGTATTTAAAAAGGCAAAAAAAAAAAAAAAAAAAAAGCACATTTTTTGTAAGAACATGTCTGAATTCCAGAAGCTTCATGAACTTTGAATTGCATGTTGGCTGCATACCACATTTGAACTACACAGAAACGTACTTCAAAGACTAATCACACAACTAAAATTATTCCTTTTTTCATTTCCAAGTCATTTGTTCACCTCCTTCAAGACAACCATGAGCCATTTTCTCCGCAAGAGTCTAAATCAGCAACAAGATTAGATCCACAGGCTGAACTCTGCCTGGAACAGTGTGGGAAGAGCTTTGCAGACATTTCTGTAAGGCGCCAGCTACCTGTTTCTTCAGGGAACATTGAAGCTGTGATAACACAAGGGAGATGGGCATCTTATGTTCCCCAGCACTATCATACGATCAGAAAACTAGATTTAAATCTTAAACATTTAGGTTTGAGAAAAGCCTTCCTTATTCAGACGCTGCCTTAAAGAACTTTGAGAGAATAATAAATGCAGAAAGAGAAATGATCATGTAAGCCAACATTCAAATAGTGATGCCCAGCAGCTCCATAAACACTTACAGACAAGCTCATATTGAAAACACTTACCAGATGAGCTCTGGCAATCTCTACCCTTTTCTTTATTCAATAAAGAATTTTTCCCATTATGCAAATTGCTCTCTAAGTGGCTCAAACAGCATAATTAAAAATGTTGTATAATTATTTTTGCCAGTTGTCAAATAAACCATTTGCAAAAAAAAAGTTATAGAAGAGCCAAACTGTTATGGGACAAAAACTTAGGTGGAGTGGAAGCAATGGGACCCACAGGTTTCCATTAGCAAAAATCAACAACTCATTCCTACCGTGCCAGACAACCAGCACCAGCTTCTTCTATGCACATGCTTAAGTGGTTAATTACACAAGGATGAACTTAATCGTATTTTTACAGGATTTGTGGAATAGGAGCTACTCTTCTATGGACTGTGGTGGAGAAGCACTGGCATGAAAGTATGAAAGCATTAAGGAAGGTTTGGGGTGATTGCTCTGGCAGTGTAGCAAAGAAACTCAAAGCCAGAACGACCATAAGACCAAAAATAAGCTTCCAGGGACAAAAGGTGGCTGGTTAAACAACATTAGTCTTGAACCCAGATATCTGCACATCAGTATGCTTCACATGCTTAGTGCAGGATGGCACAACAGGCACTTAGCAGGTTAAAGAGAAGCAAAAGGTGTCCAAGGGGAAAAAAAAAAAAGAGTGTTTATATCATTTATATGAATTCACACATACACATTTTTATATATAAATATGTCACAGAACAAGTAATCTTCAAATGAAATGCCCTTTTTTACTATCAAATGTCTTTAATGTTAGAAAAACATAAACTCAGCTTATAAATAAAACTGCATAAACACTTTGGTACTGGCAATAAATTGAGAATAATTGACCTTGTCCTATCAAAGGATGAGCGTATCTTTAGATCTTAAGTGCTGTGAATGGTTATGAACAGGCTTAAAGTACTGAGCAATAGCAAGCTAAGCACAGCATGCATAGTGCATTTCACAGGGTATTAAATAAGTGAGGTTTGTAGAACCTCTCCCTCGCTTAAGTCTTAAGGCGTTTGATTTCCAAAACTACAGTCCATACAATATCACACATTGGTCCTATTTCTCTTTACACTAATTAGGCATTTTATTATCAAAAAGACACCTAGTATTATCCTGAAGCATCTATGACTCTCTTCTTACCAGTACATGACTGATCCTGGCTTTCAGAAAGACTGACACTGTCTCGTATTGCCAAGGAACGTTCCCCTTTCAGTGCACTTGATGAGGAGCATCAAGGAGAGAACATTTCCCCAGGCATGATGAAAATAAGGCAAATCACTCTGTCTAGAGGCACAGGGCCTAACCCTCAGACCCAAAGACAGACTAATCATTGGCAGCCCTGGGAACAATGCATCCCTCCCTCACAAATCCTAGTGTCTACAAGTGACCTGCCCAATGTAGGGAGTTGAGTAAGGGTCGGAAAGCCTCTAGGCATCAGCCAGCAAAATAGCAGCATGACAGACTAGTAACTCAGAAGCATAACTTGGTACTCATTAACAGTCTCTACTCTGAATAAGCTGAATTTTGCCTCAAACACTCTTCCATAACAGTTTCTTATGTTAGTAACATAACTTGAAGAACAACTAAAGATATGAAATCAAATAAAAAGCAATTGATAGTGAAATTCCAGTCCTGCTATACCTCTGGTCAGTTGCTGATAATTTTATGAAGCCACATTTCTTTTAGCTCTTTTCTAAAAAGTTTTCTAAAACTTCCTTTGAGAGCACCCAGGGTAACTTGGAGAGCAGTAGTCCCAGCTGGATGGTCCCCATATGGGGAGCTTGGTGAGTGGTTATGCAGCCCTACAGGTATACACCTCTTGCCATACTTAAAATACTAAGTAAAGTATGCTTATAAAGTTAAAAATGCATCCAGTAGTAGATTTTATAATTGTATTAAAAATATAACACTTACAGGAAGAATTAAAATAAAAGTTACTGAAGGAAACAAAACTGACCAATCCTCCTTCATAACTTGACAGACAGATAGACAGACAGACAAGGCCTCCGAGGGTGGGGGAAAGAGAGAAAAAAATAATTTTTGATAAATTTCAGCATTAGGAAGGATTTTATATTCACGGTAAACACAATACAACAGTGCTGCTGGATATACCACATCTGACTCCTGCCCACTATGAGTGTCTGGAGCAATCAGAAAGCTCAATGCAATGGGATGGTGACCCAGGAACTAACACAACAGAAGGGCATTACAAAGAAAAAAGAAGTGCTCACCTATCTCTTAAGGTCTAGGCTCCAAAGGAAACTCCACAAAGCAAGGATCCTCTAACTAGAAAACCTTCCCCAGTAACAGTCAGCCCTTAAATGAGGTCTAGAGGTGCAGCCAGGCTCCACACCTTCTGCTCACACAGCTCAACTGCCTGCACCTGTGCTCCCAGGGCTGACCGGCCCTTTCCCCAGGCACTCAATCAGTGGTTCAGGCTGTGACTCAACAGTTACCATACAGTGCCCGTATCAAATTTTCCAGCGTTTTCAAACCCAGTACTGTCTGGAAATACGGGGTAGACTGGTGGAACCTGGATCACCAGGCCCTGTAGGCAATCTTCAGCAGAGAACAATGCCTTCAGCATTGTAAGAGGGTGAAGAAAATATTATTAAGAATAAATCTGAAGGGTTGTTTTCTCGCTTCCACCACCACTGCAATCATGAGTATGGTGAAAGACACAAAACCCCAAAATTATGATGGCTTAAGATTTCTCATTGTTTTATTAATCTGAGAGAGCTAAATACCTGTTATGTTAGGACCTGGCAATTCCACAAAGTTTAAGAATTGGTGCTCTAAACACAATAAGAAATAACATGAAAATGTTATATATATTACTTCAGGCAGGTATTGCTTTACCTCCCTTTCCAAAAGAACCAGTTTTCAGTACTATCATATTTTAAAGATGTGATTTCACTGCATGAACATGCAAATGTACAGACACACACATTTATACAGCCTACACATTTAATTCTTATGTTCATACATGAATGTCTGTCTAGTGATTACTAAGTGTTCTGCTTCCATTAACGTGAATTCAATGGGACCGTCCTGTAAATGAGATGATATGTTACTGGGTCTCTTGCACTTCCTCCTGAATATTGCTGTGCTTCTAGGCTTACTGGAGCCTGATAAGGTCTCATTTGAGCCAAATTACTCCCACTCCCCACAAATGCATATAAGAACTCAAAATTAAATGAAAAAGGCAAGACATGTCTGCTTTTATTATCCTGTAGAAAACTATCATCAGACTGCTGAAGGCTCTGACAAAATGCCTATTTTTCATCAACGGCATGCCTATCTTGATGAAAGATCCCAAATTATTCTGGAATGACTGAAATATTTCTTCCGCTATCCCTATTCTCCTTCCCTCACCAATACAGACGTTGTATTTTAAGCCATACAACAACTCAGCAAATCAAGGACAAAGCTTAAAGTATGTCCGAGATGGAGACCATACTCTGACTGAGCCAACAATTAGGAAGAAAACTGTGGCTTTCTAGATCTCAATATGTCCGCAGAGGGATTTGCTGCTCTAGTAAGCTGCTGGAATCAGTATACTGCTCCTTTCTCAGGATATTCTGAACTACCCTTTACTCTCATTTATAGGAACAAAATTCGCATTTAAGTCAATGGGAGTTAGTCCTGCATATCTGAGTGCACAAATTTCCCTCCACTTGTAAATATGAAGTAAAATCCATTTGCCTCTATAAACACGCAAGATTTTTTTCTTTAAATATTGACAGCCACACCCGTATGGATTTCTTAACCTTTAGTCTTTCCGCACAGTTGTGGTCACCCAAATATGTGACTGGCCTACAGTAAAACTGTGCCAGCTTTGTGACAGCTATAGATCTGTAGGATGTCAGAAGCTGTTCCCAAGGAAACATCAGGAAAAGGGATTAGACAAGGTTTTGAAAACCTGTTCTGAAGGTCTGCTAACATGAGTAAGGAGGGCCACCTTTCTCATGAAAAATCAAAAATAGATAGATACACACGATTACAGCAAAGTCTGAGATGATGAGAACAACACAAAACAAAAAGTGAAAGCTAAGTGATAAAGACAGAATTATAATTTCAGCACTGCTTTTTTTTTTTTCTTTGTTCTTTTAACCTAATAGAAAAATAACTCCTTTTGGAGATAGAACACACCTCATTTTCCAAACTATATATCCCCCTGAAAGAAATAACCGTAAGCTGCTTTCCTCTCTCGCTTGCAAGCTGATGTTTATTCATGTGCATGGGGCTACTGCACAGACCTTTCACAGCGTGAGGAGCGCGTTGGCTGAAAGGTAGGATAGGAGATGACTATCACCAGAATTTTTTAAAGCAGGATACTCAAGCGAGGCTGCTTAACCTATATTTAGCCTGCTAAATAAGTGGCCTGGTTTTTCCAAGTGCCAAGTCAGAACTGTCACATCTCTAACAACAAGAGTGAGACACGTGCACCTCTTCCACTTCTTCCTCCTCTTCCTCCTCTTCCTCTTCCAGCTCCCCGGCAATGGCAGCACAGTTGCCAGGCCTGCTGTGCAAGCCCACACACCCACAGCTGCCAGTACAGCCCCTCTCTGGCTGATCACAACCAGCTAGTGTGTGGGGCTGTCAGCTGGGGAGAGCCATGCCTGTGATCAAGGAGGTGCATTCCTTACTTGCATACTGGTCTCAAAGTGAGCTAATAGCTGTCCGCTGAGCCCCTCTAACCACCTCCCAGCCCAGGGCTACCGGTACCCTCACCAAGCAGCCTCCAGCACAGGCCTCACATGCTGAAGCACAAGGAAACTGAAACTGCTGGCTTCCCAGGAGTGCTTCCCAGCACTTCTGAAAACCAGGACACTTATTCAGGAAACTAAATATGGATATAAGGGCCTAGCTCTAAAAAAACTTGGCCCATTTAAGAAGAAAGGATGTACACCATCACCTTGGAGCTTCCCAGCAGATAGGAATGAAGAGGAGCTCTGGCTCTGCAGCATTCACTCTATATCAGTTCCTTTCAAGACTGATGCTCTCACCCTATCCTGGGACTTCTAAAGACCTCGCAGAATCAAGAAATATGGCATGATTTACAATTTGAAGGAGAACTGAATAACCCCTTCCCAGGGGCTTCTCTGAAAATCTCACTCAGAGGTAGCAGGGCTTCCATCCCAGAGCAAAATATCTACAACAGCTATCCCCTTTCTTCAACCAAGAGGGAGGTAGATGGAAATAGAAACAGAAGTATCTCTGCTTAGGGAGGAGCAGAAGGGTAGTAGAAACTCACAGTGGTAAAAAGGTACTGTCTCTTCAGGGATAAGGCCCTACAGTTATGCATCCAGGGCTCCAGCTGTAGCACCTGCAGCACGTGAGATTCCCTCCCTCCCTCCTTCCATGCTTGCTCTTCAGTCAGTTACTACAGGAAAATCTCTCCCACATTTTCTAAACTCACAGTTAACTCACCGGACCTAGTAAAAATAGCAAAAGCCAGAGAAGTAGATTGTCTCTCCCATTTGGTTAATTGTGTGCACAGGCTAGCCAGATGCTGCCACAGCCCCAGCTCTGCTCCTCCTTCCTTCCCCACCTGTTGAGCCCTGCTCTGCAGGGCAGTGATGTCCTTGTCTGGTGTGTCTGCAGGGTGACCACCTCCTCTGCATCCTGGCACACATACTTGCTCTGTCCTGCCAGCCTGGGCCACAAATGGCACATCCCTGCTTCTACAAGATCTCAGGGAGGAGGAATCACTTGTTTCTATATGTACACTATCTCAACCATGTATTTCATTTCCCTAGTGATACAGATGACCAAGGAGATACCACAATAAAAACCAGGAACAGTATGACATGGGGCATCATGTCCTTCTGAAAAGAGACTTGCATTTCCTACTTTAGAGCAAAGTTGTGGGGAGGGTATCAAACTGTAACAGATTTGCTTCTGGGGGAAGAGAGCATGCATTGTAGCATTCAGGCTGCTGCAGTAACTCTCATCAAGCTGGAACTCCAGCACAGCTTCACCTGATAAAGAAAAATCAAATCAACACTTCATCTGAATTTTGTATAATAGCATCACCAAAATAATAATAATAATCTTCTTTAAAAATCCCTCGTAAGAAGCAGCAAGGGGGAAAAAAAGAAATAACTTGGTGACACATCTCTTGAATATTGTTGATTGACTAATTAAAATGCAATAGAGCAGAAAAAAGTGCACAGACGATGCTTAGGATATAATGTAAAGAGCAATCACAACCACTCAGTGGGGCTTAGCAGGTCTGAAATGGTATCTAATTCTACAAACTCCAGAAAGGTACTGCATAATGTAAACATTATTGCTTTGCACACTTTAATGAAAACTGCCTGCCTTCAGATTGAATTGCATGCATGTCTATTGTGAGTCCAGTATAATAAAGAAAACAGGCATTGTGCATCTAAAGATGTTGCCTCTTTAGAAGAGGCTAAAAGAATCCCCTTGCTACAGTTACTGTGACACAATTAAGTAACAGGATGACAGGTGTTGTATTATATTTTTTAATGGAATAAACTTGCATATATACACACACCAGCCACGTATTTCCTTTGATATTACAGCATGCACCTGCAACTTGTTATTTCAGGGATCTTTTTAAAGCAAGTGTACATTTCGTAATGCCTACAGATTTATAAAACTCTATTTGCTTCTCCTACAATCTGGAATAGATGGCTTTGGAATCCTACAACTACTCTTTCCAAGAAAATAAGAGCACAGTGATCACTGGTCTCCCAGGAATATGCTCTCAGACATCGCTGTGCTACAAACAAACACACGTTTCACCTACGCTTTGGTTAAAAAGTTGAGAGATTTTTAGTGCTTAGATTTAATCCACTTGCAAGCATTCGTCTTTGTATCACTAACCTGCCAGCTAGCTTCCCGTCGCAGCCCTTTTATCCAGTTTTCTTCTAAGTCCTTATTCTCTCTGGTGGATGTTTCATCCATAGCTGATGTAGCTTGCACAAACTCGATTGGCCACTGGCTGTTACACTCTCTTTGTAAGCCTTTACCAAGGCGGCAGCAAGTGCAGTTCGGAGACAGGCTGTCATGAAGGAAATGTCACAGCACAGGCTGGGAGGAGGGGGGCGAGGAGAAGGGAGGGGAGGGGAAGGGTCGGCACCGAGCAGCCACATGCAAAAAGATGCAGGGACGAGCGGCCGCCGTCTGACACGTTCCGAGCGGTCCAGCGAATGCCTCGCTGCAGCCCAGGAGTTCACGGGGTAACGAGGAGGGCTGGAGATATTCTGCTATAGCCCTAATTAAGGGTGAAGTGCAGTGGGGCTCGTAGCTCACCCAAGCATTTGGGCGCGTTTCCCCAAAGTGTTACTCCTCACGTTGCAATAATTGTTTCTTTTGCTGCTGTTATAATTAAGACTGCATCAGGGGTGTGGATTCAAGCAAAGGAAATACAAATAGCTGCTGGGTCTGGTTCAAAGAAAATATTTCAGTGTATCTGTTTGAAAAGTGCTTCGGGAACCGCTCTGCAGCCAATAAACATGAATAATAATACAGGCCATTTTGAGAGAGATGGGCTCATTACCATAGCGCTGCTGAGCTCTCAGAGACCACGTTCAGCAATGCAGAAATGGGTTCAGCAGGACACAAGTATTTCAACCCCAAACAGAGAAATTAGTCCCAAGAGAAGGCTTTTTTAAGAAAACACCACTGCTGGAGCTTGCTCTCCATGCATCGCTCCTAAAGATGCCTGCCGCATTACCCTGCTCACATTACGCCTTGTTTATTGTGTTCTTCATCACTCCTTAACCTAGCACGACTATCCTTCACCCTACCAGGAGACACTTCAGTCTCCCCATCAACTCCTCAAAACGTTCTCTAGGTTTGGTTGTTTCCTGTTGATGTTGTTGTCTGTTTTGTTGTGGTTTTTTTTTTTAACCAAACTGAATAAAACAGAGCGTGCCTGTCCTGCTGTGTGGTCATGGCATTTATCACAGAGCAGCTGAGAACGCCAAACTCATTGCACTCAGACAACCGAGACTTCAGCCAGCCTCGAGGAACAGAACCAAACACTGTTTTCCCTGAAGTGCTGTTTCAACACGAAAACAAAAGATCATTTTTTAAGCATGTTTTAAAGTCAAAGAACCCCATCCTGTCAAAACAACATACTATAACATATTTAAAATTCATTAAAATCGTGCCAGGTAGGATCATGTATTTTTTAAACTGTTGATGGTTCATCATTCACACTGTTAATTCACTATTCTCATAAACAAAGTGCGAAACAAAAACAAAAAACAAAACCAAACATGAATTCCTTCTTAGGTTCCTTTTTGCTCCCAGGGATGCTTGTTTTCTGACTCCCAGTCACTGACCCTGAGCTGAAACCCTGCAGGCCAGACCCCTGCACAGGGCTGTTGAAACACAAACCAAGGCTCTGCCTTTGCATCTTTTTTTTTTTTTAAGGTTGCTGAAAACATTTCATTTTTTCTCAGATTAAGCAAATATGAATTTTCACAAATTATGGGCATTCCACAATAACCTCACGTGCAAATAAATGACGTGCCAACTGCAATTCGGCGTCAGCTCATGAGCATGAAGAGCCTCTCCTTGCAGCTCAGAATTTCATCTCCTTGTGCTTTTCTCCCCTTTCTCCTTCTTGCTAAACACAGTCACGCTATCTGAGGATCTCAGGACTATCAAGCGAGAGCTGCGGGTGCGCTGGGTTTGACTTTAGGACTCGTGTTACACAACAGGCGCGCGAACCCCGGGCTCTGTTACACATATGGGTATTCTATTTTTAGAGTAGGAGAGCACAAGGTAAACTAATACAAGCACGGGAAGGAGCCAGATGCTAACAAAGAGGAGACTCAGACTAGCAGCAAAGGAGACACAAAGGGGCTTTTCATTATGAAGATACTTAGAATTCTGCTTTCTCGGCCAAGTTAAGAAATAAAAATAATTTTGGCTTCGGACAACACTGGGAGCATCAGGCAAAGGTGAGCTGAAGTCGCTGCCCCTGCTGCCCACTCCTACGCCCAGCAGGGCGCCGCTCCCTGGCACTGCCAACCACAGCCAGCAGCACGAGAGCGCCTGAACCACAGCTGTGGGGTGACAACGGGCCACGCACTGCCAGCACCCAACCGTACCTCCCGAGGTTGATGATAACGAAGTATAAAACCGGCGATGACAAACGCTCGAGATGAGATCAGCTCTCTTTTATGTCTCGTCATTTGCGAAAGGCAGCATCTCAGCAACAGCTGGTCTGATTTTGTAGGGGTACAATAAAAAATAAATAAACAAAAAGAAGCAGCAGGAATTCTTTTCTGACTCTGCATATGGCAAAGACAGATGCAAACCAACATACCAGCATATTCTTACTGGGCCAGGAGCATAATTCTAAACCTAAGACAGATACTGCACAGAAAGTGCTCGATGATAATTGTAAATATTAGCAATGCTTCAAATCTAATCTGCTCTGGATTGCAATGAATTATTTCGTGACTTTCTCTTGTCTTTTTCACAGCCATGAAACAGCACAAATTGTGTGTGAGCTGCAAGAATATGAAGACATTTATTGATGGAAATCAAACCACTTTTTTCACTCACAGTGTCTTTGATATGTTAGAGCCTGAAGCAAAGAAAACATAATAAAAACAATATATAGATGAGAACTTCAATTTTCCCCTACATATGAATCTGTCACTTATTTGCTAAGAATCATATCTAACTCCACAGAGTTAAAGAAGCTCCATATATCATTCTCCATAATGCAGTACTCAGCTCAAATGTACCTTTCACGAAGTTCATACAACACACTTGATTTTACACTACTCTAAACAAAACATCTCTGCATATTACAGCTCAGAGTCTAAAGGGCTTTTCCCGCAATTCCATCCCAAATAGCAAGTGTGAATACAGATTTAGCAGTACAAGGTAACTAGGATGCTTCAGAAGTCCATCCTGAGCATTGGTCTTATCTGTAAGCACAGGGTAATTTTTTTAATACATCCACAATTTATTACTGAGATAGCACCATATTACTGCCAGCAGCATGAAGACGCAAGGTGAGGAAAACAGAAGGTTTTATTAACGGTGACTTGCTACCCAAACAGATACTGATTTTTCAGAACATCCTACCTACAAAATGGATGCTACTGCTGAGTAAGGACTGGCTTCTCAGGCTCATACTGTTCTTTGCCTATTTGCCCAAGCCTGGCAGCTATACCTACATTAGATATGGTCAGGAGGATGCAGCTGCACTGTGGAGAAACTAGAGAAGAAAAAGAAGCAATTTTTGCCATCTTCTTTGGAAGCTGTGCTGAGTTCAGCTTGGACACAGCATGGGGCCAATCATGATCCAACATATCTCCTTCAAAGCTCTGTGTTCTCTTGATGGTCCAGAAATGCCCATCTCTCATTTCCATCTCCTGCAACCGAACTTTGATCTCTGCTATCAGTTACACATGAATTGATCACTGAAGTCCAGTGTCTCTTCTGCATAAAACTCATGTTGTGGCTTTGTGTTTCTGCCATGGGTACCCGTTGCAATCCCACAATCACAGAATCACAGCCTTGGGTTCAGAGGGACCTTAATGATTATTGAGTTCCAAAGCCACACCTTGGGCAGGGTTACCAACCAGTAGATCAGGCTGCACAGGGTCCATCCAGCCTAGCCTTGAAGGCTTCCAGAGATGGATCATTTACAGCTTTCTCATCAGTGGACTACAGTGAGAATTACGTAACTTAGCAAGTAATTCAGGGGATCTCTTGGAGCAGAACACCTTCATGCCTTTCTGCCTCCTAGATTCTAACTTCAGCACATGGCATGTTTGCAGTGCCAGACTCGCGGCTGGCACCTTGATTTGTGGAGGCATGAGATTTGTACTGAAAAAGTCCCTCTGGTGCTTTCTGAGAGACTGAAGATAGCTTATAAATGTCTTCAGGTACAACCCAGATGAAAGAGCACTGCATGATAATACATGAAAGCATAAATTTTTAAGCTTTTCACCATACAGTGGTTACTGAGGGTAAATTTTGCGTTTTACCTGAACCAAATCAGAGCTGTAGCCATGCCATTTCATGCATAGCCTATATTAAATCTTCTCACACATGCTGCCAAATCATCAAACAGGCTCCCATTCAGACACCAGAATCAACATGCCAGAGATAGTCTACAGGGCACTGTTGTTAAAGTTGCTGCATTCAGGACGTGTCCCAAGCACACCAAGGCAAGGACAGATCTTGCTGAGGACACTCATCTCACCTCCTTTATGTCACTGGAATGTCATCTGCATGGATCTGATTCCTCCCTGAGATCCAGAGGAGGGCCACTAAGATGATCAGAGGGCTGGAACACCTCCCCTGTAAAGAATGGTTGAGGAAACTGGGCTTGTTTAGCTTAAAGAGAAGGCTCCAGGGAGACCTCATTGTGACCTTCCAGTACTTGAAGGGAGCATATAAGCATATAAAAGGAAGGGAAACAATTGTTTATCAGGGTGGATAGTGATAGGACAAGGGAAAATGGTTTTAAACTGAGACAGAGGAGGTTTAGCTTAGATATTAGGAGGAAGTTTTTCACTCAGAGGGTGGTGATGCATTGGAACAGGTTGCCCAAGGAGATTGTGGATGCCCCATCCCTGGAGGCATTCAAGGTCAGGCTGGATGTGGCTTTGGGCAGCCTGGTCTGCTGGTTCATGACTCTGCACATAGCAGGGGGTTGAAACTGGATGATCATTGTGATCCTTCTGAACCGAGGCCATTCTATGATTCTATGATCTAACCCATATATAAGCTCAATTAGTGAACAACAGAGGAAGGAGGGCACATGGAGAGGAAGTGAGCTCATTTCAGCCCATTCTGTCTGCAGTAAGAGAGTATCTGGGTGACTCCCCAGAGCTCAGTGCCCTGCAAAGCCTCACTTCTCCCAGCTCCAGGGATGTGCGCTGCTTCTCCCATCTATCTTGCACACACAAAGCTCCTACTTGAGTAGCTGTATTTCCAAAACCAAGCTTCAAAGAGAGCTTAGAAGCTACTAGTGATGAAGGAGACTTAAATCTGCTGACCTTTGGTGAGACTTAAGACTTACAAAATTCCCTGATCACTTCTGGAAATACCAATCAGAGTGCCCATGTGGAGATTTCCGAAAGCAGCTGCTGGACACACCACTCACCCAATGCCTGCCTCCACTTTCCTGCACCTCTGCAGAACTATCTATAGCACCTGGCAAGTTGACAACACAGCCAATCAACACAGTTTAGACATACCTGCTCTCATATATATTGCTGCATGTGCCACTTAAATTTATTACCTGTTGACAAGCTATAAATAACATTGCCATTAGAGTCCCACAATGTGTGACATTCCATGAGCAGAAGCAGAGCTATATTTTCCTACCTTAGCCCAAGTGTCCTTTGAGTAGAGGAGGTTGCTCTGTCTTGCTCACCAGTCAAGAAGCAGTTGTTTCTCTGTCTTGCCGATCTTGCAATTTCTATGCTCCTGACTCAAAGGATTACTCATTTGTTAGTGCCAGACTGTCATTTCTTTGAAAGTAGAGCCACAAGATCTTAACAGACTGGATGTACATGGCTGTTAAATTTATTAGTTAAGAAAAACAGCAAATGACAAGTGAATAAAGCACTCCTTGGGACGTTTGGACTACGGATTTTGTATAAATCAATAGCAAGTGCTATAAAATGTCAGAAAATACCAAATGAGGAGAAGGGAATCAATAGGTACCTTCTGAATTAAATGACTGATGAATATTCTTTACCAAGCAAAATAAATTAAAATAGAAAACCCCCTACGTTAAAACAATATCCCACTCTTACTTGACGCCCCAAAGGAAGGTAATTCAGGGTTAAGGCTGGAAGATCTGTCCTTAAACAGCACCACTGAGAATGAGGGGGACAGAAAGGAGAAGCAGGAAGAGAACAACTAAATTGCTTTGACACAAGTTGAGAATGAAATATTAACTCCAACACGCTCCTCTTCATTCTGAATGCTCATGATTTTC
Organism: Tetrao urogallus; assembly: GCF_951394365.1. NCBI lineage: Eukaryota > Metazoa > Chordata > Aves > Galliformes > Phasianidae > Tetrao > Tetrao urogallus. The sequence goes on along the minus strand of NC_136817.1, from coordinate 54,004,998 downwards.
CAGGCTTAAGTTGAAAAGGCAGTGGCCAATTTTCTGTAGCATGCTCGTGCTGCCCCTAGATAGTAATATGCTACCAACACTAAAACCAGGAACAGTTAACAGTATAATGATCTCCTCATCACCGACTGAGGATGCCCCAGGTGTACCCAGAGGTCCTTCCAGTCAGTAGGGAGCCAACACAGCACAGTGGCCTGTACAGCCCACACGTGTACAGACCTTCTGCCTTTATGTTCAGAGTGTGGCTCTGACCATGACACCCACAGGCATGACACTATGCCAGACACCTGGCAGCAACACCGCAGTGCCAAAGGGACATTAGAACAGAAAACAGAAGACCTGTGCTCACTCCAAGCTTTCTAACAGCTGTGGGTCTGCCCTCAGTGCAGTCTATCTGTGAATGTAGGTGTGCATTTCTGTCTTTAACAGGCCCCTGTGTAACGTGGAAGCACACCACTTCCATCCTGACATATATCCAGCACTCCATGTCTTTTAACAACCAAGCTCATACAACCAGCTGTGGTTTGGCTGAACTCTAACATATCTCCTTCAGTCCAAGTTGTTCTCCCAGTACCAGTAACCGGCACAAAACTGAGGGATGCCCTTGGGGCACATGCATCCCCTCCATAGCAATGCCCACAGTGTCTCCATGGAAGCTGCCAGAACTACTCAGCACCATTCAACTCCATGCAGACCTGAGGGCTGGAGGCCCAGAAGTTGTCCAGATGCATCAGATTAGCTCCATGCACACGGGGCAGCAGGGACCTCCAAACCTTACGCTGGGGCTAATAATGGGCTAAAGCAAAGTCCTGTCCGCTCAGGAAATGGACACTGGTTTTATGTACTGCTAACAAAGACCTCTGGTTTGGGTCAAACATGATGCTAGCATGCACATCAGGCAAGTCAGAGAGAACACACAATGGAAAAATGTTTATATACGTCTTCCAGCCTCACGTTGAACACTGTATACAGTATGCCTGCTTCTCAATGCAGAAGTAGGTCAAAGAAGGGCAATGAAAATAGATCATGGAAAATCCCTAGGAAAAGTGAAAAAAAATGGAATTTTTTTAAATTTAAGGAAGAAAATGATTAGCACAGAACATAATATAATTTTCTGAAAGAGAGAATGATAAAAACACAGCAGGTCCACTCTTCCTGGCTCTCAAAACAAAAAGAAAAGGACATGCAATGAAAGCAAAAGGTGGCAGATTCAAACCCAAAAAATCAAACGCTTTTTGCAAAATATGTAATTAGAAAGTGGAACTCATTGCTGAAAGAAGTGCCTGAAGGAAAGAACATATCAACTTTCCAGAAGTGTTTGTGCAGCTGCAATAATAAGAAATTCAGGCTTAAAGCAGACAGCACTCACACAGACTCTGCTCCATGATACGTGCCAGCAGAGGGGGGCACGGGAACCAACACAATGCTGGCATGTCTGAGTGCTCCAGGGCTCCCATAGCCGGCTCCTCCTTGTGCTGGCAATGCTAGGGGGCAGGCTCCATCCCTTCCACCCATGTGTGTCACATTTCTGAAGGAGTGCAGCAGCTACTTGCTGGTCCCTGCCTCCTGGATGGGTGACTGTCTTTTGTGATGTTATATACACTGGAAGAAAGGTGGCAGAGCAGCAGCAGTGCACAGGATTTTGAATGGTTAGGCTTCTAATGCATTTTTAATCTTCAGTGCATGCAGACTGAAAGAAGAACACCAGGAATGAATCTTTCTTCTTGTATCTATTTCACCTAGACAACATTGTCATTAACTATCTATAGGTCACATATATCTAGACTGCAAGTAGAACCCAGGCACTGCCAGGAGAAGCCGGTGCAATGGTTTGGGTCAGTGCTCCTGCTTGAGCAGGGCCTGGAGGAACTGCCAGGAACAGCAGCGTTGGTGGGACTGGATCCTCCACTCAGAGAGCAGAGGCATCCCCATCAGCTTGTGAGGGGAGAAACCCACACACTGCGGACAAGCAAAGAACCCCGTGCTATACAGATCTGCCATGCCTTCCTGTGGGCAGGACACTGAAGACACTGCCTTGCTTCTCCATATATAAGCACAGAGGATTCAAAAGAGGATATTAGCATCCTCTGCTACATCTAGAATGCCCATCAGTATTTCTCTTAGGACTGGTAAAGCCTATTTGTCGTAATGATTCAGGAGAGCCTAAACAAACATAGGCACAGTCCCCTTCCTGCTTCTGCCACCCACAGCACAGCCACGATTTCCAGCTACTGCAGTGAGATGGCCTTAATCTCACTCTGCCCTTTCCTGACCCCTCTCAGGAGATTTGTGCTGCCACTGATACCATTTCTGGGCAATGCTAATACTTCCCACTAAGATTATAGTTGGCTTCACACACTTGCTCTGTTAATTCCTTCTGACATCCATTCCAGCACTGAGCATAAACTAGCCTGAATCCTCTGCTGAAGCCTCCTTACTCATCCTAAAGCACCTAGAGGTAGACTTTTAAGGATGATCCCTGAGCAGCTTGAATATGAGATCTATTTCATTAAAGTATATCTGTTGTTTTTTATTGTAATAAGCCTTCTCAATGGAAACTGACCTGAAAGCGTGCCAGTTCGCTGGTGCTGCTTGCTATTTCAGTGTCAGAAGCAGTCTGCTGGTATTTGTGCTTCCATCTCTCCGCGTGACTCCAGCCACTCAGGATTTTTATGAAAGTAATACATTCCAGCCTAATCTACAACTAAATTAACGCCAGAAGTAAGGCTGCCCCAAATGATCAATAAGTGGGGTTTTCCCTATAGAAATATTAGAAGCAACACACATCAATAAGCCTCAAATTTATGGGCCAATTCGGCTCTTCCATTTAAAGCTTGAACAACTGGCCTTTGTATGGGATATTACATTACTAAATAACGTGCTGCAAGAAACTTCCCTGTTGTATTGCCTAGTTACAGCTCTCAGGGTTTGGCAGTACTCTGCAGCAAGGGACCTGAGATCACCACTTCAACAAGTTCCTTTCAAAGCAGGGACAAAGCTCCTACTGATGCCAAGCTAGTATTTGTGTTATACTCATACCCTATGAGCTATGGGATTTAAATGAAGAGAGCTGGCATGGTGGCTTTTGGAAGACAAATGAATGACATTTACTTTGATCTTGAGATCTTCTATGCATTCATCTTGGAAAACATGCATCAGAAAACATGCATACAGAATTCTGTAGAACATCCTTGGTCCCATCACAGAGAAATACACGGGCTACAAAAAAAACTGATGTATGTAAGGAAAGAACAAGGAGAGGGATTAGACGTGCTCTCGTTTCTAATTTTTTCTATTCCACACAAATTTGAAGACCTGAATGCAAGGATCTGCTTAGAAAGCAGCAAGACAGTATAGAAAAATCCACTTATCTTTCTCTTCCCTGTGATATAATTAATTATAACCTGAAAATGTTGGAGAACTAGTAATTACCACAATAGAAAAGCAAAACCAAAATATTGCAATTCCTTTTTACATAGTCACTGCTCTTCACACAGAGCGAACAAGTTCGTTGTCTGACTGATTATCGTAAGGAGTAACACAGGTCAAAGGATGGGAGTTTTCAAATAAAACATCTTCCATAAAAATATATATTTTTTCTATTTGAAAATGTCTGCACAAGGTGGAGGTGGAAATATCATCTTAATATCACTGGCCAAGCATACAGACTTGATTTTGAACAGATCTCCTGATTCTGCTTGGTTCTCCGAAGCAGGTTCACCAGCAGTTTTACTGTCCTCTTCTCACTAAATCCTTGGCTGAGCTTGGACTGCTCTTTGAAAATTCTTCGAAAAAACATTCTTTGAAATTAACACTACAAGAAGAAAGGATGGTGTTTGGCTCCAACACAGCCACTTTCTGTTTAAAGACCAAGCCTGCCCAACTCAGTAAGGTCACAAATGACAACTTTTCATTTCCCATTTACAAAAGGACAATGACTGCTGTGAAGTGTTCAAGGCAGAGCCTTGTCTTCCACACATTCTCATTTATTATGCTGTGTTTACTCAGGCATTATGACAAAAAGCAGGCATTCCTGCAAAATAATAACCTTCACTTTCTTCACCCTATCAACGTTGGCATGGTAGAGAACTTCTGAATGTCTCCAGATTAATTTCTCATAAATCATCACAGCCACTTGAGCAACAAATAGCCTGCTCTATTTCTGATAATAGAAGATAAGTAACACTAACAATGTACAGAACAAATGAAGAGAAAGATGTATAAATCTTTAAAGCCATATATTGCATCAAATCCTGAAACAGGTTTCTCAGTGACAAATGCAAGTTCTTTTTGCCTCTTCATACTGCTGTGGGAGAGACCTTCATTTTGTGAAAAGTAAAGAAAGCAACAATCAAACTCATTGTCATTTTCTTCTCATGTCCTCCTTAAAGACAAATGGGAATGAAATTTGCCTGCTTTTCTTTGTGAAGAAGGCCTCTGTACAAGTACTGCCAGTAAATCTACACATGACACCAGTCCTCAATGTGATGATTGTGATGATTTTTGTGGAAGTGTAACAGTCTGCCAGGAATTTGACTGCACTTGAAAATTACTCTTTTTTTTTTTCCTTCGTTGTGGGTGAAAATGCTTCAAGACTGAATGGAAAAGGCAACCTGGCATGTTCCCTTTTCCCTCAAAGAGAGGCGCAAGTCAGAGTAAGAGACCTCTGACTAGCTGCATTGTTTCTTTGCTCACCCCTTTCACAATAATATATGTAAAAAATAAATGACTGTAACAGAAGCATTTATCTTACCCAAAGCATTCCTAGGCTGGAGTTTTCTATCTTTAGCATGTACTACCCTTAGATTGTAGTGCTATTAAGGACTGTTATTCAAGACAATTACAACAATATCCCCACACAAGACAAACATGAAAGAAAGAAGGGCAAAAACATTCACCATTATCATTCAAAAAGACAAATGGGACACCCAAAAATTACCAAGTCAAACTCCTGCAAAGTCTCTGGAAGACCCACATGGTCTTGAGTAAGATTGCATAGATTTCTCAGGTAGTTTGGCTAAATCAGACATGAGGCTTACTGAGAAATTGAGATAATGCTGAGCTGTTTGCCACCAGAAGTCCTCGCTCACCTTGCGAGTAGCTGCTGCAAACACAAAGGATATTTCCACCTCAGAAGTCACGGGTGGCTCAGAGCCTCTGCTAGCACAGGTCTTTTGGATAAGCACAGGAACATCACCAGCTCTGAGTGGTTTGTGAATCTTCTGGACACCACTCTGCATTGCTGTAGGAGAGCTAGGAATCAGTCAGAAGAAGGGTGTGAACACAAGCACATCCTGAATATGGTTCAGCAGTGTCTTTAGTAATTCTTACTACATTCTGTGTTGTCACAGAGGATGCTGCCTGCACTGGTCAATCTACAGGGCTAGATGGCAAAAAAATACTCATTAACTGCAATACAGACAGAATGGAGGGTAGAGATAGAGGAGGGAGTTTAGACCTTGTTGTAGCAGTACAAGATAGCTGCATTAGAAGGAAAAAAAGTAAAACTGGCTATCTCACAGCAATGCTTACATCCATGGTTTTGATCTCCCTAAGGCATAAGCAGAAGACCATCTTCCTTGCTCTTCATCTATGTGGATTTGGGCAGAAAGATATTGCTGAGATAAGTCACAGGCATCAGTTCCTTGCTTTCTTCTACTCCTCTCACTTCTTTCTTTACCAGAAATAACCTATTGTGTTTTCTTTTCCCTGGCTGAATTCAGTTTGTCCTTACCTTGCAATCCTGTTCCTTTTGTCCTCTCTTTGGTACCTTTGCTTCTAGTGGAAGACCAGGTCTAGTTAAGGACCAGGACTAAGCTGAGATCACATGCAAGCTGTGAGCAAGGCAGCTCCATTTCAACTGGGAAGCACTTTGTGATGATTTATGAAGAAAACTGAATGAAAAAGAAGGTAGCTCTCATGCACGTGGTAAAAATCATCATTTCATTTGTTTTGCTTGCATGCTTTCTTTTGGTCCTCTCTAATATGCTTTGCTTACTTATACAGAGAGATCAGTTTTAAGCATAGACTACTTATGATTACTTAGCAATACAGAAAAAAAATTAGTAGGTCATCTTTTCAGATGTAGCTAGCAAGTGCTGTGGGAAGGTGATGCTATGTACACCGCACCCATGAGGAGAAAACAAAAGGAGTGGCACTGTGACTACATGGACAGAGAGCAGGGAAAAGGCACAGACCCTAGTTCAACCACTAGATCCCTTGTAACATACTGGGGAAAGCAAGGATTTAGTCCACAGAAAAACTCTGGAATTAGTCACCTACCACCTGGCAATTAACTACATTAATAATTATGTGACTCTATCATGAAGCTGTGTCTTAATATCAAAGGCCGCCTGAACAAGTAGAGAACCCTAAGGCAGCATCCTGTGTTTAGCACATATGGAAAGAGAACGTGGACAGCATTTCAGGGTTCATGGAGCTGATGCAGCCTTGGGTTTAAGTTAGCATTTATAAACACATACCTGCATTTCATAAACGCTACAGCTGCCACCACGAGTCGTGTGGAGTGGCTGTAGAAAGAGCTATTACTACAAGAATAGATGTTTGATTGTAAGAGCCCTGCAGGTATTCACATTTCAACAACAGGCATAACACAGGAAGCCTGAATAGCTATGCACCATCACAGTGGCTGTATGTAGCACTAGCATTAACTGGATTTGGCACACGGAGGCCAAACGACGTGTGTGGCTAAAGGTAGCATTGCTGTCAGGCGCAGCAATGGTTTGTCAGCTGTGGAATGGAGCTGACAGCGACAGGAGCACATGGAGAGGGGAACTAACTGTTCACATCTGTTCTGCACTGCTGGCATGGGATTGAAGTCTGCAGGAAGAGAGGGATTTCATCTCATAGCTGGTAAGTCACTGGTAAGTAATGGCAGCAGTACAGACTTGGGAAGGATGGTGCCCGCACACAATGACTTTTCTGTCAGAGACTGACAATTCAGGGACTCTCCTTTTGTTCTCATTTACTTGCAAATAATGGTTTCTTGTATGCCTACCACATAATATTTACGGAGGACTGGATATATAGCTCTCATTAGAGCAAATACTACTACTTAAATTGGGCTATTTGTGAGTCTGCACCTCAAGTTTCACTCATCCCTGGTCTGAAGTGCACTAAAAGCACATTATTACTGCTTAAGATGCAAACTACCATGCTGAAAAATACCACTTTTTACCTCCAGTGCAAGAAGTTAAAAATTAATGGTTAGTTGAAACTAAGGTGATCAGTAAACAGAAACTCCTTGTGACCATGTGCAGGTTATTCTCAATCTGAAATAAGGTTATACTTACCACTTAGGTTAATTACTCATTTTCTTCTATCTTAATTTATTTCACGCTTTAAGAAACCAACATGTCCACTAACCACTCTGTATGTGATAAAGAAACACAATAAAAGCAATTTCTCTCCTAACCTCCCCCCCAAAAAAAAACATTCTCAGTAATGCATTTTTGAATCCAGCCTACCTTCTTCTAATGAGGTTTCAGCATGCCATAAATAACACTAATGAGACTTTGTCTTGACCATGTAATACATTTCCTTAATATAGCTTTAGATTTTCTTATGTTGCATAGAAAACTAACAGTGGTGGAAAGAAATGTCTTCTGATAGGACATTAAAACCAAAATACAATTAAATATAAATGAATTCAGTAATTTAATTGCATTATAGTCATTTTTAAAAATCCAAAGAAAAGTAATGGTGTCATTTTTTTCTACTGGTAAATAATAAAAGTGCTGAGGGAATCAGATAATATTTAAATAAACATTATTGTGACAATACATGATACAAAGATACCTTTTATTGCCAGGTAAATTCTGTGTTTGCTAATGAAGAGACACCTCAGAACATGAATCTCTGCAAGCTGAGGGACCATTCCTGCAAAGTATTATGCAAGCAGCCCACAAGGAGCGATGTAAGACTGGACTCTCCATTTTCACAGAGCTCATACTCTACATACATGTTTCCAGTCCCACAGTGCAGACACTTTAAACATCATCTGCAAAATTCAGCCACATAAGCAGAGGTTTGCAGGGAAGCAATTTCTTAGGTTGAAAAGTGGTACATATTTGCGCAATCTGCAGCTCCTGTCATTCTAGCAGCAGGTAAACATTGTCTGGCTATTTTCCTTCCCCCTGAAAACACTATCTTGTTGTATTTTACCTCCTCCCCTCTCCCCTCTCCCCTCTCCCTCTCTCTCCCCCCGCTCCCTCCTTTCCCCCCCCCCCCCCAAAAAAAAGATGCAGTGTTGCAGAAAAACATGATTATTTTGGGCAGTTTGTACTTTCAACATACAAATATTGAAGCTTACTCTATTTTTAAAGATCAATTGAAATGTTACACGTCACCTCTTTTGCCTTTTTTTTGCAGAAAGTAATGCAAGACCCATGCCTAGCCTCAGCAGGAGCACATGGAGAAACATGTTACCTAGTAGCTCTCTTTTAGAATTCCATCTTTATCAGCAAAATTCGGTAAGCAGCTTGAACCAGACTGGGCACCTAATGTGGTGACAAGGGGAGAGGGAAGAAGAGCAAACTTACACCCATTAAATGACAGCAAAGCTGTTGGCACTAATGGGCTGCCGTTGGCACAGCTACGAATATTGTACGGTAGGGTGTGAAAATGGAAATGGTCACATCCAAAGTGAGGAAAATAAGGTGATCATACACACCAAGTTACACGTTGGCCATCAAAACAACTGACTAGGTCAGAATGGACCGAAGGTAAAGTGACTTACGTACTTCAGACGTGAACCTGTTCATCCAATTTTACTAGCATGTAAAGCTTCAGAACTATTTTTTCAGCAGGGAATACTTCAGAGGTATCGATAAATGGAAAATGGCATGAAAGTCAACATAGATAACTTCTTTTGATAAGACAACTCATTTTCAAGACACTGAGGTCAAGTTCAACTCTGACACCTCCTGAGCCAGGCACAAGCCTGGATGGATGGTGAAAAGGTCTGTTAGGATGAAGATGGGAATGGGAAGCACCTTCTGCAAGGGCACTCAAAGAATTTGATGCAGTTCTTTTTCCAAAAGAAAAGCTTGCCTTCTGTAAGAGTGCAAACATCAGAGAGGAGAAGACCTACTGAAGAAAACACAACATGAAGACACAGCAAATGGGTATAAAGTTGTCAACTATTATAGAGGCTGGAAAGAAGAAAGTCTGTAAACAGCAGAATATGGCACACAGATAAAAGAACATGGGCAGAAAATCTAACTGTGACAAGGAGTAAACTATATGAAGACAGTTTTACATTAGCACTGGGCTGGATTCAGTGTTCAGCCCTACGCTCCTATTTCCAGGTGGGCAAATAACTTAACACTTCTCTATCACCCACATTCGTTTTTGCACAAAGTGTGCATTTTTGCCAAAGAAACTGTTAATTTCCTAAGATAAACTCTTCACACTCTTGTGTGCTGATTCGGCTTCATAAAAGAGAGCTTTTTGCCTTTTTTTTCCCCCAACTAAATCAGTCAATTCCATTAAAGATTGTAAGTCTTCCACAAAATGTTCACTCGTTTTTGTGTCTTTCCTTGTTTTTCAGCTAAAAAAAAAAAACAAAAAAACAAAAATCAAACAAACAAAAAACCCTATTCAAAATGGTTACTGTTTACAGCACAGTTATGTGGCCTATTTTTTAAGGATGAACATCGCAAAATATGGGTCAAAAAATGCCATGTTTTTTCTTAAATTAATTAGTACTTTGGTTTTTTGTCTAAATTAAAAACAAAAAAGAATGAAAAATAGACAGTAAAAAGACAAAATAATGCTGGCAATGTTAACCATGCTTTATGACTCCACAGCCTGGTGCTTGAGGGTGCTTCCACCACTCTGACAGGTCTCCATGGTCATGAAACTACACAAGAACAGTAAATTTAAGCCTAAGACCAGATAGCAACTCACAGAATCTAGTATGTGACAGAAGTAAACCATAAGGGCAGCCAGCAGAAATGACAAAGGGAGCAAGGCTGATCAATATTAGGATTTCGATTCCAGCTCTAGATAGATAGAGAGATCATTCCCCAGTGTCCCCTACTGGCAGGCAGCATTAGCAGAAGTGATGTCAAATATTGTCATTTCATATCCAGACCACTGGCATTACGATCTCATCCTCCAAGCACAGTGCTGGGGAGACACGCTGAGCCACACGCTGGCAGCCAACCCCACAGGACAGCTCTGCGCCCGCCTGCGCGTTGTCAGACTGCTTTGACTCACCTGTGCTCACAGTCTGACTCAGTCTAACGGTCCCTACGCTTCACAAGGGGCTTATTTATGACACATCCCTTTTTTTCCTAAGATACTGCCTTTGAGCTATTTTTTACTCTTCCATCATTGATCTCTTTCAAAGAGCCAAGGAAGCGCTGAAGAAGGAGCAATCAGTCTCACTGGTCACTCCATGGAGCAGGGATCCTGCTGCCTAGATAAGGTTTGTCACAGGGCACCCCAATGATATTCACAGCCTGGAAGAAATCAGCCACCTCGTGGCACACTGCAGTGAACAAGAGTTAATGATGCAAAGCAGAGGGCTTGGTTTTCCTCTTAGGTGTATAGTTTTTCTTGTGCAACGGTACAAAAGGACTGCAAGGAACAGAGTAATTAGCCCAAGGCTCCAAACAGATGCTGCACTGAAGGATATGGTTTAGTGGGAAATACTGGTGATAGGCAGACAGTTGGACTGGATGATCTTGGAGGTCTTTTCCAACCTCAGTGATTCTATGACTATGATTCTAAGAGGAGTGACGGCTCCATTGCTGTAAGGCTTATAACAAATATAAAAAAACATCAAGTTCCTTCTCACTCTTTTAGGGCTTTTAATGTTGTTTGGTTGTGCTCACACAACCTCTTTTTAATTTCAAACCAACGCAACTCAGACATCACTTTGCTCAAGCTGCCTAGGTCCAAAACCCAAGAACAAACATGTAGAACTTCAGTAATACTGCAGGGCTTTTGCCTTTTCTAGGCCAGGGAGTTCTGATAACTCACAGCTCCTGGATATAATCATCTTGGGTTCTGGTATGTCTCACGTATGATCCCAAGATGTACCAAATACATACAAACTGACAAAAATTCTTCAATCCAGAGATTGATATGGCCTCACCTACAAATTGCATAAGTGACCAGCAGTACTCTGCTCCACACATACTTCTATGGCACAAATTAAATTGAAGGCATTCCAATATACTATTCTTTCAGTCCATTCTGTTTAGTAACATTAGAAATAACAGCTCCTATCTTAGAAAATGTCTACTTGGGGTAAAAATACCTGAGGGGAACAAGAAATCCTTCTTTATCCTGCTCTTGCTAGATGTTTCTAGTGAAGCAGCAGTGACGACCTACCAGGAGTAAAACCTTCTACTGTCAAGGTATTTCTTTATCAGGTATTCACTTATGAAGGGTTTCACTGCATGCTGCCTTAATGCAAATAAATGCACACAGTGTATATTTTAATTTAATGTGGTTGTAACTTTGTCATAAAATCATTCAGGTTGGCTTTAGTTTAATAGCAGGATCATTACATACTACTCTCTTCTGGAAAGATGATGCTAAATTTATGCCATACTGGTGTTTGTGACCAAGTCCTCCCTATGTCTCTAGCCACCAGGTATTTCCTTTCCCAGCAGAAAAGTTCTGAAGTGAAATGATTCCAGAAACTGAGAAGTTCATCACATTCCTTAGTACAGCATTGAAATCTCTTCTCATATTTTCATTACAAATAAGACTTGATTGCATTATCTATGGCACTGAACATATTGACAACTGCATCTTACAAATGTGATAACATACTTGGTTTATTGGTCCAGACTCTGGGCTGATTCACTGAAGAAAGAACAGACAGTAGAGTGCTTCTGGAATTTTAACAACATGTTTATCCTTCTGGTTTTGACTCAGTCGTCTGTTATTTCAGACAAACACGCAGATCTAAAATTACTTATATCCTTAAAACAAGAGGCTTTAGAAGTTGGAGGAGAAACAACTGTATTAAGAAAAGTAAGTACTGAGAAAAAAGAAGAGAGGAGAGCTCAGAAATGAGCTTTGGCTTCATCACCAATGTAAATACCATCTGAACACACCAAACCCTTTGAATCCATACAAACTTACTGAAAATCACGTGAGAATTGGCTTTATTGTGATACTGCATGCATTTCCTATTTCCATTTTTCTTGGAAATATCACAAATAAGTCTCTTTCAAGGTAAGTAAAACTATGGCAATAATAAAAATCCTGAAAAATAAAGATACGGAATGAATCAAGGGAACAAAGAAGTGTATTGTAGAACTTTTGAAACAACAGCAACTTTTAACAGTTCTAAAATCAAACATGCATGCATAAGTATTCTTATTTTTTCACTCATACAATTTCTTCCTCTCTAACAAAGGTTCCAGATAAGACACTTATAAAGTGAAGGTACTGATACAAGACTCTCACAATATTACCAATTTAGAAAAGATTAAAAATTTAAGTGCCCTTCTTTCATTTCCACTGTTTCAAGTAATGTATATTACATAGAATCCACCAAACTGAGAGCAGGATTTTCAAGACTGAGGCATTTTTGAGCACTACATCAGGTATCCATACCTCTGAGAAAAGACAAATCAATACATCTCCAGTATTTGTTATGTGTGTTTGTGACATACTGCAAACATGGCTTTATCTGAATGTGAAATGCCTGCTATCTGGTACAGACCATGTATTTTATCATGTTGGATCAGAGCCTGCTCTGTCAAGCAGAGCCCCCATTTTGGAACAGAACATTTCTGCTTGCTTCAGATAACAGCAGAATCAGGAATTCTGGGCTATTTCTGTGCTCCAACAAGTAGCTCCATTGCCTCCTAACGATTCTCTATAGAGAAATCAGCCGGCAGAACTAATGTCTGGAATTCTTCTTACCCAAGGCAAAAGAAAATCAGAAACTTTGAACAGATCAGAGAATCAGGCTGAGGAAAAAGGCTTCTAACCAGAGGACATTCAATCGAAAGCAATGGAAGTCCCAGTTCTGAGGCCAGGGCTGACCCCAACCTTTCAAGGATCACGCAGCATTGGAATGTGCTTGGGTAAGAAATTACTTAGCTAGAGTTGTTTTTCTTTCCTCTTTTCTCACACAGTCCATGATGGGGACCCGTCACTCCAGCAGCTGAGCAGGCAGAGGTGGGGAGATGTCCTGTCAGGTCCCACTGCTCTCACCAATGATTTTCTGTGCTATTTCCTATTAAAGGTATGCCCTGTACTTACTGCAGTGAAAGCTGGAGCTGCAGAAATGCCCAAGAGGAACAGACCTCACCTAAAGAAATGACTTACACAGAAATAAAGAAGAATAAGCAATGCACATGCTGTTACTTACTCCTCAGTGACTTAAAATTTGCACAGGGTGAGGAAAACAAGAAAACAGTGATGCAGGTGCTCAGGAAAGAGAATAAATACATCTTACTGCCAAGTAAATCACTATCAATAGTGACACTATGCCAGCTGTCCACTTTGATTGTAAAAATGGCAAAATTGGAACACTGGACATTTGAAAGGAAAAGATGCATCGTTTTATGCTTTACTTCTGGTTCATATTCGGGAGTAAATAAGCTTGCTGAGCATATCACCAACAGAAAAGAATTGAGGAATTTATGAAAACCCTCAGACTTCCTGCAATTACTTTATGATCCTACCTGAAAGTAAAAATCGTTACCATGATTTTACTGAATCATTACATTTTCCTTTGTACTTGATGACACCAAAAGTCTTTGCTCCTCCTTCAGGACAATGGTTGTTATATTAACAGGGATGACCTTGCAGCTCTCAAAATACCTGCTCAATGCAAATCAACCAACTACACATTCACAGAGTTCTAAAACTAACACTTCACACATTATAGCTGTTAATAGATGCACTTAGCTTCAGTCTATTTAGAAATAATGAATCTTTTCAACAACACTTTAAGCATGTCGTATTAGTCATCCTATTTCGCAGAATGGAAATGAAAGGACCCACAGTTCCCAAGGCTGCCACAGGGAAAGCTGAGAATGAAACCTCAATAGCTGCTCCTTACCAATCCACCAACTCACTTCAGCACAGAATATCATAGTGCCCACTCAATTGACGCTTAAGCTTTCCATCCATACTGCCAGCAACCATATGTTATGCAAAGTAGGCAAGAATTGAGCTCCGGACTTTTAATTTTACTCCATCTGGGGACCAGTCCTGCTTTTCTGCAATCTCAATGCAAATCAGAAGTATATCTATTGGAGTCATTAGCACTGCATCAGTCAAATCACCACCAGCAAGACGCAAACTGCAATGTATTATTTTGATCATGAGGAAACGTGGGCATTTTAAAATGGTGTTTTCCTGAAATGTGGACAACCAGATGAACAGTTTCCAAGTGCCAGTTAGCCCTTTTTCTTAAAAAAAAAACAACCAAAAACAACAATAATCTAAGGTCATAGAAATGTAATCAATTCAAATTAAGTATCGATTTCTAAATGATGTAGAATTAATTTAGACATTTACAAAATCTAAATCACTTTTTAGTAAGACTCAGCACCATAAGTTACAAAGCAATAGATAAAAACATTGATAGATTGAAGCTGAAGAAATGTACCTCCAGGAGGGCAGGTATGGTGATCCAACACACCATGGTGTTAATGTCCTACATTTAAAGTAAAGGGGAAGGGGAAGAAAACAAGGTCTAAGACAAAACTAGGCAAAACTAGGCAAAACTAGTATTGTATCAAGAAACCAAATATAAAATCCAGACAAACTCCCAAGAGGTCAGGCAAAGTACTGTGGATTTATATCATCTTAATTGAGACCAGAATTTTGCATCGTGTCTATGATGTACCCTTACAGGAGTCCTAAGGGAGAGGAATGCAACAATTTCTCAGCAAGGAACAGCAATATAGAAATGGAAATTGGCTAATGCTAATGCTGCACAACTTGCCAGTTGCTAGGCTAAAAGTAAAACACTGATAACTAATGTCGAGATATTTCTTTTCAAGAGGGTGTCTCATGTATGCAGAGAAGACCTCTTACCATACCTAATTCTGGAGAATTGTATTTTCCCTGCTACCCTTCTTAAATGCCTCTATGAAATGTCTAGTCACTGAGCTACTTTTCATTTCCCTTTAAAAATTTCTGTGGAGAAATACCTTTGATAGCCTACTCTTAACGAAATTGTGTCATTCTGAGTAGAGCCTCAGCTAAACACTGGAGGTGATCTAAGTGTTCCTCTTGGAAGAAGAAGAAAGTTAGACTTTGACCAAGAATCGTGAAGCTGCTATTTGCTGCGTCTCAGAGCTAGGAAAGACAGTGCTAGGCACTGTGCGTTCTACAGGAACAATACTTGGTATTCAGTGTCTCTGGGGAATTCTTGCAGGGCAGTGTCTCAGGAGTACCCTAGGAACACACTCTCAGCTTCCAAAGTACATTTTATGTTCAGCCAATGCTTAATTATCTTTGAAAAATTGGACTAAAGCATGGAAAAAAACTTTGAAATCAGCCACGACTTCTGCCTTCTGCCTCAGCCCTCTTCTTCCCACAAAAAAGCAGCACACCAAAGAATGGCTGCTAAATTAAATCATTCCTGTCTGAAAAGGGCCTAGGGCAGAAGACACTGGAGAACTACCAAGGAGCCCCACAAAAAAAGTTGAAGGTGAAAAAACAGAGGTGTTTATACGTTCATTTCACTGCCTGAAAGCTAATACCAGTGGACACGCATCACTGGTGCTGAACTGGGGAATCAATGCATGTCTCAAAACCTGGCCCAGTCACAACACCTGCAGTTCCGAGCTGCATCAGGGATTCCTCCTACCTCATAAACTCATTTGTATACATGCATACATCTGTGCGCACGCAGGTGAACTATGCGTATGGTCTCGTGCTCAGAGATGTAAGCAGTGAGAGCAGGACAATTTCCAAAGGACTCAACAACCTCCTCCTGCTGCCTCTAGCACAGGCCCTGCTGTCTCAAGGACCAGATACCCATCCAGGAGGGCTGGCACCAAGCATGTTCATCTCCAAGCACTCAGCTACTTTTTCTCATCTCTTCTTTGACTTAAGAGTTATGACCATCTCAAATATCCAGACAAGAGGCCAAGGAAAATGTTTTAAAGTAACATTAAGAGTTATCACTGCTTACACATTCCAGACTTCTGTTCAGCTGCAAATACATTAATGCAGGAAAGAAAGACGAGTGTGATGTGCGAAAGGAGGCTGTCTGCAATTTATCACTGCTGTGCAGACATGCCCTGAGAAGAGAGCTGTGTTGAAAACCCAAATATAGAGCATGTATATTGTGGCAGTTATTTCTGATCTGGTCTGAGGAACTTTCCAAACTCAGGGGGCTCACAATGAAGGACTGGCCAGCCATGAAGAGCCTGCAGTAAAGCTGAAAGGACATGTAAATTGCTCTGATATCCCAACAGACTTCTGCTGTTTTGTGGAGGCTATTATAATCCCAAGAAGCAAGGAGGAGCCTCATTTTCCGCTTTGCCCACTGATGCACCATGTTGCTACTGGGCTGTAAAAGGCGCTTGTTATCTGCTGTATGTGGGCATCTCCTCTATTCTGAAATCACAGCTACAGATTAAAATTTTTGAATGATTTCACAAATGGCACAACTTCCTAAAAAAGCTGAGTCTGAAATGGATCAGATCATCCGGGGGAAATCAGTATATCACTGTAAGGACCAAGCACAAGACGGGCTAAAGATTATTTTGTATATTTTATTATTAAGGCGCAAAGAAATTACACTTTTCTAAAGGGTAAAAAAAAAAAAAAGCTGTCTCCTCCTGAGAATATATTTTGCAAAATATTCAAAAAGATGCATCTTGGGGAAATAACTGTAATTTTGCAGTTGTAATGCTAAAAGTGCACCTTCATAATGGCAGTAAGTTCAACATTTGAGAGCAAAGAATGAAAAAGCCTGCTAATGCTTTCCAAACTGGCTGCACGAATTCAAGTTGCAGAAACTGGTCTTCTGAAATTGCTGCTCACTCCTGCTGTTACACTTAATTTTTACACAGTTCTCCTTCAGGGTTTGCTTGCACACTAGCAATAAATTTAAAGCAGTTTTTATGAAATTGAGTTCTTTTGTCTTGCAGTATTCTAACATTGTGTCCTAAGTTCTTCTAAGCTTCCATGTCAGGGATTTTTAATTTTTTTTATAAGAAGGCATGCAAAAAAAACCTGCGTCATTTTTCACACCCCATCTTTCGGTGTGTGTTCACCTTTGGGTTTTTCTGTCTTACAGGACTTCTGCCCACTCCAAAACCAATGCATTTTATCTGTCTGTAAACTGTCCCTCTCCAGCTGATCACAGGAGCAACACAAGACTATCGCTCCAAGGAGAAACGTGTAATCTTAGAAGTGGAAAAAGGAAGACAAACACTTAAACAAAATGAAAAAAAAATTCCAAAAGCAAGCTCTAATCTCGCCATCTCCAGTTGTTCCCAGCCTGTGGTTTAATTTACTGCTGGGTTAGCAGGCTGTTCAACAATGCCTCTAATAATTACTTTCTCAAGGCTCTAATTCAACTACAATTACGCACTACGGAAGTCAGAGGATTGCTTGCAGCCCCGCCTGGATGCAGCAGAACCAGCAGGCCGAGGAGCAGCACTCCTTTCCTCACAGAGGACACTGGGGCCTTGATGATCCACGTGTGGGGCATCTCCTAAGGGGCTCTCCTGACCACAGTGCCTCTCCTCCAAAGGGCTCTTAAGAGGAGACGTTTTGCAGTGGGGAAAACACAAATGTTAAGCTTTTAGCACTGGCCAAAGCATTACACTACCAGACCTGTTTGTGGAATTCCCTTGTATACCCGGTCTGGCCAGCTGGGTTCATGGCTTGCAGCTGGCCAAATGATCTAGATAATTAAAGCAGAAAAAAACCCTTTGTTGTTCAGGGATTTCAGCCTGTAAAATCAAGAACATTTTGTCCTTGATCTATCTGTGCTCTTTTTTGGCTTTTTTTTAACTGCCAAATTTAAAGGCCACTATGACTGTATGGAAAGTGCCCATCAGACATCATGGACCATACCTACATAAAATAAATGTCAGGACAGCAGACCCTCAAAGGACTGATCAGGAGAGTTCAGTCACTAAAGGCCATACACCATAATACCTTTATGGGCAGCTCCAAATGTCCACTATGGGACAGAGAAGCAGCAAAAACAAAAGTGCAGGTGGCATTCAAACTGTCCATTGACTTTTCTCCACGCGCTTAAGCACAGATTAACGCCAAGTCCACCGGCCACTTGATTCACACACATTCCCCACTGGAACTACGCCTGAGGATGAGGTCTGGTCCCCACCAGAGCCAGTGCTGCATCAGTGCCAGCACGGGTCTGTGAATGAATTTCTATCTGCAATCTGTTTTGACTGTCACTTCGCTTAATACTCACACCACTGTCAAGATAGGGCCAGCCTTACTGTGTTTTGGAAGGATGCGTAGGTCTTATGGCACAAAAAACATATTTGCTTGATCATTTAAAAAACATCCTCTTCACACATCTTGACGGCAGAACTAACATTCAACAACGTATGCTCTTAGTGGGAAACAACAAAAAAAAAACTGTGCACTCTGAAAGAGAGTCAGAGAGAGAGAGAGAGACATTTCTATTATGGAGTAACAGGGGGAAAAAACCTGATTTATGAATTGTAGCGTGAAAAGTGGCTTGTAGTACAATGACTTTGCCAGGACAACATACCCTGCTCCATATCTGAGCAGGTAAATAGCGCAGAATTGTCAAGTAATAGAGCAGCTGCTAACAATGCTGTCACACAAACACTGTTTAGTCAGCAACTGCACCTATATGACACCCTACACTTGATGAATGCTTAGGTTACCAAATGAAATGTGATACCTTGCCAATGCAAAAGACAGCCTAAACCACATCACCCCCCGCACGCATCCTACTGACCTTAAATTCAGCACCTTTCACGATTAACCTTCTTGCAATTGAAAGATTTACCCTAATCCCACTTAGCCACTTTCAGAGTGTGCAGGCTCTTTACATTGGCACTGTCACTGCAGCTGACTGCACAATTTATTCTGGTTTTCATACGGCAAACAATATGGTTTGAAAAATATCCAGCTTGCATCCCCATCACTTGACCTCCCTAATTTAGAGCACAAGCCCCTAGCGTTGCAGCGATGCTGTCTTTGTTGAGCTGTTGCTCTGTGAGAGCTAATACATGCATACATTACTGCTGACATTTAAAAACATTCCTAACAGTTTGTGTGAGTACATGGTAAACAGATGCTATGGGATTTTTTCCCCATTATCAGTCATCTCTGAAGACTGCAGTAAAGTGACAGGTTGTTTGAGACTCTTCGGTCTAACAGTGAGAGATTTATTTTTAATAGAATATTGATATTATGGCACAAAATGCCATTTGGTGTTTACTTATTTTTTTTCTCCAAGAGCTGCAGTTTAGGAGTTTTTTAAGCTTTTGCAACCCTCTGTTATATCTACTACTCTATTTTTTATGAAAAAAGTTAAGAGACTTTTATGAACTCTCTGATTAAAGTACCTCCATCTGAATGCAGATTAAAAGTTCCAACACCTGAGAGCACTAAACCAATGAATATTTATATAGAAAAACAGCAGATGAATGCACTTTAAATCTTCAATGCAAGTCTAGTCATGGGGTTTATCTTATTTTAGGGCTTACTTTTTATTAAAATGAACTCTTGCATATTTACACTACTGAAATAAATGTTATTTGCAAGCACAATACAGTAAGAATCTTACAAATGGATGGCCGTGGTGAAAAGTAAATTTACTCCTCAAACAGATTTATTTCTTTATCAAGTCATATTTAAGAGGATTTGCACTTCATGCTGCTTGCACAGGTTGGTGCAGACAGGGACATGCACTGCAGCTGCCCTGGTTCCCATGTCCCTCTTGGACGCCCCGAGAGGCTCCTGCGGCACAATGCTGCTGCACGCCATGGGAAAAGTGATGGAATTCCTCTGACAAGAAGGATCGCTGGGTCTGACTGCTCAGATGGCTGGACTGAGCTTTTGAGAGAATGTCACCACGCAGGTGGGCTGATGAAATTACAAGTACATGGCCAGTCAGCTCTGGTGCGGTGCAGGACGGCCGGGTCACCCACAATCCCAGCCTCCACACCGGCTGCACACCGGTCAGTGCCTGCAGCCCAAACCAATGCAACTATCACCCCAATCCCACAAACAGCACCAGCTGAATAGGCGTGCTGCTGCTAACAATAGTAAATGATAATTCTTGCCTTGCGCAGGATCACTGGGTCCCTCTTCATGCCACTCCTGGCAATGGGAATGCCGACTCTTTACACAAACCAAAGCTCTGCTTCTCCTTTAGGTCAGAAGAAATATATTTAAAGGAGTTGTAGCAGCACTGGGGATGAATTCCTGATGCGGCCCAAGTATTTTCTGGCCCGTAAACCTTCGCTTGCCCCAGATCTCATGTTTTGTAAAAAGATTTGTTGCACTGTCTCCAAAACTATGCTGTTCCATTTTGTTTTTAAATGTAACCTTAGAAATAACTGTTTACAAATCAGCTCATTGTTTCTTTGTTTTGAAGCTTAAAGCCTCACTTTGATTGCCGCCTTTTTGACATTTTGCATGGGAAATATGTTTGCATGTTCACAGTGCTATTGAAACAGCAATTAGATCACCATATTCCAGCTGTTACAAGATTTTGTAATGCATTTTCCAATAAACATTTTCAAGAAAGCAGAACTATTTTAGTATGTCAAGCAGATATGCTGAGACTTTTTTGTTCAGGATTTTTTTTTCATTTCTTTTAGCCTTTCATTTTTCGGCGTGTTTCCATCCCGTTTTACATTCATGTACTTCACTTCTTGCAAAGCCACACGAATACAAAGAGCCAGGATTGGGAAAGCAGGGACTGGTTGAGGAGGTTCCAGCGTGGGGACCTGGAAGCTGAGCTGTGTCCTCACAGAAAATCGAGAACCGCTACTGAGGCAGCAGCGGCTTTTAAAATGCTTGCTGCTATTTTTCTGATCCTATTTCAGCTGGAATGTTGTTGTAATTTCCAGAAACGAACTGCCTAGCTTCACTCCTTCCCCTCTCCTGTCTTCAACAACTCTGCTTCTTTAAACAAGAAAAACCACATTTCCCACAATAACCAGAACATGCTGCTCGGAACGTTCTTGTTGCAGCCTGGTGCTTCCTGACCTTACGGGTCTCACTTTTTGCTTTCTCAATTTCTCATACGTGAACTGTTAAGAAGATTTTTCTCACTTGCTGCCTCATGCAATAAATAGAAAAATAAAGTCTCCATTTGCAGGATCAGACTGCAAAATATCTAGTTCTGCCTAAAGCCAGTGAGTTGCAACTGAGCTAGCTGATTTATCCACTGCGTTTTGATTGATCACTTTGCATTTGGTCTACACTACTGAGATCGATACATTGATTTTTTTGGTGTTGTATATCATTATCAGGGAATAACTGGATTCTTTTTCCAGATGGCAAGAATTCAGAGGACAACTACTGAAAGCAAGAATGAGATTTTCCTTTGGAGCTAGAATGGGAAACCTCGATTCATTGCACCACTCTGGAGTTGGTTACAGGTTGGCTGGTCACAGTTTTAGACTACTACACCCTGACAGAGTTCTGGTTTCCTCTAATAATTTTAATAACAAAAATAGCGGGGAGCAAGGAATCTTGCAGTCCTCATAAGGGCTTTCCCCTAAGCCCAGGCAGCTCAGAGCACAGGCACAGCAGATGTGGGCTGCTACCCAGCTGCAAGAGCAAGGTACAGGCTGTGCCACAGCCAGCACAGTGCCAGCTCGTGGCATCGCAGAGCTCACCACTGCTCTCTCCCGCTCCCAACATCCCAATTAGAAGCACAAGCCTTTGAGGGCTGCACAGAAAAGGTTATTTTAAGTTTCCTTCTCATCTTGTAGGAAAATGATCCATTATGAATTCTGCAGCCGCCTGTCTATCACTTACAGAATATCTCCAAGTTAGGGCCACTTCAATCTCCCTTGGGTTTCAAAATAATTATGCACGCTTTTGTCACATCAAGATTAGTTTATTTGCAATTCCCAGGTGCCGTGCATGTCCAACACGACATCGCAAAGTACTTCAGCACAGATAACCCGAAAAGGCTCCTGTGGAAAGGCTTTGCTCTTAACATATTTCACCTAGTCTGAAACTACTACCTTGGTTGCCTGTTAAGCAAAAGTATTGATTTTAAAATTGCTCTTTTAACCTACAAGGTACTACATAACCTCTGTCCAGTATCTCTTAACTGTTTTATGCCCTTGGATGTACATTCGAATCTGCTGAGGGAAATCCGTCACTTGCTCTAAGTTCTGCTTGCAAGCTCCATAGGGTAACAGCTTCACAAGTTCTGCTCTGCCAGAAGAGCAGGAGGCTTGGCTAACACTGCAGCTTCTGCAGGAAGGTTTGGGTTTATTTTTATTGCGAGGAACTCTGTGACAATTTCTACATTCCAACAGTGTTTTATTTCCAATTAGTTATGTTTTGTAAAACAGGCAGTGACACACTGTGTGAGTGATAATGCAACCTAGAAAATGCATGTGTGGAGACCTAACTCGAATGTCCCGCATCCTCATCCTCTATATGACAGAGAAACCAAAATAGCTTGTTTAGCTGACTGCTACTCCAGCCTGCTTTCCCAATACCATAATTACAGGAGGAAAACCAGTTGTCATTTTGACTTTGAATGCTATCATATCTTTCATAAAAGACTAGGCGTGGAAATATTTAGGTCAACTTCTGCCTCACCTATCATATTTACTTACATTACTTAACTCATTTTCTTCAACAGGGTGACTTCAGATATACTGAAATGAAATCTGATGTCCCTCTTTTCTCCAAAGGCAGAAAGCTTTTATAAAGCAATAGATACTCAAAATGAGAGGTGAGTCCAGCTAACCTGGGCCTTATCTACCTTTGTCTACTTGTCTACACAGTCACAAAAGCATTAGTGTTTGTACTCAGTCATCTCAATAGCAGTCCATGAATACTTGGAGCAAATGCAGAATTCTCTTGTTTAAAAAGAGACTTAAAAAGTCATCCTGATTCTGAAACCTAGGCCAGGAAGAGCCACACAAAACTCAAGAGAAGTGATAGTGAAGTTCAATTCCTTTCCTCTTGCAATTTACTTTTCTGAGCTGTATTGTTCAGTTTAAAAGGATGAGATCAATAGGGGAGATATCCATAGAAAAGCCTAACAATCCTAAGCAAGGACTGTGACCTCCATGAGAAATTCTGGGATTAGGCTCCAGCAAAAATTTGCACCGTAATCCAGGACACCCAACATTACTGATTAATGGTATATTTTTCCCATTTTACTTTTTGATGCAGGATAATTTGAGAATGAAAACATGACCCGTAGGATTTGCACGTCTCTGGCATGTTCATTCTTGCAACACAACAACAGAAGAGAAGCACCTGGTGACTAATGCAGGCTTCAGGAAGGAAAGAAAGCTTCTACTGCTTCACATTATTTTCTTTAATCTGTCCAGAGCAAGACAGGTTTTTTGTTTTTTTCTTTGGAAGCTACATGGAATAAAACTCCAGATAATCGAAGCTGAAAAGAAGCTGTAAAGCTCAAGGCAACCAAATCCCTAAGTGCAGATTCTATGTAGCCATCATTGCTTTAGAAGATGCCAAGCTAGAGATGTCTTAGCACAGGAGAGAACAGATCACAGAATCATAGAATCGTTGAGGTTGGAAAAGGCCATCAAGATCATCTAGTCCAACCACCAATGCATCATCCATGCCCACTAAACCATGTCCCTCAGTGCCACATCTACCCTTTTCTTCTTAAAAACCCCTAGGGATGGTGACTCCACCACCTCCCTGGGCAGACTCTTCCAATACCTCATACCTCTCTTTCTAAGAAGAATTTTTTCCTAATATAAGACACTAGAGAATCAGAGAACAGATAAGAGAAAATACATCCTTTGTTTTTGTGGGTTGCTAGATCAACGTAACATCCTCTAAATGTGATGATTTCTTTTCACAATGTTTAAAATGATTCTAAGCCTCAGACAGTTTCCTTCCTTTTAGGAAGCCCCAGGGAAAGGCCTGATGGGCAGATGGGTCTGGCAGCTGAATGATGCCCCCATGAACCAGATGCTGCTATTTCACAAAGCTTCTATTTCAACAAAGCTGGTTACAAACAAATACAAACCTGACAAGAACATTTCCGAAGCCTTAAAATAGTGGAAGTGAATCACGCAGGCCTCACACCTGTCACAGCAAATTAGGCTGCCCCAAATGTAGGAGATCATTCGATAGCCAATTACTTGAAATAATGAAAAGAGGCTAAGAAGTCACCTAGAGGAACAAAATAAAAAACATTTCTAATATCCCTCACGTTTCTCTCATACTGACATCTCTTGTTTTCCTTCCACATTAAGTTCAAGCAATTCATCTTCACTTTGAAAGCTGTGCAGGTTTGACCCTGCCTATCTGCTGATGTCCTGATTGCTGTCATGTCTTCTCACTGCTTTACTTAGCCCGTATCCTCCATCAATGTCCCACTGCATCTCATAGGTGTACTTCCTTTCTGTGGTTTACAAAGAGAGGGAGCCCACCTTCCCTCCTCACAGGCCTCCCTCAAATCCTTCAACACAACCAAGGACAAAAATAATCTTTGTAATAATCCAGAAAAAAAGGGGGAAAAAAATCACAACACCCCAGGAAAACAATGAACCATTTTTCTAGCCGAAACCTTTATCTAACACGTAACACTCTGTAAAGATACAGCATTGGTAGGATCTTGGTAGGATCTAGTTCTTACGGGCACCAAGCTCAGTGCCTGTCAGGATTAGGTCCTTTAAGTAAAACCCATATATGTTGCTAGATGAAGGAAAATGTGAGTTTTGGGCTCTGGGGGTTTAAGAATTCAAATGTCTCAGAATTAATTAACAACTACACTATCTTCCAAAACAACATAGAAAAAAAGCAAATTTTCCATCCAGATCTGAAACACCTCAAAGAAGAAATTAATGATTCACTTTAGTACCTTCCTGAAATGACTGCTGTACAGAATGAGAAAATCTGATTCTGTTACAAGCAGTCACTTGCTAATAACAGTTCTTAAGAGACACTTGGACCTGAAGACACAGGAATGCAGAGACTAAAACCTGGCATTAATTCGTGTTTGCTGGTCTACTGCACCTTTTAAGCATCCACAAGAAAGCTGTATTTCTGCGCTTAAGATTAAAAAATCTATTAAAGAAAAGTCATTTAGGATGAACACCCCGCTCTCCTAGCCATAGGTGTCTTCTTCAGCTAAATTAAAAACCATAGTCTCGTCAGGCTATAAAAATCATCAAAATTTTAGTTACAGATTACACCACAGTATGTGTCAGCAACTTTTCCACAGATTTAGCATTGTTTGATGATAAACTGAAACAGATCAGTGCAATAGTTTATTGACAAAAGAGCATTAGAAGTCTTTGGCAAAGACTTTAACTATGGCTATCAAGGTGCTGTACAGTAACTCTTCTAAACAGAGTGGATCAAATTTTCTCTGGTGCCCTAAGGCCTCTTCTGTGCTCTTGTAGCACAAAAAGGCTTAAAGACAGCAGACCTCAGCCTCAGGAATATTTCCTGGGTAACAACATTTCTCAGGCAATAAAGAGCTGCAATTGTCTCTGTTCCCAGACCCAGCACATTAAGGACATGAAGGGAAGGGAACATTTCTTCTGTCTAATCCCTACCAAACTGCCTAAGATCAGGGCACAAGCAAAATTTAGAGCACTTGAAGGGCTACTCAACTTTGGGATGTGTATGACCAACCTGAGTCACCTGAAAATCAGAAATGATGTTGGGATGTATTTGTTGCTGCTGCTACCTGTATGCAGGGGGAGATACGAAATACTGAAGTCACAACCTATAGCTCTGTTGTGCCAAAACTCTGTTGTTCGGGAAGAACACGTGGCTGGAAACTGCCTTCTCCTTAGGCACTTTTGACCATCAAAAACTTTTCAAGCTCCTAACATTATGGAAACGACCCCAGTGATGCTACTGTTCTCAGCAGCATAATGACTAAATAGGATGATGAATGCCTCTTTTTTTCCCAGAAGACCTGGCATTTTGATTTTTTTCAGAAAGTATAGTTACGTCTCACGATAGATATAAAAGATGCCTATCTATTCAATATAAATTTACTTGAGTCTAAATCCATTTCTTCATGATTTACAGAAAATCTGATAGTACATTAGCGTTCAGTTGTAATTCATTGACTCTTAGCAGAATGAATGAATATCTTTCAAGAAACCCCTCAGAAATGCTGATGACTACTGACTATTGGTACAAGCCAGTTTTACAGATCATAGAAAATCAGTTACTCACAGAATGCGTGACAGACACAGAATATTCGTACTTTAAATGGAAAAAAAATTGTGCATTATGATCTGTAAATCGATAAATATCCAACAAATCGGCAACACAAACAAGATGAGAGAACTTTATTTCTTCTTCAATCAGAGGTAAGAAATACACTGGACAAGGTAGTTTTAGCAGTAAAACTGTTACCATGCTAATTTTCTACTCATCTAGTAATACCGGTCTTTTGCATTTCAGTAATTGCTTTTTTCTCTTCTGTGATCATATTTGTATCTGCAGAGCTTTCAAGCCAAGGATGCAAGCTGTGAAATATGCTAAGCTGGTGCTGGTTTTGATTTTTTTAACAAAACAGAAAAATGACAATCTAATGCTTTAAAAATCAATATGATCTTTTGCATTTAAAATAACTGAAGAAAATATTTTACTACAGCAGTGTCAGCAAAAATGGGACAGATTCAGGTGATATAAAGCAAATGCAGAGGTGCAGTAAAGACTTTAACCATTTTGCAGGAAAAGGAAATATCTCCTTCTTGGAGAGCAGAGGAGGATGGATCTTGACAGACAGCACTATTCAGGCACAGCCTTTGTTTTTTCACCATCTGAAAAGGAGAAACCCTTTTCCCTTTTTTGTAGACGTGCATTGGTAAATGGTGAACAACTGCAAAGAAATCATAAAGAACACTACTGTTCCTAATATTGGATACCAGATACCAATGGCTCTGACTACCTTGGACACTGCAAGTTGCTAAGTCATTAAGATCACCAAGAAGGAGACTCCATAGCACCCCTGGGCGAAGCAAAGTGGTGATTTAAGTGGTGATTTAAGCAGCACTTCTGCAAGCATTATGTTTTGGGCTTTTTTTTCCCAATCATAACTACTTAACTTTCACCTAGGGCTCCTGTATGTCCCAGTGTCCCTAGGAAACACCTCTTTTTCCATCTGAAAGGTTTTTTTTTTTCTAGGTGAAGAATGAGGAATTTGGCCAGATGCCTCAGATGGAGAAATCTCTACAGGCACAGATGCAGGTGCCAGGAAGATCCAAGAAAATGGTTGCAGAGCAAGTGCAGGCCATTGGCATGACCCATATGCCCATGTCTCTATCCAGGAAATATCAAACAGAGGGCAAACCCAGCTCTTCCTTATCCTATGGAGAAGAATGTAAAAAACAGACAAACAAACAAACTTAGTTGTAGCTGAATGGCCTGCAGTGAAATTTGAAGCTCTGTCAGGTCACTGGGTTTGGCATCCACATCCAAAGGTAACTTTGAGGGAGAGGGACAGAAATTGCTGCATGTTTTGCAGCTTTGGAGGGACAAGAAAGCCACTCTTAGCAGGCAGATACAGGACATCACTGTGGAGCTCCTCACCTGCAGCACCACACACCTCTGTGTCTCCGGCTTCCTTCCGCTCTAAACTATCTACCTATTCTATCCTATCTACCATTCACAGACTTAGAAAACCTGGATCCAGCAAGGAGAGGTTTCTGAGCACACAGACTAGCTATCCCCATGGCAGAACACAGGACAGTTTTTATTCAGAATTTATTTTCTAAATCATTACATTAACACATACGGGCTACAGTTCTCTAATCTATAAGGCATCCTAAGAGCAGCATAAAATCTCAAACGCCTTAAAACTTGTAGGGATAGAAAACGATTTATGTGCTTATCAAGACAACCAAATCAAGACTGTGTATTTGCTTTCTAGTTGCCCAAACCAGACATTAGGGAAAACCCAGCATATGTTTTGAGAAAGAGATGATTTTCCTCTGCATGTTAGCCTGCACACATTACGGTATGTACTTTTCTTTTTAAAAAAATGAGAGAACGACGAGATATTATTGTACGCCACATTACCCAATTACCCTTTTTTAACCAGACACATTTGTCATTCTGTTGGAAAAATAAGTGTTTGATACTTATCATATTCTCACAGACTTCAGCCTCTATTACTTCTTAAAAATGCAGGGTGACTAAAGAGCCCTTTTATTATTTATTTGCTGCCTGTAAGTGTTGGGCACTCTGTCTTGGTAAGGGGATAAGATCAGTGGCCATAAGGACCAAACTAGTCTAACAAATATGGTGCTTCCCAAGCATCATATATATTTGGCTGCCTTTGGGAACTGTGATTTGTTAGCTGCGTGGAGATAAGCCACGGCTGCATAGACCCACACAGAGCCCTCCCTCCGCTGCTCTGGTTCCTCTCTGCACTCATCTCACACGGTCAGGATCCTTCCAAACAGCAGTGGAACTTGCTCACACAGGTACTGTCACCTTCAGGAATATCATTTTATTTTTCACACAGTAAGTGAGCCAGCTGCCAAGCATATCAGGGTGCCAATCTGAAACAGACTCTTGATGCCCTTCCTCGCAAGGAGTCATCTTGCAGGTAGTGGCGTTGGAGCGAGCTACTTGTGGGATAAAGTACTTCTCCATGGGAGGTTCTTACCCGGCTGCTTGTTAAATGTGCAGACAGAAAAGTATATTTATTTTTCTGTTTGACACAGTGAAGTAGTTTCTGGTTATAAGTTTTTCCAGTCTGAATCGGGGAGGCCAAAACAAGAGTCCATGCATAGAGAGACGCTTCTTCTAAAATTGCTTCACTGTTTTTCAAGTGAAACCAGAAGCGCTGGGGACCCAGATACTCTATCTCCAGCCAGCTGTAGAATGGGCTGAGAGCTGTAAATGGAAGATGGAAATCTTCCCTTTTGTGGTTTCCCAGCTGCCAACACGCAGTGTTGGCAGAGGTGAGGTGCCCTTGACTCACTTCCTTCCAATTCTTCCAAACATCCATTTGTCAAAAAGCAGCACGTTCATCATCACCCTCCTTGTCCAAGTCAAGCTCTGTGTTCCTTGTCCTCCAGTGTCCCTCCCCGTCCCTGCAGGATGCAGGGATGTTTGTCACAAAGCCACTGATGCTGGGGAGCTGATCTCTCCCCACCATATAGCACTGGGTCAGTGCATGTGCTCACTTTACCTGTTTAAGCTTCCATTTTGTGTCACAAGTGGTGCTGCCCATCTTCCAGCTGCAGAGAGACTTTAGCTAGAACCAACTGGGGAGAAATCCTTTCTGAAGAGACATCTTCCCTCCAGTGCCTCTATTCAGGCTTTTCTGACATGGATTTTCTTACTACACGAGCCAGAGACACACCTGCCCCCTATAGGCACTGGGACATCTCTGCTTCCTTACACGAGTTATCCGATCAACAGGAGCTGCCCCTTGCTGGGAGGAAGACAAGGGATTCCCAGGAAGACCCCACTGCCATCACCAGATGCCACCAGCACTGGGGACCTGGGTTCCCTCTGCAGCGTGACCTTACCTGGTGTATGCCACAACTTCCTTACTCTCAGCAAGGAACTACTACCGCTCTGCCACTCCCTGCAGCCTCCCAATTAGAGACTAATCACTCCTTGCCCTGTTTCACCCCACAGGTGCACGGCATCTTCCTCTCTGTGAGCTCACAGAGCTGCCAGCCAGGCAGGGCCACAGAAACACTGCCTTCTCTGGCTGCTGCATGGCTCTGCGGGGGACGCCACTAATGACCATCACTGCTTTTATTCCTGCTGGCCTCGAGTCAGCTCGGCAGAAAGGACTCGTGAAAAACAGTATCCATCACTTCTGAAAAGTGCCTAGCATGTTATTAGAGCAGGAGAAGTTCATCTGCAGATCGCATGCATTTTCTGGCTTTGAATAAATGGCACAAGTCAATTCTCTATAAATTCTGTATTAGAGCACAGACTCCTACTTTAAGTGGGTTTTGCACCTTGCCTCCTTTTTCCACCCAATTGCTGGAGATTAACCCTGCCACTTTGCTACTTCCAAGCTTCTCCACATCACAAGACACAAAGAGAGTTCATTACACTCTGTTGCCTACACCCCTGGGACAGAAGGCAGGGAACCACCTGCCCCAAGCTGCAGTGGGAGGGAAGGGAGAAAAGGGGAGGAAGGAGGAGTGGAGGCAGCAGCTTTCTAATTGCACTTCCTGAAAAAGCTTCTGTGAAGAAAATGACTGACAGAGAGAGCAAGGCAGTCTGAGAGCATCCTCTGTGCCGCAACACACACAGGGAGCTGGAGAGATAAGAGGCATTTCTGTACTCCAAGTGGCCTAAACAAATAAATTACAGTCTTGATAACCTTTTATTTCTCTGCTGTGCCATTTGTGCTACTCTGGTTGGATTTTGTCATTCCCAGGATAAACTCTCAACTGCAAGGGCTTTAAAATTGAGCTATAAAAATTTCCTCTGGGCAGAAATCTGGCAAAATTTAACACAATGGGAACAAAAGCAAAGGAAATCAGTCTAAAAATAGAAGCGAGGCAAAGGAACCTGGAACCTTTGGTAGACGACAATTTGTCAACATTTTCTCACTTGCACTCTGGTAAGCAAATGCGCGGGCAGGGGGTCAGGCTGGAGGGACATGAGGAAGCGCTCCTGTGCTTGCTGAAGGATGTGCCTTCACTGCCAAGGCCTGCAGAAACGGGACAGCAGCCAAGCTTTTGCTCTGAGCGAGGAGCAGGATGGATGAGCAGGCTGAGAAGTGCAACGTGCTGCTTGGCCCAGGGCGGTTCCACCACACCAAGGACATTCCAGGAGCTGGGTTACCTCCTAAGGTTAAACTCAGAACGCCTCAGTCAGACCTACGTTCCTGTTCCTACCATTTTCTCTGCATCCCTAAGCCTTCAGAGACACTCTGCTTGAACTAACTATGCACAGGGCAGAATCCAGGTAGGTTGAGCCTGTGCTTTACTACATGTAACTTCTACCTACAGATTAATTTCTATGTGCAAATTGAAATGACCAACCCCAGAGCAGCGTAGGCATGGTGGGGAAAGCAAACACACAACTAGCTGAAAGTTGGTTCACTGAATGCTTACCTGGCAACATCTGAGGCAGTGCCTTATTTACCTGTGTGTACAAGAGGAAATAACGCCTTAAACGCATATGAGCATTGAAGAATTACGGAAATTACATTGAAAAGTCAAACAAAAAAAAATGAACCCTCTAAAAATTAGGTAGAGAGCCCTCAAAATGAAAGTTCTGCCTGGACGGTGCAGCCCCACAGAGGCATACGCATCAAAGTGATGTACAGTCAGAAAGGGCTGAAGGTGACCCTGTCGAGCCTGTCTAAAGTTTCTCCCGTTGTTAAACCTGCCAGCATAGCATAAGTCTACTTCTGATGCCTGATATTCCTGTGAACCCTGAGAACCATCCATACTGCAGGAACAAATACACAGGCACTGGCTCTGCCTGCATGGCAAGGCAGCAGGGACCAGACCAAGCCCAGTGCCACTGCCACCCAGACTTGTTATCTCAGAATCAAGCTCACGTGTTCCCATGATGGCTCCTTGGTGCAGGCATGACCCAATGGCACAAAGCTCCACCGAGCAGGAGGAGGTGGCCTGACAATGTGCACTACGTTTTCTGCATCCTTGTTTTTGGGTATTGCATGTAAAAAGAAGGAGCAGAGTTATGCCAGTGCTTATAAATAAACAAATCTTCAATGTCAAATTCTCTGTAATACTACAAGCCCAAGGTAAAAAAATGTATATAGGGTAAAACTACATTCGAATTTAAACGTGTTTCAGTCTCAATAACTTAAGGTGTCATTATTAACATATGCAAAGGATACAAAGCAAAAAAAAAACCCGTTATTTCTTATCTCCCAAGCATTCCTCTAATAAAATAATCTTTCAGACATGTGAGGACCAAGACATTTAGGCAGTGGCCGCCACAATTAATGACATCAGGTACCAATGAAACAACTCGGCATGCCCCAAAGTTATGCAAAATAAAGAACTACTTATTTGAATTGCATCCAACTCTGCAACTCTCTATCTTCAGGGCAATCCAACATTAGATTTGTTTGAATGTTTTTCATTAAATGCCATCGTGCCACACTATATAAGAGATTCTATTTGAACTAGCAGCCACTTCCAATTTTTCCCCCAAAAATAAAAGAGGGTTTATCAATTCTAATCATTCTTATCCAGAATTAGTTGTCAAGTTTCAATAGCTGGCATGGATCTGACAACATAAATTCAGCACTAGTGTCAAATGACTAATACAACCTTGCAGAAGAGGCCTGAATGTATAGTCCTGCTGGGATTGACCAACTGCATTTAAAATATCAGCACTTTTATGTTATAATAGCTCCTATTAACAACAGTTGGCTGACATTAGATATATTCAGGCTAAGCATCAATTAAAAAGTTGCTTATCTGTTTGAAAATCTGGAAAGTAGCTACGGGTTCTCACACAGTCAGAGAGTAATACAAATGAAATAATTGCTGTGGTGTCCTGGGACTGTATTACTTTGACTAATAGACACTGCTATTTTTCTGCCTTCTATAAGACAAGATTGTACATATAAATGTGTGTCCCTGTCATGCTATGCTGCATTTCTTAATGATCATCTTTCATTTTTAAAATAGCATCATTCAGAGGCTCTATTGAAAACCAGGTGCCCATTATGCTAGCATTATGCAAACAAAATGTAATAAAATTACTGGTTCATAGGTGCAGGCAGCCATGAAAGGTATCGCACACTGGTCCATTTATGGGAAACTGAGGCACTGCATGATGCAGGGATTTGCCCAAGGTCACAAAAACAGACACTCAGATCTCCCGAATCCAGAGCCATAAAAAGCCATACTAGTAGTAAATGCTGACATCCAAGAGAACTCATTAAACTCATTAAGGACTCATAAACGAGCTGAAATAAGTGCCAACCAGCTTAAGTGTTAAATAGGTCGCTGCTAACTCTGATCGAAATGCTTTATTCTTTATTGTATGCAATGTCATTTAAGAGAGGAACATGGACATACTGATCACTCCCCACCTGCTGCCCCAGGAAGAACCTGCAGCTCACCCACCGATCTGGGGGATGGAGACAGTGGCAGGAATCTCCACAAGCCAAAACAAATAAACCAACCAAAACCCAGGAATATGCTACCCTAGCCAGATCTGAGCACTGCTGAAGGGGAGACGTTTGTTCCAGCTGTCCTTGAAAAGCAAGGAGAGAGGCCAGCTCGCTTTCCTCAACAAGAAGGTGCAAGCACCTGCCTTGAGGGGAGACCAAAGGGCTGCAGATCTTGAGTGGATCAAGACCCTTCCCTGCAGCTACAACAAGCAGCCTGAAAGGCAGAATAAAGGGAAAAAATCTGCATCTGCTATTGCATTAGGCAGCTGAGTAGGCAGACTTGAGGCAAGTTTCTCCACCTCAGGAAGCCAGCAGGGCTGGGTTCCCATTGCCATTCACAGGCAGTACCGACAAACAACTCTGGCTTCTACCCAGGCCATATAGATGTCTACACTGCCAACTTCCATGAAGTCAATGGGAGCTGGGAGCATGAAGTGCCTGACACCCTATCGCTTACAAGCAGCCTTTCTTGGCTGCCCAAAAAAGCTATCAGCCACTCATCTTCACTATTGCCTTGGCCAGTAGCTTGCGTCCTGCTTGTCCAGTCAGAACTGCCACAATTCACATCATTGTACAGACCTTTCATTCATTAAAGTAACAACGATAAGCTTACATTAATAAGCTCTTGCAACTAGAATACGATTTCTTGCTTTCAAAAATAAACATCTCAGTTTCACCTTCACGTTGTTTTTATAGTACAGTAGGAGATCTTCATCCTGTCAGGTTTTATTTTCATCCCACTGACATTATTTCTTAATTAAAGGAAAAGATAAATAGACAGATTCAGCCAGGTGCTGTGGCTGATATGCTGCACGGCTCCTCAGGAAAAAAAAATAAAAAATAAAAAGAGCCGAGTCGAGTCAGACAACAAGTGAGCGTGCCTGGCAGTCGGCTTTTGTAGCAAGCCGTGGGCAGTGGTAGGTGGGCTTAACTGGCTCTGCTGTTTGTTTGTTCTGCAGTTTTGCAGCGTTCTCCAGCTGTCAGTCCTTTTCCTTTATAGTTACATTTATTTTTTAATGACTCTCAGCCTAGGAGCCTCAGCGAAGAGAACAGTGAACCAGTGGCATCAAGGCTGCACCTCCCTCTTCCCTGCATGGGGGGCAAGTGAGGATTTTGCATATCATACATCATTTACAGCAGGCGGATGTAATTCTCCCAGGCTCAGGCTGTCCCCCCAACCAGAAACAGCAGTTGGCAGCTGGGATTTAGAATTTCACAGAGAATGCTGGGAGGGGGAAGTACTTTTTAAAGAACCACCACTCTGGGAAGTCTCAAGCATTTCAGAAACGAAGCCTTTTGTTCAGTATGAAATATTCTCTTTCAAACCAAACAGTCTATTACATGCCAACACGATCTGTATATTAAAGGAGATATAAAATGCATAATGCTTTGCTTCTTTTCCCCCTCAAAATAACTTGAGTTTTAGAGTGTCTACTGGAGCTGTACTTCTTCACTCAGGGGACCAACAAAAGCACTGAGGAGTGCAGTACTGCTCCAAGAAGACTGAAGAAGTAAAGAGAAGAAGAATGAACAATTAGAAAAGTGTTCCTCTGTTGGAGGAACAGAGGCCAGAATAGAACCAACCAAGGAAAAACATGACAAAGGCAAAAAAGCTCTACGTTTGGTGAATACCCCCTCTACCAAAAGGAGAGGAGGTAATAAGCGCTGAAAGAACAAGAACAGCACGGGGTGAAATTAATTGCTTTTCTTCCTTGAGTAAGAGGAAGAGGTTCTCCTGCTTCCTGGGAGACAGGTTTTTGGATGCCTGGGTGCTCACAACAGGAGGCAGAGGAACAGCTGTCTAGAAGTGTAATTTTATTTGAGATTTCACTAGGGAAACCGATCGAAGATGCACTATGGGAAGAAAAATAGTGTCAGAGGAAGAGAGTTTAGGAAAAAGAATCTGCTCAGGGACAAGGTAAGGGAAGAAAAAAGCCCGTCCAAGAAATCACAGTTTTGTGGAGCTAGTGATTATTTTGTTTTAATTCAGGCCACAGAAATGTTTGATCCTCTATAAAATCCTAAAGCCTTGCAACTATCTGTCCTGCAAGGCAAATCTACTAAATAATGCATAGTTCCCAATGGAGAAGAAACCTCCTTCCATCTACAGGGGGATTTTTAAAGGACCACATCAGAATCCTGAGCTTTTAATTGTATCTTGCATTTAAACTTAATGGCAGGCCGATTGTTTTCCTTCAATATAGCAGAAGCAAAAAGCCACAATGAATATGTGAGATCTTAAGATCATTCAGCATGAATGCAGGGTAACAAGAAATACAAAATTAGAGGCAACCATATTTTGAAAATGTATATTCTTAACTCTGTTGTCTCACTGTATGGACAAAATCTCCCCCACGGGTGTTGGGTCCCGCATTATCTTGGAAAGAGCAGGATCTCCTAGGGTCTCTCTGCAAATAGGCTTCAAGACAAAATAAAGGTGTTGGTGGTTTATCATCCCTGAGGTAGGAATGAGCTTCAAGAAGGGCTGTTTTAGCACAAAACTCCAGGTTTTTGGGAAGGCTGCTGTGCAAGGAACGCACAACACCTCTTGGTATTCCTTTCTCACTGCTTCCCAGTGTCAGTGCTGCCACGTGCCTCCCTCCAAGCAGACACCTAACTGCCTAGGCAGGTGAGGTCTGTCCACGGAGTTGCACCAGCCCAGCCCTTGGCTCCACCAAGAATCCAGAAGGCACAAAAGATGATTCAGTATTGCCTCAATCTCCATCCTGCATATGTGCATTTCTTAACAAGACAGGAATAAACTGGCCACGATCAGAACAGCAGCTTGGTTTGAGATTTTATATATATATATATCTGCAGAGAAGCCCTTAATAAGATCAATACACTTACTGAGACCATTTTCCCCCGCACGCGCCTAGACTCTCAAATAAAATTATTCATATACAACACACTGAGCACCACTCAGACTTCGTGCACTTACAGCACAGTGTGGATGGTCAGCAGCTCTCCAGATACCCTCCTCCTGGCCGTTGCATATCTATTCATTGCCATCTCTCAGTCGTAGAACAAGAATTGACTACTGTGTGAAGGGATGCAGATCTACACTTTGTCATCCTCCAGATTACACAGAATAGCACCATAAATGTGGCCAGCATAGGGCAATCTGTCCCAAAATGCTCACATATTTGCCTTGCCCCGTTTTATCTGCAGAGGTGATCAAATGCAAACTCAACTTTATCTGATGAACTGCATCCTTTCTGATGAATGACACTTCTCTTTGGGTCTGGTCAGATTTAATTCAGGAAAAACCTGGGGTGTTTGTTTATATAATTTTGCTCTTGTCATGCAAGGCCTGGCCTGCCTCTGTGATGCCCAAGTTCCTGTCTGCTTGTCAGTCTCATTTCTGTTACGCAGACACTTCATCCCACTGGAATCAATAGGTAGAAATCAATAAAATGCAAACGCTGCACTTTACCCTGCCTGCTTCAGATGATGCTCCTCCAGTCCTGGAAATGCCGCAGCTCTCCATTTACAGCCTGGCATATGGAAAGAGGAAGGAAAGGTCCTGGGTGACAGACAGGCAGGCAAAGCAGAGGGCTTGCTCAGCTCCCAGGCAGCACCAGAGGAAACAAGGGTCTTTTTTTGGCTGCTGTTCCACAGCTTCAATAGCAATCAGAGAGTGCAGCAAAGCCCATTCAGGGAGCAGCTTTTGTAAAACGCAAGCAAGGGCAACTCCAGAGAGCGTTCAGAATGGAAGAGACTGGAAAAAGCTCCCCAGAGCACAGCAGACACCAACTGCTGTCCAACACAGTGGCTGGCATCATTTTACCTCTGACATGAGATAAAAAGCAGTTCTCGCCCTTCTCACCGAAGTTCAAACCTCACACTATGGGCAGAGCAGGATATCAGTAGCATGCTTCATTTGGAGAATCCCCTCTCCAGACTGGCTGCCAATGGTGCACGCACCCAAATAAACGCATCTTCCCATTTGGGCCTGTTACAGATGCCCAGAGAAATTCTCATTCCTACCCTGCACCCCAACACACAAGGAAGTGGGCACAGTGCCCTGCACGTGCTGTTAGCTTATCAATTTGAATGTTTGTGTTATTTCAGCACTTGTTTAGCTTTAACTTATTCTGGTTTATTTCAAACAATAATATAATTTGTATGGGCACGATGCATTTCATTTCACTGAGAAGTCAGGGTCTCCAGAGACTCGCACTAAAATCATACTGATATTGTCAGTAATGTAATTGCCATTCAGTCTCCATAGACTTCTATTGAAATTGCTTTCCTCTCCTAATCTCAAGTAGTAGGAACAACATCCCAGCAGAGACTCCAAAGACTTGCAGTGGAGTCATGTTCCCATCATAAATGGTCTAATAATGATCCTCTTTAGACATTCCTTGAAACTGCCAAGAGACTGGTGCTGCACAGTATTTATTTTCCACTATGTTCTGAAAAGGACATTAATGTTCTCTCCGTTGAATCCTGAAGCTCACGTCCGTCCTATTAAAAAACTTTATGAGAAGTAACTACTGCTTCCCTGCAGTCCCCCCCAGAGCCTTCAGTATATATATTATTATTTCACAAGCTTCACTACCGAGTTGCAGTGAAATTAGAAAATGCACCATTTACCCAACAGACTGGGTCAGATCCCAAGGATGTGCTTTACTCTGTGAAGTAATTAGGGGAAGAGAGGCAGTGCGTTATTTCACCTGGAATGCTGGTCCACCCACAACAGTATTAACCAAAAGGTTAGTGCCCTTAGTGATAAAAGTTACTGGATTTGTACAGTGGAGGTGGTAAAGGTTATTTTCCTCATTGTTTTCCCTTGTTATACATTACAGCCAGCAGGCCAAGTTCACAAGAAACAGCAACGTGCTGAGAACAGGGATTTAAATCCTACTGGGGAGGAAGGGAGGCTTAACCTGAAGGACGGAGGCCAGATTCCAAATCTGGTCCAATTCTCTGCATCTTTGACACCTCTTCAACTCAGTGGATAAGCAATCAAAGCTTCCAAATTTCTGGAGAAAGTTCTCTCCCAACAGGCAACATGAACATATGGTCAGGTTGCAGCAGAAAGCAAATTTTGCAAGGAGCTTTTGAAGTCCTTTGTCTCAATGGGTTTTGTAGAGGAGCATCAGCAAAGTTTTCAGCGCTCTTATGGGGCATTTAGCATTTTATAGAGACTAAGAGAATGAAGCACCAAAGGCGAGCACAGGCTTAAGGGCCAGAACTCTGAGAGTCCTCTCTGGTCTCCTCTCCTCCTAGGAT
This sequence comes from Tetrao urogallus, assembly GCF_951394365.1. Lineage (NCBI taxonomy): Eukaryota > Metazoa > Chordata > Aves > Galliformes > Phasianidae > Tetrao > Tetrao urogallus. The sequence goes on along the minus strand of NC_136817.1, from coordinate 53,966,492 downwards.
TCACACTGTGCTAGCACTGATTGCTCCCAGCAGCTCATCTCAGGTGCCTCAGACTCTCCACCTACAGAAGGCAGGTATCACCACCCCCCAGTTTCAAGGTTAACTGTGGGCCAAATGACACCCAAGATTAAGCTTTAATTGCATGAAGAACGAAACTAAGAACACATAACAGCTCTTCTACCTCCTGGGATATTCGGCTGCCCATGTGCAGCAGAAACTAGAAGAAAAACCCTAACTTGGATCATCCTTACCCAGCTCTTTTACTCTGGCAGTCTCTTGCAGGAAATCTCTTATAAATGTCATCTCTAGCCTATGGCTGCATTTGCCATGATATGAGATGAGTGCAGAGGCATTTCATACTGAATCAAAGGTTTCCTTCAGCTTAAAATAAAGAATGATCAATTCCTTGTGAAAAATCACTGGCATAAAAATCTATCACGTGTGTGTTGTGGGCATGAGCTGCTCCCCACCTGGAGAGTAGTAAGGGCAGATTTTATGCTTTTCCTTCTTACACAATTTTGGAAACTTATGAATATATAGCTGCATGTAAATGTAAGGTATAATTACTATTAATAACAACTACTCAAGCACTGGGGAGAAATGGATCGATAGCCTCATCTCGGTACCTGTCAGTACCTGATCTTTACCATGAAAACTTATGATTCAATCTACATAGTGAATTAAGTGAGTCCCAGCTTATACACTTCTTCACTAGAGAAATCTACTGCCATTTCACTGTGCAGAGCTTAAAATCAACAAGCATTTTAGTTTTATGTCTGAGTAAGATCTACCATTCAGCCCCATGTGATGGTACAATATTGAATATTGTAAACTATACTCTGGATCACAATGGCCCACTGGAAGTTAAAAATAACAATAAGTACATCACAGATTTAAGAATCTTAAGGGTTTGGTACAAGTTTGAACTTTTATATTTACCAGGAGATAGTTCACTGTTGTAGTTTTCATTTCTCCTCCAAAGTGCATCTTCTCCACCCGTTAATGAGCCCTGCCTAAAGTAGGCATTTACATTCAGACTGTTTACCTGATGCATAATGCTTTATGGAAAAAAATCTGCTCTGAACGATACTGCTAGAATTTTATTACAGACTTTTGTTGCAAATAATAAAATCTTTCTACAGCTAATGAACTGCCCAACAAAGCAAGTTTGTTAGTTAATAAAAATAAATGATTTTAAAAACAATCAAGATATTAGAATTTTTTTTTCAGTAAAGACCTGTTTGTACATTTTACATTAATTGACATATTATATTACTTCCAAATTTTCTGCAGTTCTGATAGTATGGAAATAAGCATTAGGAATATTAGTTTTCAGGATAACTAATTCACATGAAAATGTTTATATGTATGAGAACAAAGAAAGACTTTATTATTTCATTTGGTGGGACAGACAGAATGTCTGTTAGCAACTTAGAAGACAGACAAATGCCTAGTGATGGACGCGTTTTCCTGGTAAACACTCTCCTTACAGCCTTTATGTTAGGTCTTTGTCTTTAAATCTTTGAAGGACAACTGGAAAGGATTAAAAGAAGGCGATGATTGCCTACAGGTAGCAAGTCTCCACTGGCACTCAGATTTGTAAATATCGAGCAGCAATTTCAGACACTGCCAGCCCCTTCTCCTGCACTCCCAAAAATTGCTCTGGTGGTCTTTCCAGATCTGCCCAACGTTTTGGAGGTATGCACACGTGTGTGTGTATTCTGTACATGACAAGACTGGTTTTTGTGCTCATAGCTTTGCTGAAGTGCCTTAAGAGCTCTATGCCTAGAGACCAGTTAATAACACAGTTAATGACCGCAGAGCACAAAGATTTAACTTTCATTCTAATTCTTGGTAAGAGTTAGACTGAAATGAGTTCATCAAAATCTCTGGACAATAAAAATGAAGAGAAGAAGTTTTCACAGCTTCAAGAAAGAACTGACCATTGGGTTGTGTCGTGAGATTGCAGTTACCTCACAGGCTATTGCTTTTCACACAGATGCTCTGCATTAAACCAACATTTCAGTTAAATTATAATCATTCAGTTCTCAGATGACCAGAGTTAAACACCCAAGACTCAGAAACTAAAGCTCCATCAGATACCAAAAGTCCTGCTAACAGGGGAATCAGGCAAGATCCTAGCAGAAGCAGAACAGAAAAAACAACCAACCACACACTGGCATCTATCTGAGGTGACATATCTGCTCCCAGCTGTATTTGATGATAAACAAGACTGTGTACATCTCAATAAAACACAAATAATGCATCTCAGGAATGACCCTGGTACCCCTTGTCCCATATTATAGTTCCATTTTCAAGCATTTTCAAACTTTTGAGGCAAATGACTTTTTTAAAAAGGAATAAAGCCAGCTAATAGTGGGAGGGAAAGAATGCCCTATTCCCTGCAGGTGACTTCCTGAAGTCCTGATACATGAGACTTTATTATAACCATGTTCCTAACATGGGACTGCAAGGGTGATGAAAGTGATAACAGAAGTGAAGACAACCCAGTTCTGCTCAGGGACCGCAAAGCAGAACGGGTAAGAGGTCCACTGAGCACAGACCTTGGGGAAAAACACACTCCTGCCTCCTCTGGATTGCACACTGCTCCAGTTTTTTACTAACCTCACAGCTCAGAAATGGTGTGTTATTTCAAGGTTGAATTTGTCAAACTTCAAACTCCAGCCATTGGATTTCATTATGCTTTTGTCAGCCAGACTGAGAAGCTGCCACTGGTGTTTTTCAGCTAGCATTATTTTGCAGTGTGTGATTCCCAATCCTTTCCCCATCTATGCACGAGCCGTTCTTCATCCTTACTTAGAGATCAATTAAGTGCACATATCTCATGTTTATGCACAAATTGCCCTGAAGGCAGCAGCAGCTTTGCATGGTTGAGGATTGCAAGTTCAGACTTCATTTAGATGAAGCTGAAGGTGACCCACTGGGTAAAATCCAGGGTATAACCACCGCTATCTTCTAAAGGACCAGGATTTATCCAGGCTAGTAGTTTTAATAGAAAACTCACAAGAGTTTTCTATTTTCAACCCGTGTCTTGGCAGATTTTCAGCTCCAGATGTTTTGCCCTCTTGAAATTCGGTGAAGTTTTATTTGGTTCTCCACATCCCTTTATGATAGACCTGCTACAAGAGAACACCTCAGAAGCAGCTGGACCTCAGGAGCATGCGGGTGTTCACTGCCTTGTGGAAAGCTCCAGCCCCGGAGCGAGGAAAGAACCTGCTCTGCTGCTCCAGGGAACTCCAAACCACTGCTCCAGGTGTAGAACAAAATACCTCTGCTACATATTCTGTGCTCATGCAACAGCCTCTGCACCATCCGCTCATCTGCCAATAACTTCTTGTGTACCAGTGAGACACAATCTTAAAAAGGAAACTGCAAGAAAGTTACAAGAGATTCACAAGCATTACAGTAAGACATGGAAAAGTAAAATATAAGTTCTTTCCTTGGAAAGAAGAGTGTTAACAGGTTTCCCCTCCTGTTAACAAAGCAAGAGCCTGCAGGCCGTTAATATCTGCGCGGTAACCTTCAGAAATCTTCCAAAATAACAGAAGCTTAGCACCAGTGGCACACGCATTGCTCAGCTGTAACATGGCAGCACCTTACGTACTCGGCTATGAAATTACAGCTCTGTATGTACACAATCGATGCCTAAGTGCAGTTCTTCTTCAAGGACAGTAAAACTCGAGAGTTGAGCGACCAGCAAAGTGAGAAACGCTGCTGTGCAGAAACATCACTGACTTCTCATTACATTTTAAGAATTAGTGCTTTACAGTGCACGTTTATTGGTGCACAAAACTGTTTTAAGCTGATAAAATATTTTTCCAGGTGCTCCATATCTTCATGCTAAACACCTCTGCTCAGGGCAGTTAAAATTAAAAGTATCCTGTAAGAAAAGATGCTCTCCAGTGCAAAATCAATCACCTTGTTTAATACAATCATCAAGGAATGCCTTTATTAATAATTACTAATTATGCAGACCAGATTATATTTTAATATTCATAAATGTTACAGTTCTTTGCTGGACTGCTGGCAAACGGTTCAATCAGAAAATGAGACCATTTTAAAAGGGGCAGAAATAATACTTGCAAATATTGCATGTTCTTCTATATTTTATTCTCAGTGTTAAATTTATCCTTAAGAAAATAATGAAATGACTTTAAGTATCCTACTTACAGACCATCTTGAATGTGCATTTTCCCAGCAATCTATCCCTGAGGCACAGCAAGATCTCCCAAATTCCTTTCCTATTTTTCTCACATATATCATTTGTCACATCCTCAGTCTGGCATCTATGACTGGTGGTAGATGTTATAGGTTGGAGATACCTTTCTCATTCTGTGCAATGACCAAAATGCCTCAACAACCAGCTATCTCACACATAGTTAAAGGCATGTGCAGGTAACTGCCCTAAACAGTCAAACTCTCTTGCCACGCTATAATTCTTCAAGAGCAAAACAAAAGTTTTGTGCCATCTAATGATTATTATCTGGGGAGGTTTTCCATGGCATGTTGAAAATCAAAAAATAACAGCATGTCAAATGAAAATTTTCTCAATTTCAAAAGCTTTTGATTCCACAGTTCCCTAAAGGTGTTTTTATCGCGGAGCAGTACAATGTGTCCTTACGACAGGAGAATGGCCTGCTCCCTATTTTGGCAGAGAGGGCTCAAACAGTGCCGAGGCCACAGCAAAATCAGATCCAAAAGAAATGCCAGCTTGGGCAGAGCTCTCCAGACACGCTTATCGGCTGCTACCCTATCACCATTTTCATCTTACGCAGCTGCTGTCATTCAGAGATAGGAGTATATAGGTACCCCAAATTCAGAGGGAGAGAGACAGATCTCACTTATTTTTTCCCTTTATTCACTATTGTGTTGGAAAAAAGATGCAAGCTCATGCGAAAGTGAGTTCTACTCTGCAGCCACAGTTCAGCATTCATATCTGTCTCTTGAGCTTGATTCAACAGGAAGTATCTGGAAGCTACAAGCCTCTAGCGTACAAGCATTTAAAAACTGTGCTCAGTATTTTTGTATTTATTTTTATTGCTGCCTTAGAAGAAACTACTGCCGCTTTTTAAGAAAATGCAATAACTTCCCTTAATACCTCTCACTCCACTGACATCTTCTGCTCTCACACCCAACCTTATCCTTCCAAAACAGAGAAAAGCACATAAGAAATCTGTTAACAAAGCTCAAAAGCAACTCGCAGTGCAAATTCTATGGGGCAAAACCCAGGGGGCATGAACACAGGCAGAGGTAACACACTTTGTGAGTAACGTACATCTTGAAGACAGGAGCACCGCATCCACTGCAGTGACTTGCACCACGCTGCTTCTTGCTGCACCTTCCAACACTGAGTTTCTTAGCGTGTCAACTGTGCTCTCAGATGGCTTCGAGAAATGTCAGCATCGCTCCTGATTCATCCCATGATGTAACTGATTACAACCTAATTCTTCTCACAACTCCATTGCTGCTCATCTGTACACACGAACAACATATTGTAAAGAGCAAAATTTTATCTTCTCAACACATGTAAGGTCCCATGCTCATCCTTAGCTCTGCATTAATCATAATCACAATTAATAATAAATCTATCAGACACAGTGCTCTTCCTTCAGCTATCCATAGAGAAAACAAAGTCGTTGTCTACGGTCCACACTTCTAACCAGAACCCATGGAAAATGACATGATGATCCTGTCAGACCTCTTTACACAAATAAGTCACATTTCAGGTGAGCAGATGAAAATCAAAAGCAATCAGTTCTGCTGGGGTGTGCACCGGGAGACGCAAGTCTGACGCCTCTAGAGAAAGCCTCAGCCCCCTACTGAATAATGGAGCACTACTGGCACAATGCTACCTCCTATGAGGCACAGCATTCCTAAATTTGAAAGAGTCATTTAAAATATTCTGAGACAGTTTAACAAGTTTATAATGAATAGGGTAAAAGAAAACAGAACAATTTGGTTTCCAAACATACAGCACTGATACTATTGACATTTAGCTCCCCCTCAGTCTTAACCTTATCTTCTTTGTCCTTGTCTCTCCCATTATTCTTCCCTTCTTTGTTTACTTGCTCTTACTTTTCTTGTCCTGTCATTTACACAGTAACATTATTTTAACGAGTACATTTGAACAGGAACTATACCAATTACTACATCATCCATTTTTGCTTAGCCTTTATAAAGAAAGGGTGAGGAAGGAAAGAAAAAGATTAAACCAAACGCAATAGTTTCAAATTCTTTGCAAAGTGCCACCGCATCTTGAGTTGAGCCTGCTCTGCAGTGAATGTGTAAAATATATTCAGTGCCGTATAAGTAATGACATATCAATTAACTGTGTCACAAGGTCTAAAAATATGCAAATTACTGTACTTCAATTAGAAAAATCTACATCCTTGGAGAATATTGTAAATCAGGAAATTTGGGAGACATTAAGAGTAATCAGTGAAGGAAAGCATGCACTTTTCCCTGTATCCTATTTTTATACATACATAATGAAATAATTATAGCTACACTGTATTTATGCCTCTGCAAAAATATTAAAATCTTAAGATCTTTACAATGATAAATTTAATCCACATTACGTTTGCAGACAACATTAATTATATGAAAAAGAAATCTATTATCATTCAATATAACTAAGTTGAAACTAATTTGGACATGTAAATTAGACATACGACTTTTCCATAGTACCAGTATATTGGAAATCCAGGAGAGATATATAGATTAATTAAAGAGGTCGTAAATGTGGAAAATGCAAGTTAGTTTCAGTTGATTCTGTAACCAAAAATATATACTGATGAAAAATGTATATACACAATTTGAAAAGAAGCTCTTTATGTTTTAACAGCAGCTCTCCTACGATTATTTTTTTCTGCTAAGAATTCTGCATCACACCCAAAGCCTATCGGTACAGGCTGTACACCTGCAAATGTGTATGGCAGTGTCAGATATCAAAGACCAGGTCATTCACCACTGTAGCAGCAGTAGTGATATCTTTTGTTTGAAATTCAATTTGCATCTTTTTCAGAGATGCCATAAGAATGCATATAAGGAGCAGACGTATGACTCAGATCTGCAGTGGTTCCATTCTTGATGAACTACTGTAGCCTCCAAAGGACTCACAGTCCAGTAAGATACATGTCAGAATACTGCTCCAAGAGGAGAAAACGGCTGCCCTTACCTCTTCTACTCTTCCACATGTTGGAGAGTCTATTCAGAAGCATGTTGGTTGTCTCTGATTCACCAGTTCCAGGTGAGACACTGTTCAGTCTCCTCAAAGTGCTAGATATTGCTCTCAGGTGAGCAGGACTCCCAACCCACTTCATCCTGTCAGCACCCAGAGACCCCACCACAATTTCTGGTAGCCCTCAGGAACACAGGTCCAAGCATGTAGGTCTGCTTATGGACACAAGGGTACCAAGCAGCTAAATCCATGCATGCACGGACTGCAGAAGTGAGGCAATCCAATACTCCACTATAAAATGCTATTTCTTAAGTACCAAAATCATGGTCTTGTTTAGTTGCATTTACCTGAGGTATGAGGGGCACCCCGTGGCCAGCAAAACTCACCACTGGTAACGGGAAAGGATCACAGCACAACAGACACGTAAGCAGGACTTGGTCCTGCTTGTGAGGTGGGAGCTGAGGCCACCCAGCTCCCAGACATGCTCAGAGGACAGCAAAGGGGCTTCCAGCACTGGTGTGTAAACACCCACGTCTGTACGGCTCAGGAAGGCCGGCACCTGCTCCAGGCCTATTCCTGCAGATCCTGACAAGCCGCTCCAGGCTCAGTTCAGCTCTTAACAAAGACCATGGATGGTTCCCCCACTGAGCTGAGGGAAAGCAGCCCTGAGGAAGAGGGACACATCTTAGGCAGCTGCCACTGAAATCTGCACTCTTCCACTTCTAGAATACTATCATACACGTGCATCTGTTTAACTGGATCCAAACCCCTTTTAACTAAATCAGAGCTATACATGGATTTTTAGAATGTATATAGGCCAGTTTTACTTAAGCAAAGGAGATTTCTGATAAACATGCAAATAGGAATTTAAACAGCAATTTAAAAACCACGAATTCAATTCTCATTACTTATGCAAACTATCATGGTCTTGTCATGCTTTATTTCTCTGCCTTATCATTTTATCTATGGTATTTCCCCTCTGTCGCTGCATTTTCTTTTTTTCCTGTCATCTACATTTTCTGGATGTGTTCTTAATGTTCTCACCTCCATATTTTAACCTTTCAGGTAACACAGGCTTTACTGCAGCAGGCAGGGAACAGGCATTCACATGTAACTGAAGACACTGTAATTCCTGGTACGTAATTGCAGGGAACAGAAAACTTCAAGATATCATCAGACAAGTACTTTATCATATGAACCTAGGGGCATTTATGGGCTACAAGAAGAAGCAGATAGGCAGACAGATTTAAAATTGTATCTGTACAATTTAAAACTTTAAAAAGCTAGAAATTATTATTTTTAAGAAATAGCTAAATGCCCTTTAAAACAGTAAGACTCCTTTTAGTTCAACCTGTGTTAGATTTATTTGCCATATTTCTGTTTGCCATTATAGTTATATTTTCTGGAAAACACCAGAATACCCATCCTTCCTGAACTGTAGGACTGATATCAGATAAGGATCAGAACAAATTCTTAGAAAAAAAACAGAACAACCCTCACAAGTTAATCATAAATCTACATAGAAAGAGGACAGGCAAGGGGAAAAAATGCCAAGAAGAGAAAACCATAATCACTATCCACCATCCCTATGGAAAAAAAAATGTGGGGGGGAGGGAGCAAAGCAGAACGAAACACAGAAGCATAAGCTGTAAATACAGCACACATTTTATTACCGTCTATGTACTGCTTCAGTCCAGGACTTTGCAATTTAGTTGCCTATTATTTGCCTTCACACATTAGCTAAAGAGATCTACCATTTTTGAAAGGTAATTATATTGTAATGCGGGTGGCAGTAAAACAATTACACAAGATAAGCCCTTGCAATGATCTTTACAAAGCAAACCAAAAGTAGTATTGAATCATAAAAGCCCCAACGTGGAGAAGGCTGCATTGCAGCACTATCGCTCTGCTACTAGTTTCCCTGCAAAAGTGGCAGAGCAATACTGCAAACAGTGTAGAATGCCGACACAGTGAAGGTTAAGCACTCCGTAAATTTAAAGGATTCTTAATCCTAGACTAATCCCTTATCGTCTCTATTTGGTGGAGATTCCAAAATACTCCAAGTGCTAAAGAAACATTTGTTTGGGCTTCTTTCACCCATACAGAGTTTAACTTTTACACCCTACTGCTATCCATAAGCTCTCTTGGTGTGCTGCTTTTTTAACAGGGTTTTTCCTGCCTCGTGAAAGTTGTCAAGACATGGTGAACACAACTGCTGAGCAAACACTAATTACTATTAATAGATAGCTCTGGAGATTAAATGAACTAAAGCAAGTAGTTTGTTTGACTGCCACATCGAGGCACTTGGTATTTTTATGACTTGTTAGTGATTCAGTGGAGATTTCACATGGCAAAAGGTGCCTAGTCAACCCGTGCTGATTGAGATTGCCAGTTTGAAATAGATTGCTCTTGTTTTAAACCTTGACCAGCCTTCCAACGAATCAGGAAGCTCACTGGTGATACATTACATATAGAAGCTAACATCAGACATGCAGGAAAAAAGAGGACACGAAGGAAATAATATCTGATCTTTGCTATTTTCCTGTGCATAAAGTAACAGCCTGTCATCTACCTTTTGCAGGTCATTTTTATCAAGTTGCAGGCCAAAATGAAATTTGACCTCCATTTTCCAGTTAGTCTGGAGATGATAAATTTAAAGTAGACAGCGTAAATGAATGGTATGCAGCAAGAGGAAAGTCAAATTGGTGCAGAATTATTTGTGGTCAAGTTTTTGCCCCTGTATTTTTCATCATACCTTTCCCCTACAGTTTTTTGTCATCCTTTTCCTGTATTTCTCTTCTTCCTTCACTACAGTCTGGCCCCTTTTCCACCTGGAAGGATAACTTTTACTGCAGCTATGCCCTGGTCACTGGGATGCATTTGTCCTCCCAGATAATTAGAAGTGCAGCACAGTAGATACCTAATTCTGCAGACTCGTGCAATGGAGTCAAAAGGACTTCTTTTACATAACAAGACACAGTGAGTCAGAGGAAAGCCACGAGACTTTATGTATAGCTTCACAGCACCTCACCAATACTATTTCAGTACTCCTCAACAATAAAAACATGAAAATAAAACGCATGTTTAGTTATGCCCCAAAATGACAATTTCATAAGTCCACATCTGTCTTTACTCACGTGCAGCATCAGGACTTGGGATGTCACCTCTTCAGAGCAATCTGCTTTCCATTAAAGGTTAATAGAGGAAAGGTCTCTGGTCAGAACCTTTGGCCACGTCCACAGTTGGAAAACAGAAACTTCATCAGTTTGGAATAAATTGTTTTAAGCCTTGATCAGCCTTCCAACAAGGGAAGTTCCCCTCTGGCAGCTGAAAGTGAACCTCTGAACTGCCAGTCCTCTTCCGTTAATTGTTTTGACGAAGGAAAGAAATGAAGACTGATGGTGGATGATTCCACCTGGCTGTAGTCTCCATGCACAATCAGCTGTCCCAGAGAGTCTTACGGTAATCTTGGATATCTCTCCCGATGGTATTTGAAAACAGTGACTTACTGCCAATGTAAATTTGACACTCCCTTGTTTAAGAAAATGTGGTTTTATTATTAAATCAAGATGCCTCGCTGGAAAAAATTTAGTATCACAGAGAATAGCAATGGATATATTTCATTATTATTATTGTATACGGGGTGCACTGGTTGTAAGAGGAACATCTGTGCTCCTAATTTTATTATAATTTCCACTATTCACAATATCCAGTGAGGCAAGCAGCACACAGCATGTCTGCATCTGAAAGATGAGGGCAAGGATGGATAAATGACAAACTTCTGGAGCTCAGCGAACATTCGGCATTGCTCATTCTGTGTCTCTACACTGGAAAAGAAGCAGCTACATACTAGGCCATAAAAACCTGATGGAGACCACATCAGAATTCAGTGGGCCAGAGACCTTGCACTGCCTGTGGTCTCTCCCCCTGGGATTCACTCTAGGTGAGAAGATGAGGTTGAGCACAAATAGTAAAACTATCAGACTGCAAATTCCAAGCTGACAGTGGATCTTCTGCATTACTAAGTGCTGAACAGTGGAATGGCCCCAGGAGTGTAATCCTGAATTAAACTACATGAATTCAAGTACCCATAAGCAAAAGATGTATAACTGAAGCAGAGGGAATTAGAACTAGTTCCTTCTCTTGAAGAAACCAGATGCTTTAAAGGCATATTGCAGTACCTCTCCACAATGGTGACAGATGCCTTAGTGATTCCTATAATTGGTGATGATGATGGTAATAGAGGTATGCTACCTCTATCCCCATAGACAGACAGAAATTATCTTTCAATGTCAGAATCTAGAAAATCCAGGAACGCTGAATACGAGTTCTGTGACAAGCAAGCATATCAAGGGAAAAGTCTAACCTGTCATCCATGGAAAAAGAACATTAAAAAAAAAAACCAAAAAACCTACTTTCCTATTACTGCAGAAAAATGGAGTTGGCCTGGGAAGGGGATAAAAGTCCTGTAAATACTGTTGTAATAAGTCCTAATAAGTTTGGCCTTTCCTCCACGTGCTGCAGCAGCAATGTATCAGAGCTGCTTGCACACTCACTGATCTGAAGTAATTCCTCATCTCTCAGCCCCAAAGGAGGCAGGTCAGAAAATTTTATGTTTTCAACAGAAGTGTGGAATTTTTTTTTCCACTAGTACACACACACTGCTCTGCCTTTATCTGCCCATGAACCCACAGCCTTCGTACCTCCTGGTTTTGTTCTGAGCAACCAACCAACGGCTGCTCCTAGCACGACGGTGGGTGCCTGACAGACAGGATGGAAAGAAATGGAGGGAATGGACAGCAGAGAATGGCCAGACCCCTAACCAAATCCACTCAGCATTTCATTTGGACAAAATGCCAGCCAAAGGTAAAAACAGAGCCACGTTAAAATATACGGTGAACAAAGCAGCCATTGCTACTAAGTAAATGCCAGTGTAAAGGCATCCGCGCTGTTAGAAACAGGGAGGAGAGCATCAAGGACCAAGCTCTATAAGCAGTGCTCGAGGTGAAGGTCACAAACTGCAGCAAAGCAGGTTCTTTCTGACTATCAGAGCACTCCTGTGCTGCGAGGATGATGGAGCATTGGTGCAGGCTGCCCAGAGGCTGTGGAGTCTCTTCCTTGGAGACCTTCAGAAGTTGCATGGATGTGGGCTTGGGCACGTTGCTCTGGTGTCTCTGCTGGAGCAGGGGTGGAACCAGAGGGACTCAGAAGTCCCTTCCACCCCAGCTGTGCTGTGATTCTGTGCCTCTGTGGGCAGAGCCAAGCTCCCTCACCTCTGTGCTGGTTGCCCTCCATGAGATCTATTGGGTTGGTCCACTGAAATGGTGTGCTTCTGCTGGGAAGTGTTGGAAAGAGGACAACTGCATGTATAAAGAGCTCAGTATATAAGAAAAGAAACAGTGGAAAACCAAGAAATTATGATGCAATCATAGATGCATTGGAAAGGAACAGAGTGAATCTGTAATCAAGTCAGGTGGCTCTAATCCTACTCTAACTCTCAACAAACTCAAAGCTGGTGAACATCTCACTTCATTTGAGGTACAATAGCAAGAAGGTCCTTACAGATGGGCAGACTCTGGGAATTTATCAGGGCAGAGCTGGCCTGCAGCCTTGCTCACCTCCCACCTCACCTCAGCTGCTGGCAGCCTCACTGAGCCTTACACTGCAACCCAGCCCAGTCTGCATCAGCAGGGCAAAGCAGGAGACATACAGCACAGGTAAGAGGCACTGATGCAAAGGCAGTTCCACTGACAAAGCTGTACTTTTGCTGGTATTGCTTATTTTGCCAGGAAAGGATGGGGGTTGCTGTAATAAGCTATCTTGTCAAAAGCACAGTTTTGCCAGAACAAGCTATTTCCAGCCGTCCACCCAGGACTGCTGTGCTGCCGTAGGAGGTGGGTATAGCTGCATCAGCAGACTGCTCCTAATGGAGACAGAGCTCGAAACCTGCTTTCCACATGGAAAAAGGCTGAGCAGAGGGCAGCTGGTTTGCTGCTTCACCTCCTCCTGCTTCAGGGCCCAGTCATCCAGGGGAGCCCATCACCCAGCGATCTTCTGATGGTCCTGGCAGACACAGTTCATACTAAAGAGGCCTTATGCCTGCACAGACATGGATTTCAGGCACTGTATGAAACAGAGGGTGAGAGGCGAGATGTATCTGCCCACTGGTTAATTCATCTGTGGAACTGGGTGGTGTGGGATATTGCTCAGGCACAAAAATTAAATAAATAAAGTCCAGAACCAATGTGAAAAGTACAGATCTATTTTTGGAGATTCATCCAGGGCACGTCAAAATTGCCAGAAGCTATTTTGTGGTTGGGCATGAAGGAGAAGAAGGAAGGAAGAAAGCCAGAGAATTACAACGCAGCTGGCCTTGACCATCACTCATTAAAATATACGACTGCAGATAAGGCAAGAGTCTCTTCCACAGTGGCTGTTCCCATTTGCCAGTATATTTTGAGATCATTTGAAAAATATTTGAGATGGGTGGTGTAGAGCATCTTCACTAGTATCAACGTAACAGACCTAAGAAACTGCATGCAGTGGGTGCAATTTCAATACATGCAACACACTTATCCAAGCAGATCCACCCCTGTCATTTGCTTTACACAGCACCAGGACCCAACAGCAACAATCCACATGAAGATAAAATTAGCAGTGATCTACATATTGTATGATGCATCAGAAGTCTGCTATCATCACAGAACAGCTGGAACAATTTGTGGCTAAGCACTTCAGCAACACACTACAGCCTTGCTTATATCAGGATTTTCCAAATACAGAATAGATCAAAACCTCATGATCCGGATATTAAAAAATATTTCTGAACAGAGAGATTGCAAATTTAGCTTCCCATGGCCATGAAAAGAAGTAAATAGATACTTTATTCCCTGTCCTTTGACTTCTGTAGTCTTTATGGAGAATTTTTCTCAGCAAGTGAGACACATTCATCGAGAGAAAAATGAGCAGTTATATTTTGAGATTGAAATTGAGAGAATGGCAGTCTAACACCTCCTTTCCAATTTTTATGAATTTCTCCAATGATACCTGCTGAAATTTTATACAGAGAAAAGAGCACACATGCCTGTATTAACACCACAGTGACAAATTTAAGCTATGTCTTGTACAAGAGTAAGACCAAATAATAGCATTCTTTTCACCTTATTTTACAGACAGTATTTTGCAGCCAACAAAAGGCAGCAGCTACAGCACTGCAAAGCATTTCACCAGGGCAGTGAGTTGCTCCCCTTTTCAGCCCAAACTGCATCACACATTAGCAGCCGTGACTCCGGGATTCCTTCTCTGAGCAGACAACACGCGCTCTCCAGACAGGCTGCACTGTGTGCCTGCTTGTTAGAACAGGCTAGAAAAATATTAAAAAAATAAAATAGGAAGAGCCACAGGGTCAGCAAAAAATCCACCAGAAATTTATAGATTGACTCCTAGAATCCCAGAAGAGCACACAGACCACTTTAAAAGCGTGAAAAGAGGAGCAAGATTCTGGTGCCCCAGGTAGGAAAGGAGAATCGGATCCTGCTGGGGGCTGGGTGCCCTCCGCACTCAGCTTCCAGAGGATCAGCACCTTGCACGAAGGGCATCACTGCACGAGATCAAACTCCTTGACGGCATTTCTGGGTGCTACTATTCTTGGCTCTCTCATGGCTTCACGTATAATTTTGTGCAAGTACATTAACCTTGTTGTGGCTGAATGTACCCTCTGTGATTCGCCCTTCCTCCCCTGCAAAGAGCTTTCTGATCTTTGAAAAAGTCAATAAAGGTTGTGAGAGATCTACTTATAATTGCATGAAAAATTGAGGGCACAATTCTGCCATCCTCACTTATTCTAGCATCCCCAGTGCTTTCAGCTGTGTTAGTAAATGCTACACGGCACAAATAAATGCTACAAAGTCGGACCTTTAGCAGAGGGGAAAAAGGGATACTAAATGTCAATGCCAAAAATTCCCTACATCTGAAAGAAGTGAGAAATATTTTAAAATTGAATTATGCATTGCATAAAACAGTTCCTAAGAATATCTAAAAGTCACATTCCCATTAAGATGCAGCTTTACACACACACAAAAAAACTCCCCTCTGTTGAAAAGCACACTCTCCAGGCAACAGAATCAAGCCTCCAAAGTTAGGCAATGAAAGAATCATGGTTGCTAATGCAAACTTAATCTGGTATCCTTTGCGTATACATTATGATACAGCCTAATTTTTTTCTTCCCCACTTTTTTTTTTAAGTGCAGTTCTCCTTCACAGTGCGGGATGGATAGTGCTGAATTAATAGAGCAACTATTCAATATTTTGTCTTATCATTGTTCAGAGTACAGCCTTACAGCTTGTTTCCTGCTAACTATTCAAACAGTGCTCTACAGACAAAATTATTAATTTCCTTATGGGCTTTTCTATAAGCACTCATCACTAAAATAAGAGAGGGCTTCACAGACACTTCACTAATCTTCACAAAATCCCTGCAAGTTGAGGGAACGATTATTCTGTTCTATACATGGGGAGCTTAGGCACAGATAAATTAAAGAGTACCCACTAATTGAGGAAAGCTTGTCTTACAATGCCTCGGCCAAGGTTTTTAACAATCTTTACCACTACACAGTGTTCCGTATCTTCAAAGCTCACGCCTCACAGACTTCAGTCACAGCCATGCTCCTTTGCAAAACAGGCTGGGCTCGGGCTTCAGAAAACTGGGAAACACACAGTCGGCACTCATCTTTACAAAGTCTGCACAGGGACCTGTGTGTCACAGGGCAATCTGTGCCAGAACAAGACAGAACCTTGTTCTCTGGGGCTCGGTCACAAATCAGGAGGCCGCTCAGCAATTGCGGTCGCCACCATTTGCGACCCACCTCTTGTGGCCATGTAGTCCCACTGACTGCTGGTCTGCGCTGCGCAGCGCCTGCTGGCCTGCACTCCATGGCTCAGCCTGGTCAACTCAGCAGGCATAAACTTCACAAAATAAAGCAGCACATGCCAACAAGCACAAAGACAACTGCAATGTCCAAGGGGCAGATCAGTAATGCATAAACATCCTCAGTCCTCTACTTCCTAATTATTCTATAGCAAGACTGCAAGATTGTCCTTTTATTGGAGATTTTTTACATGCATTTTTCCCTTTTATTCCCCCCAAAAAACTGAAAGTACAAGACCTGAGGCATCATGTGGCTATCCTCCCACTTACTCAAAAGAGTTTTAAGTGTTAAGCTACGCCACATATACTTCTGCAGCCTTTGGAGTAACTGACAGCAATAATATATTATCCTCACTGATGTGGACAAACACTTGAAAACAGATGACAAATACTCCTACCAGGAGAATTTACAGGTATTCAGAAACAGGGAAAGACAGATGAGCACGACCTTCCCAGCCTACATTCCTTACAATTCTCAAAGCAATCCCGGTCTCCTTGCTAGGACTAAGCATCCTTTTTGTCCTTGGTCTCCAATCCCCAATCTTTCTGCACCCAGTGATCCATTTTCCCTTCGTCATCCCCAGACTCATCTATTTTACCTGCCATGTCCTCTGAGTCCACTGGGTTACTTCTTTTTAACTGTCTCCAGCCCCAGAAGGCAGTCTGTCACACATTCCTCTCCAGGACTTTTCAAGAGAACTTCCCCCATCCCATCAGGCCCTTCTCACATCCATCTCTTTTCCTTCTCACTCTCCTCCCACAGCTCTTCTTAGCCAGGTTATTACTCTTCCACATTCCCCTGACAAAACAAGCAGTTCCCCATTCATCTGCACCAGCTTGCTGGGCTCCCATTTCCAGACTCACACATAACTTTCTTTGGATGCAGGATTCCCCTGTATCACCCAACATCCCCAAATACTCATCCTCCAACTTATTTTTTCATTCTCTTCACTGAATCAGTTCCAGCATCATCTTCCAAATTTCTATTATATTCCATTACTTTTTCATTCCAGTTTCATTCCTCCAAACTTCCTAGCAAACTACTTCTGTCTCCACCTATTTCCTGAGGCCTAGCTTTTCTCTCTTTTGCATTTCAATCTTGTTTTCTTCTGCACTCAGAGTCACACAGGCAACATCAAATGAAGTCCCTTCTTTCCAACGCTAAGCCCAGCAGACTCAAGTCCACCTGGGACACAACTGCCCTCCACCAGTTGCTCAGTTGCAGATCATGCTGACAGGATAGGTTCTGTTAAGCCCAAGCACAGGCATGTTTAAATGCAACATATAAAACCCAATGAAATCTTCAAAGGACCATCTTTTTCTACCACGTGTGCCAAAGGAGCATCCTTGACAAAGGAGAGCATACCCCCGTCAGTTATTAAACCACTGCTCCAAAGCTCAAGCTGTTCAAAACGTCTGAAGTGTTTCTGAAGAACAGCAAAACAGCATATTTTCCATCACTTCATTTTCAGAAAGTTGCTAATTTTTATAGTATTTGCAAGGAAATCCTGCAGGAAAGCTTTTTGGTAAAATCAATGCAGTTTTTAGCAGCTGAAAACAAGATACTTCAGAAGGACATGCTACACAACCTTAAAACAATCAGCGATGTCACCCCCTCACCCTCCTTATAATAAATCCAATAACTCCTCATTTCAACCAACAGAAGTAAAGCCGGGAAAGGAGCCAGAGCTATACTCTGATGCATATTAGGGAAAGAGTATTCCAGGGTCAGAAGACCTTATTGGATAAAGTTTTCTTTCCCACATTTTCCTGAATATGACCCGAAAGTCAGCAATTCTAATTGTGCTAATTTTAGCTACAGAAACAGGATGACAGGCAGCAGTATATTCTGTTGTTCTGTTTTGACTGAAGTAATTAACTAATATTCGGGATCTGGCTGCAGTTTCCATTCACAAATACACTGCTTAGGGAGTCAGGTACTGCTTTAAGGCAATCCTGTTTATCACGGGTAGTGTGCAGAATACTCCTCAATGGGAATGAACAGGCACAAAACATTTTACCAGTTTTGTAGCGCAACATTCTCCTTAGAGCCTTCAAATCATACTAAAATAAGTGTTTTGTTTCTGTGGATATTTTTATTTATTGGGCTTGGGGGAAAATTTTTTGTGGGGGTTTGTTTGTTTTTTTTAAGCTGTCTCTCAGAGATGTTTCAATTGCATTTCTAGCTGCCCTTACTTCCCACCACTGTCTGTCTCAACGCTGCTTCTGCTTGTGTTGACTAGTGCACTTGTGGGCACACACACAATTTATGTCCCAACAAAGCAGCAAAACAACACTCAGCTGTCTGAATTTGAGCTTGGCCACAAAATAGTGTGTGTGTTATGGAAGGTTGAACTCTGAGCATCCTGTAAGGAGATTCTGAAGAATTTACTTTTCTTGGCTGAAAAAAGGGGCACTATGCCCACTGCTTCCCTCCAGGTTTGAAAGCAAGCCCAGGATTAAACAACATCAGTCTGAGCCCCATTTAGCTTGGACATCCAAATATTTCCAGCAGTGCAATGATCAAGGTGATATACTTAAAGTCTCACAAGTGTCTTTTCTTATCCTCTACCCAGAAGGTCCCATTTTAGCTTCTTTTTGCATGGACATGCTTGTACCATAGACACATTGCTATTACTTATTTGAGAGAGAGTTACGTCAAAGTGCACCTGGGGAAAAAAAGAAAAAACACCTTTTCAGTAAGTATTCCCAGTAGTTTTAAATTCTTCTATTGAAGGGGAAAAAAAAAAAAAGAAAAAAGAAAAAACTTCTATTTAAATATGTAGCTGACAAATGCATTAAACAAATAAGTAAAAATGTGCTTCACACAGACTCAGGGCCATTTGGCTGCAGTGAGCTCTCTGCATGTGCTCACGGCACTCCAGCAACCCCAGGCACGAATACAAACCTCGCTCCAACCTCCAGCCCTGGTGTGTGTTATTGCTTACATAACTCCAGCCTGCTTAAAGCACAGCCCAGTGATGGGGAGATGCACAGGCAGAGCTCCACTGACATTATGGCCTTTTTCTTGCTTGCCGGAAGCATAAAAAGTATTGCGTGTTAGCAGACAGCACAATAAAGTATGGAGTTTAACTAAACAAGCAGGGGATGGGGTGTGTGTGTGTGTTTGTGAGAAAGTGTGTGAAATAGAGCTGCTTTGCTTCAGAGCCTTTTCAACTTATTACCTCATATGGAATTTCTGTTTGAATAATTTAGTAAATTAAAAGTTCCTCCGTGCTCCAAAGGATCTCGGAACATGGTAGAGAAAACACTGACATACAACCTAAAAACTCAACTTTAGTAGGTTTAACAGTGAGAAGGTACAAAATCCAGGCATGGAGAGTTATGTGGCTGATCATAAAAAGGATCAGCTCACTGAGCACTGTAGCTATCTAGAAAACACACATAAAAATTCAGATAAGAACTGAATGTGAAGCAATAGCACAATTTACTTACAATCTGGAATATCAGCAGGATTTTAGTTTGTTGTTTGTGGGTTGCTGGGGTATATGGTACATTACAGTAGAGCATCAGCACTAATTCTACATGGCAGCTCCTCAGAATACCATCTGCTTCCCCGGTAACTGTTAATATAGTTGTAATTATCTACTTCTAAGCACTTTATTGGGAATATCATTTGCAAATTAATCAACTACAGACCGGTAAAACAAATGACATGCTTGTCTGAAAACAACAGCATTATTTCAAATTATTTTTCTAAGGGTTGGGAAGTATCAGCCACAGTCAAAGCAGGGAACAGAGCAAGTGAAGGTCTATGTTCAGCTTAAGAATATTAATTCTAGCTACATCCACCGTGAATTTGCTGTCACATGGAGTGATGGCAGGTCTTTAGGAGCAAGAAATCTGCAATGCAAGATGCACCCTCATTTGTGAGCTTCTCGCTCTTTGCTCCATAGAATCCAAGTTCTTTGAGGACTTTGTGCTCTTTGCCTTGGCATCCTGCTTTAATATAGGCTCTCTCTGCCCTTCTTCCCCTTGCTTTCCACAGTACCTTCAGTACTCTTGCACAGCTCATACTCCTTAATACTGGCCTTCGTCTCGTTTCTTTCCCTCAGAAGGGGACTCTTGGCCCTGGGTTTATCAGTTTAACTTTATAGAGTGAGCAAGCTCCCTTAACGCCTCCCTGGTGAATCCCCTTTGTCTTCCCAACCCAGGAGCAGATATCATTTTATGATGCCCCAGCTGAGATGTATCCTATAGTCGGGAGTGGTATTTACTCCTCTGAATGCCAGTAACATATTCTTCTTGCTGCAAAAGTGAAGGCTGCGTAATGACTGAAAACATTGGGTTGAGCTGCACCTTCTGATGGAATGAAGATGCTTTAATTATTTGAAAGCCAGTTGTACGAGGAATTATGATACACCACACAAAAGCACAGTCCCCACCAAAGTTTCCAATAAGCTATTAGGAAAATGAATTTGGAGGACCACAATAAGCAACCGGGCTGCTATCAGTTTACTCATGCAGATACCATAAATAGCCCTTCCACAATAATGCTGTTGAGCAAGAGATTTTTAAAATCACTTAACTTGTAATTCTTGAAATATTAGAAGCCTTGCAAAGTTAATACAATATTCTAGCTCAGTGAGCAAGCAATACGTAAGCTATGTTTGCTATGGCATCTGTTTGCAATGTCCTTTGCTTGGCAGCAGGTTTAACTGAAGCACGGTCTAATGGCAGGAGTGGGGTGAGCTGATCGATAAGCATGGAGTGCCATTTCTACATTCATGGTTGAAAGCTCACAAATAAAAGCAAACAGGTTATCTGCTCTGTGATAGAGGTGTCCTCAGATCATTGTATTCCAGCATCTCAGCACTTTTCTTATGCTCTTCCCATCAGTGCCCCTATCATCTATTAATGCAACAATCAAGGTTAAAAGCAAAAATAAAGTATGTTGTTTGGGGAGAAAAATTAAATTAATTTCTTTAGCGCGATAACTTCTATGTATTGCTTCAGTACACTCAGAACAAGCTCCTCAAGCAAAAGTCTTGCTTTTTTACTTCAGAAATACAGATCTGTTTTATGTGTCTTTGGCTGTATACTCTTCAAGGACTCAGACGTAACTTTTTTAAAATACAGTTGATAGTAATAGGAGTTTAAACTCTCTAAAAAATTGATGTCCTTGAACAGAAACCCACTCAAGAATCCTCACAGCAGACCAACAGCACAGAAATGATGAAAATAGTTTCACTTCCTTCCTATTGCAATTCCAGCGGTCAGCAGAGTTGTCACCCACCATCGAGGCAGAAAACCTGCTACTAACCACATCTCTCACACATGATGAATCTTTCTGTAAGGGATACAGATACTCAATGGCAACAGCAGATGCTTCATAGTGAGTGATAAAATGGTACGTTACCTGTGCCAGTCAGTTCACAACAAAATTTGCGTATGATTTGTAATTCCTGCTTTAGTATTTCATTGAACTTCATTAAATAGACTGGAAAACCCACATGAATCTCCACACAAACCTTTCAAATTGTTCCAGCATTTTCGAGACACGCTTACAAAACATGAGCATTTTATTTTACTCATGTAAAATATTTACTTCCAATGGTATGACAAATATCTCTAGGAACAAACCTTATTTTCTCTTAACAAATCATGTAGTCTCTTTGTAGATAGCAGCAGGTTTGCATGAATGTCAGCTAAAAGCAACGTTTCTGTCAGAGCCATGAATAAATGGCTAAAAAGTTTGCATTTTCAAAGAACATGCAGTAAAGATTTTTCTTTAGCAAAAAAAGGTATTCAGAATATGGGTTCTTTACACCATTCAAAATTCATCTGCTTTTTGGTACAGCATCGCACTCTATAGGATAAACTGATAAGTAGTTACATCTTCATTCTTTTCGAGGGCTTACAGCAGTTAACATCAATTAATACTTGGCCCACAAACTGTTTTTCACATACTGAGGAGACTGAAGCTATCAGTTCTGAGCCCAGACTGCTGGATGATAACATTTGTAAAATAAAGACCTCTGTGCAGAAGCCTAACCCACAGCTTATGTCCCAGTTACATACGAAATCCTCAGCTCATTACATGAGTAACAGCAACCTGGGTGATATCTGTATTTCTTCCAATAAATACGTTTTTTCAAACTATTGTGTGTCACAACCTTCTATTCTCTCATCTTAAATGAACTTTACTGCTCATTACTCCCTCACTTATCCCCTACTTAATGCTGCACTGAGGCATTAAACAACTCCACATGGCAGGGACCAATTCCTGACCTTCTTTTTCCCACATAAGAAACACAATGGTTCGGAAAACACCTCCCTAGGGAGCCAAAATTTCATACAGACTCAGTAGTCCTTTTTCCTATATATTTATTCGTAGGAAGCAGGTCATTTCATAAGCTAAATATGGTTCTCAAGCAACCCAAATTTCCCAATCCTAATTAAAATTTTCAACCTAAATCGGCAGTGGAGAGAAAGGAAAGGGTGGCCCCATTTCCTTATTATTTCTAAAGCATCACTAAAAATAAACAAGCACAATAAATTGGAAGAAATGTGAGAACAACAGTGGAGACCTGACGCCAACCCAGCATAGGAATTCAGAGCTAAGATAAATGCTCTAACCTTAATGCACCTTCACGGTGCCTAGTCATCTGCAGGGATCTTTGAACAACGAGTGCTTTTGCATATCAAGTGAACTGAAATACCTTGAATGGACGCAGTAGGGCAAATTAAAGTTGCAAGGGCAGCTGTAGCTCACAAGGCTCAGGTTTGTCCATGGCACACCTGTCTCAGAGATCCCTCGCTCGTGCAGTTCATTTTGCACAGACGTACAATGGTCTGCTGTGGAAACACCGTGGGGTACAGGTCTGGAAAGGCACTGAGAGCACAGCAGGCTGCCCGGTGTGCCTGGGCTGAGCCATCCTGTGTCAATTTCCAGACATATTGCCTCTAGGAAGCCCTCTATGCCCTTGCAATTTGCCACTCTAAGCTCACAGCAGTCCATGCGGCTGAGGGAAGCACACAGTTTTCATGCTTACCTTGAACTAGTCTTGAAAAATCCTCCTACCAGTTTTCTCTATTATTTCTTTGCTAGTATCCCCGCTAGTAGCAGGGCTTGTCTGCCGCATAGGACATCTCTTCTGTTCTCTAGAGCTTCCACTCACTTTGTAGCAATCCCTCTCAGGCCCCCTGAGGTTGCTCTTTGTGAAGCAAGACATATTCTGAGTGGGCACAGACGTCTTTGCTGGCTCTTGCGCTGCAGCTTACTCATTTCCTTGCTCCACTGTGGTTCTAACCTTCCTTGAGATTAAGAGCAATTTACATCTCTTTAACTAGACATATTGGTGTTATTACCATTGCAGTCCTATTGATTGCAATGCTGCACTTAGCATCACTGTTCCAATTTTATCATCCTTAGTCATTCTTGCATGACTGTATATTTATGTACGAGTCCTATTATTTAAATTAGTATATATCATTAGGAAGGAAGCATGACAAAATTAAAACAAACTGGAAAGCACGAAAGAATGATGCCAAAATGCCGAAAATAATGCTTTCTTTTTCTAGGACGTATCTACACTCAGTTATGCTGAATTCTTTTAAAGAGAATGCTGTTAACTGGTTGAAACATTGCAGCCGTGAAACAATGTAATCAACCTTGAAAACTGGGAAGTGATTACTTAAAGGCTTCATATTCCACTCCACAGTACAACACACAAAGGCAGAGAAAATGTTCCAGTAGGTGTATCTGAAGTACTACAAAGACTTGCCAGTGTTTACAAGTAAATGACAGAATAAAACAAACACTGTTAAAAATCAAAAACAGTTGTTTCTAGCACATGATTGTATCAACCAAGAAATCATGAATGTGTGCTCTGGAAAAACAGTCCAGAAGTTCTGTGAACTCTGCAAAGTGAATAATGGATCGTGACATCAATCAGACTGCATGACCCCACTGGGCATTTCACAGTGCAAAATCAGTGAGCAAGAGACAATCCTGACTCCAAGTCACACACCAGAGGTTTCAGCCAGTCCTGAAATACAGCAAAACAGATTTTTCTAAATTTGTAGAGGTGTCAGCTACAGCCTGCTTCCCAACATTACTCAACTCTTGCCATCTCCACCATTCTGATTCTGACTTGTAATAAGAATTTTATTATAGCAAAATTCACATCCAAAACCTATGCTACTGCAGAAAACCACCTGCACTTTGCCAGGGTCCCCACTTCTGCCTCGGTTCCTGCTGTCATCTAACTGACCAGCAAAGCTGAAGGAACAAGCTTACAATGAACTCACGTGTTCACAAGTTTACTGACCAACTGGAATTACATCACCCATGTTCCTCCATAAGCAAAAACTATCTCATGAACCCAGCACAGACTACTACCATTCTCTTGGTGGCTGTAATTCAGTACACCTGCAATTCAGTGACCCCATTAAAAATATATACCTAGCATTCCCCATGAGCTCGCAGTGAATATCTTAAAACAGCGTCAGTCAGCCTAATGAGAGACAGAAATACTTTGCCTTTTGAAAAAAGGAATAAAAATAAAAATTGATCAAATGCTCTTTGAGTATTTGATAACACAAATAAGAACATGCAGATATAGCACATAAAAATTCAGGAACTGCAGTAATCAATAAGCAGGCCATTCAGCAAATCCACTTTCATTAATTAAGATAAGGAAGTGTTATTTCTTAAGACAGATGCAAAATGACAGTCACGTGTTATTACTTCATGCTAACATCTTGATCCAATCTGGGTAAAAATAGTATGCCTCGGCTCTTATAAGCAAACTAAAACCCCACTCACTACCAGTTGGTGGTCACAGTTGGCCGGCATTTTACTTTTAACAAAAAAACATGCTTTCGCAGACAGCCAGAGCCGATAGAAGAGAGTCTGAGCATGTTCTTAAGACTGGCTTTCTCTCCAAAGCCCTGCTGCTCCTTTCAGCATGGATGGCAACAAACAAAGCTTAAGTACATGACTGCTTAATGCTCCCAGCGGGAAGAGGGCCCAACAAATCCTATCCATTTCATTTACAGCCAGAAGGGACACAACACATAAGACTTTGTAAATCATAACATGGGTTCATGTAAGCCACTGTGATATGGACATCTGCAAGAGAAACTGAGGAAATGTGGATTACGCTCACTGTGTGTTTCCTGTGCACTTCTGAACTACATAAATTACCCACAAAAACCTGACAGCTCGCCCGTATGAACCACCAAGAGAATGAATATGTGCTGCCTATAAAAACATAAGAGAAAGACTTTGCTCCTCATGCCATCTTTCCTCCTCATTTTCTATTTCTCACAACACAGTTTTTTTCATAGCACCTTGAGAATCCTTGTTTTCATGAATTCCCATGAAACTATGATGAAAAACCTCAAACAACCATTGACTGAATTCACAGATACAGACACTATCCTTTACTCAGTCTCTCCCAGTGCAAATACATCCTCATAATGCTCTTGCCCTAAACCAGTGCTAAATGAGGTGTGTGTCTATAGGCACCAGACTGCTGTGGAAAGAGTCTTTCCCAGACTGGGTGCCCATCCACGCTGAGGCAGTGAAATTTAAACTGATCACACCTATATGCTCGTAACAGACCAAATATGGCCTGACACAGGAATGGTGGAGGTTTGGAGTTCAGTGATTCAGTAATTCAAAGAGACAAGAAAGAACTAATCCACATAACCCAAACAATGTCCAAATCAGGATTTAAAACTCAATTCAGCACATGACTAAATGACAACGCAATGGCAGAAGAAGCAGAAGAACACATTCCACACAAAACTGGCCAGCAACTTACCTGGGTAATTCTCCTCTACACTATTCATACTCTGAAAGGTTTATCAAAATATAGAGGATGTAGAGGATGTTCGCATGTATCATAACATAAACATATACAGAATAAACAGGCTATGCAACTGCAGGCACAATTCAGGACAAGCTATCCAGAGCATTTGTTTGCGATGTCTTGATTTTAAAAAGACATTCATGCCTATGTAATAGAAAATAAACTTAGTTATTAAAAATACATCTCATCAGACAGCAGGTCAAAATGACTGATATATGACAAAACAGATTTGACGAACTGCGTTAGTAATCTTCACAAAGTTATTCAGCATTTATAATAACTCCGAATCTATTTTCACACTACCTGATGGGGGGCAGCTCATACCATTATTAACAAAATACCAACAACTGATTCAGCCTCTAAGTCAATTCTATTTACAGTTCGTCATTCCATTATAACAAAGCAGCACTGGCAGAGACACAAGACTTCATCTTATAAATATCATTTTTAACATACAGGCATAGACAGGCAAATACAAACACATTTCTGAATAAAGGAAGGTGATGTCACCTATTAAGGAAAGAACAGACACCTAAAATGGAAATCTGCAATTTTACACTAGCACAAACTGATCACCAAGGCATGCACCGTAGAAATACAAGCAAGGCACTGAGGAAGATGGACTCTTCTGCACGCTACCACGCTCTCATGCAACCCAGTCAGTGGTTGCAGTAAGTGTCCTCAGAAAGCTATTCTCTGTGAAATCTGCAGATATCTAATAGAGAAGTGAGAGATGAGGTATTTGTGTATAATGTTGTCACTGGAGTTTCTAGCCTCAAACTTTTAACGTGTGACTAAGACAGCACATATTAAAGTAGTAAAAATGCCCAGTGGGGTCCAATTCTATAACCTTTCACTAGTCAGTCATACTGCATGCCATCCAACAACTTCTCAAGAGGAAGACTGATGCTCTATGAGTGAAATTAGCAAAGGAAATACACTCAACTTGCAGCTTGCAGTTGAATAGCAACTGAAAAGACAGCAACTACTGTTAAGATGTGGTGAAGAATTTGGGTCTTTTTTTTTTAAAGAATAATTCAAAAGCAAAATGCACTATCAAAAGAACAGAATTTAAAATTTAGTATTAAATACATAAACTAACTCAAACACTTGGACAACTCCTTCATCACAGAAGCAATTTGGGATTTACACACGTGCTGGTCTTGGCAACCCCACCCAGAGCAGAGTTACGATAGGTGCTCTTCACAGACTACCGAGAGATCAGTATGCCCTTGGAAATCTCTCTAATTAACAATAAACCGCTTTTACAATTGAAGATGCACCCTCAAACCGTGGTGACACTGTGGATACGTCAATTCCCCATCCACACGTTTCATCTGTGCAGAGTCTTTGGAAATCAAGGGCAACAACGACCTGGAAAATATTTTTCAACATTTGGACTGTTGCCACCAAATCAATAATGGTGGAACAAAATGAATTACGAGATTCCACAGCTTCAATCACAGAAGAAGTAGAGAGTAAGCCAAAAGGAGAAACCACAACTTACATTGAGAGACCTGCTGGACTGAATCGTATGTAGACTTGGATCTAATTAAATGAAACTGAGGGCAAAGGTGAAGCAGAATCATTTGATGGCTGGCATGGAATTGGTCAACACAAGAGGCACTTAGCATGTGAAATATCTAAGTAATTTCTCTTGATCAGGCCAAAGGACTGACATGGCTTCCACACCTGAAGGACAGGCAATGCCACAAGGAAAAGTAAATGTTTTCCTCTTAAGATTTTTATGATATTCCTGAAAAGCTTTTCCACAAGACTCTCTTCTTCTGCACTTCATAAACATAGGTTCAGAATGATTTAAGGAAGACTCAAATTGGATTAGGTTATGAAATACAGGTGTGTGAAATGCAGTAATTTTTCTCACACAGATATGATATGAATTCTTTTGATATCTCTGCTCTAAGAGTTTCTGCCTTGTCAAGCCTCTATTCCAAGCAGCCAGCTCCTCTTGCTTGCGGTCTACTAGCTTCCCTTCAGCAGCAAAGGTGGAATAAGTAACATCAGGATTCTGAAGAGCCACACATTCAGCTCAGGTCAGCGGAGAGCAGCCCGCATGCTGGAGATCCTCTGGGGAGCAAGCTGCTTGCTCTCTTGCACAGATCTCAGTGTTATCTACCAGAGAGCTAGATAGCTTCCTCTTATCGTCAGCACAGTCTTAAAAGAGACTGATACAGCAAAATGCATTTCCAATATGGACAAAATTGTTCACCAAGCATTCTAATACGATTCCCAGAACCACATACGCTGACCTCCACTGTACAGTCAGCTTCAGCATCAGATTTAGCCTTAAAATACTGCACTTTTTCAGCGATCTCTAAAATTGTTTTGGTGATGGTGAGGAGGATATAGCACTGCTTACTTTAACACTGATTCTGCTTTTGTAAACCTAACCCACTTTGGAATAAGAAAGTCCTGCATCAATGCTGAAGAGATCGTTGTGGGAATGATGGCTTGTGCTTACACTTGTATGGCTGCTGGGTACACTAGAGAAGATTACATTAAACTTTCATGGCTGATGCTTAGGTCAAAGAAACCGCAGAAAGCCACAACATAATCTACTGCTTTTCCATAAATGCACTGTGAGCCAGGCAAGCAGATGTTAGCATCTACAAACACAGACACAAAATGTATATACGTAATATCTCCATATCAGAATATCTCCATATTCAGAATTCGCTTGAGTAACAACAGGGATCTTGATTTTAGCTTTGCATTATTGAGTCGTAATTTCCAAATATAATTTGCTATCCTTTACTTCCATTTTCTCCCTACAAAAAAGGATAAACTGCTCAAATAATGCTGATAGCTTTAAAATCAACAGTAATACACAAAACAGTACCTCATAGACTAAATAAATGAATTTGAAAACATCCTTTACTCTACTTTCCAGTTGCATTCATTAAAGGATACAGCTAGCTGTAACACAGGAAATTATAGACCTTCTCTGAGAAACGTATGTCAGGTGCCAAAAGCATTTAAATTCTATCTTCTTCCAATTCATGAAGCTCATTGTAGCATTGTATTGTTGCATTATTAGATTTATGCATTTAGCAAGCAAGCATATTATAAGAGTGGCTGTAAGTAATTACTCTTTTCTAACAGCAGGAACCACAGTATTGTCCATGGTGCGTCATTTTCATGAGAAAAATAGTCTATTTTATAAAAGAGACTTCAGTGTTTAAATAAACAACCAAATATCTCATTTATGAATAAACCACACTCCTAACTTGTAGGAAGAACAAGGCTGATAAAAACAGAGGATAAATGACATAATTTGTTCATGATAGTGTATTGGCTACAAGACTCCATCTAGAGAAAGTTGTTTATAGTTGAACATCACATTCATTTGGGAATTATGCCTTTGGAGGACACAATTTTATGTATGGTTTTGAACGCTGGGAGATTCAGAAACAGTTTCTCAATTCTCTGTAACTTTCTGATCTTTCCTCTTGAAAGGGTCACTGTACTTATTGAACATTCTTTCAGGAAATTATGGTGATTGAACACTTGATTAGTCTAATTGCTTAATGGCTTTAACAGTTTGCAAAACTTTCCATTCGGAGCCTTGCAGAGAATATTCTCAAATCGACATCTACAAAATGCTCACTGTTGGAAATGTCATTCTGCACTAAGAATTCACAGTTCTCCACAAAGACTGTAAAGATAGTACCACATATGATGTTCTTTCTTCTCACTGTAAAAATAAAGCTAAATAAACTTTTCAGTATATTTTCTGGAAGCAAATACAGTGGCAATTTTCCCACCTCCAGTCACTTCAGCGAGCGAGGAACCCTCACAATAGCAAGTAAATTATGGTTCCATGTGGGAAAAATGACTACAGAACCAATACATTTACAAATGTCTCCACTTACCAACATTACTATACCATTCCTTCTTAAGATTCATGATGTAGCTGCATTCCAGGGAGATCTTTCACAAATTTTATAGTTTAATTTCTTAATTTATACCCAGATACTAACACACTGGCACTTGCGGTATTTCAGACTCAAGTAGGAACTTCGCTCAGCTATGTACAAATTAAGGTCCATCCATCTCAATACTCACACTTATTCACATCTTGCATCACATGCAAGAATCTCACTGAAAGCATGTGGGATATGCACAGGCATGATTCTGTAAGGCTCTGAATGCTATCAGCTCCACAGAACAGCAGTGGAACACGAAGTAGTCCAGAACTGGTGCCAACAGACACCTAATGCTCAGTGCTACAAACACTACAATGCACAGAAACTTTGCTATGGCAGCACCGAGCAGATGAACGAACCCTGATGTCTGTAAAGCCTACTGTGCTCTGCTGGAATGAAAATCATGATTAAAATATAAAGGGATTATTATTAGTGTTTTATACAGAAGAATGTCAGGAGAGAAAACTGAGTAAATTTTTAATTTTTCTTTTAATTATTTGATGGCCACTTATTCTTCACTCTGCTGTTATCAGCTAAAAGCATTACGAAAACAAAATGCCATCAACTATCCTGTTGGTAAGGTATAAAAAAAAGAGCAAGAATTGTCTTTTATGCAGCACCTTGTTTTACAGATGCTGTTGAAATATTATTGCTGAGTACCATTTATAAATAAACCTCTCTAAAAGAGTATTTTTACACAATCAAAAACCAAACAACACTATCTAAAATTCATGCTGTTAATTAAAATAGCCCCTGTAGAACAGCAAATTAGCTACAAAGCTGAAGTAAACATTACGGTGGTTTTTTTTCAATTATTATTTAAGAGCAGCTGATTAATTTCCTATCCTATTTACATATATTTACTAGCATTACCAGAACCTGATAAAACCACCATCTTTTGTTGATCAGTTAAAGACTTCTATCTGACAGGGGATCGCCAGTTTTAGGACACCAACAAGCTCTCTTGCTTTTACACCAAAGCAATAGCATAGGACTTCCACTCTAAAAGACCTTCTATCACAGGAAACCAGGAGTAAGACATACACAGCTCTTTATGTATCCAGATGTATGTATCAAAATATTTTATTACAAAGTCATAACACTGGAACTACATCTTAAAATACAGGGTTTAAGACACCTGCAAGTGTCAATAAAGGGTTGAATATATGATATATATGCTAATAAAAAAAAGAGGTGTTCATGAAATAAATAAACTGATTGCTTATTTTGGTGCCAGGAGCAAGCTTAAAAGCCACTTTTATTCAGAAATGATCATTTTAATTTTAATGGATGATATAGTTTCACTTCAACCAGCTGCTCAAGAGGAATTTTCCTCCTGACAATACAATTCAGAAAAAACTCAATACTTAACATCCAAGTCACCTAAAAAGTCAATCTAAATACACCTCAAGACAAGTGATAATCTTGTCATGGTTGATTACACAACTTGTACCACAACCTTACGAGTTTATGGAAACCCATGGAAATGATTAAGCTTACTTGGCCTAAAAAACGAGCTACAAATGCACACAGCTCTTCTTGTGGTGACTTCAGAACAAGAATCGAAGCAAAGAATGAAAATCTGGGTAATGCAGACCTCCCCACTAGCACTGGCAGTCAGTAAGCAAGTGCATTTCAAGGTCTTGCAAGTACAAGGTCTCATTAGATACAATATCTTTAATAACCTAGCAGCAAGCCACTCTGGAGATTGTCTTTCACCCTATATTCCATATAGCAATTGAGAGCATCAGAGAGCCCTTGCTTTCTCTCAGATGAGCAAAACGAATTGGACAGAGGGAAGGCTTCTGGAGAGTAGACAACTGTCTGAGATTTTCTTACTGAAGCAGTCTGTAAGCAACAGCCCAGCTTTTCTACTGTTACTTAATTATTTCATTTTCCTTTCTATTTGAGAAGCATTTCTCCATCAGGCTGAAACCTGATAGGGGAGCTGCAGCCAGCTCACTGCTCCCAGATTACAGACCAGGTGAATGAAGAGCACCAACACTTCCAGTGCTGGCAGTGGCTTTGGAGGTCACTGTGCAGAAGAACCTCATCATGGGCCAGGGAGACTAGATTGCAAAGCAAATTGCTATTGCATCGTATCAGCAGGCACTGCTTATTACTGCTTATTATTGCATAATGGCTTCTACTAAACCTTCAGTGATAGGTATTCTTGTTGCTTTCTGTTACTCTTATAAGAAAAACTAACTTTCAAAATAAATGAGCACAACTTTTCTAGCATCTGTACACCAACTATTCTGCTTTATCTTTTGCTCATTTACTGAGCTGTCTTCCTAATATCCCTATTTCTGCACAGGACCTGGAATCCACATAGACTTTCCAAGACAACAAATTCTGGCATTTCCGTTTGCAGAGCCTCAGGTTCAGCATCCAACCAGCACGTCCCTGCAGGGATTAGCTGTGGGACATGTCATGGGTACCAGCAGCATTGCTTGGATGGACACCTAGCTATGGAGCTGGGGTCAGCTGCCGCAGTGAGGTGGAAAAGCAGAGTTCAAAGCACAGACTGTTCTCATACATTATCTTCATCTTCCCACCAAGAACATTATTGGATTCTTTGTTCAAGTCTAATGTAAACCTGGAAAACTGTCTTTTTTTTCACTGAAATAAAATTCACTCTTCATCCATAATAACAAATAAATGGTAATTGAGAAATATTGTTTCTGACCCTGTAATAAAATGTACATTAAGCCAAGAGTTTAAGTTAAAGCTAAAGGTATTTGCACACTTGCCAGCAGGACTGCATTCCAAGATTCTCTCTCAATAGCTAAAGATAGACCTCAGCCAGAAATTTACAACATTCAAAGCTTTTTGCCTCCTGGGTTTAGGTCAGGGCCATTTCCACAGCACCCTGACCCAACCGGAGTGCTGTTAACCCTTTCATCAGCACTGCTCACACTCCCACTTCACCTGGTGCCCATGGTACACATAGCTTTACACAGAACTGTAGCTGGGATCCAAAGGCTACCCAGCACAGGAAACAGAAGGAAGATCCCATGACAGGAGGTCAAAGAACACAAAATTTGACTAGAAATGAAGCAGTCTGTGTGGGTAATTAAGTGCTGGAGCGATTACCATGGGCTGCAGTGTACTGCCTGTCACTTGCAATTTTCAGCATCAGACATTTTCCCTAAAAGAGAGGTTATAGCTCAACAATGAACTAAATCTGGTGAGTTCATGGAGTGTGTTTATGTTATAGATCAAACTGGATGGCCACAGTGGTCCCCTCAGGCATCACTACCACGACTCTGTATGTAAACCTATCTGCCACAACTGCCAAGTGCTCACACAGCTCAAAAGAGAGCAAGAACCAGCCCCTCAACAAAGGGAAGAAAAGACAGCGCTAGGAGCCTGTCGCATCCTATCAAACATGAAATCTGTCTTTATTCTTAGCCGAATTCCTGTAAGAAGCAGAAGTGCCAGCAGCACACAGCTGACTTGAAATGGCTGCCAGGTGGTGGTCCCCATGCACAAGGAATGCAGGGTGACATCTAGTAGCCAGCACCATGTCTTTAACTTTCCATGGTGAGGCCCCCACTGCGTCTCACTTCCTGATACTGGGTTACATCTGTCATCTCTGGAACGAGGCTAGTGTTCTTTTAAAGAATCAGACACAGAGTTAGAAAGAGAAGCTTCCCAAATTCAGCAGCTGGATCGCATAATGCGTTAAGCAGCCCCACAACGGCAGGACAGGCTGCCCAAGCCTCTCCTGGTTAACCTGGTGTGTCAGACACTCTCCTGCTCCCCACGCAGCAGGCAGCGACCACACACCAAGGTGATCAAGTGACGCTGCCACCCAGGTTGCAGTACTGGCACAACCCTCATAAATAAAGCAGCAGCTTTCTTATTTCAGGGCAGATCACATGCACAGGACTGGCATCGTGTGAGAGGCTGCAGAGAGATGTGACACTGAGAATGTTCGTTTCAGGACCTTCAGGAACGTGACATTTCACTGCAGTACACTGAATTCATCTCCTCCCAAAGCCACATGATACAACATCCATTAGTTTTCCCTCTCCTTGATTCAGCTGTTGTGGTGGAAGCATGTAGTGGGACTGGAAGGAAGGCTCCCACCTATGTAAAATGTTCATCATGCCTTTGCAAACTCTGCTCTACACCCAAATTCAGCAGTGACCTCCCCAGTGCGCTGGTGCTGGCAGCACCAGGCCACAGGAGGCGAGGCCAGCACCGTGGGCAGGCCTTGGGGCACCTGGGGCTGGGAGCAGCTCAATGCTACCAAAGCCTGGGCACGTGCTGAGGTGGAAGCAGGGCTGGGGCTCAGCCTGGGCACCGCAAGCCAGCAGCAGAGCCATCCTCAAGTGTAAGGGCACATTAAAACAGAACTGCCGTGGTTCTCCAGCAACATTAGCAAGCAAGTGCACAGGATTTGCCTAACAGTGTACCTCAAATCTTTTGTGCCTTTCCTCAGCCACGATCCCTCTAAAAATCTTGTGTCCTAAGAGTTACGTGTAGGTGTGCAAAGAGGAGCCTCAGGACAACGAGCAGCTTACTCAAGAAGGCACATGCGGTCTGATGTTCATTTTAGACTCTGCTGTGCTCATAGCACACCATTTCAAGGGGGTGTCACTTGACTAGAAATCCATGGGATGGTGAATGCCCCAATTAATCTTCCTGACTCCAGCATAGATTAACTTTTAAGATCAGTGCCCAATGTAGGCAATTACAGTTAGCCAATTAGGCAATAACACACAACAATGCCTTTCTGAGCAGTTAGAGCACAGACCAATATTACAAAGCGCAGCCCTTCAGGACAACCGATTTCAGCTAAACTATGAGTACAATTATCTTTTGGCTGCTACATATTATTGCTCCTATTAAATGGAATTTATAAATACAGATAAAGCTGGCTAAGCCTGCACCTTGACTTTGTGCCTCACCCTGAGAGACTCAGAGAAAGCTTCATCACATCCATGACAGTAATACTGCTAATAGGAACATTTCAGAATCTGAGTTTTGCCTGAAAACTGGACAAGAAGAAGAAGGTTGTGGGTACACATACAGTTCTATTGATAGCCAAAAGAAAAGCTCAAGCAAATCTTGTAAATTCAGTTCAGAAGGACAGAAAAAAAAGAAAAAAGCCCAACTAAGTTCCCATGCCACTGAAATCCATACAGCATTATCTATAGCCTATCAAGAGCTATCATGGCTGTATTTTTAGGCCCTGATGCAAAGACTGCTTCCCAAAACAATCCCAGTAGTGACCACGGGATTTGGGTGGAGGAGCATACAGGACAGGGTATTTCCGGCATTGGGCTCAAAAAAAAGCTTCTGAAGTCTCAGAGAATCTCAGTAAGAATATGAAAAAATAGAAAAATGTACAAAGATAACACCTCTGTTGCTCTTTTTTTTGGGTTTGTTTTCTTGCAACTGGTGCAGGAGGCTGCATAACTCTGCAGCAGTCTGATTATCATTCCGAAATGTTCTCTCCCCTTTAGCATTGCATCCTCATATAAAAAAATAATGTTCCAGTGCTTAGCCTTTTTATTTTTAGTGTACTAGAAACACATAATCTGTAAGCTATATGTATATTCAATAGCACCGTCAAATAAATTATTATTATGGCATGTGTACTCTTTCCCTCCTTTCCTGATTTATAATCGATTTTAGCATTGTTAAAACTGCAGTTAGTCTGTCTACAGTCTCATAATTCTTCTCTCAGTCAAATGAAACTACAGTCTTGCAATTTTTAAACCAAATTACTAGTAAAATGTGTAGAAATAGGAATTTTAATAAGATTTCTATGTTACAAACATTTTAGCTCAGAAATATTTGGAGTCAGTTTCAGAATAGGATTAGATTCTGCATATTTTCTTTTAATTTTACATATAAATGAAATATAGGATCTCTAGTCATAATTAAATTTAAACTATTCAAGATTATGACTGTGAAAGTACTGTACACGCACATCTACACAGATTACTCACAAGTCACTTGATTCTGTAGTCTACAAAGAGAACATGCCAAAGACTTCACAGTTCTTCAGATTCCTACTTACAGCACAGCTAAAATGCAAGGCAGGCGGCTGCTCAGCTAGGGAGGAACTCTGCACAAAAGCCTGTGCTTGAAAGCTCAGGGTTATGCAATTCGTGTGTTAGCAGGTATACTAAAAGCATTCCGTGTTTTGATTTAAATTGCATTAAATTAGAGATGATGATCTGACTGATTAGGATAAGCAAGGAATTGCAGATTTGGGATTTCTCCTGCATCACTGACGTCAGTTATAGCTTGTCCACTGACTTTAACAAGATTAGGAGTAGGCCACTGATGGACAGCAATAAGTGAAGGTAAGTAGGTCAGAGTGGAAGTGGGACACAGGAAGAAAATAGGGTAGAACAAAGTTGTTTGAAGAGATATTATGAGCAAATCAGAAGCAACAGTAAAGTCATGAACAACGTTGACAGCCAAAACTGCTCTTTCATCTCAGCTTAGCACTTCACATTTGCTGTTAACTACATGTACCTGCTGAACACAGAAAGACCAATATTTTCAAGACAGTGCTAAGTACTCAATTATTTGGGCACCATATTATATCTCATATGGTTTCATTTCTTTCCTCTGAAATCTAATTCCTAGTCTTTCTTTTCTCTTACATGTTTCCTGTACAATAAAAACATTGCAAATCCCTGGTAATTCCTTCTGTCTGACCTGTATAAAGCATAAATATGCTTCACCTGTCAAAGTTCTATCAGCTTAAGAAATTCCACCTCCATAATTGCCTTTGCTGTTAACACTGCTTGGCACTGGATCCAGATGGTTTTCTACTTTTTTTGTTGTTGTTGTTAGTTTCTAAATCAATCTCATATACTGCATGTTTTCACACAAACACACAATTATAACAATAAAACTAGTTTGATACTTCAGTATTTCAATGGATGGTGCTCACCCAGAGACTCTATTGTATAAGTTTCAGTTTTTCTTTCTGCAATTGTAATTACTCAAATTTTCACTGCCTTCAGCAATAGAGAATCATGTTCTAAAAACATCTCTACACCATCAAATCAGCCCCCATTCACTTGTATTTAAGCTTCCATCAGGTCCTGGACAGCAACATACAGATTACATCAGTTAGATGTAGCAGCAAAGAGGGGAAACCGTTAACAAATAAAACATGGTTAAAAAGATACTTCTCCATCCAAAAGGTGTATCTTAGGAAATCTCCTATTGAAACTTCCACTGTATACATTTCTCCAGTGCTGGAAAGTGCCACTGTGGGAAAATACAGCACAGTACATGGTAGGCAAGTATCTAATAACAGTTGCAGTGTTGAACTATGAGCTTGAACAGCAGCAACGTGCATACTGTGACAAGGAAATAAAGTTCCCTATTATGGAAATCCTACATTGTATTTAATTATGTAATTACATTTTATTGTATTAGTGAGTGGTTGGGCACAGTATCAACTGCTGGGATTTCTGCAAATTAGAAGCACAAAATTCATTCTTTCTAACCGCTGATTACTTTTTATGATTCTATGGGAATTTCTGAGCTATGGAAATGATTCTATTTTTGGCCTATTTCTCTTAGTAAAAGCGATCCCCTCTCCTGACATCATAATCCACGAGCACACAAAGAATTCCATCTTCACAGAGTCTCTGGGCCCAGCATAAACTCTTATCATGCATGCAAATATGGGATGATGTTTACATCTAAGATTAATTTGACCCACACAGAACAACATTAACATGGGGTTTTGCATCATTTTCAATGCCCAGAAGTATAAAATTTCAAAGTACTGAAGAAAACCGGTGCACTCATTGAGTAAACCCATGCTGCTTGGTCGTGCCTTACTGGCAGTGGTACACGTCATTTTCCCTTGTTTCAGGCTACAAGACAAAGCCACACGACTAGAAATATGATATTATAATCAAATGAACATACCAATAAATAAATGCAAAGTAAAATACTAACTCTCTAAAATTAAGTGAATAGAAAAAAATCTTTTATCCATTCTCTTTTTTATGCCTTGGCAAACACTCTGTTTTACTGTGGACTTTAAAAATGAAAAGGAAAGTGTAAAATTGTTCTTAAAACATAACATGCAGAGTCCTTCCTATTGCTGAAATTCCCCATTAATATGAATAATTGTGGGGCCATATAGGGCTTTATAGGAAAAGCATATCTTCACAGTGACCAGCTAGAGAAGACGATGAGCAACATTTTCAGAATGGAAATGAATGGGGCTTTCTTAATGCTCAGAAGCTGTGAAATCCTGGCAGCTATTTATGTGCTTCAGTGTGGCTAAAGAAGCTTAGTTTCAATCACCCACCATCTTTAACTGTAGAGATTTCACAAATACATCGGCTTCACACTACGCTCATTTTCTGTACGTATTTTTACTGTGTCTGGTCAAAATATGGACAAAGCTCAAACACTCACAAGTGTTTCAGTAAGAAATGCTATTTGCCTATTAAGCTCATTTCTACTAAAAGAAAAATACCATTAATAACTCTGCTTTTCTGCCTCAGTCCTTTGTTCTGTTTAGGTTTCTCTGGAGTCTCACTCTGACGTTCTTGGCTTCTGTTCATCTTCTACCACTATTGTGGTGATTCAGTCTTGGCCACGTTTAAAAACTCTGGCGAAAATAAGTTCAGATTGTTGTGTTGTTGTTGGTTTTGTATTTTTTATTTTTTTTAACATAGATCTACATTATTATTATATTAACCTAACAATTACTTAAAATACTAAAAGCAGCAAGTTTGCCTCTCCTACTCTAATACAGCCTTTATATTGTGATAAGACACATTTAGCTCACATTTGACACTAGCCTAGCAGTCAGCAAGCAATTCACCTGCTGGCATTTATTTTTGCTAGGCAATCCAGTAGTGGGTGCCTGGAGTTGCTTTCTCTATCTACGTGACACGATGGTACAGACAGACATTTCTGGATTAGGAAATATTCCATTCCTGAGATGAAGTTGGAGGGTCAGTTTCTAAAATGAGTCATTACAGATTTCTACCAGGAGATCAAGTATTATTTACCAACTGAAAACCAATGATATAAAATATGTAATTATTCTGCAGTATGTCATTATAGGATATTTTTCACGTTGATTCTTTCAGTTCTGCAACCACTACCAACGTTTTTATAAACTAAAAACTACTAAGACGGGTATTTAAAACAGAATATATGCTACAAGAAGGAAACCCACAATGGGATTATATTGGGGATTTTCCATGTAGAAGTTTCTGGTGTGGAAACGTGGGAGTCTGCAGGGCTTTTGCTTAGAATTCTGTGATTAAAATAAATAGACAAAAAGACAAGTCACAAAGATTTCCGTACTCCTTCAAAGCAAAGCATAAGAGTAACTTCTCTATAAAAATTCATAAATATGCATTACCAGGAGGAGGGAAAAAATTAAATGGCATGTGACAAGCGTTGCTATAAGCATATTCCGACATCATCATTTTAATTAAATAGTCCCACTAACTCTAAAAAGCATCTTAAAAGGTAATAAGGGGCATCATTTAATGTCAAGCAGACAAGAATCCC
The DNA here is from genome assembly GCF_951394365.1 of Tetrao urogallus. Taxonomy (NCBI): domain Eukaryota; kingdom Metazoa; phylum Chordata; class Aves; order Galliformes; family Phasianidae; genus Tetrao; species Tetrao urogallus. The sequence goes on along the minus strand of NC_136817.1, from coordinate 53,927,045 downwards.
AATGGGACGGATACGGAGCCTCTTCAGTGCACTGATTCAGGACAGGCGCTCCCAGTATCATTTAAATGCTCACAGTCAACATGGCTTACCCCGCTATCTCATTACCCAAACGTGATAGACATGCAGAGAAAGACGTGAAATCAGCTGTTTGTATCTCATGTCTCAAGCACTTCACTCAAATCTCTGAACAGATTTATTATTTACTTGCCTGTTAATAAAACTAGCAGCTTTACCAGCCAGTACTTTTTCCCCAAGCTTCTGAACTCCACTGAGATTTGGAGGCAATTAACATTCACCAGTAACAGAGCAATCAACATGAGGATATCTAATGGAACTGGACAGAATCCAAAAACAGGTATTAGGATAATAGTGAGTCACTGACATAAGGTTATGATGTTAATTTTGGAGGGGAGAGCAACAGTGAGTTTTCAATAGCAGTGTCTGTGATTGCTGTCACATTAACACAACATTATTTTCTATATGGCTGTCTCCTGAATCCAATACATGTTCAAAACTGAAAGCAGCTGACAACATCCAGAATTAACTCTCTGTTGCCTGTTGCTAAAAAGCCCCACCAGTCCAATTACTTGCATGATTGTTTACAAATGCTTTTCTTCAATGAACAAATGGAAATCATAATTTTAAATGGCAAGAATTGCCAGCAGCTGTATTCTATTTATGCATGGTGCATTCGGAGAGAGATGCAGTTAATCCAAACCACCCCTGTAAAATAATTTACAGGAATCTTTAGATTACAAAGTCAGAAATATTCCTGAAAGCGGTAACAACACAGGGTACGGCTGCCATCTAATCAGATCTCTGACTAAGCAGGTTTAGGCTGCAGCTCAGATCCAATGAAGGGCTTGGGCACCTCCAAGTTAGGCACTGCAAGGCGCGCGCCTTTACGAAGTTGGTCCAAAAATGGAATCAGAAACCCAGAAGTAGACACAGGCCCCAAAAGCATATAGAAGCCAGCCCCAGGGTGCATTACAAGGCTCATGTAGAACACATGGACATGCAAACAGGAAAACTCAGTGCAGGGTATATCCAAAGTCTTATTCCTTTACAGAATTTCCTGAGACAAGGCAACAGGTACTGGAATCCTTCCGCAGCTCAGCATCCTGTTAGCACTTACTTCTGTTCTCTGCAGGAAAAGCAGCAGCTCCCTGAGATATCACCTAGAAGAGGAGCTGCTGTCATTGTTACACCACACACTGATGAACAGAAAAGTGAGACACCTGAATTCAAGTCTTTTCCCAACCTGAGAGCTCTCGTGTCTCTCTAAGAGTCCCACTGCCAGCAGGACACAGGTGAAGACAGCCATTTTCCTTTGAACAGCGTGGGGAGCTGGGCACTCTGTTCAGAACAGGAGCGGAATACAAGACACAGCCCAATTCTGCAGCATCACGACCAGGGTAAGGGGTATTTCAGATCTTCCAGATGGCACTGCTAGGATGAAATGCCCTTGAAAAGGTCCTTATCCACTCTGATTGGATACGTTATAGAAAATTTAAAAGACAAAATCAAGGGGCCACCAACAGTAATATTACACAGAACTGTTATTTTTCACAGATTATGGGTCTCAGAAAAAGGCACTGCACAAACATAGCATCTTCCATAAGCATATGGCATTTGCTGTCAGCACCATATGTAGCTTCTGTACTTAGCGAAAGAACATCCATTCTCCTAACACGTACACTGTATTTATGAAGTTATTCTGTGTCTTTCATAAACATCTACATTTTTACAAAGTTCTCTATATAAAAGACACAGGAATTTGCCCAATAAAAGCTAATAAAATCAAGGAAAGAATTTCAGTATTTGGCTTCTAGGGCTCATTTCACTTCACCCTGCATCCAAATGCAGACATCAGGGATGGGACGCATCAGACATTCTACTTTGCCAGCAAATCAAGAGCAGTATATATACAGCAACTAAAATGACAAAAATATTCAGCTTTCCACCAAGAAAGGCTGGCACAATAGCATATAAAAAATAAAAGGATTATAGAATTTTACCTTCCTAGTCCGAAGGATCATTGAAGAATTCTGTATGCCATCGGACATTCTTCTAATTCCAGCTGTACTTTCTTTTTCTTTTTTTATGAAGGCTGAACACACAGCCTACCCTGCTCACTGAAGGACCAGATTCCTAATGGTAAGTGAAAGTGAAAATTAAGACTTCTCATATTCTTGGGTGTTCCATATGTTTCTGGTGCCTTGAGCTCCACTGAAGCTAACAGACAAGTTTCAGGACTTTCCTGCCTTAGGTTTAAGCCTAACCTGTTTTTCAGCTTTGCCGAGGGATGTTTCCATTCCTGCAAGAAAAAGTGTGAATCCCACTGTTTCCCTTCAGCCCTACCATTCCAGAACAAGCAGGGCACAAGAGTGGAGGCTCTCCCTCCTCCTGAAAGCTCCAGAAACAGCCAGCCAAGACAGCTCTTTTCTTCATATGGAGTTATTTGCTGTATAACAAAAACCCAACTTTAATGGAAGGTTTTGGAGAACATAGCATTCTCACAGCACCCTTCAGCTTAATTCCCCTGGCACCAGCCTGCTGTAGAAACACCAAAAGAATATAGGCAGGCACAAGGACCTGAACTCAAGTGGAGATGCCTTACACAGAGGAGCAGAACAGCTCTTGGTTCCAGTAGTTCAGGTGGCACCATTACGGTTAGTTTCAAAACGCTCCTTGCATCTCACATGACATGAGTATGTGGACTCAGAATCAAGAAAGGACTGAGTGTGTCCTTTCTTGACTAAGAGTTGAGCAGGAGAAATTGCTCAGCTGCCCATTTGTTTTTCATTGTTTTTTGTCTCTTTGCATACCTGTATATCATACACGGTTGCTTTCTAGTATTTCATGTTTCTCCGTTCCTCCTTTCTCCAAAAGGGCAATACTCATACTCTCCAATACTCATAGTCATTGCTGAACAGCTCGGTTAGCAGTCACAAAATATAAAGTGTTTAAACACAAACTATTCACTAGGAGTCCAGAAAATACCAACTGTTATCCAACTAAGGGGAAAAATCACTTTACATCCACTCTGCCTTAATACCATTCCGCTGGCATCTGCTTTGTCTGAGACATGATACTGGCTTACAAGACCTCTGGCTTGCAGTACTGGCCATTATGTGCTTACATTAATCTCCAACACCGGCTTACTCCAGAGAGCATTTTGAGCATGGACTCGGGCTGCTCTCAGTCGGGCTATCACACAAAGGATGTTTCTACAGCTCTGGAGGGCAGTGAGAGCAATTTGTATTTTCTTCACATGCTAAAAGGTAAAATCACTACTCGCTACCTATTTCCCTCTCTCAGTTACATCACTTAAATATCTTTCTACCACAGTCACAGGACTAGAAGATTAAGGAGCTAAGCGCACTCATCCGCTTCTTCAGCACGGTCCCACCACACGTCTCAGTCACTGGCTTCTCCCAAAGCCACAGTGGAAGAGATTAAAGCGCTTCTGGTCCATGGTAATCCAATCAGAGCTAGAAGAGCTATAATCTCTGCCATTCTATAGACAAACAGTTTGGCAAAATGCCTTCCTTACAGTATTCCGACTTCCATCTGGGTCTGAGAGTGTTTGGGCTGTGGAAGATTATAACCCACCCAGAGAAGTGACAACTTCTTCCTTTTCCCTTGGATTAAACAAAAAAAAAAACACCCAACTGCATATCCTGATACACAGGCAGAAAGTTGTTCCCCAGTTGCATACTGGTAAGAAGTGCAAATCTTTTGAAGAAAAGAAGATGGAAAGGATGTGCTTCCACACAGAAACTGGAGACAAAGGTGTTACTGTTGTTCACAATCCCAAAGGACTTAGGTCAAATGTCACCTACTAGGACAAGGAGGGAAAACACTGCATCCCAGCTGTGTGGATTGTGCCCATTTTTTTAACATGAGGTGACAATCAACTGAAATTCTGGAGCAAAAGCAAGTCTCTCCAGCCCAGGGAATTTGCATTATGCCCACAGGCTAGCACAAGACTGTTCAACTTCTGCCCTGTCACATAGATAGGATACGGCATGATCTTCCTTGAAATGTTAGATTTATGTACATCTGTTTGTGTCAACCACATTACTTATGAGGAGTGAAGAAAATTTTAGCCAGAAAGACTGACACAGTCATCCAAAAGAAAAAAAAAAAAAAATTTTTTTTTTTTTCCAAAAGATTTTTCATTGGGATGGGGATCTACAGGATTGAGTGCTTCACACTACTTTTGAGAAGCAAACATTGGTAAGATTTACCTTAACAGCCATATATTGCTCCTTGATCACAACTGCTCAGTGGATAGGATGGAATCATTGTGCCTGTGTCTCACTACAGAAGGAGAAGCCTGTATTTTTCGTTAAAGAGCAGAGGCAAAAAAGCAAAAAAAAAAAAAAAAAAAAAAAAAATCAATGGGAGGGCAGGAGAAAGAGAGAGATATGGAGGAATATTATTCTAAAGTCAATGTGTGAATCTTCAGTTGCACAACTCCCACTTGCATTAAAGGGATTTGCACAGCTAAAACATCATTCATCAAGTTGACAATATAGCCATATAGATGTGCAATCTGAAGGTGTTGATTTTGGGGTTTTTTTGTTATGGTTGGGGATTTTTTAAGTTTATTTATTTGGAAAATAGATTTTTAAATTTTTATAACAAAAGGTGAAAGCACAAACAGCAAACACAATTCCATTAGGTCTACATAACTAGTGCCTAGACACCTGAAAGGGTTTTTCTATCTGGCAACTAGACATATGTCCTATCTGCTCTCTGACAACAAGATACAGGCAACATTTGGACAAAACCTATCAGATTAATCAGTGGTAAAATTCTCACATACCCCAAAACAGTCCCCTCTGCAAGGAATGTTGATGGCAGGGGGCCAAACAGAAATAATCTAAAAAATGTTTTTGCTGTTTCCACTGACATTTCCCAGTGAGGATGCAGCAGGTGGGCACTTCCTTTACATATTGTGCATTCTCACATCGACTGCTCTGTGAGAAAATAAATTTTAATCACTCAGACCTAACCCTAGCTACAGGCAGGACCTCTGGCAGAACCTTTAAAGGCAGAAATACACTACTTTGCTTCATAGCGTTGGAACCATCATTAGGCATTAAGAATCTGAGCTGGTTTACTCTATGGGAATTCAGGAGAGCATGGCAGCTGGGTTGCTTGTTGCCTTTCTCTGTTCGGTTGATGTCAGTCCTCTAGAGGTTGTGCCAAACTCTTTTGGCTACAGGCTGAGCAATCCTGTCAGAGAAGTTAATCAGCAGTAATTATTGAGAAAGACTGATGAGAAGTGGGTGGCATGTTCAGCCTTGGCACTGCTGCTCCACAAGGTGCAGAGGAAAACACTGAGCAAAGGAATGTAGGCATAGTGATCCTTCTTTCTCTGTGCAGAAGAGGAAATGTAGCTCACATTTACAGGAACACTGCTGGACTGCAGTCATTACTGGAAACAGGTCTCAGCAAATGGCCAAAACTGAACTTCATACTCATTGAGAAAGCAGGGGCAATCAAATGATGTTTCTAAACCTGTGGCAGGTTGTGAGTTACTAAGTCAAGCCCCTGTAGATGCCAAAAAGTTGAAATATCAATTAGCATTATTCTGGTGAGACCAGATTAAAGTCGCATACTCGGATTGCTTCTCATATGACACCCATGCTTCTTGATTATTCCTGCCATTTGTAATTCCAGCAACTACTGAATCCATGAGGGCATTCTTCTGATGCACCTGGAACATCAGGCAGTGGTTCCTCCATGTCTGTTACCAGCAGATTTGCAACTGACAAGCCATGTCTCAATTCTCCTGAACCTTACGGAATTACACAGCTATAAACGGCTGAGAATTCTGCCCCTCCCAGAAGTGTGAAAGTCCTCTGGTACAATTTTCTTGATGTCATTCTACATAATTCATAATTGTATTGTGTTCATCATTTGTGTTCCTCATTATGAATGTGTTCCTGACATTCATAATGATGTGAGGAAAAGACTTTCTCTGCACCTCCCATGGAATGAAGAACCTCCACAACAGTGACCCCACTGCTTGCCAAATTCCCAGCAACAATTTACTCTGTAATCAATAATTTTCATGTAATGTGTTAATTGGCACACTTTGCCACTTCTATTCCCACAACTTGAAGCATACAATTTGGCTTATCAATTTACTTTAAAAAGAATAATAACACTTACCATCATGATGAAGAGCTTATTGACAAGGATTTTCCACCCACAACAATGAAACATAGATTACTGTTTAAAAATTAAGAGTTCAAAGGAATTGCTTAAGAAGCAAAGGCTGTAATAGAAGCATATCAAAGCTAAATAAGCAATAAATAAGATGGTATGAAAACTGTCAGAGCAACTTAGCATCCCCATTCTATTTGTGCTTCATTTTATTAGCTAATCAAAGTGTCATATTATTTCTACTGGCATCTATTTACTGCCATGTAATTTTGATAAGGGCACCATCTGTATTTATAAAAGCATTATCTTAATAGCTGTCAAGCAATCTACAAACATAGGTGATATTTAACTTTTCTAAGGGGATCAATTTTACACCAGGCAAAAGGACTGATATAAGTCAATATGCTATGTTAACACACTGAGGGCCCTATTTGAATCTCCCACTGCTGTGTGCAGTTATATCAGCCTTACAGTCAAACAGAGGAAGGAGGTGAATTTGTTTGACATGCTGTGCTCTTCTTTGCTTTATTAAGATGTACAGCCATGAATTTTGTTTAGCAGGGCTTAGAGCTGCCTGGATTTTAAATCCCAGGGGAAAAAAAAAGAAAGAAAAAAAAAGGAAAAAAAAAAAGGAAAAAATGAATTCTCACAAAGACACAAACTAACGGTTTGCTTAAGTGACAGAGCTAATTTAGATGTGAAACTGGATTTTTCCTCCTTAAGGGAAAATCTTTTACACATTAGCAGAAGGGTCCCAACCCCTCCGGTTCCTGTCCTCTCCTGGCTCCTGAAGCACAGCAGCCCAGTTTTAGAACCAAAGTTAAGGAACGTCCCAACTACAGCCTGCACTGGGATATGTTCCCAGGAGATGGAGACACAGCTCTGACTCCCTCCTGCCTGCAGGAAACTCAGACCTGTGCTCTCTCACCTTGTGCTGAGACCTTCACCCAACCACTGCTACCACTTGGAAGATGCAGTGCTGACACTTTGTGTCTTGGATGCTCTAACTGAAGCGTACTGGATCACCAGTGCCTTTGGTGCCCTTATCTTCACTGTGACCTCAGCCATCATGCCAGGACTGCTGAGCAACTGTGGCTGCCAGTGGCAGAACCCAAGTGTTCGCTTGGCACCTTCCTTTTGAGCCACTGTCAGAGATGTAGCTCAAAAATTCCAGATTTTGGCTTGGGATCCTGTACATCTGCAAGCAGCAGAACAAACATCTCCCTCCTAAACAGCCACTGAAATTCTGGCTAAAATGCCAGTCTAGAACAAGGCCCCTAAAGCCCTACACAAGACATATAAGTCACTGCATTCTGCTCATTAGTTCTAGCTCTAACTCTCCTGTTGATGTGCTGGTGAAATGGGAATTTCTGCAGGATTAAATCCTTTGGGATCTGAAATAAATACACCATACAAAAGCTGGGTAAGGGAAAAAGGTAGGAGAATGCAGCCCATCTCCTACTACATGACAATTATGTGTCAAATATTCTTAGAGTGATTTTAATACAATCATTTCTAATACATTTCAGTGTTAATTGCTGTCTCCTATTTGACACAGTAATTATACATAACTGAATAACTATAAAATTGCTGCCTTATACTGCAAATTAGTAATTATAGTAGTAAACATTAACAACATGCTATATAGAAAATAGTGATTTGTATACTGAAATGAATTAGAAATAATTGCAATGTGTGATAATTAAAATTATGCAAACATTAGCTATCTAATTGTTAGGCTGAATTTTTTTTGCACTTAGATTTCTGTTTTTAGACGTTAAGAAACAATTACCTGGAAAAAAAAAATTCTGTATACCTTTTAGGGCTATTCTTTTATTCAAATCAAAGAGTGGTTGAAGACAAGAAATGCATCCCTACTATGCCCAAATGGAGATGTGAGGAGACAATCCATGCTACCCACGAAGAGCTCTGAAGACAAAACATTTAGATTTCCCCAAGCAAAGAGGAACCCTTTCCTTTTCCATCTGCTGGATTGGCCATCTTCTCTACAGCTCAGAAGCTTTGTAAACACAGTGAGTAACCCCAGCAATCTCAGAGACATCTTCCCAGTGCTACCTTCAGGATAGTTCTTTGGAGATTCTTATCTTAGATTTCACTTCAGATGTAGGGTTTGGTAAAATGTTAACAAGTGAGAACTGGGAGGAAACAAAAGTTAGGCCACCAAAAAAACAACACCTAATACCACCTTCAAACGATGACATTTGTGTCCAGTCCTGTGGGGTACTGGCTAATGACCTGGAATTCCCATCAGCTACACTGGGAATCACCATTTAAATTCAGGCTTCTGCATAAGAAAAACACAAAGATTTGCTGGGCTGGTAAAATTTCCAGTTACTTGATTGAAACTCTTTTCTCCATGTCTTTTTATCCTGTACCTTGGTCCTCTTCTTCTCGAGTGCTCATTTCCCACCCAGCTTCAGTTCTGGAGTGCTGTAAAAGCCCTAATGGAAAGGAGGGCTTCAAGACATGAAAGCTGCTGTAGTGCACACGCAAGGAACAAATTAGGCTGCTAAAATAATGCAATAATCCTACATTTATCTGCTAAAGAAACATCTTCAATATTAGTATAACGGTGGAGCTCTAATCAGAAAACAGTCCAGACACATTATCAGCAACAGAGCAGTGAGAGGGGACAGCCCCTTTATGAAATTGTTTTCTTTGATAAAGGGAGTTTCTTAGTGCTGTAAATCTAACTCACATGAATGATCATACAGCCAAAGGTACAACGCTCATTATTAACTAACTAAAGAGAATGCACCAAATCAATTAAAAACAATCTTTAAAAGAAGGTACATAATTTAATTCTACCTATGCAGAGCTCTGCTCTAATTTATCTTCTGGCCACTTTCAAGGGATTTTACTTAGGTGTTTAATCTAACATTCATTGCAAAGGGTAATTCTCATGAAATTGCTATGGCATCTCCTGTATCACTTAATGCAAATGCTTCAGTGCCTCAGCAATGGAGAGGAGCTTTTTCAATAAAGACACACATCAAAGTGCAATATGAAGTGCTCTCTTTGTTCAAGTTGTTTTAAAAGCAGCAAAATGTTTCACAGTAACGAGACACTCAGACTCTAACACCAGCTACATTTAGATGACAAATCGCATTCCAAACAGAGGATGTACATAGCATGTCCATGATGTGACAAGGAATATGGGCTACGGACACGTTTTGCATATAAAAGCATGCCCTGCCTCATGAACAGGCACAGAACCACTAGGTATAAGCATGCCTACATTATCCACAGATGTGCAACATTAAGATGACTTAAAAAAAAAAAAAAAGCAACAACAACAAAAAAACACCTTATTATGAGCTCCTGTATTCAGAGTAAAGCACTTAAGTAAGTGACTCAGTCATGAAAGGTCACCTATCTGACAGCACCCATTAACCTCACTATTTGTGTATGTGTGGAAAGTGGGTTTTAGCAGGTATCAAAAGCAAAGAAAGACCAAATCTTCGGTATATAAGCAGGAACTAAGCATTCACGTTCATTTGTAAAATAATGGTAGTCAAAGGAGGAGAGGTGAACTGCTTCCTAGTGCAGAAGGTCTGGCACAAAGGTAAGGGAAAAGCTGCAGGAGCAGGCCCTCCGAGAGCAGTACCTGCAAGAGCCCAAGAGGGTACACCCATATTTCTGGGCAGTGGGTGGACAAAACGTGAAGGACCTAGCCAGGAATCTCTCATGCTGAGCTTGCTCTCACTCTTCCCCAGAATTGCCTTAGAATTATTCCTGGTGTAGACCAGTGCTGTTACTTGGCGCCACACACCTCGTTTGGGGATGCAGTGAGCTGGGCTGGTAGCTCCCAAGGCTCTATGAGGCAGGTGAACAGCAACAGCTGGAAAAAAAGAAAGTCACATAGCCCCATTTCCACGTCCTACTCCTGGGAAAGAGAGCAGGAATCGATAAATTTGCCATTATTCTCTGCTATTCAGGCAGCCTTCCACTTGACAGTGACTTGCACTGAGGATCTGCAGCAGGGCCCAGAGGACACGGAACGGGGAGCGGAGGCACAAGCTGCACGCATCAGATGAGGCCTGGCTACAGGGCAGCCATGCAACGGCCCTGACCGAGGCTCTGCAGCAGCACCTCAGCAGTGGGCAGCAGAGGAGGTTTCAAGGCAATCTTGCTGATACCGGCACACGCGTTTTCTCCATCTGCCAATTTTCTCTGGAGATGGAGATAATCTGTTACCTAGCTCTGGTCCTCCTCATTAATAAACGCAACTGGGGTGCTTTCTGTTTGGTTTGGTCTTAATTAAGACTCCTACCAATGTTCCTGTCCATCATCTCAGAAAATGGCTCAGGAGGACATCAACTTCCTTTCACAGTAATTTTTCACCTTTGCTCTTCGCTGAATATATAAAACATCACAGTGGGTACAGATTCCAATATTTACAGAATACTTATGTAAGCAGCTATAAATCTTTTTACTTGGAAGCTCTCTCTTCAAGTTACCATTACCATCCATCTGACTAATAAATGTACTTATAAATGTGCATGTTTTCACATCTCCCTCACCAACACGGTGTCACCGTGCTTGCTAATCATGATACAATTATTCAGGACCAGCGCTGCAAGTCTGCTCTTTCTTCCTCGACACAGGGAGCTCACTGCCTGTTAGCCAGGCTGGGGTTTTTATTCTATAAATGCTCTCAGATATTTTTCATTCCACTGATGTGAAATTAAATGCTTATATTATGGGAAACTTTGGGATACGCTTACTCCACTTTTTAAAAAATAAAATCCACACACAAACTTGCAATATAAATATTGCTTTACTAGGGAAAAGACATTTATGGCCACGTATGCGTAGTTCATATGCCAACAAATCAGTAATTTGAAATCATTAACAATCTTTAGTTTGTATAACAGAGTAAGTAAAAACATTAATTTAAATATCTTTCCACACAGCAAAACTCTACTGACATCAGCATATTACCAAAACCAATTTTCTTACATCAGCTCACATCTTCCTCTAATTCTGTAGCATAGCTCTGGGGAGTTGCTACAAGGTCTGTGTAAACTGAAAATCTAAATAACATTATGACGCCTGTTACAGAACTAATTTATAATCTAATACCCTAGCTGAATTTAATATCCTACTTATTTATTCAAGCAAAATATCTGGAAAAGATAGGCCAAATCATAATGCAGTTGTTATGAAAATGGGAAAAATAAAGAGGAACTCTAAGAACGCATAATAGTAATTGCTAGGGACAGGTACAAGCAAGAACTGTTGCCCGTCCATCACATGAACAAAAGCTTCAGTACCTTAATAATTGGAATGCTTGTTTCATAATTCAATTATTGACAAATTCAGTATTTTACATCAGATCTGGAAACTGAAAATGCTCCTTCAATTAATGCTATTAGGTGCACACTACAGCAACGTGTAACTTGTCAGGTATCTGACAAACAGCTACTTCCTCATCAATCACCTTTAATAACTTGTTTTTTTTCCTGGATTGAACTGCTGAGCTTTATAGCACTATTTACAAACATGTACTTTCAATACAAGTACAGCCATACAAGCATCTTAACTTTCAAATTAATGAACACTGACTATGACTATGGCTAGAGAATTTAGTTCTTCATTTGCCCACCCTATGTCCTTCCATATGAGCACACCTTTCATTGTTTTTTAAAACACAGTTTTATAAAAATGTTTAGGATCACAGCAGGAGACAAAAACAAACAGGCTAAAATGATTCACAAAACATTTTGCTATTGAAGTGTCACTGCTGGATAAGCCCTGTTAGTTAGCCTGGCAGCAACAGCATTTTATAAAAACTTTGCAGACCTGAACAGCATATTTATATGGCAGCACTGAATGCCCACAAAAAGGACAGCATCCATTTTTTAGCCAACTTAATACCCACCGTGGAGGTCTGCATAAATCATCTCACAGCAAATGCATAACCTTAGTGCCTGACTTGAATTGGGTCGCAGTCCAAGCTATCAGCCTGCACCTAGCATTCAGCTATATCAGAGATAGCCACTGACCATAACACTGCGGTGACTGCCATAAGTCACATAAATAGCATCAATGGCACAAAAACCACAAATACACATCTTTTAATACTGTGAATAGTCAAATATCTTCACTGAGACACCCAGCTAACTGCAAGAGCAAAGCTGTATTGAGACTGCTGTGAAAATGCAATTACCAAGTTCAGCCAATTTGTTTCGGTGAGGGTTTGGGTATAGAGAGTAAAGAAGTGGGTGAAACCCCACCTACTTGGAAGCACAAGCCACAGAGGCAGAAGCTGGACATCTCTGCTACCCCTGACAGTGCCACCATGCTTGAGGACACAGTTTGATAGGCATATTTGAGTTTAAACATCACACCTCACTAGCAACAGTAAAAGCTCTCAGAAGATTGAGCAAAGGCTGCTGTCCAAGACAAGCAGATGACAGTTAGATATTCCCCATCCACCTTCCTCAGAAAAGAATATACAGAAACAGACACTCCACATCCTAATCCCTGCTTAGTGAGATGCTCCTTCCCCTTCCCAATGAACGTGTCTCTATGGATTCCTTTAAAAGTCAACTCACTGCCAGCTTCCTTCAGAAAGCTAAATGCTCCTCCAGCACTTGCCCTTGAGCTGTCCCTTCACTTCCTCCCACAGACCCCCAAGTGTCTCTGCCTCCGCAAATCACAGAATCATAGAATCATAAAAGTTAGAAAAGACCACTGAAATCATCTAGTCCAACTGTCAACCTGTCACCACCATGCCCACTAAACCACTTAACTCCCTCAGTACCACATCTATATGTTTCTTGAAAATTTCCTAGGATGATGACTTCAACTTTCTCAGGCAACCTGTTCCAGTGTCTCACAACACACACTGTGAAGAATTTATTTTTTTTTTCATACCCAACCTGAACTTCCCCTGGCACAACTCAAGTCCATTGCCTCTCATCCTAACACTGTCACTGGGAGGACAAGCCCCATCTCACTACAACCACTTTTCAGGAAGCTGTAAGAGCTATGTCTCCCCAGAGCCTCCTCTTCACCATACTAAACAATCCCTCAGCCACTTCCCGTATGACCTTTCACCAGTTCCATTGCCCTTCTCTGGCAAAGCCAAAGGAAAGCAGCTCCACAGCAGCAGGAAAGCCCTCGGCCTGCATTCCTCACAGCAGATTTCACCTGAGCTAAAAAAGGAAAGAGGAGGCCAAAAAGCAAGGTCTGCCGGGTCACAGGAATCACTCAGCAGAGATGTGGGCAAGGGGACAAATAAGAGGAGCAGCCACCAGCACTACTCTTCTCCACTAATTACACCAGAGAAGGATGCTTCTGCTGGAGAGTTACACACATCTTATTCTTCTCCTGTCTTCTGCTCTGCTTGAGAGAAAGGAAGGCAGCAAAGAAAAATTTGTCTAAATACAACTAGAAGTGCAACCCCGTTGTCCCTCAGGGTATAAAGCTGCAATGGAAGCCATTCCAAGTGTACTGCCCAAAAATGTTCTGAGACATCACACTATTTTATCTGCTTTACTTATTGTAAAAATACAGATTAGAGGAAAAAATAATAATAATATGAAATTACCTTATATAACCTTAAAATATAACACAATACACATATATTCCATTTGAGTCCAGTTAGCCCTATCAGACCAGACCAGACATAATCTTCTTCCAAGAGCACTACAAAAATAGCCCTCACATTATTAAGTTACTAGATGTGGTAGAGAAGTGCCCTGGGGAAATTGGGGACAAAGGTTTGTGGTGATAGAGAGTGCGTTTGGTTTGATTTTTTAGTACCTTCTGTTGTTTCCATTTCTTAGGACTACCAGGGCAGAAACAGTCACCAGCCAAAGTTAAATAAGCTACACATGGAACCCCACATAAATGTCTTTCAGACAAATTTTAACTTCTTACTTTCACTACTCGTACAGCACTGTACAATATTTTATGATGAGAGAATCATAAAATGCAAGAGGTTCCCAGCTCTCAGTTCCTTTCAGGAAGACAGGAAACCTCACTCAATGATTTGGGGCATGAAGGCTCTTTTTTCTTTCTTACAACAAAATACTCAAACCTGCTTGCATTTTTCTCCATTGATCCTTCACTAAGGGAAATTATTTTGGACAGCAGCATGGCCAGCTGCTCCTAATTATAAACCAGGTCTCCAGCATATGTGCACAGCACAGAGGGCCATTCTAGCAGTAGGAAGAATAAAGCAGCACATGCAAGGCAGCCACCCAAAGGGCCAAGGGCTGCAGTCCTGCGCACACCTGCAGTGAGCTCACTCCCAGCGCCCACACCAGCCCTTCCCCATACAAATGCTACAGGATTTGGAGGAAAGCGAGTGTAGATCTCAAACAACACAAAACTGTCACAGTCTTATCAACCAACTCCTTCTCAGCTATTTCACAGTTGCTTCTAAGACATTCTTTAATAGCCATATTTGCTAGGGTTTTTCTTTCAAGTAAGAACAGACAAATATGGCCCAAGGGCCAAATGCATCCCTCAAAGCACTACACTATGGCCTGAGGCCACTCTCTTGTCTCAAATATTTAAGGACTGCAGAAATGCAGGGAACTATAGAGAACATCTTGCCCAACCCCTTATGAAGAGATGCCAATCACAGCGTTATTTCAATGTGCTCTCCAAGAAATCAACATTAATAATCAAGCCCAAACTTTGCCTCATTGTTTCCTGTTACACGTATGCTGAGGGTGGCTCTAACCAACCAGAATCATTCACAGGAAGGGGTGCTGAGGGCCAAGAAGCTCTCACCAAAGCATAAGGATCGTCTCAAATCCTTATCACCTCTGATGTGAACTTTCAACAAAACTCAGTGCAGTTAGTCTAATTCCTCATAGCTAAAGTGCTTCTTTTTTTTCTGCTGTTTTTATGGCTGTTTTCGCTCCTTTCCTCCTCCACCAATGGCTGAAAATACAGAAGGTTTTATCATTTTAAGGGAAACATTTATGATTCCATCTGTTGTACTGCAGTACACTTGCATCTAAGCTCCAAATATGGTGGGTATGCTTATTATGCTTTTTATTCCTCTGGGTTTTTTTCCTTTTGTCTTAGAAGGAGGCACAAATGCAAATTTGTGACACTCTCTTTGCTGTTAGCAACTTGGCCACACCATCCTTACAGTCAAAAACTCAGCGTCCAGTCAGATGAGGAGTAAAATAACAGAGAACGCAGAAAACAAAGCAATAAAAATAAATAAATAATCAAAAGAAAAAGGGAATTTAAGAAGGTGAAGAAACGATGCACTATTCTATATACGCAATAAGTATTCCCAGCTAAGTGGCAAAGAGAAAGCCTTGGCTAGTGCAGCTGAGGTCCTAGCATGGTAACTAGCATGTTCATGCCGTATGTTCAATAAGCACTGACCAATGCCATCTGTTTCTCATGTCTGTGGTAAAGGGAGCCAAAATCTACCTGATTTGTCACACCTGCTCTCAACTTCCTTCCCTCTCCAAATGGCAAGCACTTACTAAAAGTATAAAAGCACTCCTTGTTAGTCACAAATCTCAGGAGCATGCGTGTCTGCATTTGTATCTTGAGGGGCAGAAATCTTTCCCTAGCCTTTCAAAATGTGCCAGAAAAATATGTGACATCCTCTAATAACTGCAGGGCAGATTTTCCAAGTCAGGCATACGCAACTGAGCAAGCCTTATTTATGCAAGCAAATAGCAGATGTGCACGTACAGATACTGACCTGCTCGCGCATGCAGGATGTCCATATTGTACAGCTGTGCTGATCCTGTGGCACAGCTTTATTTTCAAAAGCCTACTCTCACTTGTGGAATTTCAAATGCTGACTGCAAGCAAAATATGTTCATTTATGCTATTCATCCACGTACTGGTGGTATTCAGGTGGAGCTCAAAGCAGTTTGCCAAAGAAAAAATGACAAAGTCTTTCAAAAGAGGTAGGAGAAATGTATGGGAATCAAAAGATTTATATCAGTCTATACCCATCCACTGTGTTAACAGCACTGCCATTTATATAACATCCTACCTAAAAAACAGTCTCGAGAATAATTATTTTTTAGTATTTGAGAATTAGATCCTGACAGAGGGCAATTGAAGCAGCGTTGAGTTTTTTATGAACATGCACTGACAAGTCAGATTGCTGTAGGACAAATACAAAAAGTGAAATGGAAGAGCAAGGGAATATCAGAACTGGGAGGCACTGTCATACAAGTAATGGGCAGATCCTTACATCTTTGTCCTGCAATGGTTCAGCTGCATTGGTGGAGCTCAGCAGACAATGAAGAAAGTAAATGATGAAGAAAAATAAAAAGGATTCTCAAAGCTGCTGAGAAAGGAATAGAAGATTTTGGCTCTGACCTCACCCAGTCATGGAGCCAAGGTCCTTTTTTAAATCCTTATTTAGAAACCTAAAGATGTGACCTGATTTCAAAAAGTAGCAAGCACCCAAAAGATCACTTCAGTGTAGATAACTGCATGAATACATATCTTTTCCACTGCTAAAAGTTTCATGAAGCTACTGTGTCACCTATAAGATCAATGGGATCGGGAGGTGTGAGGTATCTCATAAGATCAAGACGATCTAGTTAGGAAATAGTCCAATTCCTATACAATTTACCCTTTCTTTCTCCATCTAAGTTCAAAACAAAAGAAAAATTACAAGTTCCACTCAAGTGGCATTGACTTGTGAAGCCTTAATAAAACCCAGAATGTGAGCTACCAGTACCATTACGCACATAAAATACGTCCTTTAAACTTTTCACAGTAAGTTTAATTTGGTGTTGCCATTGTTTGAACATTTTCCAAAGCTTTCCTTCATGAATACTGTAAGCTTAACCTAGTTTAGTCAGAAATATGTCTCATTCCAGCACACCTCAGAACAGCTCAGTTTGGGAAGTGACAAACAACCAAGCAAACCCAGTTTGCTTAAAATAAGAAAATATGCATTTTTTCTTTTGTAAAGGAGATGTAGCTCTTTACAGAAGGAGAAATATTGTGCTTAAGAATCCTAGGTGAATGTGGGGATTGTGGGCAGGGAGAGGAGTTGGTGATTTTTTGTTTGTTTGTTTCTGGAGGAGGAATTCTTCTGAATTTCATCATCCCTGCCACTGTCATGGAGAAGAATCCCATGGTCTTACATGGTGTGACAACTTACAACAGACTGCTGTCCAAAAATGCCAGTCAACTTGACTGATTTAAATATAGTGATACCATTTCACCACTACATCATCAGCCTTTCCTACGAAGTAGATACCTGAGCTTTACTGAAGCATTCCTGTTTTAGAAAAACTTACTTTTTCTGCATCGATTTGCTACAGAAAAGACCCCTGCTTCTGCCTTAACAAAGCTCTGTGGTGCCGAGTTTCAATTAAAAAATTCTAAATAAATATACCCATTTTGAATGCTGCCAGTACTTCACACAAAAGTAACAGCACTATATTGCAGTGAGACAAAGATTTGTAGTCATATATTTAAAACGTGTGCACAGCTACACATGTGGGAACACACACTCAAGTAGAGAAAGTCAAAATTGAAAGGTAATCCCCCAACTACTTTGCTGCAACTAAACCAAAGTATATTCCAGTTTCTTGATTTGGTTTGGTTTTTGGTGGTGTTTTGTTCATTTTTGGTTTGTTGGGGGTCTTTTTGTTGCTTGTCTGGTTGGTTTGGTTTTAATACAGGTTCTGAGAGCAGAAAATGTTTCTGGTTCAAATTTGAATAAATTACAATTTACTCTTTAAAATGGTAACTATTATGATTTTTAATATATCTGTTATTTTGGTCAATTCATAAATCCCTTCATGCAAAAATACCAACAACTTTAATTTGAAGGTAGATCTTACCATTACCATGGTAGGTCTTAACATTCTTCTGCAACCTGTTCAAGTCTACCTATACACAGAATATATATATTATTCACTGCTGTGTTTGCTGACCGAACAAGCAAATTAATCTCCATAAATTGTAAAAGAATGTGAGAAATACGATCTAAAGACTGAATATTCGCCCATTTTCAATACCAACTCTTGATACACACTACTAAATCTGCTTTTCTTCATTCAAACAAATGCAGAATTCTGTCAAATTTTGCTGTTAATAAATATATGCTTTTTTAATTATAGAAATTTTTATACTCAGTCCCTCTCCCTGTTTTACCATTTATTGGTAAAGCAATTTACCAATATTTGGGCCAATAAACTACATGCTCTGTCTCACAAAGTTAACACTAAGAGTATGGTAATTAATTCTTTAATACAAAAAAATCTGAAATGGATGTTAGTCACAGATGCAATTTTCAACAGTCAACAACTATTCAGGAAGTACCCTTCAAATGTAACACTTTGCATTTCGGTAGGAAATTAAGGACATTTCAGTATATATAGTTGATAGGCAAATCTGTAAAGGAAGTATTTTACAGTGTTGTACAGACATAAAATAGGGCAGTTTGTGATCACATGAAAGACTTGGTTTTAAAGGAACCAAAAAGTTCAGTGAAATGAGAGACACTACGAGAAGAGCTTCAATCCAGTTACTAAAACTTCCCTCAGATTTTACTATTATTCCTAATACTTTCTCCACTATCCCTTTGTTTCCATCACTCTGGATAGATTCTCCACTGTTCAAACAAGTCTTGCTGGAGCATTCCTGGCAACATCCACATCAGGTTTTTGTTTTGTTGGTGGTTTTCAGGTTGTGGGGTGTTTTGAATTGGTTTGGTTTTTTGTTTTGTTTTTGAGTCTTCCACTCCTCAGCACTTCCCTGAAATGCTCACTGATGTTAATCTTTCAAACCCGAGCACATTTATTTCTTTACTTTCATGCTGATGAGCTTACAATAGGAACATCAGAGGACAAATGTAGAAAGTCTAGGCCATGAACTTGCTGGCTCCTCTCTACTTTCCAGCTTCAAACACAACACCTGTATAGAGCACATCATGACAGAGAAAACCAAACCACAATACATACTGCACAGCACTCAGGCATGCCATGCGAAGACACTTATACTTTACAGCAAAACATTTGACTGATGATGCAAGGAAGCACAGAGCCTCTCTCTTTACTTGGCCACTGCCAGGTGCTCAGTGAGGAGTGCCTACAAGGAGCCACTCCATGATGAAACATAACAAAATGCTGTCTCTACAGAGAAAAGAAAGTTTCTTCTCATTACTTTTTGTCGCAAGGCATTGATGTCCATAAAGTATCATTTTTATCCAAAAATAAACTGAAGTATTATTATTCTTATTATTCATCTAAAAGGTTCTAAAAGCTCAGCTTTTCACTACTACACACCAGACTTCAGGAACTCCCCCAAGACGCCTGGACACAGCACAGATCCTCCTTCCTGCTAAGCAGTACTTACTATCTTCACAGAAACTGGGGCCCAAGTGTTCATTGCTCATGGTACATACTATGCACATGATGTGGGCAACATTTAGAACTTCTTATTTCAAATACTCACTTGAAATGATTACATT
The DNA here is from genome assembly GCF_951394365.1 of Tetrao urogallus. Taxonomy (NCBI): domain Eukaryota; kingdom Metazoa; phylum Chordata; class Aves; order Galliformes; family Phasianidae; genus Tetrao; species Tetrao urogallus. The sequence goes on along the minus strand of NC_136817.1, from coordinate 53,907,403 downwards.
TGAGAATAAAAGCATATCAATATTAAGCATGTGGATTCAAGAAAGACCTCTATTTCAGACGTTCTGCACATCTCATTGCCCCAGTTACAACATTTAAAATGGGAATAACTGCACTTTTCTCCTGACAATTACAATATAAAAATAAAAACACTAACTCAGTGACACGTAAAATAGACAGTGACAGATAAATACATAGATAAATAAGTTTCATTTAATAGGATGCTTCCCTCATCTTGCCATTTCTATGTGATGAAAAAAGGTGAACAAGGAATCTCACCAGGCTGTTTTCTGTATTGCTGTTTCCTATGGCTTCCATCATTAATCTCAGCTCAAAATGAAGTAATTTCATCTCCTTAATTTCTGTCTTTTGGAAGACTATCCACTAATCTAGTTACAGCCACTGCATCTTTTCATTTCTGCAATGCAGCCAACTATTCTGAAGCACATATATTTATGACGAAAAGCAATGTCTTACACAATTATCAATGAATTGCCAGTAGGAGTATATATAAATACAAATAAACGTAAACAACTGGTAAAATAGCATATGCCTTCTAATTTCTTGTCACATAGATTACTGCTATGTATTTCATATCTCTAGTTTTCCACATAAAGTCAACTCAAATGCCACTTTTTCTACAAAAGATTGCTTATTCCATGAAAAGCTGAGGTAATTACGTTGTTTTATGCTCAAACTATTAATGAAATTACTAGGAAGCTTCTCTCAGAATAAATAACCAGAATAGGGCAAGTAGAAGATTACAATAAAGGTCAGTACACAGTTATAATTTTGGGTTAAAAAAGGACAAGAAATATGGTCTTCTTGTCTGCCAGAGATTGTTGAATATATGTAGTTCTAGGAAGCTGTTTGTTTGTTTTTAAAGTGGGAGTCATCTAAACTCTTGAATTTTACAATCTTTTTCATCAACTTCAATGTTTACAGCACAAAACAGTAAGATTTTATGCACTTGAAAGAGCTCTCTTACCCATACGGCAGCCATTGAAAATACTTGTGTTCAGGAGCTGGTTATCACCCACAGCTGGTAACTTAGATCATAGCAAACTTCTTGAGCATAGCACACACACAGGCACGTTTTCTGTATCTGTTTACATGCACGTACACACAAGTAACTCTGTATGCATGCATGTATTTTTGCATGCGTAAAGAAGCATGCATGACAATTCCCACTCAAATCTCCACTCCAGATCTGATTGAAATGTATTGAAAAAATTTGTCATTACAGGCTTGGATATCCATCACTTGAAATTGCATATTTACACATCCAGTAGTACGACTGAAAATGGTGCATGAAATAACTGCTCATTAGCAGGTCTTAAATTCTAGGAACTCTCACTGAATGCTTTAGGACAGCCAAGGGACAAAGATGGATGAGGATGTGAATATCACCATGAAGCTCACAGCAGCTTTGAAAAGATGACACTTTTCATGCTTCATATTCTAATTATTTTTTGTTCATTTTCAATGCAGCAATATTCTTGTTCATATTACTTTGATTTGTTGTCAATTTAGAGCATCTTATGTATTGTTACTATTTATGATTTCATCTATTTATTGGAGAGATACATTCAACTTCTATGAAGCTCATCAAGAACTACTGTGATTTTAAAGAAATTCAATTTGAAAATATATGGATTTTTGATCGAATTAAAACCTAAAAACCTAAAGGCAGATGCTATAAACCACACTGCTTGTATATGCTTCAGGAACTAGTTCTGGATTTTCAAAAATCTGTACCAATTTTCTGTGTTTTACATGCACACACAATATGTTAAAACAATCCCAACAAGCCTTCTTCAAGCTAGCATGCTATTAATGTATAAAAAAGCCTTTCATCCTCCATTTTAGAAACTACAGTACCACATTCCTATTTTCTGTTTCCAAATCTGCTTAAGAATCAAGGTAGCTCGTAAGAATATGACTTCTTAATTCATTCATCAGCACAAAGAAAAAAACAGTGGTTGAATAATACTTGTGATACCCGATACACTACAAAAAGCCTGACATCATGAACAATTCAGTACATCAAAAATATGTTCTGAATAATCTCTCTCCCAAATGCAGTAGTGGGGCAGTGCACAGCCACTGGTTTAAAGAATATTTATTTAAATTAGCGATGGATTAGTGATGGCAAAAGCATCAGCAGAAGCTAGTCACCACATCGGTAGTTAGCATCCTGTCCCCGGGCCGTTCAGAAAGCACATCTGGTGAGTGGAAGCAGTACCGTGATGAAAATGATCTGGTTCTGGAGTATATTTATACCTTCTCAAGTACAGCTCTTTGTTTTGGTTAATTGTCCTTCTTAAGCAATTAAGAGAGAAAAGAAGCTACTCCATACATTTGCGTGCTGCTATATTACCGCCCAGCTTGGTATGTTAATACAAATACTAAACTATTTTTCATATATGCAATTAGTTACCATGTAATATGGAGAACAGGTTTTAGACAGGACAGCTAAGGTTTCCTTGTGACAAATGGAAGAAAAAGACAACTGCATCTCCAAAAAAGGTTATTTCTTCTTTGGCTTGGGACTTTAGGCAGAATTCTAAAAAGTGATAGAGGAATTGGAGCATAAGGCACGCAATTGTAAGAAGAGAGCTGTTATCTTTTGTTTTTAATATTAACAATGATGAAGTGATGGTTTTCCTTAAAAGAATAATGCACACTGTGTAAATACATTGTGAGAAAAAAGACTGCGAGAGAAATGTAATTGTATTCTTGTGACTCGGAAAGCTGTTCCATCTACAAGGTTAAAAAGAAAAAGTTATTTTGAGGTGGGCAATGAAAAGGAGGCATTGCTCATAGAAATTAGTTGGCACAGAGTGTCTAAATGGAAGAATTATCAATCCAGATCATGATGTGTCAGCTTCTAATGAGAAAGGCAGGATGCAAAAATAACATCTCAGTGCAAGCATTTAGCCAGAATAGATGCTATTTACTTTACTAATGTTGCCTTTACTGGTGTAAGAAAAAAAAAAAAAAAAAAGGAAAAAAAAAACAAATAAAAAGAAAGAGGATTGTATTAGGCCATCACGCTCCCATCTTTTCAATTACAGAGATAGAACAATCTCAGATTCCAAAGCTAACTACAAATCAAAATTGTGTTATGTTATCTACTGAGACACAAATGGAAAATAAATACTGTTAACTGTCACTTTCCATTAGGTAACAGAAATTCAATTACATTTCAAACAAGCCTCCATGTCAACAGAATAAATCTGTTTCATAAATGAGCAGGTAACCATTTTTGATTCTAACTTCCCAAAGGGAAAAAATCAATTTTAATCACAATTGTTCATTTTTCGCCGTATGAATGTTTTGGAGCAAAGTACATCATCTGACCTAATAAATACCATTGTAGAGCACCGACAGTTAGGAAAAAGGGGCAGGGAAAGGAGTTGAATTATGAAATTGTTCTGCTGATACATTCTGAAGATTCACACTGCCTAACTGAACTACAGAACATCAGCTTCCCTGCTTGATTTTACCAGAAGATCAGAAATGCACAGGAAACATCAGCAACTGGAGTTCACCAGGATGTAACAGCCACGTTAAAAGCCACGCATTTTATTGGGGTGATTATATTTTGAGAGCTTAAGGCAAGCAGTAAGGAATATTTTCAGAAAGAAGGGGCACCACTCTCACCTCAGATGTGAACAAAAATACATGCAGGCTGCATGAGACACTTCAGAAATACAGGATATTGTTTGGTGGATCCCAAAGTATCTTCTCACTGAAGGGACCACCAGAGTGGTGACAGAAAATGAAAAAAATCTGAAATTGAGATCTATTTCCGAGATTCTTTTGTAAATCTTTGTGTCAGCCTTTGGAAATAGCAATCCTGTTTCACCTGCACAAGACCCTTGGCTTGAGTGATGCCTACACTGATGCAGAACAAAAGAAAGATGCAGCATGAAAAGCAAGTAGACAAAAACTTCATCATTTGAAGTATTAAAAAGGAATTATGAAGTCAAAGAAAGTCCTCAATACAAGTAGGAGATTCCAAAAGCACAGCCTGCAGTAGGAGCTGAGGTGGCCTAATATGCCACCTGAGCTTTAGTAGTTGAGTTAAGCAAAGCATGATGTCTGCAATCTAAAACCTTTCTTAGAATTGCTGTCCATTAATAATACTCGAAATAGGCAACTTTACATCTGCCTGGTACTGTCAAAGACAGGATGGTTAAAAATAGTGAAAATAGATAAATTCAACTCTACTCCTTTCAGAACAACCAACCTTCCTCAGTTTCAAATATTTTTGTGAATCTGACCCCATTTATTGTACTTCTGCCTTTATATAACTTTCTTAGGGCAAAGAGATGGTATTTCCCAGTCAAGAAAAAAACCATCCTATTTCGAATGTTCTGATATGCTATGTTCTGTATACAACTATAAAAACAAACTTTATGCCGTATCATTTATGAGAATATAGGCACGGTCGTACCGGTCAGTCAGGGTTCATACTGTCTGTATTGGATCAGTCCCATGGTCAATCTTGCCTATCCTCAACTGGGTGGTTTTCATTCAAACTCCAGGGAAGCCAGAAAAGAACAAGTACACACAGTCTCTCTCCCCTCCAAAATCCCCACCACCATCACCATCACCACCTCCACTCTTCAGGCTGATGGCATTTCCATTTCTTGATGCAGTTTCTCTATTTCTCAACAGATCTCTCTTTCAATTACCTTTTCAGTACAACCTTGAACCAACATTAACCTTTTGCATACAGAACCTTTTCTTGTCAAGCCTTCATGATAAATGTTTCCTAAGTAGCAGTTTCCAGCCCCAAAGGTGCACTGTAAGAGATCAATCCAAGTATTGAAAGAAGCAAGGATCAAGAGAACTGCACTACTAATACGAATGTATGATTGTGTTTTCAACCTCAAGGATGAAGGTGAGAAGTTGTGCAGAATCCATGTCACCAAAGGTACATCATTTTTACTCTTCAGACAGAGGGTGTGTTGATTACTACTTACACAAAACACATACTGCAGCGTAACAAAATTCCTCACGAGTTCTGTGGTGTTCTGTCCCATCTGGAATACTCTAAGAACCTGTCCATAACAATCCGAGTGAACAAAATTGAGTGAAGGAACATTATGCAGAATTTCCAGAAGCTTCTTGGTATGAATTTGCTTAGAAAACTTGGAAATACAGTCACAAAGGCCAAATATTCTGGGGCAGGGAGTGGGTAGCGAAGGTTCCTTGGGAACTCAGAAAACCTAACATTACATTCCTGTTTCAAGACTACCTCCCTTCCCTATCTATAGAGGACACCTTGTAGACCAGCCCCCATACCTCAACATTAGTTCTTGTGAGTATTCAGTGTGGCACATCCATTTTATAGGTATGTTCTTGCTGTAAACTAAAAAACTAACTAAAGGATCAGAATTAGGAACAAGGAGCACAAAATAACTAGTGTAGAAAGAAAGCACGACCAGAGGATCAATACTCTGAGTGCCACAGTTATTCATATTTACTAATAACTGAAAGCTGACACGCTATAAGTAATAAGAACGTGAAATTTGCTGACTACAGAGAACTATTTAGGGTAGACAAGACTACCCTAAATAGGTACCACAAAGGATTGTGAGGAACTCCAGAAGGACCTTTAAAAAACTAGGTAATTGGACAACCTGACAGCAGATGAAATTCACTGTGAAAAAAAAGTGCAGAGTAGGGTACACTAGAAGGAACAAATTTAAAGCCACTTGTACATACTGATGGATTCTGAATTAGTTATAACCTCTCAGGAAAAAAAGATGCAAGATTCATCATGGGCACTTCAATGAAGATGTTCTCTCAATACACATGAGGGGTCAAAAAAGTGAACAGGATGTTACGATGTATTGAAAAGGGAATACAGAGTATGAAAAATATTAATATACTGCCATTTATATTGCCATCTGTAAATTAATGGCATATACCCCCTTGAATACATTACCTCTGTCAAGTAGGACATCAAAAAATAGTTGAAAGGACATCAAGGATAAAAATCCTCCCTCCCTTACAGGAAAGACAGTCCCTAATGAAAGCAGTTGAAATAGAATGTTCCATTGCAGGCAGATTATTCCATAGCTGTTTGTGTCAGCCTCCCTCCTCTGAAGTAGTATACAATACCCAACAACACAAGCAGGATGCAAGGCCAGGCAGACCTTTGCTCACATGACGATGCCTGTTTTTTAATTAGAACCTTTAAAATGAATTATCTACATTTCAGGGAACACATTAGCAGGGATACACAAGTCCAAAGTAAGACTTGATGAAAGACTTGCCTGTTCTAGTATAGTAAGTCCACAACCTGGACAGCTGATTTAGTGACACTGAACAGAGGGAACGCTGATGTACTCCATACTTTCTTTGTCCATGTCTTCACCAACCGTGTCCCAAAGCTTTCAGTGTTGAGAGGCAGAGTCTGAGGAGCAGATGACCAGCAGTAGATGGCAATCATGCCCACAGATGTCCATGCAACCAGATGTGCTGCAGGGGGTTCACAGTGCTGACTGATGCACTCTGTCGCCTTTGAAAGGCGTTGGAGTTCAGGCCAAGTGAACTACAAGAAGGCAAATCTTGCGCCTGTCCATAGAACAGGCAAAAAGAACCCAGGGAACACAAGCCTGTCAACCGAATTTTGTCACTAAGAAAACCATGAAGCAAATTCTCCTGGAACACTTTTCTTCAACAGGTGATATTCCTCATTTCTGGAGTTAGCATCCCAGGTACTTTTTCAGGCAAAATTCTATTACACTGCACTACTTCCCAACCAACATGACATGTAAAACATTTGTTCTCAGTGTGTTGCTACTTTTCAATGAAGGTAAATATTGGGAAAAAAAAATACAAGAGGCACAGAGTTTACTCTGCAATTGAATTTAGCTTGGGATTCAAGATTTGACATAATTGACATCAATTATGTAAAATTTCTAAGTACATGTAAGAATACATACAAGGAGAAGGACATTCTCAACTGACAATAAGAAGGGCAACACCAATGACAGTGTGAGAGCAAGACAGACCAAAGAACGAGACGAAAATGGAAACCAATGTAATCAAACAGATATCATCACAGGTTTTAAGGAGAAAGACTTGAAACTGACAGGACTGAGAAGTGGTCTGAAATTGACTTGTAAACCTACTCTTCTTTTTGTGTCTGTTCCCAAGTATAAAGCATCACTCTGCAAAAATGAACATGGTGATTCCTCAAGTGTTTGACTCCTCTGGTATGTATAACCACAGGCAAAAATTTCTTAATGGGTGATACTATTCCTCTCCCAATGGAAATCTAGAGCTAATTTCACACTAGAAATAATTTATGTTAGAATTACTGAACCCAGAACAACTCAAGTTTTAGGTTCTTAAAAAACCCAGTACAAATTGAACTGCTTTGGAATAAATAAATTATACGCACAAGCACACAAAGACAATAGACACACGTATACGTTTATGCATACTGATCATGAGAACATTTGGAAAACCTTGTACCTGCTATGCACCTGTCACCTCACTCAATAGCAAAACTAATCTGAAAGTATTCTACAGTTCATGGAAGATAAAATTCAGATATATTTATTTCCTTGTTAAAGAACAGAAAGATACCACATCTCTTTGCAGATTTAAACAACTGAGATAGACAACAGGTTTTTCAGCCTATTAACAGAAAATAACAGTAACAAAAAGCATCATCAGAAATGATTTTTTTCAGGTTAAGCCAGAAATGTTATTCAAACAATTTTGAGAAAGAAAAGGTCATATAAAATGAATGAAAAGAACATAATCTTTAGACTGAGAATTAAACAGTGTGCTTGGTCTTAAGTACTGCAATTCAATTCTAATCAATTACCAAAAAACTACACCAAAACCCAGAAATCACTTCAGTATTGAAAAATGGGAATGCCTTATTTGGAAAACTTGTAAACTAAACACTTCCTTAACTCTTCTGGAATTTTTAACGTTAAGTAGGTGGATAATAAAATTCAAATGTATGGCTAAGCTTTCCCATGTCATCTAGGCAGTATCCTTATTGGGGAAAAAAAATCCACCAAAAAACATCATACAGGGTTAACCAACAATCTAGTGCGTTTTCCTAAGTAATACTCACAGAAAAATAAACCAGATTTCCGCCAGTTACATGCCAGAAAAACAAATTTAAATCACAATTAGCTTGCCAAGGGGCTCAATTGAGATTATTTATTTCCATGCTGCCTTTCTAAAACTGGCATTAGAAGATGTGGAGCTAACAATAGCATTAACAATTCTTTATACTGATGAATTGTAAAAGCTTGTTCAGAATTGGAAGATTCTGTTTTCTGCAGACCTGGAACTACTTCAGGTCCACCTAGCCAATAGAAAGAGTAAAAGAAGTAATACATGATGCATCTGAAAATACGCCTGCTGCACTCGGTGAAGTCTTGTACAGGCACATACAGGGGTGATTTCACATACTGCTAATGCCACAAATTAATACATTTTCTTCCAGTTTAGCATGGGAGAAAATTAATTTAAAAACACTTCTAGATATTGAAGCTTGGCTGATATCTTAGTTATGGCAAATGAACCTGAAATAGTCAAATCTTCCATCTAAAGGAAGATGTTGATTAATTTGGGAAGACGAACACTCACTCACACTCCTCTCTTCCAAATGATTTTTGCCATATTCATCAGTTACTTTTCTTTATTACATCTTAAAGATAAACATTCTATGCATTCATATCAACGAACACGATTCTGAAAGTTATATTCTTTTGATACATTAATTGGCCATCACGAAAAATGGAGCAGAAAATATTATTCATAGAAGCATCACGCCACTGTGCCTCATAGCTTCAGAACACTTCACATACATTCCTTCCTCTCCCCAGCACCCCGTCAAGCAGATAAACCCAGGTTGTCCCAGTCTGCAGACAGAAAAGGAGTAACAAAAGAAACCAGGGCCTGAACAGCCAAAGGGTTTCATTAAGCAGGCTACTCCAGCAACCAGCTCTCCTGGCAGCTCATGGGCAGAGGCTCTGGACAGCTGCACAGCTCCTGCTGACACTGCCTTCTGCACCTGAGGCTGTCTCTGCAGATGAGCCAACTATTCTGGCACCTTGGTTTAGGGACCCCTAACAGCATACACAGCTAGTGAAACTTCTGCAGACTTGTGTCCCTAATCAGGAGTAGTGGTCATTACGACATTCATTCTGTACCGCGGAAAATACAAATTACCTCAGACATTTTAGGTAATTATTTATGCACAAGGGGTGGTATCATGACAGGAAATTATGCAGAGCAGATTAAACCGACCACATTTTAATATGGAAGAAAATTAAAGCAAGATTTCCCAAATACAGTTGTCTAAAAAACAGACTTGAAATGCCTTACTGAGATGCCTGACATTCAAAACTGCTGAGTATGCAGGAGTTTCCCAAGTCAGACACCAAATGAGAAACTTGGTACTTCTTCCCAACTGTCTCTATGAAAAGAGGCCCTATGTAATGCTGAGGTATGAAAAATCAGATAATGAAAGCCCAAACATCTCAAAAAATATGTATGTTGACATAATTAATCTGTCTTAAAAAAAAAAAAAAAAAAAAAAAAAAAAAAAAAAAAAAAACTGACTGTAAATATAATGCTTCCATAATTTAGGATGTTAAAAAACATGAATTTGTGTTGAATCCATGTGCTACACAATATACCTTAATTTCTCCAGTCACAAAGAGGATCATTCACCTGAATTACAGCTCAATTCCCATTAACTAAAAAAAGAATTCAGCAGAAGATTTTACATGATGCTCACATATTTTTGTAGGAAAGCTCTTAGCCACCTGGTCAGAATTAGCCAGCCCAAGGTGCTCATGCAAAAGTGTCTTAGTGACTGATCACATGAAACCAACTAGGGTTAATCTACCAGAACAGCTTCTAATTTCCACTTCTTTCTTCTTCCAGAGATAAATGACAGCATAGTAAAAATGTGTTCCCCCTTTCTGGAAAAAAAAAAAAAAAAAAAAATCTTTTTTACTATATCGATAAATCAATAAATTGGAGAGGTGTGGATTTGAAGGATGAACTATTCAGTGGATAAGGAATTGGTTGGGTGGTACCAGCCAGAGGGTTGTGTAGTCAGTACTCTGTATCCACATGAGATACAGACAAGTGGGTCCCCCAGGGGTCCATCTTGGACCAGTGCTCTTCAACATCTTTGCCAATGGCACAAACAGTGGGATTGAGTGCACTCTCAGCATGTTTGCAGACAACACCAAGGAAAGCAGTGCAGCTGATACAACAGAAGGAAGGGATGACATCCAAAAGGACCTGAGAAGTGAGCCCGTGTGTACCTGATGAGGCTCAGTAAGGCCAAGAGCAAGGTACTGTGCTTGGATAAAAGCAATCCCAGGTCTGCGTACAAATTAGGAGAAAAACTCATCAAGAACAGCCCGACAGAGAAGGACTTGGGGGTTCTCGTGGACAAACAGCTGAACATGAGTCAGCAGTGTGCACTTGCAGCCCAGAGGGTCAACCATATCCTGGGCTGCATCAACAGAGGGGTGGCAACAGGGAGAAGGAGGGAATCTCCCTTTGCTCTGCCTTCATGAGGCCCCATTCGGAGTACCACATTCAGGGCTGAGGCCACAAACACAGGAAAGACATGAACTGTTGGAACAGGTCCAGATGAGTGCCAGGAAAATGACCATAGGGCTGGAGTAGCTCTTCTTCAGAGACAGGATGAAGGATGACAGGATGAAGACTTGTTCAGCCTGAAGAAGAGAAGGTTCCTAGAAAGACTTCATTGCAGCTTTTCAGCATATGAAGGGCATCTGCAAAGATGGAAACCAACTTTTTACACTGATAGCGACAAGACAAGAAGGAGTAATGTTAAACTAAAGATGGGATATAGGTTGGATGTTTGGAAGAATTTTTTTACTCAGAGGACAGTGAGGCACTGGCACAGGGTGCCAAGGGAAGCTGTGGATGTCCCATCCTCAGAGGTTTTCAAAGGCAGGATGGATGGGGTTTTGGCCAATCTGATCTAGAGGAAATGGCAGGGGCTTACAACTAAATGGTCTTTAAGGTTCCTTTCAACTCTATGATATCTGCATCATTATACAAACATGTTTTGAGCAGTGACTGGGCCCTATTGAGAAAGGAAGGTGAACTCCTTATGAAAAGCAGAAAGAAAAAAAATCTACAGAATGACTGGGCAAGAAAAAAGGTAAAATTTTAGGAAAAAAAGGTAGGGAGCTAACTTTCTGCCCACAAGACTGATGAAGATAAATACAGCTGATTTAAAAGGGCAAAGAGGGCAAGCTGGTGGGAAGACACCCATAGGAATATCCACTATGTCTTCTCCAGTGCTCATTATAAGCAGAAAGAATAAAATCCCAAGCCTAAAGCTGCACCTGAGAACACATACATCTGGAAAACAGATTTGCCTTAAGCACTGCACAGCACAGGATGGGGAGGGACCACGCCAGATCTAAGTTCACTGACGCTGACAGAGTACAGTGCTGTCCAGAGAAGTCTCCTTGGCTTACAAGGACAGTTACTTTCCTTTCCTGAACCAAATACTGAGTTACCATTCTTTGCTCTCCCATTACAAGATTTTTCAGAAGAGACATAACAAAAAGCTTTGTATTCTGAAATGTATTTAACCACTCTGCTCAGAGGAAAAGCTACCACAATTAGAGGCAGGCAGACAGACAGCAAAGAGAAAAAAAAAATACCTTCTTGTAGCTGCAAGAGTTCAGATGCCAGTATAGGAACGCCACCAGTAACTCATAATGGTAGTCCCTGTTCTCATAAAGCTCAGTAGAATGAAATCACCGCATTGCACCGAATCTTAACTGTTTTTTAATGGACTTCACCACCCAATAGCTTCCAAAACTAAAACCCATAGTAATGAATTGCTGTAGTTTTCTAATGTTCCTGTCATCCACTCACCGAAAAACAAAGCACATTGCTAACACGAGCCTCTCTGGTGGAAATGGGAAGCTGCTACAGGGTTCTGCTGAAAGTCAAGGCTAGACCACCATACCGGCTAGGAGAAATTCATCTTATTTATCTGATCTTTTATTTATAATTAAAGCAGTTTCCTTACTACAATACTTAGTAAAGGTGTAATAATTCAGCAAGTGTCAGTGAATGTCAATGGGTGCCATTTTTTTCCATGGGGGAACTCAGTGACACACTTTTGCTTCATCCACACTTTCATGTCAGACACCATTTTGTCAGACTGCCTTCTGCTGCCATCTGTCACACTCCAAGAAAACATAACAGGATACTGGTGGAAAGGTTCAACCTCTGCTGCCATTCCACCAATACACACCTCTGAAGCTGTGGACCATCATAATAAAACAGAAGGTATAACTTTTGGAGCAGCCCTCGTAAAAATGCACACTACAAGAATTTATATCATAAATGTGAAATACAGTTTCTGACAGGTTTTCCATTCATTAAAGCTCTAACACCACACAGAGAAATCCAGTGCTCTCTTCATGAGTCTTCTGACAAAACGTGCAGTGCCAGTGCCTTCCTAAGCATCAAATTAAGCCATAAGTGACATGACATTTTATTTCAAGAATAGTAATCCATAAGAAGCTGCCATCGTGCACTTCACTGAAATGTGAAGAGAAGCAGCAATACTTAAGCTACATACGTAGCACAGCAGCAACCACAGCCACAGCCATACATATGGAAAACCAACAGTTTCATGATTATTTTTTTTTAATAAAACAGTTTAGCTTCCTAGCCAATGAACCCAGATTCTAAATGCAAGGCATTCTGAATATATACTCCATAAACTCTATCTTAATCCCACAAAAATGGAGATACCAAATGAAATGTACTTTTGTGCAGAGCACTGTTACAAGGTGGATGCAGCATTTACATCTCACTCCAGCCTCCAACGTAATAAAGGAATGCGTGCTTGATGCTATGAATAGTAAATGACCGCTGTAACACAAGGGTACCTGTATTATGTGTTGATACTTGTGCTTTCTTGGCAGCTGCTTTACTTCTTAAAATCTGCCCTTGAATATTACTGTCTGCTTTCAGACTGTTCACCTCTCCCAAGATTACTGATGCTCCTATGGCCAACTTAACCCCTGAAACATCACCAAGAGGGAAGCCACAGCAGTTCCAGTGGGGCACAGTAATGGTGCAAGCAGCCTTCTTGGATGTGAAGGTAGAGCAGCAGAGGCTGACCTTCTTTAAAGTCATTTAGGACATGGCTGGGTGATTCCAAACTGTGCTGCACCTCCATTCTGACAAGGATAAGCAGGACAAAAGGCATTTAATGCAACAAGTTGCACAAAACCTTCATCCTGCCCACCCTGCCTTACAGTACTGAGTGCTTTCAAGTACATTTTAAATCAATGTAAGAATACTTGATACTCTGTGCTACCAAGATGCTTCATTTTGTATTGGCATCAACAGAAAGTCAAACACGTATTTCTTACCCTGTCCACACAAAGCAGGGCAGAGGTAGTACACAGGTGACAGGAAGACTGTGCAATTTCCCCCCAGTTTAAGACCCCCTCACTTTGGGAAAACAAAATGGAAAAGAAATTGTAAAATGGATTATTTAGCAATGTGAATACTGTAGGGAAGACTTAAATCTCATTCACTAGTTAACCTGCAATATACACCCCAGAACGCAGGCAGAAAAGCTGAGCCCTCTCAGCACCATTGGTGGAGGCTCCCTCCGTGGAAGGCAGCTCTGGAAGGTTGCTGGATGTGGCCCAAATGGCTGCAAGGTGGGGCTTTTTAGACTGGAAAATGATGCATGGCTTTTTGCAAGACTGAACAGCTCTCTGTACAATACTTTTTACCAGCAATATAACTGCAGAAGAAAGTATGCCCACTGTACTTCCACTGACCTCAACTGACAATGATCCAAAAGATCAGAAAGATGTACAAAACCTAGCCCATAAAAAAGCAAGGGCATTTGGTGATGCTAACTTGTAACAGACAAGTAAGCACTTAAAAACTACTACCTAAGAAAAGTGGATTTAATTATATGCCCACGTAATTTTCTAAATTGGGGCCTATGCTTGTTCCTCAAAAACCAGAGGCATCGTAGAAGAATGAGCCCCTTTCACTTAATTGGTGCTGCTGAGAAGTCTCTTCAATCACTAATGAACTCAGGAATTAGCATGTGTGCTGCTGTACCAAAGAAAAGGCACCGTTTCCTTTTTAATAGCATATCAAATATACTGCACCAACGTTTTGCTTTGTATAGACACCATGATTTACAAGGTTGTTTTAGTTACATTAATAGTAATAGTGTTAAAATCCTAAGAACTAAGAAGCATTATATTTAATTATCCTTCTGTAATTACACTGATTAAATACAACATAAGAGACCATAAGGATAGATAAAACATTATGGCTAAAAAACTTTTCAGAAATGACCATAAAATGATTATTAAGCCTGAGGTGAGAAAATTAATATCACAAGATGATTTTATAGGGCTCCCTTACACTGCTTCCCCTTCTTATAGTTATCATCTGCAGGGGCAGCAGAATTTCCTTTCAGCAGTAATGAAAATGAGAACTAACTATAAAAACGCTGCTATTTGGAATAGAGGTCAGTTTAGCCCTCCACACCAAGGAAGTGTTTGATGCTTGATGCTTGGGGCAAATGCCAATAGAATACATTAAAACACCTCTGAGCTCTGAGTCCACTGGCTCACATTTGGGTAATATTTGCTTCCCTCATTTCTTTATCTTCTTTTACAAATACTCTGCAGGACTTCACAGCAATGAACCAAGAATCACACAATGTAACAGTAGCATCTGTTTTCTGAGCAATGGCCTAACGAGAGATCCGAGGATTTTCATACTGGGTGACCAATAGCATTATAAAGATTAAAGAATCCGAAGCAAAATTCCAACCAAGAAGTAATATGAATGCAAAAAGCTAATACTGGAAATCTGCCAGGTCTTCAAAAACAGAAAAGATTGGATTATTAGGTTATGGCCGAGCTAAGAAAAACAAAACAGATCTTTCGGACCCACAGATGGGATAAATCATTTCAAGAAATAATTTTCCCGATTCTTTGAATTATATGTTTAATTAATTTTATTACACATAATTACCAAAATGTATCATAATTATCTGACACATTTCAAGAAATACGATCTCATTTTACTTAATTACATGATTAATTAACTATGGTACATAATTGCTAAACTCAGATTACATTTTTCCTTTTCTCCCAAAATCTAGAATTCAACCCAAAATACTCCCACACGTGACTGCTTCACGCAAGGTGCTCTGCCGTTACCAAACAGGCACTTGTTCTGCAGGCAGAGGTCCGCAACCTCTTCCTTCTATTCCTTTTTACTCCATGTGTTACATTAACTGCCTTGCTCTCAGTTCTTAAAATGACAATCACAGGATCAACTACAAACACCTCTTTTTCCTGGAACAGCTTGCTTTGGTGCAGACACTTTGGATGGTCTGAAAAGCCACCGCACTCCCAGCACAGCCTGCTATTCCATCTGCTGGCCCGCTGCCCTGGTGCGGTGCCTGGAGCACCTCCCGAGGTGCCCCTAACCCCTTGGCTGCATTTCAGACAGAAAGCACCGCAGCCCCTGCCTGACTTCCTGCAGTCAGCCTGGGTTGGCAGAAAGCGCCCATCTGAGCCCATCAGAGCAGTCGATATCAGTAAAAGATGACCTGCAATCATTCTAATTCATCCTTGAGGCCAAATCAGTGACCGGCAGGATCACAAAACTGCCATCTCGACATCTCAGCTCTGCACCCTTGCTTCTGCCACCGCACTTGGCTGCTATCCATGACGTGAACTGTTGTGTAACAGTTTAGATGTGCACATAAAGAGAACCTGGCATTGCAGCAGGGAGAAAAATGACCAGGTCTTATTAATCCCTGACAATCGAGGAGAAAATGACTAACAACTCATCCTGTATCACAGCCCCCAGTAGATAAAAATGTGTGCTTTGGGAGCTGTGTGTACCAACCAGGACTAACCAATCAGGACATACCAATCAAGAGTAACCCAGAAGGACTTCTGCAATTCAAGAACTAGTTGAAAATATGCCAAGTACAGGTAATTTAGAACATTAAGAAGAGCCTTAACTTGTGGTATTTTAATACAAATTGATTGCCTATATTACTGATGTGTTAGAAGAATTATTTCACAAAATCATTTCATCTCAACTGAAAATGCATAAACACGTCCAGCCCTCAATCATCAAAATGTATCCCTGCGTTCTGAGGGAAATAACAAGCAATTTATTAGAAAGAGCCTCCCCAGTTTCCACTGGGTTTATGCCACTATTTAATACCTGGCACGAAATCTCCGGATTTCAGTCACATGCTAGACACTCCTAATCCAACCAGCGCTGCCAAGAATCGAAGCAAAGACTGTCTAATGCAGCAGGATCTTATTACAAACCAGTCCTAAATAACACTTAAAAATAAATGAACAAACACATCTTTTTATTTTAATCTCCATTTTCCCCTAAATAACAAACTCCGGATTCCTTTACATGCCAACTAGGTGCCTACTCTGTAGGCCAAGTGATGCGGCTGATGAGTGAGCACGACAAGCAAGAAGGGCTGCAGGGTTTAGCTGTCCATGAAACAGGACAGAAACCAGGGGCTACCCCCATCACTGCTGGGCCAGGTCAGAAAAACACGCTGCGATCCATTTAATGTCTCCTGGTACAAGACTGCCTATCAGATCTTGGAGACCCTACTCTAATTTTTAATACATTCTTGAAGTAATGATGCACAGTTCTGAACTTCCTTATGATTTTTAGTAAGGTTCTGAACAAAACCAGCGGGGGGGGGGGGGGAAAATATTTTCAAGTTAAAGGATAAATTACAGAAATTAACACAATTGACAGGCTCATGCCATCCATGGCTAAGTATCAAAGAATTGGAAAATATTGAACCTCATTGGAGATCATGTATAAAAACAGAGAGCTTTTCCTACGTGGCCTAGCAGTCACAGCTCTTTGCTTATCCCAAACTAGGGCCATTCTCTGGCACCCCGATCATCATTCCTCCCTACTCCCACCACCTGGTATGAGTTGCCTCCTCCTTTCTTCCACCTCTGAAAGCAGCAGATTGAGCAGAGCCATCAGCTACAGACTGCAGCAGAGATCACTTCTTTCCAAACCCAGAGAGCATATACATGGTTTACAATTACCTCTGCCTTGCCAAATGTGTGCTGTGGACCTTGAACACAGACTCAAAACCTCTTGAGAAGGTGGAACAAGTAACCATTCATCTCTTCCACTATGCTTTAATGGGCTCCTGAATGCAGAATTCAGTCCTGCTGCTGCAAAACTGAATTTGCAGCATACATTCCCAACCTCTCCTCATCCTCTTTCCAAAGTGAAAGCTTAACTACTTTTCATGGAACTTCTGTTAGCTGAATTAACTGAAAATCTGATGGTTTGACTCGGAGGACATGGGAGATCTTAGCACCCTACGATGGTGGTGATGATGCTAAGAGCATCAGCTCAGTCATGTGCTCTCTCCAGAGATACACTGCTTACAAGGCTGGACTGCAAAGCCAGAATTATAGTGTTACTCCTCCTTTAAAGCCTTTTCGTAGCTCTTCTTAGTACATAAACGATATGGGTGGATTTATTATTACTGCATGCATCAGTACAGGTTACCGGCTGTTCTGCTGAAAAGGAGCTCTGCAGAGAAGGACCTGGATGTCCTGGTAAACAGGTTGGCCATGAGCCAGGAGTACACACAGACCAACTGCAGCAGCTAAGAAACAGAAACTGCTCTTGTTTTCCTCCATCTCCTAAAACTGAAGGACCAGTTCTTAGGCTTTTTTTTTTTTTTTTTTTT
Source organism: Tetrao urogallus (assembly GCF_951394365.1). Taxonomy (NCBI): domain Eukaryota; kingdom Metazoa; phylum Chordata; class Aves; order Galliformes; family Phasianidae; genus Tetrao; species Tetrao urogallus. The sequence continues at coordinate 53,889,572 of NC_136817.1, read as the reverse complement.
TTTAAATGTTTACTAAGGTAAAGATTTGTCTGTCATCTCTTATGGAGGGTCCCCCAATCCTAGCTTGTTCCTAGGATAGTCCTTCCCTCTTCTACCACTGCACAACTTAGGGCATCTGAGTCTAATGCTCTTTCCTGAAATAATCACTTTACATAAACATTTTGAACCATGTTGAGATAATGTATGTTCTGTTGTTTTTATTGTAACATGTAGGTTACAATAGAACATCAATAGAAGCATTTCTGACACAAACGAATCCTCATGATTAATGCTAATCAAACATTGCATAGAAGAATAAGGTGCCATAATGATGTTAGTATTATCGTAAAGCGCCACTAAACAGACAATTGTTTTGAAAATGGAGTGAGGCCTTGCAGTAGAATTTAGATTTAAGCACACACTTCTTAGAACACTTAACATATTGCACTGTATGAATCACAGTAAATAAGCCCAATGGGGATGTTTACTGAGGCACAAAGAACGAAGATCTGCAGCAGAAACTAGTTTATCATAAACGATACAAATATTTACTCTATTATTTAATGTGTGCCCAGCATGTCTATCCTTAATACAGCATTAGCTGACATCAGGCGTATGCCATATGCGCAAATAATTAATTCACATTATGTTTTCTTCCAGCGTGTTGTCTCAGAAATGAGACAAAACTAATGTAAAGATAATTCAACAGCAAATACTGAGATGATCTTTCCATGTAACAATCTAGCTGTGCCTGTCTTTACAAGTACATGGTTTTTAGTACTTCACCCCCACTGTTATTGCAGTGCCAAGGGCTGATGGGATATGAAATGCCCCTACAGCATTCCTCATGTAATCACTGTGAGGAATAACAATGATTTTTAAAAACTTGACTTGGCTAAAGTTTGGGATTTGGTTTGATTTTTTAATAAACTTAAAGTTCAGGTTAAAAAGGCTTCTTATGCTGGCTGGTTTTTTTTGTTTGCTGTTTTTTAATAAGGTTAATTTTGGCAGGACAGCTCAGCTGTCCCTCACAAACTTCACTACTGTGCAGTGCAGAAACCAGCAGACTATTCTACCAAAGACAACAAGGTTGAGGAAGGCCACCCTGTAAGTAGTTACTCTCCCTCTTTCCACAGACGGCTGCTGCACTGTAAGGTTTGCTTAGGTGGCATTTCAGAAAGCAATTTGTTCTTAGGCACAAACTGCTACACTAAAAACAGTTACAAGCACTTAGCCAATCTTAAAAAGGCACATGTTTCTGTAACATCATTTCTGTAAACATTTATTCACACCTTCCTTGAGAGCACCACTTTACTTCTGCACGGACTGTGCTACTGTCACTCTCCATAGACTCTTCTTTTCTCACTCACTTTCCAGCTGAACATGGAGAAAGAATTGCAAAATGAAAATGGAATTTCCCCATCCCAAAAATGAGCTTGGAGAAGTAACTTATACAATTGCAGTAAAACAGCTTGCCTTGCTCAAGCACAGTGGCAAGCTAAGTGAGACTGTAATTCAGCCTATCCAGAAAACGACCTGTGGAAAGAAAGAGCAAGACAAGGTAAAACAGCCTTGTCATGCATTTGTAATACTCCTCATATTATGGTCCTCCTCGGTGCTTTACATCTCACATATAGAAAAAATCATTTACAAGTCATAGAGTCACAGAATGGTTTTGGTTGGAAGGGACCTTTTAAGACCATCTAGTTCCAATCCCCTACTATAGGCAGGGACACCTCCCACTAGACCAGGTAGCTCAAAGCCCCATCCGTCCTGTCCTTCAACACCACTTCCATGGAGGGGCATCCATAACCTCATTGGGCAGCCCATTCCAGTGTCTCACCGCTTTCACATAAAGAATTTCTTCCTAATATCTAAACCTACCCTCTTCCAGTTTAAAGCCATTTCCCTCAACCTGTCATTACATGCCCGTATGACAAGTCCCTCCCCAGCTTTCCTGCAGGCAACCCCTCAGGTACTGGGGTGCCTCTAGAAGGTCCCCCCGGAGTCTTCTCCATGCTGAAGAGCTCTGGTTCTCTCAGCCTTTCCTCATAGTGGATGTGCTCCAGCCCCCTCCGCTCATCTTTGTGCCCCTCAGTGTACCCACTCCAACAGCTCGATGTCCTTGTTGGGAGCCCAACAACTGGACTCCAGGCAAGGTCTCACAAGAGCAGAGTTGAGGGGCAGAATCACCTCCCCCAACCCGCTGGTCACACTTCTCTTGATGCAATCCAGGATACGGTTGGCCTTCTGGGCTGCAGGTGCACACTGCCGGCTCACGTTGAATTTTTCCATCAACCCACACCTTCAAATCCTCTCCTCACGGCTCTCAAGCCATTCTTGGCCCAGCTTGTATTTTCCAATATCCATTTGTACTGGATGTATTTTCCCACGTCCATTCTTATTAACATCTGAGCTATTCCTGTTCCCAAAAAACTGGGCCAACCCACAACGCTCTATGCTCCTTCAATTCAATACACAAGCTTATCACGCCCAGCCAGTTTTGCTAAGAAGTGAGCCCCAGAGCTCAGGTCTCTCCTGTGTCACATCCCTGGAATGACTGGGGCCATGAAAAATGCACAGATAGTGCCTTGCAGACAGGCCCTATCTATTTAGGTACCGTCAGATACAGAAGGCCTAGCTTTCAACTCCTGCAAGGTGCCCAGAAGCATTCTTAGATTCTTCACGCTTTTACAAACATGGCCCTTAATATCTGTCTGTTTCCAAAGATGCACTGGGCTCCCTGACAACAACTGGCAGCCCATCAATTCACCAGGGCTCCTTGTGGACATCCAAGGTCCAGCTCAGCACCAAGGAGCTGGGATTTATAGCATGCATCTTGCTGCAAGGAGTGAAGATACGAATGGCACCAGCAGAGCAGGCAGTCTCACTGGTCTGATTGCGGCAGCACAGCAGCCAGCACTCTTGTTTTGGCATCGGGATACAAAATACAAGGGAAAAATGAAATTGAGCTATGCAAGGACTAAAGTACAAACCAGGAATGGTAAAACACCTACACAAACATTTTAAAAGTGTAAATAATGGTATTTGAGTATACCCAGAAATTAAACAATGCAGAAGGAATTAGGTAGAAGTTTCTATCTTTAATTCTTAAAGGTCCTGGTCAATGCATCAAAAGCCAAATCAAAAGGGAAATGCTGCATTTTACGACACTGCATACTAAACAATCAACATGGCATTGTACTTGGAACAAAACAGTGAGAACAGCTCTTGGCCAAGGCACAGAGCACTGTTTTCTGCACACAATACAAATATTAATACAGAATTTTGAAGGTGCATCCAGCTCCCAGTTTTACTGAGGTCTGCCCCACAGAGTTACCCATTCATTGTTCTAACAAGCTGCCAAGGCTAGTTCAGAAAATTTATTTTGGACTCTTATTTTACTACCACCACAGCAAAACAACAGTGACATGAAGCCAAAGTGGCTGAAGGCATTTTCGCACACAGCAGTTCACGGAGCTATGAGCTGTTTCTTCATTGTTTTTCTTCATTAGTTTAAGTTTTAAACCATTACAAACAATGTGTTAGCTATCAAACCTGGAACGTGAGGTAAGAATCCACAGCACAGGGCTCACTTTGCACAGCGCACCAGAGCGTGAAACTCATTCTGACAGGCCCGACACGACCCAAGCAGCTCCAGGATTACAGCAGACGATGTTTGCAGCCAGCAGACACACTAAAATTTCCAAGGTAAAGTCTTTTCCAAAGACGGTGCATCATTAAGGTGACCAGAGAGAGTTCTATCTGGTTACATTTGTAGTTGGATCTAAAGCTCATTTAAAAGCAAAATATTTTGATCTATTTTACTTAAATATTAGAACATTTAAACACACAATATGAGAAACTACAATAACTAAGCTTCATTCACACACAGTCAAACTAAAAGAGAGAAGAAAGGTACACCACAGCCTTTCTTTCCAGAGCAGAAGGGGTTATCATACACAACAGCGAAGATAAAAGTCATGATGAAACTATGACAAATACCTTGACAGTGTCCTTTTAAAGTCATAACTTATTATGGAAAATCAGCATTCACAAGCATAAATTTGTTTCTATATAATTCACTGCCCAGTGACATTTGATTCCTTCCTAACGAATCTGTATTTAAGAGCAAAGTCATAAAATTGAAACAATGGGAATGACTGAGTAATCCATGACTTGGTGCTGTATTAGCAATTAATAAATCCACCCTGCAATACCCAGAAACCAGTTATCTGCCAGTTTTTATTTATTTCATTTCATTTTCTGCACTTTGCGTATCCTCTGGGGCAAACACATAGTGCCTTTACCTTGCTGCAGAAAACTAATAATTCCTCATTGTACTTCAGTTTTTCAACCATTATTAAATGTACGTGAAATAAATAAGGCTCATCATATAGTAGAAAATGTACTTAAAGGCCCCTCAACTGTTTCACAAATAGCTATCAAGCTTCCATTAGTCAGCACGTTCATTTCTATTTCATCATTTTTGAGGGAGTTTAATTTGCTTGGGAGAAGTTCAGCCTTATGGAAGATCCAAAAAAAGGAGGAAGGGCAATTTCTTGAAGCAGGCAGGTGCTAAAACATTTAGAGCTTTGCAAGGCAATGACAACACACAGAACTTTTTGCTGCCTCGTTTCATACATGAAAATAAGTCAACCTTCACTAACTAAGGCACTGCTCCAGTAGGACCCATGCATCAGCAGCAGCGTGAGCTGTGTCAGCCATCAGAGCCATGGTTTCATAGGCATTGTGGTGATGGATCAACAGTTGGACTACATGATCTTAGTGGTCTTTTCCAACTGTAATGAATCTATGATAGCCTCTCTCCTGCTTACCTCAGGTTTGAAGGTCCAATGAAGATACTGAGCCAGTTAGCATCTTCCAACATTTAAAAAGAAACAAAATCCTGCCCACAGACCAACTCCTTTTCTATGCCTGCTCCTATGAAATAGTTCCAGACACAAAAATACATTATGCAACACAGTTCCCACTTCCTCCTAACTCTCCATGAGATCTAATTTAATGCATCCTGTCTTACCTTAAATAATTTCTTTCATTGCAATATATCCCTTCATTTCAGTAGAAATCATGATGGTGCATGGAAGGGAGCTGCAGCAGTGAGTATATAGGCTCTGAACAGTAAAAGTTCAATGTTCAAGCAGAAACAAAGAACCGAATGAAACAACTAGCTGTGCCATCTCATTGTGTCCTTGTATCTGCTGGCACGTCCTAGCATATGGATCTCTCACAATTCTTCTCTTACATGCTAGACATCTCCGTCTCTTCAACAGAGAAGGATCATTTTGTAAGGTAAAACAGCAGGCAGCCAACCTGCCGTTAGAGTGTTGCATAGAATATCTTAAAAAGGTCAGACAGGTTACAACAGTAACATCAGTATCACAATTACCAAATATTCTAGGGGGCATTTTCTGGGAGTCACAAGGGTTTTTGGTTGCATTATGGTGTCACTGGGAAGGTAAAGATCTGTCTCCCATGCCATGCTGCTATAATTGCAAAAAAAATACAAAAACAACAAAAAAAGAACAAACCATCAACTTGAATCAATAACCTCAGCGTGCACACAGACAGAAGATTTCAGTTTACTGTACTGCCTGGCATTGCTAAGCACAAACATCCTGCTATGGTGATTCATACTTAGCATTTCCTGAGAAATCTGCAAAAGCTTCATCACTGCTGATGAAGTTTTGATGCAACTTTCTTGAAAATATTGGATTTCATCTGCCACATTTTCTATTTTTAGATTCCCCAACCAATACTATTTTCTTTCTTACATTTTTTCTATGATCTTCGTTGCATCAGTGAACTGGGAGAAAGATTTTGCTAATGCCATCCACATGTCGGCATCACGTACTCCTTTTTTATACATACTGTGTCTTTCCCATATCTTTTATTATCTTTATCATTTGGAAGATGGGAAGTAAAGAGCTCCATGCCAGTATTTGTATGCACGCTGTCTTCCAAAACTTAAGCATTATGAGGCATTTTTAATGAGCAGCATCACTTCAAGAGTTTTTCCTTTACTTGTCTGGCAGCACATGAAAGTAGGAAAACAACAGTTTCGCTGAAAATAAATTGAGGTTCAGCTTAGAACCTATAAAAGAGTGCATCCTTTTTAGTGGCTTTGGTTCAAGTCTATCTGAATTCTGCAGACAATGAAATTGCAGGAGTTACATCACATAACCCAAAATCAGATTGCCTGAAATTTAGGCTCTGCTTCTGGTAATAATACACCCAAATTCTGAAACACTGCTATGGAACAGGCATCAAGAGAAGGCTGACAGAAGTCCCTCATTAGCATCAGAAAACTGACAAATTCAGCAATTCAGGGGGGAGGTGGGGAAGAAAAGGAATGAAGGAAAAGGAGGTGGTGTTCTTTTTTTCTTGTTTTTACATCTCTCTCTTTACTCTTTCTTACTCTCACTGCAGGTTCCACGTTGGTCTTTCAGTATTAAGATTTTCATCCTTACCGGTTAGATTTCTGCTGAGACAATTATTTTACAACCAGCCCTTCGCAGTAATTTTTCATGATACTCCTCTGCAAGAGGAGGAGAACTTCTAATGTCAGTGTAAATATGATTCTGTATATCTGTAGCATTGAATTTATAGCACACACGTGGAAAATCTTGTAAACTGCCCTTCTCTTGATAGACTGTGCAGTAAACTGTATAGTATTTTAATTAATTCCTTAATTACAAACCCAAAGTGTGGTAGTTGAAATCTCACATGCATGCACAGCAAATACTTTTGCTTTAGCCTAAATAACACAAGGCAGATGAAGGCACAAATGCTCCAAATAAGCAGAAGCAGCTGGAAAGATAGATACCAGCTCTCGCCTGCTTTCACTCACTTTCTATTTTTTCCTTCTCTGATAATTAACAGATTACTTTTTCTACGCCTCATATTTTAAGATTATAGAAATCTCAGAAGCCTAGAATACTACAACAGAGGAATTAGCACCGAAACACCGACATGCAGTTCACTGAGTGACTTAGCAGTTGTATCTCCAGATAACAATGCGGGAATTATTTGCGCATTTGTTTTCACTAATTGATCCAAATAACTGCTGTCGCAGGGCAGACACGTGCAAAGCAATCATCCCCATCCTGCAAGCACCTCGTCATGCAGAATTTCTGTTCCTGTAACGTGACCACAGAGTAAATACGTTTTACTCATCCAAATATGAATTCCCATTGCTGATCTTTACTCTTCTAACCTTGCACAGTATTGACTTAACAACGTAACAGCCATCTTACACTGACTGAACTATCCACAAGAATGGCAAGAAAGACCTGTCTATTACTTCAGGCCAAGCGTCTATCTAATATTAATTTTCAATAGTGGCCGAAGGAATAATACGTATATGACCTTTCCTCCCTTCCTGTGAGAGCTTCCAACCAATTTTAGATCAGGGCACTGCACTCCTTGAATTTGATGGAGTTGCTTTATTTATTAAATCCCATTGGATCTTCTGAGTTCTAAGACAATTCTCTCCTTAAACAACACCTTCTTTGCTTTACTGTATCTTCTTGGTTTTACATTCTAGTTCCCATGTTCACGGTTCACACCAAAATATTTTCATTCATGTAAGTCTACGTAAGTCAATCCATTAATATTTAATTTGAAATGTCTGTCTTACACAGACACAGTCAGTATTCACAGAAGGGCTGAGGCTGGTGGGGACCTCTGGGACCATTTGGCCCCACCCCTGCTCAAGCAGGGTGCCCAGGCCCGTATCCAGGCGGCTACTGAGGACCTCCAAGGAGGAGACTCCACAGTCCCTGCCAGTGCTCAGTTACCCCAGAGCAATACAGAGCTTCCTGATGGTGATGCAAACCTTCTCGCATTCCAGTTTATGCCCAATGCCCCTTGTCCTGCCACTGCACACCACTAAGAAGACCCTACTGAGATCACTCTGCATGGCAGCACAACCCTCTGACAGAACTGCCGTGTCCCCCATTTTTGTGTTATCGTCAAAAAGCAGTTTTGTATCACTCATTAAGTTACTATGCTGAATATGCTTTCTTACAGCAGAGAGAACGGTGTACCGTTAAAGAAAACAGAAGAGCTGCTAACAAATAAATACAGGTAAAAATTCCAGTTCTGTTAAAATGATTTCTACCTGTTTAGATACCTAATGGTCCTTTAATCGTGGTCATCTATTGTAGATAGCACTTAACAGAGCAAGCACTCTTTCATCCAGCTGAGAGGCTATTGAAAGCCGTGTGAATATCAAGTCCACAAAAAAAGCCTAGAGTGAGTTAGGAATTCCCACATGAACCAATGCACAATTGTTGGTATACCTTATGGCATTAGATAGAACCAATATTACAGTATCTTTCTTAATAAAGACACAGCAGACATTCAAACCCAACCTTTGAACAGCTCCCTTGAGACACAGTCTTCATTTCTTGGCTCAGTTTGAATTCCCACCTATCGATATATGAAAAACTCCCCAAAAGGCAACGCATGTGCAATGTCTGAACAATAAAACTTATTTTAAGAACTGATGAGATTCTCGGTGTTTGGGAGTATCCCAATCAATTCTTTAAGACCGTTTCAAGCTTTGCTTAAAGGTGAGGTAGAAAGTGGGATTTGGAGGTTGTTCTCTTAAGGCACTGAGAGTTCTTCTGTGATCCCTCATGTGCAGATTGGACCTTGCCAACAGCCTAGACCTTGCCAAATCTCAAGAGGAATATTTTAGGAGGATGAGAGAACAGCAGTTAGAGCTTATTTAAGGGTATTCATGCAAATCAATACACCCATAACGGCTCTAAGAGCTGCAATCACATTTCCCAGTTACCTGAAAAGAACAGGAGGAGGTTAGCTAGGCACAGGATGAGCAGGGAGCAAAGCCAGACCCCTATCCATTCTCTGCATGAACAGAACTGACAGCCTGAAGGGCACGTGCCACAACACCATTACATACCTCCCAAGGGCAGGCCTGGCACACAGCACCCATGCCACATGGCCGGCCCCACACCTGCTGCAGAAGCAGCACCTTCAGCAGCCAGATCTCCCCTCAGACTCTAACGATGCTCTGCATTCAATGCTAAGTGTAGTGCTGCTAGTTACTGCCACAGTTGTATATGCCAGATATGTTGAATTAAAAGAAAAAAAAAAAAAAGCTGTAATAATGGTGCAGTCTCCTGAGAATACATTTATTTCTGCAGTATAAAATAAAATTAAATTCCTCAATCTCAAAAACTATTAAAAGGTTGTATTTAAAATGCATGAAGCATTAAAAAGACATCAAAATTAAAATAATCTCATAAATCTCTTCATTTAAAAGACTTATTAGAATACAGATAGAGGCAGAAAACAGCTGCCCTGCAGACTAAAGCAGTAAATTATGACTATTTTAACTTTTTTTCATTTTCATCATTGAAATTTTCCTCACAGAATTATTGCAGCAATATAAAAAGACCAACTGCCCCTATATTTAACACGTGAATAGTAAATTATTTTTCAGTGGACTTCACAACAGATAAGCTGTATATTCTTTCAAATGTCAGCAGACTACGGGATCGTTTCCAGACAAAGGAGGTGGGGAGTGTTTTCAGAAATCAGTATTGCATGCAAAACTACAGAATTAATCAGTAATTCATTCTCTTCAACACAACAGCAGTGGACACTGCAGCAATTGTGGCTCCAAACGCCTCCCTCACAGTCTTGGCTATCACAAAGTGAGGTACTTCAGTATTAGTGTGCTGACTTGCAAAGTGCTGGGCATTAAACAATTCTAGGAAGTTCACTCATTCTTGGATCCTAATATGGTCTTCAGTACTAGATCTAGTACTAGATCTAGTCAATCTAGATCTAGTCAAGATTTAGTCTGCACTTAAAAGCAAAGGACATTGCTCATATTGCTGGCACTAAGCATGATACACAAAGAAGCAATTGTAAAAGCAAGGAAAAAAATCAGCCACATAGGACCAGAAAATAAATGCTTGTTTCATTACCAATTGGTAATATTTGCCTTTTTAAAAATGACAGATAAGTAATTTTTTTTAGATCATCATTTTTTTCAGCCACTCATCCCTCACCTCATCTGTGCTCCAGCAATGAGATCTTTCCACAGTCAGGCTGTTGATACCTAAGGAGATTACAACAGGAAATGCTAAGGATGCACAAAACTAAGGAAACTGAACAACACCACCAAAGCTAGCAAGGGGAAGGGGAGAGGAAGAAGTTAAATCAAGAAGATAAAGACTGCTCCCACGTAGCCATTTGCTGGTTTTGCTTCACTGCAAATTATATAATGTGATATTATAAACCACTTTTCCTGACAGCAATGTGCATTACTGTGCACTGTAACTTCCTTCCTGCTTACAAGAGATAAGATTAGTAAATGTTTGCTTTATTAACAACAAGTTGAAATTCTATTAAACCAACTTAATTGATGGTACAGTTGCATGGACTCTGCTTCTTGTTTATATTTTCCAAACCTTACACCTGCAACAAAAGTTGACTCCTTTCCAAAAAAGAAAAACCAAAACCAAAAAATAACACACATCCACTGTTCTAATTCCATATACTTTCTCCCAACATTGCCACCCATTCAGATTGTGCAAAACTCCTTATCTAAAACTCCAACAAGGATAAGGGAAGTGCTCACGTATAAAAATCCGGCTTATTTTTTCATCTTTGCCACTGTTAGATTACCATTATGTCTGGTCAGTGAACATTGTCATCTGGGTTTCAGGGAAAGCAAGTAGTCAACCAGAAGACACTGCTCTAAACCCAATGGGTTAGTGCATCATCAATAAAAAAACACTTCTGTCCTTCTTTTACGTTAGCCTTAGGTGAGCTTCCTCATGAGTGGCTCTGGATGATTCCATAACATCCTCTGCAAAATGCTTATGCAGAACATTGTGTTGTGCAGCTGCTTTGGTAAACTGCTGATAATAGCAAGCTTAAATGTGAACTGCTAAGAACACACCAACTCTCTGCTGAAAACTCAGAGAAAAGGAACTCTCAATGGGGAACAGAAGAACTTCTAATTTAACTGCCAACATAAACTGTAAAAGGATGATGGTGCTGCTCATCTGACAGGGTTCTTGTTCCAGTTTGCTGGTTTTCTTACCCTTACGCCTGAACCAAACTAATCACTGTTACTTACAGCAAGTAACAAACAGCTTAAAAGTTAATCTATTAAAAAAAACAAAATCTGCTAAGAAGTCAATTATACAAATCTCTAAGCATAATTCTAATGTAATAGAAATATAGTAGATAACTTGCAAGCCAGGTCTTATTTGCTAAGTAAAACCTTGACAAGCAACATTATTATAGCCTTAATTTATTATGTCTTCCATTGATCAGTCTCTTCTGATGAGATTATTACAAGAACATAATGATTGGTACATAGTTGTCAAGATTGTCGTGTACACATGACAGTAAAAGCCCAAATGAAATTCAGTCTTTTCTTAATAAAATTCATCAGAAGCTATTTTGAATTACAGCTAATGATCATATGCAAGCTAATAGTCTGCAGAAAAGTAGTAAATAATTATGCTTGCTTAAAGCACTTTTTTGTTAAACAATTTTGACATAATAAATTTTGATGTCTGCTCAAATCATATCAAAATCGCAGTCACACAGCTGTAGGCCCTACTACACGAGATAGCACGGAGGGGAGCTGGCTGGTCCACACAAAGTGTATTCTGAGTACATGACAATATTTCGCATTTCAGTCATATGGTAGCCTGCCTGGTAGAGCTGCTGAGCGATAGATGAGTTTGATTTGGGGCTTCAGATGTTAGAACAAATACATACATATATATATAAATACACACACCACGCCAGTATTTCCTGTGACTAACAAGTTGAAGCAACAGAAATCACCCAGTGTAGAAAATCTTAAGCTGCGTGGATCTACAGAGCTGGATCTGCTGTAACCTCAGGTATCCTCACTCACACCAGCGAAAAACACAGCCCCAAGAATCTGCTATATTGTTACATACCACCAAGATCGCCCAGAACCTAACTTCGGTATTAACAAAATGCTTCCATCCATCTTTGTTACGAAAGAGAATGCCAGAACAGGATACCATAGCCCAAATCCACACTGAAAATGAAATACACTTTCTTCGTGGGCCTGCAAAGCCACTTCTTCATGCACTCGTACACTCAGCTCCCATGAACAGGAGGTACAACACAGCAGGGATAGAGACAGTCACAGGAGAGGGCCGAGCAAGAGCACTACTTGGCATAAAGTTTGTTTTATTAGACTAGCGTCTGAAAGTTAAGGACTGCACGTTGTTAAACCCTCACCCCTGAAGATGCTGAGCGCATTCCAATTGATTTTAGACTTCATTTAGCAACTTGAAGCCATTAGGCAAGCAATCATCACAACATCCTGCAAAGCACTTCACACAGCTCCGCATTACATAACGCAAGCACTCACCCTCCAATGGAAGGTACAAAGGGGGCTCGAGGTGACCGACCCTTAGCTGTGAATTCCCGAGGTCTGGAGCCGCACGCCAAGGTCAGAAGGTTTCAGCCAAACTCAGAGGAAAAGGCTGTGAGGAGCCCTGCCTGCAGGCCCAGGCCCCTCCCTGAGGCTGCCCAGAGAAGCACAGAGCTCAGTTCCTGCACGGCGGCACGGAGAGCCACCAGAGCTCTCTGCGAGGGACATGTCACTAATGGGATCCATAGAAGAGACCTGTTGCTGTCCTCTCGGGTAGGATCCACATCACAGGGCAGTCAGAGCTGTGCCAGGATCAGCTGTGACATTCAGGGACAGCAGACATTTACCCACAGCCTCAGTTGGCAAGGCGCATGTTCCTGCCTGAAACCACTGTACACAGAACCAGCCGTTTCCACTAACTGCAACCACGTGCCAGCACAACACAAGATGTGCTTACCTCCAGTTTTCCACCTAGTGGGCCTTTACAGTGCCTGTTGCCTTGCCTGGTATAATTTTTCTGAAAAAAAATAACAACACACTGAATGGCCAGCCTGGGAGGACAGGAAGATCCCAGACAGTGTTAGTTGTCATAGCTTCGCTTCAGTGCCATGACGACTCACAGCAGCTGAAGGCCTGCTCCACTCCATTAGATCACAGTGACTATTACGTTATGTTTGAATGCCTATTTTCTGGACTCGTGTGGCTCCCCAGCTGCAGTAGGGAAGCTCTGATTTAGCTCAACACATCTACGAGGCTGAATTCTGGTTTATTCAAACTCCTAATTACCCTCTGGTTTAGGACACTTCCATGGGACTCTCGGATAACCATGTTTTCCCTGTGTAACACAGCAGTCCTATAACCGCATTATAACGCAGTTTTGTCTCACCTATAAAGGTCAGGGCCGTAATACAATTTAGCAGTGAGGGTAAAATATGATTTACTTCCGTCCACAGGCAAGACCAAATCATGTTATAACGCTGAGGGTAGGGGAAAAACTATCAGGTTACAGCACAAACCTCCAAAGTCATTTTGCCTGTTACAACCATAAACTCTGCGTTAGCAGCTGATAGCAGAGGGAGCACAGTACTTAAGCAGGCTATCACAGTTCCTGGGAAAAATATAACTCTGCATGCTGTTAAGGGAAACCATAATTTCTACTGCTGATAGTGCAGAGAGTAGCCAAGACAGACCTCCACAAGTCCTATCTACTGAAATCAATGAAGCCAAAATAGGCACAGAGGTCATTCATTAATTGTTTCTGTGTAATAGTTCATGATCTTATAACTACCAACATATGAACACTCATTTCATCCCTTGCCAGTCCAACCCAAACTACTGGACCTCCTGCAGAGCGCATGCCATAAGAGCGCACAGGAGCTCCCTGTAGCCCTTGGCACTTCCGCTACAATTAACTGGCAGAAGGTCCCAACCAGGCCAGGCCATGCAAATTTAAGCTCCAGCTGCCTCCAGTCACTCTGAGGACTGGACTCACACAAAGCAAATCAGACAAGCTGGAGCGGTTCCAGAGGAGGGCCACAGAGATGATCAGAGGGCTGGAGCATCTCCCATACAGGGACAGGCCGAGAGAGCTGGCGCTCTTTGGCATGGAGAATTGAAGGCTCCACGGGGACCTTAGCAGCCTTCCAGTACCTGAAGGGAACCCAGAAGAAAGCTGGGGAGGGACTTTTCATATGGGCAAGTAGCAACAGGATGAAGGGAAATGGCTTTTAAAATGAAAGAGAGTAGGTTTAGAGTAGATATAGGGAAGAAATTCTTTACTTTGAGAGTGGTGAGACACTGGAACGGGTTGCCCAGAGGGCTTATGGATGCCCCTCCCTGGAGGTGGTGTTGAAGGACAGGACGGATGGGGCTTTGTGCAATCTGGTCTAGTGGGAGGTGTTCCTGCTTATAGGAATATAGGGGTTGGATCTAGATGATCTTAAAAGGTCCCTTTTGACCCGAACCATTCTATGAAATCCACTCCCACTCCTCTTCAAAGAGTTTTCAAAGAACTGAGGCAGCAAATTCTGTACCTGAAACTATCCCAAGGTACTAAATGGCCTTCTTCATCCAGATTCGAGCTTACTTTCATAGTCAGCATGTTAGGCTACATTCTTGCTCTTTGTTTTCTAAAAATGTATATATATACACACACACGTATATTCAACTCTGCAGTCAATCTGGGATCTCAGTTGTCTAAACAAAAGCATGTGAAAGCATGTACACAAGGCTTGAACTGACAATATCTGTGGGATGTCTGCATCCTTATGGACAAGCAAGTAGTGCCTGGCATCAGACCCCTCAGTTCAGGAAACTTGGTGTTTTCTTTAAATATGTAACTTCTGCAGTACTGCTTCCAAATTGTGCAAATCATAATAGAGATCTTAACAGAGAAGGAGACCAATTTCACAAACACTTCTAAATGGTTTTTTAGAGACCCAGGAACAAGGTTAAAGCAAAGACAAATTAACGAAACGTTCAAGCTCAGAATTCAAAACGGATGGACAATTTATTTCCCTGCCTTAAAAAACTGACAACAGCATTTCTGTGCTTAAGTACAGAAGTGTATTAAAAATATTACCCCGAAATCCAACACACTTACTGTTGAACCTCAAAATCTGTTTGAATGAGTGCTGTAAGGCACAATGACATGAGTACAGTTTGACCATGCAGACAACCACCTGCAATTCAAGACAATAATAAACTCTTCTGCTATCTGTTTGCACGCCGAAGCAAGTCTACCAGTGCCCCAGTTTCCTCATCAGTAAAGGATGATGTCAGATCAGATGTCAGATCTGCACAACACTTTCACCAGTGTTTGGCTATACTGCACTGTTAAGCTGTAGGGACCCACCCCGGCAATCTCTGCCGAGGTACAGGGACCAAGTAGATATGAATAGAGATAGGAATGTTGTCCCTCAAAGCGCATGAAAGTTCTTTCAGAACTGGTTCATTTTCTTTTCTCTCTCCTTTCTTTTTAAAGCTTGCTTGGTCCCTGACAATTATTTGTTGTTGCTCAACATTCACTCCAAAATACATAAAACATAGCTGGAAAGATCTTAACAAAATTTACTTAAGATATAATCCTAACAAAGTTCTCCCTACATGCAAAAAAAAAGTAACTGACAGTGAATGTTTGGTAACTTTGACATGAAAAAAAGCGGAGAGATAAAATGCTTTTATGCAAATTTGATTTCCCTATAATAATCTAGAGCTATTCTGCTAGAAGGAATTATCTCTGCAGGCTGGCAGCTGCAGTAGGCAGTGAATTAAAAATGGCTCTGTACATGGGAAAATCTGTTCTATAATCAGTGCTATTCTTAGAGAGGACATCGATCTCACCAGCTCTCATGACGTTCTCTTCATGCAAATGACATACCAGTATGATGTAGAAACTCCCATTACATCACTGACACTGATTTCCTGAGTGCAAGGAATATAACTTAACATGCAGGGGAAACTGGTTGGGGAATGACTGTTCATTTCTGCATGTTCTCTTTCAAATCCATAGCAATGAATGACCTTCAGAAAAAAAAAAAAAAAAAAAAAAAATCATCCAACTGGACTCACTGCAGTTTTGGTTTCTCCTCGCCGTTTCTGCACAATAAGTTCCATTCTCAGGTCACAAGACACCAAGAAAGGATATATAACATGATTCTTCTTTGGACATTATAAAAGCACATACTACAGGAAAGTATTTTAAGACGTAAGCAACCACTGCAGCTCTACACATAAAACGTCACTGGATTTCTAATGATGCAACTGCCTAACAAAGAAAATAAATACTTTTATAACACATAATTATATTGCAGACTTAACTTGTGTGTTTAACATAGGACTCAGTCTCACTGTCATACCAAAGCAAATTATACTGTAAGTAAATATTGCCTCCTGTACATAAAGTGACGTCTGACTCTGGTATTTCCTCAATAATCTTTGTCCTCATGCTTCACACGTACAGTAAGCCTTCTTCTCCTATGTCACATGCACTGTAAACCGTCCCAGCTTGAGTGATAGATTTGAAAATTAAACAACCTAGGGGGCTCACTGTTTTTAAAAATCATTTTATATGTCATTTTAAAATAACTTTAGGTAACCTGACATGAATGCTAAGCCACTGATCTATTAATTCAAGTTTTACTCTCCTATGCTACAGTTTGCCATGAAAAGCTGACTTGTAGAAACGTACAAATTGCACTGAGAAAGCTAAATACAAAATAAATTGAAAAAAACGCCATGACCTCTCCCATTCTTTGGAGTTCTTCAGATATTATTATCTTTGGTGCTTGCATGAGACACAACAGTTTCCAAAAAAGAACACGGCCTTTCTTTAAAAGATGAAATTTCACCAAAGACTGAACTACCTTAATCAGAGTAGTAGGATTTGGTAATTCCCACAAGCACTAAAAGAGGCTTTAAAAAAAAATCATGTCCCAACTCCCCAGCAGAGTTGGCCTCTTACATCATCAGACTGTGCTTGCATCACTTCACTGCTGAACTGATGCCCTGGAGTTATTCCATTGCTTTCCTTCAGCAGTTTATCATTATGACAGCCTGGGCTCTCTGCTGATACAGGCACACGTGTCTCTACCACCACCTCTAAGATGCCAAGAAGAGTTGGGATTTCCTGTTCTGCAGAGATAATGTTGAATGCATTAAATTTCTCTGGGAACTCCAAGCCTGGTGACTCTATGGGGTTAATCTAAAAGACAGCTGCATCCATTTTGCTCATTTCTCTCCATGGATAAACTGCAAATTGCATTGGAAAATAAGTTATTTCTAACCTTTCAGCTGGCAGCCAATATCTTGGTAAAAAAGGACGTAATTTATGACACTGATGATGTGTGGCTGCTTTCCAGAGACTGTAAACCAGTTTCCAGCCCACTTTAATGCTAATTTAACAATCAAAGAGTTTCACTATTTAAATAAATGTTAAATAAAATGCAAGTGTTTGCGTAAAGTTGGTCCCTGGATTATTATCATCTCACAACTCACTGGTTCCTAGCCCCTCTTGCAATGTGTAAGTAGCAGCAGAATTTTATTCCCCATGCTCAGAGTACTGTGCTCTGCTTTCCCAGAATTGGAAGCTAGGGACAAAAACTGAGGTCCAAGGCTCACTCTTAGCAACTTCATTCTTTCCTTCTAATATCGCCCAAAACCTCTGGTTCTCCATGGAGGGATGAGAGAGCAAAACAAACAGTCCATTAAATTGCAGCATCCTCTGAAAAGGATATAGATGAAGCCCTTTTCAGATAAAACATAACTGAATAAGTAACAGTATCTTGGAAGTCAGTGATAAGAAGTCACCATATGCCTTTTATCAAAGATTCTGGGATGAACTTGCATGCTGTTGAGAAGGCCACAGAACAACCAAAATCCCTGGCTGTGGGAGGAGGCCGTGCTGGGAGAGGCCACTTCTGCTGGCTCCACTTACAGATATTTTATGGATCTCCACCAAAGGAAGATTTTATTAATGCCACTCACAGAGTAGACATCCTCTTATCACACAAGGCAGTAGTTGGATTTAGCTGTGAAACTGGCACAAATAGCCACAAGACAACCACCTCTGAGTTTAAACCATGTCTGTCTGAATAAGTTTCTCTGCAGCTCTTCAGTAGAAGCCCAAGCACTACACAGTCTCCAGTTCTCATCAATGAAGAACTGAGTTTTCACACTGAATCTCCTCTGCTTCTAACACGGTGCATTAGCAGCACGGCCCACCTGATCCCACAACAGCAGGCTGTAGCGCAGCGGTCTCTCTAAATACCACTTGTAACATAGTAAGACACAAATGCTAAACTCAGAGAAGGCCTATCAGCCTAATTTAATTGGATACAACTTAGTACTTTTATTTCTAAAAATGCCTATGGGGAACACAGCCCCCCTCTAGCGTACAACAGGATCCCTGTAGCAATCCATTAACTGTCAAATGGAGGCCTGCTGAGCTGCATTACCTGTACTTTTAATTAACTAAGTTTTGTCACCTTTATCCCCATTGCTTAAAAATGAACTCCTACTACACATGAGTAACACTACAATTATACATCCTGTGACAATTCAGTCCTGTCTGTGAGATGAAATGTTTTAGCTTGCCTTTTGCTCCTCTGAGCTCTGAAAAGCCTACCCAGCTAAGTGAATTCAATTCCCTTCAACTTTCAGGCCATCACCAAAACTGCTTGCTAAGTTAAAATCGGTTACATCCACAGAAGCCCACAATGGGTTGCATTGATCTGTCTGCTTAATAATGTTATTAACTGGGAAGAACTGTTAAAAAAAAAAAAAGAACAAGTCTAGGTTTCATTTGCTAAATTCAATGTTACAAAAATATTCTTGAAAATGAAGCAGCTTTTGAACACAACTCACAGGGACAATAAACAAGAAATCAGATTTTATTTAGAATATTACTCTTCTAAGGACACGCTATAAAAATGTGCTGCAAATTTTAGTCACATTAAATCAATTATTTTCATTCTTTCCCATCATGCCAGGATATAATCCAAGACGTTCTGCTCAGAAGCACACTAAAAGTACAGAGGTCACATATCAGTAAATCCAGTAAGATTTGCTGATCACCTGGAGGTGGATTTGTGAGAACTCAAAGCCTTAGGACTCACGTATTACACAGTCCAAACAAAAATTCAACTAGTAACTCCTGCACGAAGTCTGTATCGTGCAAGCTCCTTGCAAGGGTGCCTTTTGGAAAGGCATTTTGTCACGATTTCAACATGTCAGCGGACTCAAGAGTCATTACATGATAAAATAAATTTGGATATTAACGCATGGTGTACATAGCTAGCTTTCAAACTTCACCTACTCCCCACTGGATCTCATGAGCTGCATCTTCTTTTCCAGATTAAAGAATTTCCTCCTGGACAAAACCCTCTCCTGAAGGAAGGAGCCATCAGGAGAAAGTACCTCCTAACTATTCAGAGGGAGAGGTCTCCATTCCAGGACAGATTTTCTAAGTTATTGATGATATTTCTAAGCTCTTGAAATTTAGTACAGGCAGCAACAATGGCCAACATCTGTATTCCACTTTGTTACTGGTACTTCTTCACAAATAAATTCTAGTATAAATAAATGAATAAAAGCATATTGCCAGTGCTGTCTCTCTTATATTTGGCTGCTAGCTTCAGCTTACATAAACCTAAAATATGTCTTCAGTGAACAAGAAAGAAAAAAGAGAGAGAGAGAGAGAGAGAGTTTTAGGAAACAACTGAAGGGAGAACTTGTGGCACACACTACTTAACCAGACTTCACCTATGGAGTTCTAATAGAGTGTCCATCCAGTTGCTGGCTAAAAATAACGCCATCTCTTTGCTGATGTAGAAAACAGAGATTAAAAAACTGCTTTCTTTCCTGAGTGTTAAGGTTTTAGCGGTACAAAAATAGCAGACCACAGTTGGCTCACACCAAACCAGCTATAAATGACTTGCTGATGCCTCTCTCTCAATTATATGCTTGATGTTCAAATAACATGAGAAAACGTTTAGTCATCTGGCTGCTGTTCGTCCCAAAGTTCATGACCATATGATCTAAAGTAGTACTAGACAAGGGAAATTTACAAACCCTTGCCACCTACAGCTACTTTGCACTCCTAGCCCAAAAAATGCTCCAGCAAAGAGTTGGCTGTGGAGGAACAGTGACACCTGGTGCTCTGCTCAGCAGCTGCACCCATCACAGGCAGGCAGAGCTCAGGTGGGCACCCAACACCTACCTTTTGTGTGGCATCCAGCACGGCTGTCTCTGAGAAATAAAGGAGCCGTTGCCTCCATGCAGGTATGCGCAGAAACCACAGCAGGCGCGGTGAGGACAGCCTGCATGGCGGAATCGGTGCCTGAAGTGGGCAGAATTTACACACCTTCCAAAAATGGCGTGATGATCTGGATAAAATATCTTCAAAAGGAAAAAGATTACAAAGGGCCATTGGTGTTTTGTATTTATATGAAACGTTCAATCTGTATTTCCTGTTGGAAATGTCACTGGTCTTTGTGACTGAATTACAGCCCTGGACTTCATGGAAGGCTTACAATGGCTCTCCAACATTACAAGACAGTGACAAAAACTTACTGAAAACCACAAATCTCGTGCACTAAAATCAAATATTTCTATAAAATAACATACTTCTGAATAGGATCTGTACCATAATTCCTCTTTGTTTTAAAAGGCTAAGATACAACACAGCTCTTTTAATTGAAGTTTAACATACGTTAACATTTGATGAAAAACTGCCATTTTGAGAATGGTTTTAAATCCTATTTTGATTTTTTTTTTTTCCCCAAAGAACTGAAGCTATCATGTAATTGAATAAAAAGGACTAACAATGTCAGATTCTTTGGTAGTTAATTTTGTGTCCTATTGCAGATGTATGAAATTCTATCAGCATCATCTGACAGGCACATCAACTCTTAACAATTTATATCTATTAATATAAAAGCAATTGCAATTTTGCATTTTTCTTTAATATGCAAGCTCTACAACACAAGTTGTACGTTATGAAATCAAACAGAACTTGAGAAATACAGTTAGATGTTAGTACTAGAAAATAATATCCTCAGGATAAAAGAAGCATAAGAGACAAGATATTTGGGCTAGATTCTGTATCTTTGTTGTATCAGATCTACAACAATCTATTCAACAACTGTTATCTTCTTTGAAGCCTTGATATTCATTCATATTTTAACAAATGTCTCTTAGAGGTATCACAATTTGTCAAATATTGCAAAAAAATCAGCAAATGGCAAGGGGTCAGAAAGAAAATTGAGAAAAACTTATTTGTAAATGGTTAGAAATAAGCACTACTGCTATCTTAATGCATGGCACTAGGTATTAGTGTAATCTAATCAGAACTGATCATCAGAACTGAGTATATCTTTAGCTTGATCATTACAATAAGAGGAAAATACAACTCCTGAAAACCTTGATCTGTTTCTCTATATTGCATTTTTCCCTTGAACAAATTGAACAAACTTTTCCTCCTCTTTGTCTCATTAATAACAGCAGAAACATCTTTTTCTTTCTTTTCTTTGTTCTCTACTTCAGCTAATATACTAGCAACTAGCAGAGAAGAGTAAACTCATAGAGCTGCCAAACTAAGTCTACGGAAGCACCAACTAACAGAGTTCATCATACAAGACAAACAGTATTAGTCTCACCAAAATCTGCAACACCATTTGACAAGTGACCCAAATGGCCAGCTGAGTTCTGCTCTCAGGTACACCAGTGTGGATAAGGGGAAAACCCAAGCAACCACTTCAGACAACTCCCCCTAGCAGGCTCCATGGCATTCTTCCCTAAAAAAACAAAGCAGCTAAGCATGTTTAGCATCCAAGATCTAATCTGTTGAGATTATTTCATTAAAGCCATCCTATTCAAGGCTATGCTCAGCTGCCTCGCCAGAGGATTCCAAAGGATTTCAGGATCAAGACCAAGGAGAAGAAATATAATAAGGCATATCTCAACATTTCTGGGATTCTTAATTGGTACCACCATAATTTCCAGGGAAGCAAATGTATAGGAAGCAGGGGTTACATATGAGAAACCGGAAGCTAGAAAAGCAGATGGTTTGGCTTGTGAGAGTACTTTGCAGACTGAAGCTACTCTCAAACCAGAGAAGTACATATGAAAATAAAAATCAAAGCTTATTGTTGCTCACTATAGCACCCAATCCCATCTGAGTATGCTCACAAACCCCAGAAAGATACGCCATAAAAACATAATTTGAGTATCATCTCTCATCATTCAATACAATTTTCCAACTCTTTCAAAATTACATTGAAAAATCTATATAATGTGTGCTTAGATTAATGAACTGTTTGAATCTGGATCAATACGCACTCAAAGATTTGAACTGTTGACACCTGCTGGATACAACTACAAGAATGCTTCATTCAGCTTATAGCCAATCAGTACTTTGTAACTACAGGGGTTCCACTTAATAAACAAGCAATCTAATATATGACCTCTGCAGATTAATTTCTCGAGAGCAAGTAAATAATCTGGATTCACAATTTCCATGATTATACATATAATTACAGTATCACTTACCAATTAACACAGTGATTTAAACCTTCTTGGGATTATGTACTTAAGTGCAAAAATAGGTAATTCAAACATCAGTCAAATACTCAGCATCTCTTTAAGATGGCAAAATCATGAGAGCCACAGAACACTGCGCATCTCGTTTCTCTTATGGAAGAAAAACATATTATGATATAACATAGAGATTATGAGAAATGTATCATAATTATGTAGCTGTGGCTATTATGCAGTAGCTGGACCACACCAATAAACATCATGAAATTGCTTTTCTTTAGTAGTGGGAGCAGAGCATTTCATATGCAGTACTGCACCTAAGCGTCCCACTGCCCTTTACTTAATCAAACTGAGCCTTCGTGTTTTTGTTTTTCGGTTTTGCTTTGTTTTTTAACCTCCCCCACACAAAACAACTTGGCCGTAATAACCAGGAGTTTGACAGATAGATAAGCCAACAGACAGATTTATGGTATTTTACTGTCATGCATTAAACAAGGGCAGTAATTAATGCAGATTTATATTATACAGTAGTTCTTGACAAAATTGCCTGTTATAAATGTTAATACGCCTTTTATACGGCAGCATTGAAGTACATGCAGGCAATGAGAATAGCAACACAACTCCCTCGTACACCTTATGAAGTCAAAATACTTACTATTTTTACTTATTATTATTTACTAATTATTTTGTGAAAATAAAAAAACCCAAGGCCAGGCTGGATGTGGCTCTGGGCAGCCTGGTCTGGTGGTTGGCAACCCTGCACACAGCAGGGAGGTTGAAACTAGATCACTGTGGTCCTTTTCAACACAAGCCATTCTATGATTCTATGAAAATATTAATTCAGGGTGGCAAATGAAACTTAAGAAGAGTATCCTAAAGGCTATGCTTGCAAGGTGTATTTCCTGTCACATTTTTGTTTTTAATATTAAGACCTTTTTATTCACTTTTCAACTGAATATCTGTCATTTCATGCCTACATCTTTGGGGAGGGGGGTGGAAATCACCTCTGGAAGCAAATCATTATTTTCTTCCATTTTTCCCCTATCTCAATTTTCTGAGAAATCCTTTCACATTGCCAACGAAAATTAGAATATGTAATAAAGCAGCCAAATTCCAACACGACATTGCTTGCAGTTTTAACACAGAGTAGAGATGTGTAACTTCTAGAATCAGAATCTGATTAATAGAATTTGTACCATTTAAGGGGAAAGAAAATTATGTAACTATAAGAAATAAAAATTGGCTTTAAAAAACTTTATTTTCATATAAAGCTTTTCACATTATGTACATTTCATATACATTGACTGTCATAAATAATATTAATTTTAAAAACTAAGTGAAATTATTCTGTCCCTTTTCTATCTCAAGACAATTTAAAAGTCCAACACCTGCATAAGATGCTATTTAAGGCAAAGTATCCTATTGTGCTTCAACTTTTTATCAGTGCACAAATAAATGGCGCAGTGGATATAAATGCTTAAGTATGGTATTATGTTCACAGTACTTCCACACCTGGGGTGTTGGTAACGCAACCTTAACACAAAGTTGGCTTGCGTATATCCCAGTCCAAGGTCATCTCCTTGCACAGGTTTGTCACGGTCTTAGAAATACATGCACTGTTAATAGCACCGCGCTGAAAGAGAACAACTTTAAGACAGCGCACACTGCACCGATGCTGGCACATTTCCTTCCTATACCCTCAAGAGAGGCACTAGACCCCACACAGTACACACTCTGGAGCACATTACTGAACACCTGTTTAGTCTTTGCAGAATCCCGCTGTCCTCGCTGCTGCTTGCCCCAGCTCTGCTCCTATCCCTAACTGCAACCTCTCAGCAAGGCTGCAAATTGCTTTATTTCACTAAGAACCCAATGCACTTCTGCCAAAGTGTGAGGATGGGAGTCTTTCCACAGACTGTAAGGATAACAGATCAACACCACAGTGCCTGTAAAGGGATGAACTCCGATTATGACTGAATCTCCTGGTTATCATCACAGCAGTCAATGGAGCTCAAGAAACAATAAATGGAAAAATTACACTAATCTCAACACCGCATTGAAACCCAAAGCATTCAGAGTCAATCTCTGCCTCTGCCAGACTTACAGCTGTGTCCCAGCACAGCCTCACCTCAGCAGAGACAACGGGGCTAACTCTGAACTGCCAAGTCCTATAAATGCACCTGATGCCACCAGCCTCCAGAACCACGCAGCAGCACAGACACATCAGCGAGAACTTCAAAGCCATCATTTCCTCAAGTCCCTTCTAACGCCTATAATTCTACAGTCTGATCTCTCCACACCAGTAAAACAGGCACATCATAAACATGGCTGCAGTTTGGCTACCGTGACTTCGAATCCATAATAAACTTCAGTGGCACAAAATTTGAGTTAAGGCAATGTAAATGTAAATTACTGTAAGTTGTTCAGAGCACAGGTTTGCAGGAGTTGAAAAGCAGGGTTGATTTAAACAGCAAATGGCAATTTTGCCAATTCATCATCAGGAGAATGGACTTCACATACCCCTTCTCTCTTATTTCAGCACTCAACCAGTAACTTACTGGAGATGCATCCGATGCAGAGGACTCAGCATCCATTTCTAGATCTTCTCCATAAACCCTCCAATCACACATAGTTGTTTATAAAGGAAGACCAGAGGCTCAGCTCTTTTCTTTACCTTTAGGCATAAGTTCCACCTACCAAACTGCTTACTGTGATAGCTGGCCTTCTTAGCCATCCTGTTGGTAGTTTATAAAAACTGAATAATTTCCTTTCCTAAATGGAAAGCATTAGTGTTTGCAAACAGCTGTGCCTCAGTTGCACAGTGAAGATGGAGTGAAAGGGAAGAAAATGGGGACGTTGATTAATTTTTACTCAGTAGAATCTGTATAGACAGTTTCTCAAAGATGCCAGTCAGACCCTTAACACCTTCATCTTTTGTGGTACAAATTAAGGGACAGCAGATTCACAATAAAAAAGAGAATTCACAAGATCTTTTAAGTAAGAGGGGATAAGTGTTAACCCTGCAGCCAGCATCCCTTAGCTCCAAGAACAGTTATCACAGAAGATGTGAATGGGAAGAGGTCACTCCACCTGCTGCAGCAGGTGCTCTCCACCTCCAGGCACCACATCTGAACATCTTCTGTGCCAAGGAAGAAGTTCACTGCCAGCAACATGCATCTGGTACTTCTGTTCACAGCCGTAAGACCCAGACATAAAGGTGCTTATTAACATCAATTTGCATCTTCTTGAATAAAGGATTTCAACATCTTTGAGAATAAACAACAGTACATTTCCATAAACTAACATAGTTTTTTGTAAAAAGACAGCTCTCTTTTCACTCTGAAACTTAAAACATAACTTAAAATGGTGAGGAACACAAGCCAAGCATTAAGGCAACAAGGAAGAATGCTTCAGCTTCCTGAACACATAGTCCATCACTCTGCTCTTATCATTCAGAAAACAGATGCTCTTGTCAGCAGGTGCTGAGCAGCATTACTCTCCTGTGCCACCACCAGCTCTCCTGGCCCACAGCAGGCAAGGGTGCCATCAGCAGCCCAGTCCTGACATCAGCCACTGCCTCCTCAAAGCTGGAGGCCAACACCAAGCATAACACTCTTCTCTAAGGCTCTTGTACATGCTGAGTAGAGCGAGAAGCACTAAGTTTGAGCATGAAGCAACAATCAAATGATGTTCATGCAGTTCTTCAGTGTCTCAAGGTGACAAGGATAAATGACTGCTCAAGATTTAAAAAAAAAAAAAAAAAAAAAAAAAAAAAAAAAAAAAAAAAAAAAGGGAAAAAAAAAGAAAAAAGAGAACAAGAAAGACTACCAGCCATAACGCTGTAGCTGCAGAGCGATCTGGCCTCCAGTTACTTTGCTTGTTAAAGCTACAAAGTTTTAAAAGCCTTCAGTTACCGGATTCCACAGAACTCCGATTTCCATTTGAGATGCAAAGCACTGGACCAAAGGCCTTAAGTGTATGCTGCGGCCTGCTTCTGAAGAACACACCTTGCATTCACAGCCTTTTCTTGCACAATACAGACTGGTAATTCTGTTCATCTGAGTGGCTGCTGTTGTGAATACTCAAGATTTACTTTCTTGCGCAGGCAACTACCTGAATTCCCTGTCATTTGTTTGCTGAATTTTCTGAGCAAAAAAGGCAGATTGTAGTTCTTTATTTACAATATGTAATTGCACAGCTTCAGAATTTCATTTCTATTAGCCCAGCAATACGGCTTCATAACTGGCCCCATAAGGTTGTGTGCTCTCTGAGTATTTTAATAAAGTGCTCTTGGAATGCTCAGAGCCTTAATCACAACTTGACAAATAACAGGCCACACTGTCAAAACAGCTTATTTCCCTTTGGGTACGTATGTGGAAATAAAAGTAGCTGCTGGATGCTGAGCACTTCTGCAAAGCAAACCATTTAATTTAGGTGCCCAAGTGGGAGCTGAGCTCTTCTTAAACCTGGCCAAACGTATTCTTGAAAGAAGGAAATACAGCGAAGCTGTGTAAAGTTCATCCTCTCTTCTGGAAGGAAAGAAGCCTGGCTTCTGCATGCCTATGAATTTATGAGGATAGGCCCTTTTTCAGCGACTATGATTACAGGTCATGAACATTTCTGAAGCTCAAACTGATACTTCTAAATACCTCTTCACCAGAATTACTGAATTACCTATTCAAACATAATCAAAGAGAATGGCACAGTCTGCAAAGTACACGTACAAATATGCAATCTACATCTGCACTAAAACTTCTCTAACGTTTCCCTTGTCTGTTCCTGGGGCTTTTTACATCAATCAGTCCTTCTTCAAAATACAGCAATGTTTAAAACCTTTTTTCTTCTTCTTTTTAGCCTTTTTTTCTGCCAACTATCACAAACTACTTCACAATGATGAGCACAATAATAGTTCTACAGTGAGAAAATTGCAACAGCAAAAAGCAGAATAAGTCAGTAGTAAAAAACGCAAGCAAAATCAGTCACTGCTTTAGGTTGCTGGACCACACAAACCCACTTCTCTGGTAACAAAGCAGTTAAAAAGGTTTTTGACTGCTAACAAACAGAACTCAGTGCACACAACGACTTGTTCAAAACTGCAAATGTAAAACTATCTCCTTTTGCAGCTTCACCATGACAAAAAGTATCCATAGTTCCAACCACAACTCGAATACAACTTAACCATGTTGTCCTTTTCTACTAAAAAAACATGTTTTTTTCTTGTTCTGCATTACTCCCATGAGTGAATCTCTCAGAAACAATCAATTACTTTTCCATTTAATTTTTTTAAAACAAAATAGCAAGATTCAGTATGATCTGGAACATAACAATGCTCTCTTCATGAACTAGAAGCAACCTAACTAGCCAGGACCTCACACCTCACACCTCTTCAACCCTGAGCAAGCCCATGGGGCACTTCAGATGTACCCAAAGCAAGAGATCATTTATAGACAAACACACTGTGTAAAATAAGGAAGCTAAAAAAAGAGAACGATTCAGGCAGAAAATAACATTCTTATGCTTAAAACAGCCAATTTGTTCCCTAAAAGATATATACTAATGCCTCTCATATTTTGTGCAAAAAATACATTCACTCAGTACTCTTCCTTGCCCTTCATTCTCCCCACAATCATCTTAAGCCCTCTCATTAAATCAACTATACCTACCATCTATTGCTGAGCACATGGCTGAATCCTCCAATGACCCAATTTCTATTGCTGGTATTCAAGAAGCTGCTAATTCTTTTAGTCTGGCAAAGCCCCAATTCCCAAATAGCTTACCACTGATTTTTGCAACACCTCTATTGACAAAATGACACAGAAGCAAGTTAGCTTGCATAATGACTCCTCAACCCAGCCAGCCACCCATTCTCCAGCACAGCCCTGATGCACAGCACGGCCAGCCACATGCTATTCATTGGAACACCAGGGATGCTGAGTATATCTCCACTCCAAATGTTACAGTAATCTGATGGTATTGCTCATGGTTCCAGGTACAGAAATAATTAAAACTGCTTCCTCTATATTAAAAAAAAAAAAAAGTTTAATTTAATGAGAAAGCTCAGAGACCACAAGAAGTGTCTAGGAATTAACTTGCTTTTTATTTCATATTAACAGCTTGGCAATAACCTAAATATTAGTCATGTCTCAGTGGGGAAAGACATGACTGTTGATTGCTACTCTGCTATCACGGTATGCATTTCCACAGGATTCTTTTTCCACTGCAGTTTCTAGTTAA
Organism: Tetrao urogallus; assembly: GCF_951394365.1. Taxonomy (NCBI): domain Eukaryota; kingdom Metazoa; phylum Chordata; class Aves; order Galliformes; family Phasianidae; genus Tetrao; species Tetrao urogallus. The sequence continues at coordinate 53,860,894 of NC_136817.1, read as the reverse complement.
AAAACTATGTTGTATGTCATCTACTGATACCAGCTTGAACTGATCCATCCACAGAGGACAGACAGCTTCAAGAACTGTGTCCCCAAAGGTCTCTGTTCTCCCAGTCAGTAGTTCAACACAAAGGGCCAGGCTACTACAAGACATTTTTAAGTAGATATGATCTATTTGCCAGTCCTGTTTTTTCTTTTTTCTTTTTTTTTTTCTTCTTTTTTTTAAACATCATCAGAATTTAAGAGAATGGTGAAGGTAACACTGACTTCTGAAAAAGAAAATCCAGGGATACAGTAAAGATTTTATTTCTCGCAACTCCCTCAGACCAAAAATAACAAAAACAACATGGAAAAAACACAGTTCTGTTTGTCTGACATCTGTTGAATGGACACAGATTTTACAGATAATTCCATGTAGGTTTTTTTGCAGATATAGAATTATGGGAAAAGATAGAACGTTCTGAATCTACTACAGCATATGACAGCCTGTTTATCTATGCTTTTTCTCCCCCCAGTAAAATGCCATTTTTGGCAATACAGCTGTTTGGTAAAAATCCTCTCCTATACATGGAATTTATGAAAGTGTAAAATAGTGCAGCCACTACTTCTGCTAGAAGGATGAATAGCTAGAAAACAGCTTAGTGTTGGAATTTCAGATTTGGCATTCAAATAAGGTCTGCATGCAAAGCATGTTTTCCACTGAATCACAAACCAAACCATTTAAAAATAACTATCTGAAATTACTTGAAATTCAATATTGTCAAGCCAGTCAATATCCCCAATATTCAGTGTGTTTACTAACACCACAGCTCTGTAACCAAAGAGCCAAAAATTCAGTTTCACAACTGGTTTTTGATTAGCTTTTAATCTCCACTGAATTTTCAGCTTTCAAATGCCCCTTACTGACAACAATTGAATGACCTCTCCTTTTGCAAAAAGATCAACACGGCTTTTGTAGAAGGAAATTGTGCCTTTAGGATACATGAGAGTTCTCTGAAAAAAAATCACTGAGCATGCAGGGATGAGAGATCATTGTGATAAAGTTTACTTGAATTCAACAAAAGTCCTCCATTGGTACTGCCCTGGGTGAAGATTGGAAGTGACCTAATGGAACAAAAGAAAAGGTAGAAGAAAAATACGAGGTTAGTTTCTCCAAAGAAAGGATTCAGTGAATTCTCGCAGGGGCCTACTCCAGATCCATAGCTGCTGCTGACCAATGAACGTATTACCAAATGACCCAAGGAAAGGGTGAAGTGACTCTTACTTCAAAGTGAGCTTTCTGTCTTTGTTGATGTCACCAAGTTAACTGGAGGAAATAAAAACAAGAACTATCTGGCAGGAGCTACCGACGACTAACAATATCATGACCAAATGACAAATGAAATTCATTTTTAACACACTAAGAAATGCACAGTTGCTTAAAACAATTCTGCGTGACATGAATGGATGGGATCTGAAATAGCTGACATAGCTCCAGGCATAAATTTCAGCATTATAGTAGAAACCTTTCTGAAAACTAAGCTCAGTGCTATGTACTAGTCAAATATGGAATTGCAATTTTATACATTTCTAAGAAAAAAAAATAAAAAAACATGGAAAAATATTGTTCCACAGCTTAAATCAGAGTTTAACCTGCATCTTGAGCAATGCATAGGCTTGGCTTCCTCTTCTCTGGAATGAGGACAGAACTGGAAAATATGGAAAACAAGCTTAACGGAAAGCATGGAACAGTTGCCATGTAAGGAATGACTGAAAAGATGAGGGATCCTTACTTGGGCAAAGTATCCAAACAGTTAATGATCAATGTCATGGATGTCTATAAAAGTCGGAAGTGAGGAAAGTAAATAAAGAACGATTTTCCAGGAATTCTCCTAAAATCAACAGACATCATAAAATGAAATAAGTGGGTAGAAGGCTCCAATGTTACAATTTTCCCTACAACATGTAGCCAACCTGTGTCACCCATCGCCAGAAGGTGAGGTTTATGTCAAGTGTTCATGGGTCTAAATATCAGTTGGACAAGTTGGGGGCCAGGGGAGAGACAGAAAACACATAGAGCTATTTAATTTAAGAACCTATGGCTAAGGAACTGCCAAAAAGCAGGAACTGACAATATACAGGTTTCACATTCCTTTCACCAATTAACTCTGCTGCTGGTTAGCAGCTAAAACAGTACGCTGGGCCACAAAAAACTTTAAACTTCCTTATGTTCCTTACTGATAGAAATGGACAGTTTCTTCCAAGTACTCACAATCCAGATAACACCCCCATCAACTCTGTTACTACCTGCTGGTCAACGTCATAGTTACATCTCACTCAACAGGAAGAGCTGCTGGAAGAAAATGTTAAGAAGAGATATGACAAAAGTCATTTTTATTCTTTTCTCCCTGTCAGCACTTTGTTGGCAAAATATGAAACAGCTGCTTTTCCGAGGGCTTTTTTCCTCCTTTTTCCCCCAGTCTATCCCCTCTTACAGAGAAAACACTGTGAATAAAATAGTCTTCTACAGCAACAGAACGTTAGCAGCAGTTAAGAAGAGAATCTCAGTTACTGTCAGATTTAGTGCGGGTGTCTTTATCCTACAGTATTGCAGCCCTGTCCCTTAAAATCCTTACAGCATGACTTTGAAATGACATCACAGGTTGCAAAAGCAGAAAAGGCTTCTCATAAATTTCTACTACCCAGGCACTGTAATAGGAGCTTTTTTGCCATCACCTCATTTCTTTGCCAATGTAATACAGGATCATCGTTAGTCTTTCCAGCATGCAGCAAATTAAGTCCCAGTGAATTGTCTCTTCCAGGTTCAGGTGTGTGCAGATAAGCTCCTTTCCCTTCTAGCTCTCCTAAGGGGCATACTTACCTTTTTACTACAACTACAGTCGGTGCCGATTTTAGAACTTCTGCCAGAAGATGCACAATATTAGTGCCACTTTAAAGAACACTATTTAATCACCAGATATCAGGGTAATGCAGAGCGTGGTGCAGAGGAATTAGCCATTCAAAGACTCAGTCCTACTATACATACACTGATGTAGGCTGACTTAGTGGTTTTATTTGAATAGGAACATCCAAAGGTGCCTTATATCACGGTAATACTATCGTGGCATATTAGACAGCTATTTGTTGCTCACAGGACACAGAAGCATATTCTCAAGACACCTGTTGACTGAAGAAATCTCACAATGGCCAAACTATAATAAAAAAAAATTGTAACATATCTCAAGAAGCATCTAGCTAATTCACACATCAAAGCTGACTCCAAAGAAATGGATTCAGATGAAAACCACTACCACTGGCTCACAGAATCTTTGTGCTGAAATCTGTTGTATGTCAGGGGAATACACTGAGGCAGTATCTGTATGAATGAACCCAGCTCACAGGCCCTGCAACAAAGGCCACTGCTGGCAGCAGCATGCAAGGCCTCATAAAGCTTTCTGTGACTCAGCATAGCTACTTGCCTGTTAAGTCTTTGTGAACAAACACTCAAAAACTCACACTGTGCCTTCTGTGATCTGCAAGCAGCAAAGCACATCACATCCCACCTGCTTCTATTCTGTTAGCACACCTTCTCACTTTCCTCAGCATCCTTTAGGGTAATGTATAGGAAGCCTCCAGAACTGCTTTCTGCATTAATTTGAATGATACAGTTCAAGTGACAAGCTTTTCTTGAGAAAAAAAAAAGAGAAGCTTTTCTTATATGTCAGACTCCAGATAAAATTTTGAAAATCATCAGAAATGATTCAGGATCTAAAAAGTCTGCATATATATCAAAAAGAAAATACGACATTTTGGATTCCAAGTCTTCTTCCTCCACTGTAACAATGTTTGAGAAGCTACAGATATGCTAGGATGAGCAGGGCAAAGGAGCAAGATTGGTGCTCTGGTAACTCAGTCGTTAACTCGGGAGTTGGAAGCATATTTTAACCTCACTGCACAGATGCCATGGCACACACACACTCCCTGCCTGACAGCCTCACACCATGAGCAGGCCCCATCCTGCAGCCAGGATGCCAATTCTAATTCCACAGTTACCCTTCCCAGCAGCAGGGCACAGTGGTGCAGGTCACAGCAAGGCACCGGGAAGCAACAGCTACGAAGGGCCAGGAGCAGCACAGCAGCATTGGCTGCAACCTGCTTGCTTTAGATCCCTCTGAATCCCCACACTGGCTCCTTTTCTGCACTACTTCAAGAACTGCCATACTTTGCTCTCACTACACTTCAAATTTAAAGGGCAGTAGAATGCTATAAAGCACAAGGCTATTATCCCTGGGTCGTAGAAGAGCCCAGCAATCTCCAAACAATCACGGATTCAGATAATAGAGAGGCCCATTTCTGCAGGCTATAAAAGCACAAAGGAGGGGTTCTGAGAGCCAGCACACAAGTCACGGCCATTTGGAGAGCTCTCCTAGTAACAGGAGACAGTAGACAGGCAGATTCCTTCCCTGAGGCCAAGGGGCTCAGAAGGAGGCAACAACAGTGATGCTCCAGGGCTTCGACATGGACAACAGTGTGAGAGTGATGGAAGAGAAGCAGCAGGTCACCAAGTTCATTTATCTGCCAGTGCAGGAAAATATTTATGTGCTGAGAGTATAACCAGTGCCCTAACACTTGAAGACTTGTATTTTCATGTCAAATCTGAATGACTGGCTCTGACAAGTGGATAACTGAGGTACTTGGGCTCAGATCACCCAGCTTTGACTAATCAGTTCATGAAAATGGCTCTAATCTCCAAACACAGCAATGAGGCCCAGTCAGGACCAAAAGAACTTCCTGTACAAAGCAGAAGATGCTTTGAAAGAAACTGGAGAGATCTTTTCTCAGCAAAACAGAAAACAAACAAAAGACTGAATATATTCGGAAGTACTCAAGACAGTATACTGCTAACACCTCTCAAAGACTTGATGCCTATGCAGATATGGTTCTACTGCCAAGCACTTCTTTGTTTAGTTTACAAAGACTTGTTTTGTTTTTTTGTTTGTTTTACCTTCTACCTCTAATGCCTAGGAATAAATTGAGCTGTTTTGACTACTGTCAATACTTGTCTCTCTCTCTTTTTCTCCTTCAAACAGACATAAGCTTCAGCCTTTCCTAGACTGTCTTGCCAGCTGCAGCTCTGGTGGGTCAGTGATCTGCATCAAATAATTCTCTACAGAGGTGCCCCTGTTACTTATACTAAAATAATCACTTCTGCCACCATATTCCCCTTTGGCCTTCAAAGAGGCAATCAACACTACAATGAAGGCACGTGGTCGGACAGCATATGCCTACATGTGACACATCCTATTGGCAGATTACAATTCTTATGCCTTATATACAGGCAACTTCCACCTTTCTCAGCCCATGAGGCTGTGTTCTTGCTCTTTAACATCTGTTTTATCACTTCTTGTTCTACCTGAGAGTTAGCCCTGCCACTCCTAATAACTGCCCTTCAACACATATACATCACTGCCATATCTGTTCCTCTGATTTTGTATCCCCTGTGCTAAAAGAAGAGCTTCTTCTCAGTCATACCTGGGGGGGGAAAAAAAAAGATATGTCAGATTCACACAAAATTATGTGTACTAGAATCATCTCAGTGTTTTTTTTTTAAGAGCACCAAAGGCACACAAGTCAGGAAACAGGGACGGGGCAATGTCAGGATCAGCACCAGCAGAAGTCAAATACCAGTCAAATATTTTGTTTCTCAAAGAAGACATGTCAGCTGGTTACAGAGAAGCATACAAGCCAACTGGGTTATAAAATAAAGTAGCTTGCAGTTCTCCTCTCCATTACCTCTGGGTTCTGTGCTTTTTAGCAGGTAACTTGTGGAATTGTTCAGAGTTCTTTAGCACAGATTCTCTGAGGAAGTAAACGCCATCCATGCAAACATTGTGCATTTAACAACACAACAACAGAGAGATCTGCATACAACTGAGAGCTGACAGCAAGCCTTCATCTTTGAGAACACCATCCAGGCAATGCCATGATGCCTCCTGCAAAAGGACGTCTTGCATGTAGCAGCTACAGAGCTAATGGGATTTCAAGATCAGGAAAAACAGCACCACATCTCTACTGCATTCAGATGGCAAGGAGGCTGCAGAACAGCCCTGCCATACCCCTGTCAGCTGTGCCCTTCCTGATGCTGACACTGCTTGTTCACAAGTCCCATGTGAAGGAACCTGTGCTGTTGTTGCTCCCACAAAGCAAGCTTTATGATCTCCTACTCGCACATTTTCCAAAAATTCCTGAATGCTATGAACTGAGTTCTCCCACTTCACCCAAGAAATAAAGAAAAAGTAATTCTCACCAAAGCTTCCCACTTCTAAGCCTAACATAAGATCAGAAAAATTAAAAAGCTGCACTTTCAGAAGCTATAGTTTCTTCATCTACAGAAACAAGCTGTGCTCAAAAACTGCTTGGCCTACATGATTTCTAAACCACCCACAAGCTCCATGGAATGTGATACGGCAGATATGCATAATGCTTGCTGCACTTGAGACTGCAACAGGAGATATGCCTGCTGGATCAGCCTTCAAAAACCAGACTAATCATACACTTTGGGTAGCACAGAACTGTTCTCATGAGAGCACAATGAATTACAAGTGCACAAGGAAGTCTGGTTCACTCATGGATTCAAGGCATAAGGCTTCGCAAATTCACCAGATGATCTAAGTGAGGACAGCAGAAGAACTTCAGGTGGGCAGCAAAGGCAAATTGACTGACAAGAGAATAATCTTCTCAGCTGGGCAAGGCACAGGGAGCAGCTGCTCCATCAACCACCCTACTGACCTCATTTCCCAGCAGTGGTTAGAGAAGCAATTCTGGGAGTCAAAATTTTATAGGCATCAGCAGCAGAAAAATCTGGCTGTTCCTCTTTCAACAACAAAGCAAGCAGAAGGAGAATGGTACACAGCTACACTCCTGAACTCAAAACATTTCAGGGCCTGGCTACCAGAACATCCCTTTTGCCAAGTTACCACAAACTACTTAACCTGCCCACATGGAAGTCCGTACTCCAAAAGACCTGGTATGGCAGGAAACACTATGAAGACAGAAAACCAGACTGTAGCCATTAGTGAAGACCCTTCTGTGACTTCAGAGCGTTTCTGCCAATGCTGCCAGCATACAGCAGGTCCGGCCTTTATCTCTAATAAGCCAGTTGTGCATCTTAGGTAAACATGCTCATCTGCTGTGGCACTTTCCAGTTCAGTCATTCAATCTGACCAGACCATTTGCTAATCCACAACAAAGATGAGACTTATGATCCCTTCACCCATCAAGTGATGTATTTAAACAAGTGCATTAAAATTCAACAGTGGACATGAAAAAGCAAATGGTGGAAAAGCAAATGGTGGATTTGTACCTTTCTTTGCTTCCCTCTCACGTATTAAGGAGGATTAAATAGCTTTCTTCTGATTAAATCTTACTTATAAAAAAAAAGCTCAGATTTAGTATCAAGGCTGACATTTCCCAGGTGCTTCCAAGAAGCAGCAAGGTTTTACTTCAACATATTTTGTCTATTTTGGTTAGTGCCCTGTTTAACAGCTAAAGATCTGCAACTCTCCCATGGTGGTTTAACGCCAATAGGCAGCTCAGCACCACCACAGCACTGTCACTCCTCTGCTCAGAAGGAAGGTAGGAGAGAACACAATGAAAAGCAAAACAAAAACATCCCCGCCGCTCCTTCCTCCTCACACTTCCTCTGCTCTAGCTAACCAGAACAGACACCTGCTGCTCCCCAGCAATCTGACAGGTGTGCTGTGGCTGCACTGGGAATACAGCATGCTGTTCTGGTCAGCACAGCAGGTGAAGGCTTCCTTCATTTCACACAGCCAAGTTTTCTTCCTATATGCCAGGTTTCACCTGCTAGGGATCTGGGACATCCTATTACTTTACTGTGAAGGAAAACAAAGACTAAAACAAAGCTTACTTTTTTTTTCCTTTGTAAGTTATCTTTAAGTACTTTATCATTAAACCTAATCACTTTATATTGATAGCAACCGTACAAGCTCCAAACCCAAATGCAACCATATCAGGTCCTGGTCTGGATACACAGCTACACTGCCCCAGGAATGGAACCACAGAATTGTAAGGGTTGGAAAGGATCTCTGAAGATCCCACAGGCCAACTCCCTGCTAAAGCAGGTTCCCTTCATTAAGTCACACAAGAAAGTATCCAGGTGGGTTTTGAATATCTTCAGAGGAGACTACAACCTCTCTCGGCATACTGTTCCAGTTCTCAGTCACCCTCAAAGTAAAAAAACATCTTTTACATGTACATAATGATCTTCCTGTGTTCCAGTCAGTGCCCATTGCCCCTTTTGCTGTCACAGGGCATGACTGAAAAGAGCCTGACCTCAGCCACTTGACTCCACCCCATTTGATGCTTATAAGCATTCATAAGATCCCTCCTCAGTCTTCTCTTCTCCCAGCTGAACATTCCCATGTCTCTCAGCCTTTCCTCACAAGAGAGATGCTCCAGGCCCTCAGTCATCTTTGTCACTCTCCATTGGACTCTATCTAGGAGTCTCCTACCTTTCTTGAACTGAAGAGCCCAGAACTGGACACAGTACTCCAGGTGTGGCCTCACCGGCATGTAGTAAAGGGGGAGGATCATCTCCCTCAACCTGGAATCTTAGAACTCCTTTTCTTTCCTCCTCCAGGGGAAAGAAACATGCATCTATACGGAGACCAACATAAAAGACTTCTTTGTATTTTCAGGTGCGAGCACTGAGTGCATTATCTGTATTTGCTCATCAAGATGTGGTATGCAGAGTGGCTTCTCCACGCTGCTTCTCCATCCCGTCATAGCCACAGCCCATGAAATCTTTTTGTGTCTTCTCTCTCTCTCTGCTTGCAAAGAGCAAGTTACAAGATTACTTTCATTTTTCTCTCCTTATAGATATACCAAATAGGTGGCTTCCCATCATGGCCCTGCGTGTTTACTCTAGTAAATTATTCAACTTATTTTGTGTGGGGCAAATTAATTTCTACAGCAATTCAGCTGCTGCTCCATCTACAGCATATATACTTGCTGGAACAGATGAATTCTGCCATGCAGCATCATCTCTGCTTTTCTTCAGCGCTTGCACAGAACTTTCATTCTGATAAAACTACTTTTCTCCCCATTCCCTGCCATAACTGATGTTTCTCGTACACAATATATTGCTCATTCTTGGGAGTGGAAGTAAATTCCAAAAGTTAATAAATGTTGTGAATCTAAACCAATTTACATTTTCCAGATCTTCTCCATTTCCTCATTCCTTATTTTCACAGATTGTCAAACTTCCAAACACGTGGGTTGCAATACATCAAATCTGTAAAGAAAAGAAATTCACAAGGAACCTTTTTAAAAGAAGGAAATGAAAAAATGATCTGCAGTGTGCTGTCAACATCATTTAGCTACACAGGGTCTACTTATTTGTGAATATAACTGTTTAAACAGCCTGACCTGAGTGGCAACCAACACAACATTACCCAGATTTCACAAAACTACCTGCTGCCAAACATGCAAGAATGCTTTCTTCAGCAATAGAATGCCCCAAAGTAAACTTGATTCTTTGTGTAACACTACATGGTAAGGCTCACAATGCAGAGTTCACCTTATAAAAACATAAGCAAAACCAAGGTCTTTGTGCCCAATCAGTAAAAAGAACTGCACACACACAGTTTCGTTGTATGCTCTCAGATCAGAGTTGCAGTTGATTTGCTTATAAAACCTTGAAATGACATCAAATATTTTTATTTTCTTATCTCATTCCTTGTTTGTATACAAAAAACCTTTTGGAAAGATAATGATTCTATGTTTTGCAACATAGTTTACAACTTGCAGTGGCCTTTTGGTGTCTGATTTAACAAAAACTGTTTTCCTGGGAGCCAGGCAGAGTTTTCAACTATACACAATTGTTTGTATATATAAAACATCTTTTGTAAAGTTAGACATACTGTTTTGAAAGAGCATGGAAACGTAAGTTGCAAAATGATACGCTACACTGAAATCACACTGTGAAGTGCTCTGACTCACTGCACCGAAGATAAAATATGTTGTATAACCACAAACAAATCATTACTGCAGTCACCCAAGTACTACTTTTCTGGGAGCACACAGACCTCAAGCAGTTTTTTCACCTTGAGTTCTGCGATGCCTCTTCCATCTCTGCCTGCTTACCTCAAGCATTCATTACATCAGTACAACTCCTAGTCATGCTATCGGTACAGCTAGCTCTGACTTAAACACAGGGCTCTCACAGCCCTCTATCAGGTGTCTCTCCTAAAAAAGGTTTGTACAGCTATGTCACATTCCCCAAGAAGGCTCTTATTATCAGTGAGAAAACAAGTGCTGAGAGGCACCTGTCCTCAGAGAGCAGCTCTCTGCCCTGTTTTCACAGCAGGACCAGTGTGTTGGTGCATACAGAGATTACAGGTAACTGCTCCACTATCTCCTTGCTCCTGCCCACCTGCCTGTTACCTTCTACTTTATTTGCAGAGTAGCTCTATCAAACAGACACACTGTTTGGCAGTTGTACGTAGCCCATTATATCAGGCTCCTGACAAAAGCCTGAAACTGCTACTCCAACAGGGAATGATGCTAACAGCTGCCCGAGATGCATTCCTGGCTTACCAGGACTCACGCAGAAACAAATACTCTCCTCACTTCTAACCAGTCAGGAGCTGTTCTACCAATTGGACAGAAATGACAGCAGCACTGCCACACAGCATTTCATCCACTCCTCTTCTATGTTCCTAAACTTATTTCAGTCCTTGAGTGTTTCTGAGAGGACCTGCCACATCTTTGTGTCTTTTATCCTTTGCTTTTCTAAGTCCCACTCCAAATTCTCTCTCCTATTGCTCATTTCAAAGACTACAGCATTTCCCTTTACTTCTGATGCTGCACTGGAAACGTTTTTTTTTTCCTGTTGGGAGGACAGGATGCGAGCAGTATAATAAACAACTAGCAACAAGTTGTGATTAAGTGATTTCCACCACCGAGCCACAAACTACGTACACAGATAGCATCTGCAGAAAGCACTTTCTGCCTTGCTACTTTGGTCTGTTTCCCTGTTTGCCTCATTTACAGTTATGCCTCACTCTACAGGATTCTGAAAGCGGCCTTATTTACAAGTGAGAGACCCAGGGCAGCTGCGGTTCGCAAAGTGCCAGCACCCTGTGAGCACCCCTCTGGGGGTTTGGCTGCCCAGGCTAAGGACCTACCTGGAAACAGCTGAGGGCTGTTACACTGTTAATTAACAATTTTCAATTGTTTTGCTGTGTGACACCCATCAATATGGTAATGCAATTTCATTCTCCTACTTGAAGTGTGACATCACCCACAGAAAGCCAGCCCTAATGTAACATTTACCCATTTCCTTCTTAAATCCTCTCTGTGTCCTCTCTGTTCTTATATCCTTCCACACACCACCATAGTGACTAACATAAACTAGTCCTGTGCAGGCTCCTGTTTTGCTATAGGTTACACAGTCGAGCATATTTGCAATGCAACAATCCAAGCATTGTGTAAGATACATTTCAGTATTTCAAAAAAAAAAAAAAAAAACCACCACCATAATTCACTTAATTCACTGGTTTCCATGTTTTTAATGCACTTCTCTCCACAGGGACAGCATGACTCACTCTCCCAGTGGGAAAATCATTCCTGCTGCTGGACACTAGCAGCAGTTCTGGCATCTAACACTAATAGCATTATCAATTTATGACTTTAGAAGCACTACCAGCATCCAGTAGTAGTGTCTCTAATGTTACAGATAGCCCGTTTGCCTGTTTTTTTCCACAAGGCCCTCTGTGTCTTTCCTTACATCCTTACTTATGTTTCATGAGGGCACTCGGCTTTAAAGCCATTAACACAGCTTTCGAAAGTCTCTCTTCAGCCACAGCTTCCACAGAAATAAACTAACACAGGAACACTATTAATGGCCAACTCACCCCCTAAATCCTCACCCTGTGCCAATAGGCACAGTCACTTCTTTGAGTAGGGGGCTTAGCTGAGTCAGGGATGATAACACTGCACACCCTGCAGCATCCTACACAGATCACACACGTACCAGGCACTCTGCAAGGTCCTCCAGACTCGACTCTGTCCAAGCTGTGAGACTGTGAGATGCCAAGGGGGGATTAAAAAAAAAGAAAAGCTATGAGAAAAAGGAGAGACTTCAGAGCCCAGAACAACGGCATCAGCAGCACATCTGAGAAGCACGCTGCTCACTCATCTGCATCGTGAAGGAAGGGACAGAGCACCGCGATCCAACAGCCCTGCTGCTCCAGCCTCAGCGCCTGCAGGCACAGGGCCAGCCTCAACCCACATCTCCTCAGTCATCAGTCCCCAAGCGGAGGAGGAAGGAGCTGGAAGCATCCTCCTTTGGGATGAAAGGCAAGAGGACACTTCACCAAGAGCTACATGGGGACAAAGGAAGCATTTCCTGTGTGCCTACTACCTTTTGTAATGCGGTTTTGTAAGATAGAGGCATTCTTATGTCACTTCTCTCTTCTGCCCTTACACGAAAAGCCACAGCTATCAGGCTGAGCCGGGGAACATTCAATCCCAAAAGATATTCCAACCAATAAGGGAAAAGCTTTGATTTAGAGTCTGGAAACTTTAAAAATGTCAATATTGCATTCAAACAACTCCACTACACAACTAAGACAAGAGAATGCAGAAGGGAGCCATCCTATCCACATCAACCATACCGATGCCTAACCAGCAAATCTGAAACTCATTACAACCTAAATGCTGGTTTTGCTAACTAAAGCCACTTATTTTAATTCTCCAGTAATTGTAGCCTTTATTGGAAAATATGTTACTGAGACATCGTAATTACTGATGTGTTTACAAATATGTACAATAAATGCCTTCCTTGAAAACAAATATTTAGTAAAATGTTTAAGGAAAAGGCAATAAAAGCATTGCTCTCAAAAAGTCTTCATATTCCATAAGCTGGTCAATAGATTCAGTGTGTCCATGAAGTTCTATGATAGGTTGTACTTCAATTTTTGGACATATTTGTGAAAATTACTGATGAAAAAATTGCACTGGGAGTTGGGGCTGTTCAGTCTGGAGAAGGCTCTGGAGAGACCTGATAGTGGCCTTTCAGTATCTAGAAGGGAGCTACGAGAAAGAAGGGGACAGACTCTTGAGCAGGGGCTGTTGTGACAGTCATCCAAGGGCAAGTGGTTTCAAACTAAAAGAGGGGAGATTTAGTTAGGATGTAAGAAGAAAGGTTTTTAGGATAAGGATGGTGAAGCAGTGGCACAGGTTGCCCTGAGAAGTGGGGGCTGCTCTGTTCCTGGAGCCACCCAAGGTCAGACTGGACAGGGCTCTGAGCAACCTGATCTAGCAGTGGTGTCCCTGCTCAGTGCAGGGGAATCAGACTAGATGGCCTTTAATGGTCTCCTCCAACTCAAATGATTCTATGATTTATGCTGCACCAAAATAAAAGTCATGCTGTAATAAAAATGCATGTTTCTGTATACATGTGAGAAGTAAAATACCTCACTATTACAAAGTAGAATACCTCACTATTACAAAGGTAATGTTACACTTTTCTTAATGTAAAAACTTGACTTAAAAGAGAGACTATTAGTAATTAATGCCTAGCAAAACAAGGGCCTCTCAGTTATCTCAATAATATACTATCAAACATCAAATTTACTGAGATAAGTGGGTTTGAAAAAGTATTTTCAACATATTGGTTTAATTTTTAATTTCTACAGGTAAATGGAACCAACCTGCAGACACCTTAAAGAAACTTTCAGAAGGTACCACATCCCTTTGCAATGCAGATCAGGTCCTTAGCAATTTCACAGTGAGGTGAAAGGCACTAAAAAACAAATAAGCTGTGAAGATGTTTGTTGTCTGCCATTTTAAATTTGAAGGACAAAAGAGAAAAAAACAATCCATCCAGTTATTAAATCTATTTTGCAAAGCACTGGCCAATGAATTTGGTAGTTAGACAATAACTGAGAGTTTCTCAACACTTCTGTAAATATATACATGGAAAATGCTTATAAAGATAATACTTCCTATTTCTAATATTTTTTCCATTCAAAATAAACGAGGTTAGATATTCTCAGCTGATTTAAATAAAGAGATACAATGCAATATGTAAGAGTGCTTGCGGCTGGAGTCAACGGAGAAGACTGTTCAGGCAATGTGTAGTTCTGGTATTCCCAACAAAGTCTCCTGTGCCACTTTTCATATGTCACTGAAATTCTTTCTTACATATTCCTAAAGGGAAGAGATAATGAGGAAAGCAGGAGCAGGAGGAAGTGAAATCCTACAAATCCTGGAGTGCCCTTTCATTTTTTGAAGAAGGCATACAGACTGGTTCTGAAGTTCCTAAATAAAAATACTGGCCTGATTTCTGCCTGTATAAGATTTGTTAACAGGGAAACATGTCCATTGTCTAAATAACAAGGATTTCTTAAATATGTTCCTATCATTGAAAGTCATTCCTTGCAGGAGTTATCACTAGAAGCCACCCGCATTGCAACCGCTAGATGTATTAAGAGGGAAAAAGAGATGTGAAAGCACTAGCTACCTGGAAAGATTCTAAGTATTTTAAACTCCAACAGTTAATTAAGTTAATCCCATATGTTCACTCTGTAAATAAGATATAACGTTGAGAAATATGGAAGCGTGATATTTCTGGAATTAAAAAGGAACTGTACCACTAGCAGTGTCTGCCAAAGCACCTCAGAAAGGAACCGCAGCTCTGCGCAATACCAAATATACCTACCTATTTCAAAGGACTGCTCCGAAAGACACAGTGCAAAAGCATCAAAATATACATGGGAAAAGTGAAACAACATCAGCATCCCATTCTGATGACGTGATAATGCATCAGATAAGGTGGGCAGAGAAAGGCTAACCATAAAAGGCTGACACATGTATTTGGCAGGCTAATGTTTCAGAAAAAGCGTGATATGATCCCAGTTTTAGGTTTAGTAAGTTTCAGCTACAGAAGGAGGGTCTCCATTTGTGAAGTGCATTCTGGAGATCAGATCAGCGGGCACAGGCAGAAGAAAACAGGAGTCCTAGCAAAAAGAATATGAGAGAACTAAACTAAGTCCATGATTTGCCAAGGGCAGAGAACACACCAACTTCAGTGATTCAGTGAGTCTCATGATGCCAGTAGAGTCTGTCACCATCCAGAAGTCAGATCCAGAACTATGTGACTTGTCTTCTCTTATTTCAATTTCTAACATTCTTGATCACAAAGAAAAATGAAAACGCAAAACTGACAGTTCGAAATCTAGAAAAGAATTAAAAGAAATACTCTAATTCAAGACTAACGGAGGCTTTATGATTTTAGACAATTTGAATTTAAAGCTCCGGCACAGAACCACTGGTAATGGCTTACCCTTTTTCTGAACGCATCACGGCTGTTTCTGAAAACTTGACTAACAGAAAAAGAGAGCCAACGCTGAGGGATACACAGAAGAGCCAACCACCAATGAATCATCTGAAGGCATCCCCGATGCACATAATTGCCATCCCATTAAGCAACAGTCATTGCAATTAAGTATTGTTTGGCTTAAATCAGTTACCTGGAATGTCTTCTGATCAGGCCTGTTCCAATTAAGTGGCACTTACTTATTACCCTAATCATGCTGTATCAGTTCAAAGCAGCATAGCGCAGCTTCACCTTGAAAACAATCAGCCTAACATTTGGCAACCAAAAGCAATAGCCCTCGAGTTCCCAAATGAAAGAAAACAGGTATCTAAGCATAAAGCATTGCTATATTGTCTTCTCACATTTGCTTTTGTCTCTACAATTCTACTCACATAATTATTAAAGCTGCTACCAGTTGAAGAAGTTCTGTTTTAAAACAAAAGACAGATTAAATGCATACTAAATGCCACACGTTGTGCTACTCCCTAACAGGAAGATGCTAGGGAGAACATTAAACACCAAATCAGCAGGACAATGCTTAAATCTCTAATTACAATTTCATTCGTAAAAACCGAAATATCTGTCCTCCCACACAGCTGGCTGTGTGTGTCAGTTTTAAGCATGTTTTGCCATCCTAACTTAACTGAGTTCAATGTTTCAGTACGCATACCTCTTCTGTTTCCAGTATTATTTTTTGCTCATTCAAAACAAATAGATTTCACCAGAAAAATAACCACACTGCTTCTTACCTGTAATGATTTAATTAAGGCACATATAAAAATTTATTTAAGAATATGTTACACAGATGGCATTTTTACTGTTTGGCAGTAAAATAACTGTAGTTTTCAGACAGACAAGCATACCTAAATAAATATCAAATTGTGCATAGCAACATGAATGTGTATTTCAGTTTTAAGTTGATGGATAAAAAGAAAAAGAAAGCAAACAACTGTTTGTTGTTGCTACCTCAGGCAATGAGAATCCCAAACTTTTCAACCTGAACTTCAAGAGACAACTTTTAAGTCCATGTTGACAGAGATTTCTTACGTCTTCTCCTAACAATATGAGTTCTGGAATTCCCCTCATTTCACATTCAGTTGCTACATCCCAGATTTACAAATACACATCTACTGTATACAAAGGGTGGTGCTGAAGAGAGCCACCCAACTCAGCCTTCCCCCTGCCCAAGCAGCAGACGATGCTGGTACACTGACATGCTTGCCTACTGCAGTAATCAATCTATAGGTATGCTGAAGTGCACATCTCTCTGCTGCTTTTGTTATCTGAGCTAGTTCATTTAGAACTGTCTCAAATATTCCTACACAGCACTAGGCATTTCCGGAGAGCTTACCTAAAGCCTTACTGAAAGGCACCTTGCTTCTCACACACATGTGCTTTCAGAAAATAAGACTCAGCACCTTTGACAAATGTTACCATAAGCCCTCTGGACTCAGCTCTAAATACAGTCATCACTTCCAGATCAGAACTCTCAGTGGCTGCTGACTGTTTACAGGGAATTATTTCAGGCTGTTTCATCTCGCAGATACCAGGATAGGCCTGTCCCAGCCTTCAGCTCCAGCTTGTAAAATCTGCAAGCAAAATACGCATCACCAGATTTCATTTTCTAGGAGAAAACATGGGCACTGAGGCTGCATAGCCTGCATGAAGTCCCTGCTCTATGGGCTGGGTAACAGACTGAGCATGCATGGCCCATTTAAAAAATACATATATATACGTATATATATATATATATGAGCAGGTCTCCAAAGCTTCATCTGTAGTTAACAAACATGATAAGAAGACACCATTAAAAAGAGACATCAATTACAGTCATCAGTTTTTGTGACAATTGGTAATGCTTTCCATAACACAGCCTAGCAAGGTTTCAGGAGCCAAGACTATTCAAAAGATTTATTTTTGCTTCATTTTTCCCAGTTCAAGCTAGTGCTGCGTACATTTGGAGTTATTCATGCACTACCTAGAGAAAGAGGGAAGCACTGGGACGCTACTGAGGGGGCACACAGCAAGCTGGCTAAGTGGCACATACGTAACATGTATCACACAGAAAGCCTTGCTCCCACACAATGCATCTATCATTGCCTCTTTGGTGCAGGCACTATAAGCATGTGAAAAGCCTAGAACAGTCTCAAAGATCCAAAGTCAATAAAAAATGCTCATTTATACACAGTGAATATGAAAACATAACTTTCCTGAGAGGAGCAGAAACTAAGTAATGTGCTGTTACATATGTGTGTAACTTAACTAGAGGACTGGCATCTCATCACTAAAAATATCCAGTAATTTTAACTCAAATATTTGATAAGACTACTTGTTCAGTAATTATGCATCTGCAGAAGACTTTCTGCAAGGCAGCTGATTTATTACAGCATGACTTTGAGATTTAAGTATTAAGAAGATGCTATATAAGAGCACATTAAGTGCATTAAAATGGGACTAAGAGATATTATAAGACACTCGTCGATGAGGAATTAGCACAGAGGAGAGATGTTTCTCCTGAGTTACAAGAAGGTGCTAGGCTTCATGTCACTCAACGTATCAGAGATTTAAAGACACTAATGACAAAATCAGTGCACAGAAATCAGAGTGCAAAGAGTTACTCACATAGAAAAAGACTGGTTTAACAAAACATGCTTGAATATAATAAAGTACTAAGCTACAGAGTATTGAGCGGAAGAGCTACTGAATGTACAGAGTAAAAGACCATATCCTGCACAGCAACGTGGTAAAATGGCAAGGTTTGCACATCTCAGACTCAACTGAGCTTTCGTTAAGTAATCTGAATCTTGAACAGAGTGAAGATGCAGGTTAAGCATTAAGAGCATGAAAAAGAGCAGTGCTGGAACGTTATGCCATATTTGTGACAACCAACTTGCCTAAGGGGAAATAAAAAAAATTGGAAGGAAAATGGAAAAGTTACACAAATATACTCAAGGTCTGCAAACAACATCCTCCAGTCCAGTCTTGAAGAGGTCACTGATCAGCTTAGTAAAAAGACGACTCAGCGATGTCTTCAGTAAAACTAATTTTTGATGTAGGAAAAAAAACAAAAAGATATTTTCCTACCTACCATATCAAGTCACAAAGAGAATCTCTTCCTATAAAGCGAATTCTGAACAACTCTACTGAAAAACAGAGCTCTGTAAAGAAAGCAAATAACGAGAATGATTAACCAGTGCAGCAAGCTTCAAAGGCTCTACTTCCACAATTCTTGGTGCCTTCCTTCAAATAAATACCTAATGTCTGCAAAATTTTCTGGTCAAGTACAAGTCAAACACTGACCACAGCTTCAATTCAAGACTGGATGATAAGTAATGGCTGCATCATCTGGTCTATCTCAGAGGCTAAACTGCAGCTTTACCAAATTGTACTATTCCTAAAACCGAATCTCCTCACTCCTCTCTACACATGCAAATGTGAAGCATGCAAATTACAAACAGTATCAGTACCTAAGATGATTCTTGAAAAGATGTCTTTAATTTGCCGTATATTTTACCACTGAGGACGAGACAACTGAAGAATTTATCACCTTAGCTACCTTGGTTATATCATTTCCCTCAGACAGTGTTATCTCCTTGTCTCCCACATAAGATTCATGCTGTTATCAAAGTCTTTGTCACTAAACAATTATTTCCTTTTATGATTTCTTCTGGTTGGTCAAAGATAAGGGCTTACAATAAGCTCCATTACTGTGGCAACCAAGTAAGAGTAATACTAGAACAGACATAACTAAGCTGAAGTAATCAGCACCATTAATAACCTTTTGATTACTAATCAAATACAGATCTGATTTTTGTTTTCACTTTGCTTTACATCTTCTAAACTACAGAAGAATAAATATTCCTATAAAAAGGTTTCCTCTATATCCTAGTCCTTTTGTTGTCTTGCTTTTTGTCCTATACTTCATGATTTTCCACAACAAAAAAAGTCTTCCATTAAAAAGAATCCTTAAAAAAAAAAATAAATTAAAAAAAAAAAAAAAAAAAAAAAACCACCATTTTCTCTGGTGGCAAGATCTAATTAAATATCATAGTATGAAATTTCAGATTTTTTTTAATTTTAAATCTAAGAGTATTCCTGAAGACAGGAAGACAAAAATCACATATACTGATTTCTCCTTTAGAAACAAACAGCGTAACTTGAGACAGCTGCTGGGACAAATACAGTCCATGGAATTAATATCTGGAAAAAATATATTCAAAAATAAGAATATAATGTGGTAAGGCCTTAGAAACTTGCGCTGCAAGTAACACTGCCACATCAGTTCTTCATTCTGAGCAACTGCTAATCCACAGGCATTCTGGCTACATGGCAGCTAAAAACCCTTCACAGAAAAATCTGAAGTCATTGTTCAGCTTGCTGTGATTTTGGAAGAGGAGAAGTACATGATTTCCTCGTTCCTGCAAAACCCGGGCACACAGCACACTTTTCTGAACATGCAGTGCTTTCCTCCTGGACCCTCTCAGAGGGAAGGCATCCAAAGCACCACGTATGAAACGCCCTGTGAATTGCAGGACAACGAACTCAGAGCAGAATATGGGTTGGATGGTTTCACAGATACATATGTTTGCAACCTCCACGAGTATTTTATAATTTATAATAAACTCTCCATCATCTTTCCAAATACACAATTCTGCCATGAAAAAAAAATTCAAACTACAAGACTGTGTAAACAGTCTTTTTGTTTATTTGTCTGTATTGCAAGCTTATAGTTGCAGTTGTCCTAAAGTAGTTGAATGCTGCTCAGAGTTCATAGCTCACTGGAGGCTTACTGGCTACTCCAGAGACACTTCTGTACATCCAGGTCTTTGCTGTGCAATGCATCGTGCAGCCCTACTATATGCACGTTGCTCCTCTTCAACAAATAGCTCTCCATTTTGTAAGACACTTGCAGGAGTAACAAAAATTGAGTTGCTGCCAGTTCTAGTTTCATCCTTCACCATTTACTTTATGTAACAATCAAAAGTGAAAAAGAAATCACAAAGCTGAATTCTCTCGTACAGAAAGTCCCCTTTTTCACACCAACTGTGTTGTGCCTACCAGCAGATGGAAAAATAGGCAAACATCAACTATAAAGGGACAAATCACCACGCTAAACACAAAAGGGAAAAGAATGTCTGAAAAATGAGCAGGGTTTTTCAGAGAAGTTTTCACCTAGAGAATTCCTTTCAATAAAGACAACAGCCAAAGATGAATAAAAAACTGAACGAGACATGAGAAGTATTTGCCCATACAGATTTGGAAAGACTGTGAGCTGCCTCATAAAATGTTTGAACAACCACATTAATATACAGTATGCACTAAGATAATCTACTGATTTGTATTTGCCAGTTTTATATTAACATCAACAACTGTTCATTTAGATACCAAGTATTTCTTATGTCTCAAGATGTAACGAGGCAACCAACAATTTTGCATGATATGACCAAAATTCTCCTTACAATGATGTACTTCATGCTAATAAAACCTTTTTCTAAATGCATCCTCTTAGCCCAAACAAAACTAAAAAATTAAAATAGAAAAAGAGCGATTCATAAACCTCCCCTCGTAACTTTTCTTCTCCAAAAAAGCTGCACATCTGTTTTCACAGCTGGAAATAATTCAACCATTGGTAACCAGAGAAAAGCTTCAGCATGTTAAAACGCTCTAGCCAGAAACTGGCGGTCCAGCAAAGGCAGATACTATGCCAGCACAATCTGAGCAGCTGTTAGGACAACCTTTATTTATACTGAAAGGGCACAAGACATCCTGACGCTATTGCTACTAGAACAGCACATCTTAGCAGAAACTCCCCGCTGGCTGGAATCGGGCAGTGCAAGAGAACAACGCGCATGTTACCCATCAAGCAGATTATGGCTCTCTGAGAACAGCGATGCGCAATCATTCACTCTCTACCCACTTTTCTACAGCAGACTCCACAAGGCTCAAGCTTCTGAAAAAAAAGAATCCTTTGTAAATAATTTTTAATACAACTGTTATTATGAGTGTCAGAAAAAAATCAATTAACGACACTGCCCTAACTCTTTAGAAAAATAGGATTCAGATAAATAGAAAAAGATTATGTCACTTCTTTTACAGTATTACTTTTATTCTGAAAGTGACATCAAAGAGCCACAAGCCTCTCCCCTTTTTTTTCCCCATCTTCTGGCTTTGACATCACACGAAGAAAAAAGTATTCCTTTCCCTGTTCCTTGCATAGCTGGAGCATCCAAGCCTCTGCCTGCTGTTATCATTTCCTACCCTCGAATATGAATTATTTTAATCCTCCAGCAATTAACAGTCTCTTGGATGAAAATAAAGAAGGCTAGAAGTGCAACCTCACTTTTGTTTTCCTCCTTTATTTGGTCAGTAGTTCATTTACTCATTGCTGTAAACAACTTAAGCACTGAAGTGTATGTGTGTGTCCTACTTATATTTTTTTTTATTTTAAATACCTTTGCATGTTTTCAACTTTTTTTGTTTGTTTGTTTGTTTGTTTTTTAAATCTTGCTTACACTCCAGAAGGAGTTTCCTGTCCTTAAGTGTCTTTCATGCACAGCTTTCTGTCACTGTACAAAATCTCACGTTTTAATGCACTACTACTCATTCCATTACAAGATCTTCCTAGGAAAGGAAAAGGAATCATCTTTTATTTGCAAATCCATTTAATAAAGAAAGAAACTGAACTGGCAGTAAACAGTACTATAAACATTGCTGGGTTTCCTTGATCTCTTCATTGCTTTCTTGTTCCCACTGCTATAATTACCATCAATACTTCTAATGTACTGCAAGTACACTAAGTGCTTAACAAACAAGAGGGAAGCAAGGTTTTCTGACCTGAAGATATAGCTGTCTAAGCCCCAGTCCAACACACCACACACATTTTAAGCAGTTCTTTGGACTACAAGCATTTACTGTTGAGAAATCAAGTGGTCTGGTGGGTCAAGGCCTAAGCAAACTATGAGCATATAGAGGTGGCAGGCAGATACAGTGAGAAGCTTCATGAATAAAAAGTCAAAGTCCAGCAGGTACTTCAAGTCATGTGCAATCTGACTCTTAAGGAGAAAAAAAAAAGGAAGAAAGAAAGGAAGAAATGGTTGAAATGGGCTGTATAGTTGGAGTGATGTTTTACAATCCAAATACACCTCTGAGATTGTAAACTATTGGGTCCAGGGGCCCTGTGACAACAGGGTGTATTTTTGGAGCCACGCACACATTTCTAAAACCAAGTACCAGCAGCCCCTCAGGAATGACTGCTACAATAGATGCCCATTCCAAGCTTCAGCAAGACTAAAAGCCACACTGCAAATACACAGAGTCATATCCTAACATTCCCATCCTTCCCAGTCCAAGGGAGTGTTTGGGAGGGGGAGGATGGGTGGGGAAGAGTTTTGGTAAAAACTTCCCATCAGCATTCTGGTCTCAGAAAAAGGCTTTAATGCTGAACACAGTATCCTGAACTGCAAGTTACATTAGTTTCATTTTATCAGCCTTTTTTTCCTCCATAATTGCTTTACCTATAATGTTTTAGAGTGAAGACCTGTATAGTCTTTTTTTTTTTTCTTCTAACTATTAAAAGGATAAAAAAACTATTGTTTATCTGGCCTACAGACTAAAGAATGCAGCAGAGTGACAACTGGTTTTTCCTCAGCTTGTTCCGTAGCTGTCCATGCACAAAATAAACCTACTCATTTTTAATGATTAGATAATAATGGCATTCAAAAGAGAAAAGCTTAAGTAATCTTCTCTACTGGTTCACCATCTCTCAGTAAAAGGGTGAAGCGTGGGGATGGCAAAAATTGAAAAACAAAAACAAAAAAAAGCAGTGCTGCTGAGAATCAACCCAGACAACCATGAAATCTGGCATCATTTATGAACAGAAAGAGTCCTCATAGCATAGCAAACATGGAAAAGCTAAATTACCTGAAGGCCTTAAAAAGGATCAACAGGAAGTCACAACATCTGAAGCATTAAACACTGCAAAATATGGACTTTGAATTGTGCATATTTTTTTAAGTAGTTGCAAGATGAGGAGTGGCTGAGAAAACTCAATACAGGACGGTCAACCAGGGGGTATATGGCATACAAGATGGTATTACCAAGGAACATTTTGGAAAAAATGCTGGTGAACCCAAGTAGAAATGTGATGTGCTTCGCTGACTACTGCAATGTCTCCTTCCTACTGCTCTTATTCCTTCCCACAGCCAGGACCCAGACCATCAGTCCGAAAGCAGCAGAAAAACCTCACATCACCTTCGGTAGGCTTAGGATGCCACTTCAAACATGTAGTCTTCCCTTCTCTCTGCTACAATTTGAATCTCAATCTTTTCATCCCAGAATGCTGTAAAGCAATTTCTACATCGCCAGTGCCATCTGTGGCACTCTCCCCTTCTGGAAGATTCATACAGGTGAACATCCACGATGAAAGCTTGGAACAAAGACTAGAGAAGCGATCTGCAACTTTAAAAGTGCAGATATTTTGTGGCGTGTATTTTGTGAGTGGGACACTTAAACCCTCTATAAACAATTACTAAATTGTCAATGGAATTCAATAAATGTTGTTTTAAAAAAACCTAATTATTTGTTACAATAACCAGCTACTATTGCCATTTTGTATCTGAAGGTTTGTAAACTACTTCCATTTGAGAAGTAATTGATTCCATTTTTATCATTTGCTCAAGTTTATGTGGTTGTTCACATCCAAAGAGATGATAACATCTATTTGCAGCAAATTATACATTATAATTCCTCATTCAAAAGCTGTAATGGAAAACAAAATGCTAATTTATGCTGTAAACGGAAGTACAGAATCATAATCACTCATTGTTAACATTAGGAACTAAATTGCTCTTGCAAATAATAAAATGGGTTAAAAATGTGGAGGGCTTTTGTGAGCCAAAGTACCAGTGCCACTTACTCGCTCATGTGTTATATTACAAGCAATCAAATGAACCTTTTCTCTCCATGCCAACACAAACTACCCCTTTTTGAGGGAAAGAATAATGGCCTTGTGATTGCGAGGTAAGGATGCATGTCGGGCGCCCATCCTACCCTACCCTTGAGCTTCTCAGCTAGCTTCCCAAACATGGGCCTTCCTGTGCTCCCAGTGAGGTAAGCTGCACCGTGCCCACGGACTGCCCACACCAGCAAGCGATGCAGAATCACGAGCAGCCCAACAGCTGCTGCAGAGGAGGCAACATGGACACTGTGCTTCACAGCACACACACCTGAGAGCGAGGTTTGCTTATCTTAGCAACGGCCCCATCTCACCAGTTTAACATTCATTTTGTACGTCAAACGGCGTCAGAAGAGCTCCCTGGAGTACAACTCCCAGTTCAGTTCTATCCAAAAGGAATTCCACTCATCTACTGACAGACCCATCCATAACGTAACCCAAGGCACTGCAGTCAGGATGTGCAGGTTGCAGCACGCTCCTGCTCCCGAGTGAGGGGCTGGTGTCAGCACATCTCTTGCACTGCAGATCCCCAGGAGCTCGCTCAATTTCTCCTCCCAGATTAGGACCACCATGTCACAAATGCTATATCCAGACCACGAGCCACTCCATTATTAATCTCTTTTCAGCTGAATTTTACCTTTGGAGCAGACACGGTAACTGCCATTTGTAGAGAACACAGAGCCTAAGGCAAAAAAAATGTTGTGGAAGTATTGGCTTTCCTTCCTTTTTAGCAATTTTACAGTCCTATAGGTTTCAAACGTACAAGAAGATTTGCTCACACAGCAAACAGACACATCAGAGGAAATAAAAAACCACCAGCACATTAGGACTGTGCACCTGCTCTTCCACATTTCATTAAGTCTCTACACCTAAACGGACGTCAGGTTCTCTCCTCTGTGCATCCGTTGTGCTGGTATCCCTCAGTGATACCTTCTGGTCATAGCGAGACAAACTGGATTGCAAGCATCCACATTGCCTCAGGAAAAACACACTAAAAAAGCCATTAACTTTTGGTAAGTCAGGTCAGATGATTATAATCTAAATGATAAATGCCAGATAATAGGTTCAAAAACGTGTATATTTTTAAATAAGCTGCCATTTGTCAACAAGCCTCTCCCAGCTTACATTATACAGCTCAAATCCCAGCAAAACAGTTTGCTTGCCAGCTTTTCTTCAGATACTAGTATTAGGAAATACAATTATGTTATCAAAAAAAAAAAAAAAAAAAAAAAAAAAAAAAAAAAGAAAGAAAATTGCTTTTTAGGTGACCAAAAGAAAGTTCCCCTGCTTCACGCAGTAAATCATTTTACTGTTGCCCTTTTATATTTAATACCCTTCTGCAGTCCACATTTATCTCTACACTAGCAAAGTGTACTCATTGATTTCCTATGGTCTCTCTGGAAGAAGGTTCTGCTTCCCTGATGATGAGTACAAAGGGTGGATGACCCCGTTCTCATTCCAATGCAAACCCTGCACTTTTACATTTCTGCTTAGACCACATGAACATCTGACCAGCTCAGAACTCCCTGCCCTCTTCGTACAGAATATGTTGCCAGAACTACTGACATTTTCTCCCCCATGGAACTATTTTTCAGAATCCTGTCTTATGAATATAGCACTAAAATGCATTTGTTCATCACAGACATAACTGTACCTCAAGATTTACACCTGAGATTTTCTTCCGAAGGAAAACAAAAAAAAAAAAAAAAAAAAAGAAAAAGCCTAAAAAATCATTTTGCCCATATGTTGCATGTTATTTTGCTCCACTGCACCACTATTTACCTGTTTTTGCTCTCAGGCAAAAGAGAATTACCTGCACCCAGTTCAAACTGTGCTTTCCTGCCAGGTAAGACAGCCATCAGAACGTACTGTTTGTACACCCAGACTGCAGATGGTTTTATTAAGCAACAATCAGAACAACAACACAGGAAGCGGACAGAAGACGTGTTCTGAAATCTGCTCTCTGAAATGCTATGCAGTGGTGATCCCAATCTTTGCAAATACACGGCACCATTCATCACTGATTGACATGTTTTAATATTCATGTACCGAATGACAGATTCATGCATTACCCTCTGACAGAAATAAGTTTTAATTTTTTAAGTTTGTTTCTTTTTTTTATTATCGGCACCTGAGTTATTTAAGCCCAAACTAGCTTCCTTCTCAGTATCCCATTGCTTACCCTTTGTTGAGAAGCTCAGTCCCTTCAGTTTCACTTTCAGTTTCACTGCGTCCCATTTCCCCACCCTGTGCACCAGCACACATCGCCCCCTGGATACAAAGTCAGGGAAAATTTCAAACCCAGGAATAACTTTTTAATCGCCAAGTCTGCTCTGTGAATACTGAACCAGCACTGCTGCTCTTTCTTTACTAACTTAGTTCTGAGTCTTTGGAATTTGCAGAAACGTTACACGTTGCCCTAAAATACAGCTGAAATGGAGTGACTGTTTTATTCCGCTGTCTTTCAAAGCCAAACAAAATACAGCAATGGGAGTCTTCTCCCATTTAAGAAGAAGGTCTACAAAAATCTGAGCCAGTTGTCCAATAGAGCATCTCTCATTCAACATCCATGTATGTATATACACGCTATATGTCATGTAAGTGCAGTGTACTAGCACAAACACATATTTTTTCACACCTGCACAAACTCCCAGTTCTGTTATCCGAAGAAAAAAAATAATAATCCAGAAATTGTAAACAAAAATATGTCCAAAAGTCTCATTGGTTATAGGCCAAAACTGACATGGAACCACTTGACTTTCTCTAGTTAGAAGATGAAAATGTGTACGAGCAACGTACATTGAGAAAGCATCCCCAAAAACAGTGGCTGAATGCTCTAATCCCATTGGGGTGCTTCTGTTTTCAGGCATGGAAAGACAAAAAGATAAGCCACAAAGCCAGCTCTCACATCCATCCTTCACCAGCTTACCTACAAAACACATTCCATACAGTGTATCACACAAAGCACAGCCCCTTCTGAGGACGCAGCACGAAGCGATGGTGCCAGCTAACAAGCCCTCCATGCCCAGGGCAGGGAAAGCTCTGAAATACTGGCACTCATTCGGTAGCACGCTCTCATTTTACTTCTATACTGCAGGGATTTTCTTGAGGCCGAATTAAAATAAGCATCCAGATTTATGCCTTAGTCACACAATTTCATTCCTCAACAATTACATTTCAAATGATTCTCAAGCGCTTCCCAACCATATAGATTCAGTAATACAACAGCGTAGACAGTTCTGGACTGGAGAGTGAAAAATAATTAATACAAATATGCTGTCAGTTCAGCAAGGAAAGATAGGTCGTGCCCAAGAATATAACTACTGCTCTTCCGAGGCCAAACACCCCCCTCTACAGTGCTTAGAAATATATGTCCCTATGACCGCTAATGAAGAGACAGACAGGGAGAGATTTTCAGCGAGTCAGAAGCCAAGACTCCTGAAGTTGGGGGTGAAGAAATACGAAACAAAGAGCAAGAAGCAGCATCTCTATTGACAGCCTAAACTGCAGATCACAGGATGATTCAATAGGAAATCTGCTGGACATTCCTTCGGATCAGGTTTACACAGGTTGGCAAAGACAACACAGGCAGAGCTGTGCCACCACAATTCAGCTTTCAGGATTTACATCTGTGAGTTTGCCTAGCCTGGAATCTATCACGTTGGTTATGTGCCTCCTCCAAAATAGCCATAAAAAAGATACCACGCTTGAGGGTCTCAGCTAACGCTTATGGAATTTTCTCCAGAAACGTAAAGAGGTCATATTTGTAACTATTAGAGAGCCTGATTTTCCAGAAGACTATCTCAGAAATTGATTCAATACAGACTTCATCAAGCTTCTAGACACAATTTTTCTCATGCGAGCTTCTCTGTGATGCGCTTTTGAATTTAATATGCAAATGGGGAAAGTTCCTTCCAAGGACATTACCAACAAATCACTCACGTAGCGTTGTGCTTAAAAATGAGCTGCAATAATGCATCAAAATATACCAGTTGGAACTGATCGCTGAACCCTGCAGAACTGTGGAGCCAACATCCTGCCTGCTTTCAGAGCCGTCGGATGCCGTGCGATGCTTCTGGAAGAAATCTCTGCTCTCTCTAACCTTACGGGTTCCGTTATTAAGTCCTGCTCTGATTTCTTGTCCTCTCATTAAAGCACACCCTGAGACACCAGGAAAAGACCCTGTGTAAGCGATGGCCAGACTGCTGTCACACAAAGGATCCTTTTACCTTGTACTATGTGTTGAGAGCACATCGTATCGATCTAGGAATAAAACCTATTTTTCCAGTAGTCAACCCATCTCATCTCAGCACTTTGTTTCAAAGTTTCTCCGTTTGCTGTTTTGTTTTAAAAGGAGTACACGAAACAAATTCTACTCCGGTAATGTTGCTATATTTAGCAAGAAGAAACGGTTTGCAAGCTTTTTTCTTTTTGGATGCAGCTCAGGTAAAACAAACAAACGTGAACATGGCTGACTGTCAGCTTTAAGCCAAGCCTGCCTTCGTAAGTGTTAAAACTTGGGAGGAAATCTATTTGCAGCAAAATCTCACATTCATTTTGATTTCATATTCAGACTAACATGTGCTGCTAATCCTCAGCTGGTGAGTCTGACTGATGTAAATGCAAGCGTAATATGGGAAGGATGAAAATAGAAAGGAGCCTTGAGCACCAGAAAGAATATGTGCCTTAAAAATCCTTCTCATCTTCATCCCGAAAGTGGCGCGAGCTCCTCCGCTCCCGTGTAACGATCACACCTCCTCCTTCTGAACTCCTCTCCTAATCATGCATATTTAATTCAACTTTGTCTATGTATCCTACGGTGTACACAGCCCTTCTATAAATAGACCCTTCGCATCCCAGATCACCTCCCCGCCTTCCCCTCAGTCACAGCTCAGCGCCGGCACTCAGATCGAGCCGCTCCGGGTCTGCCGGCACTTCTCTTGCCTTTCACTGTGCCACGGGCTCGCTCTCTCACAAGGACCCAAGGAGCCTCCTAACAACGCCACGCTCCTACGGAACTGTGTTTCGCTACGGAACGAAACTAACTTTAGACGAGGGAACTGGTTTAAACCTGATTTTATTGTCTGCGTTCCCAACCGTTTCCCTCCTCCGGTGGCTTCAAAGGAGCTCGGTGTGACGCCTCCTTTGTAGCGGCGCAGCCCCCCCGTCCCCGCCGCTCGCATTACCGCGGTACCGGGGCGCGCACCGCCCGCCCGCCCGGCACAGCCCAACTCCTCCGGGCACGGCCCAACTCCCGGGGCCGGGCGGGCAGCGCGGGCACCCAGCGGCCGTCACGGAGCCCCGGCGGCCGCGCCCCGAAACCGCCCGTCACAACTTCGCGGGGCTCCGGCGGGCGGCGAGGCGCCGCGTTACGTGCCACGAGGCGGCCGCGCGCCCGCCGCCCGCGCCAAAAGCGGCACCGGGAGCCCCGCCGGCTGCCGGCGGAGCGGCGCGCTCTTCGCGGCGCGCTCTTCGCGGCCCGCTCGCGGAGGCGGGAACGGCAGCGCGCTGCCTCAGCGCCGGCCGCGCGGTGTAACCCGCGGCGGCTCGTTGGGGCACCGCGCCTCCCGGAGAGCGGGGCCGCGCGGCTCTCCCAAGCCCGGCAGAGGGAAGCGGAGCCCCGGCCCCGCGCCGCCGCCCCGTCACTCAACTTTTCCGCTCGCTCCCCCCCCACCCCGCCGGTGCCGGGACCCCTCCGCGCGCGGCGCGGCGCTGTAGACTTGCACCGAGCGAGCGCCGGGGGCAGCAGACCACGGCGGCTGTTTAATTACCGCTGCTCCGAAGCCGCCCGGCACGGCTCGCTGCCCCTCGGGCGCGGCGCCCGGCCCTCCCCCCCGTCGCCCGGCCCGGCGCGTGCCCCGCGCTGCACAGTCATCAAAGTTCGGTGCGCGGGGACGAGGCGGGAGCGACCGGCAGCGGAGCGGCGGCAGCGCCCAACTCCTTCGTCCGGCCCGAAAGGAGCCCCGGGAGGGCACCCGCGGCCGCGCGGAGAAGAAGGGGGGGCCCCTCGCCCCACAGCTCGGTGAGGAGTTCCCCCGCTCGCCCGAGCCGCGCCGGGCAGCGCGGCTCTCCCCATCCTGTGGGGCCGCCGGGCACGCGTGGCACAAAACGGGGCTGCTCCCAACCGCCCGCCGCGAGCCGAGCGCTCGGCTCACCTGGTTGTAGGAGGTCTCCCAGGAGGCGGTGTAGTTGTAAAAGAAGGAGGAGAAGAACGCGTCTTCCGACAGCCCGCAGCCGGCCATCCTCCGGGCGCACCGCTCGCCGGGCGGGCACGCAGCAGCCGGTGCACGCGAACTCTCGCCGCCTCTTCGCGCGGTCGCCGGTGCCGGTGTTGCCGCCGCGGAGCGCGCTTCGCCCTGGCGGCAGCCGGGGGACGGGAGCGGACGGGAGCGGGAGGCGGCGAACGCGGCCGGAGGAGCCGAGGGCAGCGCCGGGTGTTGCGTGTGTGTGTGCGTGTGTGTGTGCGCGGCAGTGTAGAAGCACTGAGCGCCGCGTCACGTGTGCGCGCTCGCTCCGCCGCCGCCGCCGCCGGGCGCGGGCTGCGCTACGGCCGCCGGCACCGCGCCGCGCAGCCCCGCCATCCCCTCCGCCCGCCTTCCGCGGCGGCGCCGGCAGCGAGGGGCGCCGGTGGGACCCGCGGCCGCAGCGCGGCGGCCGAGCAGCGGGCAAGTGGCGCCGCGCCTCCCCCGCGCCGCGCGGCGCCGCCCGGCCTCCCGCCGCGGCCCGCCCCCCCCCTGCCCCGCCCCCGAAAAGTTGGGGCCCCGCGGCCCGGCCCACGCCTCGCTCTGCCCCGGGGCATCCCCTCGGCCGGCGGCTCCCGAGCGCGGGGATCGCTTTTGGTTTTTATTTCGCACGGCGGAGCGCTGCCCGCAGCTGCGGGGCGTCCCGCGGGCGGCCGCGCGCGTGCGGCCGCGGCTGTCGGAGCGGCACCGAGAGCCGAAGCCCGCGGCGCAGCGCTCGCGGCGCGGGTCCGGCACGGGGGGCCGCCAGACAGCAGCAGGTGGGGGCGGCGCGGGCCTTCGCTGCTCCGACCGCACCGCGCGGCGCTCCGGCAGCTGGGACGTCTTGCTCGCTGCTGATGCTGGTGTCGGAAAGCAGGTAGCTGCAAGGGGAAGGGAGACAGCGTAGCTGTACTTTTTCACAGGGTAATTAGCAGCTTTCATATAATAATGTCTTTGCCGTAAAAAAAAAAAAAAAAAAAAAAAAAGTAAGATCACAGGGGACCTCTGGGGTCCCCTATTCCAACCCCCTTCCAAAGCAGGTTCTCCACAGCAGGTTGTGCAGGAAAGCACCCAGGTGTGGGTTTGTATTATCTCTGGAGAAGGAGACTCGACAGGCTCTCCAAGCAGGCTGTGCACTGGCTCTGTCATTCCCACAGGAGAGAAGTTTTCCCTCACATTGTATGGAACTTGCTGTGTTCCAGTTTGTGCCCACTGCTCCTTATTTTGTCACTGGGCATCACCTAAAAGATCCCCATCCTATTGCCTCCCATACTCTAGTTATTCCTGAGTTCCTCCTCCCTCTTCTCCTCTCCATGTTTTTCTTTCCAACCACAATTCCACAGCAGGCTGGAGGTTTGCTGAATGACACCCAGAAGCCCTCAGCCAGCAATGGAGAGGCCAGGGCAGGTTTCTGCCACTTGCCCACTGACATGTCCCACTCCCACGCAGTCTAAGGGACAAAACCACCACTTATTAACACCCATGGGATCCCTGGAGCCTTCTGATAGCTGAAGAAATCTTGTTTTCTTCACATCAGTCTCCAACCATGTCATGAACATGGAATACTCTGAGGCTTAGCAGAACATAATGGAACCTCAGCATCGTGATATGAGAGAGCTCTGGATAACAGCTAGCCAGTAACAGCCGAGTTATCAACCAGAGAAACCTTAGTGACGGGCAGATCTGTTCCACAGCAGCTCACAGCCTTTTAACCTGTCCCAAAACCACATGAAAGTAAAGCAGGAGGGTTCCCAGCAGCAGAGGATGGGACGAGGCATTCTCCATATCTACAGTAATTTGTTTCTCAGACTGCTTCAGTATTTTCCTTGAGAGACCTCAGCCTGCCAAGGCTCCTAATCGGTGGCCCCCAAAGCTTCACATTTGCTTGACAATAGATTTCAGCCTTCCAGACAGCAACAATTAAAGCTTTCACCATCCTTGAGCTGCTTCCCTTTCCTTCCTCAGAGGGGTCAAAGAATCTGGATTCTAAAATGCTAAGGAACTTCACATCAAGTATTTCATCTTCACTTTAAGTCTTAGTGCATTCCAACCTGCATCTGTGCTCCAGACTTCCACCATTTGAAGCAAAGCTCCTACCGCTGGAAAAGTTTTTTTTTGTTGTTATTGTTCCTCTGCTGTTGGTTTGGTGTTTGTTTTTTTTTTTTTTTTCGCTAATACCTGATCTTTTCATCCACTTCAGCAGGTAGCATTTACTCCCTCCAGCAACAGAGCCATACTCAACTTTCCAACAGTGTTCATTCAAAGCCTCAAAAAATATGATGGTTTCTTAAATGTTTGGTGGCTTCCCTGTCTTTTCCTTCCAGCATTGTTCCTCAGCCTGCTGTTAACCACGTGCTCTGGCTCAAAATTCTGCATTTGAAGTTCATGGGAGTTACCCCTGCAGGAGCAGGAAGATTAGCTGAATTGCCTGGTGATCTAATAGATCCGTGATCTCCTAAAAGCACTGTAGCTGTTGGCTCTGCGGATGCTCAGACCCTGTTCTGAGTTCTGTAGAGCAGATTTCTGCTGGAAGGAAGCAAAACAAGATATGAAAACTTATTTATAGCATTGCCTATTGCTCCTACAGACCATTCATAGATGTTTTTAGTCAAACATTACCGAAGTAGCCAATAGTCTGTCTGCTGCATGATTTAGTATGCTAACATCAGAACTATTGTGATGTTGGTGATGAAGCAAAAAAAATTAGCTGCTTCTGTTACTAGAGAGGTGGAACCAAATATAATTTCCATCCTTTCCAGTGACTGGGACAAGAGTCAGAAAGAAGTTAACTGCAGAAAGGTTCAAAACTTGTTTAAACAAAAAGCTTTTCTAAAATTAATGCATATTTCAGTTATCTTATAAACTTTTTGCTGTAGTTTGAAAGAACTCCTTGACAATACTGAGACACACTGTAGTAGAAGGCTATTGAACATGTTTTCAATGTTTTTTTTTTCCTGTAAGCCAAGGTTTTATTCAGATGGAGAGACAGACGTGTGCTTCAACAAATGAGCAAAGCAGAGCTGAAATAACAGAACCCTTAAGAACAGCATTGCACTGCAGTATTGGATCTGGTACTTCTCTTCCAACAGTGCCCACTCCTTTCTCCTCCATCTCCATCAGAAGATGCTTGTGCTGAAAACAGCACAAGTGCACAAGTGCAATCAATCGCTCTCCATCTGGACAACAGTCAGTACAATGGGTCTCCTAAGAGCAGTGAACTCAACATTTTAACCCGGATTTTTTAATCACCGTTGAACAGAAAAATACAAAGACCGTAGAAGAAAAGCAGCACTTGGTTATGTCATGATTGTGTTGTAACAAAACTTGACAGGTGGGACTCTGATTTAAATTGTTCATTTGCCATCAGCAACAGTCCCAGTGTGACGCTGAAGTTCCCCAAACTGACAGTATTTGCAGAGGAAGCAACCAGGCTACCACACAACCAGGTTTGCTTGGCCTCTGCACAAAGCTGATAAAGACAAAACATTAAAAATGAAATCTACAAAAAGCATGATGTCCCTGTATGTTAGCAGCTCCATACAGCAGGTACCCTTCAATGATTAAGCATACCTGTTGTAGGCAATTGCCCACACATACCACATTGCTGTGGGCAAAAGCCAGAACATCACAGATGCACATTTCTTTTCTGTAAGGCCTTTGGTTTGAGAAGCACATAGTGGATTTGAGACAGAAAAGACGTTCAACTTCCACATTCCATATAAACAGATTCATAACAGAGCAGTCCCAAGGAGATCGTGATTTGGCACAGTTTGTAGCCTCTAGATGAAGGTTCCACAGCACGAGTGCTGTGCTACGGCTGCACGTGTTTTATTTGGTTCAGTGTAGCGACCCTCTGGTAATCAGTGCAGCATTGAAACTGAGTGCTCTGGTTCCCACCATTTTTTTAAAGCTTGTAATTGCAAACACTTCAAAATGATTTACGGGCACCATTCTTCTATCCACCACCCTCGTGTTATTTTTCCCCACTGGCAGACACACGTCGCTTTTTTCTGACTTTACTAGATTTCATTAGTTGAAAATCTCTTCTTACAGGGCAAATGTTTAATAATACCAGGTATTCTAAAATGAAGTTAACAGCTGTGCTGTATCTTATTTGCAGATGAATAAAGAAATATTTCTACTTAGCCTGTTCATAAATGCAATAAAAGCCTTTTAAAGTCAATTAAGACAGTCCATAAAAATTGAAGAGGGGAGGCTTTAAAAGTCCACTGTTAGGTTTTCAATTAAGGCTAATACTTTAAAGCTTCCTTAGCACCTTCCATCAAATTATTTCATTTTGCTTTATGAACACTTCTGGAGCAAGGTATCACATCCTCCTGATGTTTGAAGAGATCAACAGTTTAAGCTCCAGGCCCTTGGAAAAGTCAAGCAACGTGGTTAGACAATGTTTGTAAAAGCCATTAGCCCCAGGGGAGCAAAAATCGACTTACAGCAGAAGTGAAGATTCCAGAATCTTTAGGTTTCTATTGAATGGTAAGATAACTGCCACCTATAGCACAAAAATGTAAAATTGGGCATAACTCTGAATGAAACCAATGATGGACGAGAACACAGCAAGCACGGTCACTTTTTCAACATCACTTCAGTGTTCTGCATTCTTTCACTGGCTTCTCACAGTATTCTAGCTAAAATCAATAGGACTTTTTTTCCACCTTCACATGGCAAGTCATCTGAGTGCTAAGTCACCTAAGAGACTCGGAGCTCCCAGAACAGCTTCTACACATCAGAATCATCATCTTACCTACAAGAGGTGCGTGTGCAGATTCTCCAGCAGCGTGGTAACAGATTATGATTAATCAAAACAGAACTTTTATTAAGCACCCCAAACAGTGCTCCCAAACTTCAGCTGAGTGCCACTAGTTAGCAAATAAAAGGTTCTGCAGAGCACCTGAAAGAAAATTGCATAGAGGGATGCCCTCAAAATGATTTCCATTGATCACAATACAGCAAATGGATAGTTAGTGTTCAACGAGTGCTGAATGGTGGTGTAGGAATTTAACAGAACTAGCTTTTCTGAAGTTTTGCTTCTTCAGTATATTTCTTAAGATTGTGTACATCACTGTAATATCTGGATACTTTCAAATAATGCACTAAATTGTGACTGATAACTGCTCATTCCTGCCACCAAAAGGCAGTAGTACTGGGTTGGAGCTCTTGCTGTACACGGCAAGAGAAGAAATGGTTGAAGAAACATTCCTTCCAGTTAAGATTATGGATGATTATCACTGTTCCAATTTGTTACACAGCCTTGATTAGCCCCTGCACTCTTACAGTTGCACCAAAAAAAACACTGGCACTGGTTTTGATGCTCGTGTTCTTCAACCCAAATCCAAATCCCGGCTCTTAAGCACCTGGAAGATAAGATAAGAGGCCTGCAATGTAACTCTTACAAGTTTGTTGGATGGTGAAGACCCCATACACAAAAAAGACAAAGAGATGACTGAAGTTAGATAACTGGCTACTCCAAGAAAGGGAGGACAACAGAAAAGCTTTCTTTTTTTGTAAGTGAGACCATCAGAAATTCATAACGAGGTTCTCTAAAGCCATCTCAATGTCATGACCAACTGCAAACAAACAGCTTCAGAAAAAAAACACATTTTCCAAAATGTTTCTATCTCACTATCAGTCGACTATCTGCCTTGCTCGAGTTGAGCTTTAGTTGCCTGCTCTTTATCCATGAACTAATCCTATCTAACCACTGAGTCAACTCGATAATTGAAGTTATACGAAATAGGCAACTGAATAAAGCAAAACTGGAGATTCAAAAGAAGTAAAGATAATAAAAATAAATAAATCTGCCACAAGTCTAAGAGCTAGATTACATGAAATTTTGCTCATCTCAGAAGTGCAGGAAATTATTTTCCTTGATTTCTGCAAGATCAAGTGCGCCACTGATTAAAACTTTGTCTACTGAAGTGGAAGAGCAGAACACTGATGAGTTTGATTGTCCTGCAAGCAAGATATTTTCAATGAGACTGCTATAAAATGAAGCCACTATGATAATTTAATTCCTAGTTAAGGCCTTCCAGCAGCTTTTCAACATGAGTAATCTTCAACAGTTCAATACCCCCCAAATTATAAATAACAACCAAGCAAATACGTGTCATTCAAATGTAAGCAGGCATGAATGTATGAGGTAGTTGGTAACTTTTGATAGTCTCACCACCAATTAACAGTGTAAAGAAATTACTAAAGCCCTGTATGATGATATCCATCCCAAAATAACATTTCTGTGGTTAGGTTACTCTGTGAAGTAACAAATGTTATAGTAACTATATAAGTAACCAATCTATGTGAGCATCTACTTCCAAGAAAAAGCCCACAGATATTCTTCCTGGTCCTGGATACATTTGGTCACTGTGAGTGAGTGATTTAAACTGAGTCGAATCACCACTATTTTATCAATCACGGTACAGATGTCACCTAAGAACGAACTATTGAAAGGTGTGATGAGATCCCTTGTCATCACTCAGATAACAAAGGAGGTGAGGGGCCCTACATTCCTTGATTCAAAGCTTGTTGATAAAGCAGTAGCACCTCACCATCACAAAGTATATTAAAGATATTAAAAACACTATACACTGCATGGTGAGGAATGCAGGAGAGGAGACAGCAGACTCCCAGTTGCACACTGTGAAATGCAGCAAAATTCCATTTACTGTCTTTTGCACATCCCAAGAAAAGCTTTGATCGACACAGAATTCCATTATTTTTTGTTTTGTTTTTACACGAGAAATACCACAAAGAGGCAGCAAACCCTCAGAAATAATTGATATTTGAAAGGGATTTGACAGATCATTAACTTTGGATTTCATCAGTGACATCACTGTATTTGGCCCACTTAATAAATACAAACCTCACTATGAGAAAACACACCCTAAGCCAAGCAGGCATTTTGTAGCAGGCACTGTATTTCAGCCTGTCCTTTCTGTTACACATCATCCAAAGCCAAAGCAAAGAGTAACCATTTTTCTTAAGGCAACTGAAGTGAATGCAATGGAAGGCAATTAAAATTCCTCTGCTTTTTTTTTTTTTTTTTTTTTTTTTTTTTAAGTCAAAATTCCGGAAGCAGTAAGAGCAAAGGTTTGCTGTTAATTTTGTTGTTAATTAAGGAAGTTCCGAGTCCAGCCAGCCCTCCATTGGTACAGGTATTTAAAATATATGTAATCAGATTCTTTTATCAAGAAACTGCTAAAAAAGCATTTGAGTTTGCAGAATCTCACTGTACCTACGGAAATCTAATCATTAGTCTCTGAAGGAGCCAGCAGACTACAAACTGTTGGACTCTTAAGTTTTATTTGCAAAAAAAAAAAAAAGAAAACAAGCTGCAGGAAATCAGTGTTAACTAACAGTACAGTAGACTATCACGATGAACAGGTTTATGAAGCAGGCCTTTCCTATTTCATATAACTGAATATTTTGCTACTCACTTTCCATAAATCTCCAGAAACAAATGGAATTCCAGAACACCGTGGCTCTACCACTACATTCCCATTTAACCCAGTGTTTGACAATGCCAGGGATTGCAGAGAACTGACATTTGAGTGGAGTATTTGGATGTACAAAGCAGGGAGTCCAATGAGGAGCTTTATAACAATACGTTGTAAGGCAGGGCCCTGATATAACATCCATAAGGAATACATTTCCTGCTGTTCTTCTTTCCATTCCCTTTACAGACCTTTCTTTAATGGTGGTTTGCATAGCAACAAGCTGTTCATTGTCCATAAGCTTACTGAAGTGACTCTTTTTAGCAAACGGGGCAAACAACTCCAGCAGCACGGCTGGAGTTTCACATTCTAGCCAATTATTACCTGCTTTTAAAAGATTTTTTTTTTTTTTTGCAGTATTCTAAAAAAGTAATTTAAGTCTGCTTCCATTATATTGCACAACCAAACAGCTGTTGGAACAAAGCTGTCAACACCGTTCTGGACAGCTAGCTGCTCCTAGAAACATTTTGCAAATCTCACTGCTTTTAACCACCTGCCACACTATGAACTGAACTGTAAGCCTTTCACTGAAGGTTCACAGTGTGTTCAGGTGGTTTTTGTTCTTGTTTTTATTTGAAAGAACTACTCCATCCCTGTCAGAAATGAAAGGCTTATCAGTTACCTGTTATCCGACATGCAAAATGGAACAACCTCAACTACAGCATTGTAAGGTTTGACAAGTCGCGTTTAGTTAATCTTTAAAATTACACACAAACATTGACAGTAAAAACTGGTACCTTCATGATGCTGAGACGGCTGATGTTTTTGAGAATAGTTTTTTTTATTAGTACGAACAGAAGCCATTTCATCACACAGCTGAATACTGAAAGGAAGATGTAGGTTCACCAGCAGCACTGCTCTGCAAAGCCTGCTAAGTGCTGTAAGTGTTGTTTGTGCTGCTGGAAGCAATGAGGCTGGGAACATTGACGCGGCATGCTTACAAAATAAACACTGAAATCAAATGGAAAGCAAGAGCCTACCTGAGCTAAAAGAATAAGACCAGCCCAAAATAATATATGTTTAGAGCCACAGAAAATATTTATTATCAACAGTAATTTGTGCTATGTCTTAATTTTCTATACAACATAACGACTGCATAGCTTTCATAGCTGGAAAAAACTTAAAGAATCACTCAGAGCCAAGATGTATACAAATGAGAATTATTTTATCATCTGTCTGACATACATTCAGTGTTTTTGAGAAACGGCAAAATTAAACACCTCAAATCATCAGAACTAAGCTATTACCACCGCCATAGGAATGTTATTTTACTGCTGTTACCACACTTAGTTTAATCCCTTGGTAGTAGAAGTTGGCATCTCCCTGATGCCAAACGTTTATCTCAAACGCATCAGTGAAAATTAGAGGCAGTCTGAGCTTGTCATTTGTGCTCTCGTATGATGGTTTAATGCTGTTTCAAAGCTGCTTGGGTCAAGATAAAAAATATTTGAAGTTTATGCTACAAGAGACCGATGGCCAGTTTTATATCAACAGTTCTAGGACGTGTACCAAAAAAGAAAGCTACTTGTGCAAGATATAGTAGTAGAAGATGAACCAGGTTGACCAAGTAGATCATTTTCCCTCTTTGCTTCAAATAACTCACGTCACACACATAGCCCCCAAATTAAATGATTTTAAAAGGTCAGAGTACTGATACAGATCATACAATAGTAAAAGATGTTTATCATTAAACCTTCAGCTACTCTAAAGACAAAATAAACAACTACTTCTAATAAAGTACAGTAAGTGAATAAATGCATGCATTTATCTCTACACTTCCTAATACCGCGGTATGGTATGGCTTTTTATTGCTAAATTGTCACAAAATGAAGGAAATTATAGCAATCTGATTACAAATTAGCAATTACAGCTTGACTGGATGGAAGGAAAACTACTTGCCCTTTAACTCTTGTTAAAGTATCTTTGTAAATGACACGCTCATTCTTCAGCACGTTTGGTTTAACCCTGTTTTCTGTAGGACAAAGATTGAGCAGTTTCCAACGTGCAGCAGGCATTGCAAATGGAAAGCAACCATCACAAACCAGTACTGGGTTGGTGTCACGAGCCTTTATCCCAAAAGCAAGGAAGTGATCAGACTGTGGCATTACTGTCGTGCAAAGCTGACAGGACTATTAGAGAACACACCAACTGGCCCGTGCCAACAGCACTCACCTTCAGTGAGCACACCTACAACAAAGTCATACGTCTGCGAGTGTAACTGCAAATAAGACTGCAGTGCAGATCCTTTGTCTGTTTACAGACCTCTCAAAAGTTTGGTTTTGTTTTTTAATAACAAAGACAATAAAGCATGATCTCACCATTTATTCCCATCTCAGACAAAAAAATACCTAAACGCAAAAGAATCCCTAGAGATCTAAACACAGTATCCATGAGGTTAAGAGAGACATACCTAAATGCAGCTTTACAGTCACCAGCACTACCTCTAACAAACCTGAACATCACCTCACATCAATGCTAGCCCTTCACTGCTTTGAGGTATTATACAGAAGCACTATTAAGATGGAAGACTCTCTTCTTTAAAAATATATATACTTCGATTTAGTATTGTTGTACTATCTAACACGTTAAAAAAAAAAAAAGTCCAGCAGTATAAATAGTTCACTTCATACAAACAATGCATTTCCAAAAATACCAAAAAACAAAAACCAAAACCAACACAATTCCTCTGGGGGAAAAAAAATATATCAGTGTAAATAAAGCAAGAATTGCTTTTCCTTTCAGACTGTTCCAAAGCAGATAGCCAACTAAATCCTCATGGAGCAATTCTTAACAGCATCACAGAACAGTAGGGTTTGGAAGGGACCTCAGGAGATCACCTAGTTCAGCCCCTGGCTGCATGCAGCTCCCTACAGCAAGCTGCAGTACACTGAAACACACTGACACCCCCTAGCTCGTATTCTGAACTCTCTGAAGCAATTTATAAGACACCAGTAAGGCAGGGATCACAACAGAACAGCAGATGGCTAAGGCTGGTCAGGTGCATTTGGAACTGGAACGTACTTTACTCAGAATCCCCCACACTGTCAGCCAGCAGAAAGAGCCACAGCACAGAGCATTTCACTGTCATTCACAGACACTTCCTAGCACCTGCCCTGATCCAAAACAGAAAGCAAACATTTCTGGGTGCTGCTACCACTTAAGAAAATTTGAAGGGAATAAAAAATTGAAGTTATTTCAGTTAACAGTGGTACTTCACAAAAAGCGTGGGAGCCTTAAATTCCATCTGCCATTAGCCAGCTCCTCCATTCTGTTAACTCCAACTTTTTTTCGTATTTACTGCAATCTAAACAGCCAAAGTCAGTTATGTTGAGTACTTACGCAATTTCTTTCAACTACGCCATGAAGTACACAGTGCCTTTCATACCCTTATAGATAAAGCAGACCAATTAGATCTCTCTCTTTAGTCTCCTTTTGTTTTTAAGCCCACTGTTAATGACAGCTTCTCCGTAAGGAAAAAAAGGAATGAAGCTCCCGCTTTCAAAATGCTTAGGAATAACAGCCCATACTCAAAATCAAGTTATTCTGCATGTAACCACTGTATGCCTCACATAACTGCAGCTGAGAGCTCCAGATACTTTTCCATTAGGACCTATCTGGCAAATCCCATTGTACCTTTCATTACTCTTTCACAGAAGGCTACTTATTAGTTGTCCTCTTCCCACGTACTACAGGACTCTAAACCTACTTCTAAGTGAGGTTTGCACTCAATCCAGCCATTTAAGCTTGTCTACCTGTTACTGCCCTAAATCCTTGACTGCTCTGTTGTTTAACAAACTAACCACATATCAGTGTAGTACAGTAAAACCTGGCTGCATGGTGTCCACAGTAGGGCCATGACCTTTCCCACTCCAGCCCTACTGCCATCCCACTGTCCATGTTAACACACGTAGTCCCATAAGAGAAAAACACTTCAGCCCTAAACTCAAGTATGGTAAACGTTCTAAGTGGCGGTTCTTCACTGAGAAGTGTTCCCAAGGAATCATGATGACATACACAAAGTCATGCACGTGTCAAGTTCACCAGATTCCCAAGATGCTCGTGCTTCAGCATCTTCTCTAACTGCTAGCCACAGACTCCAGTGAGGTTTCAACAGCCAAGCTGATTCCCATCGCATGCATTCCAACTGCCAAGAGGAAAGAGAGAATTTGGCCTCTTCAGTCCCCAGTGACAGCTGTGAAACCAGACAGCCTTCCAATTAAGCCAATGACATTGGTGCACCCCAGAGCCTTCAGGTGGATTGCACAGGTGTCACTGACTTAATTGGAGGATGGCAGGGCTGCACAGCTGTCACAGGACATTAATCTGGCCAGTAGTATTTGCATTCCTGATAGCAAGGATGCACAGGAATTAAAGATCCCAGGTTGACTGTCATCCTCACAAACAAGCCAAGTTTGTGGGTATGACAATTTAAAAAGGAAAAAAAAACAGAAAGCCCAAGTTTCTCCAGTGTCAAGTTCCACTCACAGCCATACCCATCTGCTCCCCAGCTCAAGTACCAAATCTGCTGCAATCCATGCCAGCTGGTTCTGGGGTCCTTGAGGGATTTCATGCTGAGAACTGGCTCTGTTCGTGGACCTTGCCATACCCAGGAAAAGTTTCACAGAAGGTGGTTCTACACCATTTAGCTGAAGGCTGCACAGAAATACTAGAGAAATTCTTACCCGAGGGCAGCCATTTTTCAGCATTCCACATTTCCCTCCCCCGAAGAAGGACAAGGGTGTTACGAAACACCATGTGCTGAACTTAAGAATTACTCTAGAGCAGAACTTTATGAAGTAATATGTTTTGGGGGA
Source organism: Tetrao urogallus (assembly GCF_951394365.1). Taxonomy (NCBI): domain Eukaryota; kingdom Metazoa; phylum Chordata; class Aves; order Galliformes; family Phasianidae; genus Tetrao; species Tetrao urogallus. The sequence continues at coordinate 53,818,023 of NC_136817.1, read as the reverse complement.
ACAGTTCTGAAATCCAAGCTTTAGTTGTTCAGACCATCTGTCATTAATTCAAGAACTCTTAACTGTAATTAGAGAACACAGTTTTGGGTTCAGTATTTTATAAATGGTCAGTCCATCTCCTCAGTTATTTCATGGAGCAGGGAAGCCCATGAATGACACCAGACCAATTTCAGCATTCCTCTAGTGGGGGAAATCCCCTGCTCCCTCACTTTGTTACTCAGCTTGGGGAAGACTCACAAGTGCCACTGCATTATAAATTCAATCAACTTTACCCTCAGACATGCTTCTCTTTATAATACTGTTCTCACTGCTAAGGAGTTTTCACAGCTTCTCTACTTACTCTCCACCAAAATGCATTTTAAAAAAGTTAGAATTGAAAGACAATCCTGAAATCACTTGATTCCAAGATTCTTACAGCCAAATGTTTAACCTGCAATCTACACAGGATACACCTGTGGCTTAAGATCAGTCTTCCAGTAGCATAACTGAGATTGGTTGCCAAATCTCCAGGCAAAAGACGCCTTAAAAGCAAGACAAAAAACTCATGCTGGAACAACTCCCACTTCAGGGTAACCTGTTCTGGCAAGAGCAGCTCCAGCCTCTCTTTGCTGGAAGAACTCAATCTCAAATGTATTATTCTGGGGAAGAAAACCCTCAATCTAACCAAGTATTAGATTTTAATAAGTAAAATTCCCCTTGAAATTACCTTCCTATCTTGAAAATGCTGTTAAGTCGTATTTCGCTAAATAGCAGTACAAAATGACAATACTGAAGTTAAATTTGACTACAACGTGGCTTATGGAATTATTTTTGTTAATCTGAAATGCTATCTGAAGACCACCTGGTAGGGTGAGTTCCAACTGCCACACACCTCCACCTTACAGGACATAAAACCACAGTTCTGCCCTGGAAACATCTGGGAACGGTTCAAGAAAGCATTCTCCAAAGAAATTTGCAGATATGCAAAATAACCACTTTTAAAATAATCCTCTACATAACTTAAAGAAGTTTGCAAGAAATTAAGACTTCGTGTAGTATATTGATGCCACCATCATTCTGCTGCTCAAGCATCTGTGCTTTTTAGTATTATACTACCGCCATGTCAATAAAACACTTCAATGAGAGACTAAGTGGGTTCTCACATTTCCATCAAAATAACTGAAATACTGACATACTGTGGGCACAAAATTAGTATAAATAGACTTTATTGAAGTCAGTACCTTCGTACTGAAGCTGAAGGTTGTGTCTACATAAGCACAAGTTGTAACATTTCACAACTTCTAAAAGGAATGTCAACAATTACAACGATCATGCATACCATGGTCGATAATCACATTTTTAGAAGCATTTTCAACCATTTCTAAAGAAATGCTTATAACATTGTTATATATAGAACTACTTTCAATAAACTGCAAAACATTGATCAGCTTTTCCAGTATGAGCTACAGTGTCAACACAAAAGGGAGGCATAAATGTTTAATTTATGAAATCAGAATGGAATATTTACTGTAAAGAAAAATTAAAAAGCTTTCAAATAAAAGGCCATTATTGAACCAAAGTGAAGAGCACAACTTGAACTTTGAATCCATTCATCTTTTAAAGCTGTCCTCTGAATAACTTCAGTTCAAAGCATGAATTCAGTACTGCGAGTATTCCTTGGACTGAAGTTTGGCAATGATGCGATCCAACTGCCTCTTTGCTTCACACTGTGGAAAATTGCTCATGTCATAGTATTGAGGGGCAATTTTCACCAGCCTGTCAAGAAAGGAAAAATTGATTACTAATACTCCGGGCTTTAAGACGCATCCTATACAAATTCTACAACTCACTGAAACAAATACTTTCCTTTTATTTTTTCCCCCACCTTGCATTTCTGAGGTTAATGAAAGAGTACACACTTAAATTTCAATCCCGTGCTTAAGTCCAAAACAATTATGCCCACCCTAAGTGGCAGCTTGTACAAAGGCAGCAGTTAACTCTTAGCTGGTTTAAGCTTAAAAACCCAGTCAAGAGAGATATTATATTTCTGTTTCAGCATTTTCAGTGCTTGTTTAGAAAGATTTCTGCTGAAGGATTTGAAACAGTGTTATGTATCGAATTACAAAAGAAAGCATCCTATATACCATGTGCTACTTGACTTACAAATCTTTAAAGCCTTTCTATGCAACATACTACTTCAACAGCTGAAAAAACTCCCATGCTCCCCCAGGCTTACAACTTCACAGATCAGGTACAGCCTTAAAGATGGGGAGAAGATTCCGATCTCCATTACTGACCGAGTACAGGCCTCTCAATTCCTTGATATGCATCCTACTGACTAGCAGTATTATGACAAGGCAGGTTCTACCAATATTAAATCTTTCCTCCCTATTTTAAGAAAGCACTGAATCCTGTTCAGATCCTTACAAAAAACTAGAGACACAAACTGCCATGAAAGGTTCTAGATCTTGAGGCACCTACCAGCATCTCTTTGGCACGCAAAGAAGTGCTGGGACACACTCCCAAACGTAGCATCCCTAAGCAGCTCCTCCAGAACTGATTTAACAAGCTCTGAAGTCAAAGGTCTCTCCACTGCACGTAGAGCCTGAGCATCTAAGTTTTGCACACAACTCCCAAAAACCAGAAACTGGTATCCACAAGCAAAACCTTTAGTCATCTCATCTACAAGTTCACTAGTCCATACAATTGCCATTTCCCAAACTGTTTTGATAATATTGGATTCATGAAAAGTGAAAAGACCATCTATAATGGGGGGGGGGGGGGGGGAGGGGGGGAAGTCTACCTACTTCTCAGTAATTCACAACTGCTTACCATTCAGGTTTGATGTCTGTACATGTCCGGATGTAGTTCTTTGTTGTTAGGACAAACTCATTATAAAGCACCCACTCCGGTTTGTGATCGAGAACAGTGGAAGGATGCAACTGTACCACTTGGTTATCTTTTACTGTTAAGTAATGCCCTGTTCGTTCCAAGTGTGCCACCTAAGTAAAAAGAGAACAATTCATTAGCATGGGAGGGCTTAGGCGACTTCGAGTAGTGCTGCATCCAAAATACTTCATTGCAGCTTTAAACCTTGTCTAAATTTAGCACATTACTTGACCACTTGAAGCACTCAGATTTTTGTACACAATCAGGATGCCAGATGTTTCTACTAATTGCCTTCCATGTATACACTAATATACCATTCAAGCAACATATAAAAATAGTTACCACCAAGAAGAATTATTAGTACAGCAGCAACAAAAACAGCATTGAACGAAATATTTAACAGACAGGTTTGTGAACACCACCATCAGTTGTGATCTGGCACAGAAAACTCCTTCCAGCACACTGTCTGCAGCTGCCGCTTACTGATCCTACAGTAGCTGTGTTATCATTTCAAGCTTTTACTAATGCACTGTTTCAGTAGTGATTTTATTGATGCATCTATTATTGTATAAATTCCCTTATGGTGAGCCTGGAAAAAAGTATCAGTCCAGTTAGAATGGGAAATTTAACATGTCCAAAACTAAGAACAGCCTTGGTACAGCACAAGCTTCAGAGCTGAAAAATGTAGGTTCAGCAACATACTTCTGCTGCGACCTTGGTAAAAATCAATTAACCTCCCTGACCAAGCTTCTTGCTCTGCGAAAGGGTAGAATGTCTGCCTCACCGAGATGATCTGATACCTGAGCTCATTAAGATTTGGTAAAGCAATCACTTATCCTTAGAAGGATGTTCCCTGTAAGAACAGTTAATCTAGAAGTACAGGTAACTAAAATTAACCTTCCCACACTAGAAATTCAAGATGACCCTCACAGTTATTTCATCATTTATATGTACCAAAATACCATAAAAAGATTAAGCAGAACAGAACAGCTAAAAAGATGTGCAAAAAGACATTTTTAATCTGATAATCATTAGCTACTTTCCTGTGATACAGACTGCATACTTCATTGTTTTTCAATTGTTTTAATTCATACGTTTCTTCTTTTTTTTTTTTTTTTTTTTTTTTGCCTTCTCAAGGGTAAATCACATTTATTAAAATCACAGGATTTCTAATCCAACAGTTACCTCAAATTCCACATGAGCTTTGCAACAAGCTGTTTTCTTTTCAATGTGCCTCTCTGTTATATATTATGACATTCTTACGGAGGACATTCACTTCCATACTCATCAGTTGTTCTCACTCCAGACTTTGGACATTATACAGCTATTTTATTTTCAAGTCTGGAGAGCCAACGCAAGCGCTTTTAAAGGGAAACTAACAGCGCACTGCCCATAGCAACTCAGGCTTAATTCCATTCAGCTCAACCCAAAATTTGCAGAATTAAATAGCAGTACAGCTGCAAACCAGAGCAGACTACTAACTGATCTGTTTCAGACACGGCACAACAATAGCGCACGAGTGCTGAATTATGCAGTTTGTTTTGTTTTTAAAAATAAATTTCACTTTTTCCAGAAGTATGTGTACAAATATATCTGAGTGTTTTAGCTGCTGCTGCTCCTCCTACAGAAGGACAGTGCAATCAGTTTTAGTTTTTTCTACAAAACTGTGTTCTGCTGAAATTAAAAAATCAGCACAACTTACCTTTACCACCTCAATCACCCCCAGCCATATTAAAAACAGAAAAGTAGCAACATTTTTCCTCAAATGCATACGACCATTTCCTTTTCTGCATAATTTATAGTGAAGTGTTCTATTTGTGCAATTCTGAAGTAAAAAGATTGATATAACTAATTAAGAATATTCATAAAAATGCAAAAGAAAAGCATAGCTAGCTCTAAATTTCTAGAGTAGCAAAAAGACTGGAATAACTCCAATTAGGAAAAAAGTCATCTTAGAACCCTGATATCAGCATTAAGCCACCTTTCAGTGGTTACATACTATTACAATTTATTTCAATTTTGAGACAATAACAAGCCCACAGAATTTACCCTATTGAGATGTTTCTCCTAAGTATGCTTGTTAGCAGACAGAACAATGGCTAATTCCAGGTTCAGTAATGGCAGTGCTGTAATGAAAACGCACACGGTGAAGCGACGGCTCCACAACAAGCAGCGATGATCCAGCTATCTGCCACTACATCTTCCTGCTCGCTCCTGGACGGAGATGTTTCAGCATTGATGACAAAGGTAATTCTGCTGCTTCTTTGAAGGTGCAAGCATCCTGTAAGATTGCTATGCTGAAAGAATTTAGAACAGGCTCTAGAAAGCACCAAGGCTGACATAAGTGAGCAAACGAGCACACACAGCAGACAGCTTATGCACCTCTGCACCCCTAGCATGCAGCCAGTTCTGTGCCTGTGAAATACAGCACAGTGGCTCCCCAGCACCAGGAAGAGGGACTTGCTCTCACCTATCATATATCTACAAGCAAGAGAAGGAGGGTATCTAGATACGTAGATACGATACAGATACATGATCCAAGCTCTACTTTATGTAAGCTCTTACCTTAGCTCTTACCCTTCAACAAGTCAGTGTAACATGTTGATTTGGCAGAGAATTTTAACTATTTTCTGCTACTTTATTCAGTTAATAAAATTCAAATCAACTGATAGAGAGGTCTCATGGAAAGGATGGCACAAGACAAGCCTGGATGCCTACTGTCAGGAAGGATGGAAAAAACAAGACATTGGTAATTCTGCACTTTCTGCGAATATGGGCAGCAGATGAGAGAGGTGCAAAGGACTGGTCAGTGTCATGCTGGCACATGTTCTTGACTTACTAACTGCAGGAAATAAAATTTCACCTTTAGAAACAAAGGAAAGAAAAAAGCACAACTAAAGTTCCTATAGATTAGGAAAACAAAACCCAAGTACTGCTCTGCAAAATGTATATAGACATCTGCTTGGTTAAAGAAAAGTCCTGAAGGAAAAGATCAGCTTTCCCTGGAGCCCTCTCCCAGACTTCAAACAGCAGATTGGCTAGAAAGGCTTAACAACTCGCCACAAAAGGATTCTTGCTTCTGGATGCTAGGACATAGGTATGGGGGGGGCGGGGAATAGAACAAATGAGCTCTGAAATGAGACACTCTTCCAATTTCGTTTTCACAGAAGTCAGTTTTGGTGGTTGAGCAAAATCATCGTCAACCTCAATCATTCTGTGATTCAGTGATGTTTTTTCAGAGTCAAAAAAGTAAAAATCAGGCTTCCACTGTAACCACAGAACCATGCCAAGCATGCCTATCAATCAGGTTCATTTTCCAGCAATAAACAGTGCTGAAGAAGGCACTAGGGACCAAATCTGAACCTAGAGTTTCTCGAAGAATTTGCCACGTATTAATACGAAACATTTCCAAATGAGGCTGGAAATAGGAGTCAGAAGTTAAACACTATTGACTACATAATGTATGCTACACAAACACAACCCTAAAAAGATCATAAGGATCCAAGGCAGCCCGTGCATCTCTTCCTGTCCCAGGCTTCTCTGCAGACTGAGAAAGTCCCACCAGCTGATAACATACAGCGCTTTCTATCAGTCCAACAAATTCAAACAGAAGCCATGGAACACGCCACCATAAAAAAAAAAAAAACATTCCAGCTCCAAGTTCCCCAATACTGTTTCCAAAGTCATCACAGCTTTCTTTTTAGAGAATTGAGTCACCATTCCACTCCTGAAGTTTGAAGTGTGCTTATGTTATCCATTATATTACAGAACTCAGCCCAACCACGTATTCTGAGGTAAACGTATCAAACACTATCCAAGTTGAATGCACAATAACAAAGGCTACTAATTTTGGCAGCTTGGTCTCAACAGTTTACAGAATTGATTGTTTCTCATATTTCTTCTTGAAAGAATGAATGAATGATCGATCGTACGTACTGAAGAGCAATAGCTGTTGCTCAGATTTCTGAAATTTCTGCTCTTACGTCATGCAACTGTGATTCCAAGGCCATTAAAAATTGTATTCTGCATTCTTTGGGAAAAGTGAATACCATTAAATGTACTGGTGACCACCTTGATACTGTAGCTTTATCTTAATACCAATTACTGTAGGAGTAGGATTACATATGGACTTTAATATATACAAAGTAGTACCAAAACCTCAGTAGTAGCAAGTATGAGATTTTAATGAGCAGCCTCAACACCCAACTTCTTGTACAGCACAGGTTATTGACTTTTATCTTCTGTAATGACCCTGATATAACCTGTGTTTAATTAAGCTATGTTTCCCAAAAAGGTTCCGAGCTTAATTTGAAGACAAGCAGAACAGCGTTGAGAGCAAAAACTGGGGTTTTTTTTGGTCTCCATTTCAAATGTTTGAGTAACTTCAGGGTCTGGAATGTCCTTTGGAAAGCCAAACTTCTCTCACACGCACCTCTGAGCTGTGATGTATGCGAAGATATTTGTTCCAAAGCACTTAAATTTAGTTAACAAACTGGCATTTCCCGCTCTTAAAAAGACAACCATACCAGATGCAGGACTTCAAAAAAGCCAAGTCATGAAAAAAATCTAGGATTTCTGTCATGATTAACACCTCTGATTTCACATATTTTTAAGCAAAACATATTGTAAGTATCAAAGCTTCAGTTGTACTATTTTAATTTTCCAATGCATTTTATTTTTATGGGTAGCTACTGAAAAGATTTTCCAAGTACTCCTGCTCTATTTTATATATACTCTGCATATTTAGATGTCTCACATTGAAACAGTTACTAGAAAGAACCAAGAAAAAGGTTTTCCCTTGTAAAACCATGGTGAAAATGGAAACCCAGCACAAAAGCTTTACAATACACTTAACATGTTGGCAACTTCTGTCATTCCAGAAGCTGTTCTACACAGTTGTTTGTATTGAAATATGAAGGGTAAAAGGATGGTCAGTAACCAACATGAACTCTGTAATTATCAGTGACTAAGAGAACTGAAGGCGGGCAAGTTTACAGCTCTCCTGTTAGTTAAGTGGTTTTGTTCTAACAGTTAATAAAGTATTGTGAAGGCACATCATGTCAGACATCAGCCACAGGCTTCGAGTACTACAGATACTCCTACAGTGCCAAACAAGAGGAATTTGATGACTGTATTTAGGGCAGCAGGCAATTAGGTGAAAAAATACTGCAGTCAAGAACTATATCAGAACAGTAGCTGCTCCTGTTCTTCTCATTACAAACTATACTGTTAAACTCAGGAGCTTGAAGACTCAAGCTAATCAGCTTGTGCCCCCAGACCTTACTACTCTGCTTCACAGCCTACCCTCTGTACATGAACACACTTTGCAACTGCTCACACTTCCAATACAGTGCATGCCCTGTACTAGGCAGATAAAACTGATGTGTGCATTTCACTACTCAGCTCTTCTCAACAAGAGCCCCCAGAATGCCAGAGAATCTCAGCAAACAGAAGGCACAACATGCACACGGACTTAATTTTTAAGTCCTTCAGCTGCAGATAAATAACATTTTCTGTTTCAGGGATTATAAACATTTTTTCTACTGAACATTCTCATAGCAACATGGAATTCGTGAAAGAAAGCTCAGAGCTGAGGTCAGACATCACAGCGTCATGGAGATTAAAGAGTTAAACTGTTGAAATGGCTTTGACTTCACGCACCTTCATCAAATCTACCACAGCTATCTCTTGACTCGCCTCAATAATTTTGAGTGAGGGAGTAAAATACACTTTTCCTATGAAATCTTTCTAGAAATCTCCTCAGGTTGCTCAGTTTCTTTGAGGCAGCAAAACATACTTTACAGCAAGATGAACTAGATGATATCCAGAGGGTCCTTCTAATCCCTGTGATTCTGCCCACTTACAATTAAATCTGGTAAAGGATGTCAAAGACAACAAGCTTTTGGGATTGCCTCAGCGAGCCACCTATGGAGAAAAGGACCCCAGAGAGGGAAGATCTGCTACCATTTTCTTCTTTATCATTCATCCTTGCTTGCCTCTACTAAGACACCACAGATAAAAACAACAATCAAACAGTGGGCTCATCAGGAAAGCGAAGCCTCTACCATGGTATCAGAGATTTAATTAATCTCTGAGTATTGGATTAAGCAGTCTGGCTATTAAGGAATTTAATTCCTACTCAATTGGATAATGATGATTCACCCTCAGAAGTTTTGTGGTAAGCTCAGACAGCTAGCACCAACATTACCATCACACTACTGATCTCATAATGCTGTGTAAGTACTCACACTGCCAACTCCCAACTGGCCAGGCCAGAAACTGTATTTTCCAAACTTGCAGGACTGTCTACAACTTCTGCACCAAGTAAAGTTTGACTAAACATTTTACTCTGAATAACAACCAATCAATCTACCAAAGACTAGGTGGTAATACAGACAGCCATATACAACTTAACTAACATTCCTCAAGTTTTGATGAGTGATAGCAACCACACTAACGCAAAAGCAATATGAATCTAAACTGCTTTCCCTACGAAAACACACACATACCTGCATGAAATACCCAGTAACTAATGCCTTTCTTATATTGATATAATAGTCTCGGCTGGTAAAGTCTGTGCTTCTACGAGGCAAATTAAATCTATCCATGATTCGTGACAGCTGCTGGCGTACGTTGTCTGCAGACATCAGGGACCTGTAGTTAATGAAGTTGTCATAGCACCACTGAACCGACTCATGATCTGCAATATTAAGAAAACGTGAATCAAAAATAAGTATTTTATCCAATCCCAATCAGTAAATAAAACAGCAAGTAATTGATCAGTCAGATGAACATCAGGAAAAGATACCCATAACTTTTTTTTTTTTTTTTAAAGTGAGTGATAACAGCCTTTAGCTATTCCGTGGATTTCTTTCGTTAGATATCCTGTCTATATTGTTTTCCATTCAGAAAACAAAAGAAAATTAGTCTTTCCCCACTCTTCAACATAGTGAATGCACAACCACTGATGTTTTGCTGAAATACCACAGCAATGAATTTTGCACATTTCACCTGTATTGCAATTAGAAAGAGTCTTCAAAATCTGCAACATAAAATGCAATTCAACATAAAAACGCTGCAGTCTTTATTATTTTAACTGTAACAATGCAATAAATAGACAAGACAGTGGTACATAATTACAGGTCATAAACCAAACCCTTACAATGAAGCCGCTGAGTAACTGTTGAAGAGGTACACAAGCACACCAGCCCAATGCTAAGCGTAATGCACCTCACAGTAGTTTAAGTAAAAGCAAGCAACTTGTAAAATACAGCATCAGTAACACAACTGTGAACCTTCCATGCTTAAAGTTACTCTTTTTACTATTTCTGGTAGCTCTAGTAAGAGATATTACAAAACAGTTTGATTGCTGTCTTAAAAGAACTACACATTTAACTCTGAGAAACCCAGCTCCCCCTGCCACCTGTACTAGTCTTCAAGTAACATTATTCTAGTATTTGCTAGCTCAGTAGCCCAACAAAACCAATCCTAGCAACTTAAATTCTCTTGAACAGAGTCGTAGAAATGCAAAGCAAGTTATAAAGTTCACATAATTGGCATTATGTAAATGAGAAGGTTAAATAATTGAAGGAAAGCTTAAGTTGCTTCTGCACTTCATCTCACAGCCTAAGTTTAAAGTCAAACACACTGAACCTCTTGATACACGACACAGCAAACGTGAAATTCGTTAAGCATCACAGCACAGTGCTTTCCATGGCATTTGAACTGTGTGCTTTAACATGACCCAGAACTGTTTCATATTGTTCAAGGTACAAACAGTACTTGTGTTTTTTATTCTGATTCTGAATGAGAAAACTCCATTCCACAGTAAAATGCCAGAAGACTATTCCCATGCAATTCTGTGCTAAAAAGACTGCAGAACCACAAATCTATCCAGCCATGCAGCAGATTTGTTTTTTTTTTTTAAAAAAAAGGAAGAGGCTGAAGTGCATAGGCTCTTCCAGAAATGAAATACTTTCTCACTTAATTATGTGTTTTAAAAGCTCCCCAATTTCTGACAAAAAAATGCTACTGATAATTAAACTCAGTACATTTGAAAGTGTGCTAGTATATATAAAATATATATCATTATATACATACATAGCATGTTTGTGATATAAACATACATGATTCTGTGAAATATTTACAGAAGGACTTGGTAAAACTGTCAGGAAAAAAAGGGGCAGACAAGTGGACGAATGCCTTGAAAACTGACACCACTTGGTCTTCAAAGAGACTGTTAAGCAGCCTACAAATTTTGTCCAACTTTTAAAAACCATTGAAATGTGTGACAAAATGTACCCAACTCACTACAGAAGGTATTTCCACACCAGAATTATACAATGCAGTTGTGAACTTTACTAATGCTAAATGTTATAATGACTAAAAAGTAGCTATTTTTACTGTACAATTTAAGTCTTAAAAAAAATTCCCAGCAGATTAAAAGCAAAATGTGTCAAATTTACTGTATTTGGATGCATTTTAACTACAAAAAAAGGCAAAAGACCCAATTTTCTACTTTACATCATGCAAAACTGAAGTTCAAACTGCACGTTCAAGTAGACAGATGCTTCATGTTTTATACGCAGCCCACATTAAGTGGAGCAGACAAACACGTATTTCTTATATTCCAAAGGTCTTGACTTTTCAGCCCAAGTTCTCCACATTTTGGTTCCATGTATTTTTAGAAACAGAACAACTCCAGCAGGTAGCCCTGAGAGATTTAGGCCCTGACCTCATCACATATTAAGCTACTGCCAAGGACATCAAACAGTCATTTTCCTTTGATGAATTATCTAAGGCTGGGTTCATTAAGGAAGAGAAGACTAACCTGAACAGGAAAGCATCGGCTCAGGAACATATATACAAGATACCTTCAAGACAATTTGGATCCTGTTATCTAAGCAATTAACAGAACCAATTCATAGGTATCTCCCAGCTGCAAGTTCTAATTAGAAGTTTAAGCTTTTGTTTTCTTTAAGACAGTTCTGAATACATACATTGGTGTGTTTAATTTTTAAGACACCCTTGATTACAAGATAAACAGTGTTTGAATTGTTTTGACACAGAATTCCTATATCAAAACTACAACAGAAATGACTACTAAGTTTTTACTTTTGTTCCTTTTCTCATCCGTTCACAACAAACACAGCTAGATCATAAAACATTACTTTTTACTTCCAACCAGATTAAGTCATCTTTAGATTTACAACCAGGATAAATTACACATTTTCTGTGCTGCTCACCCCGAAAAGTTACTGAACAATTATGCTTTTCTATGATTAGCATCAGATAACAAGTTTCCAATATTTCTTAATTAAGGGAAAGCTTGCTTCCTCCTGTTCAAGGTTACCAACATTGATTTAAAAGCCTGGCCTGATTCCAGACTTTCTTTTTTTTTTTAAACATGATCTCTTTACCAGGTTTTGATTCTCTCTCCTGAAGAAAGTAGCACTTAATTAGCTCTTTTACATACTTAAAAGAAAATATTAATAATTATAATAGAATAGTATAAGAAGGCCCTACCTAGTCTCTCAACTGCCGACAGAACTGGGGAACAAAAGCTGCCCACACAGAAAACATGAAGTGATTTTGCTACAACAGGCAAACACTTACTTTGTTTGAAAGCATGGTAGACATTCAGCAGCGTCAGATGATCTCCATCAATGTGGGCAAACCTCATCTTGGCTTCATCTGCTGCTTTCTTTGCTTCCGTGGGACGAACAAAACACTGTGGGACTAAACAAGGTTGGTATGGGCCCAACACAAACGCCCATATCGATGAGTCACGCATTCACAGATAGAGGAACAAGGCCTAGCTAGGTCAGTTCACAGAGCATAGGGCAGGGCAGGATGGCCTCCAACTGCATCTTGGACTGTTTACTACCTTGATTTGGTACATCAACACCTAACCACATCTGTAAGACAAGAGGGTTTCAAATCTACAGAGTACGTGATTATTTTAATAGAATTAAACGTAGGCATCAAAATCTCTATTCTGAAGGCCATCAATGTTACCTATATATACTGGAATTCTCAATAGATCTTGGTTCAAGGCCCAGTGCTGATAGCTCTACCAGGAACTAGTAACATAGAACACTGGAAATGCAAGTTTGCTTTCTCAGAAAGCCTCTGTCCTCTGCAGTGGATAAGAGCAGAAGGTAATTCTGGAACTATACTCACTATCACAGTCTACACAAGCATTAGCTTTATTACAAGTCTGCTACTAAACAGAACATACCAGTACAGTCATCTTCCCAATATGGTATCGTTATCAGCACTGGTATACAGAAGCACATGTGAATGAAAATACCAAGACAAAGTTGTGATGGTAGCGGTAGTGGTGGAAGGTTAAACCGTCCTCTGACACTACTTGAAATAAAAACTGTGATGTGATGATCTCTGCCCACTGTTACACTCTCCAAAATCCGATTTGGTCTTATTCTGAGCTGAATAAAAAAATAGTTTTAACATTCTCTTTCCAAGTGCAGACCACCAAAGACCATGAATTAAACTTGCTACAATAATATTTGCGGTCTGTCAACATTCTTACAGGTTTGCAATTTCAATACACATTTGCAATATATTCAAAGCGGTTATAGATCTTACTTTACAGAGATGAACAGGAGAAAAAAAGCAGTTTAAGGAGGCCATACTGAAGATGTAATTTTTTACGAGTTTAAATTCCAATGAAACTAATGCCGAAGAAGCATTAATTTTGCAGCTAACACTACAAATCATTCATTTTTTCCCCAAGACTACAGTAGCCTGCTCATAACTTAAATCTAATCTCATCTGTCCCCAACAGATGACAGCCTTTGTGTGTTCATTTTTAAATCCCATAAAATCCCAAGAACCACTGCATTTCAGACGTATATTGAATTGAATACTAGATGTAATTTCAGAAAAATGCAAACAATAACATTGAATCACATGGTAACAAACCAGAAAGTCTAATGCAGTAAATAAAACTGAAATGCAGGTGCAAAGTAAATATGCCATATTTTATGTCCTCTATTTGGAAGCAAAAATATAGACTATTTTAGTTTCAAACACACTAATAAAAGTAAAAATCAGTAACAGAGTAAGTTGGAATAATTCACTGTTTTGATTAGTAGCACTTGCTCTATGGAGAAGTTAGATATGTGAAATCCCATGGCAAGACAACAGAACTCTACAGTAACTTCTAAATTAACTACAAGTTTTTAACGTGCTGTTTATGCTATACTATTCTCTATTCTTTTCTGGTATGCAGCTTTCATTTTAGTCCAAACTATTAATACTTGGATTCCTATCCACATCCAGCCGATCTATGTATGCACTTCAGGCGTTATTATGTATACTGTCTACCAGATGCTGCATCACCTGTTTAAAAAAAAAAAATCTATGTGGAAAACAGCCCACAAATATGAGGCTGTTAAGTCTTTACGTAGAGTTTTAGTTACTATCTCGACAGTAACCAGCTTCAAGAGAAATGTTTAAAAAAAAAAAAGCATAGAAAAACACTACCTTACAAAAAGGGTTGTAAAAAATGTCAATAGAAAAAGGACTAACCAAATCAACTGACTACAACAGACAAATCCTAGACTTCTGATTTTCTTTTAGTAGCTATTTCTGGGGTGGGTAGGGAAGAGTTGGGGGCAAGAGAAAGACAGGCACCAACCTACCACCACCTCCGCAATTAAGCCTACCGTTAATTTAAAAAATTAAAGATTCTGCCCTGCCCATCTGCTCTGAGTCTGAACAATCATAACTCTCAACAAACATTTTAGCTTGCTTTAAAAAAAACTTTCATATAAATATACTGTAAGACTTAACCAAAGCAGCAGATTTTAAACTCAGATTATTTTTTCTCATTGTCCAAGTTAAGCACATAACCAGTAGTTCAACTGCAAAGAGCCTGTTAAATAACAAACCCTAGAGACATTGCAATAATTGCGAATACAGAACATCCTGACTTTCCTAAGAACAAGATCTTGCTGCTTGTCCTAGAGAGACCAACTAGAAAATGAAGTCAGTTCTACGTAAAGTGGAGAATGAGATGCAAGGCTTGCTCAACAACATTTTTCTCTCAAGATCTCTCTCGACAAGCAGCTGTAATGACAGGACTATTCACTTTATGCAAAGTACAGCTGTGCACACAAATTAACTATCAAAAATATACACCCTCCCCCAAACTTGCTTTCTTTCCTTTAAAAGTAATGAATGCTTTTTAGCTTCCCAATAAAATTAATGACTAAAAATCATATCACGTACAAGTTTAGCAGTTTAATATAATTTGTGCTCTAATTCTTTTGGAAATACTGGCATGTATCACCGTGCAGAAGAACGCACTTTGATATTTCTCCTTAACAGAGAATGGATTTCACTGCCTTAAAAGCAGAATGGTTGAGTCGACACTTTTAGTCCTGATGATGAAACTAAAAATAAGTTTACATTCCACTAGACTGAAATGTTCTATTAAATCTAATAAACACAGTTTAACTAAAAGTTAATCAAAAAGTTTGATCCTATCGATGTGTGTTGATTTCTTAACATTAATGATTATTTGCTGCAGGTCTACAAGCAAACCCACAATGGATTAAATTTCTGACAAATCAGTTTTTATTAAAAGTAACTTCAGATTGCTTGTGTTTTTGATGTGGAAAGCTCAAACTTCCCCCAAACTGAAGATTTGCACTTCTGTATCCCTTTCCCTAATATTACCTGACAACATGGCAGTAATAGATAGGACCTCGTTAGAACAGTTGTAGTCACAACTTGCAATAACCATTTTAGCCAGTTGTGGGTCCAGTGGAAATTCAGCCATCATGGATCCCAACTCAGTCAAGTCTCCATCGTCATTTAAAGCAGCCAAATAATTCAAGAGCTCTAAGGCTCTCATCAGAGTTTCAGGAGCTGAAAGAAATATTTAGGTAGTTGTATTAATCAAAGTGCTATTAATAAGCAAGAACAAAAATGCACAGACGACTTTTTTTCGCTCTTCATTCAGCTGGCTTCCAAACACAGAATTGTTACCAAATCCAAATATACACACCCAGATATGAATGAACTAGTAGATAAAAATCACTTCTGTAAAACAGCTACTAACTGGTTCAAGAGTCTTCGAATATTTGAAGAGTACCAGTTGTCAAGATTCAAACAGCAGAAGCATTGTTAAATATTCACGTAGTAATATCAATACTGTCCCAGAGCACTGACATCTTCTTGTTCAACAGAAAACAAATTGGGTACAGTCCCAGAATTTCATGTGTTTTAGATATCCATGCTCTTTTACTGAATCTGAACCTTCAAGAACTTCCCTTAAATCTGCACTTCTTACAAGTATATATTAAGCCCCCAAGAATAAAACAAAAAAGAATTCGGATGCCTGCTAAGCTAGCATACACATCACATAGCACTGTGCTAACAATGCAGTTCAGTAAAACTGCTTAAATGCTTATAGACATTTTTATTTTAGGTGGAAAAACTCAACCAGCTTTGACGTATTTATAGAAAGCTGATCTGTGAGCTTAATTTACAACACAACCCTGCTATTTTCAAGGTATTTCTAACATTTAATACTTTTACTAGATTCACATTAATTTTATAAACTAATCCAAAAAGCATGTATTCAGCTTTAAAAATGCTAGCCAATTTTATTTACATGCAGTTAACTGATGTGCAATTAGAAAGTGTAATCAAGGTGATGAGTAAAAAATTCACCAGCAACACATTTTTTAATGCACATAATTTTGTCATATCCTTGCAGGTAAGGGGCATTCAGTAGATTTCCTGTTTCCACTGGAAGCTCTTAGGCAAACTGTTATTTAAGATACTTGTTTCAGTAAGAAAATAACATTTCATGTTGTTGTATAAAATATTCAACAAAATTAAAGATTGCAGAAGTTGTCTATGCCCATAGCAGACAAGAAAATATGAAACAAATACCTGGAGGATCCATAAAATCAAAGTGCACCAAATCATCTATACCAAGCTTCTTGAGCTGCAACACTACAGATCCTAAGTTAGACCTCAAAATCTCAGGGTACGTGTTATCCTAAGGGAAGGAAAAAAAAATTGACAGTACTGTGTAGTTTGGTGCTCGGAGGTACAGGCATTCAAATTTTGATTTTGCTTGGCAACACAACAATTGGCTACTCAGACCAAGTGCTGTTACAGATGCACTCCAGAAAGAGTAATCTTACCTGCATTTCAGTTTTGTAAGCCTTCTCTGTGTAAAGCCTGAAGCACTTGCCTGGTCTAGTACGACCAGCACGGCCAGCCCGCTGCTGAGCAGAAGCTTTACTAATTGCAGTCACCAAGAGAGACTCCACTCTGATACGAGGATTATATACCTATTTCAAAGTAGAATAGGAGCAGGAAAAGGAGATGAATGAACATCACTCATAGTAAGACTTATCCCAAAAATAAAGAGAGCTTTAAATTTATTTTCAAATGCAAGTTTGGACTAGGAAATCATGAGCAGTATGAATCTGAAAGGGAAAAACAATTTTGGCTCCATAATCCTTTGAATCAGTTGACAAAAAGCTTCACAACTGCCTAGAAAACAGCAGTTACTTTTAATTCTTTTATTAATATCATCTCCTGCCAGGCTTCCCATCGTCCTTAAATGTGTGTGTATTTTTAGATAAGATTTTCATGGCAGAACTAATGTGTCTAATTTGTTCTAAACACACTCTTGATGCTCAAGTAATTCCACGCAAAAACAAGTTGTCTTGATACAATTATAAGGTTGAATAATTCTATTCTACAGGTCAGAGAAATGTAACATCAAGGCTTGAATGCAACTGTAAAATCACACCAATTATAAAGCAAGATTACTTCAGGGCCACACGTTGATTTTCACATACAAAATACTCTGATATGCTGCAGTATTTTCACTGCAGTTATACATAAGCAGCAGCCCCCACCCCCAGAGTTCATGAAACAGAAGAAAAAAAATCAAGTTCAGATGAAAACCTCCTTCAGTTCATGGTCTAACACCCCCCTGGTATAAACAGGTGTAAACCATACTCAAAAACCTTCAGTTCTTATTACAGATGGTACTCAGCCAGAAGAATTACTCACAGAAAGAGTTAAACCTAAATTATTGCAACTTGTGTATTAAGCTGCTTTGCCTGTACTCACATTCTGCTTTATTTCATTCTGCAGAAGTGAGAAAGGCTGACAATGTGCATGAGTGTTAAAGGAAAAGCCCTAAGAAACCAAGATATTAAGACAGTTACCAGTGAAAGAATTAAATGAAGTTCAAAAAACTTGAAATGTATTTAGTTGATTAATTTGAAATGCATTTAGTTCTTGGTTTGACTACAAGCAATCTACTTCAGTTCTCTGAATGTCCCTTCATGTTCCAAGAAATGCTTCATGGTATGTGATTTTCAGAGCTGCAAGAGCATCCAATGAACACTGACAAGAAACAACACTAGCCTAGGTATTTATTACTTCTCTCTTCTCATTTTAGTGCTAGAGTCTCCCATGCTAACATGACTTAAACACGTAACTTCCAGCACCAGTTTTGTTTATTTTCAGTAATCAAGCATTTAGGAAATTCATATTCTACACAACTTCAAATGCTCTTACTCCAATTTTTGAAGGCTAGAGCTCTACTGAGCTCTTTTACACTGTTGTAGCCAAGTTTAAAAAAGGCAAAAAAATTAAGCACTGAGATTTCAATCGAGTAAGACCTGTCAAAATGTTTACAAAGAAGAATTACCCAATCAAACCAGATCAACTATTTACCTTTTGTTTTGCAAAGCCAGGATCGATCACAAACACAACGCCATCTATTGTTAATGATGTCTCAGCAATGTTAGTGGACACAACAACCTGTTGAAAAACAAAAGTTAATAACTACTTGGTCATGAAAACACTCATACAGAGCCCTGATTCCCTGCAGCAAGAATTGTCAGCAAACTTTCTTCCACCTCATCAGTGATGAGCAGAGCTCTGCTCCAAAACTTTTGCTGGATCTGAAGACAACCGGATGAACCTGTACTGAAGTCTGTCCAATTTTGTCCACTGTATTTCTGTTCTGTTTCACTAATAATATTAAAAAGATAGTGTAGAGAAAAAAAAACAGAAGAGCAGATGTTTGTAAGAGAAGTTTCTATTCAAAATTTTGCTTAGCACTAGTAGAAAATGAGAAGTCACACCTGTTCTCCAACATCTTCTGTTGCCTTCTAAAGTCCTTTTTAAGCACAAAGATGGCAAGCTGGTTAAATAATATTCCATCAAGGGTTATGTAACTGTACTTTGATGAGTCACATTTATCCACAGATGCTCCCCTCCAGTTAAGCACTGAGGAAAGACTTCTCTGTTTTACACCCCAGATATTAACAGCCAAAACAGATATATGCTTATTATATTTACTCACACATTTTTTCACTTGGTTCAGAATAAAGCATTATCAATACACTCCAGCAAAGATCCTCAAACCCTGTTTAATTTCAACTCTGTCTTTTAAAAACACTGGAGAATCAAATACTCTCATATTCACATATTTCCAAGGTTTTGGTTTTGAGCTTCTACAGAATTTCTGCAGTCCATGAAAGTACAAAGGCATATCTGAGTTCTGAGGGTTGGTTCACTGCCATTCACACACTTACGTTCGGTACAGCAGTCCACAGATATTTCTAGTTCTCATCTCAACACTTTAAGTCACATTAAGTCACATATCACACAATAAAAGAAAACCTGATCTGCTGGCTTAAAAAAGATTCATAAGGAATTCAGGGTGTCAGTTAGACCACTTACCTTTTATTCCTTAATTTCAGAGAACCACCATCACAATTTTCAGTTTAGCAATTAGAATTTGATTCTCCTAAAAATTTGTTCTGAATTACAATGAAGCTAGAGGCTGAAATAGATTGATAATCCTAACAATTTCCTTCTGGCCAATCATTTTGACAGACATTATTCTTAACTCATTGCATTCAAAGTAGACTTAAGTGTCTAAGCTCACCTAGAAGCTGCTAAATAATGAATGCAATATTTAGGGGGGGAAGCAATTTAGGATCAATATGGTGTTCCATCCTGAAATGATATGCTATTTAGAAATTCTTTAAAAAATACACCTCTCGTGGAGGAATAACCTACAAAAAAAGCAATGCAATTAACTGGTGACACAGAAGCACAATTGCACTGTCACAAAAATTTTGCAAGTCATTAAATATGCAAATTGAACTAGCACTCCCATGTTAAAAGGCTGGTCAAGCCACATCCAGCTCGCTGCTGCAGAATGCATTTTATCAGAAGTCTGAACTTTTTCTGGACCTACTAAAACACAAAGCGTTGCCCCCAGAAGCTTCACAGTGAATTACAAAGCAGCACTGAAAGGTTTTTGTCCTGCTTTTGATCATCAATTTCTACCAGAACATTTCTTCAGTACTGATAACTCGGTACTGTTAATATGACTAGCCCACAAAGGCCCATCAATTTTACTTGAATTTCCTGGTCTTGTACTCAGAATTATGCAGGACTTTCCAGGAGTAGAGGAAAAAATAGTTATAACAGTGGATCCCCTTGTATGTCCATATCTCCCTTGTTAATGTAACATTATTTAAAAAATAAGGAACGAATGTAATACTGCAAGAAATCAAAAACAAACTTAAGTTCCACGACATCTGATGTATAAATCAGAAACAAATTTACATGGAAATCAGAAGAAGGAAATTAGTGCTGAATTATGTAAAATAATAAATTGTATCTAATTACTTTTAACTGCAATTTTGCAGTTTTAACTGCACTACTGTAATTAAAGAAATGGTTATGGCAAAAAGATTTCTAAATATCACATTAGCAGTTTGATACTCCAAAGATTTTCAGAGATTAAACAGCTTACATGGAATATTAACAAGCTACATATTAGCTAAACATTAAGATCTCTACATGTTGCCCATGCATTAATCAGTAACTCTTAAGTTTCCTGGAACAAAAAATAAAACATCTGGAAATTCCATTCTGTTATCAGGAACTGCTCTGTTTGTAGGAAGTGATGGGCATAACTAAATGCCAATTTACACTAAGAGATTAGTCCCACAGTCTAATACCAAGGTATGTATGTTATCTTGTACAAATTTCAAATGGATCACAGAAGAGCACAGTCAGATTTGATGCACCTTCTTTCCTCCTCCCAATTTTAAAAGGCACGTGCTAACCATAAAAGAGAGAATAATAAGGAAAAGCCCTCCCCACTTCATGATTTACCAGTAAAAATACCACTGAAAAACCCTTAAAAAAACAAAACAAAACACCATAATTTTGATCCACTTTAGATTCCCCCTACAAAGAACATGGTCACTACAGGTAATTGCTCTCAAGTTCAATACTGAAATGCTTAAAATTGCTAACCACAGTTTAATTTTAACTATTAAAATTTGCAGGCAGCTCATTAACTTTAGAAACCTGAAGACTGATGCAAAAGACATTGCTTCTCTCGAGTTTAACACTGGATTGATCACAACTGACTAAGTTACCAGCATCAACTTCCAAGTAAGACTCCCAAAATCACTTTCTTAGAAGTTGGTAACTCATAGAAACCAAAGCTGAGGAAATAAGCAATCAGACATCTATGCCCTTTGTTGTACATATTTATTCCTACGCCTAATAGAGCCTTTCAAATGATTCAGAGCAATTCCGAGCTGTCCTTCCTCAGCAGCTCTGAAAACCAGGCTCAATTGCCACCAGACTGTGGAATCAGGCACTCTGTAACACAGCAGAGGCTCAGCACTCACGGTCCTACCTGACACATTTCGATCACTAACAGAAGATAAAACAGTACCTTCTCAATTCATTGATGCATTTTTCATTCCTAGATTTACCATAAAGAAATGAACCTATACCAGAGCCAGAACACTTCAGTCAAACATATAATTAGAAGCATAGCAAAAAAAGGGGAAAAAAAATATCTGTCAACATAATGATTTCATAGGTTTGAATCTGTTGCTTACATATTTTATACCCTCAGCTGAAACTTTCCCAGACTGTCAATTTCTCTTGTAGAAAGATACTTACTACAAAGAGAGTCTCTTCAACACTGATACACTCTTTGACAGATCAACATAATGAGAAGTCCATGGTGCATCTGCCATCCTCTTAGCAAGATTAACAGAAACTGTCTATTTTGAAGTCCACAGTTTCAAACGAATTTAAATGAAACACACAGCTCTGAAAATCAGTTTCATTCACTGGAGGTATTTACTAATACAATACTAATACAATTGACTTGCAGTGTTAATTTCGTGACTGCAGAAAGCATACAATCCAAAACACTGATAAGAAAAATAAGATAATTTCTCGTAATTTATTAAGTAATTTATTATTATAGAACACTAAGAAGTTGTCTGTACTATTCTACATACATTTTACTGTCCAAAAAGGCAAACAATCAAGGAATAAACCCCACCTAAAGCAGATAGCATGATTCAGCTTTGGCTGTAAAAAAAAGCCTAACTTAGCAAATGCTATGATTTCATGCAGCAGTAGTTTAGCCTCAAGATGCTCTATCAGATTCCTTCAAACATCCAGTTTTAGAGAAATATCCATAGTTTCTCACGTGGTTTTTATATGCATTCAGGAATTGAACTATTATAATTCTGTGAAGAAAGTGCACTAGTACCATTTTTTAAGACTTGAGTTTTTCAATTCTTTTTGCCTGATGATTGAAAAGAACCCCAATTTCTTAGTCAAAATGACCCTCTAACTTGACAACTTGTTTTAACTTGTACCTTCCCATAAGCCTTTTGAGAAGCAAACAGAACATGACCAACCCCTTATAGGACATTATCTGGCAGTTTCATTTCCATGAAGAACACATTTCAATAATTAGTCAGGAAAAAATCCCATCCCTCCACATATATCAAGTGGCTGTCAAACTCAGTATTTGCTCCAACTTCTCTTCCTCAAAAGAAATTTGTATGAATGCCAGTTCCACTCAGTTAAATCAACCTTTAGTAGTAGAGTTTTGCATCATATATAGAAGGCAAAATTTTGAACTGCACAAAGAAGTAAATGTTTAGGTAATTCTGATTTCAAGTGATAAAGATTAAGGCTTCATTAAAGCTTTCTACTCATTTCTGTATACTTAAAATAGCTGTAACTGACTTAACTGCTCAACCAACTGTGAAGAGCATATTAAAACAGCACACTACTTACCTTTCTTCCTATTGCGCCGTTCTGTTTTTTTGGTGGGGGAGGTTCAAAAATCCTCTGTTGTTGCTGAGGAGGAAGGGTAGAATACAATGGAATGATTTTGATGTCACCCACTTCAGGACCTAAGTCATCAATTTCACGTTTTATCCTCTTGCAGGCTTCATCAATCTCCTGCAAAACAACAACAGTGGTTGAAAGAACTCCAAAGGAAAGCTAATCCATTCTATGTTAGAACATCTCATCACAATTGCACTATGCCTTTACCCAGAAAAACAATTACAATAACTTCACTTAATAAAAAACAAAAAATCCCAGGTGCTTGCCAAATTTCCAGTTAAATTTTCACGAAGCTCCCAGATGCCTCAGCTTCTTCCATTCTCTAATGAACAGCCTCATTTGCATGCAACATTTTCTTTTAGTCATGTTTCCTAATTAATTCTCTACAAATTGTACTAAAATTGAAATCTCTCACCCTGGAATATTAAACTGCACTCATGACCTTTTCAATTTTCACAATCTACAAGAAATTGATGTGCAAGATATTTAAAATAAGCCAATTATGCTTCAATGTCACGTATCACTAATGCAATTATATGGAAGATTTGCTTCATTGTACCTAATGAGAACAAACACCTTCACAGTATAAACATGGATGCTCAGAACCAAACCTCTTAATCCAGTGCTTGAGATTTTGAAGTAAAATTAAATGGAATTCCATTTAAACAGCAGAACATACAGAGCAACAAACTCTGCAGACTGTACAGATTTTCTCAGGCAGTTCTGACCTCAGTAAAGTACTGCACTTGCTATTGTTTCTTACACAAGAGTTCAATGCAGCCCACTTATAATTAAGTTGCAGTTTAAAACAAAAGATGCAAGTCAGCTATATATAGCCTATAGATATGACAAAATGTAATAAAAATTAGGCCAAAAGAATATTACAATTCATTAACTTCATCTTAAAATTGCTAGTATAACTAATTAGTATAATTAAGAGGTACTCTAATCAACTACTGATATTTCTAGTGAACCACCGATGGGAGGATAAAAATCACTGTGACAAGAAAAACAGTAAGCAAGAACATGTCTACAACATATTCCAAGAACAGAGGCCAGATTTCCCTTACAATTAATTCATCAGCCTGGAGTTAAAGTCATGCCTAGTCTTTAACAGGAGCACATAAAACATCAGTTAATGTAAAGCCTCCGTAAAAATCACTGCTTTAAATTATAATTATGGAAACAAAAGCAGCTTCCTTTGTAGAAACCATAAAATTCAGGCAGAATGTAGAATCTTGACAAGATTTGGAGATCATCTTTGAGACTTCTCAGTTTTCAGCATAACTGCATTCAGCACGTTTTAAAGAGGCTCACATAGTACAACACTCATGTTCTGTACTGATCAGTATATATAATTAACAGAAGCCCAGCAAAGCAACAGGTGCAAGGCCTACCTCTTCGATGTCAAAGTGTTCCTTAATAGCAAGCTTAATGCCTTCTAGCATTAGATTGCCCGTGTGAATGAACTGCACATATTTACAACAAAAACAACTTTCAATCAAAGATGCATTCTGCCAACAAATCCAATATACCTTTCACAACCTAAGAGGCACACAAGAAACTGAGCTGGAATGCCCCCTACTGGTTCATTAACGAAGAATGAATTTATTTACATCGAAGCCAATACACAGAGTTCTTTTGACAAACCCTTCTAGAAAGTTCAATAGCCTCTCAGCAAAAAGTAAAAACCTAATGTGGATGACACAACATACACAGTAGTTCAGTAAATTCATAATTTCATGTAACCATCCTTATGACAAAAGACTACATGTCAAAAATAAGTAGCCGACTAACTCAGCAGCTCAACTCTGCACATAGAGCCAAGTCTTCACAAGCTGCTACTGAACATCCATTAGAAATATAATAAGTACTCAGGCTGTATTACAGAAACATAAAAAGTTAAACACTAAATCTAGCACAGAGCTGAGCTCCTGATATGAAGATCGGGAAACCATTTCAAGGAATTTGAATATACTGCACTATACTGGAAAGATCAAATGTTGGACACCATGGACAGAATCAGCAGAAAATCATTCACACCAGAATCCCCTTGAAGAATGCAAGTTACCAAGAGCCAGTGCCACTCGTGTAAAGGCAATACAAGAGAACCCTGCAGTACTGGACTTTAATAAAACAAACTACCACTACTTCAACAGCCATAGAGATAGATACGCATCTCTCTCCTCCAGCTGTACCCACAAGCACTCTCCAATTCCTGCAAAGCACAACTGTTGTTTCTGTCAGAAAGCTTTCCGAAAAGCTATCCCAAACCAGGCAGCCTTAAAGACATACATAGTTAGAACAGTTTGGAGATGCTGAGGATTCAGCTGTCAGATATGTTTGTACAACATGAAAGCATTTAAGTCTAACGGTATGACAGGTATGGTTGAACACACAACCCTAACTTCAATCCTCAGAGGGTTCAGCAAGTCTAATTCAACAGTCTCTATACGCAAGTATTGAAAGATTTTATTTTTAAAATAATTTTAATGCTTGCACATTGAGTCCGTTACAAAATCCCTTGAAAAGGAATTATTCCACCAACAAACATGTAAGATTTTTCTTCTTGGAGGGAAAAAAAGGGGAAGTATAGCAAACTTGCCTTACACTATGTCTGAAAAGCTCCTCAAAGAGCCCTGACAACTTCACCAGCTACTAGAGGATGTCAGTGCACTGGCAGCAGGAACATGTATGGGATCAGGGAAACCAGTCCATATGGGAAGCAATGCTTTCCAGTGTTTTGTTTATAAAACAAAGCAAGAACACAGTGCTCAATTTCTTTTCAATTCATCAGAAGTGGAAGTACAGCCATCTGTATTTTCCACAAAACATGAAGTACGTTACTTATTCTTCTTGAATCTGACAAGATTTTTACTCCATCTTAAACCACTTTTCCAAAGAAGGCAGGCTGATGACTAGTGCCTAAGCAAGAAGAAACACAACAGAGAACACCACCTTCAGATGCAGAAATTTTTATCCTTCTCACTGAAGCTATGCTTCCATGCAGGTAGAAATGCAAAGAGTCACCAAACAACAAGGAAAATCTCAATTTGATGCTTGTTGACAGAAAAAGTCCTGAATTCTCAGAAAGCCAGGACTGCAGCTTTATATGACATTCTGGAAATAGCAATAACTGCTACTCACATCAAGTCGTCAACAAATTGAGAGCACAACGGTTTATTCTTCCTCTCACAGCTGATCAATACTTCTACAAACACACATGCAAAGGTACTACTAACTAACCAGAGAAAGCATTAGCTGCAGGTTAGTTACTTGAATGCTTAAGACAGCCTTTTCATAGTCTTTTTTTGTCACCCATCCATTTCATACTGCTCCGTACTGCTTGCATACCTTACCCCAAAGGATCACATCAACACCACTTCCTGCTTTCACAATACACAGAACAACTATTTATGCTGCAACAAGACAAATTAGGATGGCAGAGTTGAAATTCCTATCCTCAAGGAACTAAATCCCTTCCCCAGCCCATCCCAAGAGAAAATATAAAACCCTTTATAGTGCTTGAAGCACGGCAAGAGGATGGGGAAAAAAAAGGTAAATATCAAAAGAAAAGTTTCTTCAGCCCAGCAGAGGTGATCAAGGAAGGCAACAACAAGCCAGTCAGTATTTAAAACTGAAAGGGTTCTAATTGACGTGGCTTAAACTCTGACTCACCAAAGGGCTTAATGAGTGATGAATTCCCACTCCATATGACCCTCCCAGCATTGATTCCTATCAGCAAATACTAGAAGAAAGTAAGACTAAAAGCACAAACAAAGCCTAATAATACTGTGGGGGTTCTTTTTGTTGCTGTTGTTTGTGGCAGCGGATGGTTTGGCTTGTTTCCTGGAAGATTCTACTTATGAAAGTCTAATCACAGAAAATCTTCTGGATATGACTTTTGGAGATATCTGTGCCAATTTAATTTAGAAATATATTGGTTCCTCAGGCTCTGCATCAGAACACAGTTAAGAGTAAGCAATAAGTGAAGCACAACTGTCCCCAGCTCCCCCAAATTCTTCCAATACTGCATCCACACTGTTAAGTGTATCACCTCACTACTCCAATATTCCCTAGCTCTGAATCAAGAAGGTTTTGAACATATAATTACCAGTTCACCTAAAAGGAGCTGTATAAAATTAAGCACAGAAGGGATCAATTTTGTTTCTTATCAAGCAGAGAGCTATTCCACCCCTTCCCTCCACCTACTGTTGAAAATAGTCTTTACTATATTATTTAAACTGAATGATCACTAGAAAGTCATTCATTTTCTCCCCGATGGTATTTATGCAGTACAGAATGAGGCACACCTACTGAAGGCTTATAGGAGCACTTATGTATATTATGGAATTAGAGCATCACAGCACAAGCAGCAAGTTTGTGCTGAAAAAGTAGTTCTGCTGAAATGGTGGTTAAAAAAAAGTCTAAGACGAAACCTGGAAAGACTAGTTGAATGAACTGTGAGTTCATGAGCTTAACAAATGAGTTAAGCTGCCCCCTCTAAGCTAGCAATCCTATCCAATAGTATGAATACCCTGCCCTTGTGTGCAGCACTCATCCACAATACCACGGGCTGAGGCTTTACCTTGCACTGGAACTCAATAGCAGCTCCAAACGACCAAAGCTCCCCTGTGCCTCAAGTACCAGCAACCATCCTGGCTCAATTGCTAACGTGACCATCCACACAATTTGCTGGTGAAGCTCCAGCTCATCTTAAGACTGAAACTATATATTATTAGCTTTCAAAAAAAACCAATTTTACAGAAAGACTGCAACTAATGCTGCCACTTTAAGAACACTTAGTACAATCATCTATGAACAGAAAAAAATACAGAAAAAAATAATTGAACTATTTTGTAAAAATGATTCTTCGGAACTTGATTTCAGAAGTGCTTCCTTCTTCAGTTGACACTGTACTGGAGGCCTACACAAAGAATCCCTAAACATCAAGAGAACTTCAGGACTGCTCCAGCTCTTGAAATCTTTTAAATAATTGCCAGCACAACTACAGCAGATCAAGTGGTACACTACACAGTTAAGATACAGTTTCATCTTGGATAAATGAGCCAGTCAACTTTTAACCTTGAAGAAAACAAATGGGAAAAAAAAAAAAAAAAAAATAGGTCAAGTCAATTTTATTTTGTGTAAAATAATGGGGGTGGAATACATCATTAAAAAAAAAACAGAAAGGCTCCACAAGCCAGAAATTTTTGTAGACACCTTAGGAATTCATAGAAGATGAAAGAATGACAGACAGGGTACAGCCAACCACATCTAGCTGTGATTTACAGAGTTCGTCTTTGTACTCAAGGGTACCTGAAACTTCATAAATTTCTTTCTTTCTGCCAAGGAATGAATGCAAACAGCTAAGATCCAGAAATACTAAGATCAGAATAAGCAACAGCTACAATGACTGGTCCTCTGAAATTCACCACTCTAGAAGATGCTCACAGATTCAGAGAAACAAAACTTTGTAAAATACAAGAAAGATAGGAGACAAGGAAGGAACAGTCTTACAAGGATAAAGTCAACACTTCACCAAAGCTGAGAACTCCCCTGTCAACAAGTTAACACTGAACTTGTCTCAGCATAACTGAATATTTTTCAACTTGTTTTAGTGGAAATATCCAATGCTGGCATCTCAAATGAAAAGCAAGAAACTTCATGCGCCGTTAGCACTCCACCACAATTACTGGTATTACTCTTCTTCCAATTTACAAACCTCAACTCATTCTACGTGAAGCTGAATAAGACAACCTGTGTTCACTGCAACCCACTACACATTAACCACCTTAATGCCACTCCATCACTGCTGAGACTAAAGAAAGTTGTTAATTTTGCCTTCAATTTCCCCAGAAGAAAGTCTCTGTCACTTTGTTTCACAGTTTCAGTGATTCAGCAACCTGTAAAGAAAAAAGTGACCTCGAAAGCAGTCTATGTGATACCACACACACACTTTCCAGCTATTGCAAAGGAAAACTGTCAGCGATATAGAAATTGTCCGCATCCAATTAAAGACTTACTTAAGATTTTGGTTTCTGACAGTGTTTCAACTGGGCCCAGCAATACAGTTTTCCCTGATAACTCCTGCTTCCGTCATCAACCTTGTCTTAACCACAATCCAGTTTATCACCTATATAAAAACCACTTCAGACTGTGGGAAGCCAAGATACCCTCTACCTTAGACCACTGCGATTACCAACCTAAAGTCTTTTCAAAAGATATCAAAACAATTTACACCTGCATGCTTCAGACATCCCAAACTTCATTTAGCATTGAAAATCCATCTTTTAAATAAGGAATAAAATCATCTTGCAAGTAATTTTCCAAAATAAAAACAAGAACTACAGAACATTACTAGCTGTGAGGAAAAAAAACAACCAACCAAGAATACAACTGTAAGACCTGAGCCACCGAGCCTACTGGATCTGAATCAAATAGCAGTACATACACCACACTTTCCAGCTCTATAAATTCTAACAGATTACGTCACTTCAGATCAAGCAGTAGTACTAGACTTCATTATGATACTCAAAGATGGACCTAAAAAGAGCCCCAAAACATCATGGATGAAGAGGACAGCATTTCAAAGCATTTCATCTTCTCCACAGATGCTAAACCAGACTTCACCCTAATTAGCTGAATTCACACCAACTCCAAGCAGAGCTGCTCCACTGTCATGGATACTTGGACTGGAGCACTCTATATAAAAAAAATAAAGAGAGTGGCTTACAAATGCAAGTTAATAAATTCAGTAAGACAATATAGGGACATCATTAGACATACTTATGCATAACTGTCTGCATGCATATCATATACAGAAGTTTTTCAAAACCACATGAATAACACCACTGCGTAAATTAACTGCAGAACTCAAAGAATTTATTCATACTATAGAACAGAGCCTCTCTCAAGTAGTAGTGAGTACTAAGGGATGAGTTCAGAGCCATTTACTCAATGTGAAAGTAGAGTTATGCCAATAGAGTCATTAACACCTGAAGATTCTGCCCCACAAGAACAGCCAAAATTGTTGTATCGCACGATTAAGATCAACATACAGCAGTTGATGAGTTGATGCAGTAGACATTAATCAAAAATTTAAAGGATAATCCTTAGTTCCTCCTGAAAGGAGAAAGATCAGTTTGATTAAGCACCCCAGTTAAAGACACCGAAATCCGCTAAACAGCTGCACAGCATGGTTTAATTTTTATCACCACCAATTCCATTCACCTATTTAGAACAGTTGATTCATTAATTCTCCTATCTACCAACCAAACATCTCTAATCTGGACCTTGTAATCAAAACTATAACCAGCAGGCTTCAAAGCTATGGTCCTTCAATTTTTTCCACTCTCCATGTTTTAAATTGCAGCAATGTTCTAAGTGGAAGAGGACTAATGTAAAAGCCCCAATTGTTCCCCTTAAAGAGAGTATTTTATTTTTGCCTCTAATGAAAGAGATTATCTGCCACAAGACTTTTTTAAATGGAATACCTTAAAACCGATCTAGCAGGCAACATACATGTATCTGTATAACCAGACCTACACAACAGACCTGTGTACCTTTAGCAGCACTGATTATCTGTGTAGTTTCTTTCACCAGTTAAGGCTGTTTAAGTTTAGATTACAACAAGACACAAAGCTCTTTAAACCATTTGAAGGATCTCTTCAAGACAAGCACCTGCAAGAACAATGAGCCAGAGGAAGGTATCTTGGAGAAGAGCAGAGACAAGGACAAAACGAAGAGGCTACAGGCTTAAAACAAAACAAAAATGCTGAGCAAATTGTCTGTTGAAATGAAAAGACTAGGCACAGTAAAAAAATAAAATTTAAAAAAAAAAAAAATCACCTGAGAATTCCCATTAGCAGCATCTCCACTTCCAGAAAAGAGTAAAAACAAAAACCCCAGTTTTGCTAGCTGCATTTTTTTCCTCCCTATCAGAAATAGGGATTGTACATAATTCGATCGAATCAATTTTTTCACAAGGCCTAATTTTTTTCTTTTTCACGTTTTCCTCCATCAGTCTATTAGATATTCAAAAGAATGTAAAAACAGATTAATAAAAATATACAGTTTACACCGGACAAAAGATTTAAGATTTCCACAAAATTATTTCTTGCAGTTCAGCTTAAGCATTTTTGTAAAATCTTTCACAAGTCACCAAGTACATTTCTGAGATATAACTCCCACCATTTGTGGTACAGAACAACCATGATGTAATAATCAAAGCTATTCATAGAGTGGAAGAAAGAAACATTTTTATTACAACTACTTCTGAGAGCTCTCAGCATCAGAAGCAAAGCGGGAACTCTTTGGTTACGTTGTACCACACATATCCACAAGTGAACAAACTACATCCTCAGTCAAATCCCCCATGCTACCTGTCATGGTTTTATGATTTTTGGTCATCAGTATTCCACACCATAACATCATGTAATGCACTGGGGGTGGGGTTTGATATCTGCCGAATGTTCGTCCGACGGAGAAGAACTGCATTTCCCCAGGAGGCTTTGCGGTCAGCAAGGGGATATAACTCCATGCAAGGTCACCTGATCTTTCTTCTTCGCCTGCGCTTCGCTGTCTGCGCTTCGCTATCTGCGCTTCGCTGCCTGCGCTTCGCCATCTGCACTTTGCCGTCTGTACTTCAGTCACTCAACTGGACTGCACTTCTCACCCCAGCATTGTGGTGAGGTCTATACAATTCAAACAGATTCTCTCTCTCTCTCTCATTGTATTTTACTAATACTATATTTAGTAAAATCATTTGTTCCACCTCAGATTAGTGCTGTTGTTTTCAAGTATTTTGGGGTCCCCTGCTTCCCCTTTCCCAGAGGCGCGGATCCGCAGATCCCTCCGCCCTGCTGGTCACGGAACTGGGCCGGACCAGCCCATAAACCGTTGACATTTTTGGTGGAGAATGCGGGCAACAGTTGCTTTCTAGCTGTTTAGACTCTCTGCTCTCGGAGAGTTCCGTTGGGAAAGCTTATCTGTTTTACCACTACTCTCTGAAAACGTGACCTTGAGAACTCCAGGCGGACTGCCAGTATCGTAGGATATTTGTAAACTCTGAGCTTTACTATCTTGCCTCTGTAAAAAAAAGAAAAAAAAAAAAAAAAAAATGCTTTCTGTAGTGAAACTGACTCTTAAAGGGCTGCACGCTGCTGCCTCTTCTTTCCTAATGCTCAAAACATACTGGGCATTAATTAAGCTGGCCACCTTGCTCTATGGAGCAATCGGCATATACAATCAATTGAAAACATGGGTGGAAATATGGACCTGGCACGTTCGTACAATGTGGCTTACAATTCCGGAGACAGCTGTCAATTTTACAGGACTGGGATTTTTTAAGGTTTCCAGTCTCACCTTTCAGCCTGTAATGCAGTTTTTGAATGAACACCTAGTCGCATTACTAATCTCCCTGAATGTATTGCTCATCATTTCGCTCAGTATTAGTATTTATTATATTTTGAGCATGTCCTCCCCAAAACCAGAGAATACTGAGTGGCAGGGAGTGTGGAGAGGTCTGGGAAAGACTTTAGACAGATGGAAATCTTCAGTCTCATGGAAC
Source organism: Tetrao urogallus (assembly GCF_951394365.1). Classification (NCBI taxonomy): domain Eukaryota; kingdom Metazoa; phylum Chordata; class Aves; order Galliformes; family Phasianidae; genus Tetrao; species Tetrao urogallus. The sequence goes on along the minus strand of NC_136817.1, from coordinate 53,785,376 downwards.
TTTACTCCAGAACACCTGAAAGACCCCGAGAGTCTAAACAGCTATTTAAGGCAGGAATGTTGCGGCTTGGGCAGTTCTGAGGAGGCACATATGATTTGGGGCCTGGCTAATGCTTATCGGGCCTTATTCAATACTATCCTGGAGAGAGAGAGAGCTTCTGAAATTGAAAGGGAGAGTCTCAGGGAAAAAGTTCAAAATGAGCGAGAGAGTCTCCTGCTCCAGAGGAAAAACCTCCGATCTGAGAGAGATGCCCTCCGAATTGAGAGAGACTCCCTGCAATCCAAGCTCGACAATCTTCAATCTCAACAACACACCCTCCAATCTGAGCTAGATACTCTCATAATCGAACGAAACAAGCTCCAAGCTGAACTGGAGGATGAGAGCATTGGAACTGACCAACCTGATCAACCACAGGAGGCACCACAATCGATGTCAGTTGCCCCTGTAAGAGGACGGAAAACAAAGCGAATCTCGACTCAGTTAGAAGAGAAAAAAGAGGAGGAAAGAGGTCCAGAGGAGTGGCTCCGAGGGCCAAGAGAAGCACCTCTGAGTCCAGGGGAGGGGCCCTCAGTAAGACCACGGTCACCAACACCTACAAGGGCAAGAAGTCCTGGAAGAGCAAGAGGTGAGCAAGATATTGTTACCTTTGTTGATCGATCTCTGAAAATGAATGAAATTCGAAGTCTGAGAAAAGACTTCTCACGCCACCCAAATGAGCCTATTGCTACTTGGTTACTTCGATGCTGGGACAATGGGGCCAACAGTGTGTGGCTAGATAGTAGAGAAGCTCGCCAACTGGGTGGCATTGCTAGGGACTCAGCCATTGACAGAGGTATTAGTACATGCCAGAACCAGGCCTTCACCCTCTGGAAGCGGATGTTGTTAGCTGTAAAAGAAAGATACCCCTTCAAAGACGATCTGATGCCTGAGAAGAAGAAATGGGCTGATATGGAAGAAGGCATCCGTTATTTGAGAGAATGTGCTGTGGTGGAAACACTACATAGCCCCGATTTCATTCCTGATGAGCCAGACCAAGAGCATGATCCCGAGAGAGCCAGGTGTACACCAAACATGTGGCGTACATTCACAAAGACTGCACCAGAAAGGTACGCCAGTACATTTGCAGCTATGTATGGCAGAGGGGAAAGAAGACCCCTTATAAATGAGTTGCTTAATAAACTTCAAGACTTTGAGTTACATTTAAGCCCTCTACGAGCTTGTGTTTCAGCCATTGAAAAAGTAGCTGAAAAGCTGGACAGAATGGAGAACAAACAAGAAGATATAATAGGTAAACTATCAATCGTGCCTGATGCCGATGAATACATGGTGGTAACAGATACATCCAATGAGGAACAGAATTCCCAAAACAGCCTACTTGAGGGGCTAATCAACTTGATTTCCTCCCAGTCAGTGTCATCCAACGTCTCAGCTATCAAAAGAAGACGTCCTCCTGCTCGAACAAGTGACAACAGTAAGACCACGTCACGTTTTGCCTTGTGGCATTACCTACGCAACCATGGAGAAGATATGAAGAAGTGGCATAAGCAACCTACTCCAGCACTTCAAGCACGGGTAAAAGAATTACAAGACAAATCAACCACCAAGGTGAACTTCTCCAGAAAGGTGATTGCTCCAGTTGCTGCAGACAACGGAGGTAACAAATAGAGGGGCCCTGCCCCCAGCCAGGGGGGGGAAAGGGATAATAGAGTTTATTGGACTGTGTGGATTAGATGGCCTGGCACATCAGAATCACTAAAATATAGGGCCCTGGTGGATACTGGTGCACAGTGCACTCTAATGCCCTCGAGTCACCAAGGGACAGAATCAATTTATATTCATGGGGTGACAGGAGGTTCCCAAGAACTGACTATGTTGGAGGCCGAAATCAGCCTCACTGGTAGAGACTGGCAAAAGCACCCTATTGTGACTGGCCCAGAGGCTCTATGTATACTTGGTATTGATTACCTCAGAAGGGGATATTTTAAGGATCCCAAAGGGTATCAATGGGCCTTTGGAATAGCTGCTGTAGACACAGGTGTTAAGCAGTTATCTGTTTTGCCTGGCCTATCAGAAGATCCATCTGTTGTGGGGTTGCTACAAGTGGAAGAGCAACAGGTACCGATAGCTACAAAAACGGTGCACAGACGGCAGTATCGCACCAACAGGGATTCCTTGCTCCCCATTCAGAAGTTAATTCATCAATTAGAGAATCAGGGAGTGATCAGCAAAACTCACTCGCCTTTTAACAGCCCCATATGGCCAGTGCGTAAAGCCAGTGGAGAATGGAGGCTGACGGTGGACTACCGTGGCCTGAATGAAGTTACACCCTCATTGAGTGCTGCTGTGCCAGATATGTTAGAACTCCAATACGAACTGGAGTCAAAAGCAGCTAAGTGGTATGCCACCATTGACATTGCTAACGCCTTTTTCTCCATTCCTTTGGCCAAAGAATGTAGGCCACAGTTTGCTTTCACATGGAGGGGCATTCAGTATACCTGGAACCATTTGCCCCAGGGGTGGAAACATAGTCCAACCATTTGCCATGGGTTGATCCAAGCTGCACTGGAACAGGGAGGTGCTCCTGAGCACTTACAGTACATTGATGACATCATTGTGTGGGGCAACACAGCAAAGGAAGTTTTTGAGAAAGGAGAGCAAATAATCCAGATCCTTCTCCGTGCTGGTTTTGCTATTAAGCGAAGCAAAGTGAAAGGACCTGCCCAGGAGATTCAGTTCCTAGGCATAAAGTGGCAAGATGGCCGTCGTCACATCCCGACAGATGTGATCAACAAAATCACTGCCATGTCTCCCCCCACTAATAAGAAAGAGACACAATCGTTTCTGGGTGTAGTGGGTTTTTGGAGAATGCATGTTCCAAACTACAGCCTCATTGTAAGCCCACTTTATCAGGTGACACGGAAGAAGAATGATTTTGTGTGGGGTCCTGAGCAGCAGCAGGCTTTTGAGCAGATTAAACAAGAGATAGCCCGTGCTGTGGCCCTGGGGCCAGTACGGATGGAACAGGATGTGAAGAACATCCTCTACACTGCTGCTGGAGAGAAAGGCCCCACTTGGAGTTTGTGGCAAAGAGCCTTAGGAGAGACCCGAGGCCGACCCTTGGGATTCTGGAGTCGAGCCTACAGGGGGTCGGAGGAGGGCTACACTCCAACTGAAAAGGAGATCTTAGCTGCGTATGAAGGGGTTCGGGCTGCTTCCGAAGTAGTCGGTACTGAAACACAGCTCCTTCTGGCACCTCGACTGCCAGTGCTGAACTGGATGTTCAAGGGAAAGGTTCCTTCCACCCATCATGCTACTGATGCCACTTGGAGTAAGTGGGTTGCACTGATTACACAACGAGCACGGATGGGGAACCTCAGCCGTCCAGGAATCCTAGAAGTCATCATGGACTGGCCTGAAGGTAAAAAGTTTGGAACACCACCAGCAGAAGATGTATCTCGTGCTAAAGAAGCCCCACCATACAATGAATTACCAGAGAATGAAAAGAAATATGCCCTGTTCACAGATGGATCGTGTCGTATTGTGGGAAAGCATCGCAGATGGAAATCTGCTGTGTGGAGCCCCACACGACAAGTTGCAGAGGCCACCGAAGGGAAAGGAGAATCAAGCCAATTTGCAGAGGTAAAGGCTGTCCAACTGGCCTTAGATGTCGCTGAACGGGAGAGGTGGCCAATGCTCTATCTCTACACTGATTCATGGATGGTAGCAAATGCCTTATGGGGGTGGTTACAGCAGTGGGAGCAAAATAATTGGCAAAGAAAGGGCAAGCCTATTTGGGCTGCTGACCTATGGAAAGATATTGCTACCCGAACAAAAAATATGGTTATAAAGGTGCGTCATGTAGATGCTCATGTGCCCAAGAGTAGAGCTACAGAAGATCAGCGAAATAACCATCAGGTAGACCAAGCTGCCAGAATTGAGGTGGCTCAAATAGACCTGGACTGGCAGAACAAGGGTGAGTTATTTTTAGCTCGGTGGGCCCATGAGACCTCAGGTCATCAAGGGAGAGACGCAACATACAAATGGGCCAGAGACCGAGGGGTGGACTTAACTATGGATGCCATTGTACAAATCATTCATGACTGTGATACATGCGCCACAATTAAACAAGCTAAGAGGATGAAACCTCTCTGGGAGGAAGGGCGATGGCAAAAGTACAAATATGGGGAGGCATGGCAGGTTAATTATATCACTTTGCCACGATCTCGCAATGGTAAGCATTATGTGCTCACCATGGTGGAGGCAACAACCGGGTGGCTCGAAACATATGCAGTACCCCATGCTACCGCCCGAAACACCATATTAGGTCTGGAGAGGCAAATCCTGTGGCGACATGGCACCCCGGAAAGAATTGAGTCAGATAATGGGACTCATTTTAAAAATTCACTTGTGGATACTTGGGCCAGAGAACATGGCATTGAGTGGATTTATCATATCCCCTATCATGCACCAGCCTCTGGTAAGATCGAACGCTACAACGGGTTGTTAAAAACCATGTTGAAAGCAATGGGTGGCGGAACATTTAAACACTGGGAGAAGCATTTGGCAGAAGCCACCTGGCTGGTTAACACCAGAGGATCAATCAGTCGAGATGGTCCTACCCAATCCAGCTCCCTACATATTGTAGAGGGAGATAAGGTCCCTGTAGTACATGTAAAGAACATGTTAGGAAAAGCAGTTTGGGTTTTTCCTGCTTCTGGGAAGGGCAAACCTCTTCGCGGAACTGTCTTTGCCCAGGGACCTGGGTCCACCTGGTGGGTGATGCAGAAAAACGGGGATGTTCAGTGTGTACCACAAGGGAATTTGATGTTGGGGGAGTGCAGTCTGTAATCCCATGTGTTAAGCATGATGTAGTGATGTAGAATAAGGGGTGGAATGTCATGGTTTTATGATTTTTGGTCATCAGTATTCCACACCATAACATCATGTAATGCACTGGGGGTGGGGTTTGATATCTGCCGAATGTTCGTCCGACGGAGAAGAACTGCATTTCCCCAGGAGGCTTTGCGGTCAGCAAGGGGATATAACTCCATGCAAGGTCACCTGATCTTTCTTCTTCGCCTGCGCTTCGCTGTCTGCGCTTCGCTGTCTGCGCTTCGCTATCTGCGCTTCGCTGCCTGCGCTTCGCCATCTGCACTTTGCCGTCTGTACTTCAGTCACTCAACTGGACTGCACTTCTCACCCCAGCATTGTGGTGAGGTCTATACAATTCAAACAGATTCTCTCTCTCTCTCTCATTGTATTTTACTAATACTATATTTAGTAAAATCATTTGTTCCACCTCAGATTAGTGCTGTTGTTTTCAAGTATTTTGGGGTCCCCTGCTTCCCCTTTCCCAGAGGCGCAGATCCGCAGATCCCTCCGCCCTGCTGGTCACGGAACTGGGCCGGACCAGCCCATAAACCGTTGACACTACCAAATACCCAGATGTTTTGAGTTCTTTTCAGTACAAACCTGGGTTTTACATGCTGTTTCTATTTCAGAAACAAACGACTAAGATGAAAACTTTCACTTTACAGACATCTCGCATTCATTTCAAGTACTTAACTGCAACGTATGGCAAGCAGATTTCCTCACACCACATCCCAACGATAAAGCAAACTAAACATTTCCACCTGTACGAGCCATTCTAAACAGTTTCTGCATGAAACAGTGTGTGGAAAAAGGAAAAAAAAAAAATACCTCCTGTCCAGTAAGAAACAGCAGAAGATCTCCTTCCTCTTCTTCACACATGTGAATCTGGATCACTGTTCGAATGGCAGCCTCAAGGTAATCCCTTTCTGGTTCTGGAGTATAGAATATCTCCACAGGATGGGTGCGACCCGGAATAGTTAGAAGAGGACAGTTATCAAAGTAGATCTGAAACTTGCCAGCATCCAAAGTAGCACTCATAACTATGACCTGTAGGTTTAGACAACAAAGAAGTTACCTCAAAGGTTGACGAGAACCTGTGAAATGTTACATGTATAAAATACAGTAGCAGGAAATGAAACTCAATGCTAGCCATGATTTAAGTATGCTTTTATCACTTCAATACAGCACCCTTATTTCCAGGTCAAAAAAACCATCCTAATTAAATACAGAATGGTACAGATGTAACTGTGCCTTCCCAGTATTTTCTTTAATACAAACTGCACTAAGCCCTTCCTAGCATTGTCTTTCTAATACAGCTGACCATTAACAGATCAAAAAGCCTGTTGATCTATGTCAATTGATTATTTTTCTTTATAATTAGCTAGTGGTAAACACACAGACACTCCAGAGTGATTAAACACAATGTTGCTAGGCTTCATCATTACTGACCTTCAAATCAGCTCTCTGTCTTACAACTTCTTTCAGGACTCCCATCAAAATATCCGTAGCCAGTGTCCTCTCATGGGCCTCATCAAGAATTATAACACCATAGCGCTCCAGCAAAGGATCGTTCATTGCTTCACGAAGTAACATACCATCGGTCATATACCTGAATACAAAGACAATTTCTATTTATTAAATCTGATCTATAAAGAATCTTCTTTCTTATTATTCACTAGATTGCTTGACGAAAACCCTTATAAACCTTATTTTTAGAACGGAAGCATTAGTAAACTATTTCCAGCATAGCAACAAATCCATTTACATTTTCAGATAGAAGTTACCAAAGGGCGTACAAATGAAATCTGGCAGTAGAGACACAGTAGAGACTAAGCTTTAAAAATGAAAGTCAACAAGTTTTGGCAACATTTATGAGTAGTTTTAATACTACTACTGGCAAGCTTCCAGATCTATAATTAAAGACTGGAAAATAAAGGAAAAAAAAAAATACAACTCAAATCCTAAAAACACTATTCTTGCAACAGTTTCATTTTTAGCTGACCATTCTGAATGCGATCTGCAAACCATATATTCAGTGAGCTTGGTTTCACCTACAAAGCACTGATATCTAGAACAGCTGACAAAAAAAATAACAAGAGCATACTCAAACTTCAGTTATGTGCCCTAGATTTAAGCATAGATGAGTCCTGAAGCTCACTAGTACCTCTACTTACTAATGAAGTAAACTCCAAACTTCACCAGAATTATTTTGGGTATGAAGTTACCACTGATAGAAGTCAGCTCAACACATAACTTTCCTTTAAGAACAACTCATTTTCAAGTCTATTCCACACCCCGCAGCCTATATTTCGTTCATCTGACACTACAGCCCCTATCTCTTTTCCACTCACTACTACTTCCTCATTATTCCTTTCAAAACTTTGCTAACACCCTGCACAGGGTCCCTTATTGGACAGCCACCATACTTACTTGAGAATAGTTTTTGCACTACTGCAGTCTTCAAATCGAATGGAGTAACCAACCTCCTGGCCCAGCATTACATCCATCTCATCAGCAACCCTCTGCGCCACACTCATGGCAGCCACTCTCCTCGGCTGGGTACATGCTACTCCCCTCTTTGGTCCAGGTAACGAGCGCATGTAGTCAACACACCATTGAGGGATCTGTCAAGAAAAAAAATTCTGTTTCAGCCACAGTTTTAATAGCCAGATGCAACGTATATAACAGAGCAATTATTTCAAGTAAATATATTTGTAATTCCACTGAGGTGACAACTGGGCGTTCAAAACTGTCCAGACTAGGGAAGCAGACAGTCTAGTTAGACTCAACAATCAAGTAAACCACGCTTCCTTAAGCGAACATGTAACCATCTCTCAAGTTATCAAGGAAATAAACAGGCTCACAGTACCTCTGTTAGTTCAGTAGCTTACACTGATAGTTAGCAGCAGCCATCATGCTCAAAAGCAAAAGATTAAAGCTAACATGCAGGACTGAGATCAACAGCACAGTCAGGTGCTTTAAGTTTTACAGTAAACAAGTTATACTTCGTGTCTTAAAAAAAAACACTGCTTATTAATGTAGATTGAACAAAAATATTTTAATTATATAAAACCTGGCTACCCAGAGATCATGACAAATAAAAAAGTTACACTCATTTGGTTAACTCCTGTTCTTTGACATTGTTATAAACAGATATGAAATCCTGGTATTTCAGTTCCTATAACAACATGCTTTGCTTATTTGTCAGGCACTGGTTTTCCAGGAAAGCAGGAATAATAAACAGCTTTACTCAGAAGAATTTGTAAGGTCAGTAAAAGCTTGAAGAAAATTTAATATTAACATGTTCCATGTGGTGTTTTAGAGGAGACAACTTCCAGTCCTAAGTCTCCAGATGACATACAATCTACTCCTCCTTCCTAATTGATTTTAAAAGTACTCTAAAAAGCTCACAATTACAGGAAAAAAAGGGTCACCATTCATGCACTGAACCAATACAGAGCAGCAGAACAAGCTGTGTAGTTTTGAGTAACACAGGCAGATTTTTCTTCTCAAATACTGTATTTCTGCAGCAAAATGGAAATAATTGAATACATGTATAACAGACAACTGTAGACTAATGAAAAGCTGTTTTTTCTCTTAAAAGGGAAAACATATCCCCCATCTTAAGTACAAAAAACAAAAAGAAAGCAAAGATTAACAACTCCGAACAAACAAACGCAAGTAGGAAATTCTATTCAAAACTAAAAATAGCAACAGCTCATGAATACTGAAGGCATGAATCTGGAACCCTACCCAGTAGCACAAACACACTTCCCAGGAGTGGAGCGTAGAAAAATGAAGCTGCTTCTCAAGTGACCAGTAAAAACTCAACTCTGAATGACGTGAAGCTTCTCAACTTTAAACAGAGCCATTCCTGACATCAGCTTTAAAGCAGATTTCTCAGGACACAGTAAAGGGAAGTAAGTAATTTAGAGGCCATTTTCCAGGAAACAACAAAACCTGCAACACTGGTATCACGTGAAAGACAAAGCCTACGTGGATTTCAACGCATTAATGTGATTTAAAAGATCACCAGAACGTCCTGCTTTAGAAAAGACAAAGGACCATGATACCCATTTTTTATTTCTGATGACCACTTTTGGGAATATGAAACAGCTTCCATCATCTAGATCTTACAGAACATAAAGTTAACTTCACTGATGCAAAAAAGCTACCTATAAAAATCCTAAATTTTCTTAATTTAAAAAAAAAAAAAAAAAGATAAGCACCTCTCAACCTCAATGACTTCAATACAAAGACTTTCAAAGATAACCACCACCAAAAAAACAAAAAGGCAGAGACAAACACAGAGGCCTGCAGTGAAGATTGTTAAAGTCTATTTTCGAGCCAAAAGCCACATTTTTTTTTTTAAAAGAATGCAAGACAGGAGTGGGAAGAGCACTGTTCTTCTGCCTGTTCCAAGATACTTCAATCCAGTGAGCTTTCTGTTAAAAGTTACAGTAGGATTCCAATTTTCATTGGTCAATAATGGAGTCCACTCAAGCCAGCTCTCCTGTACGCTACAAGGACAGCAGGAGATAAAGCCATGCTCAGAATAATGCTGCTTCTACTTTTCCAGAGCCACGAAAACTTCATGGAAAGTGGCTTCCCTTGTTATGGAAAACATCCTATGCCTTATAGTTAAAACTCTCAGTAAAAGCAAATGCTACCCCACTATACTATCTAAAGAATACATTTAAATTATTACAGCAGGACCACAAATAATCTCACACTTAGAAGGGAATGTACATTGCAAACAGCATATTTAACTTTTCTAAATGAGATTCAACTCATCCATTCCATAATTACAAAACTGAACTTAGTCTGAGAATGTTTAAAGAAAACAATTTAGAAGCTTAAGATTAAATTACAAAGCAAGTCAAGGCAAATACTGGAGAGATGAACAATTAGCAGCCTACATAAAATACACTTCAGTTTAATGTGGAGTTGGGGTTGCTTTTTTTTTTTTTTTTTTTTTTTTTAATTTAAAATAAGTTTGTGGAAAAGGCTTTCATAGAAAATTCCCATTTCTTCCTATTAGTTCCACTGCCAGAGCCTAACTTTATCAAACCTGGGGCTTATCAAGACTGAAGCAAAAAAACAGGATTTACGAAGGGGGGAGGGGGGAGAAGGACTTGCCAAATGGCAGCTCACTCAGAAGTCCTGCAACTACCACAGCCTCTTTGCCATGAAAGTTAAGAATCACTTTGGAAGGACAATTCCCACAAGATTTCCATGGATGCTAAGTTTCTACCAGAAAACCTAAGTAGCTCGTGTACATATTTCATTTGAATATTTAAGCACAGAATATTGTGTGCTATGATCAATGTGAGGAGATGGAAGCAAGACAATCATTCATCAAATTGTTTAGGACTTAAGCATTAAGAATGCAACACTATCACATTCAAAGCAACAGCTTCCCTAATTGACAGCAGGTCGTTTTCAGTGATAACATTCCTACAGAGGGACTCAGAAGATCTGCAGCCTCACAAGGCCAGGACTCATAGGAAGCACCGAAGACTCCAAGTTAATTTATATGCTTTTGATAACTTAAGTCCCACTTTTAAGAAAGATGCATGGGGTTTCTTAAGTCTTTTCCATAAATTAGAGGTAAAGCAGTAACACAATTCAACAGCTGATGCATCTTTTAAAAAAAAAAAAAAGCAACACAGCCCTAAGGTACTTTCTATACAAGAAGGTACTTAAAATGTACAGTAAATAGCACAAAACATCACAACATTCAAGCATACAGATCTAAAAGGTATTCACTGTACTGTGTCCTTCACATTTTCCAGACTACCAAATTTTATAATAAAAAATTTTTTTAGGACTCACAGTAAGTTAGCTATAATCCATTTTATGAAGATTAGAATGTATCCTTCAGTTTCTAACTCTGTCTTAGATGAAAGGCATTCATCAGATTATAGAACAAAGCTCTTTTTAACATCATTTTTCCACAAATATTTTAAACATCACACCAGAGAACAGTTCAAGACTTGAGCAAGTTCGTCCTGCTATAAACACAACACAGCATGCCTTTTCTTGTGTCCTCCCCATTTTCCCAATCCCCCAAACTGTAAAGGGCTGGTGAAGCTCTGCATCTCTGCTGTCACTGAGGAAGACATCAAATCAGGACCTGATATTCCCACTAAGTTCATACCTGTAGCACTGCATTTCACAAAACACTAACGTGATCTTATTTTTGCAACGTTTTTCCTACTTTTAAGCAACCGTCTACATAAACAGCTAAAGGGATAAAAACTTGAAGCCAACACCTCAGTTTGTAGATCAGTACACTTCTGTCTAACAGTTAAAAAAAAAAACAACCTATCTTCATTTCCCAAATATGTTACTACCAGAGAGCCTACAAAAGATAAGGCCAGAGAACACAACTGGGTTAAAACAAGGGAAGGCAAAAGATTCTCCTCAAGTATTTCTGTATTCATTGAGCAAATCAAACATTCATCAAATAAGTTTTGCTTGTTATTTATGAGGTGTTTTGCATAATGATTTTCAAAGAAACCAAACGAAGTTCCAACCCCCTCACTTAGCAACCATCTCAACCTTTAAGAATTCCACAGTAAGTGGAGAAAGCGTAGAGAAAAGGCAGCTCTGGGGTGACCTCACTGCAGCCTTTCAATGCCTAAGGGGAACCTACAGACAGGAGGGGAATGAACTCTTTGAAAGGGTTGATAACTGCAAGACAAGGGGAAATGGTTTTAAGTTGAGAGAGAGGAGATTTAGGTTGGATGTCAGGGGGAAATTCTTTACAGAGAGTGGTGAGGTGCTGGAACAGGCTGCCCTGAGAGGCTGTGGATGCCCCGTCCCTGGAGGTGTTCAAGGTCAGGTTGGATGGGGCCCTGGGCAGCCTGTTCTAGTATTAAATGGGGAGGTTGGTGGCCGTGCATGTGGCAGGGGGGTTGGAGATTCATGATCCTTGAGGTCCCTTCCAACCCTGGCCATTCTGTGGTTCTGCAAGTGTAAGTAAAAACCCACCTGTGTTGTTTTACCAGACCCAGTCTCTCCAACCAGCACAAATGACTGATGCCTAATCAAAATATCTGTGAATCTTTCTTTATATTCCCAGACAGGAAGCTGTAGTCGTTTCTTCAGTATGTCATAATAACGAGGTGTATGTGGTAGATTTGTGAAAGGGTTAATACTGTGTGGAATCATTGCTGGTTTCATAGGTGGTAACCCAGCAGCAATGAGCGTAGAGTTAGATGCAGCTCGCAGCTCCTTTTCCTTCTCCCTTTCTCTGTCACGATCTCTGTCTCTGTCACGATCCCTGTCACGATCTTTCCGGTCATCACGGTCCCTGTCTCGATCGCGATCCTTCCTAAAATGAGTTAGGAAAGAGCAGAAAATTAGATACTTCTATATTTAAATGTTATGAGGAAATTTGAGCACAAATTGGTTTTAAACATCTCTAATACAAAGCGAATATAAACCAAATACTTCAGTGATTCCTTCCAACAATTCTCTGGAGTACAAACAAAGCGCAACCATTTACATTTCTAATACTGTGCATTAATCACCATACACAATTACTGCCACAGTTCCTCTTGTCATAAGCAAGACTATGGAGAGCACCATCTTGACCCTCTTCATTTAATAGTTATTAGCAACCTGCTACGTATTCTAGACTTCTCACAATTCTTCCTGCAAGTGCACAAAAATATGACCATTAATACTCTTCTTGCCTAGTTAACAAAAGAATTAGGCCAACCACAGAAACAGATGAGAAACGAGCCCTGAAAAAGTTTGATCCTAATATGCCAGAACTACTCTGAAACTTCAAAAAAATACTTTCTCTTTTACAACTCTTCCATACAATTTTAACTCAACTCTGACTGTTGAGTTAGAAACTTAGACCCAAAACTAATAACACATTTACCCAAAGAACTGCAGGCATGTTTCCAACAAAAATCCAAAACATATCATGATTTAGCACTTTGAAGTAAGACCCACTTTACCAATAGAGAAATTGCATTTTTAAATCACATTTTAAACCACTACAATAAAAAACATTATTGGCATTTTTATCTGTGAAACTTTTGAGCTAGATCTAGAGTAGAGTAATAAGCAAATTTCTAGCTAGAGTAAATTAAATGGACAGCGAGTGTGAACCAAACTGGAACTGTTACTCCCCAGTCACTGTTATCTCATTAACTCCTCCAGCTGTTCACTGGAACCAGAAAAGGAACCTATCAAGTTCTATCTACATTTGTAAGTCAAAAAGTCTACTTAAAGGTCAACCAAGAGAGTTGATCCTCTGTTTCAAGCATTTAAGAACAATATGAAAGAGGGGCTCAGATGTCAGCACAGAAAAAAACAGACCACACATCACATCCTCAAATCTAATCATTGATATTCTTTTTGAATAGTATTATTTTCCTAAAAAATGTCTCTCAGCTTTCCACTATCACTGAAATCTAGCATGCACACCAGATGTCTTGCATCAAAACAAGGGAGAGGTAGAATGACAGTTACACTGCCAAGTGTTTTCACTAAAATTTCTGGCAGTTCCTTCATTAAGAAAATGTCACATTTAAGTCACTCCTCATCTCTGCACTTAACAGACTGACCATAAACCCTAAACCAAACAACTAATGTAAAAGAACCAGAACTTAATTGCATTCGTCTTGTCCATGAAGTTCATAACGATCTTCATAAATGGGAAGAGTTTGCTGGTGATCGTGGGTTCTGTTGGGCAATTTATTTGTTTGTTGGATTTTTGTTCTCATTTGAGGTTGCCTGATTTGCTAACCTGAACTCCTTATGCCCGCTCATACAACACAAATTGATGAAAAAACAGTAAAAATTACTTAGAGCACATAAAACTGCAAATGGAAAAGAAATAAGGTTAAGCCACTATTCATCACAACAGAAGTCTAAGCAAATCTAACATCAGTGATATGCACTTTCGCCTCTACTAAGGCAACACAACAATAGCTGTTCGCAGTCTGTGCAAACAAAAGCAGTTTAATAGACATTGCTGCTCTTTACATAAGAAAACAAAATCAGTGAAAATGATACCATCACACTAACACAGCAAATGCAATGTCACAACACCAATCAAATATGCTTAGAAAAAAAATCTATCAGGCTTTAAATTGTGTGTATGCAACTTGCACAACAGCACCGTAACAGATTTTCAAACAATTTCCATCTTCCCCAGAAGTCTTTTTCTTCACAGAATACTTCAAGACAGATAGATAACAGATGTAGTGTCAGGCTACTAAGGCTGCAAACCTACAGCATCACTACCATGCAGGGTTCCACACACTGATACAGGCCTCAATCAAAAAAGAACATAGCAACAACTCAATATAATTTTACATTGTAGCCAGGTGATCCATGTTGAAGGCAAGGTATGCTGCTATTCTGTACACAATGTGGTATCTATTCAAGGAGTTAATTCAGCTTAATCCAGTTCCAAAACCAATTAAATTTCATAAAGCCACACTGTGCAGAATATGACAAGAATACACATGTTGGTAACAAGAATCTGTGCATCTCAGCCTTCTGTATGATGGAAAATCTACCAACCCTTACATAAGCCAGGACAATGAAAGATGAGTAGTGTGCTTTGTGCTAAATGAACTAAGATCTCAAGGAATACTAGAAATAAATTCAACAAGTCCACAGTGACCAACTCTTAGTCCTATGCCATTTAAAGCTTTTAATGGCAGATGAGGAAAGGACAAAGGGACACAAATCCTGCACCTGTGTAGGTTTTAGGTGCAATAAGGTCCAGAGACCTCTACATAAGAATTTTGTACCACTGTTGAGCACTGATAACAATTTTTAGGAAATGTAAAAGTTCTGAATGGCAGTAAAAACAATGTCAAATTATAAAACTTTCAGAAATACAAAACCCATCAGTCTCCAACAGACTTTTCATTATCCATACAACCAAAACATACCAGTTGAAACATTCAAGTAACACACAATTTTGACATCACCATTTGAAAATTTCACAAAAATCCATGGATAACAGAAAGTGAATTTGCACGACTTTTCCGTATACAAAAAGGAGTTATGTCAACTTCTGGCAAACGAGGAGAAAATGCAGTAGAGGAAATAAGCAGCTCAACTCATTTAAGAAAAAAAGATCACGGTGCTCCTATATGCAGGGATTAGTTGGTCAATAAAAAGCATTCTTTTCTCTTTAGCAGAGAAAAATGCATTACACTTATGGCTGTAAACTGGAGTTGCACAAACTCACCTTTAGAAAAAAAGACAAGTTGTGCATCAAGACATCAATAAACGCCAACTGTTGTGGCAGACTTTCAGCTCCTGCAAGTTCTGGGAGCAGAAATAAGCATTTTTCTCAGAGCAACACTCTCGCCTAAACAATGCTGCTGAGTTTCAGGAAGGAGCAGACTCAGGATGGGTTCTGTGCTTCCCAAGAAGGGCAGGACAGATAAGTACAACCCTCCTTCCTGAGCCTTCAGAACACTGCAGCCTTCGGGGGCCCTTCACTCCCAAACCAAGACTAGGGAATATAAAATACAAAAAGACAGCACTAAAACAGCAACGGCACATCATCTGTGTTCCCACCGCTCGATGAAAGACCGCTAAAGCTGGTGCATCGAGTCCTAAAACGAACTTGGGCAAAACAAAGAAACCTCCTCCCTCCTTGACACCCTGCCCCAACCCCACCTGGCACTGCCTCCTCACGAGGCGCATCCCCGCCGGGCACCCGGCGCAGGCAGCTAACAAAGGACTAGCGTTCCCACCCGCTCAGGCACTGAGCAGGCGCTACCTCACGCTGACCCCTTGGATCACGTTTACCACAGAAAAAAAAACGACAGAAAGGCACCAAAAAGGAGACGCGGAGAAGGAGATACCGGCGGGCCGCACACAAAGCCCCACGGGTGCGCGCCAAGCCGCTCCGCCCCACTGCCCCCGGCCCAACCAGGCCCGCGGCCCCTCCTTCCCCTCCCCGCCCGTTCCCCACCGCCGCCATCCGCCTCCCCCATTCGCAAGGCCGAGGCCGGGCCCAGGCCCCGCGCTGGGCCGCACCCGGGCCTCAACGCTCCCATCCATTCCCGCCGCTCTGCACGGCGGAGGCCCCGTCCAGCAGGGAGCGGCCCGGGCCCAGAATGGGCAGCGGATTACGCGGGGTCGGCGCCGATCTCCCGCCCGCCGCGGGCCGCGCTGCCCCTTACCCGTCAGAGCGCTTCTTGCTGGAGCTGTAATCGTCGCCCAGATCTAAGCGGTGCCGTTTGGACATGACGGCGGCCGGAGTGGCGGAGGGCCGCTGGGTACGGCGGGGCCGGGTACGGCGGGACGCGCTCTCCGCTCCTCGAGCAGCAGCAACGGCAGCAGCGCCGCGAGGCCAGGCGCAGCCACTAAAATGGCGGCCGGAAGGAAGCGCCGGGGCTGCGCGAGCCGCTGCCGCGCGCGCGCACGGGAGTGAGCTCGGCGGAGCCGCCGTTCGGCCCCGCCCCGCGTGTTCCAACGGCTGAGGCCGGGCCGGCCCGATGGTGGGCGGTTAGCTTGAGGTGTGTTCGGGGTCCTGTCTTAGGGGCGGGGGAAACTCGTCTCCACAGTCCGTTCCGTTCCCCTGGACAGGCAGGCACTGGAAAGGGAGTTTCCACGGTGGAAGTTAAGAGCAGGATACTGCTGGCGCGTAGTTTTTGTGGGCCGTTGCGTACGTCCGTGGGTGTAGAAAAAGGCAATCCTTCCAAGTCATCTGAAGCAGCAGAAACGAGAAAATCAGTGACATTCAGACTACAGGCTCTAAAGGCACGTGCATTTAGGATCGCTAGCACAAGGGAAGCCCACGTCCCTAGCACCAACAGGCATGGCTGCTGCTATTACATCAAAGTTCTCCAGGTGTGAACGCAAACTGGCGTTTAGTAACACAACTGCTGAAGTGAGCGAGACACGTGAGCTAAAAGTGCTGTTTTCTCAATACAGTTAGCAGGTTTTGCTTGTACACTGATGCTTTATTTTCACACTTCCAGCAGAAATCTATGGCTCAGGCTGGCTCCAACAAACCTGTCTTCAGGGTTGTTTCTGTGTCCTGACCTGTGTTCCTCATCTCCAGCCTCCCCCATCACCATCCAGGAGCTGGGTTAACCCGTCCACACAAGCTGTGTTTGTCCCATGACTGTAGGCAGAGATGAGGTTGAGCAGGAGAAGATGAAGTCATAAACGAGATATCCCTAAATGAGATGCCCTAAATGAAAAGGATGTGGACTGCTTCACCACTGATAGGAGCGCTCTTATTCCTAGGCAGACCCCTGTGCTCTCACAACTAGTTCCTTCAGCTGTTTCTCCTCTAAGTCTTAGCAGCTGCCTTGCTTTCCAAAACAGTCACTTGATAATGCAGCATAGCTCATAAAAGGCAATCTTTTTAGAGCTTCTGGAAAGGACATTTCTTGATGCTTATCTACTGTTGGACATTCTCTTCTCTGTTCCTCCCTGCTTTCCCAGTATATTTCATGCTTTCTCAGTGCTGCAGTAGTGGTTTAAATTGATATCTTAGATAAGATAGGAATGAGACGTACTACCATAATATTAACCTATCTGTTCATCTAGGTACACCTGATGAAAAATACATGTTTTCCAAGTCATCCTCCCTGCCTGTTTTCACTGCCTTTCTGCCAGAGATTACAACAACCTTCACCTAGCTACTTGCAAGAGTAGTCACTCCCCAGGCACTTTGGTCAAAGGAGTTAGGTTAGTTCAGATGTCTTGAATAAGAATTTTTTGTTAACTTATGCAAATCTGAGGCCAAGGGAGTATTCTCACAAATGGTTCAGCTAGCAAATCTGGAAATGCCCAGAAAAAATCATTTAGCAGCAGTGACCTGTTCCACAGGCACAGCCAGTTTAGCAAATAGATGTTTGCCCACACTCCCATTGTTCTTCTGGAGTTACATCAGTATAACTACTAAAACATTCCAGGAAGACAAATCCTCAGTGTATATTTAGTAGAAGAGCGTTTTTGACACTCGTTTTAAATAATACAACAAAATGACACCCTCAGCTCAACTGAAGTACTAGGCACTACTGCAATAAAAAATTTTTCTGCTTAAAGTGATCAACTGAAATAAACATTCCAGGAATACTGGACTTTGAGCTTTTCATGCAAAGCTGGAAGTAATTTTCCAAGTTATAATACAAAAAAACTCTGGAATATCTATGTCAGAGTTTGCCAGGGCTTAAGTGTAATAGGTTTCTCTCTATATGCCAAATATCAAGCTTATTTTCTCTGAGGCAGCATACACAGTGCTGCATTCCCAGAGGATAGCTAGAGAAAGCTTTCAATGCATCTCCCTAAGTGGCCTTTTAAATAATGATCTTAAGCAAAAGCAAATAATAGTGGAAATAGAGGAGACATTGAGTTTATTAGAGAAGGAAGCAAAAAAAAAAAAAAAATCTCCATGGAAAGCGGGAAAATTGAAAGAATGCAAAAGCATTACATGCATTAGCTGTGAAGAGTAACTACTGCTGTGTGATTTTCAGAAGGGAGAGGCTGTTCAACAACAGGTGCATGGAGAGTTCTTCAGCTGTACATTGCAGATCTTGATTGCTCCTCCCTGTGCACAGCAGCATAAAGGCACTTAGGTTCTTGATCCAGGTTACCATGTGGCCAACCCCAGGAAAGTTCCTGGTTTAGGAAGAGAGAAAAGTAGAATAGATGTCTCAGCAGGTATGAGACCTTAAAATGGTTATACCTTCCCAGCCATAGCAACAACAACAACAAAAATATATATATAGTGTCTATTTGGGTGAGCTGGACTGCTGTGTCCCAGACTGATATGCCATGCTCTAGTAGTCTCTATTAACAGTTCTTTGCAGACTGCTGAACACACACTCCACCCGTGTTTTGAGCTACTGGGTACATAATGAACAATTTTGTCCCAGCATCCTGAAAAATTGTCAATCTAAGGCTTTCATCCTGCAAGCACACACACACTTTATTTTACTAATGCAATTAATCCTTTTAACTTCAAAGGGATTACTACAAGTAGCAAAATTAAGCATGTAGGTAGGTATTCACAGGATCCTAGCCCAAGTATAAGATAAAGCGAGAAAGAAAGACTGAGAAGCACAAATTGACATAACGACAAAGTGGTAAGCATTACGTCAAAAGCCTAAAGGATGAAAGGAATGTGCAAAATAGGGCATATTTAAGCATATTTTCCGCCTTTTCAAATACATTTGTTAAATAAGAGTTTGGTTCACCCCAAGTCTTTTATAGCCATCTATAAAAATGAAAATCTCGGATCACTGAGGTAGGAGATATTTACGAGTTGCCTTCTGAGTGTTTATTCTTCTCTCAGTGTCTTACTCTAGTTTTTAAAAGTATACTCGTTGGTATCAAAATCCTCTTAGACAATTTTTAGTGAATATTTCTTTGATTTTCACGTATACATAATACTCTCATGTAATTTGGGTTAAAAGGAGCATTAACATTTAAAACTGAGACAGTGGCTGAGAAGAGTAACATCTATGAAATACTATAATTTTTTTTCTGATTTTGTGTTGCCTTTTCCCCAAAAGACTAAGCATGGGTCTTAAGCAAGTTGTAATTCAAGTACATGCCCTGAAACAAATGAGGATTCTGACAGAGTAGTCCAGTGTGGCAATTTATTACTGCATGCAACTAATTGTTTCACCCCTCAGTAGAGATTACCAAGCCTATAAAGGGAAAAAGAAATGACATATATCCAGCCTATCATCTTAGCTGAAACACACCTTCCCTGGTTCAAGCTAAAACAAGGCTGTGGGTGATGTGAAACCACACTTACTCATCCACTGCAGGAATGGAATCAGAAAGAATAAGCACAGTTATAAGACAGACAGCTATGGGAGGGGGGAGGGCATTTAAATTTGCTGTAGCTTTACTGTTAGAGCCCTAGAATCTCTGTAGTATGTATTTATTACATGACTGGCCAGCTGGTGGTAGACTCAAGAGCTATGTTTTCAGTGCCATGGCCACACTTACTTTGCCAATATTTACAATTTGTTTTGTAAAAATCATAGAATCATAGAATCCCTGGAGTTGGAAGTGGCCATTAAAGGTCAGCTAGTGCAACTCTCCTGCAACAAAAGGGATATCCACAGCTAGATTAGTTTGCCCAGGGCCTGATACAGTCTTGCCTTAGAAGTGTCCAGGGACAGGGCACCCACCACCATCTTTGGGCAACCTGTTCCAGTGCCTCACCACGCTCACTGTAAAAGACTTCTTCCTTATATCTACCCTAATTCTACCCTCTTTTCATTTGAAACCACTTCTCCTTGTCCTTTCACCACAGACCCTGCTGAACAATCTGTTCCTTTCTTTCTTGTAGCTCTCCTTCAGACATTGAAAGACTGCTATCAGGTCCTTGACAGGACCTTGGAGCCTTCTCTTCTCCAGACTGAACAGCCCCAGCTCTTTCAGCCAGTCTAACACTCTCTCCCTCTCTTTTTTTTTTTTTTTTTTAAATCTACAGCACATGATATTAAAGAATTTCCTGCAAACTAATTTAATAAAAATAATAAAAAAGTATTTATGACAAAGCAGTCTACTTTAAAAGAATATATATAAATGGATAATGTTCTTATCAAGTTACCCAGGAGTCTCAAATGCAAATGCAGATCACAGGCAAGCTCTCATTCTGTCCTCCCACCAAACCCGTGTGAATAAATGGACCTAATGCTTGTGTTCTGCCACATCACTGGAGAAAGAATACTTGAGACAAGAGCCCGTAATCAGAGCAGGTTTTAAAATGTTAGACTTACATATTTTTCAAATTTAAAAACGTGGAGATGAATACATAGACAGATATAAATTTCTGCAGTGAAGAAAAGAGGCAGCTTCTCTGTAATTACATAAACTAAACTTTGCAACACTTGAAATGTATATAAATCAATACTTTGAATTGCTCTGGGAAGTGTGCTCTAGGAAGCCAGCATAGTAACGGCAGTGTTGCTATGATAGCCAGCTTTATCAGCCATAAAGAGACTATCTGAACTTTTTGAATGGTCTTTAAACATTATCCCAAATAGAACACATCTGTAACAGCCTGGAGGTCAGGAAGGTAGGAATGAGCTTAGTAAAGTTTCATAAAGAAGACAGAGACAGAGATTGCAATTGCATATGTTAACAGCAAATTTCATTTTGAGCCATTCTAGCAAGCTGAAACAGTGGCAACTAATGGCTTAAGAAAATTCACCACATCTTATTGACAAACAAAAAATATACATTCTCCAATAACAGGGACAGATATTGGATTACCAGTACAATTACATCACCCTATCATAGTTGGGTAGCATTGGGTAGCATTTATAGGCTTAGGGACAAGTGGCTGGATGATTGTGAAGAAGAGAAGGACCTGGAGGTGTTGGTTGACGCTCAGCTGAAGATGAGCCGACAGTGTGCCCAGGTGGCCAAGAGGGCCAACGGCATCCTGGCCTGCATTAGAAATAGTGTGGCCAGCAGGAGCAGGGAGGTGATCATCCCCCTGTACTCAGCACTGGTGAGGCCGCACCTCAAGTACTGTGTTCAGTTTTGGGCTGCTCACTACAGGAAAGACACTGAGGCCCTGGAGCGTGTCCAGAGAAGGGCAACGAAACTGGTGAGTGGTCTGGAGCACAAACCTTATGAGGAGCGGCTGATGGAGCTGGGATTGTTCAGTCTGGAGGAGGCTCAGGGGAGACCTCATTGCACTCTGCGACTTCCTGAAGGGAGGTTGGGGTGAAGAGGGGTTTGGCCTCTTCCCTCAGGCAACGAGCAGGACACGGGGAAATGGCCACAAGTTGTATCAGAGGAGGTTTAGGTTAGACATAAGGAAAAACTTTTTCTCTCAGAGAGTGGTCAGGCACTGGAATGGCTGCCCAGAGAGGTGGTGGAGTCGCCGTCCCTGGCAGTGTTCAAGAGGCGCCTGGATGAGGAGCTGCAAGATATGGTTTAGTGCTTGTGGTGGCAATGGTAATGTGGGGACGGTTGGACTGGATGATCTTGTGGGTCGTTTCCAACCTTGTGATTCTATGATTCTATAATTTCGCAGAGGAAAAATTAATGAGTATCTACAGTCTTCTGAGGACATGATGTCTGTGCACCAGCTAAAATAGAAAGGAGCACCAGACATAAGAAGCTACAACTCTGAAGTTTATACCCACTCTTCACTACAATATGAACAATCAAGTGTGTATTCTCAAATTTTAGCCGAGAAGTAACTTTGTAAGAGTACCTGTATCTACTGGAACAATAACCAGAGTGACAATTCACTTCTGAAAACAAAACACATTTTCTAGAAGGAAATACACTGCTGTAGATAAGAAGCTATTTTCAGCCTCTAAGTCACTTGCCAAGGCCTTACGATCACCTCTAGTCCCCTTGAGAACCTTGCAATAGCAGATAATCATTATGTGCTTTGAATAAAATCTGAAAAGGTAGTGTTAATGCAAAATCACCACTGAGCAAACTAGGTTGTAAATCTAATTTATATTCATTATACACTGAATTTACACAATGTTCTGGTAACTTCTAGGTCTTTCCAGTTAAAATAGCATTGTTTTAATACCTTCCACATTTGGAAACATCTGAAACTACAGGCTAATATGTTGTGTGTAATGGCAGTTTATCTTTTAAGCTCCTTAAAATCTGACTTCTTCCTAGGCCAACTGAAGTCTTGGAACAAGCTCCTTAGATACAAGACATTTTTGGAGAGAAGTAAATATTTCATAGAGAGTTGTTTAAATTCAAAGAAGATCAGGTTTTCAAGCTTATTGTTTGATCTTCTGCTGAAGTAGTAGAATTAGAATAAATGCAAATTTTTCAGTTAGCACTTCTTTTGCAGAGGCCTTATTCTGTCTTGCAGTTGCTTTGCAAGTTTTTCACATCCACAGAGGGTAAACATACTACAGTGGTATGTATTTTCATTCTTTTTTTTTTATTTAGCACAACCTCTTATTCGGTCAATTCACTATGGCGTTACCTCCCTAGGACTTCTTTTTCTGAGTGGAAAGTCCTCTCTTTAATAGAATCTATAAAACATTCATATTCATGCCTGAGGTTAGGCTTGCTGGATCTACCAGTGTTACATCTTTGCTTTGAGTATTTGCTTAAGTATTAGGAAGCTCATCTGCATAGTTTCTGCCCACCTCCAAAAGCTACTAAACTGTGAAAGAGTTGATCTAGTAACCTCTACCTTGTGAACTACAGATATACAAAATAGTAAATGCTAGTGCTTATCTTCATAACTTGCATAACAAAGACTGCATAACAAAGTACAAAGCAGTAGAAAACTACACAGAATAAAAATCCATCATATCCTATAAATAGTCCATAACAAACCATAAACATTAATTATTGTCTCTTGCCCAGCTGGGCCAAATTTTTTTAACTAATGATCTTCCTTACTCTTTTCCCATGCAATCAAGTCTTTTTCATTCAACTGTATTAAAAGCCCACTTGCAGAAAATGTCCTCAGCAGTGAGTGAAAACATTGAGAGTGAATTTAAACTTCCCCAGCCGTGTCAAAATGGACTGTATCCTGCCTCTTGACAACTTCATTCTGTAATGCCCCAGCTTGGCAAATTTAGGTTATTTGTTAGTGTGTGTCATTCTTCTATTCACAGCTTGGAATAACAATCAGAAAGGCAATATAAGAATCCTAAAGGAACAAAAAGAAGACATTCGCTAAATTTTCTTCCTTTTTCTTTCTTATTTAAGATGTTATTATATTACATTGCTTGCTCTGCACAGATACCCTTCTCTGTCATGAGCAAGTCTGTTTCTAGAGAGAAAGAAGAGTGTGCTGCTACAGCTGCTGCTTCTTGCAAAAGCAAAGGGAGTGATATACTCTGGTAAGTGACTTTTTTTGGTAGAGATACTGATCAACTTGTTTCCCCATGGAAAACAAGGCAAACTGTATATTTCCTGCATTTTTTTTTTAATTTTAATAGCTACATCTAGATTAACATAAAGAACTGTCTGCTATCACATGTATCCCAAGGCTCATTTTGATATTTCAAGCACTGGTGACCTTGCTGGTTACACAACTTCTGCCTTTGCAAGGGTGAGCCATATGTACAGCCTTTTTTCTGTCTTATAACGACCTGCTCTAGGCACATGGATTACTGATCTGTATGCATGGGGATTGGATTTATTATATAAGTGCTGGCTTTTTGTCCACATTTGAAAAAAAGTACTGGGGAAGAAGGTGGTGAGGATCATTAAGGATTATACCATTTACATAGTCTTGCTCAGACTCCTTAGACATGCAACTGATAGCAGAAAGCAGAAGCTGCTCACATTCAGGATTCATTTTCTTGAATCCCATCTTGCATCATACAAGTGCACATTTCCTTGTCATAAGAGATGCCTCTAGAAAAGAGAATGACTGGGAGTCATCTGTGCTTGGTAAGTCATAGGCAGGCTACATGGCCCAAATAACTCAATGCTGGTTCAAATCTCTTTTCGTTCTCTAAAAATATGTAATTATACTATATACATACTCTATGTTGTCATATTGTACAGCATTGTATAATAATGACAGAATATTTTTCATGTAATATGTGAATCTCTAATGCTACCGTTATAGCAGTATGACAGTATTATTATAATGCTATTCTAATAAGAAGGGGAGCAGAATTAAGTTACCACAGGTAGAGAAGTGCTCCATTCTGCAGTTTAAAGGTTTTTTTGAAGTGGCTCCTGCCTATACAATGTCGCATGAAATATGTAACACACACAACCAGTGGTATGTCATATTTAACATGCAGCACGTGGTTTCATGGGAGAAAAAGATTTTCAGAGAGGGTACTGCAGCACTGTCAAAGCAATCCCTGTCCTTCCCAGTCCTGACTGCTCACTCTTGTCTCTGCAGAACCCTTTCCCTTGTTTTAGCATGGCTATTTGGATAGTGCATCAGGCTGTGAAACTGATAGGGCTAAAAAATAGCCTAGCAACAACAACATAAAAGCAGTTTCTTAGCTTGTTTGGTTTCCCAACAAGGACAACAGATGGAGTAGCACAGGGACGCAGGCAAGCAACTGGAGACAGGACACTGTGTCAGCTGCCAGATCTCCTGAAAAAATCCATGACACATAACCACCTGACACTGCTCACCATGAAAAAAAAAACCTAACACTTGAATACGCCTGTGAGCAAATAAGTATATATTTTCTTACATGAATAATATTAGCTCTTAGAAAAACACCTATTCAGCTTTTTGCATTTCTCAAAGATACCACATCATTTTACATTAGCTTTATTTTTCCCATAGATTCTAATGGAAATTAATATAATGGAATGATTTTATAGTGAAGATTTCTAGATTCCTATTTTTCACTTTTTAGAATAAGAGAATGCTGCTTAGCACCCCATGTGTGAGGGCTGGGCTAAGGACTTCAGTACAAATACTCTGTGAAAAGCATGCAGTGTCCTACAGCAAAACATTTTCATCTGCAGGAAGACTAAAGAAAGAAAAGACATTTTGAGTCCTCCAAAATAGAAGCTGAAATGCTATAGACCTTATAAAGCATATGAAATCAAGCTATATTCTTATATCCTCATCTTTTTAATAGCGTATTTATTTAAACATTTAACAAATCTAAAATAACCAGGACAAGACAAGATATGGCTTAGTAGCTTAGTGGGTAGTAATGGTTATAAGAAGACGGTTGGACTAGATGATCTTGTAGGTCCTTTCCAACCTTGTGATGCTGTGAGTCTAAGACTTGTGCAGCTGTGTTGCCTATTTGTTGACATTCATTCAACAGAAAGCTCCAATATCCCTCCTGCTTTTTCTGCAGCTCTGAAGTTCTCCCACATATAGTTTTGACAAGCTTTCTGATCAACTTTTATCAAATAACGCACATTAACCAAGGACAGATTTTTGGACATTTTAAAGTTACCCTTTCCCTTTTGGATAGAAATGAGTTGGGGAACACTATACATCAATTTTTCTTGGAAGACTAGCATAGCAGCAAAGTGTTAACTATCCAGCAAAGAAGCCTTGCTAGGAAGCTGCAGGTAATGAGGCCTTGTAATCCCCAGCATGGACCTAGTAGAGCTTTTCCATCTCTCTGCCTGTACAGATCCTGCAGGTGGTTCCCATCTCTGTCTTGATTGAAAGAAAGTGCCACTCCTGGCTAATGCCATGGTGGTTAATGTTACTGACTTAAAACATTCTCAGTAGTTAATACTACCACTAATTAACAGCTAACACAGGCACTGCTCAGCCCAGCTGGCAATGTGGCCACCATGTCTGCGCTGTACAGCTGCAGCTCTGCCTGCAGTTGTGGGCTCAGCAGCAGCCACGCAGTCAATGCACTACCAGCACTGTGCTGGCCGAGAGCAGGGCACAGGGAGGGCAGTGCTGACTCAACTGATGGCAAACAGTTGTATGCATTTTCATATGTTGGCTAATTACAGTGCTCTGAACAGCGAAGAATACACAGCCATGCTTTCTGTTTTGATAAAGAACTTTGAGAATAGATTTCAAGATTACAAAAAAAAAAATCAATTTGTTTATGACACCATTTCCAGTTGTTATAAATACATTGCTTGCAAATTCTTAAATGGAATGCATAAAGTTGCAGTCTGACATTTAACTCAAAAACCTGATCATGACACTTCATCAGACTTCCATAATCCCCCTCTTACCAGAGAGAAATATCCTTCACTTCACAGTCACACCTCATTTACATACATATTGTCAAAAGCTGGTGATGTTTGTGAACAACTGCTTTCAAGGATGAAACACAGGAAGAGTAACGTTTCCTCAAAAATCTGATATACCCCTTGAGACCTCACTAAGTCGCAGCCACTGCCATTGAACCAGCTAATGGTTGCACAAAAACAGTCAAATATCTCAGTAGTCTTTTGGTTTTTTCCTCTTTCTCAATGTTTTAAGAAAAATAAAAATTAAAATGCTTTGTTACCTATACGTTAACAATATTTTATGTTCTATGAGGGCTGCTCCAAAAGTAACGCTACTTCATGATGTGAGCCTTCAATGTCAGCTGCAGTTGGTGGTATGACAACAAAGGTTGAAGCTTCCCACTAACATTCCTTTACTTTCCTTTGTGGCTGCTTTGTGACAGATGGCAGCAGAGGGGTAGTCTGACATGGAAATACAGCTGAAACAAAAGGCATGCTGTTGATTTCCTCTAACAGCACCCATTGACATTCATGGATGCTAGCTGAGTGCATATGGAGACCAAATACTGGATGTGAACACAGTGAGGAGGTGGTGTCGTGCTTCAGCAGTGGCAACAGTGAGTCACCACGGCCAGTGCAGATTTTCATTAGCACAGTATGCAGGCTGTTGTTCATTGCTGGTGAAAGATGCGTAGTTAATGGTGGTGACTGTCTTGAAAAGTTTCATAGCTGAGAATTTGCTCTATCAAATAATCTTATTGTGCTCTTCAAATTGGTTATATTTTCCATGGAAATAATTAGGAGGCATTACTTTGAGAGCAATTTCTGTAGCATGAGACACTTCCTCTTCATTCAACGTAGATCAGGAAAGCCAGAAGGTTGGACATCCATGAGTTAACAGACACATTCATAATCTGGTTTATCTTGCAAGAAATTGCTTTTATAAACTAACTCAACAGAAGTTAAGATTGAAATTAGCATCAGTGCTTTCAGTTACATCTTACTGAGCTGGTTGTTCTGAATTTTCTCTTGTTTCATAGGGTCAATATAAGAAAATGCTAATTAATTTCATCATAAGGTTTTTGAGATGTAGTTCACCCTAGCAACTCTACCTTCAGAAAGTCATGTATTTCTACTTACACCTATCATTTTGATGCTCCAGGAGGAATCCTACTTTAGAATCACATCAGCTCCAACATTATGTTCCCCCTACGGGGGGGGGGGGGGGAAGGAAAAAGAGCAGTGTGTATAAAAGATGAGAATGCCAAGAGGAAAAGCAGTAGTAGTGCAGGGGCAGAAAAACAGAAGATCTGAGAGATACAAGAGAAAGGGAAGCAAAAACAGAAGGAAGATGAAGAAAAAAAATATCTTTCTTAACAGAGACTCTTCTCAGACTTTCTAAAGGGATATGATTCTAAAGTAAAGATGGAAGAGTAGTAGGAAGAGAGACTGAAAAATAAATCATTTAAAGAACAGGAAGGGTATCACAGTTTTTTTGCTTAAGACTCATTCATTTAAGGGGCAAGCTTGTGTCTCCCTGCCATCACCTTGGCATGAAGTTCTAAACATCAGCCTGAATTATCCTATTCCTTACCAGTTGTTCTCCTTTAATCCTAATGTGTTAAAATATGTACAGCTCATGGCTTGACAACCCTGTCCATCCTAAGAAGCCTTTCTCTACTCTGTGCACATACTATGTATGTATTCCTGCATACAACATTTACCCCTGATTAAAAAAAAAATAGAACTTACCAATGCTTATAAATCAATTCTAAACAGAAACAGAATTTAATTGGAGGAAAAAGAAGAATACAGAAGGAAGACAAGAAATAGAACAAATAAAGAGAAAAAGCTGCAGGTGAAACTCTGGTTGGGGAAAGGCAAAGCAGCCATATGTTCTAGGTACAGTGACACAGGTGTCCCAGGAGATGAGCCCAGATGCTGTGTAGTATGCAACTGTGACTTTGTCATTGAGGGAGGTGAGAATAAGAAAGAAGAAAGAGGAACAGAAAGATTCTTTGTATTAAATACCATATTAATCTATTTATCCTTGGCTGAGACAGGAGCACAGCTAAGCATTATCCTAACTTCTGAGCTCACTGGCGTTCAGTGAATACAGTTTTTTAAGTTTCGTCATATTTCAAGACATGTTTTGCAGTACATCTCAATCTGCACAGGTGCCACTCTCCTATCTGCCCTCTCCTTTACGTGGTCTTTACCATCCTTGGTATGCATCAACACTGAGCTGCTGCACTGCATTTTTTATTTCTTCCATCAGCTTTCATTTTGATTCAAATAGATCTGCAGCTATTGCCAGCAGTTCCATAAACCAGGTCTGGAATATTAACAAGGTCTTCTAATTTTGAAGAGGAGATAAGTAAGGTTTTCTTTACCACTGAGCACAGTGTTCTTGTGCTTTCAACAAGAAGACTCCCTCCCAGTACAGATCCCATATTTCTAAGTAGATTTCTAGAAATATGTGCGTATTGCCATCCAACTAAGTTTCGTTCTTGAAATGAGTGTTAAAAGCATTACTACTCCCCCAAAAAAATCCCAGAGCATTTGACTACTTCCTCTCTCCAGCAAGAAGCTTATTAAAAGTAGCAACCAAGTAAATATGAAGAAAAATACAATTTTTAATTTGAAGAGTATTCAAGTAATGGTGTGTTGGCCTGCAAAAATAACTTCATTACCTTCTCTTTTTAATCTGGGAGAGGAGTGGACACAGTGTATTCGTGCTACCAGATAAAAGTTCCTACTGGAATGATCTTCCTGAAACCTTTAATCAGCCCTCATGATATTTGGAATCATAGCCACAACTGCGCCAAGAGTTGTGTGTTCCTCTACAGTTCTTTAAGAGCCATAGGTCTTTGGGGCCAAGGTCCTAATTTAAGGAACCTACATTAAGAACTCAGTAGCTGAGGATATCAAATAGAATCTTTTCTTAAGTCAGCTGTGAAGAGAGTAATGGCCAGGGCATATACCAGGGCATATCTGTATCCAAGTTCAGAGCCCGCAGTTTGAAGGAAATGTTCACAAACTGGAGATGGTCCTTCAAAGACAGGGGCATCACATAGGAGCCATCAGTGAGCAGTGAGAAGAAGCTGAGCGAGCTGAGCTAGTTCAGTTGAGCAAGGAAGAGCTAAGCAGTAATCTATTAGCAGCCTGTTGTTCTTGAATGGGAGCCATGCCACAAAGATGACAGACTCAATCTTTTCTCAGTAAGGACAGAATATATAACAAGGGGGGCAATGGACACAAATTTTGTTTAGAGGGGTTTGGACTAGACCCATGGAAAACTACTTTCAGGGGAAGACGCCACAACATGAGAGTGGGTTCATACTGCTGCTCCCCCAGGGAGACAACAAAGTCTCCATACTCCAGGGTTTTCAAGGCTCACCCAGAAAAAGCCATGGCTGACCTGATCCAGCAGCAGTTCCACTTCACATGGAAAGTTAAACCAGATGATCTCCAAAGGTCCCTCTCAGTGAGCTGAAAGTAAGAAGTGCTCTGAGACTACTTTAGTAGTGGCAGAGTAAATTTGAAGACATTATCAAGTAGCCAGCTGACACTTGAGGTAAGATAACTATATCCAAGTTGTGCAACTCAGAATCTTTAATGACTGCTTCAGTAAGTCTTAGTGATATAAGGCACATGGATTTTAAATTGCATTAACCTTTCTACCACAGAGATGTAAATTGCTGCAGACTACTAGTGGATAACTTGTATTATAGATGTCCAGGCCAAGTTTCATTTATACATGAACACTGCTATTTCTCATCTTTATCAAGCTAGCATTTTTTCTTAAAGAAAAATTCAATTTTAAATAAAAGCACTGAAGAAGCAAACAAATTATCTCCATCTAAAAACAAAGCTTCCAAACAGAGTCTCCAGAAGCAAATGGAGAAGAAAAAAAAAAAAATTCAGCCAAGGGTAAGAAAAGAAAAATACTGATTAATGAGATTTGTTTGTTCTGGGGTGTGATCAAACAGACCAGCACCACAGTCAATGATAAAAGGAGGCAAAGTGCTGCACAGACTGTTACATTCATCTGCTTAAAATTCGCATGGTCTGAGCACTAGAATAATTTGCTCCACACCATCTGGCAGATATAAGAAAAATGAATATGTAGTGGAGGAAAGGTATGAGGAAGCTTTCCGCATTTTTTATAGCATGTAAAAATACTGGAGTTTGCAACGTAAGTCACACATTGCTGTTCAGTATTTTAAATGCACAAGCTTTAAACAGTCTAACAAATGCTGATTTTTAAACTATACAGAAAAAACCTATGAGTACAATCCAACTCTGTATTTGGAAGTGGAATATAATGGCTATGAAATGCAATGCAGAAAGCAAGTGCAAGTATTACTTTCTGGACAGTGCGATTTGTACATTGCCCAACACAGCGAGGATAACTGTCTCATGGCTCTCAGCTCCACTTGCAAGTTCTGCTCACAACCTCCTGTGCTGTTCAAGAAGAGAGATTCCAAAAGAAGCACATACTCCTAGAAGATTAAAGCTGCTATGGGATACAGATATGTAGATTGAACTTGCATGTCTCAAGGAAGTATCAAGCTTTTTTTATTTTATTTTTTATTTTTATTTTTTTCCTCCCCAAGTGTGTTTCTCCACAGGAAACACAGTATTCTTGCATCTTTCATTTTCATTGTTTGGTGTGTGGTTTGTGTAGCTTTTCCTCAATTTTGGTCTGTTATCAGCCAAAACAAGGATTCATTGAAAAAAGTAATCATAGACTGACCTGGATGCAGTCAGGCACAACATATGTGTCTTCAATCAGCCACAAAGCTCAGGTGGACCTGAATGGAATAAAGTTGTCTCTTTTTTGCCATAATTTGTCCCTTAGCTATTAAAATAATTTTTTACATTGGAGAAATCATGTTGTTACTTTATTTTTTATTAGTGATCACATTACTAGCTATACAAGTTTTTTTCCTGTGGAATAATATTCTCACGTGTCAGAGCAACTACTCCATAAAGTTGTACTTTAGCTTTTGTCACTAAAGAGTACTTAGAAAGCACAGGAGATAGTATTGCACATGGTAAGCACATGTTTCTCTCACAGGAACACCAGAGGACCTGTAGGTAACAAGACAGAGAACAGAAGTTGAGTAACTGCTTTCTCTAAATTAAAATAGCTGCAGCAGAGAGACCTTGTCACGCCTTTCAATATACTGGCTAAACATAGCCCTGTGAACAGGGAAAATATGCAGCTGTGCTTTCCATTTGGATAAAGGAACTTGACAATAAGTTTCAAGATTGCTGGAAAAAACATCAATTTTTTGGTTTATTTGCAACTCCATTTTCAGCTGACAAATAAATTACCTGAGGATTTTGAAATGGAATGCATGGAGCTGTAACCAGACACTCAACTTAAAAATCTAATTGTGTCTCTTCACCAAACATTAACAAGCCCTCTCTTGACAGAGAGAAATACCCTTCCCTTCACAATCACACCTCATTCACATCACTGCTTTTTAGTAATACATACATTTGTGAAAAAGTGTTTCTAAGGATAGAACGTAAGAAAATATTTTTTTTCCTGAGTTATTATATCTCTGGCAACTCCCTTGAGACCTCACTAGAGCTGGAGCCACTGCCATCAAACAAGCTGATGCATCAGTTTCACAGAAACAGGCTCAAATATCCCCCTCATCTTATGGTTTCGTTACTTTCTGTAATGTGATTGAAATACAATGGAAAGCAAAAGACAGCAGAGCAGCAAGACCCCAGGTTGCAGCAAGCAAGGATCCACTCAGACACAACAGCAGTGGGCACAGAAAAAAGTAGAAAGAGGAGAGAGAGAAGAAAAAAAAAAAAAAAAAAAAAAAAAAAAAAAAAAAGGGGGGGGGGGGGGGGAGAGGGGAGGAAGGAAGAAAACCCAAACCATAAACTACCTACCTTTAGAAGGATCCAGGTATGCAGAGATCTCCAGCAAGACACCCTTACTGCCACTGCCAGCCCTTAAATGAGGTCTGGGAAGGGGTGCATCCTGGCTCCACCCCTTCCAGTCACTCAGGTTCATTGCATGCACCTGAGTTCCCCTGGGTTGGCCCTGCCTTCCCACTAGGTGCTCCATAACTCGTTCGGGCCATGACTGACACCTTCTTTTTGGTATTAATAAGAATATTAATTATAAAAATAAGTGTTGTTAAATATATACATTGTATTCTATATTTTATGACGGCTGCTCCAAAAGTAATGCCACTTATTTTATGATGACGGCCCACAATGTCATCGGCGACTGTTGGTGCTATGGCAGCGGAGGCTGAACCTTCTCATCAATGGTCCCTTGCACGTTGTTGCCATGTGACAGATGGCAGCAGAGGGGCAGTCTGACAAAATGGTGTCTGACACAGAAGTGCGGATGAAGCAAAGGTGTGTCACTGAATTCCACCATGCAGAAAATAGCTCCCACAAACATTCATTGGCTCCAAACGGAGACCAAACAGCGGATGTGAGCACAGTGCAGCAGTGGCGATGTGTTTCAGCAGTGGTGACAGCAACAGCGGGTCACACCCACTGGTGCAGATTGTTACAAGAGCAGCATGCAGGACTTGTTCATCACTGTTAAAAACACCTGGCTAATAATGGTGGCTGTGCTGGAAAAAAAGAGTACTTTGTAGCTGAGAATTTGCTCTGTCAAATAACGTTATTGAGCAATTCGTATCAGTTGTTTCCATGGAAATAATTAAGCAGCATTACTTTTGGAGCAGCCTGGAAGACATGGCCCTCAACAGCTCCTCTTCAGTCAGAGCAGCCCAGCCAAGCCGAAGGGTTGGACCCTCCTGAGGTAACCCTTGTGCAAGGCTCCCTGTTGTGTCAGCACATCTCAGTCACCAGCGTTTCCTTTTCTGCAAGCTGCTGCTAAGGCTGGTTAATTACAGAAATATTGCTAGGCAGTGCTGTTACAGTGTTGCAAGGCAGTCATAGAGGCTGAAAAAGCATTTTTTCTTTTAGGCTTCTGTTAAGTGGCTTATAACAATTTCAGAATGCAACCTTTACAGCCCAAATTCATTGTGCTTGCATTCTACCCAAAGCTAATTTAATTAGGAAGTTCCAAACCCAAAATAAAGCAGAACCATATCAATTGTTCACCATGTTTTGTGTTGGCTAGGTGATAAAGGAGTACTTTTCTATTACTATAACATTTGAATAATTATTTCTGCAACAGAAATTTTTGTTTTATTTCATGCATTTACTTCATTTGCTACATGCAGCCAGGTGCTGCATGTCACAGCTGAAGGATAGCCTCATTGCATGCAACCCCTTTTCAGACTTCTCTGCCACTTGCAGTTGAACAGCTTTCTCTCTCAGGAGGCTCTGATAGCAATGAGCATGTATTGGCTTCTCCTGTCTCAGCTCTGTGTTCTGACTCTCACTAGAGCTATGACAACAGCAAGTGTTGAGCAGAGAGCATTCTTACAGTCACTAAATAGAACAGTAGGGCTGAAGAGCCTGTTACAGTACAGCTTATTACATTTACTTCTGAAATATGCTTCCTTATCACACTCTGGAACATCTAGGGATTGTACAACTGCTGCTTGAGAAACACTCTCTGTGGGATCATCTACAGTAGGGATTTCACTCAGTCCTGTCGAAGGGTCAAACAGCAGATAGCCCATCCAGAGTTCTGAGATGGCTGCTGCTTCCATCTTAGCCTCATGGTAGAGAACAGAGTTTGGAAAAAACGAAAGAACAAATAAATAAGAATGGATCAGAAAAAGGAATTTAAAAAAAAACTGGGAAAGAAAATCCTCACCATTATTAAATAATTACCATCTTTAACTAGTTACAGAATTGGAACATTGCTGAGATACCCATCATTCTTACTGTAGTTTATAAAATCATCACTTGCTGTCATGTTTTTTTTTCTTTTGCTTCTCTTCTCAATTTCTTGCGCCTGTAACATTCATTCCATCTGTATGACTATCTATTTCATCACTTTTTTATGACATCAAGTGTAATCTATTATACATACAACTAATACATATTATTTCTAATTGTTAATTTTCTTTTAACACTAAACCAGGATGACATTTAGCCAAATATTTTCTTGACTGTGAAACTGATTACTTTGGCCCCTGTCTGAAATACATGCATGCATTTAGAAGGCCAGGAGTAAATTTTGAAGGAAACTTCATTTACATCAACAAAAATATTGCACATATTTTATCTGAGATTAAATGAAAGACAAATCTAGCTGTCTGTTTTGTACAATGTATCCACATTTCATTGCATCAGAATGATGTCAGGGAAATAAATTTGTGGGTGAAAAAATTTAATTACCTGTTAAATACAGTTTGTATTGTTCTAAGTGTAAAATATGAAACCAATTATTAAGAATCATTAGTATTATATGATAATTAAAGTCTATATGTAACTGAGGATTTCTTATCTTCAAGTTTACTGTAGAGAGCTCATTGGATTTCTAAAACAAATCATTGGGGACTGGACAAATGATATTTACACTCTTTTAATTACCCACTGAGATTAGTGTTTGCAGTCTGTGTAAGTAGGTCAGAAACACGGTGATGGAAATTAATTGTGCTATGGAACAGCAATGATTCATATGTTTCCTAGTCATAATTCTAGTAGCATTTTCAAGATAAGCCTCCTTAAATAATTTATTTTTACGAAGATCTATTAACAACATTAAAAGGATACTTAAAAATCTGAACAAAACCACTCACAGGGGAAGCCATTCCTCCCTGCATCTATCCAGTTTTTACTTTGCTGTAATTGTTACCATTTTTGGAGATATGCAAAGTCAGCACTCTGTTGCATGTGCCGTCTGCCAAGATTGTACGCTGTTAGCTGATTTTCTTCAAGTAGAACAAATGGGAAATATGTCAATGTTCCGAGCCCACTTTCAGTAGAAGCATGCAGGATTTGAGCCACTTGCGGGCACACCCATGTCGTTCCTTCTTACCACGCTCCGGAGTTCGGTACTTTGCCGTGTTCTTGGTCTCAGACACTTACAGCAATGCTGTACAACGCAATGCTCTGCAAATGTCAGATGTGCTGCAGCTCCCGACTCCCCCTCCTACTCGTTAGGCTCGAAGTCACGCAATTTTAAGGAATTACCAACT
This sequence comes from Tetrao urogallus, assembly GCF_951394365.1. Classification (NCBI taxonomy): domain Eukaryota; kingdom Metazoa; phylum Chordata; class Aves; order Galliformes; family Phasianidae; genus Tetrao; species Tetrao urogallus. The sequence goes on along the minus strand of NC_136817.1, from coordinate 53,749,776 downwards.
GGCACGGGTTTATTCTTTCATTACGCCCATTTGTTTTAGTTATTGCATTAGTTCCATTTCCACAGTCATAGTTACACTAGTGTATCAGCATTTCCCACTTCGGTTGTTTTTAGTGCATTAAAAATTAGGCATAAATATTGTTTCATGATCAAATTTGGCATAACTTGCTTTACAGGTCAAGCAAACACATTTTTCTTCCACAGATTAAAAGCAAAATCTGCTTGATCAAATTCAAGCCATTCCATTAGTTGGAAAACATTTAGGTTTATTAATTTGGAGACATTGTGCCAAGTTCTGCTCTTATTTATACCACTGTTAATCCAGAGTAACCCAACTTTGTTCAGTAGGTTAGTTTGAATTTATGCTTGTTTCTATAAAAACAGTAAAAAATTGGTCCCTCTAAGCTAGGAAAAAAAAAAAAAAAAAAGTAGAAGAAAAAGGAAAGAAAATAAACTCTCATTAGAAAACACACAACAACAGCAAAACAAATCTTGCCTGCCTGCTTATTTAGGGGTCCAAATGAGTCGGTATACAATGCTTTGCTGCTTCAATACCTGCCCCAGGAAAGGAGGCAATGGCAAATGCAACTCTCACTGACACTTCTGTGTTTCCAGTTTAGCTACACATCTAATTTATTTGTATGTGAATTACCGAGTAGCACAAGGAAACTGGTGTCTCAAGGAGAAAGGCTGCCTCTCATGTGTAAACTTTAACCTATTTCACACACAGAATCAGTGATTTACACACAAGGAGAGTTTCTGCACTATGCTCATCCACAAACCATTTGGATCACATGGAAACTTCAAAGTTTAAGTGTTCTAAAACCTGACAACATTTATCTGGTGCTCAAAGCATTTTACAAGGCCAAGACCTGCCATCCTCATGTCTTCTCAGCCACATCTGTTGCTCAAAAACCCAGTGCTGTAAGAGCTGCTTTAAATGATGTTTTAGAATGCTTTGATCCAGGTGGTGTATCTTAAAGCTGGGATTTCTGAACAAGGTCAATTGAGCACATCATGTTGGAATAGCTCTTTGGTAGGTTTTTAAGGTTGCAAATACTGACGAGCTGTTCCCAAGGAGGTCTCCAGCCACTGTACTATACTCAGAGGATTTCAGGATTCCACAGCTGTGTAAATCTTTAGTTAAAATTCCTCTGTGCATGTCTTGAGTTAGGCTGTGGTGTTCTCCATTCAGGAAGGTTGGTTAACTGCTCTTCCCATCTCCTGCCTGCTGGCTTTACTGAGTGATAGCAAGCACTTCTACTGCTGAGCTGCACTTTTGGCACCTTTTTGAATTTCTGCATAGTCATATATCTCTCTGACAAGGATATTCCTGCCACCTTCTGTTTGATGGCTGTGCCACTGATGGATTCCTTCTCCAAAACCCAGCAAGGAAACCCTTCCAGCTCAAATGAAGATCAATCGCACCATGCCTGAAGTTTTGATAAATACTTTTCATCATCCAATAATGACTAATTGCTTCAGGAGAGCACAGTAATTCTGATGACACTCATTTATCAGGTAAGGGAGAAGAGAAACTCGGACCTTTAGAGCAAAGTCAGTCATTCCATTTTAGCAACCATATTTTACTTTATACAGTGTAGGTCAGCAAAGAGAGCCTCTCCTACCCTGTTTAAATTAATAGATAAGCCTTTCTGAAGACGAGGAGTGAGTAGCATGAATGTTGTACAAAAGGATGCATTTTTTTTACACAGCCTCTGTCCTTATCTAGTTCATCTAATATTGATGATGATTATCCACAGAAAAAACCACAGTGCACTGTCAGTTAAAGGAACTGTTTCCATGTCTGCAAACAATGCTTTTCAGTCTTGTTGCTGTCTCCTGAAACCTACCTGTCTAATGTACCCATGAGTATTTTGAGATACTATATTGCATATTCATACCCATGGGAGAGAGATCCCATTTGGGGGAATACAGAGCTGGGAGCTATGCTTCTCTCAGAACTTACCCAGAGAATGGCCCTCTTGCCAGTTGTCTCTGCCATGCTGGGGACCTTCCCGAAGGCCACAGCTCTCCTTTCCTCCTGCAGGACATGCTGGCCCTACCTATTGCTCTGGTGGGCCTGCAGGTAGAAGTCCTGCAGAAGGGAAAGAGGCACAGAGGCAAGTTTTTGAGACAACAAGAACCCAAGAACATACAAAGGCCCAAATATGGTGTCACTGGTGGAAGTACTGGAGGGACCTCACAACCCTCTTCCTGAGGGACATGGCAGATGTCCTTCCGTCCCTTCTGCAAGCGTTTGTGAACCAGTAGGTACCAGGTGCACCTTACGGACAAGTGGAAAATATCTGGTACAGCTCTTCCCTCCCTCAGATGTGTACCCTGTCTTTGTCAGTAGTAATGAAATACTGAGCCTGTGAACTTCTGAACTGATTGACTGCTTCTGTTTTCCAGAGTATTTTGTCATGATATCGTATCAGGACTTTCTGTGCTGGCTTTTATCAGCCACACCTTAAACAACAGCAAATTAAACCTCAGCATTTTCCTCACATTTGGAGCTTCTGTTTGCAGTCCAGCAGCTGAAGATTTTCCTGCACTCATCCTGCCTCTCTCCTGGAGATCAGCAGCAATGGCAGAACAGGCCTTGTGTCTGCTCCTACGGGCTGCAGGAAATGGGCTGATGTATTCATTTCAGCCACCAGTGCTTTAGTACATGCTGTAGATCACTGCTTCATGCTGAGTGCAAGCCATGGGGGCAGATAACCTATTCTGTCTTTCTTGTGATGCAAAGCGATAACTTATCTCAGATGGTGTAGCAGTCAGTAGGGTAATGATCTTGTAGTTACCTGTGCAGGACTAGAGGATCAGAACCCTTGCATGTAAGTGGGAATGAGCGACTGTCTCTTTGGTTAGTTCACTAGTGAATTCCACTCTTCCTGCTTATATACCTCTAGACGGCTTCCAGATAATTGACTCAGCTAGTATCTGCAAGGTTTCATGCATATAGGTTTGATAGAAATACTTTCAATTTTAGAGGTGTGGCCATTTTGGTTGAAAGCCTCTGGGACAAACCTGCTTTGCAGTGAAGGGAGAAGAGGTTTCATTTGACCTCTTCCTTAGTAGCCAGTTCTCCATTTTCATCTAAGCAGTCTCCATGGGGCTTTGAGCTGCCACCTGCACTTAGAAAATCTGGGCCAGATTTCAGGTGCTGTGGATTTTTGTCACCCTGGAGGTCAAATGTCTATAAGAGAGAAGCATCTATAGCAGGAATGCTCTTAAGGTATACACGCACATCACATACAGTGCTGCCTTTGTTACATCTTGATAATATATTTGCCACTTTTGCTTTAGGCAGTAGCTGATAAGAACTTAACTTGTCCCAAGACAGTTCTCGAAGCTGGCTCTATGTACATAGATATATAACTCACTTGTTACCATTAACACAAAAGAGCATACTGATGAGTGTGTTCAAATTCCAAGACCTGGGTTTTTCTTTCTACGGCTGCTGGTTATCATTCTCAAATCACCCCAGCATTACTAATAGCACTCCTCAGAAGCCAGCCTACAAAATTCTGATCCTTGTTAACTCCCCATTGATGTTATAGGAGATACAGAGGAGAGCAACAAAAAAAAGATTGCATGCATGAATATTCCTATTTCCTACTTTAATGATAAATACATAGATAACTAGATAATTCTGATGGGCCTACCAAGACAGTGACTTTAATGGTTTCTTGGTGGAATGGCATCTAGCTTCAGATGCCGGCTCAGAGAGATACTGCCTTCCGTGCAACCCCAGTCCTCTGCAGAGAGAGATGCTGAACACCTAGTTCTTAGTTTGGTCATCACAGTGGTTCATAAGAAGCAAGAAAGCAAGGCTGAAGAAGCCAGTTAAAGAACTGGGCAAGACCATGGTGTGAGGTCTATTTCCTTCTTAAGTTCCCCTTGCTTGTTTAGTCCAGTTTTACCGTGGAAAGCAACAACAGTTATGTACCTATGGTTAAAGCAAGCATAGGTGGTTGATTCAGTATATAGACCCCAGGCCATCCAGATACTTGAATATAAACAAATATCATCTGTTTATGACAAATGAAATGACAGCAAAAACTAACATCCCTGATGGACATTTAGTACCCTTCCCTTTTTTGCCTCATTAGCCTGCTGAGCATACATAAACACACTACTATCTGTGCACAGTTGTTACTGTAAACTTGTACGTGTGTTAGAGAACAGAAGGTGTATTTGGTTACATTTCTTTGTGGTGGATATGTTAGCAATTTGCACTGGTTTCATTCACTGCAGTATCAAGAACTAGAGCTGCTTCTTCTCTTCCTAAACAAGAAACACAGCTCTAAGCTAAAGGGAGTCAGTCAGTGCTCTTCAGGCAAATTAGATAAATGATCAACGCTTGGCAGCTGGTTTCCTTGTTTTGTGGTGACTTTTTCTAACATTATGCCTCCTATTTAGAGCTGAAAAATGAAAGAGGAGGAAAACTTTGAATAGCGTCATCTTGAAGTAGTCACGTCTAAGGTGCAGCGGGTGCATGTATTTATGGCTGAGGCTAACTATTCAAGAAAGGGCACTTTCAGGGCAAGCTGACTCTGGTGAAGCAGAAGATGGCAGTGTCCCTAGCTTCATGGTAGTTTGCTCCTGTTTTGCAACAGCTCTTTCTAGCTGGAGAATCAGCTACAGCCGTGATAAATCAGTGATAAAATAACCAGCAGAGGAGGGGTATTTCTGAGTCTGCCAGACTCCAAAAAGCTGGTGCCAAGATGTTATATCAGGAATATCATGGTTCAGTACAAAACACTGCAGAGCTGTTCACCTTTATATTGCCCTCTTCCAAATGGAAAGGATATAGCACAGGCTGAGATGCCATACTCTGTATTTGCAGTCTGTAAGTTGGTTTGCTCTACCTATATATTGATGCAAAACAACTTACGTGTTCCTATATTTGCGTTGTTCTTCTCAGCCCTTCCTTGTTAAAGATGACAGTTTTTCCACGACCTTCTGATTCTGGGATTTAGTGTCCAAATTCCTTTTCTTCTCTGAGGGCATATCCTCTTTAATTCATTATTGTGTTCTGGCTTAAAAACCATAAAAAAAGTCCAAAAGAAAAAGCTTTTTTTGTCTACATTTACTTTCCATACTTATATGCACATCATTTTGCCACAGCATAGATGGGCTTGTGTTTCAAAATGATGTGTTTTATGGATACTTACTTCTTGTGTCTGAAAGAATCCACCGTTCCTTGTTCTTAATTTCCATGCTCACAAAATCAGGCTGTTTGGTAAATAGCCTTTTTGTTGAGCAGCATTTTCTGCAGGTGACAGCTCTGCATGGACGGGTACCAAATTCCTCAGCTTCTTATTTAAAGCATTATTTTAACCACGTCAATATTATCTTCAACAGAACCAGTGGCTCTTCTTCCCTTGGAGGAGAGTACCTGTTACTGTGTTCTTCTGATAAATATTTAAACACAGGACTATCAACTTACAACTCAGTATTTCTTAGTGCAAGTTCTTTCTGGCAGTGCACCTCAGATTACCCATGTTTAATTCTCTTCACAAACAAACAAATTCTGGCCTAATAGCACTAATAATCCCAAACCACCACCTATTTATCTCCAGTGCAAAGGAAGAACCCATGGCAGCCTTACACCTAAAGCTAATCTTACAGTTCCTGGAACTGTCTCCCCAGGTTTTTCACTCAGCTATTTTTGACTGATTGATATTTGAAGCATCCAGTGATATTTCTTGCATCCCTACATAGCACAGAACTACAGTCTAGATTTTTCCATAGGTAACCTATAGAGCAGACACAGTATTTTGAGCTTCAAGGATTTAGGAACAATCCGTTTATTCCATTCCAACACGATTAGTACAGGCATGGCGTGTATGCTGTGTAGAACAACCAGTACTGACAGCCAGCATTACTTTTCTTAGAATCAGGGAACTGCAAAATGACTTGGGCTGGAGGGGACCTTAAAGACCACGCAGTTCCAAACCCTGCCATCATCAGAGACATCTTACAATGCATCAGGCTGTCCAGGGTCCAACCAACCTGGCTTTGAACACTTCCAGGGATGTGGCACCCACAGCTTCTCTGGACAACTTTCTTTTTGCAAGACTCGTTATACTGTGTCTCCTGCAATCACCTTCTCTTAAATGCTGAAAACCTTTTGACCACTGCTGTATAGGAAAGGCTGTCCTAAGCCAGGCCACAAGTCAAACTATTCTGCCTTCTGTGGGCTATAGCATATGAGAGGAATTGCAAGAATAGGACAAATGGGGCAGCAAACACTGCTAAGAATACTCTTTAAAGCCTTCCCCAGCGTCTTGAGCCAGCCATGGAGTTTGTGTTTTCCACATTTCATTTTATCATGTATTACTGGAACCATACTCACTATATAATCTGAAATAATCTCACATATCTCCTTCCAGTTTACATTTTGCAGGCTTTTTCTCTGTAGTGCCTATTTTTGCCCAGATACTGCATGTGACTGTCTGATACTATCTACTGTGGCAACCACTTTTCTTTTCAAAACTCACAGCCTGTCTGAGCACACATTTTGCTAGTTTTCATATGGTTTGGTTCTCAGATGGGTGGAGGCAAAGGCCTTGGAAGCAAAGTTGCAAAGTGTGTTTCTATGGCAAGATCCAATCTCTTTTTCTTACAGGCACAGTTTAAGACAAATGAATCTGGATCTTGATGTGCAGTGAAAGTGCTGCAGTCTGGATCATATCTCTTTGAGGGCTGTGCATCCTCACTGATTGCTTTCTGCCTTTCACATCATGTACTAATAAACAAGAACAGGGAAAATATTGAGGAAGATGTATTACATCTCAGACTACTCTGTAATCTGCCATCTCCAAACATCTCTAATGCTGGTCCCTGCCAGCAGCATTAGCTAACACATCAGTATTCCTATGCAAAAATAGGAACAGCAGCTCAGTATTGTGGTGCAGATATCAGCAGATGTTTCTTTAAAAACCTGAGAGTGGATCAGGAAGAAAAAACATTGTGTAACCTTTGTGTGGCTTCAGATTCCCATTCTGCAAAATGTGAATTGCAAAACTGAGCTCCGCTTGAAAGAAAAATTATAAGCTTAAGTAATTCATGCAGTGTAATTCATCAATATCAGTATGAAGAAGGAAAATTGGGTACCAGTGCTACAAGCTCTGGATTGTTATTAAAATTAGATTTCTATTCTCATATTAATTGTTGTGCTTACACGCAGAGCTCCTTTGGTAGGAGAGCACCCCTGTCCCAGTGGTCAGGCTGTAAACACACAACAAAAGCTGCTCCAAGTGTTTCCAGAGCTGCAGCTCAGGGTTAGTTGGAGCAGAGTGGTTCTCCTGGGTCTTCTCTGCTACAGGCCAGGATGACAGGTTTCCCAGGGAATTCCTTCCTTCTTTCCCCCTCCTCTACCCTAACTACAGCTCTCAATATATTTTACTGTTACTATAGTTATTCAAAAGACCCATGGTTAAACTTCCCATGACCCAGTTCTTATGGTAAGGTGAATGTGCAAGACCACAACTGAGCAATCAATCTGAAGGATGCAAAGATTTGAGTTGCATAGGACTCTACAACAGATAAGGGGAAATGGTTTTAAGTCGAAAGAGGGAAGATTTAGGTTGGATATCAGGGGCAAGTTCTTTACTGTGAGATGGTGAGGTGCTGGAATAGGTTGCCCAGAGAGGTTGTGGATGCCCCATCCCCGGAGGCATTCAAGGCCAGGTTGGATGGGGCCCTGGGCAGCCTGGTCTAGTATGAAATGTGGAGGTTGGTGGCCCTGCCTGTGGTGGGGGGTTGGTGATTCATGATCTTTGAGGTCTCTTCCAACCCTGGCCATTCTGTGATACACTGGCACGGTTTGAAGCTGCTAAGGCAGAAGCAAACTCCCTCTATTCTTTATTCTGATATGGAAAAGTTCAGAGAGAGAGAGTGATACACAGGAGAGAGCTATGATAAATTATCTTTAAGTTTGCACTTTCACTCTGCATGCTGCATAGCCCTCAGGAGCATAAGTTAATGTTCCAGTAAGATGAAAAAGAGATAGAGTTTTGGGAGCTGGTGCCACCTATATACACACTGAATATCAATGTCATTTATTTCACCTGACATGCTTACACAAATATGTTAAACTTCAAGAAAATTAGCTTTTCATCTTACTCTAGAAAGTTGAATTTGAGCTTTGGAAAGAAACCACAGAGCAATTCTTTATTTGTTAGAAAGCTTTAGCTGCCTTCTGAAATAAGGTGCTGCTGAGAATAGATGCATTGATCAAAGCTGCTCTGATCAGAGGGGCCAAGGGCTTTGTTATTGGTGTGGGTTTTCTGTTTATGTTTGTTCTTTTGTTTGTGTCAGCTTGTTTCCCTGACTCCTTTACCCTCCTCTCTCTCCCACGCAGGTTTTTCTTTTTCTCCTGACCAGAGCTCACAGACATCAGCAGTGAATGACCTGCAGCTGTGGGGGTAGTACTGTTAAAGGTAGTGCTGAGGATTTGCCATGTGGTGCCTCAGTCTTGGACCATGGTTTTAAGCAGAAGGATCTGGCCCACGCTTCTTTTGGGTTTGGACTATTGTCTCTGCTCTGATTTAACACGGTCCATAAGAGCCAGCAAAAGCTGGCTGCCTTCATTCCTCACAAGCCTCCATTATGTGGCTTGCAAAAACCGGATGCCTTGCAGCTTCGTTCTCAGTCCCCAGCCACCCAGTCCCCATCCAGTTGGTATTTTTCAATTCAAGCACTTTTGTTCTCAGAAGCAGGTGAGATGCAAGATTAAACAATCATTTTACAACCACCTTTCAAATACCTGCCAGAGATTTCTCCAATTAAGTTAATCCTCCTCTCTCTCCTTCTCACACAAACATTTTGTATGGAAGTAAATTCTGTAATTAGTCACCTAAATCCTCTAATCCCACCTGTCTGGCTCTGAATCCTGGCAGCTGGTTCAGTGGGCACAGGATGGGGTGAGCCCAGATCCTCAGGGCTCTGGGGCTGCTGCTTTCCACAGCAAGGGGGATGCTGCAGAGATGCAGCTCATCCTGGGACTGCCACGTGGCCCTGCAGCCTCTAAGGGGGGACAAGCTCTGCCATTGGGAAGCATGTGCTTTGGTCCCCAGGTCTACATTCTGTCCAAAGATCCCCTTTCCCAATAACAGAAATAAAAGCATAGAATCGTTTGAGTTGGAAGAGATCCTTAAAAGTCATCTAGTCCAACTGCCCTGCAGTGATCAGGGACACCTACAGCTTGATCAGGTGCTCAGAGACCCACCCAGCCTGACCTTGAGTGTCTGCAGAGATGCAGCATCCACCACAGCTCTGGGCAACCTGTACCAGCGCCATCAGTGATGAAAGCTGCTAGCTGGATGTGGTTTGACACAGCCCACATCACAATTTCAGGATGTGTAACTGTCCAGAAAATCAAAGCAGACCTTTCCTGTATATGATGGAGTGGTGTTGATCAGGTAGCTGTCTTCAGACGTGAAGCAGTTAACACAAAATGTTCATAATTAGACTTCATATTAGCTCTCAATTAAGGTGAGCGGGGGAATGTTCACACCTCTCTCAGTGCTATTATTTCAGCCTTACTGGCTGGCAGGCTCAACAAGACAGCAATGTATCCTTGTCATGGGGACCAGCTGTCCCTGCTTAGGTGAAACAGTCCCTTTTTTGTCATTCTGTCCCATTAAAATAATTCATCAACTCCAATGCATTTTAGTAGGGGCTAATGGTGCGACCCTTTTTTCCCTTCAAATGTCCCTACTAATTACTTCTACATATTGCTGTCTTTGTTATATGGTAAAATATTTTGCAAGTTCTCTTTTTTTCTCAAAAGAAAAAAAATTCAATAAACAACAACCTGTTTCCAATACAAACCTTTTTGGGAGGTGATAAGTCACTACTGGATTATTTTGTCTTTTCAAACACATTGCAGTTAATTGCTTTTTGGGCAAATATCTGTCAACACCCTCTGCTGGACAGAATCCAAATGCTCCAATTGTAAATCACAGACTGTGGTGTGGGCAGCTGGCCTCCATTTTGTGGGACTGCAGGTAAAGAAGCAAATAGGAAGAGTGGAAATCAGTAACTTTAAAAACTGTTGAATACTGGGGAAGGGGGAAAGGGTAAAGTTGGAAGGGGCCTACAAAGTTCAAGTCCATCCATCTGACCACTTCTGAGCTAAGCAAAAGTTAAAGCATGTTATTGAGGGCATTATCCAAATGCCTCTTGAAGGCTGGCAGGCATGGGGTATTGACTCTCTCTCTAGGAAACCTGTTCCAGCGTTTGGTCACGCTCATGACAAATTTGTCTTAATGCCCAGTCTGAACCTCACCTGCTGCAGCTTTGTGCCATTCCCACATATTCTAAATATATATCTTAAGCTATAGACTCAAGCCATATAGGAAAGTGATATAGGTAATTTGTGGAAGGTTACACAACGCAAGAAAAATCAGACTGCATGAAAGATCAGACCATCTTCAGACCATGTAACTTGTTTTTAGAAGTCAGCAAGCTACATTTGAAAGGACAACTTCATTTCTGCACCCATCTAAGGGAGGTCCTCAGCAAAGAGAAATCTCTCCTGGTTGCTTTAAAGACCACCTACGCTGCTTTTGAGGCTCACTTATGCAGTGGCTACCACTGCAGGGCAGAAACGGTCGAGTTTGCCTTGACTTCAGAGCAAGGCACGAGCAGAATCCTATATGCAGCCAAGGCTGATGCTGAGGATGGCAGCTGCTAGGGGCTCTGCCCACAGAGGTGGCTCGGTTCTGAACAGACGGTGAAGTTACTGATGCTGAGAAGAATGAAAGGAAGGTGAACAAAATCAATATTAAGATGTGTCATGGTAAGATATTTCCCCTCATATCTCCTCTCCTCTCTTGAAAAATGCCTTTCTCAAACACAAGGATCTGAAAGATATGACTGGTGGGGCATTTCCACAAGGTCAGGAATTCCAGGATGACACACACCAAAACAAAGAAGCAGAGCTGACTTCCATAGACCAGCCAGCATTAATCTCTGTTGGATGAGCATCTCAGCTTTCTGTGGCATTCCCATTGATAACTGATACAAGAGGAACAAACATCAAGAGGCAAAAGACTTAATAGGAATGAATCTGCTTTGACTGAATACCCAGGTTTCCCTCAAACCATCCTTTCTCATAAGGTACCACCTTCCTGCCTCTAGCAGAGGGGATGTTGAACGAGAGCTGTGGCTGGGTTTCCAGCTGGTTTCCTCACATCCCATATGTTTCTCAGCAAGAGGGAAGAGTGGGCTCATTATTCAGACAATTGAAAGACGCCGTGATTCATCAGTCAGTTCCTCATGGAAGGCTTCATCATCTCTGCTGTAAGGGGTTTCAGCTCAAGCAATCTTATACTCATTTCAAGGGGCTTCTTCTCTCGTTCTTTCTTTATTTCCTTTAAATTCAAATGAGTGAGTTCAATCAGCTTGATGACAGTACGATAATAGATTCACACCTATGAGAGTATTCAGAAATTTACCTTTCATATGACCTTGTGCCATGCCATTAAGAGAGACTAACACTGAGAAAATTTGGTGTGAAACTATGCAAATAAGTCATGCTCAGTGAACAAGAACCTGGTTTTAGCCTAGATAAAAGTTCACCAAAGCTCACATCAAGTTAAGGCTCTATCAAGTACAATAGCTGAAATATCTAAAGTATCCCAAGTGATACAAAATCATTAGGATTATTCAAAAGAATCTGAAATTTGGGGCGGACTTCCTCACATGAATCACACGTGTATAAACTGGTAAGAAACATTGCCCGGCATCATTACTTGCAGTTTGTCTCCCAGCCATTTCCTCTCAGAAATTACGTGTGAAATTAGGTGCGAATATGCTTATCATGTTGTATGAGCACAGACGCGTGCAAATATGCATTATGTGGACATGTTCTTCCTTACCACAGTATGTGCTAATAATGAGGATGATGTATTTTTCTATTCTTTACAATCTCAGGATTCCAAAAGACCTTCCAAGACCAACGCTGATCCCAGGAATGCTAACCTAGTCCCACTAAAGAAAGAGAACATTCTCCACTGTTCCTACGTATAAAAAAACAAACCAACAACAACAAAACAGGACAGCTAGTTTGCCTTTAGCTTGACGATATTTAACTCATATAGCATCGGCTATTCTAATCTTGGTTTTTGTTTGTTTGTTTGTTTGTTTAAACAGGGAAAGTATTACTACCAGAGACTGAAGATTTTCTGTTTTTAGTGAAATGCCACGGAGCCTTTACCTTCCACCTGGACAGCCACCAAACTGAAAGGACCTTGGGTTTAATGTCTTATCTCAAGGATATTATAATGGGTTGGCCTCATTATTCACAGCAGAAAAGGCCTTTGTCATGGTCAGATGGCTTTAATGTGTTTCGTATGCTACATAAATTCAAACTTGATGGCTCATTTATTTGTTGGATTGCAGCGTTATTCAACCTAAATGAAGCCTTGGTATTTACTAATAATTTGGGCTCTGGCTCTTGTTTATTTAAGCAAGTAGTGCCCACTGTCTCTTCTGTTGTCTGTATTAAGTTGGGGCTCTACTGATTCAAGGAATATTATAGAGGGGGACAAAAAACACAGAGAAAATAGCTTTTCATTTGTGGACAATTATTTTTCCAAGCCTTGAAAGATCAGTATTCCAATATTGCAATTTCTGACATCAATTTTCTCAGGGTCAGAAACAAATTCTCAGGCTTCAACTAAGCCCCAAAATACCCCCGTGAGGAAGTGAGTCATTATTATCGTCACTTTGAAGGAGGGCTAACTGAATGTGGTAGGGTGTTAGGTGGCTTATTCCACGCCAAATAAAATTAAAGACACACTGGCTAAGATGCACCCAGAATCCGAATTGGCCTTTTAATGTCAGGTCCATTTCCTGTTGTGATGTGACAACATTGTTTGATGAAACTACAGGTAGCAATTATCTAACTAAACAAACAATCCAAAATGAAAATTTTCAGAACACAGATTCTCTTCTATTATCTGAAAAATAAGAATATATTGTTGTAATAAGGAATCTGTACTACGCACTTACGTTTGCTGTACATCCTCTATTCTATCTTATATAACGTCTTCTAATGTGATGTCTTTTAAATCTGTCTGTTTGTTTTGTTTTTGTTTTTGTTTTTTTAACTGAAATTCTGGATGAACTCCTCAAAAGCTGATTTTAAAATCCACACCCATAAGGATACTGTGGGAGCAACCTAAAAATTAGTTATTCATTAGATCAAAACAAGAATCTATCCTATATCTAGACAGAACTGAGTAAATATCCATAGCCACAGCAAAAGATACTCATCCTGCCTGCAGAAACATACAATGGGATTTTTAATAAACTAAATAACTGCAAGAACCCAAATTAGTGAACAGAGTGGGACAGGGTCTTGTATGACTATCCCACCTATAAGTGAAAATACATAGACATTCATACAAATACCAAACATTCATTTATGCCACTAATTACACCTTAAAACTGATGGACATCATTTATTTTTCTCCTTTTCCTTGTTGATACAAAAAGGGAATAACTTGAACACTTATAAAAATCACTGTTCTGGCACTGAGCACTGGTACGTTGGGCCAGTTCTCCCAGTCCAGTTTCTGCTACCAAGCAGCTGTTGCTCGCTGTTGCTCCAGCCAGTTAATAATTTTCCACTCTACCAAATAACTTTTTGAGTGATTTATTAAGCTATTAGGGGTCTGCTCGGACAAATCAAATGGACTTTATTATCACAGCAGTGGTAATTCAGCCCTGTAGCAGAAGGGAAGGTGCACATGGAAATACAACACAAGGTCCTTATTCAATGCTTTCCTCTTTCCTCTTGGAATTGCAAACTGCATTAGCTGCGACTTAACAATCTGTTTTCTCTTCCTTTCCAGGATAGGCCTGTGTGAGCATCCAGCTTTGCAGGTGTACTGGGCCTGGCTGGAATGGAGTTGCTTCTCTCCATAGCAGCCCATATGGTGCTGTGTTTTGGGTCTGTGTCCAGAACTGTGCTGGTAACACAGCAGTTGGGCTGTTGCTGAGCAATGCTATCATACAGTGATAAGATTTTTGGCTTCCCTAACTTGGGCCAGCCCCTCCCTCACTCCCAAAGCGCACAGCACATTGACTTCAGGAGTATCAGTTGCATGGTCATTATAACTTCATGCTTTATGAGAAGAACTTTTTTTTTTATAGCCTAGCACCATGTAAGGACATGCAAGTTATAGCAAGCTACAAGAAGTGTTAGATATTTTCAGTATATTTAAAACTTATGTTGAAGCAGATACCTCATGCACAGCCCAGCTCCATACACCATGAGCACAAAGCATGGCTGGGGCCTGGCTAAGGGGCAGCTCTGTAGCTGTTTGGGATCAGATGTTCTTTAACCAGTACGGCAGAACTTCCTGCAGAGTTGTTCAGGCTCACCCCTGTTAACAAAGTTTGGTAATCCTCTAATAAAAAACATCTAATCTGTCTCCAGCTTCTGTAACACACTTCATAACCTTATAATCCTCAGTTTTAATAACATCTGCAGGCTCTGAGAATAAAGCCCTGCTAGCGACACAACAGATGACAGCTCATGGGAGGGAACCCTGGAAGCTGGAGATGGAAAGTAAAACAAAGGAGAAAAAGGACAGCTTTGGAGAAAATTGATCTTTACCTTTGCTTTTCTTTCTTGTCCCCGTTACAGAAGTTTCTAATGCAGCTGAAAAATTGCTTTTTTTTCCAGCAAGGCCACAGTGAAATATACACCATGTTTTCATTCATTTATTACAAGTATCCTAACACCAAGAAGAACAATCCAAGGATTTCTCTGTCTGCTCTGGAAAACAGCTGGTTACCCAATTTAATCAGGGCTGAAGGCCTCCACATTCATAAAGCAGCCCAGCAGGAGCCTCCTTTTGTACAAATGGGACCATCTTCCTGGGGGAGGGCTGCACCAGTGTTCCTCATTACAGCTAATGGAATGCTATCAAAGCTCCATGCCCCATGAGCTGAAAACCTTCCTGTAAGCAGGTGGCAATCTCAGTCTTGCTTATTAACGCATGCACGGGAGCTGGTAAATGTATTCCCATCATGTGCTTTGCCTCATACCCATTCTCTGTTTTTCTAGACCCAGCTTTGGAGATACTGGGGTTGTTTGTACTGCTGGGCTGGAATAGGCGGGACTGCCCTGGGCTGAAATCAGAGCCAGCAGAACAACTCTGAATCTCTACAGAGATCCCCAAATCCCACAGCATTTGGGAAACTCCGGGTTTGGCATCTGGGATCCTCCACTCAGTTCAGAGAATGGAAAACAAAAAAAGAAAATATAGATAAAACCAACCCTGAGTGCATCTTCAGGTGGAGGTGACCGTTCTGGTGCACTCCACCTCAGGATGACCCTGGCTTTAAATATTTGCCAGGTTGGGGAGCTATTTGTCCAGAGAATAATTCAGGTGCAAATATTTACCTTAGATAGAAACTTCCAAGGGGAGTTGGACTAGAGGATCTTTAAAGGTCTCTCCCAACTCTAAGGATTCTGATTCTGTGACTCAGAGTCAGTAAAGATTTATGTTAAAATCCTTCAGGTTGGACACTGAAAACTTAGAGTGGTTTTCTTTGGCCTTCCTTAAAATTAAACCCACACTGTGGTCCAAGAAAACAGTCTTAATGACTTACACTGAAATGTCAGAATGATTTTAAGCAAGGTAAGAAAACTGTTGTGCTGCTAATCCCTGACCGGCTGATCTCAACAAACATGCTCCATGGGAGAACTGAGATATGTGCCCAGGCTTAGGAAAGCTGCATGGAACCGAGAGATGCTAAGGTCAGGTGGGGGACCTGGAACCTCAGAACTTTCAGAACAAAAATAAGATTTAGGACCTCGTGTTTTCACCGAGACAACAAAAGTGGATATAATTAACGTGCACTGTTAAACTCCGTTAGTCTCCCAGGGCCTCAGCTATGCTTACAAGATCAACACACTGGAATAAGTTTAGCTAAAAAGGTGGGGAGCCACTTGACCACAAAGTCATTTACTCTACAGAAAAATGCATACTTTTGTTTCCTGTTAGCGTGACAGCAACTGATACAGTGTTGTTACCACAAACTGCCCCCAAAACACTGAAGTGTTCAGGCCCTGCTCTACTCACTGTGATTGACAAAGGAGAAGGGTAACTGAGCAGCAACCCATGCCTTATTTTTGACCTTTCCTTTAACCGAAAGATACCACAAGGTCTGTAGTGAAACACCTGGTTGAAGGAAGCCCATCCTGCCACACAGCACAACCAGCCAGGGTCCATCTCCACAAGGTGCTCCTACTCTCCTTTATGTAAAGTGGAAGCTCTGGCACCTGTGGGAGTGAGGGTCTATAAAGCTGGTGGAGGCTCATTTGTGGTGTGGGGTTGTGCTTTGTTGGCAGTTATAATGAAGGTGGTGAGGAACACGAGCAAGCTGGAAGGCCTTTGCTCACAAGTTACGGGCCCAAGCTTATGGGAAGTAAGGAGACTAGAGGTGTGAACCTTTGGAACTGTGCTCAGTCCCAGTTAGTGTGAGTTAACCTCATCTTTCCTTCTGCAGCTGATGTCACCTTAAAATGCAGCGTGACAGTTGGGCTGGTCTGGCAGAAGAGAGGCAGCAACGCGGGTTTGGGAATGCAAAAGTATAAGTTTGGAGTGCCCAGCACTTCCAGCAGCACTTGGTATGGGGAAGCACGTAACGATTCTGCAGGAGGGGAATAACAGTAGTTTGTTGTGATATCACAAATATGTTGTGATAGGGACAGAAAATTATCTTGGTTCCTGTGAGCTCTGAAGATCCAGGGGGGGCATAGCAGGGAAGGTGCAGTCAAGGAGTCACAGGAACAGGAAAGCCATTAAGAGACAAACTCTTGGCATTCACCTGACAGCTGGGAAGGGGATTATACAAGAGATAGCTGGGACTTTCCGTTTTTTCTCTATAAGAGAACAACAATCTCTGCACGCAGAGAAGATGTAGATGTAAATCTTAACTTCAAAAACTGTCCCACGTGTAACTCTTGTGTGCAAGCTTGCGGGAAAGGCCTCTGCTCTGAGGCACAGGGGTGATGGGAGCTCTGCTCCTGGGAAGCCGTGTGCTCCCAGCAGGAGGACGGCCCGCCCTGTGTGCATGAGCCTGTCTGTGGTTTGGTTGCATCCAGCCCTTCTGTTTGTGGCTTGGATGACAGAACAAGAAAGGGAACTGATTAAATTCACAGCTGATACCATGCTGGAAGGGCTGTAAATGCACTGTAGGGAAGGATTAGAATTCAAAATGTTCATGACGAGCTGGAGAAACAGTAAGGGGTAGGGGAAACGAAATAAAAAGGAGATAACTCAGGACAAAGGTAAAATCCCATACTTGGCAAGAACAGCAACTGAAGTGATAAAAATGGGAGTGATTGCACAGGCAGCAGTTCTGCAGGAAAGGAGTGGGCAAAGAGCACATCACAATACAGACAGTAGCAGAGCCCACGCAGCTCCAGAGCAGTGCGAGTGTCCAGAGTGCTGTGCTATGTGTGCTTTGATGGAGGATCTCAACATCTTCCCAGAAGTGCTGGTGCTCAAACGGGAGCACAGTCTGTGCACGGGACTTCCTCACAGCAGCAAAACCCTCTCCAGGTTAATGCTATGCAGCAGAACCGATCAATGTCTAATGGAACAGGGAGTTAACGCAAACACTAATAATAACCTAAATGATCTAATAGTTGGGTTTTGCCTCTGCTTTTTAAATTACATATTTATATTTTACATCCACGTGTGGAGATGAAATTCTGTTAAATAAGGCTGACAGAACCAGGAGTTTCTGAGCACAGCTTTTTCAGGATGCTTCCTCACAGCCCCTCTCTCATAACACGGCTTCCTCTCAAACTATTAAAGAGGAAGCATTTCCATGATTTTTCAAACTGGTGGTTGCAGGCTTGTTTGACAGTTGCATGATTCTTCTATTTTTTGTGAGAAACTAGTCCCCATAGTGAACAGTTTTGTTTCCCTTTTGTGTATTTATTTAACTTAATTTTTTATGAGTAATGCCCTGAAAAGCACGTAGCTCTTTCACAAGGAGATTATAAATGGATGCTTATCTCAGGCACCAAACATCCCTTTAGAAAGAACCACCAGCTCAAGAAATGGGAATAAACAGGAAGAGAGCCTCAGCCAGCACCAGGCTGCACTGTGCCAGAACAAGGTTTTTCCCCGCCACCTCCTCTGGAAGATGTAAGGCTGCCTTGGCTGGCTGTCACTTTTACGGAGCATCGCCCTGCCATAAACTCACTGAGAGCAGAGCTGGTGCTGGGAAAACAAGCAGGGCTGCTGCTCCGAGCAGTGGTGTGCTGCAGCAGTGCCACCCCCAGAGCAGCCAGCCCCGAAGGGCACAGCAGGGACGGAGATCCTGGTGCACACTAGCAGCTGGTGTTTCTCTGGCCAGAAGCTGTTGGTTGGTTGGGACAATGAGGACACTATTTGTCGCCTCTTTTCAAGCAGGAAACTAAAACATGAAGGTGGGTACCAGTGGGCTTTAAGGACACACCTGCTTAGTGCTCAGCTACTGCCATCCTGCAGACCCAGAGTGAACATCAAACCACCCTGGCAATTGCATTTCTTGTATAGAGTGCATCTTTCTGGCAGCAGCCCACAGCCTCTCTTTCCTCTTGGTTCCGTGCATTTCTGCCCAGCCCTTCCTGTGCAGAGCATCAGAAAAGCCCTGCAGAGTGCAGCCAGGGCCCCTCAGGCTTTAAGGACAGAACCCCAGCTGGTGCACAACAGCACAAACACTGCTGAACTCAGCATTACTGCCGGTAAGCAGCTACAATTCTGACCCCAGTTCCTATTTTAAAATGCCTTCTGTATGGACCTCTCCAGTGCAGAGGCTGCCAGGAATGGACTCAGGGCTGGGTGTGTGCTGTGCACTTTGAGGGAAAGACATCAGCTGTCCTGTTCCACAGATTAGGATCTGCAGACCAGGCCTGAGCAGCACATTCAGTACCACAGTGTCCCAAGCAGAACTGAACCTGGTGTTTCCCTGCTGATGATCCCATCAGATGTTCCTTTAGTGATACTCTCCCTCACACATGAAGACTCACAAACAGCTAAGTATCCTGGATCTGACCTAGTGCACAGCACCCATAGGATCAATGCACATTTTTACCATTCCAGCAGCAGACAGCCACACTCCTCTCCCACATAGCAGAAGACGTGAACTGGCAAAAGATTTTTCTTCACCTTTTTCTTTACCCTTTTCTTACGCTGAGAACCATTCTGCATTTTTCCCAGCAGCTTCCCCCTCTATCTCTATCTCCTCTCCTGTTGGCTGAGCCCTCGTTTTGGGCACAGCCCATGAGGCACAGGGCAGAGTTATGCCCTGGAGCCCAGCTAGTTTCTCAGCTGGGGGATGGTGAAATGCAGCACGATGTGTGCCAGCTGGCTTCTGGGAAATGGCCCCGCTGGGCCCCCACTGACGTCTGCTGCCTCACCACTGCTTGGGAAACAGGGAGAAAACAGCTTCAGTGGGGCAGGGAACCAGGCAGACTGCAGCCCGTTGGCTTCAGAGATATGCCTCAACGTCTGACAGGCTGAGTCCTGCCTTCCTGGCTTTAGACCCACTGAAACTTTGCTGTACATCCGCATGCTGGGCACTTTATGTTGCTAGAGGACCCGACTCAGTTTTGCCTAATGAAGAAATGGAAACACAAACCACTCGTGACGACCAGTGCTACCAAAGCTCCCAGCCCTGCCCCGATGCTGCTCGCTGTACAGAAGGGCGCTCAGTTACACACTCCCATGGACACTGAAGGGAAAGTTGCTTTAACACTCGGTAACTTTTTTTCCTTGTGTTTTGGCCAGTTTCCTCCCCAGGCTCAGAGAGCAAGGACAAGCAGCTTAGTCTGCCCAAGACAAACTCCTGGTTCCCTCTGTCCCTCCCACAGCACAGCCGGTGACCCCTCCCTGTGCGCTGTTACCCAACTCACAAACAACGCTCCCGCTCACATCGGCCTCGCGCAGCTCCGGTTGTGTCCGATCCCACCTCGCCACAAGGGAGTGGAGACGCAGGGCTGCTGCCGAGCAGTGCTGCAGGCAGGTAACCGCTCTTCGGTTGTTGCTTTTTGTTTGTCATGCTGAACTCCTAGCCAGCATGGCAGTAGGTGGACCAAAACGAGCCTCCTGGCAAGCGGTACTGCTGGACTTCGTAATAGGAGAAAAGCCTCTGTACAAACTCAAAAACAGATTAAGCAATGCTTCCTATTACTTGGTTTCTGCAGGGAAAGAGAGGCAATTTTTAAAGTTAATATCTCGTGTAAAATATAGAATAACTGCTATTTTTTTAAGGCATGGCTGTCTATGTGTCTAAGTGTGTGTGCTTTTTGATTTGGTCTCCATTCAACGTGTTGGCTAGATGTAGAAAGTAGCAGCCCGCATGGACGTGCTCAGCTGCTCCACTCTGTCCCAGCATGCTGCCCCCAGGCTGCAAAAAGCCCCTGACCCTTTCTGGCTCCTTGCAGGTTTTGCAGGCTCTCAGTTGCCAGGATGCTTCTGCTTCTTTCTCTGGTCACTGGACTGGCCCTGTCTGCCTCTGGTGTCATGACAGAAACAGGAGCCGATCCAAGCTGCGCATCACTTCATGATGTACAGAGAAAAGTGAATGACCTCTGGCAGAGCTTGCTCTATCCTGTGATGGCTGATAATGAGACTGATGGGCTGACCTACGCCACCTGTGAAATGAAGCCCAGCTCCAAAATAGATGTTGACAAGCCACAAGTGACTGGACAAGTCTTATTCAGACAGCATTACTCACAAGGAAGATTAGAAGCCATTTTTCACTTGGATGGGTTTCCGCTAGATAACAACCAGTCTGGCAGAGCTATACACATCCACGAGCTCGGAGATCTCAGCAACGGCTGCGACTCCACAGGAGGACACTACAACCCCTTCAGAGTCAACCACCCCCGCCACCCGGGGGACTTCGGCAACTTTTCTCCTAAAGATGGCAAAATCAGAAAATACAAATCCAATCTCTTCGCCACAATGTTTGGTCCGTACTCCATCCTGGGCAGATCCGTTGTGATCCACGAGCAGGAAGATGACATGGGTAAGGGCAATAACAAGGCCAGTCTGGAAAATGGAAATGCTGGCAAACGTCTGGCGTGCTGCGTGATTGGGATCTGCAACAAGAACTTGTGGGAGGAGAAACAGTTTGAGGCTACAGACAAGAAGAAGAGATGGCTCCGAACCAGGCTCAGCTGAGGACCTGCAGTCGAGCTGCCACCCAAGCATCAAGTACCTTAGGATGCACCGTTGGCCGCTTAGATGGCAAAGGGATTCCTATTTCCATTCTCTTGCTTCTCTGAGAAATGTATATCACTTTGTAGAGCCACCTTTCTGTAAGCTGATCAATAAATACAGCATCAACTCAACACTGTGATATATTTTCTTGAAGATAGAAGGTTCCCTTTTATGCAGTTTGGGAGTTGAATGCATGTAAGTAAGAGTGCTAAGATGAATGGCCAATAAAGAGGCTGCGCATCACAAGGGGCCATAAGTTAGATACAAAAGAAAAAAATAGATATGAGTAAGGGGAGAAATTGCCTCTGATTAGATGCTGTCCCTTATTTAGCTGCAAACCTGAGGGTAAAAAGATCTCTGCTTTCAACAGCTTTGGATGTTAAGCTGTAAGACTTTGGTAATGGACATTTCGATGTTAAGCTTTGGGTCCATGATGTTATCCTACTTGGATTTCCAAGTTTTACTCTCAAACATATCTAAGCTTCTTAAATGGACTGTTTACACACAACTATAGTTGAGTCACAGTATTTACAGCAGAAAGCAGACTTAAATATTCCAGCTTTCCATAACCCCCCAGCAAAAACTCCTGAGAGCCTCCAGTTTGTGACTAGAGGCAATGCAACCCCATAATGGGTTGCATTCAAGCTTTAATACTGCTTAGATGATGACAATAAAAATGATGATAAAATAAGAACAGCAGAAATTAGTACTATTACTTTCAAAACCAAAAAAATACCGAGTGCATATCTTCACACAAAAAACTGGGAAGTTAATCAGCCAAATGGGACTGGGAGAAGTCACAGTGCAAACATGTAAGTCAGATAATGTTCAACAAACTTAGCAGTCTCACTCAATAAAGCTTTACTTTTCTCATTTTTACAGCTGAAAATACTACAATACTAATTCATGACTATCGTTCATCTGATACTGAGAGGAGGAAATATGCAGGTAGAACAAACGTATCAGGAAATGTATGCTTTTATTCAAGATGACAAAATATATTAATAGGGTTGAACTATGTTGCACAGTTAATCCAGGCAGCGACAAAAGAAGGGTTTGCAAATAAATTATACCATGTCATTTAAGAAGTAAAACTACAAAACAGGGGCTGGTAAACAAAACCCTATCTTTTAGAAACGTAGCCGACTTTCAACTTCATCTCAGTTAAGATTTCAAAATACATTCCTGAGCTCATATGGATTAAAGAAATTCTGCTGTCTTTATTATACAAATTACTGTACGCTAAAAATAGTCTCACTTAGAAAAGAGGCAACGTTCTAAATGATGCCTCTTAGCCTGGCGTTTTCACAGAATTATTTTACAAATTTCACTGAGTGTTCTTTTTCAAATAACCACAACAGTTCTTTCAGATGAAATCCTTCTCATAGATAATGCATGAATTTGCTCACAGGTGAGGCAATGTGCTTCAAATCAATTTATGGAATGCATCCTCTCCAGCTCCTTGCTACAACGCTCCCCTTCGCAATTTACTTCCCCAGAGCTCAACAGCAAAAGGTTTTACACCTAGATGTGATTTCTCCGTTTCTGAAGTCCTAGAAAGAGGGAACAAGTCTAAAAGAGACTCAACAAAATAGTGCTGATTCTACAACAAAACAGGAATGGATTTAAAACAAAACAAAACTAACAAAACCAAACAAAAAAAAAAACCCCACATAATTCTAACAGCACAAGAGCATCACTTGAAACAATACCTAAGACAGTTACTGACAAAACTAGTCAATGTGAGATCACAGAGAGGAGTCCTGCTCTTACAGCTGCCCCAGTATTGAAGCCTTGTGCTCCTGGGAGCAGGCTAAAAGCACAGTCAGAGTACCCATTCACAGGGTAGGATGGGCAGAATGAATGGGAGCAGCATTGCAGCAGTGAGATGCACTCTAAATGTGCTCTCCAGAATCCAGAGCTCTCTGCAGTTTAACGACTGAGGGCTAATGAAGTGAGGATCGTTACCAAGATGACCTAATTGCAGGGCTGTACACCAGTTTTCTTCTCTCAGGAAAACCACACTAAAAGAATCAATGAATGAGACGCTGAAAAGCTGCTGCTGGTCCACAGCTACTTCCACCTGCTCTGATTTCTGCACTAAGCCTTTCATCAATTAATAGCATTAACTGGCTGTGAGGGACAAGGAGCAAACGTCAGCTCACACAGCTGTGGGTCAGAAAAGATAGAAGACAAGGAAACAAAGGCCAAAACCAACCCTGAAAATTTCAGAGCTCAGCTATGTGAAATCCTGCCCTTTTTACTGGCTTGCATCAGTTCTGACTGCATTGATATTTAGCTCTGCATAGGATTACTCTGTGAAAGATGGAAAAGAATGCATCTCAAATAAAGTGATACCCAATGTAACATTCAAGCATTAAAGGAAAAAAATCTGCCACATTCTCCTGGAGATCTCAGTTTCTGCAGCTATTTCTCTTCTGACTTGTCAGTACTGCCATATAAATGAGTCAATAGCGCAGTCAGTTCCAATTAATGGGAACAGCAAAACAATCTTTCAAATGCTTAAACTCTTCTTGGTTTTCAGGTGATGAGGAACTTAAATTGTCATCAGGATAATGAAAGAAAAACTTTTTACTGCTTCATGTTCCTAACGCACTTAAATATACAGCTGTTTTTTCCCTAAGGGCTGCTGCTTAGCATCAGCAAAATGCTGCAATGTCAAATTACCTTTAAAGAGAAAGGAAACCTATTTGAGGAGCACTGTGACTATGGCTTTATTGCCTGCACAGACAAAGAAAGGGTTACCCGGCTGCACCTGGTAGGAAAAGCACAGGACAACAGCGACAAGCCACATTTTTTTACCTTCTCTCTATCATTCCTTATATTTGTATGTAATCATTTACATACAGCCCTTCTTCTGCTGAATACAAATTGCTCATGGACTCTGCCACCTTGATTATAGCAGCACCTGCTAGCTCAGTTTCCATATACAGAAGAGTTTGTCAGTATTGCTAATATAAACTCTGTTTATTCAGTAGCTGACAAGTGGGCTGTAAAAATTTGCAGCTGGCAGTTATTTGTCAAAGGAGAACTCAATCTGGGAGGGATTTTCCTTTTTATTAGTAGTATTTTATTAAATTTGGTTTAATTCTCTCTGATTGGTTTCAAGTTCTAGGAGTGAGAAATGAACATTTACAGACAATTAGGTCCCAAGCCAGCAGAAAAATTGCCTTGACGGCTGCTGGCCCATAGAAGCTCCACAGCTGCAGAGACTGTTCCTTATGCTACAAGCAGGAGAGGAAGGACGTGCCTCCCCTTCTCCAACAGCTGCTAACTTCACCGTTAAGTATTCCCTTGTTGCTGCCCTCCTTGGAGCAGAGTGGCACAGCTCCAGCATCAGGAGTGTGCTGGGGAATGACACAGCAGCCTCCCTCTCCCAAGTTATTACAGGAATGTTTTCTTATGACTGAATATCAACACAGATAGAAGCTAGACAGCAACAACACAAATAAACCTACTACTACACCAAAAACTGGTGAAGTGAGGAGGAAACAAACATTTGAAAAATGTTTGTGTTTTCTAAAACATTAGAAAACAAACAAACACAGATTTGGAGAGGAGGGCATGTAAGAAAGAGGCTAAAATCTACCACCCGCTTCTCCAAGGGTGTTCCAGCTCCTGAGGGCTGAGGGATGCAATTCTGGAAACATAGAACGTGAAGGAGGAGGACAAGGCATCACTGGTTCTTTTCTTGCTGCTCCCTTAGCTTTGGAACAGTACTGCTGTTTCTCACTGAAAGACTTCCTTCCTTCAGAGCATCATTAATTCACATTCTTAGTATCTGGTGAAATAACTCCGTATGTTTTCATGAGATGAGCTGGGAAAGGGAGGGCAAAAATTTGTACAATTGAGAAGATAGAAAGGTTTGAAATGAGATAATGATGTACACACAGGGATGGTTTTCAGAAAGGATTCTGCTTCCTTATAAAGCAAGGGTAATTTTATTCTAAGTATGCACTTGCAAAGGGAAACAGAATGCAGTCTAAAAAAAAGCAAAAGCCAGCAACCTTAAGATACTTCTCAATTTATCACTCCAAATTCTCCATCCTTGGAAGACACTTCTAAGCATTAAGATATGGTCCAGCACTAAGACCATACACCTCACGTGTACGTGATACATCATTATCACTGGTCTCTGTGCTACACTGTTGTAAATTATATCAATCATTACACAGAATCAGAATGATTATACCTCATTAGCTTCAAGTTCTTCCCCTCAGACAACTTACATTTTTGGTATACTGCAGTCAAAACTAACAGAATACTGTTATCAGACCAATATTAACAGACTGATGTAAAAAATCAGCTCTTCGACAGACTTTCACTGTTCATAGTCACAGTAGCATACGCACTTGCAAGAGGATTACAGTGAGAAGCTTGAGGGCTTGGATTTCATACCTCAAGCCAAGCTGTTATCCAAATATTCACAGTTTTCAGAAGGATCAGATGGTTCCTTGTTTGCAGTTTCAGGGAGCTCCTCAAAGCTGATATTTGTGTGCGCAGTTGTAGCACTGAGACTCCCATGCCTTTCGGGGTCCTCACTGGGCATCACATCCACAGTGCTGCCATTCTGACTCTCTCCTTCATGTGTAATTTCACAGTCACTCTCTGAGGCTTCATCACTGCCTTTCAGGCCCTCAGTTTCAGCTGTCTGCTCATTTTCTGAGGCTGAGGGGTCTGCAGGGTCAGACAGGACCAGGCTGAGTGATGGGAAGCCTTTCTCAGATGAACCATTAAACTCTGCTCTAACCACAGTCTTCTGCTCTTCAGATGAATTTTCTGTTCTTTTCCCTTCCAGTTCTGTAACTGCCTGTTTTGTCAGTTTAATTATTTGACTTCCAAGCTTGTTTATTTCCTCTTCCTCAGAATGTAACTGGGGTAATGAAGGATAAAAGTGTTTATTTTGGTTTCTGTTATTCAAGTTTCTTTCCTCTGAAGCCATGGAATCACGTGCAATAGCATTAGTTTCTTCATGCTCCCTCTTCTGTTCTACTGAAAGAGAAACAGAACAGCAACGTGTCATGTATCTACATATCTGACCCAGAGACCATTCTAATAGCATCAGAGCACAGAGATGTTTACCTCAGTGAGGAATTTCCAGTAAATCTCTATCTTGTCCCAGATCCATTTCTTAGATTAGAATCAATCAGCACAAGCATCTGGCTGGATCAGGAGCTGTCTTCCCCTAACACTGACAACTTCCAAAGTTGATACCATACTGCAGAACAGCACAGGCAAACCTTTTTACAGGAATATCAACTCTTAATCCAGATGCTCAGCTGCAGAATATTTTTGGCACAGTCTAACATGAATCCCCAAACCAGAACCACTTTAGGGGTTAACACAAACTTCATTTCTCTTTTTGCAAGCTCTCATCCACTAAAAAGTTCTGTTATTGATCCCACATTTCTCCTAACATAAAAGATTATTCTAATTTGAGTGACATCATAAAACAAAGCAGCAGTAGGAGAATATGAAATATACAGAAAGCCAAACACTGAATAACGTGTCAGAATAGAGAAAACAGCAATGAGCAAACAAACAGCTTTGAAAAGGAGAAAGAATTTGTCCTCGCCTCTGCTAAGTACAAAAAGCCTCGTTGAAAATAAGCTTGTGAAGTCAAGTAAGAAAAATTAGGAAATGCCAGAAGTATGGCAGCACTGACAGCTTCACATGACTCTTGCAGTGCATATGCATTACCTTTCAGTATATGAGCATTTACTCTGTTTCTCCCACAGGAATCCCACCTTGCTCAATGTAAGAGCGGCTGCAGGGAGGGATATGAGCTACACAATAAAGAAACCCACTGTCTCTATCAGACCTGCCTCATTTATAATTTGGAGTGAGAGAGACAAGGTTGGCAGGAAGGGGACATTCTAACTACCATTAAGGAAGATGGGATTTAGGCCTGTGGAAAAGGCAGGGATAAATTAAATTTCAAAAGATGATCACCCACTGGATCTAATCCTCATTATCTGAGCGCTCAGCTGGAAACAAGGAGCTTGACTTGCAGCACTGCTGTGCTCACTTTATACATATGAACACACACACTCAAAGTGCTTGAACAACAGTCAAAACTTAGCTACCCAAGTTGGCACTCAAAATTAGCAGGGTGCTACGTTACTCTCTGTGCACCTCAGTTTCTTCTGACACCATTCTGCCACTCTGCTGCAATTTTGTGAAGACAACTTGTTCCAAAGCACTACAACACCAGAGAAAAATTCATAGCAAAACAGCGCTTTTGTCTTCAGAGAATGCTTGAGATGGTGCACAGCCAATGCAACAGAAATAAAGTGTGCAGCAAGGACAACAGAAAGGAAACTGATCACTAGCAGTTCCAGCATTCAAGTACAACATATCATACAACACTGGATATTGGGCAGACTGGATTAAGAGAGACTTTGTGTCAAAAGACAGACTTTAATTCACACGCTTGTACTGCGTCGTCAGGCATTTTCTCGCAGGAACTGCACAGCACATCCTACAGACTTCTACCACTCATCCTAACTACAATGATGATAACAAGTACAGACTACAGCAAGGCTTGATGAGATCAGGGAAAGCAGACAGATTAGATTAAAAAAGGATGAAAAAACCCTCTGATTATCTATAGATATAGCTAAAGTAACATCAGACATATATTCTTCATCAGAGATTTCTGCTATATGTTAACTTCAAGGCTGAAAAGGTTTCCTGGGACAAACACACACCAAATAGCAATGGTAGTGTTTAAAGAAGCACAGTGTGCTGACAGGACATCAGGCCTAGTATTTAACGATATGCAAGAATTGCACTTCCATCACACGTATCTGTTGTCACTTAACTGATGGTTCAGCTGATAGTAAAATAAGAGTGTTTTTTGTTTTTATTTCTGAAATACTTCTAAATTAAAGGCCCTGCTTGTTTGGTAAGCAAAGGCTGATGAACACCCCATTCCTCCTCACTTCGGAAACACACTGTAGGGATTAAGAACTGCAATACACACCAAACTCCTAAAACTTAACAGCAGGCAGTTATCCTCTGTGCAAACACAACTGAAATGTTGTCCTCGTTTATTTAATCTGTCAGAGAGGTGGGTTTTAAGTTTGAATTCCCACTATCAGGTATACTGTGCTGCATGCAAATTAAAAACAAGCTGTACGTGCAGGCAGAGCAGTAATTTCTTAATCCACTGCAGTTTAAACACAGGATTTTTCTGTGATTCTATTATAATTATGAAATGAGGAGGGGTAAAGAGGATGACCAACTGGAAGCTAGTTCTTCTGATGATTGTCATAGTCCTAATCCTTGGCTATGTTCTCTCCACGGCTGTTTTCATATTCTCTTCCTTTGTCTAGAGTTTTGCTCCTACCTGATATCCTGTTGTTCCCCCACTCCCTTCATATACTCTGAACGTTTCTCATCCTCCTTTTAGCGTTTATCACCACATCTTACTTTCACTGTAAGAATTTGCATTCCTCTCTCCTGTGTTCTGAGCTAGATGGAGGTTCCTCCTCATGGAGAATTTGTCTTTTTCAACTCCTATCTATTGTAGCCTTCCCATCACTTCAAAGCCTTCCATTCTGCCCTGCTCCAAGTTTTGTTCCCTTCAAGCTTACATCATCTAGAAGGAACAGCATGTGTAGTGTTACCTATGCTGGTAGCACAAAGAAAACTCAACAGAATCGCTGTTCTTTTTTTGTTGTTTTTAGCAGACAAGAATGATTTAGAATGGGGTGGGAACTCAAACCTTACTTCTCACAAGTAGAAACCTTTTCCCCAGCTTGCAATTTCCTTGTCTATTAATTGTAGGTATACAAATTCTTGAATGTTTACTTAAAACACAACAACACAGTCATCAAAACTAAACATGAAAAAGTTATGTGGTTGATATAAAAGCTGCAGTAGAAAACACAGCATGGTAAGCTTCAGCCTAGAGGTAAAGCTTGGCGGGGTAACAAAGCAACAGAAACAGGGTTTGATGAGCACTGACAGGCAGCTTTAATCAAAGCTGTAATACTAACTTTACCTAGGACAAATACATAAAGGAAATAACATACCACCACCAAGTAAATACTTTCAGTAACTGCAGATTTAATTAAAAAAAAAATCAATGATTAAGCTGGCAAAAAAATGAATACTTACGAGCTGTTATTACCGGCTGGAGATCTATTTGCTATGGTTTCACTTTATTTTTAGCAAAAATATCAGCTGATCAAGATTATAAAAACGATCAGTCTGACTGTCAGGTTTTACCAGATGATAATATGGATAATAAAGTCAAAATTAGGCCACATTCTATTTAGTTTCAGGACTAACGAATAAATTGTTTATGATGCTTCATGGTTTGCTGAGCAAGATCTGGGCATACCAAAATATTATGCTGTTAAAGAGCTTACCCAAATGCTGAAAGGCAAGTGTAATAATCCATCTCCCATCTATTATGAAAAACTCAGGAAAAAGTTGAGGTTATCGGAAAAGCACTATCTTTTTGCTACTGTCACATAAAGCTTGAATTTGGAGAGATGTAAAAGCTTGCTATTGGGGAAGGTTTTGAACAAAACACATGCAAGACTATAAAAAAGCAGTCAATTTCTCCAGGAAAACGAGGGGGATATTTCAATTTAACAGGCGCAATCAGGAAGCCTTTCATCTAGATATCAGCTATAATGCAGCAGAGTGCTACGCCAGTTCCACAGACTGCTTTCCTACTGTGCATTTTAACAGAGGAAAAAAGAGCAGGAGGCTAACATAGATGGCACAAATAACTTCTCACAGTATCAAGTTATCTGGCGTGAAAATTCTTTGAAGTGTATGACCTGATGTCTAGCACTGTGCAATCTCTTCAACAGTCATTTTCCAGAGGTTCCTTTGCTGTATGTACTGGGACCAGCTATCCCTTTCCCTTGTGGATGATTTACTCAACCTCCATCGGCACCAAAACTTCGCCTTCTGCTATCCCAGCATGAAAATTTATTTTTACTTGGAAAGGAATGCGTGCCCAGCTTTCATTGAGTTCCTTATGCTCCAGGTGCTCACCTTGTACTTCAGCTTGCTGTGGCTTATCAGTAAATGCTAACAAGGGTGACCTAGACCGCTGTATAACAGGCAAGGATGCGTCACTGAACGTTATAGTATCCTTTCCACCTGAAACAAGGAATGTGTTAAAACCATTAATTCACCAATTACGTTCACTGTTCACTAATTATACGCAAACATATCCTACCATTTAACTTTTTTTTTCTGCAGTGTTATGAAAAAAAGCACAGAACAGAAGAAGCATCTCAAATGATCCTTCTACAGTACTGAAAAAAGTACTCCATCCTGGAGCTGGAATATGCAAGTTAAACACTGAAAAAGGCTTTTTATTTTTTTTAAAACTTTTAATACCGAGTAGAGGACAACCTTTGAAAGAAGAGCGGGTGCTGCGTACAGCTAATTGCATTAGCCATATAATTCAGAATATTACAAATCAAACCATACCAAAAATACTGGAAAAATTAATTTTGGGTAAGGCTAGATACCAAAACATGGATCATTTGCATGCTATTACCAGGAGTGTTCAGCACTAACTCTTCACTTTCTTACCACTTCATGGAGATACAATTACTGCCTGATGTCACATATATAATTTTACACTAGAGGCTAACACATATTGTCCTACAACATTTCCTTAAAACAAATAGGTAAATAAATAAAAATTAAAGATTAGCTTAACTAAGAGACAGGACAGAACAGAGGGAGCATACATTGCTGGGGAACAGGAGGGATTTTAATCTGAAAATTTCCCAATTATTTCTGAACATTTTTGTTTCAAGCCAAATGCAAGAGGGCAATTTTCCAGCTCTTTTGCAGAGAAAATTGTGCAAGAAACTCTTCAGCTAAGGACTCTGCTGTATATGCCTAGTCTTTACATATTTTAGCAACACAGAAAGCAACACCTGCAGACCCTTTAGGAAGTCCTCCACTATTCAGGATACTCGTGTCTGTAATGACTGACACTACCTTAAACCTAGAGGGGAGATGGCAGGAAATTTGCAAGATCAGCTAAGCATGGTGCTTGAGTGGCCTCCAGAACAACTGTCAACTGATAACTGATGGCTGGGAAGGTGGCAAGCTACTGCTCTATTTATCTCCATAACAATGGACATTTATGTAACAACCACTTCTCTCCTCTAAATCTGTTTGTACATTTCACCTTAAGGCAACATCCTAAATCTAATCACCCATCCAAGACAAAGTCTTTCAAAAGAGCACCAGGTCAGGAGATACCCTGAATAAATCCTTCACTAAGAAAGTTCTGGAACCTCCCAAGAATGAGTGAAAGTCAAGCTGTTCTCACAGAGTCAAACTGGGCTGCTCCATCTCTAACAGCTTTTGAAAGCACTGCCTGTTACTACCTTGATACTGAAGGTATTAATGACTTTTTAATATCCTTATAATGTTGGGGTATATACTGCAGTGATACGAATGTAATTAATGGTTTAAAAACAATGACCTTGTCAAGCTTTGATCCCACTATCAAGTATGCATCAGAATTCTGCCTTCACTATAGCAAGTAATAAAAAAAAAAACTAACAAAGTAGAGCCCTTGCATCTAAGCGTAAGGCAAAATTAATTAAAAGGAAAAAAAAAGCCAAAAGAAATCTGATGGCAACTTTAAAGCGCAGAAATAAACCCTAGGAAAATGCACTTCAAAGTAACACTGAAGAAATTCTGTGTACGTAGTCAAAAGCCAGATGAGCCGAAAATGTCCAACAGAGGTGGTCAAACTCTAACAGATTATGAATAAAGAATTTTGGGAGATGCATTGTTAACTGTTAAGTGGAAAGCAGAGAGGTTTTTTTTGGTAGTAGCTGTCAGATTTAAATAGCAAAGCCTGAGATAGAAGATTGCAACACAAGCTTCAGAAAATAAATGACTTCCAGCCAAAATTTACACAGGAAACACATTCACTTTCACATTTTTCTCTGAAAAGCAACCCAGTTACAGAAAATAGAGCCAAGCTCGGTATCCACACAGCTCAGCAACAAATGTGGCCCGAACAGTCCAATGCATATTATTTATTAACAGTGACTTTCATCCATTCATGAAGGAGGGACATGGCTGTTGCTGTAGCATATTTTGCGAATCATTATCTGAAGTTGGGTTGCACACGAGGACCTTCAATTAGCTGCCATGTAAGCTCAATTTTATAACCCATACTGCTTTGTGCAGAGCTCCCCTATTTAAAGGATTTTAAAAGGACTCTGGTGAAAAATATAGAGATCTCAAAATAAGGGGACAATTAAGTTATCAAAAGGAATAAATTAATTTGCTTTCTTCTTCAGGAGCAGCACGCATCTCTACAAGATTCTCAGGCTTTAGGATCCACTCATAACCTCTGCTCCATGTAAACTGCCCTACACCACAGCAGCTGCTGAGCCCATTAATTTGACCTCGTCACTGCTTCACGCTGATTACTGCAGAGGAAGAGGCAGCACAGAAACTTTCCTGTCATCCCAGACAGAAAAAGGCTGAGTCACAGCTGAATCTTTTCTTAGTCTTCTCTTTAGTGTATATCTGGAATTTTTGCGAACTGATACATTTATAAACATAGAGAATTACTGATCTGGGTACCTAGTGACATCTTTTTGTAAGAGTAATAAGCTGTGTTTCCTCTGCATTAATGCTGAACATACCAAACATATTATGCATGCATATTTGAACCAGCCGTGATGGATGTAAGACAAGGCAAAGAATTAAACGCTTCTGCAAACATCACTTTCTCTACTTATTTCTCAAAACAAGTGGTCTCATAAAATGAAAATCAGAGATATATCTATGCCCAAGATTACTTTCTATTTAGCAGTGAATCTCACAATAGATTCATTTAATTACAGCCCATTTTTCCAGACAGGGGAGCTGAGAAGTTTGTGATAGGCAGAACTTTTACAGAAACTGAACCTACACAAACCATTTCACCATTTCAAAAATGAAATACACATTTCCTCTTGACTTAGCTTTGCTGTTGTTCATTCAGGCATTTCATAAAAACAGGACGACAAATACGTCACCTAACAAAAATAATTAGAGGCAGTCAAGCTCTTTCTTACTAATATAGTTTATTAACACAATTTGGAAGATATTAATACCATGGTATCACTGGATGTTATAAATGTTACACGGACAGTGATGCCTAAGTAGGAACATTAACTTCAAATTAAAACTCTGCAATTCGTAATGTGTGTTCCTTTCAGTGGTAGACTAAACATCAGCTTTTATCTGCATATTTTTCCAGTTTCAGACAAGAAGTTCAACTCACAGCCAATTAAAGCTTTTTCCTCTTTGAATTTGAGACTGCCTAGATAACTTCCATGAGACATCCTCCATGTTCAGTCCTTTGCCCAACCTAGTGTTCAGCTGCAGAGCCTACTATGAGACTTCCTACACTATGTGTTTCATACTGCCTTTTCATGGAGCAGTAGCTTTCCACACTCTGAAAAGAAAAGTGTTTACAAGGCTCTCTGTGACCACCTCGGAACTACAGTGCACCTGGAAACAAAGCCACACTCTTAATTTAAAAGTGAGGCAGCAAATCAACAAACCAAACTTGGTGCTCAACAGAACACACAGTCCAGTGTAAAATTCCAAGATGATCTATTCTTACTATTTCCCTCATTTCAAACAAATTGCTTTGTAGAGCAGCCTCTATTTCTGTTGTGGTCATCTTAATTCACTTGACTAAACATCTTAATCTGACAGATAGAAAAATGTTTAGATAACATTTCTATTTATTTACATGCAGAGATAATATTTAATGTACTGCTAAAATAAGTTACTAAAAATATACATGTCAAGCAGAACCTACTCCCAAATCCCACTGAGACATTGTAGCTCAGGCCTTCAGGCAGCAAAAGAAAGGAAGGAAAGAAACAGTTGTTAATGTATAAATATTAAATTGATGTCTTACCTCCACAGATAAACGATGGAGCCATTTGTTCCCACTATTCCTTTTTGTTGTTGTTTTTGGGTTGTTTTTTTTTTTTTGTTGTTTAATACATTTTATAAAGATTAGAAACACTGCTTTTGTTAGTGTACTAATTTCATGGTTCTGTTTCTGACAAAATCCCTACAGTACATTAATTTGGTAGGTTTGTGATACATTATTTTTACTAGTGTACAGAACTACATTAGCAGGGTCTTGACAAACATTACATCTGCCCCCCTTGGACAAAGGCATTCAGCGCTCCATGCATCTTAGGTAACTACCTGAGGAGTAAGCCAGGGGAAGAAATTTGGGACCTCCAGTTCTGGAAAGCACCAACAAGAGAGAGAGCCAGTTCCAGAAAAGTGATTCAGAATGCCTACTATATTAGGCCAGAAAGCTGAACCACACTAGTTTTTCACCACATCTCTTCTGCTTTGTCAAATGTTTCCTTCTAGATGGAATGTTTCGGTACATAAGTTTATGGAATGTTTAGGTACATAAATAAGTTTAAGTCTAACCCATGCTAGTTCCCACCCCAAGATAGGAAGCTGTAAACAATGCCTAATGGTGCAAACACCAACAATGGAACAATATAATTTACAGTGGTTAAGAAAGATACAATTAAGTGTAATGGGGAGAAGAGAAGCAAGAAGTAAATGTAAATTAAATATTGTTCATTTTCCTAAGAGAAAGGTCTATTAGGAAGCAGATTAATCTCCCATTACTTGTGTAATTCAAAACCAAGTACAATACATAAGATGCTACAGGGAATAATCCTGTTCTGGAGAGACAGACTACAAAATTTCAGATCATTTACATTTCCAGTTTCTCTGAGATTAACACTCTACAGAAAAATATTACAAAACACAGCAATAAAATTTGTGGAAGTAATAAGACGTACAAAGTCAATATATAAATCTGTTGAAAAACGTCATGGTTAATATCCTATGTGTATCATCTTATACAATGGTTTCAATAAAATAGTTCCAATTTTTTTTTTAACCTGCATGCTATGGAGAAAATTTTGTTATTTCCAGTATTTAATTTATTTGTAGTATCCATATTTGAAAGAAGGCTTAAAGAGCCTTGAGAGTTTTGGCTTCAACTTAACATTTATTAAAGGCCTCAAATTTTGCAAGTGTGCTGAACAGCACATTCACAAAATAGCTGTCATTAAAATACTATAACCAAGCTTTTCTTAAATGCAAATATGCCCTTGAAAATTAAATAACACAAGCTGATCTCCTGAATTTTTACTGACCTGGAAGACTCCACAAGCCAGCAATTTCCAAGGTTCTTAATTTCTTTTCTAGTTCCGCCACTCGATTACCTAGAATTCTTTGAAAAAAGAAAAAAAAGAAAACAAGAAGTCAGGGACATTCAGTTGAAATGAAATTCCCTGTTATATTAAGGTAACCAGAGCCTAATTGTTTGTGTGACTGCAATTGAATTTTGTACTTGTTACTTAATTAGTGCAGTAAACCCGTTAACAATTTTACTGATTTTTACTAATGGCATTGGACAGCCTCCCTCAGAGTTCAGAGAGAGCAAAATATAGTTGTCTAATTTATATCATGATTAAAAATTAAATCAAACAAAAAAGAACAAGAAAGATTAAAAAAATAATCTTGGATGAACTGGACATTCAATCTTTGCATAACGCTAATGACTAAGAATAGCAACTCCCAGCATTTCTATTTTCTCGCTTGCAACTATTTCTTCCTGGCTACTTTCACTTTCTCAGCAGCTAAAATCAGAAGATAACAGCTATGCAATCCAAATGTGCAAAACTCAAGACAACATCTGGATTGATTCAGCAATCCCAAGCACAGCTTTGCCTACTCTTACTTACAAGGGTTTGTCTGTCAGTGAGATTGCTTAATACAGCAAAGAACAGCCTTTTTAGGTGCCGAACTGTTGCCTTATTTACTAAAAAGCTTCAAGCTCTTTAGTGCTTTTACCACTCAGCCGCTCAATTTTCACTGTGTTTCTTGGGTCATCTCTTCTTTTACATCTGATTCCTAAATAAATACTATTTGCAGTTAGCTCTCCTGCTGGATTTAACGTTTAGACTTAATTCCCTCCCAAGATCAAATGAGATTCGTATCTTGCAAAGCTCTTTTTTTTCTAATGAATTTTTGAAAATGTTTCTCTCACAGGCACAGCAAGTCTCCTAGAGTCAAAAGTCTCTAAATAAATCCCAAACAATACTCAGCAGAGTGAAAAAGCTAGACGAGACAGTAATTCTAAACATGACAGCAGAGATAATGGACAGCAAGCTTTACTCATCAAATTACAGCAACAGGATAAGTCAGTTAAATTTGAACTGAATGCTGAGAAGCAGTATACTGCAACACAGCAAGGCAACAATATCCTCCCAAGCTCACCAGAGCTGTGTAATACTGCACTACATGCTCTCCACCTAGGGCTTTATGCTGCAAACATTTGAGCATACTGGGAATGTCATTACTGACAGAATGACAGAATCTGGGTCATGAAGGAAAGCAAAACCAGCAAATATTAAATGGACTAGAGAAATCGATTAACAAGGACTATGTATTTTTGAAATCTCCAATGTGAGGGCTCTGCAATGATATAATAAAAGCTTCTAAGTATTTTAAAGACTACAAAAATAACAGTTTGAGAGGGAGACTGTAAAAGAGAAAGCTTAGAATGAACATCAAAGCAAGCATGGGGCGGTATAGGGATATAGAACAATTAGAAAGCAAACAGCCCATCACGTTTACAGGCAGAGGAGAAAAGACATGTGGCAGCAGTTATTTCTCCAGTGAAAGTCAGCAACCACACAGGCCACCAAGGCTATGATAGATCTATTACTGGCTTTTCCAATAACTGCTCAAGACGAGATTTCACTTTCAGAACGCTTCCTTCTGGTACAAGGGACTCAGTCCTATTAACTTTGTTTCATAGTCCTGTGCATTGTGCTGGCCTGAGGGCCCACTGAAGGTCAGCTGAAGGATATGGAACCCCCCTGGCTTAAGGATAGGGAAGACAGACAAATTGTGAAATACTCTTTCCAGTACGTTAGCTTTGTGAGGGAGCCAACAAAACAAAGCCAATGCGGCTAATGGTTGTCACTACAAATGTATCGCGATTCTGCACTTTTGCCAGGAAAAAAAACAACTGGTTATTTCAGTAAGTGTCTCCCCAGTAGGCCCAGGACAGAAAAGGGAGAAAAAGACATCAACTAGCTGTATGACAGACCAAAACTAACTTGACCTTCTACATTAAGTTCAGCTACTCCTACTCTTGTTATTTAGAGAGCAGCAATTCTCTTTCTTCTCTTAAACTTTATAATTCATTTATCTGCTGTACTACGGTAATTCTAAAGATTTTTGTGCAACTCTATCCTGGTAATTCCTGGTAATTCCTACTGAAGCCTCAGAAGAGATCCTGAGCATTTTTTTTTTAAATTTTTTTTTTAATCTTTGTTGCAGTTTCTCATGTAAAAGGATCATTCTGCAGCTCTGAATACTGCTCAGCAGAAAGAGAGGACAGTCCTTAACCACAGTCCATTCAGTCAGGTACAGAGCACATATATAGAACATGATTCTAGTTTGCTTCAAACCACATCACTGGAAGAGAAGTATGAGAGTAATTAATCCTACATAAAGCTGTGTGTGCTAATGAATACACTGAAAATCCTGAAAACAACATGGTTTGCCCTCAGTTTCTCCTTTCCCCTGTGTCCCTCCAAATAATTTCCCACCTCAGTAGATGCTGTGGAAAGTCTAAGTTGTGCTGGCCTGGAACAGCAGATATTTTTGAACAGGATGTGCGAGTTGCTAGCATTCCCACATCTATTTTCCCCTCTCTAGCAACAACAGACCAGACCCTTTAAAGAAAATAGAAGGATTGTGTCATTGACAAAGATGCCAATAGCTATTTCCACTGTTCTCTGGTTATGTGCTTAATGCAACAAGGGGGTTTGTCCAAACCTCCCTCCAGGATAAGGCTTTAGAGAAATACGTTGCTCTGGTGACAACAGCAAGGCTCCCACCTGAACACAGAAGATCCCATCTGGCAATTCCAACTCTTCCCCAAACACACGGGCATAATCTCGAGGGAGTTTCTGATTTACAGTACCTGCAATCCACTCAAACTTATCTTTAACTTAGACTTACTTATAGAAGGTGTATACCCTCGTATGGACACAATCTTCCAAACACCCATAAGTAGGGTCTGTCACAGTAGCTTATGAAGTTTTACACATCATGTGGAAATATCTACTCACAGGTTGAGGCAAGCTTTTTAGGTCTTTAGAAATAATAGAATAAGTGTAACAGTCTAAGCAAGAGAACAGCTATGAAGCTCATCTGGCTTGCATGAATGCTGGCAATTTCATGAATAAATTGCACTAAAACAAACAAACAAACAAACAAACAAAAAAACATAATAAACTGTTTATTGCTGGAAGCCAAAAAGATTTTTATCCACTTCTCAGAAGGGTTAGGAGTGTTTATTTTCACATTTACTTAACTATTTAGTCTTGCAATACATTACTGCATACAGAATTCATTTAAAATGTCTTTTTTCAAATTAAGCTGATGTGCTTGTAAGGAAAAAGGATGTTACTTAAACTTAGCAGCAATAGCACCGATCACACAGGGAAACCAACCCACCTTCTCTCTAAATAACTTATATATCTCTTTAATCATGGAATCACAATACAGTTTGGGTTGGAAAGGACCCTAAAGAGCATCTAGTTTCGATCCCCCTGCCATGGGAAGGATTGCCATTCACTAAATCAGGCTACCCAGGGCCTTATCCAACATCACCTTGAATGCCTCCAGGAATGGGGCATCCACAGCTTCTCTGGGTGGCCTGTGCCAGCGTTTCGTCACTCTCACAGTGAAGAATTTCTTCATTACATCTAATCTTAATGTGCCCTCTAGTTTGAATTCGTCACCCTTTGTCCTATTACTAACACTCCCTGATAAAGACTCCATCCCCACCTTTCTTGTAGGCCTTTTTCTTGTAAAAAAGAAGCTAAAGAAATTACAGGCTGGACTTAGCCCTCTCATTTGTAGGCACTCAGTCCCACATTTCCTTTTACCATACCAGATATTTAGAAAAACAGTAATAATCAAAGTGCGTCTGTTTCAAGAGCAAGTGAAAACAGATATTGGTTTTAAACTGTCTAACAGCAGAAAGTTAACTTCAACAGTACATTCAAGTTACAATCCACCTAGAAAAAAACCCTACTGTCTTGTTATTATTTTCATTAATCAAAACACTAATTTAGTGTACTGTTATTGTGAAGTTAAATAGCCTTGTTTCAATAGTCAAGCAAGAAAACAGGTTATGACTTTGGAGTAGGCTAACTTGTGGGAGGGAAATAACAGTCTTGAAGAATCCCTTTTACTGGTAACAGAATCACTAACAGATGGAATACCTATCATAAACCAAATGTATAACTTTTTTTCTGAATAAAACAACCACTCCAAAATCTCATGTTCTTTAACCAATTTCATCTTCTTCACACAATAATCTGCACGGTTAACTGTGTTCTCAGAACACTGTACAATAAAAGCTTGACAAACACAGTTAAAGCATTGAAGGAAATACTTCAACATTCTCATTTATGAAAACACTTTTGTCATTACATTTCTCTCTAGTTCCACTTCCTTCTCAACCTCCTACAAAAGAACGGATCTGCTGCTAGTGCCAAGGTTGTGAACTTGCCTATTCACTTGTGCAGCAACCTAAATCTCACATCTAACCTGCACCAACTAATTGAGCAGTTTTCTACTAAATTTCAGAAGACATCAGACTTCACTCCTAACTTTTAAAATAGTAATTAAGTGTCCTCAGCAACAAGCAAATGCACCTGAAACAAAGGATGTTTTTTTCCTGATGTCCTACTTGCATTGCCCTCTTTCACTTTAACCCTTTTGTGACTCGGGTGCTTCTACGTGAAGTTATTCCCATTCCTCCCAGTTACTTAAAAGCTTCCTTAATGAAACTAAAAGCCTAAGGTGGGGAAAAAAAAAAAAAAAAGAAAGAAAAAGAAAAAAAAAAAGAACAAGCATACTGTACAAGATGTTCCTGGGCCTTTCACTCAACTTGCTCAGTATTTTCTGGCTTTCCATTCTGTTTTTTCTCAAGGCATCCAAAGCACACTAAAGTTTTAAGCATGCTCCTTCCTTGGGAAAGAGATGGACTATCACCACTCTCTAAGATTTTATCTTCTGTTGGTCACAAAATCCAACTCCAAATGTGTTTTCGTGCACACGTCCAATCTCTACTCCAAAGGCTATACCAGCTGGGCACACAGATAAAATAATTGTATCTCTTGGTGAAGACTTGTCTCAAAAGAACTATGCACAGTAGTCAAAAATAAAGATAATATTATCAGAAAGTGAAGCAATCATCCCACCAGTACATCCAGTCATAGAGGACTGCAAGAGATGTAAAATTAAAAAGGAAGCTTGCTATGGCTATAGTCAGGAGTATGCAAATTACAGCACCAGGAAATGATGCAGCATCAGAAAGTAAAAGGCAAAGACTGGAATAACAGAAGTTATTCTCTTACTGTTTTTTCTGATGTTCCACTAGCAGCAAGGAGGGAGCAAGCAGACTCCTCATTTATGCTGTTCAGTGCAGGAGCTCACCTTGCATTTCACAACAGCCTTAAAAGCATGAATTGACTGAGCAGCCATCAGTTGGAGCTGGGCTACATTCTCACTGCTTTAGTCTCCCTTCAGCTGATTAGGCATTTGCTTTCTCAAGAGTATTCGAGAGTGGCTATAAACTGCTCCTCCACTTCTGCTGCCACATCCCTAAGAACTATGCAGTGAAGTCTGCCTAGTATCATAGTTACAAATTTTCAAAATGAATCATCTATTCTAGCGGAATACAGTTCATTTCAGAGCTACTCCTTCCTTTCACAAGAGATAGCTGCCTGTTTCTGACATCTGGTCCTGATGTGCTTTTGAGAAGTCTGAATAATCTCTGATTACCAGTAGTGACTCAGTGTTGCAAAAAGCCCCCTTAAAAAAAAAAAAACAAAAAAAAACAAAAAAAAAAACACAAAAAAACCCCACAAAAAACAGAAAAAGTCCTAAAGAAAAAAAACACAAAACCTGAGCATAGAATTGAGGCACACTTCCTAGCTCTGATTTTCATACACTACTTAAGGACAATAACATCAGAATGTCAGAAGATGTGTCAAAAATGATTATATTCTGCCATGATAGATGTTATACAAGATACAATAAATTCTACCGATGAGTAGAACAGCTAAAGGTAAACAAATTCTCCTTGAAACTTCAGTTCAGATTTTAAGAAATCATATGGTAGCAATATAACTGTGTTTATCTCCTAAAACTTCCGGCAAGTAACTACAGGAGCAACAGCTATCATCCACGACACATAGGCTACTTGCCTGTAACAAATGCCACACTAAAACTTTTCATACTGTCTCCTAGGTGTAACATTTGCTATTTCCACCAATGTTTAACAGTTGATCTATCATATCTTCTCCATTTCAAGGGTGTCCATCCTCCTGGCTGCTTTTCTTTAGCCCTCTCTACAGATGACTAGCAAGAAATGCCAATTCATTACAAGAAGTCAAATGATTTACTATGGTTTGTCTTTAAACTGGGCTGTAAATCAGTCCTTGCCTAGCAGTGGCAGTCAGGTCTCTTTAAACTGTATTATTTTCCCCAAACACATAGTTTATTTTTGGCTCTAAAATCCACAGTACCCACCCACCTGTTTGCAATGACAACAAATTTTCTGTGAAAATTCCTTCCCATTTCCCTGAAACTACTCCCAAAACTATGACTTTTCCATAGCTTGGTAAGTTCTGTTTTACTTAAGAGTAATGCTACTTACTTGTTGGTTTGCCTTTGGTGTTGTATGACCATGTTTTTTTCATGGATTGTTTCCAACAACGCAGTGGCCAGTGATTTGAGATCTGAAATGGACTGTGGTGTGGCTGGTAGGCTACATCCATGATCCTCAGACAGTAACTCTTGGACTGTAACATTAAAAACACGAAAGAGTTTTGGCTTCTCGAGCACAGAGACATTACACAAACATTTACTCAGCATTAAAGGATTATTGTCATTACTTAAATGAACATATATATAATTTCCTTTAAATAACAAACCCAAAAGACCAGAAACATAATACAGTGCTGGCATAAAGATGGTGGCTTTCTGAACTGACTGTTCAGAATCCACACCAACTGCCAGAGTAAGAATAGGCAGCAACATTTTGGGTCTGATGCACAGGCCTTATGAGGAGCAGCCGAGGGAGCTGGGATTGTTCATTCTGGAGAAGAGGATGCTCAGTGGCTACATACTTTAGGTTATTTCCATTTCATGTGAAAACAGCCATCCAAGAATTTCCTCTGCAGTACGGAGCCTGTTTACCTCTCAACCACATTACAAAGTTCACCAGTGTCATCAACTTCTATAACTAGAATGTGGCTCTGTTTATATTTGTACAGGTCAACATGGAGAAGATCAGAAGCATAAAAAGCAAAAAAAGGAAAAATGAGTTTTAACTGTCATGACAAAAAATACTTATCTTACCTGTGTGTGTATGAACATATCAACAAGGTATACTGTTTGGCACTGAGAATTTTCTCTAGCATTTAGCTCGCTGTTTTTGTTTGTTTGTTTCACCCTTTTGCTTCCCACAAAGAAACATGGGAAAAGAAAACTTCTTGCAAAGTACCTGAATGTAAAACCTCCCCAAAATAGGAGTAAAAAACCTAATTTAGGGCCCCCCCTCTATCCATCAATAGATTTTTCATTGGACTATGAATTGGGATTGCCATTGTTAGCAGAGGAAAGAGACTGAATAGAAAAGTGAGGTCAAAGAAAAGTCAAGGTTAAAGTTGCAAACAGGCTTAGAGATAAGACAAAAATGCATTTGATCCAATTGACTGGTTGGGGGGTGGGGGTGAATAAATGGCAGAAGAATAACAAAAGGGAAAGTAATACTCAAAAGACATTTTTTTTTAATCAAGTCAAATGAGAAAATTATGAAAAATTAGCACCTTATAATAAATACAAAATAAATATTTTTATTTGGTTGGTAAGGAAAGTGTTACTGAAATTGAGAAAAAAGAAGGGGTGAATTCAATGAGATATGCAACACCACGCTGTGTTTATTAATACCTTGTTTTGCAGACAGGACTCCCGTCAGAGCACTGCTACTGGATCTACTATGAGTCTTCGAATTTTTTCTTCTCTCCAATGCATTCTAAGGAAACAACAAATGTCTTATTCAGTAAAACAGCAGGTCAAAAGTTCTACTCTGTTCCTTCTATTAGGAGTAAAAATGTGAAACTTTGGATTTGGGTCTCAGAACTTCACAGGGCCTGAAGCTACACTAACAGTATCCTACAGGAGTGTGATCTTCCCAGAATATTACAGAAAAACTGCAATGTTAAAGGACTCATTCCATCAGATTAAAATCACAGTGCTTCAGTCTCTCCACCATTCCCCTATCCTTGTGCATTTTTCAGACTAGCACATTTTTTAATTCAAGAGTGAAGATACTGTAATATTCTGTAGAGAGTATCAGTTGGGAACAAAATCAGTCTTTCCCCAGCATTTCTTTGGATAGGCTTCAAAGGAGAAACCTCAAAACCCCATTACCAGAGCTTCTAGATGCCTTATAAGAGGATGTACTGGCTTTCGGGACTTAACAGTAGCATGATACAGAAACGAGAGTCCAGTTTGTCCTGTGACATAATACCAGATGCTTCCACTCTGAGATACCCCTGTCATA
This sequence comes from Tetrao urogallus, assembly GCF_951394365.1. NCBI lineage: Eukaryota > Metazoa > Chordata > Aves > Galliformes > Phasianidae > Tetrao > Tetrao urogallus. Next base: position 53,705,773 of record NC_136817.1, on the reverse strand, counting down.
AGCATGAACAGACACTGACACAAACTTGACAGTACTCTCAGGAATTTTGCTCATGCACAAAAAGCACGCTGTTTCACATTGAAACACATGATTAACATGTGGGTTCACATTAACCCACATGGTTAAGCAGCCCTACTGACAGTCCTAGATACCCAATCCTGTCCCATGACAAGTAGATCTCTCCTCCTGTGCACCAAAATCACATCAGAAAATGATATAATGCTTGAATGCAGGAAAGAGCAAGAATATTTTTGCACTTGGAGTTCAGTCCTGAAGGGTTAATACAAAACAATATATACCTTATAAGCCAGGAACAAAGTAATAATGAAGACATAGCACTCATTAGGGTATGTGAAGAAGCAGTGATGCTGTTAGGGAACAGGAAGACAAGACCTGCTTGTGATGGGAGCACAGACACACTCATTCCCCATACACTGCATGACCTGATACTTTTCACCTACAGCAGGCTGGAAGGCTCATCACTCTCCTGCACGACTAACAAATGTACAGTGAGAAGAGTGGCATGATTAGGACAGTATTTTACAGGGTTACAGTTAGAAAGATTATCGTGATGAAAAGAGACAATCAAAAATGAAATGCTCACCCACATCCTAGGCTTGCAGTAGAAAACTTCAAAGGAAGGGATCTCCACAAAGAGATCCTTCCCCAGTGGCAGTCAGCCCTTAAATGGGGTCTAGGAGAGGTGCAGCCAGGCTCCACTCCTTCCAGTCACACAGCTGAATTGTCTTTGCCTATGCTCCCATGGCTCAGTCCTTGCCTCAGCTGATCAGTGGTTCAAGGCTGTGACTCAACAGTTCCCATACACCCTCCCCAAGAGGTGCCACAGAACTTAAAAAGGTCACTTCATTCTCTTTTCCATGTACCCGTAACGGGTACCACTTTTGTACTAGACTGGCTGAAAAAGCCTATAAAAGGAAGATTACTGAGCATGCACAATACATACATGCTAATATTGTCAGAATGTTCATGGGGGATTTTTCTTTGCAGGCATAATTTTATTTAAATACATACAAACTTGAGAATGAACAACAATCTTCACAAACACCAAAGCGCAGATTAGATGATAGATACATTGAGAGGATTTTACCTTATATTTAGTAATATTAGATTTAAGAAGGTTCACTTCCTCTTGAATTTGCTTTAATCTCTCTTGGAGGTACCTGGAAAAAAAGAAAAAAAAAAAAAGAGATCTTTCATATAACATTACCTTCACTATTGCCTAAAATATTCCTCTTTACTACTTGGAATGACTCCTCCTTTAGCTACTGAGAATTCTTTTCCCTTTACAGCTTTCTGAGGGATAAAATAACAAGATCTTACTGCTTTTGACCCCATAAAAATTTTGGCAAGAAAACAAATTGCATCAGAAAACTAGGCTGCCCTTCTCTTATATTTGTCAGGCATCCTGCACAACCATATTATATAGTTCTTCAGGATTTTGGGAAGGGAAGCTGGAATGATATATTTATGTCTAGACGAAATAGTCAGAAAACGTTTACTCATCTTCTCTGAACTTGAAAGTTGGTAAGATGAACACCTAATATTCGTATGTATGCCAAAACAAGACTCAACTATGCAGAGCTTTTGCATTGCACTATCACTCAATTCATGGTACTTCCCACTAGTAATCACAGAATATAAAATTTTACAGCTAAAAGATGATGTACATAAACTAAAACAATAGTTTTAGTTCTTCCTCGCAACCTTTAGGCACTTTGGTTAGACAGCAGTTTCCACGCAAGAATACTTTTTAATGCATAAAAAATTTAGGTAATATCCTCTCACAGTTAAACCACCCTTGCATTAGGGTCTGTAACAATTTAACTATTTCAGTGAAAAAAAAAGAGATCAACACCCAGAGAAGGAGGAGGCTTAAACTGATAGAGAACTAATAGACTACGTAAAACAAAACAAAACAGAAGTGCTGGGAGGAAGCATCTGGTTTTACTCTATCCTACCTGAAGTACAAGTAAAAGGGAAGTACCTTACAAGCCATGGTTCGCTTTAAGATAATTGTTGACATTAAGGGAGGTACCTGCCATGACTTCCCAGTGCTTCTTCTGTTGACCTTTGTGGAAACCATAAAACTTTTTTTTTTCTTCCCCATGGAAGTGGCAAGAATATCTACACGGGTGACTTCACAAGTACAGTGTTGTTGGAAAATCACACCTTGTTGTAAATCACTCCTTATGGTGAAAAGTATGTCCAAAAATGATAACTCAGTGTACTTGAAATCCCTATTTACAATTCAGGATTAGCCCATTTCAACTCACTACAAGTTCCTTAAGACACTGATTTTTAATACTCTCTTAGTGCCATACAGCAACAGGAATAAAAGGTCTGCACTTCTCTTTCTTGCCCAAGACAAGACATATTAGGGAATATCACTTACATCTTTGTAGCCAAATAAAACAGCATTACTAATTTTCTGCAGCATAACTTTCCCAATATTCTTCAATGGTTAGTTACAGCAGAAAAAAAATAGTCAAATCAAATGACCAAATCTCTCAGCTGTGAGATTTTGTTGTGACTTACTTCCTGGTGCTCCTGTTGAAGCAATATGCTACTAGTTCTAAGGAAACAGTGAGGTGTGCCATGTACTCACCTGTTCTCCATACAGAGAGCATCTATGTCAATGATACGGTTTTCATGTCCTCCTAAAACATGATTGAGTTCTTGGTTCAATCTATCAGACTTATCTTGATAAAAAGAGCGTTCTTCTTTAACATCCTGTAACTCATCGAGTGCAGATTGAAGATCATGTCTCAGAGCCTCAATCTGAAGAGAAAGGAGAGTCATATCAATGTTTTGAAGTCTAGAAAAAAGAGTGCACAGTGACCAAACTGAAAGCACCTACAATCAAGCACTACATCTCTGATCAGATGGATTTTTGTACAGTTTTTCCAAAGCTCATAACTCCAGTACTTTTACTCTATTTTGTTATTATTATATTCATTTGAATTTAAATAACCTTAGCAGTTAGACTTGTTTTACAAAATGACTAACACATAACAGCAAAAGAAATCTTAATTCATACTATAATCTTGCTACAAACATACTAAGCTAGTTTTAGAATATAACATCTAGGTCTCTGAGAATGAACTGAAACAAATTATAACTAGGCAAATTTGGAAGATTAGATAGAAGAAAGTCTGTAAGTGGGAATTTGTACTACTTATAGGATTTTCAGCAATAAAGCTCCATAGAGTAAAAGGAACTGAAAGAAGTAAAAAAAAATAAGCCAGCATGGAATTGACAGGGTGAGCCCTGCTATTAAGCAAAAGGGTAAAAGAAATTAAAAGAACATTCAGGGACACTGAGCTTCAAATTTCTAAGGAGAGGAAACAAAAAAATGTTGAATAAAGTCTGCAATGATTTGAGAACTCCATGGGCAGATCAAAAAACTCTGATGAACTAGAAAAAGACAACAGAAAAACAGGTAACGAGGCTACATGCTGAACAGACATAGAACCTGGGGACAGAGATCACGGAGGAATCATACTGGAAGAAGAGTAAGAGCAGGCAAAAGTCCTCCTGGTAAACTAAGGCAGTAATGCACTTGATGTGCAGACTGAAGAATAACAAGAAATTTGCACCTTTTCCTGGACCACAGAATGGCTGATTGAGGGTAGAACTGCCACTGGTATGAATGAGCACAGGATCAATAGAAAACAAAAATCCAGAACTGCTCAGAAAGCTATGTATCACTTTTAGGGAAAGCGCCTGATGGGCTGAATAATGCCTAGTATGTGATATTGATACAAACTTGATGTAGAAAGAAGAAACCTGATGAAATATTTTATCAAAAGGGAGGAAGGAATGGCTAAGATACAAGAGGAAAAGGAAACAACCTCACATGTTCTACAGAAAATGTGATTCATAGGACATACATCAGCCATCATATACTATTTTGAATACTACATTTTTAGTTGCTTTCACTAAAAAGTCTTTTTCATTGACAACACTCAATTGTCATAAGCTGTTGATGGCTGCACATGACAAAAAAGAGCATCTATAATCTCGAGAAGGAATTGCTGAGATCAGAAAACTCACTCTTACCATGTATACAAGCTTAAATTAGTGCTTTCTTTACAATTCTTAAATCAGTAAGAAATGCCTCAGTAAAAATGTCAGCACCTTTACCACTATTTGCAGTAGTAGATAGTGGTACCAGCCTCAGAACACAGGGGAAAACTGCCATTTACTTGCAGTAAGGCAAGCTCTATAAAATACAACACCATGTGCCTGTTTTGTTATTACTTGTTCTCGAGCCTTCTCCAGTTGTTGAACAAGATCCTCACGTTCATGTGCTGCAAAGTGGCGAGCTCCAACTTCGTCATCTCCAAGTCTTTGCTTTGCTATCGTCATTCGAAGGAGCTGTGATGACAAAGACGTATTCCGTAAGCAAGAGATCACAGAATGTAGCATGAGAGTACCTCTAGGTTACAAAGTAAGGCTGTTAGATTTCATCACTTCCAAGCCAAATAGCTAGTATTATTTAAACCAGATGAAATTTTCTAGCTGAGGGCTTAATTCTCTTCTCAGGAAAAAATTCCTGTCAAACTCTCTGAGCATAAGAGGTGCTGCATTACATCCTGCAACATTAGTCAGCAGAGTATACAAATATCCAAATGCTGAAAGACCAAATAAACACAAAAATGTGGTCAATAATTTTTAGAAGTGGCAGGAATTAATTCTAGACAATTCTCATAAAGCCAATTTCATATTCGGATCATAAAATTATCTGCAGCAGAAAGTACGTTTCCTAGTTAAGGGAAAAAAAGACACCAAGCAGTTCTCAGCATCACTTTACCTATGCCACTTAAAATCCCACTGTGCTACACTAGTGCAAAATTTGCATTAACAACTGCTCATCAATTTTACTGCTCTTTTTTTTCATTATTTCAAAAAAGTTAATTCACGCTAAAACCTAACAAAGAAATGGGCCAACAACAAACAACTTGGCTAAGAAATGCAAGAAGCTAATGAACTCATCAGCTTTGCGCTCGCTGAAAATAGCCTGTCTTGAATTAATACACAGCTGTGTTAAATATCTGAGGCAGATAGGAACTACCTTTGAGAATTATCAAGTATTAAAATAAGACTCTATAAGGCATTCAGCATTTGCAGTTGCTTATACTGTGCACAGCCAGGCAAAAGTGTGGCCTCCCTGGGGCCTAACTTGTAGAAGCTCCACAGAGACTGCAGAAGCTCACTATGATAACCAGCCTGAGCTTCCCTGTATTTGACTGTACCAAGGAATTAATGTACATCATTACAGAAAAAAAAAAAATCAATCTTCTGAAGTAGAGACAGTACATTAAAATTTGTCTTTGGTATTTATGGGATGCCAGTCACTGTAGCTGCAACATGCCAATTAAAATCCTGCTGATACAAGACAGGTTAGCAAAATCACCTTCCCCACTTATTTCAGCTACAGTTTAGTACAATCCAGTAGAGTCTGTGTGACTCTATCCGATAGGCAGTTCACTTGCTCAGGAGAAGCAGTGCCCCCAAAAGTAATGCTGGGGAATACATTTCCCTCTCCCCACCAAAAAACTACTGCACAGTCAGGAAGGCTGAACGGATCATAGAAGATACAATTCCTGTTAATTCCTTCACCAAAAAAATAGTCCAGAAGGCAACTAGCAAATTCTGGAATGATCTCAAAGCTATGTAATAATTTTTTAAAGACTAAAAGCTCAATAAGCACAAGTCTTGATAACGTGATTTAATGCAGTTAGATTAATTACGTTTCTATAATCTCTCTCTGAGATAATCAGCGAGAAAGGTAGTAAGAAACAAATGCAGTAACATTTTAAGACTCAACCTTGTTCAGAACAACTGGAAATGGGAAGAGGATTACAGTTTACCGAGGCCTCAGTGCCTGCAGCACTGCAGCACTAGGCTGGGAACGTATCAGGGCCGCGACTGTGCGCTAAGAGCAGCCCTCCTCCTGCACAGGAGGGGTGATCATCAGATGCAATTATATCCGTGAGCAATTAGTACTTGCAAGGTCGAACAGTCTGCCAGTAAAACGAAAGCTATTTACTAAGAAGTTTGAGATAAAGAAAAAAAAAAAAAAAGCATGAAGTCTTACAACAAGAATGCTTCAGAACCCCAAATTCCATCAGTAAAAGTACAACAAACATAGACAAAACAAAGTAAAACACCAATCCATAAAACAACTGAGAGCTTCTCCCAGGCAGCTGGCCGATCAGAGAGCTGGCAGGGCACAACAGGCCAAGTCCTTTAATTCTGCACTGCAAAAGCCTCACAAGGCAGCACTACCTGCTGTAAAATTCCCACTTAAAACTCTGTGACCCAAACAGATACTAATGCCAGGGGGTTAAGAGTTTATTTCATATTTTAGTGCTTTATTACAATTTTTATACACTTGTCCTCTGGCTGCTGTATTTTTATTTCTATCATTCAGAAATCACCGAGTAAAGAATCACTCAAGCTCATTTTGCAGACACAGAACAGGTTAATGCTGCCCCTCAGGAACCTGCAAACAGCATTCACAACAGAACAGAATGGAGTTAACAGCACCTCACCAGAGATAGCTCCTGTTTGTCAAGAACCAACGTGTTGTTAACCCAAACACTCTGATGCTGCAAGCCACCAGTCTGTACTGCTTAAATATTACACTTCTCTCCTGATCAGTGTCAGCTAAAATAGCTATTCATAAAGTAGCAGCACTAACACAATGCCTCAGAGGTTTCACTGCAAGAGCTGCTGTGCCAGCTAGAGACAAAAGATAATGTCTGTGCCAAAGTTTTATGTCCCTGGTTATCTACAAAACATGCAAAGGAAGAAGGGAAAATAAGCACAGACAGTAAGTTCTTCACAGAAGGCAGAAACCATCATGTTTAGCTACAGTCACTGACAGCCATTATCTTTCCTAAGTTGCCTATAAAATCTCAAGAAGTAGATGAGGACTATGCAAACTTGCAACATTAAGTCCCATTTCTGCCAAAACAGATGCACCACAATTAACATTCTGCACCGTTGCTGCCTTACAATAACAAACTGTCAGTAATACCACAGCTATTGTTTCCCATGCAGCTTCCTTTCACTTAGCACTGCCCTCCACAGCCTACATTTCTTTGCGTGGGTAGGAAGACAACTGAGTCATCTAGTCTTCCAGAAGCCTCCAGTTTCTCTTGTGCCTTCCATTTTCCTCTACTTATGAGAAAGAATAAGATCTCCTAGCTACGCTCACTCCAAGTTTCAGTAATTGTTCTCCAGGTATTGCTGTCAGAATGTTAGAAAGGAAAAGGACTTACAAAGAACTGTATCACAAACATGGAATAGTTTTCATGTGTCAGAGCTGATAAGAGATTGTGATCAATCATAAAAATAAACAGTCCTAGATATCTGCTGCTGGAGTGCTGCAGTCCGACTGCTGCTGTATTTCTGAAACTGCAGCAACAAACCCTTCCAGAGGCTGCCTAAAGAAATTTTATTTCTGCCTATTTGATTCTGGTTGAAAATACATGAAAAAAAAACTAGTCTACTTAAGTCAAACTCAAGTACTTTGTCATTGCCTGTTAACATACTTAACGTGGTTAGAAAAAAAAGGTAAAATGCAATCACTGTAAGGTCTTCTTGCTAATCCCAGTAACTGTACCCAACTAGCAGCAAACATGAAAGCAGTTAAAAACAAGTCAAGCCATCAAAACATTTCTTTATCAATAGGGCTAATGTGCGATATTTAAAGATTTTTCATTCTTTTTTAGCCCTACAAAGCTCTTGCCATTCAGTGACAAAGCCTGCATGAGTCACCCCTGCTCAGACATAGGCAGAATTGTTCATCCATAAGCAGCTTCACTTGCTGCAAAAGCAGCTGTTTGTTCATCTCTTGCCAGAAGTAAGGTTGACGTAGACCAGCTGGGCAGGATGCCCTCCCTCACTTTGGAAAAGCAGAGAGAAGAATGCAGAGGAAGAATGTAAGAACAAGCAAATTATTATAGTTCTTTGGTTTTTTTATATACCATGTATTATTTGGACTTTAGTGCCTGAAGTAACCCAACCACCAGTACAGGAGAACTGATGAGCAAAACAGAATGGCTTCAGGAACAAGTGTAGAATGTTATCACCAAAGTTGGAAGAGAGAAAAATCTGACATAGGAGGGAAGCATTAAACCCCTCAGAGAGATGGCAACATTTTTTTTTTTAGGCACTTCAAAATGTGTAACCTGCCTTCAAAATAAGCTCTATTTCTCATTTACTAGTAAAGTAAAGAATGTGTTCCAAAAATGAAAATCCCAGTCTAAATTAATCCCTGTCTGATGTAATTCCTGACCACCGCTCCCCACCCCCCTTTATTTAGTGATGCATTATTTTGCACATTTTGAACAGGGCCACAGTGGGCAGAATGACCCTTTTTGTATTCCATTCCTTATGAGAGTCATGCATTTAAATTCACTCTGACAATACAGATATCAGAATGACAACCAGCTACTATCACATTAATTTGTAAGGCATGTTTGAACAAAGCCACTTCAAGCACAAAAAAGTAGATTCTGTATTACCAACATCATGTATTTAGAAGGAGTTGGAATAAGTACATAACCTTGATATTTAAGTATGCTTTAATTGTACTACCTTTGTGTTCTGTCTGGATTAACAAACATTTGTTACCAATTCAGGACTGGCATGGCAAAGGCTGTACTGGTTCTGCAGAACTGGCACTGCTTTTAATGCTGCAGTGTAATTCAAACAGTAGACGAACAAAAAGTTCCTGGGGAATCCTTTGAAGACTTGAGCAAGTTGCACTGAATGTTATGCACGGGACAAATGCAGGCCTCATATGCCATTTCAACAACTCCATTCGCATTTCTAAAGATCTTTGAGACAAACAGTGCATAAAGCTGCTTTATCATAAAATACTTAGGTTTGAAATAAAATAAAATGGAAAGAACAAAACTAACCTGATCAATTGAAAGAAAAGAGCTCTTATTCACTTTTTTATATCCTGTAACTTTAAAGTGGTATTTGAAGAGAAAGTTATCATTCCATGTTTCACTTTTTACTTGCGAACTGACTCAACTGGTCTCAAATTCAACCTTTCACTAGTTTGATCTCTGAAGGTACTTCTGCATATGCTCCAGCTGTGAATGTTACACACATTTGGCATGAGTTTAAATATTTCAATTAACAGAGACAACAGGAGTTTGATTAATACCAAATGGCAGATTTTGAGCAATGTTCCACATAACTTGCTAAATTTAGCAATAAAATAAATTAGTTATGTAACAGGACGAGAGCGTTGCACTAAGCTAAATATACATTTTTTTAATGACCTGCTCCATATTTTTGTAGGGAAAAATATGCCTTCCTGGTTTTATCATCTACTAATATCTTCCATTTTCATTGCAGTGAAAAATATCACATGCTGAAGATGAAATGCTTATGCATGTAAGAGGAAATATCACTAATAAAATATATTTAAAAAATAACCCTGAGATTATTAAAGCAAGGCTGGGTGCAATATTTATAATTAAGGACAAGTGAGTAAAAGCAGTAAATCAAAATATCTAATGAGCTGCATTTACTGCTCTCTTATATAGGCTTCTTTTGTTTGACTGTACTGAGCATTTATTGAGCATATATCCAAATGTTCTAGAAGTTCTCTAACCCATTGTTTTGATTTAGTTCTTTGTTTTCCTAAGAAGCTAATGCAAAACTCCAGTCCTGTTTACATATTCCAGTCAATTTAGTGATAAATTAAGTTTATAATACCTTATTGTCCCCTTGTACTTCCCCGAGTCTCTGCTGAAGCTCCCTAATCTCTTGTCCAAGATGTTTATTTTGATCTTGAGCCTCACTCAGCAGTTGAGTAAGATTTGCCTAGAAAAAAAGCAAGTATCAGTCAAAAGTTAGTGCCTATGGAGATAAGTGCAAGTGGTAATTGCAAAGAAACACTAGGTTTAGCCCTTATCTGCCAACAATCTTTACTTTTATAGTTATTGGTATTCAGACTTCATGCTTCATTGGAGAGTCACCACGGTTCCTTCATCTTCAATAGCAGAAAATACATATAGCATGCACGCATTCACTTTTCCAGAACAGCACACAAAACCCAAACAAAATAAAATGAAAATATTTACACTAGTTCTGGCATCTTGGCTGGCACCAAGAGGAAAACATAGAGTACTTTGACAGTATTTATAGAAAGTTGCCAAAATTATAGTTTTAAACTTACATGCAATTAGACAAATGGCATAGCTGAGAAATAATTATGATCTAATTATGTTCTTTAATAGTCTTTAAAGCAGATTCCTATTCAATAAGGCAGAGCCATTCAGAGTCACTGCCCCTGTTTGGAGCTGCACCACAGATACCTAATGGCACAAAACTTCAGACATGGCCTGATTCGTGGTCTTAGCATAGAGACTTCATAAAGAGCAGAAATGAAAGCTAGAGATTAATTCACCTGGAGGCAGGGAAGCTTCCCAAATAAGTCAAAAGCCCATCATGCACGTTAAGGTGAGCAATCTGGTATATAATTTCATAATTCCATCTGCTTGATAGCTAACCAAAAAACAAGCAATATTCTTCTTTCCTAAGATATCTGAAAAGGAGCAAATACTACCAACAAATTTTTTGCCTAAAAATAACTCAGAAATACACAAATATTGACTTCACACAGGGAAAGTCTATCAAAATGACATCTCTTCTAAGAGCATTATAATCGTAGCAGCTAATACGCAGCCTTTAAAGACATCCCCTGTGCCAGCTAGGTATGTCATCTATTGTCATAGATCTGAAGGATATAAAAAGAAATGGAATGAGAATTTTCAGCTTCTCTGAGGCAACATTTCTAAATTAGCCCTATACAGAGTCTCTGGATTTGAGGTCAGTGCATCAAATGACTGTTCCTTGTTCTCTCTGAATATTTAAGTTCAGTTTTAGCGTCCTTACTTGTTGCTCTTTTTATTCCCTCATTTCTCTATTATTATATCTCTTTATTTTTTGGTCCTGCTTTTTTACCTTGTCAGTTTCATTACTAGGCAGTCTCATAGGAATTGGTCTTTCCCTTTAAAACCTCTAATCTATTGAACCAACACAGTTGCCACCCCTGCAATCTCTCTGTTTACTAAATGCTATTTCCACACCTCCTGTTTTATATTTAAGTCAACTACTAACACGAATATAGCTATGCATGCATCTGATATTTCCAGGATTAGACTATTAAACCGGGACTTTTGTACAGTGGCATACAAGGAAGCTGGCTCCAAACTCCAGCTGGCCTAAAATAGCAATACCTTCTAACTTTTAAACAGGAAAAATAACTCAAGATAGTGATATCTCCTACTAGATTCAATGATTCAAGACTGATTCACTGCTATCATTTCGACCCTTCTGTTCCTCTGAGACCAAAGGTTCAGAAGAGAGTAACTTTTCCACAATTCTGGAATAGATTAAAGCATTTTTTAAATTACTGATAAGCCGAAAGTCTGCAAATAAAATAATGTGAGAAAAGAGCGTAATTGTAAAAACTGTAAATATCCATCTGCAGGGCCAATATTACCTACTCATCATTTTATTTTCAAGACAACAATCACTTAAGGAACATAAATGCTCCTCAAATATGCTTTGGTATTTCTTTTCCTATGCGTTAAACAAATGAGTAAAAGTCATTTATGTACTGAATGAACCAAGGGGCTTCAGATCACATTCAGTCAATGGTTCTGATAGGTATTTCTTAATGACTGCTTAGAAGAAATAAAACAAAAACCCTATGCTTCTATGAAATTGTATTTAATCTGAAGTACCCACAGCTTATGCTCAGATGATTTTTAATCAACTGAATCCAATCAGTAAAGCGAACCAGTTGAAAGGAACACTATTTGCACAAATGTCCCTGAAAAAAGAAAATTCTATCTATAAAGTCCCTTTTTATGACGAGTCTGAACAACTCCTGACACTGCAACAGCTATTTCAACACCAGGGAGGACCTCAGTCTCACTAATCTGTCCTTATGGCTACAACACCAGGACTCTAGCAGTCAGTAGTCAGGACCCAGCTTCCAGTAAGTCCAGGAAATGCATTACCATGCTTATACTAAATCTTCCTGCTCAGATTTCTTTCCCCTAAAACCATTTCTTCTGCAGCGTGACTGTATGCTGAATTTTATTTTTCAGCCATATAAATGACTTAACATGACAAAAACCTTTCTACTTGAGACAGGTATTTTGGAAGAAACTGTAAACGAAGAATTTTAGACACCAAAATAAAACAGCTTCATTTAAGCATACTAAGAGCATTACAATGAGCTAAGTATAGACCTGTTCCTTAATGCAAAGCTTCTATTATACTGGTGTTAGACTAAAACAACTGAGCTATGTCACAGGAGCAGTCTCTAGCAATTACTCATTTCCCTGGCTTAGAGGTACCATACAACATGTAATTTAGATTGTTCCCTGTTTTAAAGGTTTTGGCAAGAACTCATTAAAGCTCCGTTAAATGTGGGTAGAAGGAGAATTATTTGATTTTCAGGTGCTCTGCTGGGCTTCAAGAGAGCCAGCCAAGAAGATACTTTGAACAACACCTGGACTTGGTACCAGTACTTTGGCACACAGAAGAGAACATACCATATGGTTGAAAGATGATAAAATTAACAATGGAGGACCTCTAAGAATATATTTTATGAAGAAAAGGGAGAAATAGTAATGCAAGGAAGGAGAAAGGTGATTCATTTTTCCAACTGGCAACTTCTTCTCAATATTCATAGAACACACACAGAATTCACTTAGAAATTCAAGACAAGTTACTTTAGCAGGGAAGCTAAAGTTTGTTTCATTTACCTGCATAACAGAACTCTCAAAAAATTAGTCAAATTCAGCTTTCCTACTGTCAGTTTCTTCAACAGTTTGATGCTAAGTGAAAACTTAAAAAGAATCCTGTAAACTGCCAGAGATTTCACTTCTTTCACTCACGCTACTCAAAGCTGTGTCTTTGAATGATGTGGATAGATTTATACACTGTGGTTAAAGGAAGAGAATCATGGAATGGCTTGCGTGGAAGGGACTTGCATGGAATGGCTTGTGTGGAAGGATCATCAAATTCCAATCCCCCTGCCACAAGCTGCTAGATCAAGTACTAGATCAGACTGCCCAGGGTCCCACCCAATCTGGCATTAAACCCGTCCAGGGATGGGGCATTCACAGTCTCTCTGGACAGCCCGTTCAGCACCTCACCACTCTCAGTAAAAAAACTTCTCCCTGACTTCTAACCTAAACCTCTCTTCCTTTAGTTCAAAGCCATTCCCCCTTGTACTACTACTACCTACCCATGTAAAAAGTTGATTTTCCTCATGTATATAAACTCCTTTTAAATACTGGAAGGCTGCAAAGAGGTCTCCCGGCAGCCTTCTCTTTTCCAGACTGAACAAGCCCAGTTCCTTCAGTCTTCTTAGGAGAGGTGCTCTAGCCCTTGAATTCTTTCCTGTGTTGGGTGTCCTAGACTTGGACAAAGAACTCCAACCGGGGCCTCATGAGGGCAGAATAGGGGGGAACAATCACATCCCTCACCCAGGGAAAGGGAAAGATGCAGAGGTCTGTATCGTTCCGCAGCCTCATCTTTTCTTGCCTCTGCAACAACCCAAAACAGGAAACCGTCCTCTCTCAATGCAGCCACTTGTTTTTCTAATTAACAAAGAGCATTTCATTCAAATATATCAGAAAATCTTTCCAGAGCCCGATCCACCCTTAGTGTCAGCTTGGGGTATACTTGAGCCTCCACAGCGTTCTTCTACATGTCTGCTACAGGAAGCATGCCTGTATATTTCAGCACAGTTCAACCCCACATTATAGTACTGGACAAAAGAATCTATGCCAAAATTGCTTTTTCTGCTAACCAAAAGCAAGTGCAACATATGGCAAAGATCCCACTAGAAGCTGAGAGAAAAAGTGTGATGTGGGAGTGCCCACTGGGAAGTGCCTCCTTTTTTTAGCAAGGAAAAAAAAAAAAAGCAACACAGAGCAGACAAAAAAGATTCACTGGGATGGGATTGTGAAGCTTTTCCACTTAGACTTCTGCTAAAATTCTCAAGAATATTTTGAGGATAGAAGGTTGAAGAGAGCCTTACTTTCAGCCACGGACAAACATCTGAAACTACTGACAAAAATACCTATAAATATGAATTTACTAATGCAAGTCAGTTGTCAGACAGCAAGAGATCTTTGCTCGTTACTGACCCACAGAATTTGAACTGATGACCTTAAAGAAAAACTATAAATAACATGGAACTGCAAACAGTCATCTCTGGCATTACACACTACCCTTGGATTTGGATTCTTCAACAATTTTGCAAATCTAGCTACACATTCACAGTGTTATTTTTCTTCACATCACTTTAAAAAATGATGGATAGTAACACAGGCTTTAATATACCTCTCAATCCTCTTGCACATAAATCTTATCTGACATTTAAAAAAAATAAAAAACTTCCTGCCTTTAGATGCTGTCTGAAAAAGTAATTTGTTAAGGGGAAGAGAACTTCCAAAATACCTTTACAGTTAAAAAAAATATTTCAAAATACAAACAGGTATTATTTCTATACCACAGCTTCCAGTCTTTTGTTTTTTTCAGCCACACCTTCAAACAAAGAACACTGAGTTCTTTGAGTTCCTAGGACAGGTGGAAAAAAAGCGTGATGAAACATTAAGCACACTTGATTGGTGTGACTGATAGCAAATTTAATTGCAGTTTCTCCTGCAGTGCTTTTATATGATTGCAGTGGCTGAATTAATACAGAAAAACCTGTTTTGCTTACCAACTACTACTGTTCACCTACAGTTTCCTTACAATAAAGAAGCAAAAATCATCTTTCTTTTTAAGTTGAAAGATTATGCGCAAAAGACTTTCACATTTATACGTCCTAGGCACATTAAATTCACAAAATGGGTCATATTTCCCCAAGAAAAACAACAGCAAAAGTCAAAGCCTTGCCAAGCAGTCGAAAAGAAGGAACACCTCTCTTCTTCTGACTATACGCACTTTGAGAACCAGGAAGGAATCCCACCACAGAAGCAAACCAGTCAAAACTTGACAGGGCTTTGCAGAACAAGAAAAACTTGCTAACATTCATATACTTACAAGATACTCAGCACTCTTGCTTATAAAGCTGTTTTTATTGAGTTGTTTAATAAAACCAGAAAGCCATTCTATCGCTAGGCATATAAGCCAAATACTCCTACCCTCCTTTACAATGAGTTTTCTGTGTGTTAGCTTAGCACAGTGTTACACAGGATCAAACAGCACATAGCCAAACTTAAGGCACACGCTGAAGACTGACAAAGAAAGAAAGAAATGTTACCATCAACTACAGACTCTTAAGAGGACAGTTTTTCCAAAGCAACTTGCTAACATACATCATAAGCAGCAGGTGTTAGTATTAACTTGTAAAGCCTTTCTTGTTGCCCTTGGCATCTCTGGGCAGATTCAATTCCATGTGGGATTCGTAACTTCCCCAATTCCATCCCAGCTGTTTATACAGTGCACCTGTACTCCCTCCCAGGTTACCTGTCCATGCTGTCACTTTCTGTAGGCTTTCCTTTTGTGATTGAGTTTGTCCAGGAGCAACTTCTTCATCCACGAAGGTCTTCTGGTATTTGTGTCTGACTTCCTTTGTGTTAGGATGCATCATGGGACCACTCAGATCCCTGAAGATGCCAAAGTGTGCTCTCCCAAAACCTCACCTCTCAAACATCATGAGAAGTTAATTGGCAGAGATTTCTTCAGTGTCAAGTTTCAGCAGCATGCTTCAGTTCCCTCATACTTCATACAGGCAAAAGTAGGGCATCAGTTTTTTGTTGACAGCAGATGAACGTATTCAAAGAGAAATGATTGATTTTTACTTATACAAAGACTGCCATACTAGGGCAGAAGATTGTTTCATTGGTTTAACAAAAATGGCTGCTTTGAGACTCTAGGGACCTAAACTTTGTCATAATGCAGACAAAGAAAGAATCAAAATCTCTTAAACACATTGAGTGCCCTGACTAATTAAAAGACTATTTATCAAGAGTATTCAGGTGCAGAGGTGGGACAAGTATCTTTATTCCATCAAGGTAAGACACAGCAATCAGAAGAGCAGAGCACATGATAAACATCAGATCTGAACAACACTCAAAATTTTAAAGAGCGACAGTCACATCTGTTAGAATCAGCATTTCGTCTCTCCAAGCCTCATGCTCACTGCAAAATCTACAGGTGGAAGACATCAGTGTCATTTCAAAAAACATAATTCACAGCATGTTCAGGAAATCCTTGATTTTGCATACATGCAGAAAACAAAATCTCTTCCCTGACTATACTCTCACATTTTGAAATCCATGGGAATATTGTTCTCTCAAGTGTCACAAAGGCAAGTGATCTCACTGTTCTGCACCTGCTGCCTCACGCTGTGGCAGTCAAACATGCACCTACAAACCACAGCAAAGCACACAGGTCTCAATCTGGCACATGCATAATGTTTTTCATCTTCAAACCCTCTGAACAAAGGAGGAAATCACATTAATCTTCACAGCACTCATGAGAGATAAATACAAAATGATTGCTTACCCCGTACGGTGCTTTATCTGAAGATTTTATCTCACAGGACTCTGAACGCAGCTTTTGTGCCTTAGCACAAGGCTAGCAAAACTTCCTGAATTCATTAATGAAAAATAGTCACAGTAATCATTTTTTTTCCAACGACGTCAAAAACGGTCATGAGGCAATCCCTGAAGTTTGTTTTGAAACTGCATTGACAGTTGAGTACATTAAGCTGGAAGCAGAAGTGAAAAGGACCAAAATGGGTCCATTTGCAGCATGTCACAACATATTTCTGTCTGGAACCTCCAGCCTTTCTGATGTTCTGCTTGGCTCTAAATGCCACACTCATGAATTTATACATTAACAGAAGTCAAGCTGTCTAAACAAAGTCTCAGTGAGTGGCTAATGTGTTTCCAAGATGTCAATCTTGGCTGAAGCAGTAAGAGTTTTGGCTTGAATTAATCACTTTGACATCTATGGATACCTATAACAGGGTCAAATGCCATGCATGACTTTCAGGGAAGAGGCACACAAGTTCTTGATGAGCTTTCTGATCTGGCAAAGAGATTAACTGGAAAGCTGTGCTTTGTGGTACGATTATGTCACCATTAAGTCATGAGACTCCTAATAGCAAGGGTGTTGTTAGCATAGGACTCTCATCAAGGCTCTACAGCTGCTTGGAAAGCACTGGACCCACTTGCCTAAAAGAGAACTGATAGAGAAGAGAGAATGAGTACTAAACAAACATGCAAGGAAGATGCACTAGGATGATTAAGGAGTTGGAGCATCTTTTATGCTCATGTGAGGAAAGGATGAGAGACTTGGAACTATTCAGCCTGGAGGAGGCTCAGGCAGGATCCCATCAATGTCTGCAAATACATGACAGAGGAAATGAAGAAAAAGGAGCCAGAACTAATGAACACAATTTAAAATGTGAATTTCTACCCAAACACAAAACCTGTGAGACACTGGAGCAGGGTGCCCAGAGAGTCTGTGGAATCTCAGTCCCTTGAAGATATTCAAAACCCAGCTGGACAGGGCCCTGGGCAAGCTGCTTTAGCTGACCCTGCTTGAGCAGGGGGTTGAACCAGATGATCAAGGGGTGACTTCCCACCTCAACCATTCTGATTCTGAGATGTTTAGTCCAATTTAATTTGCAACTTTGCATATTTAAAATACAAACATAAAACCTCACCAGAGAACACACGCATTGAAGCTTTACTCTTGACACACAACAACAAAGCTTCTCTCAGACTAAAGTTATACCAAAAATTTAAACAATGTGGAAGACAACAGTAATCACTGTAAATCAAGCTAGAAATCCCACTGGTCTTTTTTTCTTTAACTTTTCCAGCAATGCTACACTGCCCAACAGATTCCTAGTATTTGTCATAAAATGTCAATGTCATCAAAATGTTCTGTATCACAGCAAATGCAAATAAATGTATATAAAATGCATATCACTGCAGAGAGGGAGATTTTCAACAACAGAGGCTCTGCAGGCAGACTAATATTTTAACATGCTTTTAAAATAGGAAATGTCTACTGTTTACGATCTCTGGTGAACTCTAACATCAAAAATCAACTCTTCATTATTCCTACCTTCCTGAAACATTTCATTACACCATTATTTATCCAAAAATTACTCCTGACATCACAAAACTACATTACCTTCAGCTGCAGCACTTAATACTGAATGTTTGGTGTAAAGAGGGGCCAAGAACACATTTATAGCTCATAGGCTGTGATAGCACTACTAGTGGTAAAACACCTACTGTGAGAGAAGAGATTACAGCAACACAATTTCTCGTTCCCACTGCTGCTGCTTGGCAGAATGGTACACATCTAGATTATGACAGAAATGTGTACCATCACACACACATGGCCTCAAGAGGGAAAATACTGCAGAGTGTTGCATGTAATGATACCTTTTAAATGAAACCAGTCCATATGTGCTTGCTGATTGAAATTGCCCAGTTACATGAGATCTCCATTCAAGAGAACTCTGTGCTGTGACAAATGAAAAAAGAATGCTATTGAAGAAAAGATGTTTTAAGAAGTCACAAAGCAGAAGAAAGGTGAAAAATGAAGAAACGGAGAAGAGAGTAGCAAATCCAACCCAACTATTACTGTTAGCATTGCAGACTGAAGTTTTCAACAATAATTTTTCATTTGCAATACAGAAACATAACAGGCAGCAAATTGTTCAGCATGTGATGTTTTCATCTCACTCCTGACTGCAAGAACAGTATGTACTGTTGTGTCACACAAAATTCATTACAGGATCAGGATCTTTTATGAAGTGACTGCAGTAACAAACTTCTCCCAGCACATAGCTAGATTTTCTGGGTAAAAAAGGGAATGGAAAAGTCCAAAAGAGCACAGAGAAGTTAACTCTTTCTTGAGTAAGAAAAGGTACTCAAATAAATGCATTTACAGTAACAGTAGAAAAAATACAACTTTCTTTTATTATGCTTTGGTGCATTTCTCAAAGTAAAAGTATTCTCTTCCTGAGAAAGGT
The DNA here is from genome assembly GCF_951394365.1 of Tetrao urogallus. NCBI lineage: Eukaryota > Metazoa > Chordata > Aves > Galliformes > Phasianidae > Tetrao > Tetrao urogallus. The sequence continues at coordinate 53,686,683 of NC_136817.1, read as the reverse complement.
TGCCCTGACTACTCCAGATCAAACACCTTGTGTGTTATAGACAACTTCCTGAGAAAACAAAAACTCAAGAAGGGAGCTAACAGCCTATTAATATACAGGTTATAATACATATTGTCCTTCGGGGAGACATCAAAAATGACCGCATCTGAGAACAAGATTTTCTTTCTTCCTCATCTAACATGAATACATCATTTCTTCAGAGAAAAGGACTCCTGGCTAGATTAAATGACTTTCCAAGCACCATGATGAAATTTGCCAAAACTTAACATAGCCACAGCATCCGAATTCAGAATAAATTCTACCAGTATTTTAAAAACAAGCATCAGCTTTATTTGTTTTAAAAAAATGTAAGAGGAATTAGAACAGCGTCTATGGGATGCTGCCAAGTCTCCCTTCCTATTCATCTCTGTAATGACCCATATACTACATTGCTGATTTTATTTTTTTTCATTTTATTGTATATTCTTCAATCCCAATTTGAGTAGTGACAATGCTCAAACCCACATCTGGTCATAAAGTTTCATTAGAACTGTGTTAATAGAATTTAAACAAATTATGCAAAATAACAAGCATGTTAAATGGTTCTGCACTGAGACACTGACTTCTCAGCAGCTATTTGTTTAAGTGCATGAAGGAGTAATTACATTGCCTCTGAAAGTTTACTTTAAAACAACCAAAACTCTATGACACTAAAATTTTAATAAAATAGCAAGAAATACATTCAAACTCCAAGGGAAAGGATGATCAATAAAAATTCTGCCACTGATACCCATGCAATATCCATGGTTCAAGCAATCCAAGTCTGAGACTTTCGAGACTAGCAATTACATGAACAACTTTTGTCCTTTTGGATACTTTTATCTTCTCACATATTTTCCTATGGGCATTATTTTTTTTTTTTTCTAAAAGTTAAGATAATATCAGGGTGTGACAAACAACATCCTGCAATAGGGACACTGATTAGAGATTTCTGGGGAAAAAAAAAAAAAGATTTTCAAGGGAACCATAAAATCCAATTACTGTTGTTCTTACCACTTATAACCCATAGAACTCAAATGACTTGGGAGAGTACCTAATGGAAAACAGTACCCACAACAACAAAATAACAATTATAGGATGCAGAAAACGCATTCCCAATCTGATTCTGAAGTATGAAAAGTTCAGCCATGAACTCATTTTAGAACTCAGTGCAAGAAAGATAAACAAGAACAAAGTCACATTTCTGTACACTGCCCAGATTCAGTCTCTGGTGAACATAAAAGCAATAACCATATATTCTAATTAATGATATTTCAGGATTAAACGTTTAGAACAAAGCAAAAGATGTCTGAATTTATAACTTGACTGTTCAGTTTGCAGAAATGTTTGCTTTTTACCAGATTCCATAGCTAGCATTTTCACACTTTTGCAAAAAACTTTCGAAGCAGATAAGTAATGTCAAACAAAAAATAAATCCTACCTGTTTCCTCTTTTCAGGGGGAAGGGATGGATCTCCATCCTACAAATAAACAGATGTTATTGGCAAATTACTTCTTAAGCTTTGAGTCTCACTTCTTAATACATAATTTTAAGTAATTTTTTTTTAATTGTTTCAAAAATACTGCATCTTGATTAACACCAGTAATGTTCATTTCACCTTACATTTTTTTCTAAGGCTGAATATTTTTTTGTCTTTCTAAAACAGCAGGTCATTACAAATTTATTTTGCATTGTTTTTCATAACGGTACATTAAGTTGCTGTGGAATAATAATACTGCAGTCAGTTTTTAAATGGAGTTATGACTGAAACTAATTTTCTCCAAGCACAAACTGTCTTACTGTGTCTCATATAACAGCCACTACCTCATCGGTGCGGAACAAATGAGTAATAATATGATCAGGACTGTACAACTGCAGGGCTACTATAAACAAGTACCTAAATGCTTTCTACAACATTCATTATAGAATGCTTTTGATATTCAAGTTGCTTCTTGTCCCCTACTCATGTGGTGTACAATAAGAACAACCTACAATCAGCTCCCGGTACTTCTTTTTCAGGGACTGATGTCGTTCTCGAAGCTGGTTGGCCATGAGCTTATACTGGTCTCTTTCCTGTTGACAAGTGTCCAGCTCTTTGGAGAGGATCAGCAGCGCCTCCTTTTTACTTTCGAGCTTCCTCTTGCACACCAGGTACTGCAGAGGAGAAAAAACAACATGAATCTTTCCAGTCACTCCTACCCCAGCCAGTACTAGATTCAACAGTCTCCAGTTTTTCACGGAGAAGATGGAAGACAACTCACTGCACAGAATGAAACTCTGTTACAAATCTTCTTAGCTTATTGTTAATCACTGAAAAGAAATTCGTTATTTCAGAATCATGAAAATCCATTTGCAAGGCCACATGCTCTCCTGACTACCGTGAGCTACAAAATTTAGCAATTCATATTTCCACTCTTTTCCCTCATACATAATAGAATGAGAAGTCTCACATTTTGGCCTGAAAGCCCAGGAAGGTTGCTGGAAGAAGCAGCCTTTGCAAACGCCCTTTTCTACTTGATTCCACAAGAGCCAGCTCTGCTAGCCACCAGCACTTCCTGCTTCGTTCTCTCTGCCCTCCCTCTTTTCCCCACTACCAGCAATGTCCTCTGGACTCACACTTCTCCCAGGCAACGAAAGAGGGCCCTGTTATGACCAAAAGAGCAGTACAAGTGCCTACCAAAAAGTACCTGAATCATTTTAGTGTGTACCCTATAAACACTGACAAAGGAAATTACTTCACAAGAATGTGAAATAATGCAGGAATATTGCAAGCATTTGAAAGGAGAGTGAAGATGCAAGTGAGACTTTCTCTCCTTTCACCACCTCTTACGTGTAGGGCTCATACACAAAGAGAAGCAGAGCTTACAAATCTCATTTCTTCTACATTTATCTACTTCACTGCATTTCCCTGTGGAGAGGAACATCTACAGCAACTGAATTTTACCTATCAGAAGCTTCAGGCAACTTCTTCGATTTAACACAGTGGTCAGTCAGCAGATTCTTCTCACCCACCTCCTGACACTACTCATTCTATGTAATATTTCTAATTCTGATGTTACTCACATGAAATCTGGCACTAAATACACTCTGACTGTGCTCTGCAAGAGACCAAATACCACAGCATTCATGAAAACAATTTATAGTTTCATTACGTACTCTGACAAGAACACTTTGTCATTACGGGCTCTTGCACAAAGCAAGAGCATCAGCACTTCCACACTCTTCAAGTCAATGCTGTTCTTTGGGATAAAAATCATCACCCATATGTAGAACTTACTTGGAACTGACTTTGTTAACCTCAATTTCAAGGAAATGAGAGAGGGAAAGGAGATTTTAGCACAGTACTACAGACAACATTTTCCAAAAACGGTAAATGCTTAGTTGCAAAAAAGACGAAAGGGAATGAGAAAAGCAATTCCAAGAAGGATTTGAACTCTCAAAAAGGACACTTCTACCTTGGATTAATTTTATTTCTGGCACTACTGAAGTTGAAATCCTGCCATAAATTTTCTGGATTATGATGCCTTCGCATCAACTTTACAAAGGCAACTGTAACTCTGTACTTATGTCCTTACTGATACCTTACACAAATGTCAAGTCCCCTGATAAAACATGGAAAGGCATCAGAAGCTAAACTTTAATATTGTCAGCAAAAGATTATAGTGACGTGGTAAACTGCCCTAAACTTGATAAAATCATTCTTTCACTTACAGTGAAATACTTGTCTTTGACAATCTATTTTCTCTTTTTCCAGCTTCATCTCATGCCTTAGTCAGTTCAAAAATACGCCTTCACTATATGCTTTGTAAATAAGTACAATCTGACACAGTAATTACAAACAACTCCCCCAGTCGCTTAAAAAACACAGAAGAAAGCAAAAACCCCAAACCCTGAACCAGCCCCATTCCTGCAAATGGCCACTCATGGGGTGCTGTGTGAAAGTCAGAAGCTCATCTGGACTGTGAGCTAGATCACAGAATCCTTACCAGGCAGGTAACATAGTGACAAACAAAACCTGCTTCTGCCACACTACGATGCACACCTTCAAGGCAAACCAGTGGGGCTTCACCTTTTACAGCAGCATTGGTGAGAAAAAGGAAACTCTCCATTATCTGTCATGCCAGCAGTGGCTGAACCCTAAGCAGGATGCAGAAACAGGAGTTCAGGACCTACATGAAAAGCGTAATCGTCTGCTCCTACCATAGAATAAGTTTTACCTTGGTTAATTAAATGCTGATGATAGACCTTATAGAAGAAAGTGGCCTGGCATCTCTTACTCTGGCTTTTACCATAAAAATCAGCATCTAGTGGGCTTTTTGAAACCATTTTTGTCTTCTGCATATATTGAGTTTCCCAAATAAGTGGCATAAAAATAGCAATAATATATAGTAATTTGTTTCCATGGGTTTGTGGTACAAGAAACAATAAAGTCACAGCATTCTTGTGGAATTTGATTATTCAGCAGAGCTATGTTTCCAATTCCAATTACCATTTTTGAAAGAAAAACAAATGATAAAAAGAAAGACCTCGAGGAAGTTATTCAATATGGATATGCTTCAGAATATATATTTTTTAAAAAAAAAAAGAAAGAAAAAATTTACTAAAGACCATAAGTTGACTTAACCAGTGTATAACAGATAAGAACTATACTTGCAGAAATAACTGAGTCCCATCAACAGTCTTCTACACATGAGCAAAGGCGTGCAGCCAAGCTGGTATGCTTTCAAAAGGAACGTAAGACTTCAAAAGTCTTTATGGAGCAATGCAAGCACTAAGAAAAAATTTCCAACACAGTCTGAGAAAAGGAATTCAACAAATGCTTCTGGCATTTGTACAAAGATTTCTTCCACTGCACTTGACAAAAGAAGGCAATGTCTCACATACAGCCTATCAGTGAGACAAACAAGTGCATTCTGTTATCTGCTGTAAGAATACGGTATATTCTTGTTGTTTTTTGTTTCCTTTTAATTGACATTTCAAAAGAATCTTTGAATTTAAAAAACAAAGTTAAACAAGAACCAGCTACTACGCTTTCAGTCTAAAAGCTACTGTGTACAACTTCTCGTATCTGTCTAGTGACTTTTATCTATATTCGCTGTTATCTGTAATAAAGCAAATTATAATTGCTACAAGGAAGATCATAATAATTAAAGGAAAATATATGACATCCTACATTACTGCCTGAACTGCTTTACAGCCAGATAACTACTTCAGAGAAATTGAGTAAAAAAAGACTAACATTACAGGAGAGTGGAGCTACTCCAAGGTGACTCTACATCAAACACTTACTATTTGTCCACTGCTATTTTTAGTGGTAGATCCGGACACATCTCATTAATGGCACCACAGACATGGTCTAAAAATCAAATGAAGCTGGGACAAGCTTGGGTCAAGGTTTTCAACCTCCTTTTTTCAAACAAACAAACACACCAAATTCCTATCATAAAATAAATTTGTACAAATTACTTGGCTATTTCATGGCAATTGGTGCCAAGAACAAAAATACCTGAGGCTAAAAGCAAAGATATTTTCTCCAAGATCTGCTTTGAAATCAGCGTGGCTCATACTTTACGTTCCCTGAACACTCCAGGATTTTGTGTCCTCCACACGCACGGGACACCATGAGGTACATGGGCCTGGAAATCCATCATTCACCACACTCTCAGAGAAACTGTAACCTCTATTCAACATCCTTTGGACAATAGATCCAACTACTAATTAACTGCCTTTAGTTTTATCAGATTTCACTTCAGTTTGCTCTTGCAGGCAAATTTGTTGCTCAAGTTACAAGTGGAAAAGCCCCAAAATGCACTGCAACATCACTGTCCGGGTTGTTTGCTGGACAGGTTTTGGTGATGTTGCTTCCCAGAAGTTGGAAGAGTTTAACCTGAAGTTATCTGGAAGAGCCAAGCACTCAAACTCAAAGCAATATGCAATTACTGGCCATTTGCCTCCCATCTCCTATAAAATCCAAAACAATGTACTTACCTTGGCTGTAACACACAGTACCAACTCCTGACCAGCACTTCCTCCTCTGGCTACCTCCTAACTTCTGGAGTTTGACACAAGTTTGTATCATTCACTGTAATGTAGGCAGCTTGCTCAGAATACCACATCTTGTCCTGGCGACAGTATTACACCAAATCAAAGCTTTTGATCCTTTAAGAATTAACATCAAGTCATCTCATTTGGTAACTCAGAATGCCTTCACAACGTGACCCAGCCCTATGTTTGCATACTAATATTTGCATTACAAACTTCACCATGTTTGTTCCCTAGTGTCCTTGTGACTAGGATTCTATGATTCTATGGTTCTATGACTATCTTAGTCCAAACTGCAACATGGAGACATGAGATGCAGACACTTGCTTTGCTGCCTGAAATGGCAGCAGGCAGGTGTCTAGCACTTCTCACAGTTACCAAGAACTATGGAAAAAAGTAAGTCACAGTGTAAGAACCTTCAGCATTTCCACTCCCTTTCCCAAAGGAGGAAGTCATTAATTACAGTGCCAACTCAATCACCCAGGGACCTCAGAGCATCCATTTCCCTCAATCTGTCCTGGTCTACAGTTGCTGGCATTTGCCCTTATTCTGAAAACCTCTAAGATAAGTGGTTCTAAACCCTGCACAATCCCCTCAGATGGGTTTGTTTAACTACACTTCACACCGTCTTTGAGAAGTCAGAAAATTAAAGATACATTGTAGTTATGAAAATCTCACTAATTTTCCTTCCTCTTCTCTTTAGTTTATTGTGCAGCAAAAAAGGCTAAGTTACAGGCAGGTTAAGTTTCTTACTCTTATTCAGAATTCACATCAGGAACACATGGCTATTTCAACCAGAACTACTGCTCAGTAGTTGTAGTTTGGATAAACCATTCCCCAAAACTATTCCTCCAAGTTTTAATCTGGCAATTATTAGGGAAAGAAGCTCAAGAGCACATTCCCTGTGCAGTGCCAAAGATCATACACAGTTAATAATCAAGAAGTAGCCTCTTGAGAATGACAAATTAAATGGAGACTAAATTTCTTCCAACTAATTTTAGGAAGCACAGTCATGCATGAGTAGCAGTAAATAGCATAAAGTAGATGCTACAGTATACGGGAGGTGACAAGGAAAAAGTACCATTTTGACGTTGGATTTAATTCTGAAAACTGGCAAATGCAAGAAAGGAGCCATCAGAAAGAAGGGAGGAGAGCCACTCTAACCTATGAGTATCCTAGGAAACCTGCTTGCTTTCAGTGGAAAACAGGGCCAAAAGTACACGTCCTCCAAGCAGTATGATGTCAGAACTGGTGCCGACTCTGAGGAAAGGCAGTGGCAGAGCAATCACTGACTTCAGTAGAAAGCACTGTAAAGACTGTACTGACAGAAGTCAGCAAGGACAGAGGTGGTCTTGCACACTATGCAAAAGTGTTTTTTCCCTATCGCAAATGATCTTCTGATACTGTTCAACTCATCTCACCACCCCGTGATCATGCTAATACTTATTTCTTTATCACTATTTCTGTCATCATCTCTAGATCACATGAATTCCAAGGCAGATAACATGAAAGTCAAGCAAAAACTGAAATCACTCTCCTCTGTAGCAGAACATTCAGAGTCAGAAGTTTCTACAACCAATCAAAACTACCTCACCTATCCTCGAACAGCATGCATACACCACAGCTTTCACTCCCATTAACAACATTTAGTTACGCTTCCTCTCATCCATACAGGGAAGAAAACTGAACCAGTAAGGAATTGACTTACTTGAGTTGTCTAAATTAGTAACTTAGCTTATCCATAAGTCAGACTGGGAAGTAAGCACGGACATTTAAAAATACTTAATAGCAAACAAACAGAACTCCACAATGAAGATTTTGGTGATCAAAATTATTTTCACAAACTCTTTTCAGTGAAGAGCCCTGTATAACATCTTACCATAACAGCTTTCTAGCGGTGCACTCAACCAAACAAGTAATATCAGCCAAACTACCTTTTCTTCATCTTCTTCCTGGTGGGACAGATATCTTGTTTGTATCATGGATTTTGGTGTGTTTTTTTGTTTTGTTTGTTTGTTTCCCAAATAAAGAAACATTCAAAAACACGTTCAAAGAAATGAGCCCTCCACTTGAGATAGTATTTTGAGATTTATTAAAATCACGTGGTTTTGGAGGATTTAGGTCACCAACCCATCTCAGTCCAGCCAGCAAGAAAGTTCTTGCTATGACATTTGTGTCAAACAAACAATTATTAACAGATATTAATTCTACAGCTTTACATTGTCTTTTAAATATCTTAAACATGGGCTATGCAGTAATGCAAATGGTAGACAAAAATCCAGACTTCAGGCAGACTTCTTGTATAATATAACAGAGTGCTTTACCTCTATGCATATTCACCCATGAAGAATTCTTGAACTCTGCTCAGGAGTGGGCAAAAATTACGTAGATTCTCACTCCTGTAGCTTGCTCTTTTGTATTTAGTTTTCAAGATGGAAAGAATGACTCCTTCTGTTCCTTCAGTTTTTGCAAAGTTGGCTTTTACCCAGCATGCCTTTCTATGTCAACCTATTCAAAGTTAATGACTATTCAAGGTACATATGGCACAAAGACTGTTGAGCCAGGTGCACACTATGCCTGAAAGGCTGTAGCACAAGTGGAAACCACTTGTAAGCACGGAGGCCAAACACATGCACGAAGCTGGTGATGAGCATTATAAAAGCAGTGAAAGAGATGTGAAAGAGCACACTGCAGAAGGCGCTAGAGTGGAACAAGAGAAAAAAAGACAAAAACAGTAAACACAGAAAAAGAAAACACTGAAATAAGCAAGCACTCCTTCTAATGAAGAATAAAGAGCCAAACTACAGAGATATACAATTGTGTGTACAAGTGTTTGTCTATACACCTATCTGTAAGGATCAAAACTGCACTCTGCCACTTTTCCTAACACCTGCAACACCAGACTTAAAAATCTTACAGTTGCTTTGACAAGTATTTCAACAGAAGTGCCTTACAGCTTTCAAATTTGGAGGACCAAGTGTGTGGAAATGAACAAGTATGTCACACTGATTTGAACCTACTGGCTTCTGGCCTTTTAGGTCAAGATTTTATATCCCACTCCGCGTTTTAACTGTCCATCAGCTGTGCGAGTGTGTTTGGTTAGAGCTACCAAGTCTCCTCCTGCCAGTGTTAAACCTTATGCTTTGACAGTGCCTCAAAATGCTTGTATAATGTGTACAAAACAAATTTTAAATTGCCTAACTGAAACTAAGAGCTCTGGAAACTAAGCTCTATATCTTACCCTGAAATTACATGTTGAGAAATTGGGTAAATCAGAAAAACAAATTACAATTTACTTAATAAGCCAGAGCCACTTTCTCACAGACCCCCAAGCATGTAAATGGGTAGATCACACAAAGTTAATCACAATAGTGGAAGAAGTATGAAGGCAGAAGAGAAACTGTATCACTGTCACTGTGTTCTACAGACTTCACATAGAAACAAAGCTTACAGCCTGCTGTAGGAACAGATAGAAGGGATGTCACTACATCTCTGTTTTTGAAAAACAAAAACAAGAAAACAACAGGAATTATATGCATGCTACAGTGTTTGCAGGAATGTAGCTTAGCACAGCCATTAAACTTTGCTACAATCAAGAAACTTTAAAACAAGTAAGTGTTCAATTTCTGGATTGAGTTTTTAGGTTAAATCATAACAGAAGTCAAAAAGTTCTACAGTAACTCTAGAGGCATTCAGAGCTGAGGACAGAGCTGTTTGCTTTGGAAACACCTTGTGAACTGTTAGTAGTTCTTACCCTTCCCTGACACACAATACTATCCCTGCCCACAAACAAAACTCCCATTTGGGAAGGGAGATGGCAGATGCAGTTCTGCACAACCACGTACTGAAAGTGTGTCTTTCACTTTCTTATGGGTTATCTTGTGCGTTTGAAAGCATGGTGTTATGGAAAGACTTCAGTTCTGAATGCAGCGCGCAATTCCGGCACTCATGAATTCTGAATTCATTGGGACACGTCAGGTTTGGCACTGAACACGTGCACCTTTGACAGGGCCTTAGGCCATGTTTAAAAGCACAGCAGAAGCAAAGCCCTCCAGAAAGAGCGGTTTACTTCTGCGGATGGTGCTCTGAAACAGTTAGGCTCTCATTTAGACACGAGCCTTTTGTGAAGGCAAAACCAAGTTTTGTTTGTTAGCTGTAAAAGTAAAATGGTATTTTCACGTTCTAAAGCAATTCCATAAATCAGAATGCCAAACTAGTCAGAACAGCATGGTATTGCCTACTGAATTGGCTTAACATTGACGATACTCCTTAAATGATCCTGGTGTCATGTCGGTTTGAGTCTGGTAACATCTCTCAGATGAACATGTGCACTTGTAGACATCGAAGAACTTTTAATATGGAAGCAGCACATAGCATTTGCTAATCTTTACCCTGAAAATCCACTTCTACCTGCATTAATGGCACCGTGGATGACAACACCCTGCCGTTTACGGTGCGAGCACTCTAAACGCTGAAGCGCCCGCTCCGTCCCGCCGTGCCCGCAGCCCGCAATGCCACGCTGGCGGCAGGGCTGCAGGTGCCGGACCTCCCGGCTTCTGTCAGCACGAGGCCTGAGGCCTCAGATCCGCCCGTCTGTCAAACCAACAGCAGCGGTGTCACCGGTGCGGACACACCGCCTTCCAGCGAGCGAACGGGAGTTAAGGCGGGCGAACCGAGCGGCAGGGCCGGCCACGAGACGGAGGAGGCAGCGCTGAGCGGGCTCACGCCGTGCAGCAGCGGCCGCACCCCGCCCCGCTCGGCCCTGCGCGGCTCAACCTCCCGCCCCGCGTCCCCATCGCTCCCCGGCTGGGGCCCGCAGCCGGAACTCCGCCGCACCGCGGCCCGCACCGCGGCCCGCCCCTCACCTGGCGGGGCCCCGCACCCTCCCGCCGCCTCACCTCGCTCACCAGCCCCTGCCAGTCGCTCTCGCTGCGGTGGGAGCTCATGGCTCCGGCCGGCGTACGGCGGCGAGCGGCTCCGCCCGCACCGGCGCGGCCTTCCGCCGAGCGGCCCGCGGGGAGAGGCGGGGCCTGGCCGGGCCGCGGAGCTGGGCCCGGGCCGCCTCCGCGCTCCGAAGGCGCAGTGCGCGGTCGGGCGCCGGGAGCGGCCTGGGCAAGGCACGGCCAGCCCCGCGTGGAAGGAGCGGCTCGAGGACCGCTGGTGTCACCGGCGGAAGCACGGCAGCCCGAGCGCGCTGGGGACGCGGTGCTCTCTGCTCGTCCGGGGGCCTCGGGGGCTCTACCTACCCTCATCTGAGCAGCGAACGCAGCTGCAGCGTAGTGCGTCCTCACAGACAAAATCCACCCAAGGCACGACCGCCTCAAAAATGCCTAAACTGGGAAATCCGGGTACGCTGTGGGGGAGAGGAATTGGATGGATCGAGAACCTCAGATCAAAACAAGTAAAAATCATAAAATGGCTTAGGTTGAAAGGGACCTTAAGGGCCATCAAATTCCAACCCCTGATGCGCACATGGCCATCTTCCGCTAGATTAGGCCGCATAAAGCTCCATCCAACCTGACCTTGAATAATTCTAGGGATGGGGCATCCACAGCTTCACTGGGCAACCAGTTCCAATGCCTCACCACCATCATACTGAATATTTTTTTCCCCAACATCTAATCTAAATCTGCCCTCTTCTAACTCAAAACAACTACCCCTTTTCCTATCATATCTGTCCACAAGGAAGAGTCCATTTTCTATCTTTCCCACAGGTCCTCTTTAAAATACTGGAAGGTTTCCACAAAGCTTTCTCTTCTCCTGGTGGAATAACCCCAACTCTCTCAGCCTGTCTTCATCAGAAAAGTTCTCCAGCTCTTTGATCATCTCCATGGCCCTCCTGGGAACTCACTCCAACAGATCCCTGTCCTGCTTATTTTGGGGTTCTCAGAGGTGAACACAGCACTCATGGTGATGTCTCACAGCAGTGGAGTGGAGGGGAAGGATCACCTCTCACCTTGCTGGCCGTGGTTCTTTCAGTGCAGCTCAGGATACATTTGGTTTTATGGGCTGCAACTGCACATTGCATCTTATATCAAGCTTTTCATCCACCAGTACCTCCAGCTCCTGATCTGCAGGACTGCGCTCTATCCACTCATCACCCAGCCTGTACTGATGTTTAGGATTGCCCCCCACAGTTATTCTTTGTTTTAAATAACACAATAAACAATCCAAGATGAAACAATAACACATATCACTCCTTACCACAGTATCTCCATTGTTAGGATGTTGTTTGTGGTTTGGCATCTAGTACCAGTGTCATTCTGTTCTCTGAAAGTTAGGAGTCCTTCTTTTACAACTTCACAGCCCTTCAAGCAGGTGACCCCTCAGTCTCAGCATGAATAGCATCATTTCTTGCCCTTTCCCTACACTTTCTTCTTCATCTTTCCTGTAGGTCCTCCTCAAATGCTGGAAGACTTTAAACACTGGACTGTCTCCCCAGTGCCTTCTTTAAACAAAATAACCCCAACTGTCTCAGCCCTTCCTAACTGCAGAGGTGCTCCAGCCCTTTCATCATTTTCATGGCCTTCTTCTGGACCTGCTTTTTTCTATTTCAGGTGAGTAATTAGCAGCCTATGTGGAAAGAAGCATAGGTCACATATAAACTCAGAGGAACTCTATTTGAATTAAATTAACAAGTCTAATAAATATCTACAGTTACCTGCATATACATATACTTTTGTAAATATATATATATATAAAAAAAAAATATATATATATATATATAAAAGATCAAAAGAGCTGCTAGCTTTGGTATGGAGCTGTAGTTTGATGGGGTATATGCAGGGTTCATACATTTTAGGTGCAAATTATAAATCAAACTTAGACATTTTCTCCAAATTATAGACCATTTTCTTCTAAATTAGCTTTTTGTCATCTCTAGGCATTCTGTAACTTCAGTGCTCTAGAGGGTACATTCATCTTTCCTCCTGTTCATATTTTTCTGTGGTCTGTTATTGCACACATTGTCATGTGTGCAATACATTGCAAGCCTGCACATCCTCTCAGGCTTCTCAGCAAACCCTGCTGAAAAAGAAAGCATGTCATTCTCACAGGCAAATAGCAAATAATGAAAATTACATGAAAAATAGCTATAATTTAAATGCAATGATTAGAATTGTTAATGGTATTAGAAACCCCATAATTTTCATATTATTGTAATAGTTAAAGCTTTACCATTACAAGCATAGTTGAATTCAACAATCTTTTTCCTAGCTTTAATTCTCATTTATGGAATGTGTCTCTGTTTTCTTGGTCTTGCAGTACTCCACACTCAGAATGCTCTTGCAGAAAGGGCTCTGCTTGTAAGATAACTCTCTAATAACCCTCATTTTTTGAGGGATGTCACTCATTTTAATCCCACAGCTGCTTGCAGTCTTAACAGACAAAAGTTTTCATTTTTATTGATGATAATTATTCAAATGAGAAGTAAATATTCATGAAAGAGAGGTTATAAATCGAAAGGAATTCTCAGCACTTCCAGCTCTTACGATTTTATCAAACATCTGATGAGAGCTTGTGTTTTTCAGAAAGCCCCAGCTCTTGGATGAGAATAACTAATTTCTTCTGAATTAAAAAGCAAGATTCAGGGGAATAAATAAAAAACAAGCTGAAGTATGTTTTGAATGGACTTAATAGGATAAGAAAGGAAATAAAAGAACACAAATATGTATTTTAAAATAATCACATTTGGTGCCTGATAATAAAGTCTTTTGGCAGCTTCTTCACCTTTTCCAATTCTCTCTGTTTTACCTACCAGTAAGTGCTACTTACTTTACTCACCACTGCAATGCTCCTACAGAACGGACCTGGCCAGGACGAGTTACTCTGCTGGACTATGAGCAGATATTCCTACCTCAAATCACACAAACAAGCCAAGAAAATGATTGAAAAGAAGTACTATCAACCCCAATTTAGAAAGAAGAAGCTGAAGAGAAAAGCAATTGTCTTGCCCAAGAAAAGCAAAAGTCTCAAACAGAACCAAGAAGCAGAATTGCAGATTTCAGGAGTACTGAAACATTCTGTTGCTTTGTCTCCACGTTACCTCCTTTGCTTTCCTTCTGTATGTGTTCATTAGATACACTGAGCTGCTTCTAGTGCTTCATCTCTTCCTTCTGCAACACTTTCCGTATGATCAAACTTCTTGGTATCTTGAGTTCATCTGTTTTTTAACCAGGTTACCTGGCTTCCACTTCTTTAAGTATTTTCTACATTTCATTGAGAAGGTTCCAGACTTTCTAAACAGTTTTATGCTTTATTTATTTATTTATTTATTTTTGGTGCGTGTGTGCTTGGACAAATTACACATTCAGAGCTGCATCCAAACTACTCTGGCTCTTTTATGCAATTTCTCAGGTAACCATCTCTAGGAGATTTCACCAACAGTTTTCACTTGCAGATGATTTAATCAACAATTTTAAAACACAACCTTCAGAAAGCTGTGTCTTTGTAAGACATAGGTAGAGAAAACAACCCTGTTTTTTTAGCCATGGATAAGCCAGTGAGTGGATCACTTCACATTTTGCTGCTTATTTTTGTCATCATTTCTCTACTGCACTAACATGATCATTACATTCATGTCCAGCTCTAAAGAAATATATGATCAAAAGAAGCGTGTAAATCCTTAAGATCTGGGCAAGCTTCGTAATTGAAATGTAATGAAAATGTGTAGTACTTGTCCCCTGAAGGATGATTCAGTCTGACTCTGCACAGATGTTTCAGGGTTCCATTTAATCAGGGTTTAAATACCTCTGAATGAGGCTCTAGCCTATCATAGATAAAACAGATATTTTAGTACCTTTGGTAATTTATAGCGGTGTTATTCTGGTTTGCATTCTTGTTGCATTCTGGATTAATACACACTCAAAGCCTCATGTGTGCATTTTGGAGGGAGCATCCCATGTTTAGGAGTGCGTTTATGTGCTCCCCAATTTTTTTATTTCCTTTGATTTTTGCCTTTCCTCATCAGAGGCTGCTTCTTGTCCATTTATATTCCAGATGCACCTTCTCAGTTTTCTCAGGTTCATTGCTGGTTTCACTATCCTGTATCAGCTCTGCTACTTCACATGCATGATCTGTCAGCAGGACAATATGATCTGCAGATCAGAAGCAGTTATTCATTTATGTTGAATCCTTTTGTGCCCAGTCAAGTCCGTGAAGGACACATCTTAGGCAAACAATAAAGGATCTTTAAAGTGATGGTGTTTCTTTTTTCTTCCTCAACAGTTTTGGTCCTTCACTCTATTATGTTATTTTGTATTTTAGCTGCTGAGTGTTACATTAAAATTGGAGACAGTTTCTTTTTTTCTGCTTTTACACGATTGTTAGCTGGAGCTACTGGATTCTGGAGTTCAGAGTTCAGTAGCTGCCTCCTCCAGAAAAAAAAAGAGAATTTGGGAGAAGAGACAGGATGACAAGACCTGACTGTGAATTGCAGAAGACAGCTCTAGGAAGGGTGAGGTCAGGCCGAAGGAGGGAAGGGAAAAAATACTGTATTACCTAAACCTTAGGAAATATGGGGTTCCTTGAAAAATAGCTGTTTGATTGCCTACTAGTTTGCTATGGTGAAATGTTCTGAAAAATGGGTAGAATTGTGGACAGAGGTATTTGGTCTGGCCTCTAGATACTGTCAGTTAACACCCACTGCACAGAACTGCTGGGCTCAAACGCTCTCTTGAATGGACATAATCCTGATGTGAACTTCAGTGAAATCCCATGGCAGCAGCAGGCTATGGATGAGCATGTGGAAGGTGCTGGGGAGAACCAGAATCCAACTCAACCAAGAAGGAATCAAGTTCCTTAAGAGCACATGTGAAATTAAACGATTAATAACTTAATGGATAGTTTTGCTAGTGATAGTAGATAGCTCTGTGAGGTTTATGAGTAAATTATTTTACTTTTACCAGCAGAATTCATGGCCCTTCTTTCCCTCGACATAAAAGTAAACTCAGTAGGAACTAGCAGTAAAGAAAAAAAAATACAAAAATTGAGGATCATATAGAATCATGGAATGGCTTGGGTCAGAAGGGACCTTAAAAATCATCTAATTCCAGCCCCCATCCGTGGGCATGGTTGCCACCTTGTTGTTATAATCAAATATAGACGTAGTGTAAATAAATTCTGTTCTCCCAGAGGCATCAAACTCCTCCTGTCAAGAGCCTCTCACTGCCCTCCTTATGCATTATTATTACTTCCCTTAAAATATCTTGCTACTGATGGCACTAGAAATGCAGTATAAGATCAGAGAAAATATTTTGTCAAGTGACTCAGACAGGCACAACTGATGGGTACCAAGGAAATGTGTACTGCATTTTATGTTCATCTAAGTGTGCTAGAAAAATTTAAGAAATAGTTCATTTTACTGAGGAATTCAGGTAGGGAATTAAGGCTACTTTCTGTTACTGTGAAATTGAAGAGTGCCCTAGTACTGTCATCAGATCTGACATATGAGTGGCTTTTCAGACTTGTAAGTTCATTTTTCAACCAGAGGAGTATATCAAATCCCAGAAAGCTGTCTGGCCATTTCAGAGACATTTATTGCTGTGACCACACACTCTTTGGCACAAAGACTATCACTTTCCACATGTGGTCAATATCCAGCAGACGGTAAGCAAAAAAAATGAGGTGGAGATCCTGCTCTTCCTAGTCATTAGGAGGGAATGAAGAAAGAAGGATGGCTGACAGAGAACACAAAAATAAAACTGAAACAGAACTTGTTAAAAATATCACAGCAAAATATTTTTCCATTTGAAAATGTCTATTTGAAAGAAAAAAATACGTATCAGTTTTAATACGCAATTTTTCTGGAGTCATGAGGAATTTCTTATCAAAGCTGACTACACACCTTAGAATGGATAATAATACCATGCAGAGCCACTAAGCTGAAGTTTGTGTGTTCTGTATTCAAATTCTGAAGACCTTTTATGGCTTCAACTTCAGTCATTTCTAGGGGAAGTTTCTTGAGCACTTTTATCTCTAGAAGCTTTACCAGTTTGGTGAAAGCAGTTCAGCGTCAAGCGAAGCAATGAGCTGAATCTTGGATTCCTATGTTTCAGATAAGGTCACAACTGGGGGGATACAACCTCTCTCTCTTCACATAAATATTTAGTTATTTAAAAAAGCAACAGCTTTAACAAAAGAAATTAAGGAATCTGTTTTTATGTTCCAGGTTTTAATCAAGCAGAAAGAAAAAACTACCATAATTCCTGTGTCACAGTATCCATGGGAGTGAATGCTGCTCTAAAATGATTGTGTCTTGTCTTCTCCCCTACTGCCTTCTTGTATTGATCATGCAGAATCAAGGCACTGGACAGACACCTGCTTTATTTTGTCTGTATTTTCTAATTGCTCTATGTTATAAAGCTTCATCTTACACCTCCTTAGCGGGGTGCTTACAAGCTCTTTTAAGCATACACTCCTCTTCTAGCCATTCTGGACAATATATACATATTATGCAACAGCTGTCAAGATAGTCCAGAATTTCACTTGGCTTTTACATTTTACTGATGAGTTTATGATCCTGTTAAATTCTTAGGTAACAAATGATTGGTTCAGTGAAACCAATCTTGAATTTATTCATTGCTGCTTGTCTTACCTTTGAATTTCATAACTTTTGCTTTTATTCTTGCCTCTTAAATGTTTATTTTTTAAGTGATCTCTTTCACCAAGACGGGTTTTGTTTTCTTCATGCTTTTTGGTCACTGAATCAATTGAAAATATAATCTCCTATTCTGAGTGGATAGTACCATTTATTTACTCACTCTTACAAATGGTGAAGGCACTAAACCAAGCAGAATCAATTTTGTACCACGCAGAACCTCTTAAACCTAGGTAAGGTAAGGTCAGAGAACTCTGATCTGTGTTTAGCAGTAGATAGAGATCATGGGCTGAAGTGGGTACTATCTCTGGTCATTACCTTGTGATCCAGAGGCAGTTTGGAGGAATAAATGAGTATTACAACAGCTTCTGAATCACAACTTTAAGCCAATCATACTGAAATAAATGAAAATTGATTTGAAATAATCTGCATATGCTATGCAGGTCTGTGGTATCTTTAGTTATCTGTTTTATATCTGCCTTTTTCTGCAAGTGGTATTCCCCACACCAGCCAACAGGAACGAAAGGGTATGGAGGTCTGTATCAGCAGTTTGGTCTGCTTGGCTGTATGTAGAGGTGGGGAGGCAAAGACTTGCAAGCCTCTGCTGAACAGGTCTGCTGTATGCTTTTGCCAACCTTTTGTTGATGAAGGGTTTTCTCTGCCTGAGACTTAGAAGTTTAGCTCAGGAGCCCCGCTGAGTTAAAGTATTTTTGCTTTACAGAAAAACATACATTTAAAGCCTGGAACAAATAAAATTAATTTGTGCTTTCTCCACTGGAGGTGGGGCCCAGAGGACCACTCTGCTCAACTTCAGGGCTAGAAGATGGGGAGAAACCTATTGTGGAACACCAGGTGCTATGGGGAGCCTAATTCCCACCCAAACTTTAAGACACCTGGCCTTTCTGCTTCAATAGAAGCAATCGCATTAGTGCCTGAAGAAGTGCATTGAGTAATGTGGCCCCTTGTTATCTCAGTGCTTGAGGGGGGATGGCAGGCAGCTCGCATATGAAGAATGAGACTTTGGTAGAATATCATCAGTTATTAAGAATCCCCTACGAGCTTGAAGTGTTTGCTCACAGTCAGTACAGTAGTCTTCTCAGTCTATCTCTACAATAAAGAGAAAAAATCCTCACATTAAGAAGAGATCAAAGCTTGGTTAAAGCATGTGGATGCTTTGCTGATGGCCAGCACTGAGTGCCCTCTAAGTCTTCACTATTTATAGCTTTCACTAACACACAGCACAATGTCATTTTTCTCAACTTCAGCGGTTGTGCTGATTCTGACACACCAGGAAAATGTATCTGTTTCAATTTGGAATTTAACAAGGTGCACAGATGGTGTTAAAAAGCAGGTAGAAGTGGTTAATCACCTGTGAATTTTAGGCATTTTTCTGCTATCCACAGAGGACTGTAGAAGTGCATTTAATGCACAAAATCCCCCACAGTGATTTGCATTTTTGAGGTTGTTTTTAGATCAATCACTCCAGCGAGGTTTGCGACTCTTCACTCCAAAGCTATGAAGACCTCCCCATGTCCACATTCCTATCACAACAAATGATTTGGGTCCTGCATCACGTGGCATTCAGTATTCATGTTCATGCACATCCGTACCTCACTGCACCCTGAATTGTTTCATTTTACTGACACCATCTGTTTCTTGTGCCTAAACCAATTTGTATTCCATTTCAGGAGTTGTCCCCTATGCTCTGCTTTCTGACCTTGTAAATCGATCTCCTGTACAGTATGTAACAAATACTTTCCTGAAATCTGGATGAATTATGTCAACAATTTCATCTTTATCAATTCAGCAGTGCATTGAAATGACCCTAATACATTTGTCATACATGATCTTCTTTTAACAGAACTACGCAGCTTTCCCCTTACTAAATCACATCCCTAACTGAATTATAATCTACTCCCTTACAGATGTTTCCATTATCTTGCTCACTTCTAAGGCCAATCTTACAAGTCTGTATTTCCTTGGATCTGCCCAGTGTCTTTTAGACAGCCACTGAAGTCAGAAATGGTGAAGTGCATTTCAGGTAAATATCGTCAATATGCTACTTAAAAGAAAGGGAAAAAAATTAAAAACTAGTTAAATATACTCCTGGTGTTCAACAATGGCTTCAGAAATTTACTGAAATGAAGAGAGTAAAGGGAGATTTCTTTATAACTGGCAGTCAGTGGCATTGATGGATCACAGCATAGCCATTCTCAGTGTGACCAAATAATTTCACTGTATAGAATTTTATATAGCTACAGCTAAAATTCAATGAACTGATTCAGGAGTTTCAGTATAAACTATAACAATAAGTTAAGCCCTTAAATTGATTTGATATTTTAAAAGGATAGGGAGCAGCAAGATGCTTGCTCATCTCGCCTTCTTTCACAGATGTAACTTTAACTGGAACTGTAAACCCAAAGCAGAATACTGGGGGATGAGGGTGTGTAATGTGTGATTTAAAACCTGTCCTGGAAGTCAGTGAGGATTTGAGTACATTAACTCTAAAACATAACTGGAGCATTATAAGGGTCCATCCAGAAAGTGAGGAGGATATTTTTTTAGAAGAATAAAGATAAATTTCATATCTTAAGAGGCTATTTTTTAAGAGTACCAGGCAAGATGAGAAAAGAAAATGACTGTGAAAGAAGCAGCAGAGCAACAGAGCCATAGATGACCACTCACCCTACTATCCTCTCAAGATATGAGCTGGGGATGATTTCTATCAACGACTTCCAAATATAACATTATTCATCTCTCATTATGTTGTCAGTCTAATTTGAATGCAAGTTATTCAGAGCACATGGCTGTTTTTCCTTTGTGTTTGCCTGTAAAGCACAGCACACTCCAAACCAGGAAAAAAGAGAATTCTTGCATTAGAGGAAATAATGTTCTAATTGAAATGCCTGTGTGTAAATGTTTGTTTTGTAATAAACCTTGTGAAACCTGTCCCTGCCACACCACACGGAGCAATTCTGCAAAGGGAGTAATTGCAGCTTATTTTATACTAACCCTAGACAGCTTGTTCACAAAAAAGGAATGAGAAAAGCTCCTAACAAATTACGTGAGCTTTTGGAAGAAGAAACCTTCTGAGCTCACAAGGTTTGGTTTTGACCCATCACCTCAAGTTTACAGAGCTCTTATGTTGAACAACCTCCATGTTTGAGATGAAATCCTGAATTCACACTGAACTGAAACTGAATGTTTTTCAGTGACATTAGAAAGGCCACAGTTTCAATTCTTGGTTTGGATATAGGAGTCATAAAAGTTTTTGCATGCTGTGGCATGGTTACATCAGAATTGAGTTCCGTAGAGATAACCCACAGGTAATGAAGAAAATTCTATTTTACTAGGTCAGTGAGATCCAACATACTCACTGTGACTCAAATAGTAACTCCTTATGTGCTGGCAAGCCCTTCTTCCTTCCTTTAGCTCTAAATAATAAAAGCATGAAAATTTAACTGAAGACAATTAGAGCTTGAGAATATGTGTCTGCTTGCCCTTCATTAGCCAGTAGGTAATCTAGCTTTCACCCTCCCTTTACTTTCCCTTCCCCTCCAGAAATGATATATCTACTTTAAATCTCCCTATTTTCATTGTGCTGGTTCTTTTTCCCTCTCTCAGAATTTCCCTTTCTGCCTGTGCCTGACCTTTGCTCTATAAGGATCTCCTTTTCTCTGTAACTTTTTGCCTTTGAGCAGTGCTTCCTGCTCCCCACCCCAGGATGACTGAGGAACAAACTCTCTGTTAGGAAAGTCCAGATCAGAGGTGCTTTCTTCTGCATGTGACAGTCACGGATCTGCCCACACGTGGTCGGACCATCACCTGTCCCAGTTCTCTGGGCAGCACATGAGAACCACATCCAGCCCAGGGATGACAATTAGGCCACTCACACTGTGGGGATATGCTGTGGCTCTCACAGAGCCTTTGCTCCCTCCCTAGCATGCGATGGAGGACTTTGCAAGTTGCCATCTAACGGTAGAAAGTGCAATAATTTAACAAACAGGATGAATACCAACCAATAGTGCTGGGATATAAAAGGCGTATTCTCGAGCTAAGCCAAGTGATGTGCAGTGACTATCCAGCTGAGCGTACAGCCAGAGCAGTTTAACAGACAAAGACAACTCTTTTTCTGTCTCAGTCACCAAAGAAACCCAGCCAGCAAGTAAGCCTAGGTGCAGGGCCTTGAACACCACCTGAAGACACAGGAAAATGCTTTAAGCATTACTCATGTAAATGCATTTTGTGCATATTCTGTCAGGGTACACATGACAGCACATGAGGAAATATGAACAGTCTTAAAACCCGGCATGAAAGCAAGCCACACTGACAAGATCCAACGATGGGTTTCAGGACCAGTCTTGAGCAGAGAGAATTTTGCTTCCATAAATACAGTTATTAAAGGTGACCTCATATTAAGGTGCTACTTTCAAATTTACCTCCCCAAAAGCCTGAGTTGCTTGGAGCAAGGCTTTTCATTTGGATTGTGCCTGTCACAGCATGAAGCTGCATGAAACTGCAAATTTGGAGAACATGAAATGGTTTGATTGATCCCAGAACTCTTCCATTACAGAGACTTACTGAAATGTGCTTGCCAGAAAAAAAATTTGTCTGTTCAGTGCTACCACCGTCATGTCTAGGAAATTCCTCACAAAACTAACTTACCTGTGATCTTAGGCAATATGTAAAGTTGAATGGTAAGAGGGAATGCTCACCATCATTTAATTCCTGAATATGTATAAATATCCAGATAATGCAGAAATCCCCAGAAATAAAAATAAATTTAAAAAAACAAACAAACAAATCAGTTTCAGTGATAGAAAAAGTATTCATAATAAAGAAAAATCACTCTTGATATAAACACCACTGACAAGCCACATATCTGGAATATACCTGCTGCCTTGCCATCTGCTTATCAGAGTCATGACTGGGCTTTTCTCTCTTTGTTTCTGAACAGAGTTTCACATCTTCAGATACTTTAGAGGCAGTATGAATGTGAGAAAATGAAAACAAAGGAGATTTTTTCCTGGTCACTTGAACCTTGGATTTGAAGGTCTAAATTACCTGCCTTATGAGAGTGAATTACGATGTTTAGTCTGAAACAGAACAGCTTTCAGTCTACAACAGGCACGCTTTGCCTGGGTTGCATGCTTTCCATAGGACAGGATTTCAAATGCAGCCCATGTCCGTATTAGCCATATTGGTACCCATGTACCTTGCCTTGCTTTATCTGTCTTTAGAAGTCTTTGTTCAGTAAGAAAGCTTCACTTTAGTCTTTCTGCAGATTGTTTTGTTGTTTACGATCCTCCTCAGGCTGCTGTTGAAAATGCTTTTTCCTCTTCCCAGTGGGAGAGTACAACATGCTGTTACTGTTTACAGCAAATAGACTATCATGACTATGCAAGCTAAGGAGGAGCAATACATATACTGGTTTATCTGCTGTGATATTTTCACAGTAACGTGAATATGTGCATATTAAAAGTAGTGTTGCTATCAAAATGCATAATTTTGTAAAGGAAAAGAAAAGAGCTCAGAATGAATTTGTGGAAAACACTGTGAAAGAAATAACTTGAGAGTAGAGTCTGTCATTAATAACTTGTTAAGAATTGGCTTAATTTTAGAGACCTCTTAGAGGAGTGTAATGCCATTTAGTCTACTTAGGAGTAATATATTTGTTCCAGAAAACAAATCAATTAATACATATCAAGCTACAAGTTATTGCAAGAAGAAAGACTGAAAACTGCATTCTGGAGAAATTATTTTCAACTTTGCTTATATTGATGTAACTCAGCCTGTCAGCCAGCTGACAAAGAAGTGGTCCAACCCTAAGGACCAACCAGACTTGCAGACTGCAAAATTCAACACTGAGACTTGGAGCAGGAGGCTGCTCTTGGAAGAAATGAAATTACCTGTAAACATCTAATGACTACTTCTTGACTTTCTGCAAGACTTTCTGTCTTGCACTTAGAACTCTGCCCACATCTGCCATTTGTGCATGTATACATGCATTAATCAATATACATCGCTCTCTCTTTGAAATATAAAAAACCTGTCAGTTAACGTCAAAAGGACTTTGGTATGAATTATAAAATAATATAATAATTGACTCTAACGTGACCTTTGGAGGTCCTTTGGTCCAACACCTTGCTCACAGCCAGGAAACATCAAAGTCAAGTCAGATTACTGAGGCATGGTGTAGTTATATTCTTCTCATCTCTGAGGGTGGAGGTCCCACAACCTCCCTGAACAAAATGGCATGGTATTTGACTACACTCTTTAAGAAGAATTTCCTTTCTAATATCTAACCTGAATGTCCATTACAGCAGCTTCTCTCTCCTGCCCTTCAGCTATGCGATGCTTGAACATAGAAGAAAAATTGTTCTGTGTTCCATCTGACGCTACACAGACCTACCCACACTACAAGTCAAGGAGAATGAAGATATTTTCTGCTTATTACAGTTTCTTTTTTGCAGGCTGCCCTAAATTAAATTATACAGTCAATTCTCCATTATCAGAAGGTAATGGCTGAATTAAATGTTTTCTATTGATGCATCACACTGGTGTTCAGATACAGGTTTCCTGTGCCTCAAGGCTGCTTTTATGAGGATTAACTAGTCTTCATTTCAATGGCATAAGTACTCTGGATGGTTCATATTTATGAGAAATATGAGACATTAGTGACATTCACTTATTCTTCTACTCAGAAATTAAATTACTGAAAAGCAACCCTAAGAAATAATCATGTCTTAGCATTACTTACGCATTGTGTAAGTAGGTGGCTTAGCATAGGCCAAAATGTCTATTTCTGGATGTTAGGGATCATGAATAAATGACTAGAAAAATGCAGATGGGGAAAACCATCAACTTCAATAAAAGTAAAGGGACACTAACAGTTCTTTGTCTTTAGAGTATGAGTAGCAGAGGGGTATTAACTGATGTCATAGTATCATAGTATGGCTTAGGTTAGAATGGACCTTACAGATCATCCAATTCCAGCCCCTTGCCATGGGCAGGGCTGCCCACCACCAGGTCAGGCTGCCCAGGGCCCCATCCAACCTGGCCATGAAGGTATTAACTATTGAAGTAGCTAGTTAATAGTTAGTATGTGTTTATGTTGGCTAACATACAGATAGGCTGTGTGGGGCATGTCTGTATCTTCTTAGTCTGGACTGGTTTACTTAATTTTTGATTAACTGTGTTACTGCAAGAGCCTAAATTATAATTTTCTTTTTAAAAATTTAAAATTACGTTCATTGCAATGCTTTTTGAACCCATAACTAAATACTACATTAGGTGGAACTCTGGTCAGTCATAATCGCTGATATATCAGCTTGGGACAGAGCAAAATACAACTTAGGTCTTCAGCATCCTGACCTGAGTTTGAACCGTTCTAACAACGTTATCACCCACAGTTCTGAAATGCTGAAGTTGACGAGCTTCAGGCAGCCTTCACGGCTTTAATGCAGAGGAATTTGTCCTGTACTCACTAGGGGGAGCCCATGTGATCCCAGGAATACTAAAGAAACTCTGGTTTTGACAGAAAGAAATGAAGTGGCTTAAAGGCAAATAGCAGCAGCGCCGATCTTTTCCCAACCCGGCTGAAAATGATCTTAGTCCCTTTTCTTCTTATGTTGATCTGGGGTTTTTATACAGACTGCAGTGAGAGAAGGAGAGTTTTGGAGTACTATCTTTTGAGAATCTGGCATTTTTACAAAGAGAAGAATGTTTGTGCTTCAAATACCAACAGGGCCAGGAATGCTCTGGTCTGAAGAGTATTTAATGAGGTCAAACAGCATAAGCGCTGCCTAGGTGCTCACTTAAATATCCCCCGATCAGCAGGACAACATTAACATACCTAGACACTCCTCTAGGCCCAAGCCCTACTTATGGAACAGTGCGTTGAGAAGGTGACCTCCCCATGCTCCTACATTGCACTGCCTTGAGGAGTCCAGCCCACTCACTGGAGGAGGAACGGACTCACCATGCAAGCAGCTGGGACAGACTTCAGCTTTGCCTGACCACTGGCACAGTGCACATTATATGCTTGTGCAATAGATGCTACGTTGCCTTGTTCTTCTTCATCCAACTGTGCACTGCTGCTCTATCTTCCTCTGATGCATGATGAAATGCAACCAGAAGATATACATAGTCTACCACAGACCACAGCAGAGGTAGCTGAAGCATCATGGGGTTACTCCTGTCACACGGGAGAGCAAAACAAACAGGGGCTTCCTTGAGGGCTTGGTTTGCCAACACTTCACCGACCTACCTGTAGTGCCATTAGCACTGCATTTCACTCACCTGGGCTCTTGCAATGCTTCCCATTCCTGTTTGAGGAGGCTTGTTTAATTTTGCTAACGACTCTGAATGAAGATAAGGCCCATGTGTGTAATAATAGACTAAAATTAAACTTCAAACAAATTATCTGTTAGGATTTAGGAGAATCTTATCTGGGGAGGAATTAATCCTCACTGCTTGTTTAGGGGCTTTAGCGGGCCACTGGGGATTTGAAAGAGAACACTTTCTCAGTCTGGCATACACACAACAACTGGGAGCAAAATACTTAATTTTTCTGGCTACGCTGAAAAAACTAAAACCCCAAAAAGACAGCTTAATGTCTAAAGTGTAGCTTGAACTGATTGCAAACCAAATGCAGCTGCTGTACATCATCAGCTGTCACTGTCAAAGCCCCGGTCTCCTTGTGACTAATGTCCCTGCTTCCTTCGTCACTGCTTATCAGGATAATTCTGTGAGCTGTCTCCTAAGCCCTCGTGCTCCACTCTGCGTGGTTTGGAAAGTAGCCATCACACCATCCCAGTGACACAAGGCTGCTGTGAGGAGCATGCTACTCGATCTCACTTAGTAATCAAATTTACCAGAAGGAGCAATAAGCACCTATGGGACTCGCTGCTGGAAAATGCTGGGGCAGCTCATGGTGAAGTTGGGAATGGGGCCAGACCTGGGACTGGCAGAGACTGGACATGGTTGGCCCTGTTTGAATGTGACCACTTCATGGGGGTTTGAGGGCTTTAATCTCAGGGATGATTTCAGACTAACAGTTTTGTTCTGCTTCACCAACCTGGAGTAATTCCCATGACAAAGACATAAAGACCTCTGGCAATACCTTCTTAACTCTTACCATAGGAATGTCTCAAATTTCCATCCAACATAAATTCTTGATGGATTTCTTTCATTTTTTCCCTTTTATCCATTTTTTCTTTCAGCTTAGCTGCCCACTCCAGTTTGGAGTGTGAAAGAACAGCAGCAAGAGGGAAAAAAAGAGAGAAACGGAGGAGCTTCACTAGTCAGGAGGAGATAAACAAAGACTCTTTAGAAACATATACTAGTCTGATAGTCAGGAAAATCATGTGGGATAATCTCTAGAGTTTACTAAATTTCATGGTGTTTTTTTATTTAATATCAGTATTTTTCTGGCAGTTCTGGGGCCATAGAGTTCTCAGACTGCGGGGTAAACAGCACTCCCAGGACTGCATAACTGTACAAGAACAGGAACTGCCTGAAAACATTGTCTCACATTTCTGTTATTCTCAACCACACAATGGGGTAAAATGCAAATTTTAGATGAATACACTCAGATGCCTGAACCCTGCAGAGGCTTCCGCCAAAACTGAGGAGTTTCTACTAAGTATACTATTTAAATATTTTCTATATTTAAATACATCACCTTGCTATCAGATGGCTAAAGTTCAGAGTACTTTAAGATAACTAATTAGTAATAGCATGGGTTCAGTCTGAATCCTGACAGTATGGAAAACTGAATGTACACAAGGGAGACAAGGAGACAAGTCACTCTTGGCCTACATCAGTGATGCTCTTTGTCAGGAATTTGAACAGAAGAGCACTGAAGCTCACTCCGCCCCACTTGGCTCCCCTTTTCCCATTCCAGAGCTGCTCATGACCCCACATCATTTATCACAAACGTCAGGTGTCAATAGAGCAATTGAGGGCAGGTGGACTGCTGTCTTTGAAGTAACTTTTTCATCTCAAAGAGAGTGAGAATAAAAAGGGAAGACTTCACAGCAAAACCTTCTGGCAAAGACACCAAACATTTAGCCACTGAAGCCTGATAGCCCATCTCAACGAAGAGAGGTGCAGGGTTGTCCAGCCCAACAAACTGGAAGATCCACCAGCCTAGACACACTGTGTTTGTGAAGCACATGCTCTACCACCTACTGCTGTGCAAAGGGCAAACTGCTCTTTTCTTCCTCGTAGCACCCAGCAGTGCTGCAATTACACCAAACGAACATGGTATTCTTGGCATTTCTCTTATCCATCTGCAAAATGTAAGCCAAACCAAACTTGCAGCAACTGAAATTGTTCTCTCTTACTATATATTGAAAGGCATTGAAGGACTTGCTGGCAACTGCTACCTGCATGGTCATTCTCAGTAGGCAGCCAGGCAGAACAAGGCAGAACTCCCTAGAGGTGCATGGTCTTTTTTCAGTTCAGCCTTTAAACGGGCAGAGAGGTCACTACTAAGCAATCTCTGGTCCGTGCAAAAGGAGTATGTTATCTTGGCAATACTCCAAAAGCTTTCTGACCTGAGGATTGAAAGACCAAAGGCAAGAAGTTAAGTAGTTTGGTGTGCTGAAGACATGGTATAAGACTCTTCTTACCTTTCTTGAATTTCCATCTGTGTCTCCTGCACAGCTCTTGACAATAAATGTTATATGCTTTATGGCAATAGATATTATTAGCAAAAGGCAAATATATTCTCAAAGGATTGAATTTGTTGCCATGGCAGACAATGCAAACAATATGGGGTTAAATACAAAGAGACAAAAGAAAGCTCTTCTATTAAAGTAAATAAAATCTCATTGCTTTCTATTCAGCTCTGGAAGGTTCGCAAGTATCCTTGCTTTCCGTAACCTTGCACATTATTGAAAAGATCTTTTAATTACTCTTATTTTTTGCCATTCCCTTAGATATACTATTTCCTTGCAACTTCTGAGACTAAGATGCTTCTTTGTGCTTGACATACCATCAACATCAGCATGCAGAAGGCTTCAGAGAGAGTAGAAACTAACAGAACAAAAAACAACAGAGAGGAACCTTTCATAATCATTTTGCTTTTGATTTTCACACCCTTGTGCAATATGATGTATCCATTCGTAGGTTTTTCAGAAAATCTTTTTGAGCTGAGAGAATTCAGATTTGATGACATTGACGAAAAATCTCAGTGAAAGAGGCAGTCTTGCCTTTCTTACTTAGAAGTTACCTCACACCATAGCTGTGTGCTCATTGTGAGAATACTTTCAGTTCTATAGAGGAACTAGTTGGAGGATGGGTATTGATCTGAGAACACAAAACAAAAAAATAGTGGAATTTTACAGGAGTGATGCTTACTGGAAGAAGCACCCATAATTGGATGGTCACCAGAATGCACACAGAGTTGGTATACCCAAGCACTGCTCAAGGTCACACTGCAAAAAGGTAGGCTGTAGGAAGCCCCAGGACCCCCCTTGGCATAGAGAGATTTGGGCTTTCCTACTACCCAAGCTCTTACAATTAAGAGGGCCCAGCAAATATTCTCCTTCATCCACCCACTGGAGAGACCCTGGCAGAAACTCATGGCCTACCTCAGATCAGGGTATTGCAAAAGACCATTTAGCCATTGTTGCCATAACTAGATAATTTTACAGTACACATAGATATCTACAGAGAGATGGTCTTGGGTTGAAAGAGAAGATCCTGAACTAGCTACCAGCATAGACAATTGAAGGTGAAAAAATGCATGGATCAACCTGAGATGTTTTCAGTGAAGACAAACTCAATGCCTTGAGTGCAGTGGGAAGCAGTAGGAGTGACTCACTCTCTTCCCTAAATTATACCAGCGCGTGGGGCAGGCAGTAGACATTAGCTCCCAGTTATTCCAGAAGTTAGTATGCGGTGCCAACTCATTACTTCCTAAATAGCTTCAGTGTCAGTGCTAAGTGGCAACTGAACTGACTGTTGACATTCACTGCAAGGTCACCAAACTAAGTCTATACATAGGAACAGTTTGTCACTGCAAACGACATGGAAGTGATTTCATCTACGTATGTCTTGAGGAGGATAAGAGAAACAGGGAGCTAAATAGTCTTAGAATGGCTGGATTTTCAGTGCAAGTTGTTATTAGCAGTGTATTTCTTTCCTGCTCTCCTTCCATAGGAAAAAACAAACACCAGGCAGCACTCCTGTGCTATACAACAATGGAGTGCTAGCACACACTGCCTGATACTGGTTTGGGCACCCTTGCCCTGATGGAGCAAGGGTGGGATCAGACAGACCCAGAGGGCCCCTACACCTTAGCCATGCTGTGGTTCTGTGACTTTTTCTGTTTTGGCTCAAGTCCTGTTCCAATAGTCTTCAAGTTACCCAAAAGCTTTATCTCTGCTGATCCTTTCTATAACAGGCCTGGCTAGCACAGACAGAATAAAAAAAGAAGGTAGAAAACACTATTAATATTCAGGTCACTGAACTTGGAGGAGTCAAAAAGCAGATACCAAAGACAGCAACACCAATATGAAATTGAGTAACGGCCAGAAAAAATGAATATTCCTGCAGTGTTTCTTAAGCAATCTAGCATGCTTCTGCTGATGACTGCAGTAGATGTGCAGCAGTTCTCACTGCAGAACTCTTCCAGTTTTGTGTTGCCCCCTTTATGACCCACATGAGCACCTTGTATAATCAATGGATATCAAGATGTTACAATCACAATATAATCAAGAGAGTTAGGCAAAGTGGACAATGATAACAAAAGAGAACAAAATGGGAGGCTTACCCTTTGGTTGGGCTCACCACGAAACACCCATAGAGGCGATCTCCAGACGAGATCCTTCCCCACTGGTAGCCAGCTCTTAAATAGGTCTAGGAGAGGTGCAGCCTGGCTCCACCCCTTCTGGCAGCACAGGTGAATTGCCTTCACCCGTGCTCTTCTGGCTGGCTCATGGCTCACCTCAGGTGATCAATCAGAGGTTCAGGCCGTGACTCAGTAGTTCCCATACACACCTCTTCTATGAGGAGGGGAGGGAGAGCTGGAGTTCCTCAGCCTGGAGAAGGCTCTGAGAAGACCTTACAGTGACCTTTAGCACCTGAAGGGGGGCCTACAGGAAAGCTGAGGATGGACTTTTGATAAGTGCATATAGCGACAGGATGAGGGGAAATGGCCTTAAATTGGGAAAAGATAGATTTAGACTAAGTGTTAGGAAGAAATTCTGTACTGCAAGGACAGTGAGACATGGGGACAGGTTGCCCAGTGAGGCTGTGGATGCCCCCTCCCTGCAGGCATTCAAGGCCAGACTGGACAGGGCTTTGAGCAACCTGGTCTAGTGGGAGGCATCCCTGCCTATAGCAGAGGGGTTGGAACTAGATGGTCACCATTCAGTGATTCTGTGTCGCAAGTGGGTTGCTCAGTGTCCATGGTCAGACAGCACAGACCTGCACACTGATCCACCTAGCAGCCTGCAGCTTTCAGCACCTTCACGAACTCTTGAATTCAAAGGATGATTTGCTTCTCCTTGACAAGTAGACTACTTTTATCTGCACCTCTCTTCCTGCCATAGTATGAAACCTCTGGTTAGCCTAAAGCTCCACACGGTCTAGAACCTGCAATCAAGCCACATCACAGAGACTAGCCACACGCAACTGCTAAGATCCAGAATGGAGCAGAACAGTTAAGTCAATGGCTTTTAAAAAGAGAGATTTTGCTTTTGCTTCATTACTGTCACTGATTAATAGCTTAACTTTCCCTCCGTTTCCCTCCCTCCTTCCCTTCTATATGGAAGCTGCTCCCTTCACTGAGGAAAAGCAGGGCCAGGAGCTGCCTCATACCAAGCCACCAGAACTTTAATTCTCTGTCCACTATGCCCAAAGACCAGGATCTGCACCAGTTGGCCCCCACTGACAATCCCTCAGAAAAGAAAAAGCAAGTTATCCTCATCCAACCTGCAGATGTTGATATGAGTTGTCCTACAGTAAAGATTAACATCTCAGCTACCATTTAAATGAAAATGGCATATGGATCTTACAGCCTACTGATTCAGACATAACCTCCAAGAGACTAGAAAGAGAGGCAAATAAATTAGGTGCAAAGAAGAAAAAAAGAAAACTCAGTGGAGACAAATTCTCTGTTACCTCTCATTTTACCCCAAAATCTGATTCATATCTGAGAAAAGAAACAAACCACTGTTAGTAGAAAGTCAGCATGAGATTGGGAAATGTATTTGCATACAGGTATGCTCAGTTTTAAGCCAACAGTGACTAAAAGGCATTAAAGGGCCAATTAACTTACCCTGTTCTCTTGAATCAGGTCAGATATATCCTTAGTGCACGTCATGATAAACCAAGCAGACACTGCCAACAGGAGCCCTGATCTCTTGCCCACTGAGTACTGCCCTAGCAAAGGGCAGCTCCATCAAACCTTGCCTGTCCCACTGTTTTTACAAACCTGAGGCTTTTCCACATCATTGTATCTGTCTGCACCTCTTTGTTAGAAAATCATCTGGAGGATTGAGTCCAGCAACATTCCTTAATGTACAAGAACAACCCTGAGAGAGAAACAGGCTCCTGTCCCACACTTCCCATGGGCTCCCAGGGCCACAGAACAGACTTGCTCATCTGCGTTAGAGACCTACATGCTGGAAATCAGCCTAGATATGAGCAGAGTCCTCCCCACGCAGTTGTCACCCAGCATTTCCTCATTATTCAAGGTTGCTTTCCAGATTAAAAAAAAAAATAGTGGTTTTGGTTAGTTTTTTTATTCTCCTCCACTCCCTCCAACCCACACACTTCTTCAGCCAGCAATTTGCTCTAAGCTCACCTGGTCTGCACAGAGATAGGGAAGAAAAGCAGCTCACAGAACCCCAATATTTTAGGATTTTGCAGGACAAATTTCAGCAGGAGGCTCCTTTCTTAAAAATCATAAAAATCAGGTGGTTGCTCTTCATACGTTGGAGGCAGATGCAGTACGTTGGTGGGAAGTAACTGCAGGACTCAGTAGTTACTCACTTCATTAAGTCTTAATTGTAATGATTTCAAGGTGCAACCCCAGCAACATAATCAGATCCCCAGGTGACAGAGGTGTAAATAATTGCAATGGGCTTTTCTCCAAAATGAAAGTCCTGTTGTTTTCTCCCCACAAGCTAATGGTAGAAAACAGAGTCAGAAAATGCTGTCAGCAAGAGCTGAGAGGAGCTGGGATCCAAAGAGACCCCTGGGCTATAGAGTTTGGAAAAAATCATTAAGCAGATTTGCTGATTTAACTTTTATTTCCCCTTTCTAATTCTGGCTTGCTCTGAGAAGCATCCCAAGTAAATCTTCACCATCCTGTCCTCGTTGGCACTTTGCTTTTTATTAAACTCTGGCAAAACCACGTGCTACACTGGCAAAACTAGAAGAAAAAGAAATGGAAGAGAGAAATCAGAGCACAATGAGCAGTACTGCTGCTTCCTTCCATCTGCCAGCTCCATGCTGACCCCAGCAGCCATGGGTGATGAGTATTTCATGACCCACCGCCCTTTCATTCACCAAAAGAAAATGGAGAAGTAATTGCCAGGGCACACCTGCAGCTGGGGGACAAGTCATTGCCCTGGTCTGCTGAGTCAGAAGAACTGAAGCAGTTCTTGTACAATCCAGAGCTGATGTCCAGGCAGGAAATAGAAATGGACTCTGGAATAAAAATCAACAATTGCAAATGAATAAAAATGGGAGCAACGCTACCAGAAGCCCTTCATCCTGATGATGTCATGGTTCCCAAATGCCCTTCAGAAATGCAAATTACCCACAATGTAATAAAAAGGGCATTTTCTAGAGTGTGCAGAGCTTGTATAGTTTAATTAAGCATAAACTAGGGTGACTCTGAAAGGGAAAATGATGTGGATTGCATTCTCTGAGTGACCTTGGAAATGCATTTAGATACTTTGTCTATAAAGCAATTAAACACACACTTCAAATTCTGCCATTTCTGTTCCTTTCCTTTATTTAGTAGCATATATTCTTTTTGTTCTCCCTGATCTCACATTGATATATCTCAGTGCTTAGAAAATGATTTGTTTTCCTGTAGCATTTGTCTGCAGCCTCACCATCTCTGGTTTTCTAGATACTATTCCAGTATTTACTTACACTAAACTCCTGCTACCTACTTTCCTTGCTTTCCACCAAACAGCAATCAAGCCATTTCACTGAAGCAGCAAAATTGGAATAAGGAAATGCCCACAGAAATCTCTCATCCCAAGACCCATCCCTTCTCTCTCAACACATCCTACAGACTCTAAGAAGCCCTTTCCTTGCTCACACATTGCATCACAGCCCTCTGTGAATGTTTGCAGTGTGACTCCGAGCAGCTCCTAAAGCTTCCTTTCTATGTTTTCTTCACAGATCTGCGATGTCAGGCTGTTTGCCTTTGATTTTACTGTGTGTGCTTCTGCACAGAACCATGGCCAACTTGCCGTGTTGGCAGCTGCCCACTAGGCAGAAGTTTGCAGACAAAGTTTTGCCAAACACCACTGCAGATCAGCTCAAGGCTCTGTGGCAAGAGCAGCAGTCACATATAGGGGAAGGTAGTACAGGTGGCTTTCAAAGATGAACAGACTGACTTGCAGCTGATGTATGAACCGTGGCTAGACATTTCAGTGAAGCATGCACAAAGACCACTGACTCACAAAGAGATGGAATATCCAAAAGGGAGAAACCAGTCCTGGAGCAATTGCATCCCATCGTGGTACACAAGCCCCACTGTGGTTGTGCAGGCTGTAAATTAGCAACAGAGAATGGTGCTGCTGCTGGAGGAGGAAAGGGAAAGAAAAAGAGTGATTCCTTGCATTATTAGTGACTCGATCAGTGATTGTGCTTAAGGGTTGCTTGAAATAGCATGCATTCACTGTTGGTACATCTATATTTATTTTTCAGTGTCATAGTAAAGGCTGACGACTGCGTAAAATTTAATCAATCTTAAGAGACCCCACAGTAAAGATGTGAAAGTCTGTGGATTACTTTCAGGGTTTGGTGCCCATCCACTCCGCATTTAAGAAACCTGCTTAAGGATCTTACGTTTTGAAAACGAGGATCTCTCGTGTCTGCGGTGAGGAAAAAAGATGAAAGGGAAAAAATGCCTCTAATGCGAACGGCGGGCCGCTGCAGCAGCTGCAGTGCGCACTGGGTAACACTAGAGGGGGTGGCCGGAAAGAGCGAGCGGGGAGACCACGGGCCGGGGATGCACGTCCGACTGAGCCTGGCACAGAAACTTCGGCTAAGAGCACAGCTAAGAGCAGAGGACGGCTTCGTTCCTTTCAGGCTCCCAGACCGCCACACCGCTCACGAAAGGCCCGGGCTGCTGGGACCCGGGCGGAGCTCGGCCTGTGTGCCCGACAGCTCAGGGACGCTTAACAAACACGGCACAGCCCCGTCAGTCTCAGTAACTACATTTTATTCAAGGATTAAAGAGTACATACAGCGTCAGTAGCACGGAGTACATCACCTCTTTACTAAAAAGAGCCGAACTGAACACAGCCTTCATGTGCTCCCACTGCAGCAAGCACACTGTGTTAAAGCTATGTTGACAGCAACCACTGCTCTTTACAGAATTGTGTATTTTAGAACACGGCAAAAGTTACCAGTGGGATGTTCTGCCATCCTGTCTCACATGAGATTTTCTCACAGCTGCAGTCCGTTCTGGATATGCAAAGATTATTCGCTACTTGCAACAACTGCTTTACAGAATACAGGAGACAGAACCGTTATCGCATTTGGAAAGGCAGAATTTAGGTGCTTGGTTGCTTCACCCTGGGAGCAGGAAGGGCAGAGCGAGACTATGAGATGCTGTTAAGCCCTGAGGAATTTACCCTGCCCCCTTTTTCCCACCAACTGGTGCTGTTCCGTCCTCTCTCTGGATCTTCTCCTCACTCTGTGCACTCACCCAGCAGCTCCTGCTCTGTCCTGAAGCACGATGCTGAGCCCAGCTCCCCAAGCCCCAGCAGAGCCCCTCACATCCATGGCAGCCTGCCCGCAGCATTCATTTCCCCCACTTTCCTCTCCTGGTCCCATGCGAACGAGCCAGGCTCCTGCTGATCACTTCATCCTCTTTATTAAGCCCGTCTCTGTGGAGACCGTTTTAATTTAATTCAACTTGATAGCCGACTCTCAAATCCCCTGGACTCCCTCACAACAGTACAATCTCCTGGTATTGGATACAAAAGCACTTTCTCACCGTCCTCTTGCTTCCCCTCAAATAGAAAATATCAAGATCCAATTTCTCTAAGCCAGCTTTTAGCTCTTGGATGTGTGCCATCAATGAGTGCATAGCACTAGCAGTGAGCCCTACAAGAAACTGCTGAGAAGTGCCCCTCCTCATCAGAATATGTGACTGTATTTTAACACATTAGACAGGAAAGAAATAAAAAATGCCTTCCTACACAACTTAATGTGCTCGTCAGCCGTAGTGGCTGTATGAAGAGAGGCTGTTAAAAGCTAATGAGGAAAATGGTAAGATGTTTCGTTCACATGAACTATTTCTTACTTTTGTGGCTTTGTTAGTCTGATCCTAAGAGAGGCATTGCTAGAACTTGGAGTGCAGAGCACCAACCAGTGCTTCAGAGGTGTATGGGCGGTACTGCCCATGTAATTAAAAATAAAACCAAAATGACCAACCGTACAGGAAGAAAATAACATGTAATTTAAAAACAGAATAAAATGAATTATATCTCTGACAGGCCAATAATAACACTTTGTTTCAGAGGAGCACGGCAAAACTTGGAGAAGGCTGCGATATCCCAGTCACTGTTAGTTGAGACTTCTCGTGGGAGCCCTTCTGCACAATCCTCACCTGCAGCACTGTTCAACCTGGATATGGGAAAACCTGTGAGAACATCTCTGGTTTTAGTAATAAACCATGTTTCACATGTCCAAGGCAAAAATGTGAAGCTCACACAGCAAAGATGGTGAGATGTTCTCAAATACGGAAGAACAAAGGAAAGCTTTGTTTGCTCTGCTTCTTTTGCACCAAGTCTCCAAGGCAGAAATGCAGCAGCAAAATCCATGAGAAAATAACTTGATAAGCTACATGACATGAAAACACAAAGAAGCATAATCTATACATGGAAAAAAGAAAAAGCTTCTGTGTACAGCTGTGTTGGTTAGTATGTTAGAGAGCCTTTCAGGGAAAACAGATGCCAGCTGCTATCCCGACAGAGGCTCAGTGCACACCAGGACTGCCTTATTTAAGATGAATGAATGCCTTAGTCTGTAGCCACCCAAAATACCAAAGCAATATGGTCCGTTCACATCCTACTGTTTAACCTGCAAGACCTCCAGCAGCATGGCAACCTGGCAAAAGCCTGGAGTCACCAAGAGGAAACTCTTCATCTTGGAGGCAGAAAACACTCTAGCTTGGAACAGCTCCAGTTGTCCTGGTTTCAAAAGATTTGGTGATATTGAAGTCATATCTGGTCCTCGGCCAGGAAGACTCCCCAGATACAGCTTGTGATGAATGAAACCTGAACTTATTGCTTGTGAGCTGTGCTGGAGGAAGAGCTCTAGGGAATAAATCATCTCACTGTGTAGAGGTGAGGTGCAGCATGGAGAACACGAATGTATGTTACAGACTCAGTTTAAGCTGTGCCTCATGGAAGAATAAGTCAACTGATCTCCTTGCTAATACACCCCAATCTACTGGAACCATCAAGAAGAGACTGAACTAGGTCATTCTGGAACACCTATTAGTACACAAAGTGGACTCAATCTGCAGTCTTTTCATTCATGGCACCAACCAGACCTCTGTTACTTTCTGTTTATATTAACTTGTTAAGATCACACAGTCTGGAAGTGACATACCTTTATTTCCTGGCCATCCAAGTACTCTGGGCTGAGCTATTTGCTACGCACAATTTGTTGCTGAAACACTGATTAAGAAAAGAAAGATAGTAACAGATTTTGACTTTCTGCCTCATCCGCAGTGAGTTAAAACCTCCTGGTCTTGTTATAAACACAAATAGATGCAGATTTTGAGAAAAGGGCTCAAGTAACCAGAATAAAACACGTTCTGGAATGTTGCCATTTGCTTTTACAATTCATCAGCAGCCATAAAGAACTGCCTCTAATCTTAAAACCTTTACTGAGATGTTAGCTTAAGACTCAAAAGCATTTCTGCGCCTTGGCACAGAAATGGTACGGCTTTCCTGTCCCTTTCTCTAAGAGATGCTCAATTTACGGTATTTTCCTGGATAGAATTCAGATCATTTTCTAAGATATCAAAATTAATGCTAATGCACTGCACTCTCCTCTGAATGGCTGCAGGTTGCAAAGTGTCTTTGAAAAAATATAAAACAGACATGTCATGCAGCAATCAAGTAAATGCACTCCCTGATTAATATGCAAGTTTTAAAGTTCAGAAAATGTCATCATACTCCATAGGTGCAGCCTGTTCTTGGAAAGGTCTCTGTTTTGCTTGTATACAAATGTCATTCTACAAGAATTTCATTCCAGCAGCTTTTCATAAACTCAAGTCAATGATTATATGTTCAAATATTTGTGTGTTTCCTTTAAAACTAGAGGCAAAGAAAAAATCTCTTCGATCTGTTGACACAGCTGTGAAAGAACGTGGCGCTTGCACATAGATTTCTTTAAATAGCCTAAAGAGCTTTTTTTCACCATCCCACTGGTATATCTGGGAGAAGGTATAGTCGCTTCCCAGGGCTAGGTAGTAATTATTCTTAAAGGAGAAAGGCTGCAGCGTCATGGCTCCTCGGGATGGAAGAGCCTGAATCTCCACAAACTGTTTGCTATTCCATTTCATAACTCTGGAGTCCCCAATGAATCTTGTGAGTGTTATGTACAGGTTGTTTTGCATCCTGAAACTCTTCACAGCCAGGACGTCTTCCATGTTGGGGATTTCACCATGCGGGACAAACTTCTTTGAAGCTTTGTTCCACTGAAGTATAATGGGAACCTGTGAGCGGCTAGAGAGGATCAAATGCGATTTCCCATCTATATCAAGAAACTCAGCATCGGTGTCCCTGAACCACTCATGAAGGGACTGGTATGAGTAAAATCCTTTGTTATTCCACT
This sequence comes from Tetrao urogallus, assembly GCF_951394365.1. Lineage (NCBI taxonomy): Eukaryota > Metazoa > Chordata > Aves > Galliformes > Phasianidae > Tetrao > Tetrao urogallus. The sequence continues at coordinate 53,647,967 of NC_136817.1, read as the reverse complement.
TGTACACTGTTGACAAACCTGCTTTGGAGCTATCTGCTATGACAAAAAACATTTCACTGTCTATCTCAAAAAGCTCTATATCATTTGGCTTGGAAATGCGAGATACTTCAATATCCTGGAACTTGACAAACTTTGTCCAGCTCTCATCATACTTGTAAATGTGTGAGCCACCAAAGAGCTGTGCCACCACCACAAAGACTTGGTCACCAACAAGAATGGCTTTACATCCCACTATGGACTGACCTAATGTCCAAAGAAAAGAAAAACACACGTTAGCACTGTACAAAGCACCCTTTAAGCCACAGAGACATCACCACATCACCCTTTGCTCTTTTAAATCTTTATCTCATAATCTGTCTTTTGCTATGCACTCTCAGAGCTTCTTATCTTGCTTCCTTCCCCCCCCAGTACCTGGACAGATGATTTCAAATCACACCCCTCAAGGTGTGCAAGTTCCTCTTCATCCAAAATACGTTTTCTTTCTCTGTCCAAATATGTACTCCCTATTATCCAAAACAATTATTTGATCCAGTTTTTATTACTCAAAATAACGAGTTATCTCCTGACTCAGCAAGAACTTGAAATTCTTTTATTCATAAGAAATCTACATTTCTGGTTTAACCAGAAAGATGAAACATTCTGTTTTTCTTGAGGAGTCACAGCCAGCTTTTTGCCACTGTAAGTAGAAATACTGTGGATATAGCCCCTGACAGCAAGATGAAAAAGATAAATCTAACCTTGTTGTTTGTTAAGCATTTAAGTATTCCTGAAATTTTAGATTATATTAAACTCAGAATATTTAGGACTATTGCAGTTATGATCAATTTTGTAATCTCAAGTCACTAGACAAAATCTACACCAAAAGGTAATAACCAAACTGTATGAAATGATCTGCTGCAGCAAAGGAAGTCTTCTCTGAAACACAGTTTATGTAGTACCACATCTGCACAGACTCCTCTGTACTTGCTTTGCTGCAGTCATTCCAACAGACTCGTGTTGACACCATAGTTGACCCCTACCCACTGCTGTTTCACAGCTGGCCTGTGATGAACTATCATCCTTCCAGAGCCAGTAATGCTGGAGGGATAGGATTAATCTTGAATACCATAAGATATCTGCAGTGTAGACAGGAATACTCAAGCTGATTATCCAGTCTCTTTCTGGTCTAATTTAGTCACAGAATACTCTAGTGAAGATTTTACCCAGCCTGTAGATATCTCCTTTAGGAGAGGATATCAAGATCTATTTCTCTATGTACTGAGTATAAACATAATTCTCAACAACTGGTTTAGGTCCACACTGCAAAGGGCTAAACTCCAACTAGTTTCCTGTTTCCTTTTCACTAGTTACCTGTGATGTTGTCATAACTCCTGAAATTCATTTCAATATGATCCCACTCGAGCACCATGCAGTTCTCCATGCTGGGCTGTGCAATGGCTACAAACACATCATTTTTAGAGTTGAATGTATCCACTGACACTGACTGGTAGGGCAAAATCTGGTGAACAACAAAATCTAAAAAAGCACATTACAACAGTTAGGATATATTCTTGCTGAAAATGCAAACTAAGTAGTAGTTGATTACAAACAGCAAATGAGTGATATATTCTGAATTCTATATAAGCCTATGATGGAGGTGTCAGTGCTCACGTTAAGCATGCAGCAACAGGGGAAAGCGTCTTCTTGCTTTAAGCATCCCTAAACTGTCCTCTGGAAAGAGAGTTGTGAAGGAGATCAAGCAGGTAAATAATGTCAGAATTTCAGTTTCCCAGCTAGGCTGGCTGGTATCCTTGAAATCAGGATACATTCAAACAGTCACATGCCACCAAAGAGAAGACTCTTTCCCCACAGCTGGAAGTTGCTTTCCCATCAAGTCAAATGGCCTTGGTAGAATCATTTTCAAGCTGAGAGCCAGCAACTTCCAGCTGAAGTCCAATAACTTCTTAAGACATGCAAATTTAATCACTAGCAATTTGTGTTACGCTAAACCAGGCAGAAAGTGAAATAATATCTGAAGTTTGCCTGGGGATAACCCCATTTTGGCTAGACGATAGATAAAATGGTGTAATCAAAATCTCAGTTAACGTAGCGTTTTATGGGGCATTGTAAAGTAGTTTAAGCATAAAATACAACCAACCTTCAAATTACTATCCAGTGGAAAACTTAATCTAAATACTAAGACTGAGGAGTTGGAGCAATCTGTAAAGACCAGCCCAAAGTTCAAGATTTTTGCTCAAAAGCCAAGTGCCTGCAGATTTAGTCCTAAAATTCATATTGAGCTAAGTCAGTACAGAGCCAGCCTGGGGCAAAAAAAGGAAACCCTGAAATTGATATTTGGCCTAAAACTTGGCAAAGTCATCATTATCAGAAAAAGAAATAAATATAGCAGAGTTGACAAAGAAAAGCCAGCACTTAAAAGGTACTTTGGCCTAGGAGGTACCAGAAGACCTGCATGGAATTTATGTAGATATAAGCATACAGAAAAGGAAATGAACATTCCACTAAGATGGAGTTTCTCTGAAGAACCAGACATTGCCCTGCTTCAAGTTCCATTTGCTACATGCTTCCACTATTCACTCCTACTTTTGAAGGGCCTGAGCATTCAGGGATTTTGGGATTTCTAATCAAGTCCTCACTTTGGTCCCTCAGTCTGGCATGTTAAGAAATACTTGTTTTTCAATTAAGAACTCTTTGTCTCTGCATGCATGAAAGCTTTTGCTCTTGAGGAGTTACACTTCTGGAGAACAAAGACAGATGACAACCATCACGCAAACACAACAGGTTCCAGAGCTGCAACAGAAACAACAGTCACTATTCTGTGAGGGTCTGCTACAGGCAGAGCATGGGATTGACACAGCAGTGCAAATAGGAAAACAAGAAAATTACCTTCATTCCCACTGGAAAAAACAAAAAGACTGGGGAACACCAACAACAAAATTTGCAGAAAGAAGTGATAAATCATAAGAGGTAGCGAAGGATGGGACAGAAACAGATGTAGTCAAAGAAAATTGAAATACTTTTAAAATCTTGAGGGGAAAAAAGCATAGCTCTAACACTGAAAAAGATATCTCAACAGTTTTGAAGCACTTTGAGGAAATCTGCAAATTAAAACAGACCAGTTTGTGAGTTAAAATCTGTTGCTTGTTCAGAAATGATTCAGTGTTAACACTGCTATTTTTACTTGCACTTGTCACCGGGCTCTTTATGTCACTGCATGACTAAAAACGGGTAACTAAATCAGACATAACCAATTAAAAAACAGTAAACCAAGCTGTAAATACCAGACTAATGTGGAACACAGTTACACACTAAAGAGATGTTGACGCATCAGGCTTGCCAAAAATTTAGGCCTTAAAGGTAATAGAAGTGGTAAGACTGCTTTCAAGTCTCCTGAAAGTAAGTACACATTCCCTCAAGGGGCTTATAGTCAAACCACAGTGCTGCTGGATACATCTGTAGGAGAAATAAAAACAAACAAACAAACAAACAAAACCCAAAGTGAAATGGATTAACCTGCTTCATGATGGAAGCTGTGAGAAATGGGAAAGACAAGATGGTACAACTGCAAGAGTTAGAAGCGCAGGTCACAGGCACTGTCAATAATTTTCACAGTAAGTGACCAAGCATTTCGTCCTCTGGATTTTCTTTAATTTGGCAGCACTTCTTTACATCTCCCTTTCTGTCACCACTGCATCAGTTCAGCAGATGCAATGAGCCAATGGAGCTGATGAGAAAATACTTTACCAAGCAAACTCCTTCATTACCACATCCAACCAATCATGCTGGACACACCAGTCCTCAGGGAATGAATGTGGGCATATTTTGTTTCCCTCCAGATCTGGGGGAAGCAAGGGCAGAGAAGGGAAAGGCAGTTGTGGCCTAACATAGGCCACCAGCAAGTCCACTAGCAAGTCCACTGCAGGGCTGCAGTTTACAGCAAGTAGTGACTGGTTCAATGCATGGGACGTGATGCTGTCTGAAATGACACAGTCCTGAAGACTTACATTTACACTCTATTTGATAGTCTCTTATAGGTCACTTCTGTATGAATGCTATCCCTCTCAGATGCTCTGTAAGGATGCTGAGGCCCCACTGCTTCTACACCTTCACTACAGACCTGAGCTCCAGACTGCTGTCTGCTCTCAGGCCAAGCAAGGTTAGGCACAGTGTCCTTGTCTGGTTGGAAAACATCTTTTACTATCTGAAGAGTATGTTATATCCATATGCCTGCGGCTAGAGCATAGGTGGCCTTTGAATAAAAACATTCACGGTGCAATCCTTGCACCGCATAACACCTTAGCTTCCCAGCAAAATCTACAGCACGTGATGTTACACTTATGCTCAGTGAAATTTCATTTATAGCAGACAAAGAGACTAACTTTATGGATGAATTTAGCCTGTAGCCATTTCAGTTCGTATCTAGACGCAAAGAAATGACACAGTATAGGGAGGTTAATTTAGGTCTGAGGGCCAGGAAGGTAAGTAAGGATTGTTTTCCCATACTGTCAGTGCTGTGCAATTTCTTAAACTAGATTCTTAAACTAAAATGAAGCTTACTTTTACACCTTATTTCTGCACCTCCATGGATTTACAGACACAGTAACCTAGGCAAAGTTCTAAGCTACATTGGTCACCTGCATTTGACATCCTTTTATGTGGCACATTATCATGCTTTATCCCTGCTGCTCTTCTGACATATTTTTTAATTTTTAATTTATTCTCTTTCCCTTTAAATATTGCCCTTGGATTACCATTCATATCGTGTCCCAAAACTTTATTTTATATTACTAGTAATATAAAACTTCTCTACTGTCTCTTAATGATGAAGACTAATTTGATGACAGATGAAAGAACTTGAATGCCTCTGATATTACTGTATAGAAAAGAAAAGGCAAAGTGCTGACATAATATACATGAAACATGAAAACAATACCTGCAGCTGATATTCTCAGTTGTATGATGTGACTACATTTAAATACAGGCAACTGCTGCTATCTGGTCATGAAATATAAGCATACCCACATGCAAGTGTCTCTTCACTTCGGTCTGCATGCTTTACATTACCTAAAATAAAAATCAAGAACCTAAACAAGACAGTTCTCGGAATATTAATGGACATTTATCTCCAATTTAATGGAGTACCATAAAGAACAGCTGGCAGTATTGTTGCCACATTTGGTGATATTAAATTGTGGTCTACTGAATAAAGGTAGCAGATATAGCCAAATCATTTGAACTTCTCTTCATTGCTTTCTGTGAAGCAAAAAACGATTTAGGAAGTTCACCTGACATAACTATACGGCCTTATTCCATACAATAGAATGCATGCTGTGATGAAAATTAGGTCACTAGCAAGCCCTAAGACTTTAAGAATAAGCAAGACTTCAAGAATATGGCTACTCCCAACTCTTCTCCCATTATCACTTAATCTCAGTAAAAACTGTACTTTGGCTTCAAAATGTAATTTCCTCATTTTATGCTTGTTCTAGCATTCCACGGTGCTCTGTATGTTACCCTTTTTTCTCTTCCTCCCACCATGTCATGCTCACAGAGGTGCTGTAGTGTAATATACACCTCTGATATTTAACTATTTGTAGTGTGCTTAGAAATGTACATTCTGAATACCTGTAGCGGTGCATTCATAATCAAAACTTGTCACATCATTTAACTTCTTATCCTGATATTCTGCTGGACCAATACAGAGGACATCAGAAACAGTGGAATTTGTCATCTTTAACCACAAAAACAACCACTTGGCTTTGCAGTCACACTCAAATTTATTTCCCCTTAAATCTCTAAAAAACACACAAAAATAAACATATTTGAAAAGGTTGATAGCAATATGAATTTACAGAACTGTTAGCACCTTGACATAATGAACTTAAAACACAACTCTGATATGTTTTTGAAGTGAGAGGAGGAAAGACTTCTTAATGTGCTCTTAATACCTACGCTCATTCACTGAAGTGTTCACCCTAGAAAAACAGTTTCAGTCTAGGAAATAAACCCAGGTATAATGCTAGCAATAAAAGCACTGTGATTCATGTAAAGTCACCCCTGTTTATAACTTTTCATAGGATTAGGACTATAGCATAATAAATCCTCACAGAGCACTTGTCTGCTGCAAGTCTGCATCCCATCATCTACTGCTGGCACAGACAAATCCCATTCCTTCACTGAACTACCCAGGCACCTTTGGTGAGCAGGATGGTCTTGCTGGTATAATTTCTGTGCAGATGTAAATACAGATGTAAGGCTAGTATTTTTAGAGTCACTCCTGATGTGGAGTCTAACTTACTAACAGCTTAACGGTAGGGGCAGCTTAAATAACATGCCCCTACTAACGTGCCTGGTCTTCAACCCCACGGCAATTCTTGTGGCTACAGTCTTTAGTTGAGAGAGCCAGGCCAAAAACAGGAAGCTGACTAGCAGCATAGCTATACATGAAAACACTGGCAATAAGACAGCAATATGCTACAACTGCGTGAAAAAGTATATTTGTAAATTAACACCTTCAACTAAAATAATCTCATGGAATACTTGCAACATTAACAGGAAAAACTATTCAGAGAAATTGCTGTCATAAAATTAATTGTCCATTCCACTAAAAAAAATATATGCAAAACATTTGTTTCTCAAATCAGTGATTTGAGAAACAGCAGTCATTTTGGAGAAGTCCATCAAGTAAATAATATTAAAATGAGAAAAGACAGAACAACAAAGTGCACATTTACATACACAGCACCACACAAATGCAGAACTTAAACCGCAGAGCAACAGAGTGATAGTAGCAGGAGGTCAACAGAAAGATTTTCATTACTTACAGTTCAATTAGAGAATCTAAATCACTGAAGACATCCCTTGGCAGAGTTTTCAGATGGTTATTGGCCAAAGAACTAGAAAAGAAAGTTAGAGCTTAGTATCATTGTTACATCATCTCTCATACCATCTTGTTGACACCTGCTAAGTCTGAACTCACCTACAAAACGTTAATTATGGGATACTTTCCAGTCTCCAGCATTGTTAATAACTACCAGGAACACGCATGCATTCATTATACTTATTTAAGAATGGTGATTCCTTGAAGAATATGAAGCTGATGCAGAAGTAAAACATATAAAGCTGTTTTATTGGATGAAATGTAACAGAGATCAATGACTGAACATGCTGGAGAAAAAGAGGAATGTTAACTACAAGTATGTAACACCACAGTGGCACCGCTGGCAGCACCCACAGGCAAGGGTTGTACCCCAGTGAGACCTGTGAGCATGCACAGGCAGCTGGATGTGCGGCAGTGCTGCCTGAGCAGGCATTTTTTAAAGGTCACTTCTCAATTTATAGAAGGCACATTACCAACAGTCAGAGGTGTTGGCTTGAAAACCATCTATTGCGAGGAAGAGTTGTGCTCCAGTACAAATTACTAAGTGTTAAATAACTTACAGGTGGGTCAGGTCTCGAAGGCCACGAAATGCATTTCTTGATATGGTTTCTATTTTGTTTCCTTCAATGAATCTAAGAAAAAAAAAAAAAAGTACTTTAGAAGACTTCAAGTAACATTATGAGCACCATCAGTGCTTTAGCCTACGTCCGCCAAACTCTGGAGGCTCCTGCGTAGCCCCTTCAGACTTAGACAGGGGGAAGTCTCAGTGGAGTTGTCACCTTTCCTCTGGTGTACTGCAAGAAGTAAAGCATGTAGCACAAGGGAGAGCAAGTGACACAAATATGCAGTAGCAGAGAAACAAAGTGAGCTAAGCAAAAACCATTATTTCTCTGTTGCTTAATTCTTGTGGAACGTGCTGCATGAGGAAAGAGACTTGGGTAAGAGAGACTTCTGAGATGGACTTAGAAGCTCAAGTCCTGCCTTCCTCAACAACCTAAATACAGAAATGACAGGGCAGCACAGAGGTGCCAGTGTTGTGCAGGATGCAGATGGACACTGCTTGCAAGTTCGTGCCTGAAGGGATGGTGCCCACAGCCAGAGGGCTGCATATGCAGTGCCACCTTCACACCCACAGAACCAAAAGGCTCTCTGCTGCAGTCACTGCTGTCACATGAACCCCAGCAATATATTGGCATTCCAAGCTCAAAGACTGCCTATGTGGCAAGACCTCTGCTGAAAGCCTTGTGTCTTCTTGCTGCCATGTTCCAGTACTCTCCAGCCAGGACATCACCTCTGCAGGGCTCCTTAACACACACAGGTCCTGGCCCTGCGTGCTGGAGGAACTGATAGCCACATATCGATTGCAGGAGTATGCTGCTCATCCTGACTGCATGTCAGCATTTAGAAAAAGAGCTGACATTTGAGCATCCTGCACCTAGAGCACTTGAGGACACATTCATAAATGCACCATCAGTTCTGTAAAGTGGCTGTAGCCAGGTGGCCATCAAGATATTGCATGGTACAGATGTATCTGGATGAAGAAAGCTGCATACGGACTTCAGAAACAGTTTATGAGACAAGAATATCTCCTTCCCCTCTACAGGCCCTTGTTTGCCACCCAGGAAGACAGAGGACAAATGTTGTGAGTCAATGTCATTTCTTGAGTGAGTCAAGAAGGGGCTGCAGCCTGCAGTGGAATGCAGGAGATGACAAAAGCTCTGTTTAGACAAAGCCAAAATCCTTCATGAGTTGACTGGCATCCTCACTGCACGCAAAGGATGCAGATGATGAAGTACTGCATGTGAATGGAGGGCGTCAGTTATGGGTCAACCATACTCAGTTACAAGGCAGCCTGGAGACATGAATTCAATCCACAGAGCACAAAGCCACAGTGCTCCCTCACACAGTACTCAGTACACAGTCAGCTTGTCGGACAGTGCAAATAAACACTGAACGCAGTGCAACAAGATGGTGGAAATCTGGGCTGGGAGTCAGTAAATTTGCTGGATTTCTTTGCAACCAAACCCAGTCTCAAAGGACTGCTACCCTGGGAACGTCAGCAAAGCTCCCACCTTTATCAGACATTTTTGTCCCGACTCTGCAAACGTAGCTGGGTAGATTTAAAGGTGCACGAAATACCATCATCAGCTTTGTGAGTGCAGTGTGACACAGCACAAGAGCCGCTCCTGCTAAGGGGTATACAGGTATCTGCTGCAGCTGCTCCCCTGCTGCTCTTCATTTGGAAACTGCTCGGTACGCAAAGAGCCTTGACCGTGTTCATCAGCAGTGTCCTCTTCTCTGTAAGGTCTGATCATTGGTAACTGAGAGACATGAGTTATTACAATTGTAATGATGTTACCATCTGTACAGCTGGAAGAAAAAAAAAAAAAGGAAAGGAAAGGCCACTCACTCATGTACAGTTCCCAAAAGACACAGGTGAGATCTGCTGCAAGAGGAAGCGCCCTAGGGACTCAGCTGGGAGGATGACCACAACCATTAACTGAGACCAGTTAGTTGGCTGTTACTAAAAGAAACTGAATCTCCAAGGCTTTACCAGTCTTAATTCTGTTCCCTGATTTGCAATTAGCAGCCAGGGACAGAAATTGTCCCTTAAATGAGATGAGGAGGATCAGAGGTCTCTTCTTTCAAACAGAGGTCTGGCCACAAATACCAGTGCAACAGCTATTGTAGTGCATGTTGTTGTGGCAAGGCTCCATTTTAGACTCATCGCCGCTTCAAAGCCTAAGCAAGTCATCACTGAAACAACATAAAAATATTTGCAGGGTTTTCTTCTCCTCCTTTTTACCAGCATTCTGCAAATTACTTTTTTTTTTTTTTTTTTTTTTCCTGTAGACACATGTAAAAGAGAATGATTAGATAACTACCACTCAAAAATCGTGAGCTGAATCGTAGATTCCAACACATGCCACATACAATTATCCTCTATTTCTTGGTCTGCTAATTCTACCGGTGGCTGCTTCTCCTGTATTAGATCATTAGTCCTCAATGCACCCCAACTTCATCCTACTTACCTGAAGGACTTTAGCAAGAGTCAGTTTTATGAGCATTGGTCTTCCTTTAGACAAAGGCAATTGTTTTCCACAGCAACCTTTCAGCACAGAAAGGTGGGTGGAAAGATGAACTTTCTTTCAGATCATATTCAGAGTTTAGAACATACCAGCTCGTGTCCGGTAACACAGAGAAATGGCAGTCCTTTGGAGTATGAAGTGAGGACAACCTGGTACCAGGGCTATTACTTTTTTTAAAAGAAAAAAGGGTGACCTAAAAAAAGAAAACAAAAAAGATCGCGAAATGAAGATAACGTAAAAATCAACGGAGAACTGAACTAAGTTCAGAAAAGGAAAGTTAAAATAAATTTAAATAATAATGTAAATAATTACAATAATTTCTCTTATATGAAATATATATTGATATATTCATATATTCGTAATTATTTATAATATAAAAAAATGAATGCCACGGGCATTAAATGGAATGTCAGAACAAAGACAAAGTTGAAGAGGAAAGTTGGGGAAAGAGGATCAGTACGGTAATCAGGGCTGTTCCGGGCAGTACACCAACGCCCTGCAACTCCTCCTCAGGCTGTCAGCAGGCCACGGGAGGCTTCACCGCCTCTCCTGAGATCCAAACTCCTTGAAAGTGATGGCACTGTTTTGTGAAGCCGGGACAAGCTCTTGCTCAGCAACGTTTTTTCAATGTACTGTAATTGCACAGAGCCATCTTGCACTCACAGCATATACTAAAAATCCACTGCAACCTCTGAAAAATGGTGAGCAACCATAAAGGACATTTGCACAGAAATGGAACATCAATCCATCATCCATCTCCCCTGCTTCTGGTAATCACAGTAAAGAGTAAGACTCCACAGCAGGAGTCTTGGTAACGTATCAAAACCCCTTGATTTATAGTGGTCAGGTGAATACAAAAAATACTGAACTTACAGGTATTCTAGATGGAAGAGACCAGCGAAGGCATCATCTCGTATAACAGTAAAGGAGTTTGAGTTCAGCAAGCTGAAAACAGAGAACAGGCAATGGGAAAGCATATTAAAAGCTGACACACCGGATTATGCCAGTTGTGTTTATTGACTGTGACCAAACCCATCTTACTGACTCAAGCCCATATTGCCCCACCAATGCAGCACACATAAAATACCGTGGAATGGTCTATGAAAAATAAAAATCAAAGGCATAATGCAGTGCTAGTTAAAGTCCGCACTCCCCGGGAAATATGTTCGCTGTACCATTCATCTTGGCTAAATACAGCCTAGCCCTGGATTGCTTTGTCCCCTAAGTAGGACAAGCTGTCCTTTCAGGGTAAGTCTGCTGTGTGTGTATCCCAGGTGCCCACAATAATCAAGACACACGGAAAATTTTCAGAGGCTCAGTGTTACTCCCCAGCTTTGAGAAGTGGTAAGCCCTTTTGTACAAGCACCAGCTTTCATTTAAGCAGTCTTGGTGCACTGGGGCTCACCTGTTCTCAGCTCACAGGGAACTTGCCCCAAGCTTGATCTGCAGTGTGGAAGGAAAGCACCCATTATGCACCACCCCACTGTCAGCTGCAAACTGAGACGTGCCTGAACAGCCAGAGATAAAAAGCCATGCTGTCTCTGGGGAGCGTAACTCTGCGTCTGCATGCACCAAGGAGAAGGTCTCCTGGTGCTGCATTGCTTCCTCTGCAAACTTCAGGGTCAAAAAATGGTAGAGCTACATTGAGCAGTTGTCACTTGAGCCAGGACAGTGAGGTAGGGAGAAGGAAGCTACAGAAAGGCTTGGCCAGCAAAGCTCCTTCTTTGCAGTATGAGAGCACAAAGGAGCACCAGACGCCTCCAGTGTCTACGGTCAAGGCACAGACGGCAATCTCGTTTGAAGAAAAAGCAAAACTTTCCATCCAGTCTAAAAATCAAATATTACTCAAAATAAATCATTTTTAGTAAAACTTCTGAATTTTCAGCCATGAGTGAACGTCTGCACTAATTGCTTTACTCCAGTAATTTATTAATCCTCCATTTGTATGGTTTTAGGCATTTTATTAAAATTAATTTTTAAGACTAATGAACACAAAATACAAACTTTCCCTGTGATCGTGGGTTATTATGTTAATACTAGACAAATATTTCTTAAATTATTCTGTACAAATCTAAGAAAGATTCAGGCTGCAATCAGAAAGAAATCACTGCATTCCTGCTTCATCATGGCTACTGTGACTGAAGATTCAGTCCTGACGTACAACAGTGCCCCATGCAGTGTTTAATTTTTCATCATTTAATCATTCCTTTTCTCCTGTTTGAAGGACAAACTCCTAAATTACACTGACCAACAAAATTTGTCAGGGGCTGGGATGATGATGATGGTAGTGGTTACAAACCCTTCGCACTGCAACAGAAATGAAAAGGGCAACTTCTGCTTTTCTCCAGCTGACCCTCCCCCTGTTAGCTCAATGTTTCCTCCTGGAAATCCTCCACATCTAGTGAGAGGAAGTAACCTTCCTCTGCTCTTCTTCCCTCCTCCTGCTACCACTGTCCAAACCAAAATAGATTCCCCATCTCCCATTTCGTACCCACCATTTTTCTCAAACCACTGTCAGGTTCATCTCTTTCCATTCCAAATAGCACAGGTCCTGCTGTTTCCTGCAAAGTCCTCCTGTCCTCTGTCCCGGGTTCTGTACTGGTCATGAGCTCCCCCTAAAGCTTTGGTTTGGACTTCGGTTATGCTCAAACACCCTGGGGTAAATCCTCTATTGCTCTGAGGAGATCAGAGAAGGCACAGTACGAACATGCTATGCTTTTAGTCCTGATCTGTGCTTTCAACAAAAAGGGGGTGGGGGTCACCAGCCTCTCCTTTCCCAGGCAAGTTTTTCATGTGAGAAAGGTTACGGAATGCTTCATGTACTAGAGAAAACCTTAGCACAACAGTAATTGCCATTTTCCCATTAGCATACACTGGAATAACTATATTTAGAAATGAGGTGGTTAATTGCCCTACTTGCTCTTGCTTACTGTATCCTCTCACCCTAAAATTCAATCTGACCAACTACCTCATCTCAGACTTCACTGCCTGGTGCTAATGAAAATGAATACCTTCATGGCACCTGGCCAAAGCTGAGCCAGAACCTGTGAAGACTCAGATTCTCAGGCCTTACAATCATACAGTCATCTAGGTTGGAAAAGACACTCAAGATCACCAAGTCCAACCATCAACCTGACCTATCGAGTTCCATCATTAAAACACATCCTTCAGTGCCACACTCACAGGTCTCTTAACCACTTCATTTGATGTTGACTCTACCACCTCCCTGTGCTGCCCATTCCAATGCCTGGCCACCCGTTCTGTGAATAATTCTTCCTAATGTCCTCCCTAAACCTCCCCGGCACAATCTGAGACCATTTCCTTGCATCTCATCAGTTGTCACCAGAATAAATAGACTGGTACAGTCCTTGCTGCACCCTCCTTTCAGCCAGTTGCAGAGAGCAATGAGGCCTCCCCTCATCTCCTCTTCGCCAGACCCATCAGCCCCGGTTCCCTCAGTCATTCCCCATAACTTGTTTTCCAGCTCCTTCACCAGCCTCGTTGCTCTTCTGCACACACCTGAGCAACAAAACATCCTCTTTGTAGCGAGGGGCCCAAAAATGAGCACAGTACTTGAACTGCGGCCTCACCAATGCTGTGTACAAAAAGGCAGTCCCTGCCCTGCAGGCCTCCATCCCTCACCTTGCCCACCGCTCTGCAGTGTCTTTAACAAGGTGACGTCCCTCTCCCTGGATGGTGAGCCAGACCTTCTGGAAGAAGGTGACGGGGCACAAGAGCACCAGGGCACTCCACTACCACATGCCCTTTGGGATTACCTCTTGCCAAGACCAGTTTTAACTGATTTCTCTGTGGCAAGCGCTCAGCCTCTATTTCTGGCAAGCCATGCATTTTCTCACCGTATTTTTCCTCAGAGCACCCCTTTACTTTGGGAGTAACCCAGTCCCTCCAGGGTGAGGTGTTCAAGCTGGGGCTGTGCAGCTTGTGCAGGCACCCATATCTGTGCTCTGCCCTGCTCCTGCCTCCCAGGACAGCTGAGTGAAAGCCCATGGGAAACACTACACGACTGCAGCATGGGCACAACCATGGGACTGACCCAAGGTCACCAAGGAGCACTGGGAGGCATTGGAGGGGCCGGCCGCCCTGCAGGCCAGGTGCCAAACCTCAGTCGTGCCGCAGGCAGCGCACAAGCTGCTCTCCTCGGTTGGGCACGCGATCCTCCTGTCCCCAGCAGCCACGTCCCGTGCCGCGCTGAACTGCCCCGCAATGTCCCGAAGGGACGCAGGAGTCACCCGCACAAAACTGGGCCCACCGGCACAACCTGAGCGGGGGACAGCGCTCACGTGGCTCCAGGGGGAAACGCTGTCCTCAGCTTCTTTAAGCTGAAACTCAAAGTGGAATTCAGGACATCAAGGTAACACTTTTTCGCCTTTAGCGCATAACTACACGTTCTATGAACTGGTTCATGATGCTGTAGCAATACAGAAAATTCACGCCTGGGTTACCGAACGGCGGCTGTGCCATCGAGATGCACCGGCTGTGGCTTTACCTGCTGCCGCTCCTCCTAAAGGCGCGCCCGTAACGACATCGAGGAGCGGCGAGCAGGGCGCTAGCGAGATGCTTCCGTGCGATACTTACAGCAGCTGCAGGGAGGGCAAGTGGGAGAACATCCTGTCCTTGACTTCGGAGAAGGTCCCGTTCACCAGGCTCCTGGCGGAGGGAGAGAAAAGCCACGTTTGAGCCAGCGCGGGCTGCCGGCAGCCCCAGCGCGGCGTCCCTGCCGCGAGAACCCCGGCGTCACGGCAAGCGGCACCGCCGGCTCCGCGCCCAGCAGACCCGCCCGCAGCCGCCGCACTCACAGCGAGCCGAGCCCGACGGGCAGGCTGCGCGGCGCCCCGGCCGCCCCCACGCACAGCGCCGACTCTCGCCAGCAGCTGCAGGGCGGCGCGCAGCGCGGCGGCGGCCTCCGCGGGGCGGCGGGCGGCGGCGGCAGCAGCAGCGCGGCGGCCCAGAGCGCCAGGAGCCGCAGCGGGCCCGCCATGCCCGCGCCGCCGTTGCCCGCCGGCCGCCCGCCGCCGCCTCCCGCGCCCTGACATCAGCGCGGCGCCGCCCCGCGCTGCGGGCCCGCCCCCCTCGTGGGAACGGGCAGGGGCTGCGTGCCGGCCCGGGGCGGGGTGGCGGCCGTGCTGCCTTGCTGTGGGGATGGGGAGTGGAAGCTGTGCTCTGAGGCAGCGGAGGTGTTAGGAATGCCCCGAGGGCTGACTCGGAAATTACTTCTGGCAAGTTGTTGAACGAGGAAAGCGTTTGGGGTTGGAAGGATCGTTTGTGCGATGTGCAGATCTCAGTATGTCTGCGGGGATTATGTCATTGGCAAGCGCGTGGAAATTGTTGCAAACCACGAGCCTCGCTGGGTTTTGCTGGTACAGCTGGGCTGTGGGTGCCTTGTGCCGTCATTACAAAGAAAAGAAAGGAATTCTTTTATACAATAGAAATATACAAAGAAGCAGGAATGCTACCAGCAGTGCAGAAGGTGATTTTCCACTAGAGAAGTTGTGACAAGAGTTGTCCCCATGAAACACAGCTGCTGGGGCCATCTGGGGATGCCACTTCAGGATGACTTGGGTGTGTTCACAGAACCACAGCATGGCTGAGGTGGAAGGGCCCTCTCTGGTCCCACCCCTGCTTCAGCAGGGACACCAGAGCAAGGTGCCCAGGGTCATATCTGGGTGGCTTCTGAGGATCTCCAAGAAGACCCACAGTCTGTGGGCAACCTGTGCCACTTCTCTGCCGCCTGCTCCCAGGGGTGTGCCCACTGCCTCTTGTCGGGAGGCTGAGGAGGGGCCTGGTGGCAGCGGGGTGCAGCAGGAAGACCTGTCACCTTAGTTAAGAAAGAGTGGTTTGTTCTGAGCACTCAGATGACAGAAACAGGTGCATGAGAGTATAGGAATGTAAATATGCATACACTCCCACCCCCATATAAACAACACTTCCACATTCTGTGGCTTTCCTTCACACCTCAGCTCATAGATGTACGTGATTTGTTCTGTAGGCCTGCAGATGCATTCACCATTTAAGTCATGGCACAAATAAGTGTAGCCAACTGCATATGAATGCTTGTACAATCAGATACACATAGAGAAGATAGCATTTTAAATGGTAAAACACTCCTAGCAGCATGCAGACAATACGTAAATGAGCTCAGTAAGAAAATTTGATCTGAGGCATGGGGTGCACAGGAGCATGCACAAGTGCAGTATGTATAAGGGCATGGTTCTCTGAGTAGTTGGGGTGTGGAAAACACTGATTCCTAGCTGAGAATGGCTCCTTGTGTTACTCTGGAGTGTTATCATCATCATTTCTACTAATGCAATGACTCCCTTTTCCAAAATCTCAGGTATATGTTGAATTGCAGAGATAAATGGAATGACACAAACATGGAGGAGCACATAAATATTAAAAGCATATCCAGATGTGAAAGTTGTCAGCTCCATTTCCTCAAGATAGGAAGGCGTTTCTCACACATTATCATTCCCACTTCTCAGTTCCTTTATCAAGTGTAATACCAATGTGAATCCTTTTGTTGTGTTTTGCTGGTGCTGGACAGCGGACAGAAGGCTGCTGATAGACTCATACAATCATAGAAGAATCATAGAATCATTCAGGTTGGAAAAGAATTCAATGATCATCTAATCCAGCTGCCAATGCATCACTACCACATCACTAACCCAATGTCCCTCAATGCCACAACTCCAAGGTTCTTAAACAGCTCCAGGGACAGTGACTCCACCATCTCTTTGGGCAGCCTGCTCCAGTGCCCTTTTAAGGCAGAAATTTTCTTCCTTTTAAGAAGAAATTCTTCCTAATACTCAACCCGAACCTCCCTTGGAACAACTTAAAGCCATTACCTCTCCTCCTATCACTAATTACCTGAGAAAAGAGACTGACCCCCAGTGAGGCTCACCCCGTACAAAGCAAGAAGTATAAAAGAAAAGAAAAATTCCAACCTTCTGCAGAGAGAAAATATAATTTCTAGGTTAATTGGCAAAGAGCAATGAGTTTTGTTGGATCATACATCGACCACCTGTCCAAAGTAAGAGATCTGAAAAAACTTTGAGTAAGAGCAAAGTATGTCAGTAAAAGTGCTCCTGCTATGAGGACTCTTAATTGCTTGTGACCCTGCTGTGGCGGAAGTATGGGAAAATTAATGCTCTGAGCAATATTCATCTTGCTGAGTGTTTTCCTTTCTTTCTTCACTCGTGGCTCATGTGACCTTTTTGGAGTCCAACTGTTAGAGGAGATGCACTGCAACATGCGGAGTACATTATTATTGTCTTGAATATTCTCCAGCTTTTGTAACCAAATGTTTGCTCTGCTTGGTCAGGATTAAATGTCCTTTGCTTTTGCCTTCTGCAGGTTTCTGTTCCAGATCACGCACCTGGTATGTTCCTGCAGTTGGCTTTTAAAGAAGTGCAAAAGCAGTTTTCTTTGCTGAAGTGCAGCACTACAAAGTATGCTTTCATAAAGTCTTTCAAAAATTTCTCAGGAAGGAAACAGAACTGCGGCTTGCCACAACCTGTTTTGGGAGAGTTGGAAAGTCTCCTGCAGTGGAGTGGCACCCTGCTCTCCTCCCTGGCCTCTTATCTCAGGTGTAAGCTGTGTGCTGCCTGTGGAGGTTGCTACTCACATTGCACACTGCTGGAGGAAGAGCATTTGGTCACACGCCTTGTCCTTGCTTGCATGTTGTCCAAGAGGCCACTAAACATGGGTCCATTGTGGCTCCAAACCCCCAGCCCTGGGAAAGATGATGTGGAGCAGGCAGAGCAAGTGGGGGCTCCCAGTTACCTTCAGCTATGGGCCTACCTGGCAATAGTCTTTCTGCAGAAAATGCCTTCATATGTGGGCAAGCAGCATGGTTCTTGCTCCCTGCCCATCCTTCAGCTAGGACTGATGGCATCTCTTCTTCCCCCAGCTGCTGGTGGGAACATAGGATCTCTGTGTCCTTTGCCTTTTTCTAAAAACATTCAAAAGTTTTCAGCAGTTTTCCAGAGGTTCTGACAGGCAGACTCAAATGCAAGCAGATAATGAATTAACAGAAATCTCTTTTATTAATGGCACTGGAGAAAAGAAAAAAAGGATGATAGAGATTTGTATCTTTACAGGATGACCAAGTTTCAGTCACTGTTTGATCACTACCCCCAAAAATTGAACCAGGAATTTTCATTTATCTGTCTCCACCTTGATCTCAGTAACAAAAATTCTAAATTAGACTTGTAAATGAGAGCAAAATTCATCCTTTTTAATTTCAAGGACAGAATACCTATAGCGCTTGCTATAGAAAAAGTGAAGAATTTGTAGGTGGACTACTCCCTTTGAAATCAATGAGACAGAATTACTGTTTGATTTTAGTATATGGCCAAGGCTCAGATAACCTGCAGTCTCTCAAAACCATGGGCATTTGAAAATAAATCCTTAGATAAGCCACAGTTCAGATAACCCATGGGAAAAACAGAGGCAAAGATGGGGAGGCTGTGGGAGAAGGGCAGCAGCCTTCGTGGGAATCACGGCAAGACACTGTGAAGACAAAGACTTTGCCTTTTATATACCTGCTTACTGACAAATTGTACAATCAGCTAATACATTTTAATGCCATTTGATCAACTGCAGTTCTCTGACCACTTCACCCCAATTTTACTTATTGATTTCATGTGCACTGAACTGCTTCGGAAGAGCACCAATTCTCTGCATTCCCATTTTGCTGAAAATGACCCCAAATTATCTTGGCTTCTGCACATTTGAGACAAAGCTAAAGATTAGGTCTATCACACAACAGACATTACCTAGCTAGTAGGTTGTGAAAACCAGTTTTATTCGAAGTAGTTGGGCCTAATCTGACATAGCTTTATATCTGCTAGAAAGCGCTACTGGTGTTTTCTGAATGTCGTATAAGTTAAAATCCATTTGCTACCTACAGACAGGTTGCTCATGGCTGACTGGCCCCCTGCTTGCCTTTCCATCTGCAGAACATCAGGCCTGATGGTTGATCAAAGCAGGTCTGAGCTCAGAGCTAGTTCTGCTCTCAGCAGAGGTTGGACTGGATACCTCCTGAGGTTTCTTCCAAGCTGGATTGTTCTGTGACCATTTGAATCCGTATAATGGAGCCCTGTTTATAGGCTCTGTGAACAAGGAGCCTGGTTGTAGGCGGTATTGCTGAGAATAAGAAATGCAGCTGTGAACTTTCTTCCTGCCTATGTTTAAACTCTCATTAAAAATGATGGATTATTTCAGCTTTTTTTTTTTTCCACGTCACCCAGATATATACATGCACATCTGTATATATAGAAACTGGGAGTATCTGAGCGTTTTCCTCTGTGTTTTTATCCACTAAATGTATGTTTTATAATCCTCAGTGTTTTGCAAGGCTACAGGGTAATGTGCTGCATTCGGTAGTTACTCTTGCTCAGGAAATGCACAACAGTCACAAATGCTGCACAGATTGGTTGCTGGGTAAACTGTGGCTCATTTGTATTCAGCACCCTGCGTAAAAGTGATAAGAAGCCAAATACTCCTAGGAAACAGCACAAATGAAATACAGCACGCAGGAGGCGAAGTATTTATAGAAACAAAATATCAGCATTTTCCACACATTTACACAAAGCAATTTCAGTCTTTTCATAGGAAAAAAAGAACATCTCTGGCACTCATTTATTCATTTCCCTGCAGTCATATATTTTGGCCAAAAAGCACTGACTACATAGAAAACCTTCAGGTCACAACAAATTAAAGATCAATGACAACCCAAAATAGATGCTGTCATATTTTCACTCCTAACATGTCTTTGTAACGAGCCTTGTTTTAGTAAGTAAATAATGTGACATTTCTGCTTGAATGGGATTTTAGTGTCGTGGCTGAACTCTGCCCACAGATCCCCAGCTTGCCATCAGAGAAAAAAAAGGTATCTGCTGCATTTAACTCCCTGGGACCTCTGGGCTCATTAGTGCAAGTCAGTGCAATGTTAAGGCCTGGCAGTCAGAAAACCAACCCACCACAGCTTTCTTCATGTGTGCATAACCACCCTGGGCTCTTTTGAGGATGGCAAAGCGCTGCCTTGCTTGGGCACAACGCCCACCTGCACCTCAAGGACAATCCCTGCAGTCCTGCTCCAGCAAATGGTGCTCAGCTTAGCCAAAAACTTCCACCTTGCTGAAGGGAAGCAAAGAAATGCCCATGGCAGCCTTTCAAAGGACGAAATCTTTCCATCTCACTCAAGTCCAACTATCTGCAGAGGGAGATGTGGGCCCCCAGGCCCCGCCTGTGCCCGTTCTGCGGGGTCACCGAGCGCAGCACACACTGCTGTTTCTGTCACTGTCTGACAGAGCAGCCTGCCCTACTTCTTTACATGACAGGTAGGAATACGGAACGATTCCCACAGTGCAGGTGTTTGATTCTTAAGTCTAAGAGTGACATTTGAAAACTTACTTTGTTACACGTGCTTGGTCCTTCTTATGTGTGTGGCTCACGCAGACATCCTATGGGTAGAATTAAGACTATGCAATAATTGCAATAACACAGAGGAAAAATATTTGTGAAATTATTTAGCTATTTCACGGTGAAGTAATACAATATTCAGTATTCAATTACAGCAAAGTAATACCCATTCATCCAATTCCAAGTATTATTCCCACTTGGTTAATGATGTGAGAAAAGGTTGGGGGATATCATTGTACTTTCTGCTGTGATCCCTTGACTGAAATAACAATTTGCTATTTGTTTGTTTTGAGACAGGGTTAGATTTAGGAAAACATGAAAAGTGAATGACAAAATCTCTGCCGCAGCGGGAATTTATCTTTTACTGCTCTTTTATTGCTGAAGTTTTCATTAGAAAGGCTGGGAAACAGGAAGAATAAGTTGAAACCTTTTAACACAGAGCAAAGAAGTAAAACATGAACACATCTAAATTGGAAAACAGCTGAAAGACATAAAAATGTCTTTTTTTTTTGCTGACGTTCTATAACCGAGTCAGGAATCCTTTAGACAAAAATTGTGTTAAGTGGTAGTAGAAAAGATTTTACTTTTAGTGCTACGAGGTGATCTTTTGCATATCTCTATGTTAAGCTTAATTTTTTTTTAATCTTTATCAAGGTTAAATAAGCAAATAAATGTGCAGAGGTCGCTACATGCCAATGATTTACCAACAGCAAAAAGGAGGCTCAGACACTGCTGGCAGCTGTGGCAGGTCTATGTGGAGCTGTTAGGTTTGACGTGGGATTTTCTCAAATCTGCTTTCTGTCTGTATCTACACACACAGTGTGTGCAGGTAAAGGAAACATATTTCAGAGATGAATTCCTACAGCACATGTTTCTTGATCAACAAGAGCAACCTGCAAAGCCTCTAATCTCTTTCTCCCTGGCAGAGGAGTGACAACACGTACCAACACAAAGCAAGCCTGATAAAATGGAGCAAACCAGGGAAAAAAGGATAAGGTTAGAAAATGTACAAAAAGTTGATCCTAAAGCAGCTGCTAACCAGTCAGTCCAAGATTTTTTATGGCCAAAAAATGTGGAGGCCTTACAAGTTACTCTGCTCAGGAGAAACGGATGCAGTGCTGTTACAGCATTTCTGAGCCCTGTTCCTTTGGGCATTGGAGGGATTAAGCAAACAAAGGCAATTTCTTTGCTTCTTCCAAGTCCCTTCCAGACAGCATAATTTCAAAACTGCCTTTCTGGGCTTTTCCTCAGGGTAATGCTCATCTAGAGTAGGTCTGACTTGCCATGTTTTTCTCTTCCCTTGTGTCTTTAGTCAAGCATCAGGAAAGTTCCTCTTCCTGTGTGATTGCGCTTCGTCAGTGAATTTGCACATCTTACACTGGGACTTGCAGTGTTAAGTGAAAGATGGTGGCTTCACCAGCCTCAGTAACACAGACTAGTGCATATAAAACATACTAGAGACAAAAGATGAAAATTTAAACTTGGGACGTCTGTTTCACTCTTCCAGACACCAATTTCCTGATTTCCTGAGGTCTACACAATTAATGCAAACACTCCATTGTATTCTGGGTCATATGGTTAATCTGATCTGGTTTCTTCAAAGCCATAACAAGAAAGCCAATGTTTCCAATTTGTATACATAAGCAGCATATTTTTTCCTCAGATTAGATATTTATTTCCCTTGTTGGCATTTCAATACTCATAAATCATATTGATGCAACAGAATAATTTATTTTGTTGTGAAATCTGTTACAGGGTCAGCAAGATCTTATCTAGAGCAATGCAAATGCTAGAAGCTGCAGTTTAGGCATTGCTCGTTCCTTTCCGTTCAAATAAAAAAAGGAAAGACAGGCTTGGAAAGGTGATAGCTCCCTGTACAGAGTCTAGGTGCAGAACACTGAAACTTCAGCAAAATATCAGATTGCCTTGATGGACACCTGAGAGGGCACGAGATGCTTCCTTCTCACCAGCAGGAGGAAGGATCAGTAACAGCAACGCAGGGGGGGAAATAGGGGGAAATAGGCTGGGGGGAAATAAAAGCTGATGCATCACTTACAGAGCTGGTCCAGTAGTGAGGCGGCCACCTCTCAGACTACTTAACTGTTGCCTCATTCTGGTAGGTCCCGAGTTGTAAAGGTGCCCATGCCCAAAACTGCCCAAGATGTAGGGCTCTAGATCAGACACACTGAAATGCAGGTGAGATTCAGAAACTGCACATTTCTTTGCTTCAGTCACCATGAAAATTTGTTCCACTGTGTTTTCTTAACATACAGATGTGGTACATCCCCTGAGTATCACAGCTGTGAAGCTGGGTGTGTTGATGTCCAGTGTGGCTCCTGCATTCCTGCGCTGGTCCCACAGCCACAGCATTTCTTGCCTCCAGTGTAGGGCAGTGCCACTCGCCGTGCTGATGTTGGGGCAGGGACAGCCTTTTTCTCCCACCTGTGCAAATCTGACGTCATGGCTTGCACCAGGAGAATTAGCTCTGCAGTGCCTGCTGGCTGGAGTAACAGGCTATTGCTCTGAAACTGACTGTCACTGAAAACAGAAAATATCTACCGGTCTGAATTCTGAATCAATGATCTTAAAGAATATCCTTGCTTAAGATAGAAGACTGAAGTCACTATATCATTTGACTTTGCTTTATATTTATATGACCTTTCCTTCCTTTACATTCTGTCTTCTGCTTTTACATGCAGAATTTTAAAAAGTCCTATTAAAGATGAGTTGGAGAGAAAGTGATTTTTTTGTTTTGGAGCAGTGTTAAGACCCACTTCCAGAAAGAATGGAAAAATACAGTCAAGATCAAAGAACTTTGAACAAAGAGAAAGGTAAGTTCTTTGGGAGCGCAGCCAAAGCCCTGGGCGCAGGAATCGCATTCCCAGGAATTTCTGCTCGACAGTTGGCTGTGAGCACAGGGAGCTGTGGGAACAAATGGAGCACAGGGAAAACCCAGAGACCAGCACGCAAGAGCGACTAAAGGTCAGAGCAGCAAAGGAGGAGTATGAAAAATTAGATTAATCTGCTGGGAATCGCATATCATCAAGAACAGGCTTAGAGGAAGATCTGCCAGGAAGATGAGGCGGGCAGGAGGGTTTGCTTGAGGAACAAAGGGGACCAACTCGTACTGAATTTGGAAATTGTTAGCACCACCTATTGGCGACAGTGTTAGATGGAAGAAGCTGGAGGATTCCTGAGTACGTGAGATGAAACAGAAAAAAAATACTGCTAGTGGAATATTTGTTTCAATACCCAACACTTGAACTATTTATAAAAACAGGATTTTTGTTGCCCTTTTTGTCCTGTAGTTTAGGTTGATTCTCAGCGATGCAGTGACTATTTGGGAAATACGTTCTATTGGAGCTTTACAAGATATGATTAGGTCAGCATTAGATTTGACCTCATTTCAGTTAAGTAAGAGAAAATCCACTGAAAAGCCTTTCCTATGTCTTTCGCACTTACCAGTATTTAAAAATACATGCAAAAAGCTCCATCAGCTCTAACAAGCAGCACAGTGGAAAAGGTGAAAAGACAAATATCCCTAATAAAGAACGCGTACCTTCTCTCTAAAGCTGATCTAATCAATCAAAATGCATTTTGCTCTGCATATTTGTCTATTATATTTGCTGACCTGTGTAAGTAAAGCTTACAAATATTGGCAGTCTTGTGCTTTTCGGGAAAGGAGATTTCAAGCCAGGTGCCATCCATCATAGCTTCAGTGGTCTTAAGAGCTGTGTGGAAATAAGCTAGGACTTGTTGAATTGAGCATTCTGGAGGCTTTTTGCTACCAGTTGTTGACTGACCAGCTATAAATGTGTTTCTACAATGGCACATCTGACTTGGAGCAATACAGCTGCTGTCACAGTAAATCTACAAGCTATGTGCAGTAATTCGTCTGCTCCTTCTGCCCATCTTTGCCTTTTCTTTTTATTATTATTACCATTTTTGTTGCTAGCCTGTTAGCTAGAGAACTTCACTCAGAGGAAACAGGAATCGCCTTAGGGGGGCTAAATATTATTGGGAAAATTCGTGTGGGGAGAATTGATGAAGACCTATGAGGAACTGAGGTCTTTGCCCAGGACGGTGCCAAGCACCCGTGAGAGCTTTCCCCACAGTTAATTTGCAGGATCAGATCCCACTCCTGCAGCTCTCTTAACATATAATTGGATTTGTTCAAAGGCGTTCCCAGACAGCATTGTTTTATCTCATGCCTTTGTTATCTTTCTTCCATTTAACAAGCGGTTAAATAAAGGGCAGCAGCAAGAGGGAACAATTCTGCTGGGAGATGGTTGTGCTTGGCGAGCCCAAGAGGCAGCGATCAATATCCTGCTACGTTCCAGCCCATTTACAAACACTGCTTTGTCTGAAATACAGAGCACATCATTTATGTCTCTCCCTGCAGTATGTGTTTATTACTTAAAACAAAATGTGACTTTGTTTTTAAATGTTTGGCATTTCTAAATGTATCACTATTTGTTTTAGCTACTAACGATACCAGCATTCCACAAGGATCTTATAGAGGCATTTGTGTGCTGGAAATATACAAGGAAAATATAAAATTTTACAGAAAATTTTGTGTAGGTTTGGACTGAGTGTGCCTTGGGTGCATCAGGACTTACGACACTTCATTTGATAAAGACAGCAGTTCAAATCAAACAAATAATTAGGGTGTATTCTTTTCAGAAACATAACTCTGAAGTTACTCTTCTTGTTATTTTTTGCCCCCTTTTTTAATGTGTTTTGGTATGTTATCTATTTTATTGTTGAGACATGCTGGGCATGTTGCTGCTCTGCACTCCCTCTGCTATACTTTGAAGGGAAATATCTGCTCTGAGTTAGAACCAGAAAGAAGAAAAACAGTTTCTAATTAACCAATAGGACTGAAATATTCACTGTTAAAATCTTACTTGAGATTGATTGCTGGAAAGGTAGAAGGAACAGCTTAAAATGTGTTTTATAATATGAACAGACTTCCATTGCACGTGGATAAGTTGTTTGTAAGCAACTTTCCTAAAACCGAGGACTTCAAAGGCAGGATTGCCAGTGCACAAGAGGCTATGTAAATAACACCCCTGAAGTACTTCAAATACTTAAGAAAAATATCTGCTGACAGGCCTGAAAACTGGAATTTTATGGCCGTAACCTGAGAACGACAGAAATGCTGATGGTAAAGTGTTTCTTCGCTGCTCCCGTGCAGTGTCTCTGGAAGGAAATCAGAGGCCTTTATATTTCCTAAGCTACTTTTATCCAAGGCCCTTTGAAATTATCAAAGAGGCCAGGTGGTCAAAAACACCAGCCTAGAAAGTTGGAGCTGCTGATTTTGTCCCTGTATCTGCCATAATGTGGCATTTGGTCTTGTGAATCCTATGGCAAACCTTACTCAGCCTTAAAAGTATTTATCCTCGTCTAAATAAGCGAACCACTCAAAAAGCTCAAAAACAAAGAGTTTAAACAATCTGCACCTCACACCCACAGTCACACAGCACAGGCTGGAGCTGCCTGTCCCATGCCCTGTCCTGCAGGCTCTGATCTTCCCTTTTGGTGCACATGCTCTTGGCCTGCACCAGTGATATGATCAATCTTCTGAGACACTGTCATCGCCTGCATTTCCAGGACACAGTGCTTACACCACCGCGCTTTCATTGAGGCAGTGAGACACCTAAATACAGCATTTGCTGCTGCAGAGTAGGGCAGAATAGCAGCAGCCTCAGCCCGAGCATGACAGGAGAACCGGGAGGGCTACGATCAGGGGCTTTGGAGCAGGACTTCCGCCAAGGACATCTGCTACTTTCACACAAAGTAAGGGTGATTGCAGCCTTTTGCCAGTGACACGTAGTGGCAAGGCACCATGTCATGGCGACAGTGGGCCTGGACAGCACGGCCTGCGTGCCCTGGGACTGTCCTACCCAGACAGATGGAGGATGCAGGCATAGAGAGCGGCCACAAGCTGGTGAACTAACAGAGAGCAGCTAGCAGGTTGGGAACGTTTATCATCAAAAAGACCCTGCTCTTCCCAGCGTGTTTATTTTGGGAGCGCACTTATTGTGTACGTGTGGCTTATCTCTGCGGCTCAGGGAAAGTATGGATCAGCTCACCGCTCTCATGCTGGCTGACAGGCAGCTGCCGCCGCAGCGCAGGGACAGCCACTGCTGCCCGCATCCTCCTCCACCTCAGCTAGCCAGGGGCTCGCCTTCACCCCACTTCCATTGAAGGGATTTCTTCCAGTTGCTTCAAAAAATACAGGGAGATGAAGGTCAGTGCTCAGGAAGCTGGTGTTTGGGCAACGTTTTCCAGGTATAAATGAAGATTTGCTTACGCCCAACACAAAGGCTGCAGAGAAAAATTAATGATCTTATCAGGTGAAGCAGGTGTTGTGGTCACACCGTCAAGGTCACTGGCATTAACAAAACACTCTGAAAGCAGAACGGTGGCATGTTCCCAGCAAGGTGCTGGAGTGTTGCAGAGATAATGTGCTCGGCCTCGAGGGGAAAAAGCGCGATGCGCTAACACGGCTAACAGCTGCTGATGGCACAGTGCTGGGGGCAAGGAGAGGAGCTCTGACCTGCGGCCTGCGGAGGAGGCTGCAAACAACTGGCTGATTCCCTGCTGCCTCGCCCCTACCAAGACCTCAAATGCTTGCGCCAAGCAAATACAGCATATATGCTAAATGCTATCACGTCAAAAACGCTGAGTCTTAGTGCCATTTGCACAGATGTAAAAATCTGCAGAAAGTGCAAGGTAGGGGAAAATGAGGCCTGTAAATGCTCATGCGAGAAGGATGTGAAAGGAGCCTCAGAAATGCAGTTTTAGGGACTAAGTGCACACAGCTTTTTATAGCTGAGCTCAGCAATGCCCCAGGAGCACTGAGTCACAGCAACTTGCACACATTTTTATCATTTCTTCCTGCTAGCACTGCAGAGCTGCTGCACCTACAAAAGAGATCCCAGATCTCTCTGGGATCAGCAGACCAGGCAGCTTCAGGCAGGCAGCACAGCTCCCCTCTGCCTAACTCCCACTTCTGGGTGCTGCCATGCCTTCCTTGCCTGGCAGCTGCAGTGATATTTCAGCATCGGAGCATGAAAACATGAACACCGCTGACATGGGGGCAAGAGCACCTCCACCCCATTCCTCCCCTTAGCAAACTCACGTGGCCCCTATAGTCTTGTTGAGGAGGCCATGACATTGTACTCCCCACAGCACACCCAACTTTTGTTGCTGGTGTTCCAGCAATGAGGAAGCATTGTCCTGCCAACCTCGGGGTGAAAACAAAACCTCCTCAGTTTGGAGCACAGTGGTCCAGAAATCACTGCACAAGGGCACCACAGGGTACTCTAAAAAGTGCGTGTTGATATAAAGACCATCAGCAGCCACCACTGCCTCCTCATCACCGAGAAACGTGTCACTTCAGGAGATCTCAGAGCAAAGGAGGCTGAAGTGCAGAAGGACTCACAGAGGGCCAAGGAGCTGTGAGGGTCCTGGCCAGATCATCTGCTGCCAGGGAGGGATGTGCTGTGCTGCTTCCTGCAGCCGGAGGTGCTGCCCTGGTGCAGAAAGCATAGTTAACACCGGGCTGATTGTCAAAAAAAATAAGAACAAACAGAAAGCCAGAGCATGACAGCTTGTGCCATCTGCCTGGAACACGAACTCAAGTTTTAATAGCACCAGCTATATCATTTTTAACAAACATTTTTGTATTCAAATCTATTTTCTGCTTAAAAGCCCTCAAACAGAAGGAAGCCAGCAGTGTGCGCTCACACCTGCTGCCCTCTCATGGCTGTGAAGTTCTGCATCGATGGGGATGGCCATGCACTGCTAGGCAGTACATTTTTCTTATGCGTTAGTACAGAAAAGTCTGCTGAAAAAGCCTCACAAAAATATGGTGAGGTGAGAAGGATCTTTCAAAAGAAGACGCACAACTAATAGGCTGATATAAGGAGAGCGTAAAACAAGAACTGTATTTTGATGCAGTTCTCTTCAGCTCTATTGGACAGATTCTTCTTCCTTCATCGGCTGCATTCCCTATTTGACAGATTACAGAACCAAAGTAAGTGTACTTTCCACCCATAGTTCCTAAAACTCCAAAAAACAACAGATACAGCATGAGCAACTTACTTAGCAGTATTTGGTCTGCAAACTCATTTTACATGCCACATGTGCTGGGCAGTCCAGTATCAAAATAAATGGAATGTCTTCCTCTGCTTGGGCACCCCAGACTTTTTCCACCTCGCCACTGCATTTGAGCCCCAGTACAAAACCACTTAGGTAAGGGATGAGAGTAGCTGCAAACATTTTAATAGAGCTGACACAGCATGAAGAACTTCATGCATAGCAGAAGTCAAACACAACCAATCTAGAAACCTCCAAAATCCTTCTACTTGTATCTGAGCCATGTGCTCTTTTGGCACTTTTCTGCCACAAGAAATGCACCTAAGATGCAGCTTTTGGAAAGAATGGACCAGTAGAAACACTGCATGCTTGTCCTGAATTTGGCATGTACCATGACACCAGTAATTTGGTGTGATCCTACTTGGGATGCCTAGAGACAGAATATGCACCCACCTACTTCCCATGTTTGTCCAAGACCAATTGCCCACCTCAACCAGCAAAAGACTAAAAGTAATAATGTGTAGCAGCCCTATTTTTGAAGCTCTTTAAAAGACAGAGTAATAGGAGAGGCAGCACCCTGGTGGGACAGCTCTATTCCCTCTATTCATCATGTTAGGTTAAAGAAATAAAAGCAGTTACAATTCTGCTACAGCAGACTCAGGCTGGATCTAAAGGCAAATTAAGTTTCACCATCCACATTAAGAAAGCAGTTCAGCTCCTGAACTGGATCAGCTTTGATTTCAATCTCAAGTCTGCTGCTGAGCAGCAGATAGAATTATCAAAACATGCTTTGTTTGTGAACTTCACAGAATCACAGAATTGTAGGGGTTGGAAGGGACCTCCAGAGATCATCGAGTCCAACCCCCCTGCCAAAGCAGGTTCCCTACACCAGGTCGCACAGGTAGGCATCCAGGCAGGTCTTGAACATCTCCAGAGAAGGAGACTCCACCACCTCCCTGGGCAAACTTGACTTTAGGACCCCAAATGGAGTAATGTAAGCTTGGTCCGGTTTTAGTGAAACTGGTTCAAAACACTGGAGCATCAAGATAAATCTACTACTGGTGATTTGATATGGCAGATGTTTGATGAGTAACTCTGACAGAGCAAATGCCTTTTTAACTAGAATTTTTAAATGGCATTATTAAACCACTAAAATGTCGTTATGTTTGAGGGGAAAAAGCGTAATACATGAAAAACTATTATTGCAGAGCACAATTTTTCAAGCACTGGTTTCAAAATTTAAGCCATTTGAATAAAGGTTCTGAGGAAAGTCACTTTGTAACCAATTCAAGCCTTTAAATAGCTATTGTTTAAAAAAATTGTCAGTTACATCGATTATTTTTCCTTCAGATTCCAAACCCTGCCAAGCCAGGTTGATTAAAATGTTGCGTTTAAAAAAAAATGAGGCAATCTAATTACCCTTTATAAAAAGTGAAAACAGCAACTCAATTTTTAAAGCATCTTGAACAAAAGGCTATAGCCCATCTCTCACTCGCACATGGATTCGTGTAATGATTCTTCAATTAGAATTATTATCTATACAGCAGCTGAAGACTGAGAACTGCTGATACACTGCAGATGAGAACATTTGGTAGTCTCTGGGCTCCAGCCTTTCTTAAAAAATGATGATCGCACAATATAGATCGCTCGGTTTATATGTGTATTAAGCTGCAATGCCAGCATTTACATTTGCAACATTACAGTTTTGCTTTCTTAGGCTCAAGAGAATTTGCTGCATCTGGTAGCTTTTATTTGCTTTGTATCTGAGGCAATCGTTACGAATGAAGCGTGAATAGGCAATATTATTGCTCAAATAGTCCTTAGTTTTGTTCATTATCTCAGACACTACAAAAGTAAACGAAGTGCTGGTCTGTGAGATGGGTCATTCAGTGTCAGTTTGTTCACACTGTATTTTCCCAGTGCTATTTTTTACAAGACAAGTCCATCTGCTCCTTCATTTATTTCACCTACATAGATCCAGACAGCTTAAGACATACCATCAGAGGGAAAGAAAAGCATCTCACAGAACAACTACAGGCACCTTAGGAGGCACAAGTCACTTCAGTGACACAAAATGCAGGACTGTGAGGGGTTCCTGCCCACCCACACACCCTGCTCTGGTACAAAAGGTTATTCAGAAGCAGGTATCAGCATCTATGTTTTCTGCAGAAATACAACAGGAAATGTGCCTGCTTCACAGGCACAGCTTTTCATACCCTCAGTGCTCACTTTAACACACCTCAGTTTCAGCAGTTGTTCCAACGGTATGAATTGTGGCAGCAGCCAAGCAGACGGATGGCTTTGCTGCCCCTGCTACAGGGCAGTAGCTTCTGGCAGAGCAACAAACCAGTAGCAAGAATAGTAACCTCCTACATTTCTGGATGTTAAATTCTTCTGGAAAATTTCACATGCTTGCTTCTTATTTCACCACCGATAGCTACATGCTGTGTCCTACAATGAGACAGACAGGAAGCTTCACAAATAGCAGCTGAGATGCAGCCTTAGTAACTGTGGCATCTGTTCATAGTGTTTTACTAAGGATTCCTGCTACACAACCCCAAGTGTTATCTAAAGCCCACGCTGTCTTCCTAAATGTCTCAATAGCACAGTGGATGCTGGAGATGACATGCTGGCTCTGGCAGGTCCCTGAGGCTCATAGAGCCCTTTGGTGTCACGTGCATACATAGAGGACAGGAAAAAGGATGCACAATTAATTTTCTGAGCCAAGGAACTTCTTACTTCATTGTGCAATCTCAGAAAGACCTTCGCAGAAAGCAAATATCTCTAATGCATTTGTTTTGCTCTTCATATTTTGACAAAGCTACACCCAAGTTATTGCCATCTTTCAGCAGTGCTGCTGTTAGTGGCTGAGACCTGCCACAGACATGAAATCTTCCCGTATCTATTATATAAAGAAAATGAAGACTCAATAGCTGTGTGTTCCAGTATTATTTTATTACCTCATTATAGACATCGGTGAATAGAGAATAAGTGGCTTATATTCTTCCTTGAAAAATACAAAGTTTATCTATTGAATCTCCTGTTTCAAGTATGTCATAAATAACCATTTCTTCTCCATTTATTTAAATTTAAATATAACTATGATGACATTATATTATGCTTCTGTCTCTAAAAACTCAGTATGCATTACAGCTTAACACGCTTAAAGGAACAAAGCAAGGAAATAAAACTGTGAACTGGTAAAAGAAAACATACCAAAGTAACATAACACTGGTATTTAGTTCAAGAGATCATACTTCACAATGGGCACAATTTTCAAAGTATTTCAAACTGCGTGGTTTCAGGTAGCATCACTGAGACCTGTGAAAAGCCCTAGTGACACTAATGTTAAAAAAAAAAAAAAAAAGTAACCAGAAGTCTCATCTTAAAATGTTTTTCAATTAGAAAAATACAATGTTTAAAAGCACAGCATCAGAATGAAACACTTTAATTCTTTCCCTGAATACTTGTTCAGAGAGATGTGTTGAAACTTTTATGTTTGATTTCGAATGGGAAACATTTTGAAGACAGGAGAAACACTATCTGAGAAAGCAGTTCAATCTAGAGTAGAAGAGAGTGAATTATTTGCAGCAGACAATTTATTACAGGAACATAAAAGGTAGAGGTCTTTTCCTCTCAGAAAAGGCAATTGCTGCTTTCTTGTTTTCAGTTTCAGGATACTGCTTATCAAATCCTTATTGTAGCTACTACCACGTACCACCCTAAGCTCTCATAACAATAACTCTAATATGTGTAATCTGCAATAACCAATTAAATCACTAACTTACGCTCATTCAAGCACAAGACAACAATATCCCAAAACAGGAAGAAAGGCATCACTAAGGCCCTGTGGTTTTCACTGGCTGCTCCAATACGCTGAGTGCAGGGTGAGCTGCACAGCTCTGTCTCCCAAGGCTGAACGAGAGCTTTACTGACTAGAAAAACTGGTATAGCATCATCTCAGATCAAAACAAAACAATATTTACATCTAGTTATGGCCACAAGGACTCAGTGGTCAAGCTGCATTACCTTTCTCTTAAGACATGACGGTACAAGAAGTACCAACTGACTCCTGAGAGCCCTCACTTCCACAAGCTTTAATGGGCCTGAAGTCTAACTGCAGCAATAACAATGTAGGAGCAGCAGTTCAATTTAGGCTAAAGATACAATGAACTTCACTAAGTCAGGCCACCTCGATGGCAACCAGCATACAATAGTTCCACATATTAACATCACCTCTTGTATAAATTCATTTGAGCACAGCAGAGGGACAATTCTTTCAAAAGCACTATCTATACTGATAAGGCAATTTGCAGAGGGCTCTGAGGAAATGTGTCTCAGATCCCACAAAAACAAAGTAACGAGAATGTTTCCTGACATTAAAAACTCATTAACTGCGGTGTCCCAAGCATTACTGCATTACAAATAAAGCAAGATGTATTCAAACGCTAAGCTCACTTTGAACAGTAAATGACATAAAAATCTACATACAGTGTGTAAATTACATTCAAGAATAATTAACAAAAATTTTTACAACCTACAGCACTGTCATTCCAGTGATATGGAACCTTTGTTTCAGGAACAGACTCTGAATCTACTGTTCCATTAATGAATTCAAATCAGTTCCATTAATGAATTCAAACACAGACAACAGTGCCAATGGCAGGAGAAGGTGCAGAAACGGATGTCTGTAACTCTTAAAAACACTGGGCTAAAAATGCCAAGACATCCTCTGGTCTCACTGGATCTTGAAACTGCTGCAGTCATCCCACAAAGCATTCCACTTTTTGAGCGGACCTCTGACCTGACTGCTCTATTCATGAGCAACTATCAAAGAAGAGATGAAATGTACACAGAGGGCAACTCTCACTCCACTGCTTCACATTTTCATCACTGCACTCCCTCAAAATTCCTTCAGGTTGCTGAGCTATGCAAATGTTTCCAAGAGCTGAGTACTGACAGGATATTAGGTACTCTAAGTTCTTTGCCACTGAGGGCTGCTTTGTTCCAGGCAGCTCATGAGAGGTAAGAGTGCCTAAAAAGACCATTATTCCAACTCCACAATTTCTTCATCCAGTTTCAACATTGTATTTACTAAGGGTTATCCCAACACTTCTACATAAATCTTCGGAAATAAAAGAAAAATAGAAAGTAAGCTGAGTAAAAGCAAGACATTTTGAGAGCAGTAAAACATTTCTTGTTGGTTGTATAGCTAGACAAAAGAAATTCAATCACTGCTACAGAAGATCTAGTTAATCAAAATGTGCTTAAATATTCTGTGACCTGATGAACACCAGCCCCAACAGTCACCCACAGACTGACAGGTCAGCTGAAGGCTTTTATGAATGCAGAGCTTTACTTTGGCATATTAAATACATTTACATGGTGCAAAATGCTTACTTTCCCGTAAGAGAGAATAGGAGAAAATCACCTATTTCCTTTAAACCTAAATTTCACCCCAAAATTTTTTGGTGCTCTTTTCAGATCAGGACCAAATTCTCTGCACTTCAGATTCACAGTGCTAGTCCAGTACAAACCTGCATACTTCAAACAAAAGTGCATCTTCCTTTGTTACTATGTCTGTACTTTCTGGTCTTCAAGTTGGTCTGTGTTAGCTGTACATGTTTCATTCACACTTTCTTTCCCTTTCCTAGAAGCCTTCAAACACTTGTCCAGTCTTTTTAGGAAGATGTCTACATCTTGCTTTTTAATTCCAATAGCTGATGCAGCATTGAGGTAAGCACAGGAGTAGTCATTTGCATGTGACATAAAGCCTTTGAAAGTGTAGTTATTCACTGTTTGCACAGACCCACGAGGAACAACCCTGAAATAAACAGAATTGTGATTGAGTTACAAGACGCCTTAAATATTTTTATGTGATACACTACAATTAACATATTTACACAGATTTCTATGCAGTGTAATATCTGCTAAACAAATTCCTGTAGTTGGGCTTGGAATGGGTATTCTCCAAATTAGTGCTTAAGGATTGCAGTGACTGACAGTGGTTAGCAGATCCACAATTAGATAAAGTCTGTGGGCACAGGTGAATATTCATTCCCCTCCTCAGCCAAATTTTCATCTTTTCTGCTGGCTTTTATGAGCTCCTCAGCATGACATGAAAGACATCTGCAGCCAACTTTTCTGTTCCGTAACAAGACCTAACTATCAGACATGCTGTCTCTCCTCAGACAGCCTCTGCAGTCAGCATGCTGGGAGCAGGCTTAGGGCACACATCTGCTCAGCATTGTGTTCTGCAGCCCAAAGCTTCTGAGTTCAAGTGCTTCACAGGGCTCAGCCTTCCAAGTAGCTAGAACTACATGTGCACCACTGTCTACCATCCTTTCATGACATTACATATCTTCCCAAACCAGGTTCCTAATCCTTACCGCCTTCTGCCTCCTCTTTCAGTCTACTCCCTCAAATCAGGATCTTAATTTCCTCACACGTATACCTTGGTACTACAGCTCCCCTTTCCCTCATCCTATGACGGTAATCTTTATTCCCTTCTAAAAAGGATGCTGTTCAGCACTGCTTTTACCTCTTCCTCATAGGAAGAACCACTACCTATAACACCCTGTTTCTCAGGGCTTTTGGTACACATTCATTCCCGATAAACCACAACCTTAATCTACCTCTTTCCTTCGTTAAGGAACAACTCACCTTATGGCTACAGTTACAGCTTACACAAGCAATTAACACCAATCAACTGATAAGAATTTGTTATCCCTGCAGAGACAGCCCCTACAGTTCATGTAAGAAACTGTATTCAGACAAATACCACTCTGATTGCCACATCCTTTCCGTGCCCAAGTGCTCAAATGCCAGGTTATGGCAAAGCCCATGTATGAGCAATGCAGGGAGCTGCTATTGCCACCACTGCCATGTAATTCAAGGCTGATGTTTAAAATCTGTTGAAATGCCATGTCAAACAGTATATGTACTGCAAAAGAATTGCTTGCATATAAAAGGAAAAATCTGAAACCTTTGAATCAGACAAAGAGTTGGAGAGCCTTAACTTTTCAAATATGGAATCTCAGCCAGTGATGACTAAGACTGCAGGACATGTCAAGGCTGGGAAAGGTGAATTAAAAAGAGCATCTAACTACAGAACATACAGATTTACTGCCATTTCTCTGTGCAGAAAGTGGAATAATCCAAGCTAATGAAGCATACCTTCCGATGTGGAAACAATCAGCACTGATACAGAAAATCACATTCAGTCTACAGCAGAAGCTGGCATGGAAGCAGTAATATTCATATTAAGGAATTCTCCCAAAACAAATTTTAAATCATTTCTTCTAAAAGGTATAAGCCAAAATCATTACAAATGATTGGTTTATGTTTCCATGTACCAGTATCGCTAAGAATAAATTCAGCTCAGACTGGCTCAAGTTGTAGAATTTTTCTTTTAAATATAGCTAGTTCCAGAAAGTAGGATTTTCTTCCATATGACAGAAAGCTAAGCAGAGTATTAAAAGCTTATTCCCCTGACATCCAGCGCAACCATATTTGTGCTGCAATAAACAAAACAAAGATCTTTCCTAAGCAGCTTACAACGAAACTGTAAGATCAGACAACAGCTGGAAACCAAATGAAACCAAGGGGTTCTAGGAAATAATGACACTAAATTAAAGGCGGATAGATTATCTATTTAGTACACCAAAGCTAAAAGAGAAGGCCTTGCTGCTAACACGGGCAGGTAGACACATTATTAGTACATAATACTGAGGAAGAAAGGTATAATGCTTTTGGACTTGTAATTGCCAGACTGAAGTCTGTAATCATGAGACAACTGGTAGAAAGTAAATATTCTATTACATATTTTATGAAATCCTAATACAACTCCCCAGAATTTTCAAATTCACAGCATTCTCACCTCGCTCCTGAAACTTGTCTTGTAAAAAGCATAGATCCAAGCTGGGTAACAGCAGCATCATTATTTTCATCTAGATTCTTCAGTGACATGGCTGAAGTAACAGAAGGTCAGATTAAAACCACTATGAAGCTTCTTTAAAAAAAAAAAAAAAAAAAAAAAAAAAAAAAAAAAAAAAAAAAAAAAAAAAAAAGAAAAAAGAAAAAAAAGCACCACAGTGGATAAGGTGTCTTCCAACAATAAAAACCTGTCCAAGGATTTGTGCTCAGGTACAAAAGAAAAATAAGCATAAATATTACATTTTAGCATCTCCAGTTTTCCACAAACTGGCATGGATTACTTATTTGGTTGGGCTGCACGTAAGGCAGAGATCCTGCACAAGGGTGTAACATTACTTTGGTGTTCAGCAGAAGTTTTGGTTAGAACAAATATCCTGAGTAGTACAACAATATAAGATGATGTGTACAGCAATTATATCCTAATTTATTTTAAAACCTATTTATTTATAAAGTAACATGCTGACATCTTCTGCCTGCCTTGACTACAATAATTGATTATGCTGCACAGGAGCAATTTTGTAAAAGGGGCCTGAGTCACAACCCTACTGCTCTGCTTTTATAATAGGTTACCTTATTGGGTTCAATGGTTTCATCTTGGCTTTATAATAATTTAATGGAGTGCAGTGTGCAATGCCTAATGTATAGCAAATGTATACGTTAAGTGCATTATGAATGCACACCATATTAGAATTTCTTTTTAAAGATTTAAAACCCCACAGTTACCTAAGGATATGGGATTATGCGGTGTATCCAGCAGTCTCTCATTGTGGATATCTGCCAACTTCTTCAACTCACTTGAAAGATAGGAAAACATTTCCTGGAAGAAAAAAAAAAAAGGACAATATTTTTGTTATTAGCTATCAAATACAGAAAATACTACTACTGCACAAAACTTTTAAGTCTCTATTACAACCTTTATAAGTGCATCAAATAAGTTGGACAGATACTTCTCTGAAATCCATCTACAAAGGAACAGCTCCATTTCCTTAACCTTGTTCTTCCTCTCAGGATGGCAGAATGCTCTCTATCTGATCTAATATGCATACTTGGGAGGTCAGCCATTCTCTCTGCGAAACTGAAACCCAGAGGAGCAAAATCTTGAAGAGATTAGCACTCTACAGCAGGTCCTCCCCCATATTAGTATCCTGTTGAAGGAGTTGACCTTTACCCACTCCTGCAAGAGCCTCCTCTCACTCCAGTCCCATGAGCCACAGAATGAACCAACACAAATGACCAACTGCTTCCTGTATTATTTTCCATTAATACGTTTCAGACTAAAACAATTACTTTTTGTTAACACTTGTACAATCACAGCTACCGTTAGTTCATAGACCTCTCTTTCTGTACAAGAAAGGCAGTATGCTTTTTTTTTTTTAAAAGAGAAAGATATGAGTACATGTGATTGTATTTTCTACATACATTCTACTGCCAGTCCTCCTCCTATCACCCACCTCTCCTGTACAAGCCTCCTAAAACAACAGAGGTACCTGAATTTCTGATGCCACTTAGATTCCACTCTGATTCTCTGATTGAGAAAGTGTTGTGAAACTGGAGTTCATAAACATTCTGGCTAAGATGTGACTCTCACACATTAAAGCCTGCTTCTCTTCCTTCACCTCTGCTTCATTTCTGTGATAACCTATGATAGCTGCTCATAGTCCTCCTCAGTTCATTATCTTCCTCATCACATATCAGCTCAAAATGCAACACAGTAAGAATAAACACCATTCTCCTTATTGTGCTCTTTGGCTGCTTTTTTGTCCTTCTTAATGCTCAGTTTCTCATAAATACTAGCAAAAAGATGCAGATACTGGGTATTCTTTTAAAAAAATACTGAACACCATCTTTTTCCTCTTTCTGATTGTGCTGCTCATCTATTTCAATGTGACTGCCCGTTTCAGCATCCTCATCAATTTCTGGACCTGACAAGTGATTTTTCATTCCTTAAATAGAGTTGTCTCTCCTGTTTGCAGGCCAGTATCCTGCTCTGACAAATACAAATTATAGCTTGTGATCAAAATTATGCTCTTAAACAGAGCCTCCCACAGGTCTTATGAAACCAAATGAGTTTTGTAGCAGCTAAGTTAGAAGAATGTTACAGCTGTTTAAGCCACTGCAGTGAGCCCAGCCTCACTTCATGAGCAAACAAATGACCGCCGCTCCTGACCTGTGCTTCCTAGTACCATGGGATGAATTCTGCCAGAGAGAAAAAGTAGGATTCTGCTCTATGAAAAAATTAGGTTATGGATTCATTATCAACAAGAGCATACAGCTGCTGTAACACTTGGAACAACAACAACAACATGGGAGGCATCTGTGATTCTTTATCAGAACTCAAAATGTGTGAAGAATCATTTATATTTTGCAGCGGCATTCTGAAATGAGGTGATTTAGTGGTTTCAATCCATCAGTTTATTTACAGTTCACTTGCAGAAGTTGAAAAACATTTACTCAAATATTCAAACACATCTCTCTTCCCCCTAGTCCATCACCGAACACAAACACATTACTCATGTGTTATTTGCTTTCCACAATGAGCATCGTTAATATGTTTAGCCATTAGATCAGTACTTTTTGTAATCCAATTCATAAATTAATCTGGGCTCCCTCTGCTGGCTATTTACTTTACAGCTGAACTATACATCAACTCTGCCTACTGTGGAGGTATTATCTATGAAACTAGTTCTGAGAAAAACTTCTCTTGGAGCAGGAAGAAATTCCCAAGTAATTCATTTCTGTACATCATGTCTAAGGAACTCTCTCTTGCATCTCTTATAGTACATATTTATTACCTAAGGACTCCAAGCTGTTACAATCAGTGACCCACTGTACAAACATATTAAATAAAATTAATACCTAGGTTACTAGATCAGCCTTCACAAGTGCAGCAATTTGGCAGAACAGGAGAGAATAGAAAGATAGGGAAAAAAAAAATCCAAGTGCACATTTTATGTGTTTGACTGCACACATTCAAAAACTTATTTTTATGAGCTACTGCATTTTGCATTTTCCCACTGGAAGCCCTCGTGTTATTTTATAGATTGTTATAAAATAGATTAATGGCCTTTCAAAAAAAAAAAAAAAAAAAAAGAAATATGAAATACAAAACATTCTTGTGAGGTCAAATCTATAACCAACCCCTATTACAAAACATTTCTGTGACGTGGACAATTTATAAGCACGCTAAGCAATTATATACAAATAAGAGTTTACAGAACTGCATTTCTGTGACAGCCAATGAAGCTTTCTCATTTGGAGCTAACTGTTACGCTGCAGTTGCATTGAACAACCCAAGCACTACATGTCAATTATGTTTCACTGCTTAATTCTCCCTTTCCCCTTAAAAACTTACCAAACCACAAAACTTCACAGCCCTTTTGTGCTCCATACACACTGACAATTCTCATATGCTGTACCTGAGTCTGATTTGGTCTCATCTTAAGACACTTTGCTGCTGCTGCAGTAGTTGCTCACGACAGAACTGTCACAGCTCCTCTTCTGCTTTATGTATGAGACAGAGTAGCTGCATCTGATGTGCAACCTGATCAGACACTGGGCACACCATTTCATGCACACAAAAAAAGGCTGCAATGCTGAGCATGAAGCCCCGTTACCAGAAGGCTTGCTTCCTGAAATGCAGCCAAAAAACAGCAGAGAAAATGCATGTGTACATCTGGAGTACTTACAAATCCCACATAGCCTCATATATAGACACTCTTGAATTGCAATACCAAGAATTTTGTTCTGAATTCATAATACAGTGGAAACTTTTAAAAATGTACAAGGTTTGAAATCTTTGTAACAACAATAACGGACAACCATTAACAGCATGAAATTCAGCAAAGGAAAATGCTGGGTTCTGTACCTGGGAGTAACACTGGTCACAAATACAGACTGGGAAACGAGTGGACAGAGGATAGCTCTGCAAAAAGGGACCTCGGGGGTGCTGGGCAAACAGCATTTGAGGGTGCATTAAGCACAGCCAGAAATGTAAAACCAGTATTTTAACAAACTGTAAAATTTAAACAATTTCCTCCCACTAGTTGTGGTTTTAAATATTTTAGACTCAGATTCACACTTTTTAGGAATGTAAGAATGACTCCAGTTAATCACTCTCAAAAGGATACAGACAGCTGAATACAGATATAAAGAGCTCCATCACATCTCATTTCAGAAGATCAGAATTACTTTGACCATTATTTTGTTAAGAAAAGACTGCTGACAGATGTAATTGCTGAAAACAGAATGAAGCTACTACCTTTCCACTACTACCAGTATACTAACTAGTTAAGCTGAGTTAACAGGACAGTTACCTACACATTGGAAAACAGTTAACAAGTATTAAACCTGTCACAGAATGTAGGCTCCCCGCTTTCCATCAATTCTGATGTGATCATTAACTGAAGTCTGCTGCTTATGATACTATGCAGTGCAGTCACTGTAATTGCTACATAAGTCCTGGATAAAGAAACACATAATGCAAATAGAGTGTTTTAAGACCTAGCAATACAGAATATGGGACACAACATAAACGGTACTGAGAAAAATCAAAGGAGTCAATTCAAAAGCTTATCTTTTACATGAGTTCTTCAAAAGCAACAGTATTAACAAATTTGAGTATGGACCTGTTGCCACCATCCACGTTACAAGACCTAGAACCCCTTTCTGAAGTCAGAAAGCCACTTTTAAAAACGTGACACATGCATAAAAAAATAATACTGAGAACCTAGCACAAGTGAGATAAACTACTTCCAATCCTTTCCTTGTTATGCTATCGCACATAGTCACAGTTATCAGACAGTATGTGTGCGTTACTCTCTTGCTCTTCAGTCCTCAGACTCACCGCACCCTTTTTACCCTCTGTATAATCAATGAATATAAAGATGTTATAATTATGAAATAAACAAGAGAGTTTGGCAAATCAGATTATAATAACAAAAAGAGAATAGACAGAATGCTTATCCATGTCCTGGGCTCACTACAGAACTCCAGAGGAGGTATCTCCAAAAGAGATCCTTCCCCACTGGCAGTCAGCTCTTAAATGGGTCTAGGAGAGGTGCAGTCAGGCTCCACCCCTTCCAGCAGCACAGGTGAATTGCCTTCAGCTGTGCTCCCAGGGCTGACTTACTGCTCGTCTCAGGTGATCAATCAGAGGTTCAGGCCATGATCCAGCAGTTCCCATATGCCCTCTTATAGCAAAGCATACAACCTCATACTCCACGAATGCCATCCTCTCAGAAAACATCATTCCATGTACATGTTCCTCTCTCTCCTACAATCTCCTTCCTATATTAAACAGTATCCCCGTGCAGGAGAAAAATGGGACAGATGCAGCAGGGGACACGAAGAGAAACTGCCACTGTGCCAGTTCAAACAGTCAACTCAGAAGAAGGCTTTAATCTGCTCACAAGGAGCTGAATTAGCAATAGAATTCACCCAGTAGAAAGCTGTGTCCTCTGCATCCCCTACAGCCTCTGCACCCATTGGAACTGGCTCAGCTTCCCTGACAGAGCTGCCCAAACATCATGCAGCTACCCAGGCCTGAGGCAGCAGGGCATGTCCAAGCTTTCTGTCAGGGCCTGGGACGCCTGTGGAAGGTGCCCAAAGAGAAGAACTGCTCAGCACTGGCACAGAGCATTGGGAGGTGGGCAGGCTGAGGCGGCTCCTCCCACCTTGAGTTGAGGGACTGTGCCACAGAATCATAGAATGATGAAGTAGGTTGGAAAGGACCTTGGAGATCATCTAGTCCAACCCCTTGCCATAGATAGGGACACCATCCTGGCTGACTCTGAACTCATACAAGATTTGCTGCTCCAATCAGGTGCACAAAAGACTATGGGGCCCAGTGGGGTTCATCCCAGGGAACTGAAAAAAACTTGCAGATATTATCCCGATTATTTTTCAGTGACTTTGGGAATCTGAGGAAACTGGACGCTGGCAAATATTGTTCCAATTTTCAAGAAGGGCAAGAAAGACAACCCTGGTAATTACAGGCCTGTCAGTCTCACTTCGGTGCCTGGTAAAATTATGGAGAAGATCATAATGGGAGTTGCTGAAAAGCACGCGAATGACTGCAGCCATTGGTCACAGCCAACACAAGTTCAAAAGAGGAAGGTCCTGTTTAACAAACTTAATTTCCTTTCATGACAAGGTTATCCATCCAGTTGACCAAGAAAAGCCATCTCATGTGATCTTTTTGGATTTCAGCAGAAATTTCTATACTGTCTTTCACAGCATTCTTCTGGACAAAATGTACAGCATGCAGCTAGACAAGTACATGGCATGATGAGTGAACAACAGACTAATGGGTTGAACTCAAAGGTTTAGAGTAGATGGGGTTACTGAAGGCTGGAGGCCAATTACTAGTGGGGTACCTCAGAGCTCCATCTATGGGCCAGTTCAATGTTTTTTATAAATGATCTGTGTCCAAGACTCTAATGCACACTAAGTTTACAGACAGTACTAAATTAGGAGGAGCTGTTGATGTCCCCAAGGGCAGAAAGGTCTTCTGAGAGATCTTGACTGACTAGTGGGTTGGGCAATCACCACTAGTCAACAGCAAGTGCTCAGTTCTGCAGCTGGAATGGGGTAATTCTGGATACAGGTACTGTCAGGGAAATAAGAGGCAGCCGTGCACATCTGGAAGTTCTGGTTGACAGCAAATTGAGTATGAGTCAATAGTATATCATGGGGTGCATCAGTCCCAGCACTGACAACTGGGAAAGGGAAAGGATTGTCCCACTCTGCTCTGCACTGGTGCAGCTTCAACGTCAAGCACCGAGTGCATGTT
This sequence comes from Tetrao urogallus, assembly GCF_951394365.1. Lineage (NCBI taxonomy): Eukaryota > Metazoa > Chordata > Aves > Galliformes > Phasianidae > Tetrao > Tetrao urogallus. Next base: position 53,604,724 of record NC_136817.1, on the reverse strand, counting down.
AGCACACTGTAATATAACAAAGATGTACAAGTATCAAAGAGGGTCCAAAGGAGGGAAACAAAGATGGTGAAGGGTCTAGAGGGCCCTATCAAGAGCAGATGAGATAATGTAGTTTGTTCAGCCTAAAGGAAGCTGACAGGAGGCCTCGTGACATCCTACAGCTTCCTCATGATGAGAGCGGAGGGACAGTGCTAATCTACTCTCTGGTGACAGTGACAGGATCTGAGGGAACAATATACAGCTCTGTCAGGGGAGGGCCAAGTTGGATATCAGGAAAAGGTTACTCATTGGAGGGTGGTGGGCATGGAACAGACTCTTGGTAGCAGTGGTGACAGCAGCTGGAATTCAAGGAATGTTTGGACAATGCTCACAGACTAAGGGCTTGAATCTGAGGTGGTCCTGCACAGAGCCAGGAGTTGGACCTGATAATCCTTGTGGGTCCCTTCTAACTCAGGGTATTCTATGACTAGTTCTTTCCCTTGGTTGTGTGAGATTAACCTCTTCTCAGTGATATCCTGGTTTTTCTGGCCTGAACTCAAGTAACCTGAAATAACACTAGTGAATAAGTGTAAAAAGAGAAAGAAACACTGGAAGTTTTTTATAGCTGACTTTGTGTGAGTAGGTATAACTGAACCAATATAGAAAGGAGTACTCAGTGTCAACCTATAAATAGCTCCTGCTGAGAGCCTAATAGCTCTGCCTCTGCCTTCACAGAGCACAGGCAATAAACCATCATTATTACATTTTTACAATTCAGGAACAAACACATTTAAGCAAAAAAAAAGGTTTCTATTTCTACAGCAAATCCAATAAAAGAAAAATATTTATGCCATATATAAGGCTATGTTTATAGAGTATACTCACGTTGAAATAAAACAGACCTGAAATTGTAAAAATGTAATGCTTTATTCACTTTAGAATTCTACTTCCAAGAAAATGATATGATTTTAAATATTATACAGCTATTCATTAAGACAGTTTACTTACAAGTAACTTATTATTCATCACGTAACAATAATTATACTGCTCATTACATATCTGATGCAAGTGTAAGTCTAACATCAAAATCAGTTTTGCAAAAAACATGATAAAGTCACTTGAAGTTTTTCTGGAGATGAGAAGAAGAGGGGAAAAATATATAAATTTGCTTTAAATGAAGATATAAACCCACATATTGTGATAATACACTGGTTCAGAACAAAACATTAGAAACTACATTCCACTACTGGTAGAATAGTGACTGCTTTCAGCCTTTCACAAACCATGTTTTCACATAGCTTGCACAGATCACACCATAGCCTTTGAAAGTCAACCCTGCTGTGCTTCTCATATTGTAGCCACTCCTACGGGGTCTCAATTCCAGTACAGAATTTCCGCATGCCAGTACAAGGAACTAGAAACAAGTCATGGCACACAGCACTATCATCCTGCTCAGATATCAGAAGCAGCAGCAAGCTGCCAGCAGGAGACAAATGAAACATATTTCCTAAATAAATTAAGGTATGTAACAAATCACTCGTGATTTAAAACTATTAATTTACAGTACTTAATGCACAACATTTCCTTACCTAAAACATTCTATAAAAAGAATTCTCTGTGTTAAAGCTTACAGATAGCAAAAACAAGCCTTTTAGTACGTCCAGAACTGAAGATGACTCAAGATGTACAAGTTCCAATTTTAGAACACTTAATAAAAACTCGGTTATATCCAACACAGAATATGCATGGGAGAGGCAGAGAAGAAACCTAGCTCTGTATCTAGATGGATGCTTTAAATGACAATCTTTTAATCTTTTTGTGGCCCAGAACACAGAATCAGAAACTGTGATCTTCTTGAGCATTTAACACTGCTGTAGCACAATAGCATAATATGGCCAAACGAAGATGAGCAAAGACCCCTGGGATGAGCACTGTGATCATTACACAGCACAGCACTTCTCAGATTGTACTGGACAAAATTCTATTGCATCAGTCGTACTCTTGAACAATAAATATGAATACTGTATGAGATAGTTAAGCTGATGTAAAATCTCTCATTTAAAATACAAGAAGGAAATCAAACTCATGCACGAACATTATTTGCTCAAGCAGTAACTGTATCATATTGCCTTTCCAGATTAAGAGCTGTAAACTCCAAAGAAATTTAACGGTTTTCAAGACAGAAACAGGATTTACTACATGAAGCAGTTTTGCAACAACACTTTAAGAGCTGAATTCAAGAAAACACTGCTTCCCAAAAAGTTTACCTTTCTCTCTTTCAGTAACTGTTTGTAGCCACTGGCACCTAGAGACAGAAGTGTAATGAGGACATCTAAAGAAGGAGATGCAGAAGCTCTTCCTGAAAAAGCAAAGCAAAACAAAACAAAAAGTACACGTTAAGTTTCTGAAACAACAAAAACAAACAAAAATTATACGAAAGAAAGTTGATAATCAAATTTTCTACGCTTATTTTGTATGGATGAAATCAATTTGTGAGCTACTTACCTGGATACATTTTGCTGATCTCCTGAATGAAGGACTCATTGAAGCCGGCAATGATAGCACCACCTACTGGAACCATAAAATTTTTGTCCAGGCTCTGAACAAAAGCATCTATTCTGCCTACTCGAGCACCCTTTATCAAAAGGAAAAAATAATCCACAGCAAGTATTAGGAAAAAACATGGGAAGGCATAATAATTACCCATAATCCAGCAATAAAACGAATATAATTCCTAAAACTCTCTCAGATATTTTATTTGTGATGAAGAATTTTAAATCACAGCATTACCTTTGCTTAGCATTGCTTACAATTTTTTTGCTGTCTGCTAACACACCATCTTCAGCAACCTTCATTTGCTATGATTTAAAATACTGGTTTTAGTTCCTGCATGTCTTCAAAAGTCCAGCTCATTTGCAGCAACTATCAAAAAAATTCTCTTGGAATTGAATGGGAATTACACAGTTAACACTGTACAATTCAAAACGTGCCATAGATTCTGGCAGTAAAAGGCTACAGGTTAATGCCTCACCAGAAAACAAAACTACCTTTTTTGACATATGCATGTAATCTGCATCAAAACAAATGGACTGTGACAGCGTTCCTTCATATAATGCTGCTTGCAAAATTAAGATCCAGGTAACTTCCTCAAAGACTTTCCCTCTTCCTGGAAAACAGAATGCCCCTAACATTTAGGCAATTAGGAAAAAAAAACAACACGGTGATTCTGCAGTGCAACTTCAGTTTTAGGAATACAGTATCAATGAACTGTGCAATTAAGAAGCATGCATCATAACAGAAGCTGGAAAGTCTAATAATGATCATACATACTAAAGAATATTCAACTACATACATAAGTACTTTGTATTAAAATCAAGGAACAGAAGCAGAGCTAACATCTGTGACAAAAAGAGTGAAAAAGGCAGATAAAACTAAAAGTCATTTCTATGTTTTACTATGACAGTGCATGGGGGACAGGTATACATTTGATTTCATTAGTAACTACTTCCACATGGACTGTACATTTTCTATCAGAGGAAATAAATTCTTGTAAATAAATGACAGCTCAAATGTATACATTCCCAGAACCCAAAAAGAGAAAACAAACCATCTACCAAGAAGCTAGGGAAAAACACAGAAACAGAAACATGAACAGTTCTATTCGTGGCTTTGCAGCCTGAGAAAATCATCAGATATGACATAATATGCAGCAAAACTCAGCAATCCCACAGCCTCCTTCATGTTAGAAGTTCACTACAATTAAGCAAGTTAAATGCAGTGCCCATGTATCATCACAAATCAAACATATACAGTGTTCTATTTCACACGCCATTGCAACTTCTGTCACATTCCTTCAGTCTCTCAAGATAAATTTAGAAATGCTAACAAGATCCAGCTGCTCTTTGCTCATTTAATAACAGTGTCTTCTTAATCAGAAAAAAAAAATATCAGCATATACATAATAGTTCAGGATTCCCTGGATCCTGTTAAAATACATAGGCAACAGGGAGAACAGAGAAATATCAAAGAAACATTGCATGAATTTGCAATGAGCAAAAATGCAGGCATTGTATGCTTTGTGGCTGATCTTAGGTATTAAACAATTTGCTTTGCAAAAACAGCAAGAAGAAATTGAACCTGTTTTGAATGCAACATTGAATTCAACAGTTTTTTCAGGTGTTCTCTGTGCCAACAATACTGACAAGTGACAACGCTTACACAGTGCTGCTGTACCACCTTGTGCCTTCAGGATTGTGCCAATCAAACATGTGATTTGGAGAATTTAGAAATGGAAGAAAATTTGAAAATCAGTAACTCGTTCTGCTGAAGCCTTAATTCCCATTCAAGTACAACCAATTATTTCATGATAGTAGGTCATTATGTCAATAATTTTATGAAGTATTTTAAGAAAGATTAATAAGGGTATCTCTCCATTATAAAAGACAGCTGAACATAAAGGAAGCCTAAACAAACTTGATTACATAAAAAGCCAACAATAGAAACAACAAACATTTGAAGTATTATTTCCTTCTGCTCCGCATTCTCAGAAAGTAGTCCAATTATAGGATATGTGTGGGATTAATTTCCAAGCTGTGACACATGGTAAAACTTGCTAGCATTGTCTATGATTAGAGGTTTTCTCATGCTTGTTAAGAATATATATATATATATGTATTTGAAATGCACAGTTCCTACCTGCTGGATAAGATGCATACATTTTGAAGATTGAACTCCATATGCATTGTTGACAATATGGGGAATGTCATAATTAGCACAAATTTTAGCCAATTCCTCCAGCCTATGAGCATAAAATTGTAATTTAGAGAAATACTGATCACTGTAATCCATGTTATCAATCAGACCATTAAAAGACTGAAAGGTCTACAAGAAGGTCAGAAAGAGGAAATAAACTTTCTTGTTTACTGCCTCGTGGAGGCAGTAATCACCTTTAGCAACAAAGGCTAAGAAGGAAGTTCTATTAACTTTTACATGTATTACAAATGGTTGAACTAGGCTGAGATTTTTCATGCTTTGCTGAAAGTTTTGTCCAGAACCCAGTACCCAGATCTCAAATAATCCTTTCAGATATTTTCCTACTTTAGTGATAATTAACAGAGTTGCAGCTATTCATACATTGTCCTTTTCTTTCAGCATTCAACCTGAAAACAGTTTGATGGAAGTTTCAAGATGTGTTTGAGGAACTGAGAACTTCATAAAAGAGGAAGCCTTTACAGGTTTCTATCTTTTTTTCCCCTAAGAACCAGTGCTTCAGCCCTTTGGCTGAAATCTCACTTGCATAGTTCAGCTCAACTGAGCAACAGAAAAAAAAATCTTCAAAAGGGCTGGATACCCTTAAAATGATACCCTTGAAAATGACTGGATGTGGAGATCAAAACATTAAAACTTCGTTTAACTGTTTGCTCAGGAAAAAAAAGAAGAAGGAAAATTTTCATCTGCCTTTAGAAATTCCTGGAATTACAGAAAGGCCAATTTGGATTATTTCTCAGTGAAGCTAAGATTTAATTGAATGCAAAGGTCATTTCCATTGAGAGACTTCAGCTTTTTAAGCACACATGTTGTTAGTAACCTTTCCAAAGCACTCCAATCACGCTCTTATTTTTTTAATACCTTGATTTCTAACAAACTTGCGAATATCTTTTAAAAAAATCCATTTCAAAAATAAATACTTAATAATTTGAAGTGTATCAACTGGTTGATCAAAGGGTATCAAAGGGTATCAACTGTTGAAGTGATTATAAAGATTATTTTTAAAAAACACCAGAAAAATTCAAGTCTTCAATGCATTTTTCCCCTGTCTATTTTTGTGCAGCCTCTCACTGTAATTTACTGACATCCATATAAAATGTGACAAGAGGTGACATTCTTTTGTATTCTATTTCTATTATATTGCCTTGTGTTCTTTTGTAATGCAAAACTCAGCTACAAACCTCAGACTGAATTTTCCAAACCTCAATCCCTAGGAAAACAACATCATCACAGTACTATTCCTAAAGAAATTACAGGTATGTAAAGCACAAGTTTGGCTAGGTAACACTCGTAGTGCAATGCATGCATTCATCTTCAACAGTCAAGATATTCAGCAGGAACTGCATGTCCTGTAATTTTTCTCATTTACCAACATTCTGAACCCTGAGTTAACAGGAAACATTACACCAGGCAACGTTTTTGCCCTTTGATTTGCTGGTCTTGCTCACTCAGACTCATTCCTCACCTTCCAACAAGACTCAAATAAAATAATTTCCACTCTTATATGTTGTTTTTTTTTTTTCCAAGTGCAGGTAGAGAAATTCCCAATCTAGAAACAGAGGGTTCTCTACTACTCTGTATGGCTGATCATCTTTGTCACCTGCTGAGTCCCAGCAAAGCAATATGCTAGCTGCTACAGATCCAGAAAACAGAAAAAGCACTTTTTCTACAAATATTTCTTTGAATAATTGATCCATGCTACAATAAAGGACAGGAGTGCTACAGTTTGAAAAGAATATGTAATTCTGGATGGGAAGCAAACAATAAAGCACACCGGCTTGTATGCTTCCAAAGCTTAAATTAAACCATTAAGAGCACCTAGTCATATCAGAAAAATAAAATCACAGACTCATAGAATCATAGAATCACAAGGTTGGAAATGACCTCTAAGATCATCTAGTCCAACCGTCTCCTCATCACCATTGCCACCACAAGCACTAAACCACATCAAGCAGCACGTCAGCCAGACGCCTCTTGAACATTGCCAGGGACGGCGACTCCACCACCTCCCTGGGCAGCCATTCCAGTGCCTGACCACTCTCTGAGAGAAAAAGTTCTTCCTTATTTCTAATCTAAACCTCCTCTTATACAACTTGTGGCCATTGCCCCGTGTCCTGCTCGTTGCCTGGGAGAAGAGGCCAAATCCCTCTTCACCACAGCCTCCCTTCAGGAGCTTGTAGAGTGCACTGAGGTCTCCCCTGAGCCTCCTCTTCTCCAGACTAAACAATCCCAGCTCCCTCAGCCGCTCCTCATAAGGTTTGTGCTCCAGACCCCTCACCAGTTTTGTTGCCCTTCTCTGAACACGCTCCAGGACCTCAACATCTTTCCTGTAGTGAGGAGCCCAAAACTGAACACAGTACTTGAGGTGCGGCCTCACCAGTGCTGAGTACAGGGGGATGATCACCTCCCTGCTCCTGCTGGCCACACTATTTCTAATGCAGGCCAGGACGCCGTTGGCCCTCTTGGCCATGTGGGCACACTGTCGGCTCATGTTCAGCCGAGCATCAACCAACACCTCCAGGTCCTTCTCTTCTTCACAGTCATTCAGCCACTCATCCCCAAGCCTATAATGCTGCATGGGGTTGTTGTGGCCAAAGTGCAGAACCCGACACTTGGCCTTGTTGAACCTCATCCCATTCTCCTCAGCCCAGTGGTTCAGCCTGTCTAAATCCCTCTGAAGGGCCGCCCTACTCTCAGGGCATAAAGCATCAAAGCAAGTTGGTTACTACTCAAGCTCCCAAAAGTCACAAATAGCATAAATGGCGAAATATTTCTCAACGTCCTTTCTTTCTCTTCTGTCTGTGAAAGTTCATAACAAACAACAACTTTGGTCTTTCTTCTAATACCAATGAAAGTGACAAAGTGGAGAATTCTATTAAGTCCATTAATTAACCAAAAAGTCACCTCTTGCCTTCAGTTCTCTTTTGAATACAGTGCCTCTAGAGACAGCCTGTAGCAACAGGTAGAAGACAGAAGACTGAAGTCTTTCTAATAAGGGGATTTATACAGTAGTACATTTTATCAATAAAGTCTCATAACGCTTCGAAGGAGCTATAGGTCTTATCCTGATCATTCAACAATCCTAACTCACTTAAAATTTTAAAACATCACCATCACAACTAAACAAAGCCTTAACAATGTAAATTGTTTAAAAGCAGACACATAAAAATGGTATCCGCCAGAAATGCTTTATTCTCCTTCCTGTAGGAAGATGGATGTTATGGCCTTCAGTAGTTGACAGTATCCTTTAAATAGAAAGTGCATTCAAATTCTCTTATATCTGTGGTATATCATAACACAGTGCCACTACCTAATATTTCATCTCTTAGTTGCAGAGAACAAAACAATTGCATGTCAAAAAAAGGAGGCAGATAAGGAAAAGATTCATTTACCAAAGCTATAAAATAGACCATTCAATTTTGATAGCTTTGATTTAAGGTAGCCAATAAATTTGGAACTCAACTTCAAACAACATTCCGACAGAACTATTTGCTTTTAACTTCCCTCTAGCAACTAGGCTAAATCTATGATAAATACTGTTTTCCAAATATTTTAGAACTAATTTACGTGCAGAAATAATGTCTCAAATATTCTGTTTCTCATCTCCTAATTGCAGTGCTCATCTCTGCTTCAGAAAGTGCTTGAACTGACACATTTGCAGGAACTACAGAAGTTATGTATATGGACACACCATAGGAAGAAAGAATGCGAGGTAGTTTAGGTTTCTTTTAATGGTGATTTAACAGCTGGAAATTGTAAGTTGTAGGCAATCAGGCTATAAATGTAAATGTTCAAACCCAGATACATGACAGTAGAGCAAATCTTATGTTATACTCTCATAGCACTGCCCTACATGCTTTCAAGGGTTTCCCCACATCAGTACATCTTTAGTAATGCTACAGACATCACCATAATGCAGGAAAAAGCAACTCAAGCAATGATTTTAAATGTTGGCGATAGGTTATTTTTCTTAGCAGTTGTATTAGCCTAGGAAAATTCATCATTAGCTAGAAGAAAAGAGTAGAAAAGGGAGGATGAATATTAACATCTGGCATTAGCTCTGGAACTATACCTTCTGGACCACATTTCTATGAGATTCTACTCTTACTACTTCCACAAAATCCCATAAGAAACCTCTGTCAAAGTGGCATTAATTTCAGCCAAAGTGACCATTATTAACCTTCATTCATAAGGGAGAAAGAAGACCTTCTCTATCATTCTCATTTTCCTAATACATTTTTTGGAAACATTTGGAGCACTGTTTCACAACATGCCATCATCCTTAAACACAGGGACTGAAGCATCTTCACTAGATGCACTTCGCTTATTGGCAGTAACTGAGCATTCAAAACATGTAGGTTTTTTCACTGACAACAAATAACGTACTTCTTATGAAGTCTACTTACCTATCAGGTACCCTTGGAGCAAAGCAAGATGTTGTAGAATGCACACAAAGAATATTTTCAGCACCAAGAGTTTTGATTTTAGCCTCCACTGCTTCAATATCTGTCCGTAGCTCATCGCCTTCTAATACATTCTCTATCACCACAGGCTCAAAACCTAACAAAAACAAGATCCAAATGTACATCAACGAATCTCCAACTAATTGCGGGCTTTTCATTTCTACCATAAACCCCCAAAATGTACATTTTTTCTTTTAACAGATAATTTCAGACTTAGTTTAATAATACAGACACGTTAGCACAGAATTGTCTCTGTTTAGATGTTTTTATCCAAGTAATCTTTTATATCAAAAACCAGAATCATAGTATGGCTTGGTTTGGAAGGGAACTCAAAGATCACCTAGTTCCAACAGTCCCACTGCAGGCAGGGTTGTCAGCCACTAAATCAGAGGGCAGTAGATCAGCTTGCCCAGGGCCCCATCCAACCTGGCCTTGAAATGAAATGTTTCCTAGGAACTAGGACGAGAACCTATGCCACCACTTGCACAGGTATGACCCTTTTTCAGTTCCTGCACATATCCCCTACTTGCCATTTCCTTGATTCCATAGGTCTGTCTGCAGGAGGGGACAGCTTTGGAGCAGTGATGGACTTCTATCCTTAGTTTACTTACAGTCTGGTAGACAGGGAATTTCTTTTGAGAAGGAAATAAGGTTTGAACAAAGAAAGGCACCAAACTTATTTCCTGACTAAGCACTGACACACCAAGATTAAAAACAAATGGGGCAGCTAACACTTGCCACGTTCCAAAGTAAAACACCATGGCAGTCAGCTTGTCACCTTCTGATCCCAATTTCAAAGACACTTTTTATTTTTTGAATAAATTTTAGAAGGGATTTGAACCACAAACCAAAGATTGGCATCATTCTCAGGAAAGCAAATTAGGCATCTATCTAAAAAATGAACTCTAATTTACTTAGTATTGTGCTTTTTGCTAAGAAACCACAATACTATATACATCTCCCTACTTCAGCATACTCCCACATTCTATAAGGCAATAGGAAAATACGCCTGATTTCATATTAGAAATCAGATGTGTAGAAATAAAGCACTTACAACTACTATACATTAGACCTTTTCTGGATATGATTCCAAGTATATAAATTCACTCTAAAAGATAAAGTTTTGTATCTGTTAGAAAAGCACACCATGCAACCAGTCATCCCCCTGTTACCTGCAGTTATCATCGACTTAAAGCAAGATTTCTGGTCTATACGTGGCCAAATAATGTATTTTGCCTTTGGTCTCTTGTGCCGCAATGTTAAAAAACACAGAGTTAGACTCATGCCAGTTGCCATAGGAACCACAAAGCAGTTGGTCACCGTCCGGACACCTGCACATGAAAAAATAAGTCAGAAATTAACATGAAGAACACATGACATTTTGCCAAAAAAGAGAGCTTTTCAGATGTACACCTACCAGCCTGCTTTATAATATCCAGAACAACTGAATTAGTAAGCTTGTTCAAAAGGCTAGACCCTGCAGCTTTAGGCTGGACTGCAGAAATATCTCCTGATCTTCCAATTCCATGGATCAACCTGAACAAAAAAGGTTGAAAACACACATCAAGATTTGTCATGCTGCAAAGCAATAATTCTTGCTACTGGAAAGCATTTAATTTGATAAACAACTGTGGAAGATTTTGTATCCAATGCACTCTAATGAACTCCATTGCAACCATCTACGTATATTAGGATGAAATTTTTTTGTTTTGTTTTGAGCAATAGACAAACAATATTCCATAAAGCAAATAAAAAACTTCAAGAAAAAGATCCAATACAGCAACAGCGTGAGCACCTGCCAGGCTTACTTTTAAGCGCACCCCAGCAATGTCTCAATGCCTACTGAATTAGCATTACAAACGCAGGTATGTCCAGACACAGAAACCCAAAGAACAAAAGTCAGCTGCCTACAGCAGAGCATAGTGTAGAATACTGCTTCAGAACCACCTCCTGCTACCTTTCCCACTCCCAAAGCTACTAGGCAAAACATTTCAGCAATCAGTGCATGGATGAAAGCCTCTAAACCTTTCCTTGTTCTTGCTGACTCTCAGGTGAAGGTGAGATGTCAGGTGACAGAGCTACCTGAGATCAACAGCAGCTAAATGACAGCCCAGGCTCACTCTGGCCAGAAGCTGGGCATGCCCTCTCCAGCAACACCAGCAATTACTTGGGCACTCTCCCCAGCACAACTCTGCCTTCCACACCTCACAAATCTGAGACCAGAGAGCAGAACAGAAAACAGGAAGTCCAAACTGATGTGTTAGTGGTTTTCTTCATTAATTTTTCATGGTACTTGGGGCTTCTGAAAGACATTAAGCCTAAGTAGTTCAGTTTTCATATGGTAAAGCTCACTAAAATTCTCGTCTCCAATAAGCTTTCGTGCTACTATTTCAAGGAGAAATACACCAAGAAATTTCACTCAGTTTCATTCACAATGGATGAAACTGCAAAGCCACTCAGCACAGAACACTGTGCAAAAGAGAAAAAAAAAAGCTTATCTTCATACTGACATTAATGCAGAGCCTCTAGTTATAGCTTCCAAAGTACCTGCTATAGCCCTTCCAAAGCAAGGGCTTTGAGCCATTAATAGTTCCTTTTGTCTTCATAATTCAGCTCACCTCATATAAAATAAATTTTATATAGACTGAGTTTTTACATGCCTATCAACTTTTCACATTATAAACATAGCAATGAATATAAAAAAAACAAATAGCTGTTCACTGGGGATGTTCAGTACTTTACATCTACAATTCAGTAGTTTTGATTGATGCACTAATTAAAAAAAAAACTGTACAGTATTAAAAAAGCAAGTAATGCATGGATTATCTTAAAACACAAAGACTTCTCCTTGCTTGCAGTCAATTTGGCATCTTAGGCTTGTACTAGTTTTACAGGACATACAGCCACCAAATATTTTTGTTACATTTAAGACTGCCCAATGAGTTATTAATGAAAACTTAATACAGAAAATTAGATCGCTTCAATATTGCATCATTCTTTTTTTCTTCAAATGCTACCCAGGTCTCAGATAACTAATTCACAATTAGCATAAGCACTTCAAAATCATCAGTAATAAAACCGAATAATTCAAATAACCAATAAAACTCGTACCTATAGTGCCTTCGGGCAACAAGTCCTGACGCCACTCTGCCTTCCCTCTCTCCCACACCACAGTTGCCCAGAAAGTTATTGCTGTCCATTATGGCAAGTTCATGAAGGAAGAGTTCAATGGTGCTTTCATCCCATCCATCTTCAGGGCACTTTCCCTTCATATTCGGAATACAGAAAGATAATTCATAAACTTGGAAATTAAGAACAAGCAACTTGTTCAACTGATGCAGCTCTTAGATGCTGAAACCAGAAGTTAAATAATGACTTTGCCATACATTCAATGCAATTACGCTGGCGTACCATGATATTGAGTACTTCTCACTCTCAAGAGCTCTGTAAGGCATACACCAAGCCACTGCAGCACATAGGTGTTGTTCACAACATGTAACGCTGTGGATTATGTGATGTATTCTCAACACAGAAGTGTAATACTACAGAAACTCGGCGGGTAAAACCGGGTGCAGAGAACTGGGATATTACAGAATCCAAAACATTATGAATAGCAACAGTTGCAACACATCTTCACACCTGCGTGTTTTCCTTTGCAGTTATTACCCGGTATGTCAGGAAGCTGCAGACAGATTTGTCAGCAACTGCAACAGATGCACTCCTTCCTGCGCTCTGCTCTAAAAACCACGCTCGCCTCTGCCTACCGCAAAGCGGATCCCCAGCGGAAAGCCGCCCAAAGCGCGCACAGCACCGCTATTGCAACTCAGCGGGCCAGAGGTCGCTTAACTCGTGACGACAAAAGGAACCCAACCGCAGCGGGGTACGAAGGGCCGCAGCGAGAAGAGCGGTGGGCGGCGGAAATCCCCGCAGGGCGGCGGGCCGCCTCGGGCCGCGGGGACGGAGGAGTCGCCGCCCCGCTCTGCGAGCCGCCCCCCGCGGGGCCCGTTACCTGCTCCAGCAGCGCCCGCAGGAGCAGCTCGTGCCCGCGGCGGCCCTGCGCCCCCTGGCGCACGTAGGCGGCGGTCACCAGCCTCTCGCTGGAAGCGAAGTTCTCCGCGTTCATGGCCGAGGGGCGGCGAGGGCGCCGCGGGCCGCTCTCCGCAGCGCGGGGCCGTGCGGGCGGTTCCGCCGTCCGCTTCCCGCCGCGGCCGTGCGGGGCAGGTGCTGCGCGTGCGCCGCGCGGAGTCCCGCCTGCACGCCCTCGTGGAGGCTGCGCGCGGCCTCTGCCCGCCGCCGCTCAGCCCGGGCTGGGGGAGGGGGGCGGCAGGGCTGCGGTGGGCGGCCGCGTGGCGGTGGTACCGAGCCTGCCTGTAGCTGTACTACAGGGACGGCGAGCTGAGCGTGAGCAGGCGCGTGCAGCACGCCGTGCCTCTGTTCCGCTGCTCTGTCCTAACCGGCCCACGCCTGGTCGGATTTGGTTCTGAGATCTTGTCCGATCTTTCTCTGGCGCGGTTTCAAGGCTGAATAACGCGCGAACTGCCACGGTGGCCGACTCGTTCCGTAGGTATCGCTGGCCTGATGGGATCTGAGGGGTGATTTGGCGGAGCAGTCCTGCACACCGGCTAGATCTGTTGGCAGACGGACTGCAGTTAACCCAGTTTTTCACCGTTTTGAACATAAAGGAGCTTTGCAAATCGCTGCGTCCAGGCGTTCTGTCGCTGCCGCTGGGAAAGGCAGAACCGCTCAGCTCGTTACTTCGGCGCATCACGAGAGGGCGCTCAGGGAGAGCTGAAAGCGCGCCCTGCTGCGCGGGTTCGATTCTCTGCTGCGCGTCCCGTGTTTGGGGGGAGTGCGAGCGTGGATGCGAGCGGAGAGGGCACAGTGCGGGCGAGTATGAGAGACTAAGGTGGAAAATGGATCAAGAGGTTGAAAGGTTGAGGGAACTGGGCTTGTTTACTTGGAGAAAGCTCCGGGAAGACCTCACTATGGCCTTCCAAATACTTGAAGAGAGTATAAACAGGAGGGGGAATGGCTGTTTACAAGGGTGGAAGTGATAGGACAAGGGGGAATGGTTTTAAACTGAGGCAGAGGAGGTTTAGGGTGGGTATCAGGAGGAAGTTTTTCACACAGAGGGTGGTGATGCACTGGAACAGGTTGCCCAAGGTTGTGGATGCCCCATCCCTGGAGGCTTTCAAGGCCAGGCAGGATGTGGCTCTGGGCAGCCTGGTCTGGTGATTGGCGACGCTGCACATAGCAGGGGGTTGGAACTGGATGATCATTGTGGTCCTCTTCACCCCAGGCCATTCTGTGAGGGTTCAATAAGTGAGTCTGTAATCAGACTTACTTGCATACTTTAGTAACTTCAGACCAGGTAGCTAATGGTATTAGCTACTTGGAATTAAAATTAATCATTTGTAGTAACTGTTCTGCGATGTACATTTTGTTTAATTACAGGCTGAATTGCTTAAAGACTGAAGCAGTGTGAAGGCTTCTCGTTATCAAACCAGCAGCAAGCTACAGAGTTCTTACTGCAGAACACCAAAAGTAAGAACTGATGGTGATCACACACACCACAGCTCATGTGAATCGGTTCCCTGTGACAGAACAAATAACTCATGGGTTTCTTGTTTTACTTTTTCAGGAGAATTAATGTTCAAATCCTTGAAAAGCCCAGGGACAAACCGCATAGCAGTGTTTTCAGATCACTCTCAACTAGTGCAGCTAAAGGGAAAGGCACTCAGTGATCTGCTGGGCAAAACGTGAGCCTTCTCCCCTTGAATTCTGACCCGTGTGCTTGCTTCAGACAGCAGCTAATCGGTGTCATTGTCTGCACTGAAAATTACATCCTCTGTTATAGCTCTTCTGTACCTGTTGGCTAGGCATAAAAGCCTAGCCAACATTGGGATCACAATTGTTTGTTCACTTTTTATTAAAAGAAATGGAAACAGAAAAGCACTGTGAGTGGATTTTATCAGATGTGGCAGATATCAATAGTTACACAAGTAAATGGCATTGTATTCCAAAGTCCACTGCTGAGAGGTAACCTGAGACAAAGCAAACATACTGCTGCAAGGTTTTATTTTGTTAGAAACCAAGCAAAGTCATTTTCTTTCCATGATGCAGGCGACGTACACAACAAATTGTTGTGGTGCAAATAATTATGAGAATCATAAAGACATGCAATTACTGTGTGAGCTGAGAACTGACCCTCTCCCAGCACAATCCAGAACTTCAGTTCTGTGCACGTGCTCCATGTCTTTCTCCTGTTTTTCACCAACGCCTCTGAGCTCTGTGCCAGCAAAACCTGTCCCCAGAGAGAGAAATGTGGGAGGATGCATCCTAGTCACGGTGTGATGCGCTGTGTTGGGGTTTGGTTGTTTCCCTTATTTCTGTTAACACAAGGATGGCTGTTAGAACATGGAAGCAGTTGGAGTAGATTCGTACTGTTTTTGTTTGCTGTTTTTCTGCTTGCTTGCTTTTGGAAATGACAGTGCACTGCGTAGAACATTTCATAAATTGCAAGGTAGGAGGGAACCCGGAACGTGGCCAAAAGACAAACCAGCCTCAGACTTAGAAACTCAGGCTTTACGGAGATGTTTTGTTGAGTCCCAGCAACGAGAATACTTCGAGGGTGAATGTCTGGCCGCCCGGAGGAGCAGGGAGCAATCACGCTGCACGCACGCTGCCCTCCACGGCGTGCGTGCGTGCGTCCGGACGACGCAGGGCGGGAGCCGCGCTGCGCGGACGGACGGGACGGCAGCGCGGCGCTCGGAACGCGGCTCCTTTAAGGCAGGTAGCAGCGCAGGGCGGGCCGCCGGCGCATGCGCGGAGCCGTGACGGGCCCGCCGCCGTAGCGCCGGCACCGAGAGCGCCATGGGCTGCGGTGGGGGCGCCTGAGTCCGCGTTCGCCCGGCGGTGCCTCCTCGCCCCGCGCTCGGCTCCTGGCCGCTGCCGCCTATGGAGTTGGGTTCCGAGGAGCCCGACGAGCAGCTGCTGCTCCTGTCGGAGCCGGCGCTTCGGGCGGGGCCGTCCGCGGGGAGAGCCGCCCCCGGCGGGGCCGTGAGGCTGTGCGGGGAGCCGGGGCCGGAGGAGGAAGAGGAGGGTGAGGAGGACTCGGGGCCCGAGGGGGATGGAGAGGAAGAGCCTCTCCTGCGGGCGTCGGGCCGCGGGCGCCGAACGGGCGCCGCCCGGGATAAGGAGCCCCGCGTCGGCGCAGGTACGGCCGCGGCCGCAGGGCTGGCGCGGGGGGAGCGGCGCGGGGCGCCCGGCGTGTGCCCAGATGGGTGGATGGACGGACGGACGGACGGGCCCGGCCTAGCCCAGCCTAGCCCAGCCCAGCCCCGCGCGGTGGGTGGGCCGTACCTGCCGGGCCGAGGTGCTCGCGGCTCGCAATGCCCGCTGCTTCCGCCGGCCGCCCGTCCCGCGGGGAGAGCCAGCAGACGGTGCCGGGCGGCGCGGGACGTGCGGGGCTGCCGAGCTCGTGCGCGTCTCCGTGAGCCTGCCTGCTGCTGCTGAGCCTTGTCCTTGCCGTTCGGTTCTGCTGTGACTTTCTTTGGGTTTGTCGCTTTACACAGTAAAAGTTCTGACTGCACGACTGCGGGCTGCCGCTGCTTCTTCAGGCTTTGATGCTTTATTTCGTACGACTTTGAAAGCAATGTAGGGTTTGCCGATGGAAATCCACGGATTTGTGTCACCGATCAGTGTGTGCTGTGGTAATTATATTTTTTGTCCATGATGGGCTTTAAAATTGCCTCTTAGGAAGGCTTTTTTTTTTTTTTTCTTTAAACTTGAAAAAAGTTCATTTTGCAGGAATAGTTGATTTTACAAACAAATCAAAAACGCACCAATTTGAACAAAACAGGCTATGTGAGTAACTCTTCTTAAGTAGACATAGGGAGTTTAACTGTAAGAAACAAATGCAATCTTGTTTTTTAACCAATAAAAGTGTGTGATGTGAGGGTGCCGATAGGATGTTAGGGTTCTTCTGCTTTATTTCTGTGGAGATTTAATGTATTTAGATGGTGCTTTTAGCAAAGTATCACCCTTAATGTTTCTGAGGGGAGACTGGAGCTCTGAGTCTCATCCTGCAGGGCAGTAAGAGGTGAATGCAGAGATCTCTTTGACATCTCCTCTGAGATTATGTAAGAAAACTTCAGAATTCCTCAAGGCTCCCCCTACTAATACTAGCATTAAAATAGAGAAAGTCTTAGGTGAAAGGAGTTAGAGTGCTGTACTTACACGCAAAATACACTGGTTTAGCCGATGCGATCGTTAACTTGATGGAAGAACAAGTAGAGGTGTGTGCTTGGATGACAGTGCTCATGTCCTTGGTGGGACGGTCTCGTTGTTTAAGGTTGTAAAGCTGCTGTACTTGGACCTTGTGCAACTTCATTTGGAAAATGCTGACTGTGTGGCTGAGCCCTGATCTCCTGAATGGGAACTTCTGAGAAGAATAGTTCTTGGAGCAGCTGCAAGAAAAACCTTCAGTTGTAATTGTGCATCCAGGGATGGTACTGAAAATAAGCTGTGTTATGTTTGCATAGAAGAAACCAACTTGGAAAACCCTGCTGTGTTCAACAGATGCTAGTTACAAGTGGCTTTTTTTTTTATGTGGAAGCTGTTGAGAAACTGAAAGGAAACTTCTTACAACTGCTTCTGTCCTTGTTTGCATCCTGTGTGTTCTCATACCCACATCACTGCAGTAATAGAAGGCTTTCTAGTAGCTCAGTAGCAACAATGCTAAAACCCTACGTTTAAAAAGACAAAAATTCTCTTGAACATACAGCATAATGTATTTCTTAAAT
This sequence comes from Tetrao urogallus, assembly GCF_951394365.1. Classification (NCBI taxonomy): domain Eukaryota; kingdom Metazoa; phylum Chordata; class Aves; order Galliformes; family Phasianidae; genus Tetrao; species Tetrao urogallus. The sequence continues at coordinate 53,586,711 of NC_136817.1, read as the reverse complement.
ATAACTGCAAGGCAAATGTACTCAATTACGTTCATGTTAGGGAGACATTATAGAAGATTATATTCCTAAAGGCAGTAAGGATTCTAATGGATTTCGGACCTGGAAGGAATGCACAGTAGTTAAAAGCTGACCTCTGAGAAAGCCAGAGCTCTCCAGTTCAAGAACTTACGCCAAGAAATAATGTAAAGTTTTGAAGAGCAATAGAAGTATTAATTCCTGCCAGCTGTTTAGCTGCTTGTTTTTCATTATTGTTTATTATCTACATAGAACTGATTCCCTGGTCAGTGTGCAGAGAAGTTCTTTAGGAGGTTTACAGTGCTTTAGTGTTGAGTGCTGAAGGCATGCCATACTTGGTTGGGATGTTGATGCTACTTCTCAGCTCTACGTGTAAGACTGAGCAGGTAATGAATGTGCTAGCCAAGCTGTTAGCAGAATAATGTGGTACCATTCTAATACTCAGTGGGTGATGGACAGTTTGCTTTCAGTTACCTTTCTCTACTAAGAGGAGCAAAAGCCTTAAGAGAAGGGTATATGTGGATGTTCAATGTACATGTGCATTTTTTTTAGTTTTTTTTCTCCTTTAGGCTTTGTGACGTAAATATTAAAATAATCCCTGTAAGATATAAACATTTTGCAGTGCTAGTCCCAAAGTAGTTGTAGGTTTGGATGTTTTACTTTAAATACATTTTATTAGGTGTGGGTGTATCATTGTGCAAAGTTGCACTGATTCGACAGAGCAGATTCTCCTGCTTGCTGGTAAGTAGGCATTGGCAGGGAGATCTATTCATGTTTCTATGTATTTACTTATGCTTTTATTCATTCTTACTACAAATTGTGCTTGTTTGCTTATTTTCTTATTTTCCAGGACATACGGGACACACTATTGATATGAATACATTTTTAGATGATCCAGAATTTGCAGAAATTGTTATGAGAGCAGAACAAGCTATAGAGTGTGGAGTTTTGCCGGAAAGGATCTCTCAAGGATCCAGTGGGAGTTACTTTGTGAAGGACAGCAAGGGGGTGAGCAAAACGTTTCAAATGCAGAATCTCTAACAATAGCTGGTTTAAAATGAGAATTTCTAATTCTGTTTAAAAACCTTTTAAGCATGCTAAAATCTAAGCAACCCAAGTAAGTATTTAGATTTCTGATGTCTTGCGGCATAAATGAAGTCCAACTTACTGTTTCTCTATTGCAGTTTTAGCATGTTTTGTATATTCTGCATCAGATAAATACGGAGGAAATAAAAGGGTCTGTTTGAGAACAGCTCAGGGAACCTTTTTGCAGAATCTACCATTTTGTTTTTTGTACGTTTTAACTGATTTCCCTGAAAGAACTCAGCTTTTGGTTTAGTACTGTTTAGTGTTCTTTAGCGAGCAGTTTTACTTATTTATTTTTTCTTTGTTTATTGTGTTTTATCTATGATGGTTTGGTCTACATGCTCCTATGGACAGGCAAGGAGAGTGAAACAACCAGCCAACCTTTTTGCTTGTAGTCAGCTACGGAATCTTAGCGTGGTAGTTTTTAGTTTGTCTTACTTTTAAAAGTGCCATTTATCACTAGCAGAAGAGAAGGGTAACTATAGTAGTCACCTACTATATCATCAGAGTTGTCTTAAGTCTACTGTGAGAGAGAGAGAACTTAGTTACAACTTGCTTGAAAAGTATCACTATGTTAACATTCTTATTAAAGGAGACTTTCGGCATAGTTCCTCGTTTTCTTTAAATCAGAAATACTTTGCTTATGGGCCTGTTCCAAAAAGCAGACTCCGGAGCATTTTTAGCGAGTATCAAGAAGATAATTCTCTGTACCTTTTGATTTGTTATATGCAATTTTATTTTAAGCTCAGTCAGCAGTCTTTAATTTTAGGTAGATGCAGGTATTTGTTAGTTCTGAAGATGCTGTTTGAGTTGGACTTGGAAACTGTAACACCTAAGTCCTAGGTTTTCACAACATCTGAGATTGCTTTTTCCTGCATCCTCAGAAAAGTTGTTTCTTCCTTGTTTGGGATTTAATTTTCTTTTTATTTAACCTCTGTTTGTATTACTGGTTGTTATGGAGTATATTCCCATCTTGCTGCTTTTCATAGATATCCAGTTAGTTTTAATGGCAATTTTCTGGTGATAGTGTTTATGCTTTTGAATGAGTGATTTTTCACAATAATTGCCTGCCTTGAATTATGTTGTGGTCTCATTCTGAACTTATTTTGAAGACGTAAGGTGGCAGAATTACCCATAGAAAATCTTTTCAGGACTGTATACATGGTTCATGCTCCTGCATTCCAGGAACATTTGCTAGTAGTGAGCTCCTTCATCCTGTTGGGGGAGAACCAAAGTAGATGGGGAAGAAAGGGAGGGGGATGTCTTTTTGAAACTGGAAGAAAAATTGTTTCTTTCTCCAATCAGTTTGTGGGATTCTTGCTCATACATATAGTACTATTTACGGAGAGACCCGTTTTGAGTTTCATCAGTAATTTTTTACTTTCAAGTCACTTCCCTACTTCAGTAGTTTTGTTCTGTGCAGGCTTTCAGCTTGTATACTTACATATACATATTCAAACTGAATACAACTTCTAAAGGTGATTCTGAAGAAGTGAGGATCATTTCTTTCCTTTTGTGGAATTGGAAAAATTCAGAGCAGCTTTGTGGCTTGCTTTCTCCTCCCTGTGTTGGGGAAGACCTTATTAACTGGTATACTTAGCATTCTAACTGCTCAGCTTCTGGAATATTTACTCACGCTAATACCAACTTCTAGCTAAAATGACTTGTTGCCGTTAGGTTGTTTTAATCGTTGATTTGATTCTCCCAGAAATACAAACCTGTCACCTTTCTGCGTTTTACTGGTGTAGCTGTTTACTGATACAAAGCAGTTCAGTACTTCAGCATTCTTGATGAAGTGACGAATACTTGTTCATTTACCTGCACACTGTGTAACCAAGGAAGAGTCTATCTGCTTCAATGCAGTCTTCTGCAAGGTGTTTTTGCTACTGGCTAATTGGTCATGTCATTGCAGCCAGTCTAGAAATTAATTTTGACTGGGTTTCTTGGTTGTCTACATAGTGAGCCATCTGGTTCTACTCGACATCGGTGGCTCTGCAAAGTTTATCAAGGTTTGAACTTCAGGAAAAACTTGAAAATTGTATCTTGACTTGATATTATAGCACAGAAAGGTTCAGGCAAGCAATGGAATGAGCTAAGCTCCTTTTAAAAATGTTCGGTTTGTGGAAGTACTACCTAAAATGTGACTCAGAAAGGATAATTAATGACTTGACCTGGCATATAAGTGTAATACATCATTACATTTCTGGGAAATGAAAGCTCGTAACTGTGTTTTGAGGAGGTAGATACATGTGATTCAACAGGAGTAAAATAACTTTTTAAGAATGCTAGTATTGTGATGTTGACTGAAGTAGCATGCCAAGCAAATTCCGTTTCCAAAGGGTTTTTTTTCTTTTGTTGCTTTAGGAGGCCAATTCCTAATGTGTTCTGTGTGGAGAACATAGTTGTGAATTCCAGACTTACATGTTACAGAGAATGCTTGTTGTAGGAATAAGGACCTCTTGTGTAGGTCTAAATAGAATCGTAAACACAATGCACAGTTGCAGAGAACTTGCACACCATTAGAACTGGAGATAACAGCATGCTGAAAACACGAGAGAATTTTTGCCACTTCACATCCTATTCCTGTTGATAGTAAACTTGTAGAATGAATGCAAATAGTAATGTTTCAACTTATTTCTTCGGGTAGTTGGTGGGAGTGAATCAAAGTGGATAGATAAGAGAAACCTACTGTGTTGTGTATTGTATTGCCAAGTGTAACAGAGTAAGTTCACTGTAGTTAGTCTTATCCAAAACAAGAGTGAAAGCAGCTAAAAATTCTATTGAACCTAGATCAACTAGTTAGTTCATCTCCATAGTCCAGCTGAATTAGGTTCCTGGGATGCTGGTAACTAACTAGCAGCAAACTGTGTTCTTGGTTTAACGTGCAAATCAGCTATAAGAATTGAGTGCAACTGCAAGCAATTCTTGGCTTATTGAGAGATTACTTTTTTTTTTTTTTTGTAAGGATTCAGAGAACTAGTATGAGAAAGTATTTTTAAATAGTTGTATTCATCACATATTACATAAGAGTTTGATTTACTTAGTGTGGTCATCAGAAAAGGAATAAAAATACTGCATGTCTACAGTATTTTACTTGAGCTATACAAAAGTCACTGCAGGGACCTTGTACATTAGGCTAAATTTTATCACAGACAATGGGAAAGGTATATAATTCAGTGTAACGAAAACTGTGCAGTTTGAGGTTAACAAATAATAGAATCCTGTTCTAGGAGGCACCTTAAGAAATTATCTCTTTAATCCCTATGTTGCAGAGCAGGATTGTCTTAAAGGATTTGTCATGCTCCTGTGACTAACCTGTTCTTAGCAGCATCCTGTTTTGGAAACTGCGCGGCCCAGATATTTGTTCTGGTCTTAAGCCTACTCTTAAGGTTTAAGAGTTTTTCTTGCTTCTTACCTGCTGAGATTTAAGCCTATCGTTTCTTGGTTGGTTAACACTAAATCTGTTGTTCCTTGTTTCTTTATAGCAACTTATTTAGTTGATTTTTGCGCCCTATTTTTTCTTCTTTAGGCTGAACAATCCATGGTCATACCATCTGGGATCTGTGAATTATGGAGAAATATTTACTGTCTTGCATATTCTCATTTTTTTCCAATTTTCTCTAGTTATTGCACAGATTTCTTGAAGCATAATGTCCAAAAATGGAATAGTACTCCTAGTAATTTTAAGCTTTGGTACAATTATTTATGTGTGTCAGGTAATATAAACTGCTGCTGTCAGCTTCATGTCAAGGAATCTGCAGTGATAGTGGTGCCATCCATTGGAGCTGCCAAGTGCAAGTTTTCATGTTTTCTAACTGAAAGTATATTTTTTGCTTTCCTGGAACCATTGTCTGTCTGGAATGTCTAATCAGTAAGTTAACTGGTAGGCTGAAAGTTCTTAAAGTTGCTTTTAAAAACTACTTGTATTCTAAAATAGTTGTCTTTAATTTTGTAGAAGTAGCAAGTGTTGGCTGGTTTTGATGTTTTTGTTATGAAAAGAGGTCATTTTGAATTTGTGCTACTTCTAGAACAGCATTATATAATGCATTTATTTCAAATACTATTTTGTTGGGTCTAGATTTATTATATTTTATAGAAAGGGGAATTGTGTAATGCATTAGGATTTAAAATTATTTTGAATATTAGTTATTGAAAGTATTGAAAGGTTTAATTGTATATTATTTATCCTAGAAAACGATTGGAGTGTTCAAACCAAAATCTGAAGAGCCTTATGGACATCTAAATCCTAAATGGACCAAATATTTTCACAAGATATGTTGTCCTTGCTGCTTTGGCAGAGGCTGCCTTGTTCCAAACCAGGGCTATCTCTCTGAAGCTGGTGCCTATCTTGTAGATGACAAGCTGGGGCTGGGAGTTGTACCCAAAACTAAGGTAAAAGTTAAAAATTCATGAATTATCAAATGCAGAAAGTACACAGTTACTGATATATCAGGATCTGGGCTGCAGTTGTGATCGCGTTAGCTCTAGATCATCTGCAAACTATATCAAGTCCTATTGCCCAGTGCTGTAGTGTAGAAACAGTGACTCTGTGGTTCTTTGTTTTAAAGGATGAGTTTGAGAGCTGAATTAAATCTTCAGTGTGTTCTCCATTTAAAATAAATAACCACTTCAGTGTTCAGTATTTTCTGCTGTTTGTCTGCATCTAATTTAGCAAGAAGCATAAGAATTGTAAATTCTGATATATTTTATGTAGCAGCGCATAAAGGTTCTAGTTTGCAAGTATTTAATCACATTTCTCTTTAAGATTTCTCCTTAATGTCTTATCTTATGTGAGATAGCAAATATTCATGCTTTCTTGGTTTTTATTTATTTATTTTCCCTACTGGAGTTGCCTGATGCTTCATTTTTGCTTTCTTGGCAACAGCATAAAACTTACCGTAAATAGATAAATAAAATGATGTATAATGGAGTTGTGCTTTTAACATTTTTAATGATGACATTTTCTTACTTGAAGGTTGTCTGGCTTGTCAGCGAGACCTTTAATTACAGTGCAATAGATCGTGCAAAGTCGAGAGGAAAAAAATATGCTTTAGAGAAAGTGCCAAAAGTTGCTAAAAAATTTAATCGCATTGGACTACCTCCTAAGGTAAGATTGAAGAGAAGATCAATGCGTTTCCTTTCTCTGGCACAAAAACCTTGATAATAAAAATGCTATAGATGACTAGCAGAAGAAACACCTTGTTGTTTATTTACAAGCAATCTCTGAATGATGGAAGGTTGATTAAATATAATGTTCTTAAGCAAAACCTGACTGTTCTGTTGCATCTTTCTTTCTCTTAAACTATGCTCACAATCTAGCCACTGCTTCAGTTTGTAGCTTAGCTTTCTCCTTGAAGAAAATCACATAAAAATCGTGTACTTCATTTTTCTCCTTGTCTTAACTAGTTGTATTCCCTTCGTTGCTTGCTGTTTGTTTTTTTTTTTTTGTTTCATGATTGCTTCTCCCTTGCTGTTTTTCTAGTTCTTTCAGATTTTCTGAATCTTTCTCCCTTCTATTTCTTTTCCTTTTTTAGGGATCTTACTGTCATGCTCATCCTACCTTCTTGTGTGCAGTGTTCCTCTGACTACAGCCTCACATCCTTCTTGTTGTAACTGCAGAATCTCACCAGTTTTACTCTTACACTTTTGAAACACAACTTTAGTGATCTACTTCTCAATTCCAGCAATTTAGTTTGGTACAACATACGTTATGCAAGCTTGTATCACATATTGCATGTTTATTATGTACACTTAAAAGTTCATCTGTATCTCAACATGCGTGCATCTATATACATTTTAATTCTCAAATATAATCTCTCTTTTGAATTTTAATCTTGAGTAACTTTTCTGTTGTCCACACATACGGAGCCTATTTCATCTGTGCTTTCCTTCCTTGGAGTCTTTTGGGAAATGTATTTCAGTCATTTTCATGCAAAATGTTTTGAAAAAATGACCAGAGCTGCTGGTCTCATCAGTGAAACATACAAGCTGTTCAGAGGGGAAGACTTTTTTTCCTGCTGTAATTTTTGGTGAGTTTTCTATGAACTGATGAACGAAGTATTTTCAATGAAAATAGATGCTATTTCTTCATATCAGATATTGCTCATAACACTGAAGCTTTGTTTGTGCCAGTCTGTCTGCCTACTTTTAGTTCCTGGTAAATTCAATGAGTGCTTCAACACACTGAAAATCAGACCAAAACCAAAAAAATCCAAATCACATTTGAGACTCCTTAGAATTTTCTCAGAATTTAGAGAAACCACTGGGGAAGAGAAACTACTTAGTCTTGTTTTTATATTTTCTGGTTTTGCTGGTTTTTGCTGGGTGTTTCACTGTATTGCTTTCAGTGTTCTGACCTTTGAAAGGATGTTGGCTAAAGACGTGTGGATGTATTTGTTATATGGTTTCTTAATGTTTTAGGTTGGCTCCTTCCAGCTGTTTGTTGAAGGATATAAGGAAGCTGACTACTGGCTCAGGAAGTTTGAAACTGATCCTTTACCTGAGAACACAAGGAAGGAATTTCAGTCACAGTTTGAAAGATTGGTTATCTTAGATTATGTCATCAGAAATACAGGTACCTCATAGCATCCTGAAATATCAGTGAAGTTGAGGGGAAACTTATAAATAACTGACTGAAAGTTGCTAGTGAAAGCTTTAATGCATTTCAAGTGTTTTACTCACAAATGAAGGCCAGAATGTTGCGCTTTAAAGAATGTATATCTCTAGATTCAAACACTAAATATTAGAGAATTACAAAATCCAAGCAATTTTTATTGGCAGGTACTTGATATTTTTAAATGACTTGAGAATTTAAAATAAAATACTCCTGCGTTAGCTGTGTTAATAGGTGATTAGTTGTCTCTCTTGCAAAATTAGAAGAAAGGATGGTGAGGTTACAGGAAGCATAAAAGCAACTACAGCTACCATTCCTTTTATGCTGAGCTGGAGACCAATAACAGCACAGTTTCGCATTGGTGCAAAATACTTTGTATTGATGGTGGCCAGGCACTGAACAGTAATCTGTGAAATGTCTGTTTTCCTGTGTTCCTCTTTCTTTCACTCAGAGATTGAGATTTTTGTTTGACTTTTTGTAGGTGATTTGTTTTAGAATTTTGTAGAATGCAAAAGCAGTTTTATCTAAATGGTTCCTTTGCTGCTTCATCTGAAGTGGGCATCTTTACTACGTTCTATAGGAATGCCAGTGCCTGAAGATACTTCTTGCTTGATTATTATTTTTTTCTTTCCCTGTATATTCAGTCAGTAAAGCAGTAGCATATATGGCTTAAATATGTTTAGTAAAATTTAGTGTTTCCAATAAATCAGTTATCTTAAAGGTTTCACAAAAGGTGTTTTGGAGGGGAAAAAAACCTGAATGGTTTTGCCTGATATCTTTGGTAAATTCTCAACTTACAGTATTACTTTCTGTATAATTTTGAGTGCTTTCTTTATATGATGTCTTGTGACATGCATTTTTTTTCTTTACTTAAAGACAGAGGTAATGATAACTGGTTAGTCAGATATGAAAAGCAAGGTGATGAACTTAACCTGTCAGATAAGGTAAGAAAATAATCTGAAAATGTTCTGATTCCTACAGCCATTTCTGGGCTCTGTTTATTTTATATTTTTGGAAGAGCTCCTTTGTTATGGTGGTAGCCTTAAGAATTCTGTGAGCTGTGGTTTCTTTGATAGTCCTTGCTGAAATTTAAATTTACTTAAATTAGTGAAACTAAAACCCATATTTAGTATTCTAATGTATGTTATATTTTTGTAAGCACGCAGGTGTCACTAAACTTTGAAATATTCCTTCCATAGGATATTCAATGGACCGTAACTGAAGAATCTACTATTAAAATTGCTGCAATTGACAATGGCTTAGCATTTCCCTTTAAGCATCCTGATGAGTGGAGGGCGTGTATGTTTTGTATTATTCTACCATCTTACTTCTGGACAAGTGATTTCTAAATAAGTATTTGCAGTTTGGGTGATAATAAAGTGTAAAGCCATCAAGCTAGCACCAAATGCTTTTCTTTTTGCAGTGGCATGTGTGATGTGTGATATAGTCCTTTGCTTTTTTTTTTTTTTTTTTTTTTTTTTTAACTTAGAGCAGTATTAATACATAGATATTCACAAAGAATGATTCTTACATTTTTTCTAATTAGTGCTGTCAAAAGTGACTTGAGTGCAAGGATATGCAAACTGTTTCAAAACTGTTCTAAGGGTGCTGTTGTGAATAAGTAGACAGCCTATTTAGTATTTTTCCTTGTTTTCAACCCTAGCTCATTTTGTAGAATTTAATATTAGGTTCAAGAGGATAAAAAAAAAATTACATTCCTAGTAAATCTAAATTGCTTCTGAAAATCTCTCTGAATACTTACAGTTTAGAGGAAAGTGCCTGAAAAGGCTTAATGATGTCTGTGAACTGTTGGCCGATTGGGTAATTGTTACAGTTAAGTGTGGGCTGGTTAATAATAAAAGGCTATTTAATTACCTGCTCATAGCTTTGTGCAGTCCTAAACATCTTGCTACTTGATAGCTATTTCCCACATATCTCTTCTGCAGTCAGTTCTAGTTCTGTAGCTGTTATGTTATTCCAAAGGAAATTAAATTACTACACAAGGAGTAAGCTGCTTTTGTTTACACTATTTGTTGGTTAAACTAAATGCTCAAAATATTAAATTCTTAAAATGTATGTTGTCACTGATGGAGGAAAAAAAAAAAAAAGACAAAAACATAGCTGTTGTAGTAGATGCAGCCAGATGAGGTACATTGAGGTAACCCAGTGCTGTGGAAGCACATATTACTGATTACCTCCAGGAAGGAGCATGCTACCACAACAGTCGTAAACACTTGAAAACTTAATTTTTGCCTGTTGTTTTTTCCTACGTTAGATCCCTTTCACTGGGCTTGGCTTTCTCAAGCACAAGTTCCCTTCTCTCAGGAGACTAGAGACTTGGTTCTTCCTCGCATCTCTGACATGAACTTTGTACAGGATCTTTGTGAAGATCTTTATGAACTATTTAAGGTGAGAGGGATGCTTCTTTGAATTTGGCATTTCTGATATACCTAACTGTTCCATTTCAAGTACAAGTTAGTTCTTGTTTTTATACCCTTTTCTACCAAGTCATTATATATACATAATTACAGGAAGCTATGTCACTGTTGTGACTAAGAGTAATCAGCTTATCTGAAAACCTAATTACCTTTATATATAGTGAAGTTTCACATACTTGGTCAAGTCTAGTTAATTTTTATAGAACAAATCTATGTAAATTCTCCATTTAACCTGTCTCTGTAGTGTATATACACTTAAACTGAAGTAGCCCAATGAGTCTGGCAGTAATAATTGCATCTTTGACTCGGCTGCATTCAAAATGACTCTGGACTTTCAAATTCTGTAAAAGGGCGTACGTAATAAATCCGGAGGTGGAAGAATTTCTTTGGCAGAGAAAAAATGAGGGTCCAGTGGTATAACATTGTGGTGGTGTTAAGGCTGCCTACCAGTGGGTTGAATTGTTACCTATTGATACGTTCTGCTTTTACCATGTGATGAATTTTGATGTTTATTTTGACATAACTAAATTGTTTGCAGTAAGTAGATTTCTTTGAGTCGTTCTGTGACTACTGGGAGCTTCCTAGGTTTATTATGATGTTGATAGATATGACTGTGCATATTGCGAACTCAATAAATGTGCATACCAAAACCACATTGATAACAAAGGGATAATTTCTTATAATAACTGTAATGTTTTATGTTTTCTTCACAAAGACTGATAAAGGATTTGACAAGGCTACTTTTGAAAACCAAATGTCTGTTATGAGGGGGCAGGTAAGACTGCATTTTAATATTATTTCATTTGTCACAACTTCTCAGGTGTTTGTGTTTGTATCTGGAAAATAACAAAGCTCCTATTTAACTGGAAGATACTTGAAGGCCTTTTCATCTGGGAAGAGTAAACTGAATTTTAATGGAGGCTTTTTTTGAAAGGGAGGAGATGATACCTGTATATTCTTTGATATATTAAACAAAACATTATTCAAATAAATACAAAATAAAGTTGTATTGATTTTTAGAAGGTTAACTTCTTGGAAATACTTCTCACAATAAAGAAATCAGGTAGTAGAATTCCTTCATCTTAGCAGATGTCGGTACCAGTGATTAGCAGAATAATCCAGGCATTTCCAGATTAGAGATTCAGTGATAAATTTAAGTCATTTTGTAGTACTAGAACAAGAGAGGAAGTGGTTTCTCTCTCCTTGCTGCTTCAAAATTGGTCTGATATACTGGAGGATGAAAGTATAAAAATAAATTTAGTTCATTGTAAGTAAGCTGGGCATAAACCAGTGATTTGTGAAAACATAAGGGAATTGGGCTAGAGGAGCTAAGACTCCCTTCTGAGTGCACTGAAACTGACTTGTTTGCATTTGTAAATTCAGCGTGGGTAGTTTAAAGCCAGACGTTGGCAATTCCTAGAGTGGCTTTGTCTGTTTTTTTTCCCCCTGTAACAAGAAGCTTTATGCACAACTGCAGTTCTGTTTAGTCGAACATAATTCCAGTTACCATTAATTGTTCACTGGCTAAAAGCCAGAGAACCTTATTCTTTATGAGTTTAAAAGTTTAGTTTTAAGAGCTATTTCTGAAATAGATCTTTGAAGATCTTTGTGAAGTCACTGGAAATATTCTGAAATATTCATCTATCTTAACAGAGTTAAGTCGTTTTTTAAGTTGTTTTTGTTTGTGCTGAATCAGTCAGCTACAGGGAATCTATTGTTTAACAAAAAAAGATACAGGCAAAATCTAATCTGCATAGCTGAGAGAGACCTAGACAACAATGTCTAATTCAATTTGACACTAAAAAGTCAGAGTCCAGACCCTCTCGTCCAACTTCTTTCTTTGAGGTGGATTTCAGCAGAGGATTTTATTTTTGTCTCTCTGCCCTTGGAACTGTGTAATTGCAACAGATGTAATTTTTTTTTCAGGCTTGGATGTAGATAAAAGAAGTTTAACAGAATTATTCCTTAATGTTCGGAAATCCAGGAGCAAGGGATTCTCTCAGCATTGATTTTTAGAGTTGCTTTTGATGTATTAGGCAAATCAAATAGCAGTGGAATGTCATAATGTTATCACATGAGGTACTTCTACTTGCAGTAGATTCTTAAACAAATTTTGTAGAAGACTGCCTTATCAAATAAATGGAGTGATAGGTATGTTTACAGTCGTGTTAACCACAATTTAACTTGTATGCTTGCACCTTACCTGCTTTCTACTCTTTTAGATACTAAACCTTACTCAGGCATTAAAGGATGGAAAAAGCCCCATTCAGCTTGTTCAGATGCCACGTGTAATTGTGGAACGAAGTAGCACTGGAAGTCAGGGCCGAATTGTTCATCTGAGTAACGCGTTCACACAGACCTTTCATAGCAGGAAGCCTTTTTTTTCCTCCTGGTAGCAACAGAAATATGTGGGAAGGAGTAAGCTTCTCTAACTTTAGTAAGCTACTTCTGTGTAAAGGCTCTGCAATAATGTACTTCTGCTGTATACCAAGAGCTCCAACTGCCATCACCTCAGAACTTAAATTCTAAAGACTTAAGAAATGTATTTTGAGTGTAATAAAAGTTTACAATTTTTGTGTCAAAATCATGAATTCATATGTCAGGGAATGAGAAGAACTTGTCCATACTGTATTTTTATAGGCTGAATTAATGTAATATGAATAATACTAAAGGGAAGATGCACAGTTTGCATATGCTGAGAAACTACTTTTGAATACAACAGAAATTCTTTTGGTTTAATATGAATGTGAAAAGCTATAATCTTGTGAAAAGCTATAATCTATCAGTTTGTTTTTATATGTTCTTTAAAAAAAGTGGAATGTTTTATTTGATTGTGAAAATGCTTTTCCTTGAAGTTTCTGCCTCATATTTGAAGCTGTTAATAGATTTTCATAGGCTATTTACGTGGGGAAAAAAGTTATGCACTTAAGAAAATAATAATAATTTAAAAATCCTTGACACACATGTGAAGGGGGGGAAGGAGAGAGATGCTCAAAGTAGATTTTTTTTGTTGTTGTTATTGCATGTTGGGACCAAAAATAATTAAATAGCTTTTAGTTGAATTACAGCAAAATTCATCCCCAGTAAGTACACAGGTTTTTTTCTACTGTGACAAAATGAACTGAGTGTACATTTTGGAGGGTGAAACTTTACCTGTAGCTTTTATGTACTTCAATACAAAAGTTCTGTATGCATAAATGTGGTATTTCTTTGTAGATAGATTACAACAAAAGAATTGCACAATGGTACAGGTTGGGTTTTTCCTTATAACTGTGTTAATTTGTAGTCACCAAAGTGGTTCTTCACTATTGATGACAGAAGCACTATTAATCACAAAGCTACTCTGCCTCCTGAATTTCTAACCAAACACACTGTTATTTTTTGACTGGAAAAAAAAAACCAAACCAACTTACTGTAATATACAGAGCACAGATATTTATAATTGGACCCTTAACAATGTTATGCTCATTTGCCAATTTTCATTTATGTTTAAGTAATGTGACTTAAGACTTGATAGTCATGCTTCTAGATTTGTAGCTTATGTTATATGATAAATGTTTATTTTCGTAACTTTTCAGTGAAGACCAGGAATGGGAGAAAAAATTGCTGCTTTTATGAGAGAAACTTTCAGTATTTCAGATATTGCTGTATTTTGTAATTCTAAGCAATATTGCTGAACTCAAATGCTTGTATTTTATATAATTTTGGATGTAAATATTGTTGTAGCGTGTCAGCAATTCACATGATTAACTAAAGTGTTTAAGCCTTAAATGTTGAAAAATAAAGAAATACAGTGTGATGGAGTTGAAAACTGAAATGACCACCTTTATAAATTTTCCATTATTTGTTTTTATCCAGTTTATTAAAATTTAAAGAAGGTATTTATGTACCAGACCTCCTACTGAAGAAAATAAATGTTAAAGTCTGAAACGCACAGGATTTTGATTCCAGTATTGTGTTTGTCCTACAGAGAGAATCCTTAATTGTCTTGTTTGGTCTGTATAACTCTTTGTACTAAGTATACTCTCTGTACCTGTTACATGGTGTAACTTTCTTGAGAGTACTGAGAAGATGTAACTGGAATGGTATTGCATAGTAAGATTTAATAATGTTGCCCATTATTATGATTTACCTTCTGTGCTGAAGTATTTCCTCTTTCCTGGCTGTAGCATCTCACCGCTTTTTCATAGCAAGCATCATGGAGGAGGCTCAGAAGAGAGCTTATTGCTCTGCAACTCCCAGAGGTTGTGGTGGGTTAGTGGTCAGCCTCTTCTCCCAGGTAACCATGATAGGACAAGAGGAAATGCCCCTCAAGTTGCATCTGGGGAGGTTCAGGTTGGATATTAGGAAAAATTTCTTCTCAGAAAGAGTGGGCAGGGACTGGAGCAGGCTGCCCAGGGAGGACGTGGAGTCACCGTTCTCGGCAGCATTAAAGAAAGGTTTAGATGTGGTACTTAGGGACCTTAGGGACAGGGGTTAGTGGCAGTATTTGTGGTAGGTGGATGATTGGACTGCTAGGTGATCTTAGAGATCTTTTTGAACCTCAATGATTCCATTTGAGTTACTATGCCTTAGTGACCAGAATGCTTCTATATGCTCCCTAAACCCTGACAGACTTCTTGAGTACTGGTGGTGGTTGGAGAAAACTGAATGTAAAGCAGTACGGGGCTCCTCGAAGCACTTTGCTGGGCGTGCTTTAAGAAACCTCACGTGCAGCCTATATTCCTCACAGCATCTCTTCCAATGCCCAGTTTGTAGCAGAAAGCTACAAATTGTATCATTGTAGCAGAAAACACTGGACAGGCGGTGCGTGCAACCTGTGGGACCTCGGTTAAGGTAAGGAGGAACTGAAGTTCGCGTGGTGCAGCAGCACCAGGCGGAGGACGGCTGCAGCGTGTATTCAGGGGAGGAGCATGGGAATCTATTGCTACTTCGGTAAGAGGTGGGCGCCGCAGCGCTTGTCGCGTTCCCGCCTCCCTCTGCTTGCGGTGCTGCTGGGAAGGCTGTACCAACATGGCGGCCGGCGCTGAAGGGGCAGCGGGCGCGGGGTCGGGCGGGCTGGCTCTGCTCGGCGCTGTGCCCGGCGCTCCCTGCTGCCCGCACGGTGAGCAGCGCTCGGGCGGGATGGAGGAGCGGGGCCGGCCGGGAGCTCTGAGGGCCGCGAGGGGGGTGGCCGCAGATCCTGAGCAAGCCCGGAAGGCATAAAGCAGGTCTGTGGGCCTCGTGTCGTTAGGTCCTGCTCTCCTGTTCGTGAAGACCAGCCAAGGAAAAGAGGAGGGGAGAAGATTCTATGCTTGTTCGGCTTGTAGGGACAGAAAGGATTGTAAATTCTTTCAGTGGGAGGATGAAAAGGTAAGAGGGCTGCTTCATGCTCAGGGGGTGTTAGGGTTTGGGTGTTTTTTTGTTTTTTGTTTTTTTTTTTTTTTTGTTTTGTTTTTTTTCTTTTACTCTTTAACAGAAAACTGAGAAAATGTAAATGTCATTTTGGAAATCTGTGGTAATTGTTCTGTAAGTGCTTTCCTAACAGTATTCGGGTAGCAGAATGCTTTCTGTGAAGGGAAGGTGTTTCAGGTACGCTTTTCAAAGAGGGCTGCCCTACGCATTGAGCAAAAGCGGTGTTTGTTACTGCGTTACCAAAATACAGCTGAGTTGGGGCTGTGAGTTTTGCCACTATGGTGCGATGCTGAGCAAAGGATGGTTCTGACCTGGGAGGTCCTCATCTTCTGCAGTCCAGGCAGAGAAAACTGGGTGGGTGCAGCAGACATTGTGCAGTGCCCAGAGAGGGCGGTGGGGGTCGGATCTGTAAGTTCTGTGCCGATGTCTTGATACTGTTAGCTATGAGATGAGTGTGTTTTGTGGGAGTGATGGCACAGGCTCAGCAAAGGGCTGGTGTGCATTTAAATAATGGCGCACAAGGGTCTTCAGCAATGTTTCTGTCAGTCACGTGGAATAGTTTTTCAGAGGGAATTCTATCAATGTAGGAACACATTAATAGTCTGTCCATTTCTTTGTTTATTGTAAGCACATTTTGAGATGTTTTCCTTCTATGTTACATGATGTAAAGGAACTGAATTCTTACATTTAGTTATTTGTTGCTGCTTGGTTTGAATTCAAAGAGACTTCTTTGTAGCTTGCCACTAAACTGTGGTCATGCTTGTTACTCTCAGCC
Source organism: Tetrao urogallus (assembly GCF_951394365.1). Lineage (NCBI taxonomy): Eukaryota > Metazoa > Chordata > Aves > Galliformes > Phasianidae > Tetrao > Tetrao urogallus. The sequence goes on along the minus strand of NC_136817.1, from coordinate 53,570,390 downwards.
AGGAACCCCAGGAATGGGACAGTTTTCCTGAGCAGAGGACCTGAAGCACAAGATCTTTGATGCACTCATTTTTGGTTAATCCTGAGATTTGATTTACAACATAGTGATTCCTGCTTTTTAACTTCTTACATGCATAAATTTTACAGGTATCACAAGCTAGACTTGTAGCCCGTGAAGAGTATAATAGAAGTCATCAGCCACCTTGTACTCACAGACAGAATGTGGAAAGGTATTATTGCTAAGTGCATTTTCATTTGTAGTCAGTCTTATATAAGTGCAGAGACTTTGTATGAAGGCACAATGTTTCTGGATTCTTTGGAAAATGAAAGCATGGCAGAGGCATATGGAAAAATAAGAAAAGATTGTCTGTAAAGTGTAAGTAGCATTGAACATCTGATTAGAACACAATGCTTTCAACTCAGGAACTGTGCCTTTTTATTTTCATAGCTACAGTTTTCCTTATGTCAGTGCTCTTAATGTGTTAACAACAGGTCTGTAGCAGTGCAAGTTCAGAAAGTTATTCCTGACTTGCACAGATTGTACAGTAACACTAATTTGTGAGTTATGTACAAGCAAGTAGTCCTGTATGTTTACAGTTGATACATTCTTCACTCTGTAATCTAGTTATTTCACAAATTCTCAGTGTCTTTGACCATTGCATTACTTGCTTTTAGGGGAGATTTTCCAAGTGTCCTATGAACATTTTTTTTCATAAATATTATTTCATTGACATGTAGTTAGTGGAGTTTTGCAAAAGCAGCTTAAACTATTTGCCTCTGTAAATGTCTTGAAAACATGAAACCCATTTGTATCTTCTTCCATTTCTTTTATAGAGACTTTTTCAAAATTGCCTTTTATATTTATAGATTCAAGAATTTTGTTCTGTTGCCTTTATCAAAGAGGAGGTTTTGTCAGGAATGCCAGCAATTGCTATTGCCAGATGAATGGGAAGAACACTTGAGTCATCAGTTCCTGTATGATATCTCCACTGCCCAGCTAAGAAGTCCCAGTCAACTTCTGTATCCACTAGAAAATAAAAAAACAAATGCACAGTATTTATTTGCAGACAGAAGTTGCCAGTTTCTACTGGACCTTATTATTTCACTAGGATTCAGACGAGTGCTATCTGTTGGAACACCCAGGTACGTATATTAAGAGGTTCACTATGCTTTAATTGGTTGGCAGAATCCAGGCACTTACTGGGAACATGCTTTGAGCTCACAAAACACACAGGAAAGCTGTAGCTGCACTGCAGTTAAATTCCCTCTCACCCACCTGTGTGGTTTTTAAATGTCGTGCTAATGCTTCTTACCAAAGTGACACTGAGTTACTCAGGTTATGCGTTGGGGTTTTTATTGTGGTGATTCTCTAATTTCCACTGACTTACCATCTTTTAAGGCCATCATATTTTTCTAACTTTAAATATTGGCCAAATTGCTCCATTTTCTTAATCTGTTTGGTTTCAGGCTTAGTAAAATACCAGATATTCTTGTCTTGTAAGATGTTTTCTGAAGATGGTGGTTATATCTTACATTTCTTTGTTCTGATTATGCTTCAGGCTTCATGAAATGATCCAGTCAAAAGCTTTACAAGAAGAAGACTTCAGGGTTAGAAGCCTTCTGCTAGATATTGACTTCAGGTAGGTTTTGATAAATGTTGTGTGTCTGAAGAGTATATGCAAAAATTTGTTTCCTTATTACTTTAAAAAACAAATTGGTGGTTATCTCCATTTCTTGTCTCTATGTTTTCACTTCTGCACCCTAACGGTAGTGACAACTAGTTTATGAGGAAAAATAGTTGTACTTAATTGTTTCCATTATCATGTTTTCAATGATTGGAACTCAAAAATGTTGTCTTTGTAAAGGCCTTATTTTCAATGTGATTGTCCCTTAGGGCAAGCAAGAAGTAACTTATATTTTTCTATTACTGTTAAAACGTATTTTACAGGTATTCACAATTTTACACAGAGGATGAGTTCTGCCACTACAACATGTTTAATCATTATTTTTTTGGTGGAGAGGTAAGGACAAGTATTTCTTGAATGCTTTGTGAAGCAATACGTGTTGTTGATACAAAATTTAGTAAGAAAGTACTGGCTTGTCTAGATGGTTAGTTAGAAGACAACTGTCATGAGATAAAAATGGTCAGCAGTACTGGAAATAAAAAAACCCAACAACAGTGCATCTTCAGTTAGTCTTTCCCACTTGATTCAAAAATAAAGTCATGGGACTTCAGGAACATGCTGACTAACGTTACTTAAACAGCTTAACGTTTCTTTGATTAAAATGACAGTTTGGTGTGAGTTTGAGTTGTTGCCTGTTATTAGTATAGGCTAGCCCTGTTCCTGTGTTGCTACCACAGAATTGTTTTATTCCCAGCCTTCATGAGCCAAGCAGATGCAACAGTACTCATTCACTGATACTTGAGAGGGAAGGTTTTCCTGGTTTACTCCAGGCAAGTAAGGTCAAAAGGCCAAACCCCCTTTTTTTCTTTTTTTTAAATAGAGGATCATAGTTTAATCTAATTCTAAGCACTCTTCTCAAAGCACTTATCCCAGTATTCTAACTCACTGTTTAGTTTTCCCCTGCCATATTAGTAAGCCCTGACTGAGTTGCATAGACATTCTTACTGCAGTACCTTTCATACCACATAGGTCAGTTTTTTCTTTTTTGCTCATTCTAAAGCATAATTTTAGCGAGCTCTTAAAAATAAAAATAATCTAGCATGAAATGGAAAGCTGGCCTAAAAGCCTTACCTTTGAATTTCTTTGATTTGTTAGTATATTCCAGTTTTGTATTTCTCAATTAAAAGACTGTTTACTTGCATTACTGCATGACTGAAGTGTTTTTGCCAAGCTGTGAAAAGCTGACACCTGTAATGACATGCATCATTTCAAGGTCTGAACTGCACTTCTGAATGTAGATAAATATTACAATTCTGCCTTTGGAATTCTACAGAATCCAGGCAATAGAAGAGGATTCTGCATGATGGCAGTGAATACGTAGCTTTTTCCATTTCCTTTGATAATAGAATCCTAGCTGGATTGGTTTTTATAACCAGTACGGATTGAATCAATTTTCAGTGGCCTGAAATTTCTCCTATTAGTAATGCCTTACAGAGTAAAATAAAAGGGCATGAATTACATGTATTCTGAGCCTGAACTCTGCTCTCTTGTGTGACAACATGTTTTTTCCAAGTCACGTTTACTACCCTTAAGAAAAAGAGTATTTTAGAGATCATTAACTGCATCTGTCCATGGTGATGTCATATATAACTGAGTGGGGCATTGCTTTCAGTTCTTCAGATCCAGAATTTTTTTGAAATGCTACATTCGCCTACACAAGAGGTAATCTACATTGTTTAAGTTCAAATTTGTAAAACAATAATTATAGTGCTAAATAAAATCTTTGCGGATCTTAAAACTTTATTTTACAGTTATTAAATCTGTATTCCCCCCTGTTTCTTACAGGCTGCACATGAGACTTGTAGGAAATTCTTACACGAAGAGAAAGATGAAAGAGTAATTATGGTGGCTGATCCCCCATTTGGAGGTTTAGTGGAAGCACTGGCTTCTAGTTTTAAAAAACTGATGGCAGTGTGGAAGGATACAGAAAAAGGAGGCATGTATTACAAATAGGTGAATTAAGCTGTAAAGTTACTGTAAGAAAAAGTACCTGTTCAAGTCTGTAATTATTGCTACTTGAGCGAATGTTAACAAATGCATAATTTCTAAGATGAAGTACTGTGTATTGAAGTCTCCCTTAAATGTGGATTTGTAAAAATAAGCTTTGCAATTAAAGTGGACTTTAAGGGTAGAGAAAAATAACAAATTCAAACACAACAGCACTTCTTAGCAACCGAGGCAGGTGACAGGACTTGTTTGGGGTAAGTGGAACTTACAGCCCAGCGTATATAAATACACCAAAAACTTCCTTTCCCCTAAAGGAACTAGTTATTATGCTTAGTGGAGTGTGCATATGCATGCTTATGGATTCAGAACATTTGCTGTCAATTTTTCATGCTTCACATACATTGTTTTTCTTTAATGTACATCCAAGCCTTTTTATCACTAGGTAATAAGAACCAAGAGATGCCCATGTTCTGGATATTTCCATATTTCTTTGAATCCCGTATTCTTGAATTTTTCCCAAGCTTCAGTATGATGGATTATCAGGTATGACAAAGCCCAGTGACTTTGCTGAATTTTGGTTGAGTGCAGAGTGGGCAGGAATATAAATGAAAGTGGATATAATGGCAGTACTTATTTTGGATGGGCCTTTTTGCATTTCTCACTGTCTTGGAGGTGCTGCAAACTATGTGATGCTCATTTGGTGAAGTCATGCCTTGGATTTGAAAACATTATCACACACTCCTGTGCTTCATTATACACCTTAAGCCTTCTGTCACCAGTCCGTTATCTCAATTCTTTTGAAATGTTTTCAGGGGGATACATTTTGCATTAATTTAAGTACATGCATACTGCAGAAGTGAGAGGTAGCTTGAAGAATGTTTCATTTTGTGCAGGTGTTGAAATGCCGGTAGCTCGGTGGGTATGACATGGGTGTTCAAGACAATATATCTTGTAGAATGAAAATTAGTAGAAGAAAATTGGAAACGGATGCTAGTCTAGGCTGTATTCCTGCTAGTATTCAGAAATGAGAATTTTGGGGGCAAGTCTTAGGAAGCATTGCTGGAAACAAGCATTGCTGATGGAGTTTGCAGCTCTGTAATTGTTTTGAGGTAGTTCGGGATGCACATCAGCTCTTGTTCTGTCAGACAACACAAACAGTATAGTTTTGGTTTTTTATCACAGGTTGTGTTTTTGTTAAACAGCCCCTCCTTAGTGTCAAACAACTGAAACATTATCCCAGATATCCCATACAGAAGAGTAAAAAGGAAGAAGTAAAATAGGATAGTTGAAGTGTATTATGGCTTCAGAAATTTAAAAGGAATTGAGACAAAATACTTGGTGTAGAATTTATAATCTAATTCAGGGTTCGCATCTTCCAGATCTAAAGAACAATTTCATAAGACACACATAAAGAGAACAGACATGCAAATAGTTCTGTTTTTCCTTAATACTTTTTTATAAAAACTGTTCTTTTTTCTAGGTAGATTATGATAATCATGCACTATATAAACATGGCAAAACAGGTCGCAGACAATCCCCTGTCCGTATCTTCACAAATCTGTCCCCAGGTGTGATTGTACTTCCTGCAGAAGAGGGCTACAGGTAAGGTGTGTTAAAAGTCAAGGGAGTGACTGAAAGAGTGCCTTTGTTCTTAGTGCATGAAGGCTTTAAAGGACTTTGGGACGTGCTGCTTAGTATTGTTGTGCCTAACTTTTGGATACCAGGTTCAAGAGCACATTTCACTGTTGCAGTCTAAGGTTACATATTCTATAAGCAATATGAAGGGGAGTTGAGCATTTATTTCTGTTTGTTTCTGTTTTGGGATGATGGGGTTCCTCAGCTAAGCTGTATGAACTATGCATGTCCGTGGGCGATGGAGATTTACAGCTATCCTAAGTAATCAGCCTGGTTGAGATAGTAGTTAATAATATGAGCACTAAGAAGCATCAGGAGCAAATGGATTTTACTGATAAAACTTATTTAGCAGAGTTTGGTTTAGTTTGTTTTTTTTTGCTTTTTCTATTTTGAATTCATGCACTTGGATTTTTACTATTGTGTAAATGATACTATGTGTATCGTGTCTAAATGATGATGAAGCTGTGGGCCAAAGTGGAAGTTAATGAATCAAAAACATATTTAATTTAGTGATTTTTTCAATCCCTGTGTTTATTGTAGAACCTGCATAAATTTCACTCATGTTGCTTTTTGAGCAAATACTGGATAAAACAGGATTTTATTTCTTCCAGGTTTTGTGCTATCTGTCAGCGCTACGTTAGTTCTGGCAACCACCACTGTGAAATATGCAATTCATGTACATCAAAAGTAAGTATTTTGCCTTTTTCCTAGGTCACAATATTAGCAGCAATCTTCTTTCAGGTGACAGTAGTCTTAATAGATTCTATGATATTTGCTCTGATTTTTTTTAAAAACAAAAGCTATTTTGATACTGATTTCTTTGGGAAACCCCAGACAATTCAATTTGATTGTCTTCTTCACTGGACATCATAACTTAATAGGAATTAATTTCTATTTCCTGATTTCTTTGCTCTGTACAGTGGACTGGAAAAGTTATCTACTTGTCACTTTGACCATCCTGCATCACTGGTCTGTTTACATGTTCATTTCTCCTTATGTATTGGAAGTTGTAGGGCACACTAACTTCCAAATGTAGCCGTTTTACTGTGATTGATGCAAATTCTCAGCACTACCGTTTTCAAGTGTGGTCCTTTCTCCACGGGACCTGTTTCTGTATATAGTGGGTAACAAACATGAGTAGTTCAGTTTTAGGAGCTAATCAGTGTTTTTTAAAAACAGTGCATTTATTCATCTATTAATTGCAGGATGGCAGACGATGGAAGCATTGTGTTCTTTGCAAGAAATGTGTGAAACCCTGTAAGTACAGAAAAATACCTAAATAAAAGTACAATGAAATGGTAGTCTGAAGATACTGAGCTGACAGACCAGATAAATAAATATTCTGGAAAATAAATAAAATGGGATCACGCAGAAGACATGAAGTAAATTATCAGTTTCACATAAGTTGTTGTAAGAAACTTAGTTATCATATTTGCACATAGTGGAAATATATGTAAGTTCTTGTCAGGGCTAAATCTTACTTATAATTTTAAAGGGAAAATCTGTATTTTGATTTGCTATATAAATGTTTCCTGATTTTGTAAAGCTTTTAGTAAGAACTTTATAAACAGAGACAATTGTGAAAATGTTTCTAAGAGCATTATTAAGTTATGTTTCATACACAAATGCAGTTGTATTTACAGCTGTGTTTAAACAGCTGGAGCAGTCAATCTTGGTGTTGATATAGAAATTGCATCTTTGTAAATCCATTTTAACATATGGGCTATTTTTCATGTTAAGATGCCATGCAGGATAATAGTTATAATAGCAAAATAATTCAATTGTATTTAAATAGTATCTCTAACAAATATTTATCAAATAAGATAAAGGACCAAAACCTGAATGCACACATCTCTGAAAATGTAAAAAAATAAAATAAAATAAAAATCCTGGTAAAACAGCCTGTGTTTAGAATTCAACTTCAGGATGGTAATTCTGAACCTTCTGAAGATCATAAAACCGTGTTGCTTATTTTGCAGCTTGGTTTCACTGTAACAAATGCAACTGCTGTGCTCTGGAAAACCACACGTGTGAGAAGATTGATGTGGGCTGCTTTGTTTGTGGCAAGGCAGGTCACAAACGCAGCTCCTGTCCCAGCCTCTCCTGCACCAGAGCATCTCGCCAGTAAGTGCAATACTGCCTTATTGTAATGAAAGAGGTTTCAGATGAAAAGTGATTTTATTTCATGGAAATGCTTTAGGAAGAGATAATTTTAGGCTTTGTGTGCTGTCATCTTAAACAGTTGTCCACTTGCTGTGTTGCTGGAGAGTGCATACAAAAGGAGGATATGATAAAACCTAGCGTTGCTGAGGTAGATATCTTCCTCTGGTTCCCCCTTCCTTAAATGTGTTTTCTTTCCAAATGGATTCACACAGATCTCACAGAACTTTCTGAGTGGTGCATTGGTAGCACTGTCAAGAAGATGCAAAATTAAATTTAAGTAACATAATAATTAAATCCCCTTCAGATTCCTCACAGAAGGGCAGAGTATATAGCTGCTGCACTGTTTTCATTGCTTCTTGTCTCCTTTGCTTTGTTTTCAAATCTTTCTTTTTTTCCATCTGGTATTTCAGGTGTTCTCTGCAATAGTGTCTAAATCTGTACCATATAACAACTTTATTAATGAGGGCACATTACGTTTATGCTGCCATGACTGTAATTCTTTAACATACACAAACACATACGTGTATTTATCAAAAGACAAAAGTGCATGTGATGGTCTTCAGATAAAACTAACTGAAAAAAAGGGAAGGGAATGTTGAAGATGGTCCAGTCAGAGAGTTGGCAGTTTAGGATAGCTGCCCCACGCTTCTGACAGCCCCTGCAGAGAGTGTTTTGGTTTTGTTTGTGATTCTCACCTTAAATGCATGTGACACTGGAAATGCAGATCTTCCCTCCCAAAAGATGCCCTGTGTTGCACAGTGACATTCAGACAGTGGGCCTCTCAGGTTAGCAGCAAGCTCAATGGCAGTAGACTATAGGAGTGTTACTTCATGCCCTGCTATGACACTCATCCAAATTTTGCTTACGGAGTATTTGAGCTGAAGTGTGGCTGTACTTTATATTTAGCATATTTATATGTAGCAGCACTTCATTTTCTTGAAAAAGTGAAAATGGTACTAAAAAGTTCGAGCAACCTCATCTGTTTCTTAAGGCAGGTATACATTGTGCTGGGATGGTTTAGTCCTTTCAGGCCATCAGTATGATGTTAATGAACTACTGAAAATAACTTAGGCTTATTTTCCTAGTAAAAATATATAGATATGTTTTCCTTATTAAAATTATTCCATGCTTTGTACTATTAAATAGATCCTTTATCAGAGACAAAAAATAATAGCCACTTGCTAACTCTGTGTGGGTCCTGTGTTTATATTTCATAATGTTGTTAAACCTCACCTACTTTCTTCTAAGCCCATCTTCAATATATTCATGTAGAACACACTCAGCACAAAAATCCACATGTGCTGTTTTGCACTTGGGGTCATGCAAAGGTAAATGCTGAGTAAGAACTGAAAAATGAAAAATGGCAGTGGAGTGGGCAATTTTAGAACAGTCCATGTCAGAACATCCTAAGATGGCAAATCCTGGGACAGTATTTTTAAGGTGTATGCACAACTCGTATGAAATACCAGCAAACACCGAAGTCCAGTCACCATTTCATTATAATCTTTATGTTCTTTCTTTACAGAGCTGGCAAAGGCAGAAGACAAAAGCAGAAAACCCTAAAAACTCTAAAGAGGGCAAAGTTGGGTGTTTGTAAAAGATGGGCCACGAAGCACACCATATTCTCCAGGAGGAAAATGAAGAAGAAAAAAGACAAGACTACTTGATATAAGATTATTCAAGACTTTTTTTTTATGGCTAGCCTTTCTAAAAATGTTAACACCACCGTTCAGAATAAAAGCTGATCTAATTTAAAGTGACAGTCCTTTATATTAGGCGTCGTTACAGGAACGAATATGCAAACGTCTCACCGCGTATTCGCACAATGCGACCACTTCGTACGACACCCCGTTGCGCTCCGCCCCGGAGCAGGAAGCGGCACCTCCGGAAGCCGGCAGCGGAGGGCGGGAGGCGGCGCGGCGGAGGAGCCCAGCGAGCGGGAGGTCGCCGCCATGCCCGCCTTCCGGCAGGTCGGGGAGAAGCAGCTGCCGCAGGAGGTCGTCGTCATGGCGTGGTCCCCCAAGAGGGACCTCATCGCTTTGGCCAACAGGGCGGGAGAGGTGAGCGCGGCGCTGGGAGGCGGGGCAGCCCGCCGTCCCTGCCGTGCGCCGCAGTGAGGGCTCAGCGCCGCGCTGCCCGCTGGGCTGGCAGGGAGAGCGGACGGCGGGAGCGGTGCGGGCTGCGGCGTAGTTCCGTTCAAGTCGCAGCAGCGTTTTATCGAGCTTTCTAACATTGTCACTCGCTCCAATTTTAGTTTCCATACTGATTGATGGCATCATGGAATGACTCAAGTTGCAAAGCAACTTAAAATCTGTCCAGTTCCACAGGGTTCTCCCCCAGCAGCTCGGGCTGCCCGGGGCACATCCAGCCTGGCCTTGAACACCTCCAAGGGTTGGGCACCCACAGCGTCTCTGGGCAGCCCGAGCCGGTGCCTCAGCACCTCCGAGGGAAACATTTCTGCCTGAAATCTGACCGAAATCTCCCGTTTTACTTTAAAGCTGCTACCCCTGTCTTATCGCTACGCTCTTTTGCGTCCCTTCCCATCTTTTTGTTGGCCAGTACAGGTCGGTTTCAGTGAGGTTTCCCCATAGCCTTGTCCAGGCTGAACATGCCGAGTTCCTTCAGCCTTTCTTCACAGGAGAGGAGGTGCTCCAGCCCTCTGGTCCACTGTGTGGCCCTCCTCTGGACCTGCTCCAGCAGCTCTGTGCCTTTATTGTGCTTAAGCTCTGTGGGTCTGAGCAGAGGGATAAGCCCCTCCTTCTCCCTGCTGCCACCCCTCTGTTAATGAAGCTTGGGGTACAATTGACATTCTGGGCTGCAAGTGTGTGTTGGCTGGTCCAGCTTTTCATCCACTATCACCCAGATCCTTCTCTGCAGGACTGCTCTCAAGTTCTTCCAGTCTGTATGCATATCTGGGATTGTTGTGACCCAAGTGCAGCACCCTGCACTTGGCCTTATTGAGTTCACTAATGATATTTTCATTGCCTGTGTCAATGATATTCTAAAACTTCATAGCTTTTTCCTTCCCAGAACTGCTGCATGTGATCATGCATGCTGAAAGACTTGTACTTTCAGGCTGTCCTTGCTGGAGAGGTGTGGGTAATCCCTGTTGGTTACAGGCTTCTAGGTTTATACAAGTTACAGTTTGTTCCTCTGTGTTGCTCTACAGTAAACAGTGTGGTGGTCTCTTAAACCATGTAGGAGTGGAATGTCTGCTAGGAGAAGGAGTTATTTAATAATAGTAGAAGTTACTAAAGAATTGTGAGAAATTGCATCTTGAATTGATTTATGATTATTTTAATGGTTTTATTTAAAACACTGTTTTTATTTTTCTGTCTTAAATGCATTTGCTTTGTAGGTTTTACTTCATCGGCTTGCAAACTTTCAACGAGTTTGGAGTTTGCCTCCAAATGAAAATACAGGAAAAGAAGTGACAGCTCTTGCTTGGAGGCCAGATGGCAAAAGTAATGTCAAGTATATGCTATGACTTACTGCAAAGCAATCCTACTGGAAGTCAGTGAAGTGATGTGTGATGATGTGGTGATGATACCTTTTGTCTGGGAAGGAAACTTTTAAGTAGACTGTATTTGAAGAAAAGGATGGGTTAACTATATGTATGTTTATTAAAAATAATTGGGAAAGTTGCACTGTTGAAAGCAATTGCAAGAAATAATTACAAGGTGAACTTATACCCAAAACACTACTTTTCAAGTTGTAGCAAAGTTTCCTGTTCTTAACTAAGCAGAATATTTTTGTATGAAATACAGAATTTACCTGAAGAATAGAAAGAAGTTGTCTGAACAGGACTGTGTTAGAAGTGCTTGCGTTTGATTCAGCATGTAAATACACAATTGTGGGTTTGGGCTTTTGACTTAAACATATCAAAACTATGATGGGACCAACAACCCCCATTGTAATGCAGGTTTCAAGTGAGAATTGGGAAGTAGTGGAAATGGGCAAAGGGAAAATGCAGTGTAGTGATTGACTGTGAAGGTGCATTGCTTTCTAGTTCAGTATAAAGTACAAAGTTTTGCATATTGGTTATTTATACATTTTACTCATCTTTTTCTAGTTTTGGCCTTTGGCCTTAGTGATACCAAGCGGATTATTCTGTGTGATGTAGAAAGGCCTGAAAGCTTGCACTCCTTCTCAGTGAACTTGTCAATTACTTATATGCATTGGATGGAAGTAACTGCAGAGAGCAGGTGGGTCTGAAAAACAGCAAGTAAATTATGGGCTATGTGGCACTAACTTATTAATTATGTATGTTTTGCATGTAATAGGAAGTAAAAATAATATTTTTTAATATTTTGGAATTGTGTTGTCTTTCTGCTTTATCTTAACCAAAGGGAAAATTTTAACAGGCACTTCTCATGTGCTTCTTTCCAGTGCTGAAATCTTAGTCTCGTGGTTCTTTAGGTTATTAGGCACAATATTTCAGCATTTAAATGTTAACTTGTGCATCCTATCTTCTGATCCAGCTAACTTTGACACCGAGTAATTGTAATAATGTTATTGCGATCATCTATTCTGTTAGAAAAAGTTTTGTAGTTAAATCTTTCTTCACTTGTGCTTTCAAGACCTTCAGTTTGGCATTTATATCTTTTCTCAGCCTTAATTTGATATGGCACCTGAATGTGCTGACATTCTGCCATGGGAGCGCTTGCATTAGGAAATCAGATTTCTTGCAGAGACTGTGAGCGCTGACGCAGAATTCTCAGTCACGTTTGTGAGGCTGGGGGATGTTGTGGTCCCTCCTTCTGTGGTCTTACAAAGACCTGTGATAGGCAGTCCAAGATAATAACTAAAACGTTTATTTAAAAATGAGCGGTTGGGTAAGTCTGGCAGGTACTTCCCACTACATTTCCCCAAAATGGAAATCTTAAAATATCAGAAAACCAGTGTATTATAAGTAACTCTAGCATTCCTCTGATGGGGACAGACATGTAGGGAATCTAACCTCCAGGCACATGTAAAGTGTGCTATTAAGGACTGTAGTTGGCTCTTCTTCGTACTGTAACACGTGTCTTTGTAGTGAAGCTTTGCTGAGGTGCAGGTAGGTGAGCTGCAGGGTTGTATCTGTTTTAAAGAGAAAGCCTCCATTGGTGACTGTACCACAGATAATGGGCGATTCAGTAGCAAGGTACTGGGCCAGCAAATACAAACTTTACTTGGTGGAAATAACCATAAAGTTATGGTAAAAATTTCTTTTATTAATTTAGATTTTAGATATATTTAAGATTACTGTCTGATATTTGTATCCATTTTATGTACATGACATGTTGAATGTGTGCCGGTAACTTCAAAGTCAGTAATTTTCTTTTCCTCTATTTTAACAGTTTGAGTAGCTAAGACAATGTCATTTCTTTTTCAGCATTCTCACTTCCTTCTACAATGCAGAGGATGAGGCAAATCTCATTTTGCCTAAATTACCAGCACTACCAAAAAAGTAAGCGTTAAACTGGAAAGCCTGGGAAGACTTGCACTAATTGTTGTTTTTGTTATGTCTTCACTACTCTACTGGTGCTTTCAGTTAGATGCCTGCCTCATTCAACTTCGTTGTTTTTTTTCTTTTTCAGTTATAGTACCACTGCGAAAATTTTCAGGTAAGGAACTGACTTTTTTTTTAGTTTCTTTTTAGGGGTTTACATGATTTGTTGTTGGTTTTTTTTTTTAGGGGGTTTCATAGAATCATAGAATGGCCTGGGTTGAAAAGGACCACAATTATCATCCCCCAACCCCCTGCTATGTGCAGGGTCGCTGACCACCAGACCAGGCTGCCCAGAGCCACATCCAGCCTGGCCTTGAAAGCCTCCAGGGATGGGGCATCCACAACCTCTTTGGGCAACCTGTTCCAGTGTGTCACCACCCTCTAAGTTTCTTTCTTTGTTTTCTGCTATTGAGACAAAGGAGCTAAAAAGCATCCATATCTTTTATATTTTCAGTGAAGAAAAGTCAGATGAGATTATGAAGCTTCTGGGTGATGTGAGGTAAATTCTGTTTGTGTGTTGTTCTTTTGTTTCCTTATTTTTTGGCTTTAAAATAACAAAGAGGCTTACTTTAAAGTTATTCATAATCTGTTTGAATGGTTCTGGAGAAAGTATGCAATGTTTCTTTTTTTCGTATATGAAGATAAAGTTCACTGAATATACTAAAAAAAATTTTTTATGTCTCCATCAGTTTACATCTTTTCCCCTTGGCTTAAAGGGATTGTCAGGCACCTTACAATCTACTGCTGTTGGTGTTATATCTTCTTTTCCTTGGAAGATTTCTTGACTCAGGCTTAAAGGCTATCTTGTATGGATTACTTAAGCTGGTCTCAGAGGCACCATGAATGCTTTAAAATAAGCATCTCATATTAGGAAACATGAGGAGCACCTGGAGGATGTATAGTCTAGTAGTCTGAGAGTGGTTTGTGACACAGCAGGCAATCTCCATGTGCAAAGTGTGATGTTTCAAATGTAGACAAAAAAGTGAGAGATCATAGAAAAGCGTTTTTCCAAGTCATTGTATAGCAAAGTTGATTTTGGTAAGTGATCAGAAGAACACAGATCTGTTTCTCCCTGATCCTACTTTTTTAAACAGGGTTTTTGTCTCTTTTGCTGTTGTTGTCTGTGGCTGTTCTTTGCTGCTGTATCTTTTATGTTTTTATTTCTGCTGAGGTTTTACTGAGGAGGCCCACCGAGTGACAGACTTACTCAGTGTGTAATTAGGATAAATACAGGGGAAATGAAAAAGTAGCTTTATAAGAATGCTTTGCAGCCTGTACTGGTAGGTGGGCTGCTGCTGTAAACTGTTAGTTTTTTTCACAGGTCTCCAGTTAGTGAAAAAGGACTTCTGTGCCTAAACTTGGCGTTAATTTTTTTTTCCTTCATTCAGCAGTTTGCTATATGATTTTGTTTCCTGCAAGTGTTAGACCCAGTTCTCATCAATCAAGTCCAAGCTACTAATATTTTTCATTTGGTTTTTAAATTTCTTGGATTGTAGGCGACAGCACAGTATTTGTTTTAGTGGTTTTCTAGAGAATCTTTTAGTAAAAGGAATGGAAATTAAGAATTATTTTTATCTGCATTAAAAACTGACTTCAGATAGTTTAGGAAAAAAAGTTGTCAGTTTATTTTCATGTGCTCATCAGCACGTGTTCTTCTGTTCTTATAGGCTTAATGCTCTTGTCCTTGGTGGCAGCTCAGGGTTTATTGAAATTTATGCTTATGGAATGTTCAAGATTGCTACAGTAACTGGGGTATGTTTATTTCTGTATTTTTTTTTTTCTTCAGTGTATACCAAAATACAGCTGAATTGAATGAAATAATGCATCTGTGGGTTTATGTGTAACTGAAACTGGATTGCTGAAATTTTACAGAAAGGAATAACTGTTTCTTTGGATAGGGTTGTGTGGTTATTGCTGGAAAGACATTCCAACTTAACTGGTGATTTTAACATTTTGTTTGAAAAGAAACTGAGCTCAATGCTAATCCATGGTGAAAGGGGTAAATATTTTCTTGAACAAAATTCCCCTTGATTTTTAAATGTTATTGAACACAGCCTGCTTTGCATGTGAATGTGTTACAACAGCGAATACGTATGGAAAAAATTCAATATTTCATTAACATTTAAACTGGAATCCTTCAGGTGGCAGGTTCTTGTCGTGGACTCTGTTTATCCAGTGACCTGAAATCACTATCGGTTATTACAGAAATACAAGACTCTCCTGACAGTGAAGCAGAGATAACTTATTTTCAGGCAAGTAAAGTAATTTTAAAATGTTCTTTCTTTTATTTACTCTCACCTAACTTTATCACCTTCCTGTTATTTGTAGGAAAAACCTGCAATGATTGTTCTCAGCCTTTCTGAAATGCACGCTGGCTTAGCTTTTGGATTTGTCGCATTGGCTTGCAGTCTCACAGCTGAGACTGACTGTAATGCTCTGAGGCGTTCTGAGAAAATATTACTTCAAATATAACGTTTATTCAATTACAGTTACTCCGTTTGTCTTCATTCTGAACACAAAGGTGTAGCAGCCGTGCTGTTCATCATTCATTCTACCCAGAACAGTCATCCTGCAAACTATTACTGTTAGAACTCCAAAATTAGAACCATTCTCAAGAGCTTTTATTGATAGATTAAAATACTAATTGCCCTGTTTTCTTCTTAAAATCAACTTAAAGAAAATGAGAAATAGTAAGTTTCTCTGTGGGTCCTCTCCATCTGTGTTTTTATTTCAGTAACCCGAAACTGTTTAAAAAAACAAATGATCTGTTAACTGTTCTGTTTGTTACAGCTGGACACCAGTCTGTTATCAAGTTATTTACCTGAGGTAACTCGAATGGCCCGGAAGTTTACTCACATTTCAACACTGTTACAGGTATGGTTTTGTTATGACATCTTAATATCTCAAGTCCTAGAACGTTCTATATTCTTACAGGAAGTAAAATTTTCTTAGTAGGAAACTTCTGTTGGTTTTAAGTAAATGTGGAGCTCTAGCTTGAAAAGTTGATTAGAAGTTTCATATGATGTCTGTAATATATATCTTCCCTTTGTGTTACAACATCCAGTTATTTAATATGTATTGAAGGAGAAAAAAGGAAGTAAGACTAATCTTAGTGTCTGTATTGCAGTATATAAACTTGTCATTGACGTGCATGTGTGAGGCGTGGGAAGAAATACTGATGCAGATGGACTCACGGCTAACAAAATTTGTACAGGTATTGTAGTATGAACTGCTCTTTTCTGTAGTAGGTCTGCTGTTCATGTTAACTACACAGTACATTATCTTAGTGCTGTTTATGTAAGGCCTCCAGCAAACAGTCTCTAAGTTCAGAGGCAAACTGCTGTGATGCTGCAGATATCTGAGTACAGTCAGGTGTGATTGCATTGTATTTTGTTTACTCCTTACTATTTGAAAGTGATATTTTTCAGCTTGCACAGCTATTGAACAATTGCTTTCTGTTTAAGGTTGTGTTCTTTCTACTTCAGTCACTGATGAACTGTCTACTGTAAATGTTGAGCAGCAGCCCATCACCATTTGCAGCTTAACTCAATGGAGCATATATATCAGATCATATATTTGCATATATTTTGTGTGCATGGCTGGCAATTAATTGAATCAAGTAATTAATGTATTTATTTTTAACATAGATTCTTGATGATGGAAAGTGCTTAGAATTTTTACTGAGTATTACAACTGAAAATAATTGAAAATACTGACCTTGAATCATTGAACTGAGTTGAATTGAATTTCAAAAGATCTGTAGACTGATTTCAGCATTCAAGAGTAAGGGTGGGTTTTATAATGTACTTTATTTGAGGTATCTGTGACGTTGTTTGGTAGGCTGAATGTAACCTCTTTACCAATCTATTTCAATCATTTTGGCTGACAGGAAAAGAATACAACCACTTCTGTTCAGGATGAGTTTATGCAGCTGTTGTTATGGGGCAAAGCAAGGTAGCTACTGTTGTTTTATCTGAGTATGTATTTTAGTATCAAATGCAAGTGCAAAATGAAAGCATGTTTGGTTTTCTCTTCCCTGTCCCTTTTTAGTCTGGAACTGCAGGCATTATTAATGAACCAACTGACAGTAAAGGTACGTTCATATTATTTAACATCTTAGAATTATACATTTCAGTATCTTTTAATCGCTGTGCATTTACATTAAGAAAACATTATTATGTGTTTATATTTCTTTTTTAACAGGGCTTAAAAAAGCTCGGTCAGTCCATAGAGTCCTCCTATTCCAGTATACAAAAATTGGTTATAAGTCATTTGCAGAGGTACGTCATAAAATGTCCAATAAATTTTAGATTAAGTGGCATATTATGTACTTTGCTAAAAGATGGGGTGCAGTGTCAGTGGTTCTTTATATATAGATTTTTTGTATGGTATGTGGTAATACACCATGTACTAATTTACTCGTGGGTGATGGAGAGCTCATATTTTGAGCAGTCTCCATGGCGTATAAGCTAAATATCACTGCTTGGTATTTTTATAGGAAATGTTCTCCATCATTGTGTGGTGGTTAAGATTATAAAGACAATATTTGCTTTTCTGCAAATACTTTCTTAGCTCTTACATTCCAGGTGATTTTATAAAGTTCTCCACTTTGCCCGTTATAAGATAAAAATCTGGTGCACCGTGAAGCACAGTTATCAAACTGGGACTAGAAGATTGGTTCTTTGCTTTACTCTCCTAGTGGCTCAGAAGCACTCTTATACTACTTAAGTGAGTTGAAAGGGATGGCTTTATGGAAACAAAAATATGAGTCTCTGGGATTAGATGCATCTGGAATTGAAGGTACAGTAGTGTGTGTCCTACTTAACCACATTTATTGCACTTTTGCAAGCATGATATCAATGGCTTGCTCTCTTGACAGAGGCTACTACTGCTGTTGGTTCTTTCATCCTGAAAGCAAATGAGCTGCTTCAGTAAGTATAAAGTCTGAGGAATTTTAAGAACTTGGCTTTTGAGAAAGCATGTGGCTTGGGAGTAAAGAAAGATGGCAGGGTGTGGCTCCTCTGTTGGTGATGAGCTCGTCTTGCTGCATCTCATAGGCTTGTATGCCAACAAGAGTCTTACAGGGAGGGATGCATTTGGCATTTTTAAGAAGTTGATAATACTTACATATCTGACTGTAACAGAAATAGAACTTAAACCTGCAATAGCTTGTGACATCTGGTAATTTTTTGTTACTGATTGTTTCTTCTGCAGAGTTATTGACAGTAGTATGAAAAACTTCAAAGCATTTTTTCGATGGCTGTACGTTGGTAAGCTTGATGATGTAGTAAATATTTGGTGTCTGTTTTGTAAATGCCAAAATGCCAACAATTAATTATGCCAGTCTTAGCTATATCCATCTGTTTATTACTGCCATAGATATTTTCTGCAGTTTAGTAGGGTAAGTGAAGCTTAATTTCAGTCCCAATTCATAATTGTTCTTTTCAGACTCTTCCGCTTCTGACAAATTAATCCTTCTTATGTTATTGACAGTGTCATATTATATAGCAATGAAAAATTAGGAATATTAAGAAAAAGATAAACACTAGTATCTTTTTTTTTCTCCTCAGCTATGTTGAGGATGTCAGAAGATCATGTGCTTCCAGAGCTGAACAAGGTAGTAATAACATTTTCTCATTAATGGTGGTATATTTTCTTTTCTGCTTGACTTACAGAGCAAGATTAAAAATGTATTTTTTTGTTCCAAAACTTAAAGGATGTGCCTTTGACGTTTCTTTGAGAAAGCTGATGCCTGCACATTCACGCTAACACCTCAGTGTACTGTCTTGCATATATAACTCTTACTGTTTTCTTTTAATAGTGCAGCACATATGAGCCTAGTTCTCTATGAAATATGCGTATGGTGACTCTTTACATGCCCTAGGTGATGAAGTTAATAGGAATCAGATTGTAACATCTTTACCTGAGAGAAGAAATAAATAACACCTGCATCTGATCTGCAGTCACCACCACAATGGGTGCATCAGCTGATGTGCTTTAGGGCAGATGGAGATATCCAAAGGGAAATAGGCTGCAAGAATGAACCGATAGGGACCTCCTGAGTTTCAGCAGGAACAAATACAAAGTTACTCCCAGGGAAGAATCTGCAGCAGCACAGCCCTGGTTAGCTGGGGGGGAGGTCAGGCTGTAGATGTTGGTGGAAGCAAACTAGGCATGAGCCAGCAGTGGGCTCTGGCAACAAAGGGCAGTGTAGAGGAACCAGGGTTATTCTAACAGGATTATGGCCAAGAGAAATGATAACCTTCCTTACTTAGGACGAGTCAGATCATTTTCGGAATACCTTCTCCAGTTTGAGGCCCTTTTGTATGAGACAAATATGAATAAACTGGTGCGATTTCAGCAGAAGGTCTGCAAGCTGGCAAAGGGTTTCAGTACTTGTCCTGTGAGCAACAATGAATTGGCCTTGTTCAGCCTATAGAATGTTCATTCTGTGCTCATTTAGATGTAATTCTCAAACTTTGTTTCCCCTTGCTCCATTTTTTTATGTTTTTTGTTTTAGATGACTCAAAAAGATATCACGTTTGTTGCGGATTTTCTTACTGAGCACTTCAACGAGGTAAGTAATCCTAATTTATTGAGTACAGCAGTGGTACTTGGTTACTGTGTTTTTGCTGCTAGTAATTGAATAGGAACAATTTTAAGTAAAATAATTCTATCGTCTTCTTGTGCCTTATTTCTTAGTCAGTTTGGGTTTCAATTTTGGTTTTGTTTGCATTGTTATTATTTTTTTTTCCAGGCACCAGAACTTTACAATCGCAAAGGAAAATACTTCAATGTGGAGAGGGTTGGCCAGGTAAAGAACTAGAGAATATATGGAAGGAGGGAGTAAGAGAGAAAATCATGAGAAAGCTTTTAGAGTTGTGCCCATTTTTCTTCTCTATCCCTTCTGCTATGTGTTGTGCATTCCAGTCACAGTAAAAGGAAGTTATTGTCAATGTTTTCTTTGTTATTAGAAAAAGAAAATATTAGAACATTTTATAGTTTTCCTTACATATGCAGTATTTTAGGAAAAGGGTGAAATGTGTTTGCAACCAGCAGTAGTAGTGTAAAATTAAAATCTGCACATTGTCTTTATGTTGTTACTCACTGGATTTCTAAATGTTTGTGTTCAAGTATTGTTTGAAAATCAGTTCCACATGGAAGTGGTACTGTATGATATTAAACAATAGTTAAACAATAGTTGATTTCTTATTTATTTCTAGGAGGAGTGGAATGTTATATTTTAAATGTAGACATGTTATATTTAGAAGGAACTAAACTTGTTTAACTTGTGAGAGACAGTGTAGGGCTTGGACTAGATAATCTCCAGAAGTCCAGTGGAACCTTTATAATTCTGTGATTATATATTGTTCGAAGTGAATTCTAATGTTACTTATTTTTAATTTGCAGACTTATAAAATGTTTGTTTCTTATCTAGTACTTGAAAGATGAAGATGAAGACCTTGTTTCACCACCTAATACAGAAGGAAACCAATGGTTTCACTTTCTCAAAAATAGTACTCATGTTAAAGGTAATGTGTGCTTGAGTAAAACTGAATCTGAGGTATGTGGAGAACTTAACATAAGAGTAATCCTTTTTTTTTTTTTTTTTTTTTTTTGTGATTAGAAGTTAGTTTCATGATGCTCATCTGGGCAGAATAAAATAATTGGCCCTCAACTTCTCCTCTGAACCATGTGCTCTAGGCCTGTGAGCAGCTTACTGGCCCACTGTCACTCCACTGTCACTTCAGTATTGTCTATTTTTTTTATGGAGTTATAAGCATTTTTTTTAAAATGAGCTTTATGTGTTTGCAGAAAGCCCGCTTTTGTTTCCCTACTATCCTGAGAAATCACTGCATTTTGTCAAAAGGCAAATGGAAGAGGTCATTGATCAGTGTTTACAAAAACCAGCTGTAAGTTCAATTTATATAACTTTCTTCTAGATGGTAGTCATGCTTAGCAAGGCCTGAAATTTTAATTGAGTGCCTACAATGTAGCTGGCAGCATGCATTCCAGCTTAACCACTACTGAGTGTCTTAAAATCAATGGAGGATTTTTTTTGTTTTGTGTGTTCTGTGCATTCTGTTTACCCTGTGCATTGATGAGAGCTATTTTAACATTAAGTAACTCGGTATACGAATTACAGATTAGATAGCTGATTAGTTGATGGTATGTTAGTCTGTATCTTCTGAAGAAATACGAACTAGGTGCGTTAAGTGACAGTGTTCGTATTAGAGATGGTTAGTTCAGTATAAATATTTGTGGACTTTTCTTTCAAACACACTTGGATTTTATTCTTTTTATGTATTTATTGATTTAGTTTTCTTAAGAAGGAATATATCATGAACGGCTTGCTTTTTCTTTGCTCTTTTTATTATATTTGTTAGGATGTGATTGGAAAGTCTGTGCATCAAGCATTCTGTGTGTCTCTCTACAAGACTTCCCGTAGGTATGTTTTTAACATTATTTCTGGAGTTCAGTTGCACAAAATTATAATAGTATTTTGTACACTTGTTTTGTTTTTCCTTTTCAGTGAAGATTCCTCACCTCAGTTATTTAAACTGCCTTTTCTGTAAGTATGCTGTTATTTCTTGTTGTATGTCACTCACCTGTTCTTAAAATATGGTGTGACTTTTTCCTGTTTCCTCACCTAACATTACAGGTGGAATGACAAAACATCCAACATACATTATGTTCTCTTTACCATATTAGAAAGTTCTATTTCTAAAATACACATTTTGAGGAGACATACAGATACTTCCAGGTAAGAAAAAGGGGGGGAAGGAGAATGGTTTGTGAGACTTATTGTATGTATAGAGACAGTTGCAACTTGATTTTTTTTCTGCAAAAACAGAGATTGAAGGACTGAGCACAGTCCTTGTGGGGTACTAGAGAATTCATCAAAGTGGAAGGCACTGGGAGGTGCAGTGGGAAACTACAGTAGGAATTCATATTTTATTAAACTCAAAAAATCTGATCAAAACATCCAGGATGTTTGTAGGCTCAGGAGAAAAAAGTCAGGTTTCCTTCGTTTTGCTCCTCGCAGAATTACTCTTTGTGAACTAAGAAAACTTGTAGAGAATCAGGCTTACAATGTTGATTTGTCTTGCTGAAAATACTGTTAACTCCTTATAGCCTGTGATTTAAAACACTAGGGAAAAATGGGATGGGTGGACAGCTGGGTTCAACAAATACATCTCTTTGGGATATCATTTTTGCACTTTTGGGAATTTCTCGACCTAAGGTGCAGTGCACTGACATGACCTAGGTGTGGAGAACAACAAAAGCTTCAACATAAAATAGTGATTTTTATAATGTATGTTGTTTAAATTGAGGAGATGATGAGCTATGACAGGGTGAGAATTTTTAGAACATTTTTACTGCTGAAGGGAACACGTGATGGAAATACCTTCTTTGTTTCCAGTTGGTTGCTTCTGAAGACAAAATTGTAGCCTTGTGGTGTAGTTTCTATTGTATTTCCTTTCTCACTGGTATCTTCATAGAATCATAGAATGGCCTGGGTTGAAAAGGACCACAATGATCATCTAGTTTCAACCCCCCTGCTGTGTGCAGGGTCACCAATCACCAGACCAGGCTGCCCAGAGCCACATCCAGCCTGGCCTTGAATGCCTCCCGGGATGGGGCATCCACAGCCTCCTTGGGCAACCTGTTCCAGTGCATCACCACCCTCTATGTGAAAAATTTCCTGATAAATCTTAGGTAGTACTAACTCATTTTCTGTAGATGCAAGTAATGAGTGACTTAATGGACTTGAAACTAGGACAATTGGGCTGAGAGTTCAACGAAGAACTGTATCCCACAACCCAGAAGGACTTTCTCATTTGGCTCCTTCAGTCACATTTTGCTTGAGAGGCAAGAGAAATGAAAAGGTTTCTGTCCACTTGTTACATCATCTAGGGATGTAGTCATGTACTTTGTAAAGCAGGTGGGCTTACACCATTCTGTACTGCAGTTGCCCTTTGAGATTTTGAATTTTCTACAGATGGAAAAAAAATGTCACCAAAATAGTGATTTCTGTCCTTCAGGTCTATCGGTAACGGAATTGTTGCAGTAGAGTTTGGAAACTTCTTGAACAATAGTATAAATGAGAGCTCAGACTCCAGGTCAGTATGTTGAGTTGATTCTTCTTCTAGGGATGCAGATTGTGAAATCGAAGACCATGTTTTTGAGTGTTCATTTTACTTGAAGTTAACTTCCCTAGCATTATGATTTGGCTTTTATATTCCAAATTAGCACTTCAAATGCTGCAGTAGCTTGTAGTTCCCAAGTGAGTCGGGCCGTAAGGCACGGTACAGGGGTGAAGGTGTAGGACTGTGGGAATCTTACCACAGAGCCATTTAGGCTTGCAAAGACTTTCAGTATCATAAAGTCCAATCATCAACCGGACGTACCGAGTCCCATCACTAAAACCTGTCCCTTAGTGCCATGACTGCACGTCTCCTAAATCATCACGTGATACAGACTCCACCACTTCACCATTGCAATGCTTCACCACCCTCTCCATGAAGAAATTCTTCCCGATGTCCACTTTAATCTCCCTGGTGCAGCTGGAGACTGTTGAGTTATTTTGCACTTAAGGTCAAGTAAGCATTTTAGTTTTCTGATCAAAAAGCTGAACTTTGGTACATGTGTAGAGTTAGTTGGAAACAACTTTTTCTTGTATCAGTAATCTTGAAATAAGATAGAACGACATCTTACATTCCTGAAGGAATCTCAGAAGTCATGGCAGAGTAAGTTCATGCTTTTAATTTAGAAAGGCCCGAAGTGGTGCTGATGGCCCTCAACATCACCAACTGTCTCCTAATTTTCCTTGGTATTTGTGTTAGTTGCTCTTTACATTTCAACTGAAATGGGAAGAAATAAGATTTTTATTAAGTTTTGTTCTTCAGTGTCATTTATGTTACAGGAGTTTTTAGCAGTCCTAAAGAGTCTCAGTTGCACAACTGACCTTTTCATTGTTTACAGTAAAACTCACTGTTAACTAATGAATACTACCTAACTTCAGTGCTGTGCAGCATAGAAATATTTTTGTTCTATGGTCACTTTTATTCCTTGTTGCTTCCTAATATATAGGTACTGGTTTATTTCCAATAGGTGCTACAGTTGTTTAGATGCACATTTTTATGATGATGAAACTGTAACTGTAGTTCTGAAGGAGAGCGTGGAACAAGAGGGGAAGGAGAGAATCTTGGCCCAGCTGCCTTTATCTTCAGTATACACAAATGAGGATCAAGAAGTGGAATTCATCTGGGATTCTACTAAAAGGTGGGGAACAGGCAATATTAAAAACAAGTTCAAACCAGTCTTGGCCACTGTAACAGGGAATTACATACAGCTCTTGTAAGTGGTAGTGAAGAGATACATTGATCAAAGGTCACAGAGGTCACTTCTGTGTAAGGGTAGACATTGCCTCCAGAGCTTTGTTCTTGCAAAAGAGGGATTTGAAGGAATGTCAACATCATCTTCCTGCCACAGCTGTTACCTGGGACAAGACAGGAATCATACAACTCCATTCTGTCCTGTTGTAATCTCTTGCAGCGCTTAAAACGTGCTGTGTCGGCACCGTTTTATCCTCTCTTCTAAAGTATCTGGAGTATATGGAGTTATGATTTTAAATGCTTGTCTACTTGTTGCATATGGTGTAGTAAAATCTAGACGCAAAAAAAAAACCCAAACCTGGGACTGACTGGGATTTATTTTTTAGTACTGAAATTTTCTTATGTTTTGTGCATCATTTCTTTCAGATTGGCTGAGCAAAGTGATGAGATAGCAACACGTACTGTCTTCTTGGACAACCAGTGGAGAGTGCTGGAGAATATGAAAGCTCAGTATGTTGCTGTAAATGGTATTAGAAAAGTTTCCTGTGTGGTAAGTACATATCTGTGAATACATTGGGTGGAGGGGGAAGGAAGTGTTCCATAGCTAGGGAGAAAGATAGTCTGTAAACCTCATAAAGTTAACAGAAATAAAAGTCTTGGTTATCATCATTTAATTTCTTACAAATTGATTATCTTCCCAGAATCTATTATCGATTTGTCAGAATACAGTCATGCCTGTCTCATTACATAACCTGGAAAAAATTTAATAGCAATTAATAGATAGACTTGTTTTACTTTACAGTCTGCAGAGCAATAAAACAATTGCCAATTTCCACGGTACCTTCATTTTGAAGATAAAGGCTATTTTCAGAGCTATTGGGCAATACATAAATTGGTATCTGTGTTCTTTTTTGATTACTTATTAATCAAGACTTCTTAATGTTTCCATAGCTAAGTTCAAATCTTCGTCATGTGAGAGTGTTTGAGATGGATGTAGAGGATGATGGAGAAGTTGAAGAAGAGGAGGAAGAAGAAACTACTCAGATAGCAGCTGGGGAACCTGAAGAGCTGAATTGCTCTGTGGATAACCAAGATAATGTGTGTGGTGCATCAGCTGAAGAACTACCTGATGAAACTGAAGAAAATGAGTCAAACCTGGGTCTTTGACACAGGTTTTCCCTGGTAAAGGGAGAAGACTGAAATCTAACTTCTGGTTACTGAAATGATGTTTCCCATACCTACTCTGTAGCGTTAACATGCTGTGGGTTCTGTATTACTTCTTAACAAAGACCAACTATGTTCTAAAATATACAAGCTTGAACTTTTTTTCTTGGCACAGTGATTTGATAGGAACTGTTTCTTGGAGAGGTTTTCTATTTGCAGTTTTTTGTAGGTGGAGGAAAAATATTAACTGAAGTTTCATGGTTAACCTGATCAGTCCTGAATACTGTTCTGAAGATAAAATGAGCATGTATGTGAAAACAACAAAACCCTAATTTTTGAAAACCAAAACCTCCCCTTGTTAGACTTCGTGTTCTGCTAAGAGGTGCAGAAACTTCTTGTATAGTTACACTTTAATGTGTGTATAGAGAACAACAGGCTTGCAGATCAGCATAAAAATAGCTGGACGCGAAAAATTAGCTACTGTTACTTAAATACTTTTAAAAAGCTATTCTGATAAAAATCTGTCTCCTCAGTCATACAGTATTTGTTCAATCTGTGCAGTTCTTTAGTTCTGAGTACAATGTGTGTGTTTTGTCAGAAACCTCAGCCTGCCTAGTGTGTGTGAAATTGCTCCTGTATTTTTCCTTCTGCTGTTTGTTTTATTTGTTTTTTTTTTTTTTTTTTTTTTTTTTTTTTTTTTTTTTTTTTTTTGTAATAAGAAGTTAAAAGAGAATATTTTTTTAATGTGATGTGGCATTGTGTATCTTGTACAGGCTTCAGAAGGAATCTGTTGCTAATTTATATATTGTTGTAGGAGTGGTGCGGTGCTAGCACTGAAAGCTAGGGATGGAGTCTGGAAATCAAACATCTTTTCTTGTTGCCTAGTAGCTGGCTTGAGCCCTTAACTGTACATCTTTTTAATGAACAGTTCTGCTAAATGCACGATCTTCCTTTTGGAACAGCATGTGTATTTTTTATTTCTAAAAAGATCCAGGTCTTACATGTCTGCTCCATTCTATATTAAAAAAACAAATCAGTCTTCTCAAACTGCTGTTTGGTACTGCAAAAATCAGGTGTTAGACTCATCCTCTTGTTTTGAAATATGCCATTTTTAAGTCACTTTTTTTTAGTGTACTTTTTGAGATTTTTAGTTTGTTTGAGAGAGACTTGTTTGTAACTGTCCTAGGAAGCTGCTGGCCGTTCAGTGCTCTCATCTAACAAATGGTTGAAGGCACAAAGAAGGTGTGGCACAGGAGGGGCAGGAATGCCTATTCAGGTGTGCCATGCATTTTCTACGTAGATCAGTTATTCTTGGTGAGAAATTGCTGCAACTACCAAACCAATTCAAGTCAAGCTTGGCCTTAAAGTTCTCCTGGAAATTCTTGCCTTTGAATTTGCTTTAAGAATTGTTACGCTGGAGTGCTTGGAAACAATTGTTCTGCTGTGTTTTCTGCTAAGTAGCTTTGGTCTAACAGCATATGAAAATGTGATCTGCCCTGCCCACAGTTGTTTCTGAATTTGTGTTAATAATAGCTGTGTCCTATTTCCCAGGGCAAGGACGTGTTCTTTAGAAATCTCTCTGGGCTTATTCTGTGGGCCGTTCTAGTCTTGTCTTGGATGTGCTTGCGTGAATGATAACTTTGTTTCTGGATTGAAAAAGTATGTACATGCTTTCTGCTTTTACCAGCAATGTGGTACAAATGTACCAGTTTAGTCAGTGCTTCTGAATGTTTTGCTGCTTCCTTCTTTCAAACTTTGTCTTAGTTTTACTATCTTTTTTATAATAGTAAGTGCATCAGCAATGTGCTTATGCATTTTCCTTTTCACAGGGAAACGTTTGATCTAGTTTTTGAGGATTTTGGTGGTGTCTGGACCTGGTGGGACTCGCTTGTCACTCTTCTTCATCCCTTTTTTTTTTTTTTTAATGCTAACTGAATGGTTTTTCAGCCTTTTTCTGCTGCAAATGAGTTCTCATTCTTTTTTGATAGTATTGTAGTGCGTATATATATATATTCTCAGTATATATATATTCTCAGCTGTGCTCCCATAGTCTGCTCTTCATAATATTAATCTCTAGATCCATTAAGGGTCAGCTACTGCTGCTGATTTTCTTAAGTCTGCTTCTTTTGCATGTGTGGTGTTTGACTACTTAAAAGATTTCTTGCATCTTCTATTTTTCTGCCATTTGGCTTGTGCAGCCCCCTTCAGTCTGCCTTTTCTGCCTGATCTCTGCCTGATGTGCAGCTTTCTGCATTGCCAAGTTTCTCTTGCACTCTCAGCACTTTGTACTGCTTTGCTTCACAATCTATGCATGGCATGATCTGTTTGTGGCACTGTTGCCTCCCACTTCCATGGATTTGATTGCTCAGTCACATCTGGCTTCATATGTGACCACTTGAGCTTTTCACAGACAGGAAGTACGTAGAGAAATACTGAATACAGACTTGATTTAGTTAACTAATTCTTTTATGCAGACCAGGAAAGAGAGTGTATTTCTGTAGCATTATCTGCACTTGTTCCTATAGTTTCTTATTTTGAAAAAACAAGGGTTTTGCTTGTTTAAGATAGTATGTAAGCTTCAACAAAATGGAAAAGCCACGTAGGTAAGCACTCAAGTTCTACAGTAAGTTTCTGTAGTCAGAGTTGGCTCATGTGTTGTTGCATTCTCTTGCTACCTGAAATGAGCAATTGCTTTTGCAGCTGACTCATTTCATGCTTTAGGTGCGTTAGGTGAAGAGCCAGCTTAACTTGTGTCATGAAGCAAAGTCATAAGGTCTAAACAGTCTAAGAATGACATTTTGGAGAGGGGAAGAAAGATTTCAGCAATCCATTCATAAGGAGATGCATATGAATGAAGAGAGCGTTTGAGTTTTCATAGCGTGAGCTTCAAGGAAGGAGTTGCAAAGTGACATAATGATCTCTGAGCAGAATGCCGCCATGGAACAAGGGGGGAAAAAAAAAACGACAACAACAACAACAAAAAAAACCACCACAAAACTCTGGAAGAAAAAGAAATGCCACTTGTAGGTGAATAAAGTGCTTTCAGCTGTACCTTCAGGTTGAACAATAGAGCTGCTAGCAAATCGGTTAGTAAATGATTGGTGCCAGCAAAGCCTAGGGTTGAAGTTACAATGGGATATAAATATGTGGGTGTTGTGGCATTCTTCCCCCAGGGGGTATTATACAGCTACTGCTTCTACCCGGCTGTCTTATAACTGTGTGCAAATGATGTAATCATGCCTGCTACTGTGAATCAGAAGACCTTGGGTGGTCTTTTTGTTTGTTTGTTTTTGTTTTTGCAGTTCCCACAATTAAATTGGTAGATAAAGAATCCTATCAGTTTTCCTTCTTACATATCTTACTAAGAACCCTACCTCCTAGGGTGAGTCTATCCTTGCAAAAAAGAAAAAAAAAAAAACAAAAAAAACTGCTTAGGACCTACTGTAGGAAGTACGAGACCCTATTTTTAAGTCTGCAGTGCTCTTGTGTGTTGTGTCATGTGTTGGAGTTCTTTTAGTACATCACTGAGTCTGTTCTGCCAATTTGCTTGGCTGAAAAATCTTCGATTTTCTGCAGCCTGGAGAGCTGCCCACATGAGAAGGTGAGAGGTGCAAGGTATTCCCTGAACCGACCAGTAAAGCATCACAATACCAAAAATAAAAAGCCCACTCTACCTTTCTCTCTTTAGCAATTCTTTTACAGATTTAGAGCCACATCTGTTTTGCCCTGTGTCCCTCTTAAATGAGTCACTACAACAGCCTGATTTTGCTCTTTTCGGTTGCCAAGTTGGTTCATGTATAAATTCTGTGATGAAGATGAACGCTTGCCCTGAGGTGCAATCACTCTTTATCATTCTCTTAGTGATTAAAATCATTCTCTTAAACAACCACTACTGATAAGAATCGGAGGGGCAAAGGTAAGGAATTTGTTCATCTGGTCACATATTTATTTTAGACTGTTGAAGTAACCTACGGTTTCCTGAGGATAGCAAAAGGCTTTCAAACCCTGCAGTCATCCGAAGAAAATAAGTTCTACTTTTCCAATCGTTGAATTAACCATGTTGCCTTTATAATGCAATCCTACTAGACTGGAAGCAAATGGATAATACCTGCACTTAGTCTTTTATAAATGCATTACATTTATTATGTCCCCTCTCTTGCAGCTTATCACTTTACAGCAGGTTCAGCGCTCAAACTGTTTAGACAGCGTTCAGAAGACGGAAATGCAGGTGGGGGTGGAGGAGAGGCGCTGTGATTTCCAGGCAGTGTCTTTTAATTTTGATGTTATTTTCATCAGTTGCATGAAAAACAACAACAACAACCTAGACTTTGCATGCCTGCTTCCTTTGTTTTTAAAAAATGTTAGGCTGGGAAGATGCAGTGGGGAGTAAGGAAGAGGAGAGTTCTGTGTTTTGTTTGTTTTTTTTAATGCTTTTATTGTTGGACCTAGAAATAAATTTATTCAACATCGAGTAATCCCTTGAGAAAGGGAGCGCAGCATACATGCGATCTTATTTGAAGGCTATTATCGAAATCAGTGTCAAAGCCCACCAGTCCACAAGCTATGGCCACCGTCAGTTCAGTTCTTGCCTTACAATACCGCGCAGTTGTGCTGTGCGGGTGAACCCTTTCTGTGCTTCGTTGCACAGGGGGCTATTACTCTAATTCCCCTGGTAGTCACCGAAACGATGCAGGATCGTAGTAGTTAAGATAGGTATGAATGGGAATGTCGGTGTGGAAGGCACCGAGATTAGCGGGTCTTCAAAGTCCTGCAATACACGTCCGTGCGGGTCGTCAGGAAACAAAGGACACGAGCAGTGAGCGGATGGCTCTGAGAGGCAGGGCGGGACGGTGATTACGGATACAAAGAGGTCTGTCCGCAGTCAGCACACGATTGCCAATCTAAGAAGAGTCCGAAGTCAAAACAAGTCGGTAGCTGCCGCTCCTCGTCCTGAGCGTTGTCACAAGCGGTCCTGGACCGACCTGGGTTCTGTAGTCTTGGCGCTCGGATGCTGCTTCTTGAACACATGAGTCCAGGTACTTGTGAGTTTGAGAGCATGACTGCAGATGAATGAAATCAGTTTGGCTTTAAAATTCAGTCCTCTTCTCTTTTGATATTGGATGGCTTTAGGGCTTGCGGTGTAGCTGCTGCAGTGTCGACTGCTTGAGGAGTGCAGGCAGGGAGGCTGCTTGTAGCCGGGCGGCTCTCAACATGGACCCGCTCTGAGGAGAGCATGAACTGGGAGTGGAGAGCAAGAGCTGGGTGCAAGGCTTTCTTAGCAGTGTATCTTTTGACATCGTTTTGGAAAACTAAATCAGCATACCAGCCCAGAGTTCAGGAGTATTTAGATTTTTCGGTGGTATCTATTCGTTATCTTGATGTTTGAATGCAACTTAGAAGCAGACTGCTCTGGGCCGAGTGCCACCTTTCCTTTCTCTTTGTAAAAGGTCACTGTAGGTTTCTGGTCACAAATGAAAGCAAACTTTGTCTTTAAAATCTGTAGGGTGACAGTGAAGGACTTAGTTTTACTAGGTTTGTCCTACTTCTTGGCCTGGTGTCCCACCGAAGTTTAGTACAGAGATGGGAGGTGGTGCGGTCATGCGGACTTGGTGATGGCATGGCTTAACAGCCGGACAACAGTAAGAAACAGACAAAACCCCAAACAAAAACAACAGACCTGTGTGCTCCACTCGAAATGGAACAGATACTGATGTTCCGAAGGCAAGGCCTTCAAATAACAACTGATGAAGGCTTCTGCTTTCTCACCTGCTGGTTTCACTTCTGCCCATGTCCTTAGCTGCAGCTCCCTGCTCAGCAGACAAGTGCCAGGGCTGCTCTCTGCTTTCTAACAATAACAGCCGCTAATCTGAAATTAGAAATGATTGTATCTCTGGGTTCTCACTTATAGTTCATTCACGTTCAGATGATTTTCTATCTTCGAAAAACTGATTGTTATTTCAATCTGCAGTGTACTAGGAGTGCTGTGTTCCCAAATAAGAAGCATTTTGTATCTGGGAGACCAACAGTTTAGTATGAGTATATAAAGAAGGCTCCCATTGTGTTCTCACTCAAGTAGGTAAATTCACTGCAGAAATTGATGGTGTTTTTGTCAATGGATGCAGATACTGTTTGTGAGATTGCTGTATGATGTGTATGTTTGCATGCTGAGAGTAGCTGCAGGTGACCAGTGTACATTATAACATTTCTAGGCAGTTTTCTTGCTCTGTTTCACAGTAACTCCATTCAACCTCATTTGTTCACAAAATACACCTTTATATTGACAGATTAGAGGAAGCCACGTTTTCGGGGTGATAGTATATCAAAGGTGAAACCAAAGCGAGAGAGCTAATCAGAATGTGTGACGGACATATTTCAATGAGAGAGAATAATTCTTTGTTTTTCTACCCCTTCCTTTTTGACATTTTTTTTCCTCCTTTTCTTTGCCTTTGATCCTCTATCTGATCTGAAAAATATCCAAGACTTACTCTTATCTGGTTGCACAGGCCTATCCCTCGAGTTCTTAGCACATTTTTACCCACCCAATGTGTAAGGCCTGCATTTACTATTTACCTTCTAACTGCATTCCTTTTGCATACTGCCTTTTCAGTTTCTAATTACAAACAAGCCTTAAGGGGATTCTCTAAAACTCTGAAGTCAGTATTGATTTGCTACAAACTGCTTCAGTGGCCCAGCCTTCGCTTGAAGGAACAGCCTTCTGACTTTTTACTGGTGGCTGTTAAAAGGAAGAACAGGGAAAGCTCTGTGTCCCTCTGCAAACTTTTCAGCCGGGCCAAGGCCAAGATTTGCTATACTTGTGTATCTTAACAATGTTTAAAGCAGCAATACATCTGCTGCAATACTGATCCTAGACATTCAGAATTGATTTGTTACTGTCGCATATTGGGACCTGATGTATTCGGTTGCTTTTGCACCTGCCACAGCTCAGGATAACCCTCTTGTAAAATCCCTTGCAAGTGAAAAATATCCTGGAATCTGGAGAACAAGATGGTCTTGCCAATGAGCTGTGAATCACTCCTGGTTCACTCGATGCATCGCTTATCTTACTGGGAGGATGTTCCCCTGCATACGCAGTGAGGGCCTGGCTGCTCTTCTTGCTCTGAAACCTAGGAGTGAAAACGTGCAGTTTCCTGATGCAGAAAAATCATAATTGTCTCAGGATTTACATTCAAGGACTGTTGCTACTGTTCCATAAATATAAGGTTAATTATGCTGTCTTGGTTTTATCTCTCCTATCTATTAATTTTTAAAATAATTTTAAAAACATGTAATTGGCAAAAGCTTTGAAATGACCAATTGTCAGATCACAGATGTGATATACATCTTACAAAGATGCAGTTTCTGTTTTGGAGAAGTAAGGGAAGACAGAGAAAGAAGTCCTATACATATATATAGGAAGTCTTAAATGAAGGGATCTAATGGCTCACTCCAGAAATGGCACTTCAGAGAGAGTTGCTTTGAGCTGTGATGGCCTAAGTGTAAGGGATTTTAAACACACTGCAGTTGGAGAGAGAGATTTTCTGTCCCTGCAGTGGAATAATTGATGGACAGCTGAGCTCTGCTGTGCTGCTCTCACTCCCCCTCCTCAGAAGGACAAGAGGAGAAAATATGATTAAATTCATCTTTTGCTCGCAGGATATGTTATGGTCATAAGCTCTGGTTCATGGGACTTGGTAGCTGCAGCTCATCCGCTGTCCTTTGGCCTATGGCTTCAAAGCTGTGTTAGCAGCAGGCTGAATCGCAGGGAAACTTCAGGCTATTCCTGAATGTAGTACTGGGATCACAGGAGAAGCTGCAGGTTACTGTTAGTGAATTAACCACTCTGCTGCACACTTCTGCAAATGCTTTTAATGAAAGCCTGTCTTCACTTTTCCTTATTCTCAGACTGGGAACCTGAACATCACTGGAGAACTCAGAGCAAGTCTCCTTACACAACACAGGCTTCTTTCTCTTCACCCTTTGTGCCTTGGGGATATAGCCCAAGTTGGTATTCAAGTGATGATATTTTAAAGCAAGGCATTGAGATGGGATCAGGGAGAGCTTTAAATCTGGCATTTTTTTTGGCTCTTTCACAGCGCTTCAAGGAGACCATGCCATTCAGACCATATCAGCATGACCTGCAAAATCAGCGCTTGGTGTTCTTCAAGCTCCAAACTCACACCCTCGTTGGAGTGCTTCCAGCTATGATATGACATCCAAAGGCAAGATAAAATCTGATTTTGAACTTCTTAGGATTCTTAAAGTACAAAATGATAGCAAACTT
Source organism: Tetrao urogallus (assembly GCF_951394365.1). Taxonomy (NCBI): domain Eukaryota; kingdom Metazoa; phylum Chordata; class Aves; order Galliformes; family Phasianidae; genus Tetrao; species Tetrao urogallus. The sequence goes on along the minus strand of NC_136817.1, from coordinate 53,536,686 downwards.
ATTTAGCTGTTCTGCTAATATTGGTTTTTGTTTGTTTGTTTGTTTGTTTTTTGCTGTTTTGTTTCCCTCTTTCGAAATCATTATAGCCGTTTGTGATTAAATTCTAAGAATACATGTGTGTTTATCAGTTAATTTTGTGACTTTGTTCTCAAATGTAATTTATAATTTTGCTAATTTACAGCAAACTGCTGTGACTATCTTGGATCTCAGAAATTAAGTATGAGTGGGTGAAGGCAGGAGTCCAACAAGAGACTTTAGGTGCTGCATTGAATACCACTGGTGTTTTAAGAGGTTAGTAGTTTATCTTGATCTCTCAATGAAGATTGGACATACGATTGCTTTGGTGACTATATTATCTCTCCAAGCTTTTCATTATTGTTCCCTTGTTCATTAGCATCATTTCTGGAATGGATTTTGTGTCTGATCAGTTTTGGTTATTTGATCAGTTGTGAAGTCAGCGCTGCTTAAATCACTTTCTGTGCAGCGTAAGCTGGTCCAGATGACTTTGCTCCCAAGAGCTTTGGTGCTTTTGCCCGTGCTTGAACAGTAGTAGTAAACAGGCATGCTTATAACAATGATGACAATGTCTTTTCTCAATTTATGTTCAAAAGAAGCCAGATTTGGCAGTAAAATATTGTGTCACTACAGTACCAGCGTTTGGAAGCAATGCCAGTTGAGACCGTTTCCTAAAATTCCACCCAGGACAGGGATTTGTCTTAAATTTGCTGTCTTTGCTGAATGTATTTTGTATTACTACTGTTGTGTGTCAGCACTTCAGCAGCATCTGAGAACATCATCACTTTATGACACCTTGAGGTTAGAAAGTATTATCGTTATCTGCTTTGCAGGATGAGAAACAACAATTTTCTCATAGAAATATGACTTCACTTATCTTATAATGTTCCAACTGCTGCTTTGATGTAACAGGCTTCCACAGTGCAGGTCTGCTCCTCCAGCCAGCTCTTGGTAAGTCATTTGCCTGAGGTGAGCAGCTGGTGGAGAAACAGCACTGCTGGAAAATTGGTACTGGTTTCGCAGTCAGGGCACTGGGTTGTTATTTTCTTGGCCCCATTTTTGCAAACTTTCCACTTTTTCTAGTTTAACTTTATTTAACTCCGTGCATACTTTATCACTTACAATAATATTTGTTAATACCATACATAATTACTGTTAACATTCAGATCATGGCCTGTAATTTTGTTGCTTGTTTTACAAAAGTACTCCTCCTAAACATCTAGAAGCCCTTTGAAAACCTGGGGCAAATTCAAGGTACTGTTTTCCCGTAGTTGAATGTCTGTTTTGAAAGCTGAGGGAATGTATGAATTATAGGTAGCCAGAAAAATTTCAGGCACTGGCTTTGAAAAAATGTTCACAATGTGGCAGATGACCGTGTATGCTGCCAAGATGACATTTGTTTTTCACCTTTGTTCACTATTTCTGTAGAAAATGCAGAAAATTTCATACTACGAAGTAAACAGTATTTTTGTAAACTAGTAGTTCTGAGTTTTGATTACAGGTGAAACTGACTTTGTCCACATCTTCTCTCCAATTTTAACCTGTGCAGTAGTAAGGACGCTCTTATTATAAGCATATCCTTATTTTAATGCTTAATTTTCAACTTCAATTTTAAAAATTGAAGTTTTGTAATAATTGATTTTGAAAGAACTGGTTAATATTGAGGAAAATTACATTTGTGCTTTTAAGGGAATTATTATTCAGTCGGAATTGTGGATTAAGTATAATCATGGGTGTCCAGCCTTTCGGCTGGCCTGGGCTGAGCTGAGTGAAGGGGAACTGGGGCCACATTTCCAAAGGCTGCTCTGAAAGTAATGCTTCCTAGTTATTTCCATGGAGGCCACAACCAACACAAGGAGAAAATTAACATCATTTGATAGAGGAAATTCTCAGCTACCAAACAGTCTTTTTCAACAGAGTTGCCACCGTTAGCTATGCATTTTCACCTGTGGTGAACAGAAGCCTGCATGCTGCACTCATAGCAGTCTGCAGCAGCAGAAGTGACCCACTGTCACCACTGCTGAAAGGCACCACCTCGTTGTGCTCACATCCACTGTTTGGTCTCCATAAATGTTCATCAAGCATCTATGAATGTTGGTGGGTGCCAGTTTTTCTGCATGGAGGAATTCAGTGACACGCCTTTGCTTCATCTGCTCTTCCATATCAGATGCCATTTAGTTAGACTGCCCCTCTGCTGCCAGCTGTGACACAGCAACAAAATCTGATGGGATATTGTAGGGAAGGTTCAACCTCTGCTGCCATACCAGCACTGATATTGTGGACTGATACCATAAAATAGGCATTACTTTTGAAGCAGACCTCACAAAATATATACTTAACGTATATAAGTAACAAAACTTTATTTTATTTTTTAATGTTTCTTAATTTTTTAACACATTAAAGAAGAGCGACAAAAATATAAAACTAGTGGAGCACGTGACCCTTTTTTTGGTGTAACTAACACATCAGGCTGGTTTGATGCAGTTCCTAGTGAGTTCTCAAGGGATTTGTCAGATTTTTGACAAAATTTTATGCTTCCTATACTCCATCCTTGAAAATGGTTGTTCATGTTGCTCACAAACGTACATGCTGCCAGAAAGTGGCACGTGAATGAAGCATGACTGTGAAGGAGGTCAAGTAAAAGCCTGGCAAAGAGATGTGATCAGATTTGGGATTGCAATTCTATACTTTCCATTTGAAAGCTCACAAGTAACGTAGTTGTGTCAACTGAAAACGGAGTTGCAAAGTTGATTTTTTTTTTTTCTTCTTGAAACCTCTTCTCAAATACCTTTATCAAAATGGAAAGCACGGCTGCATATTTCCCCTGATCACAGGGCTGCGCTTAGCCAACGTATCCAAAAGCATGACCTTATTTGCCCCGGCTTGAGTTAGCTCTGCTCTGTGCCCTCCCCGTGTTCTAGTTCTGCCCAGAAGGGGTTCATAGTGCCTCACTGTTCTGTTGTTGCGGAGGGGCCAGGCTGGGCTTCAGGTGGGGCAGAGTCACCTCCATGGTGGCACAGGGCGGGGGACGGGCTGCACCAGGGCTGTATGTTGGAAGAGCCTGATTGTAATTATATCCAGTATCTTTTTTTTTCTTTTTGAGTTTATGGCAGTGTTTTAAATCAAACTGAGAATAGTGCCAGTTAGACTGAGGAGGAGGAAAAGTAAGGGTGGTTTTTATTTGCTTTTTTATTTCATTCTAGTAGGTTTTCCAGGTGTTATTTTAAAACCTTTTTTTTTTTTTTTTTTTTTTTTTACTTCCAGAGTTGATAATTTTTTTTCTAAAAATAGTTTTATCAGAGCAGAAAGTAAATGTGGAAACATTCAGAAGAATAGATAAGTGATAACACCCGTAAGACACGCAAGGGAGTGCGAAGTCTTTCTTCCCATGTGGACATTATCTAAATTACGGTTAAAAAGTTTGTGTTCCGAATGTTGCAATTGTGCCAGTCTGTTTCATTTCGCTTTCCAGTCCGTGAATATGGAGTTGCTTTTAGACATTTACTGAAGTAAATGTGTGAGGGAGGAAGAGTTTCTGTAACAAACTGCTTGAAGTTGCTTCACTGTTTAGATGAAGTCTGCTCAAAATTATCTCAACAATGTAAACATTTGGGCAAATGCTCATAGTTTCAAATAACTCAAAATCATTTGGCTAATGAAATAGAGTCAAGTAGGAAAATGATTTTTTCCAAGAAGCTTGGAACAAACGGTGTTACAGATCCCCGAAATGCCATTTCTGAGTTGTATGATCTTTGCTGTGACGGTGTTACAGAAGCCTTCTGGAAAATTAAATTAATAAATTAAGCCCTTTTTGTTTGTATTTCCACATTCTGGATAACAAACTGTTTAATTTCAGGGAGAGTGGTAAATGCCTGTTCCTCTTTCCTATGTATTCTTGTAATCTCTAGCAGTAGAGTGTTTTTCAGCAGTTTTCTGGGAGTTCTTGATGAAGGGCCAGAATTTCATAGATACTGGCTGAGAGGTTGCATCTGCTAGCAGGGGTGGGATATCAGAAGTTCCAGGGTTGGGAGTGGACAAAAACTCCAAACAGGACAGTCATCTGGGCAGAGCATGGAGAGTAGGAGGTGAGTGTGGGAGGAAATGAGAGAGACATGGGTGGAGACGTGATGACACGAGACCTCGTGTCTTGAAAATGGGAGCCAAGGAAGCGTTCTAGAGTGACTTCAATTTGACTGATGCAAAAGGATGTTCTGCCTCAGAGCAACTTGGTTCATGTATGGAGTGTGAAGAGTCACTTTTTTTTTTTTTTTTCTGGTTTATTATCACATATAAAAATGAGCACAAATACAAAGTTATTTTCTTTAACAAGCTTCCATCAGGTAGGAGGTCCAAAACGTTGCCATTCTTATCAAGCTTGAATTTTGTCAGCAGTTTTGCCTTTTATCTAATGGAATGTGTGTCAGCCAGTGCTTGCTAAGGTGTACCATTTGCTGTATAGGAGTGGTAGGTGTACTAAAGGAGATAAAGTTGCCCTACACCTAAAAATAAAAGATTCTGGCAGAAAGCAAATGGAAATCTGCGTCATATGTTTTAATTTGAAAGAAATTGACTGCAGATCAGATCTGGACATAAGAAAGTGTTTGTCTTAAAACTGTGTTTCTATTTGAAGGAGTATATCTGTAAACTGTGTCTGGACATAACAAAAGATTTATTTCCAGAGTGTCATAGGCAAAATATGAGAATAACAGTGCAATGCCAGAAACTTCGTGCTTTTACTTATTTTAATCTAAATGAAGTTTCTGACATATGGAGAAATATGTGAATTAAAAAGGAGTATGCTTTTTCGGTGTCTCCAGTACCTCCACAGTAAGTTTCTGCATGTTGAAAGGGCTATTTGTCAATAGCTTAGTATTGGATAAATCAAAAGGTTCATAGGATAGGTGGAGCTGTGCTCTGAAATGACCTGTGCCACATCTCTTAGTTAAACTGAAGAAATGGGTTGCCCTTGTTGTAGTATGTGTAGTGACTTAGTGTTTTCTTGCTTTGTGCCAGCCTGAATCCCCTTAAAAATCTGCACCAGCATGCATTTAGCACGGGGGTTGGACAGACTTAATCTCTAGAGAAGGTCCTCTCAAACCCGTACAAGTCTGTATGATTCTGTGTATATACGGATCCTCACAAGATACAGTAGAGTAACTGAAGTATTTATACAAAGGATTTATATAGACAGCCTACTGGCCAGTGGCTGCCTAGGAATATGCTCTCATTTGGTAGTACAAGCAAGGTAGCTGGGGTGAGAGTGGAGTCACAGTAAGGGCATGCTTAAGAGCAATTTTTCTGGAATGCCTAACGTGCCATAAATCCACACCCAACCTCAGTTTACAGCAGCTCTTTTAGATATGTGTGCTCGTATCTATATGAAGTAAAATTGATAAAATAACAACTTGGAAATGTTTCAGTACCATTCTAATGAGCATGAGAAGAATATGGACGAAAGTAATCTCCAAGGTTTGTTGGATGAACTAATCTATGTTGGTCCTAGTTATTCCAGGGCTTGCCAGGATATCACATGTGACTGTGAGAACTTCTGTGCACCAGGAAGGCAGGATTTAGTCAGAAATTTTCTTCAGAGTTGGGACTGTTGTATGCGAGTGCATGATCCTACTGCTAAGAGCACATCTGGAATATCTGTGGATCTGATGCAAGTTCTCAGCACATCTTTTCACATTGGTGAAAATTTTGCTGAAAGGCATCATCAGTATGAAAATATCTGGCCTTCAGCCAGTGTGTACAAACTGGGAGAACTCACTGAGAGCAGCCCTGCAGAGAAGGACTTGGGGGTTCTGGTGAACAAAAATCTGGATGCGAGTCAGCAGCATGCACTTGCAGCCTGGAAGGCCAGCGTGGGCTGCATCAACAGAAGGGTAACAACAGGGAAAGGGGGGGGGGGAATTGTCCCCCTAAGCTGGTGGGTGGCAACCCTGTCCAAACCCTGTCCATGGAAGGGTGTTTGGAACTAGATGATCTTTGTGGTCCCTTCCAATCTAATCCATTTTATGATTCATTCCTTTTTGTATTCTGCACGTGATGGACTTACTGTAAGTGTGCAGCTCATGCACTGTGTGCCTGGGAGGTCTGAGTTGTCTTGATTGCTGTTGGCACACACGCACCGTGGGGCTGATCTGGGTGTGCCACGTGGTCATTTATCAAGCATTTTTAGGTACTTATAGCACAGTTGGAGCAGCAGTTGCCTAACGTCCAGAAAACACTGAGAAACAGCCAAATGAAACTTTTACAGTAAAGAAGAGGATCAATGTGGGAAGAAAAAGGGGACCTACAAGACAGTATTGCGCAGTCTCTTTAGCAGGACAGAGTGCAGTAGTTTCAAACTCAAAGAGGGGAGATTTAGATTGGATATAAGGAAATTTTCTTTTATTATTATTATTTTTTAATGATGAGGGTAATGTAGCACTGGAACAGGTTGCCCAGAGAGGTGGTGATGCCCTATCCCTGAAGATATTCAAGGTCAGGCTGGATGGGGCTCTGAGCAACTTGATGTAGTTGCAGGTGTCCCTGTTCAGTGCAGAGGAGGTGGAGTAGATGACCTTAAAAGTGCCTTCTAACGCAAAATGATTCTATGATTTTAAATCCCCGGAAACTTGGTGATACCTTTTCCTTTACTAGTGGCTAATTTGCTTGTTTTATTACATAAAGCACTACTATTATTTTGTACTTTTGGATGTTTGGTATATTCATTACTTGCTCTAGGCCAGGCTTTAACTTTGTACCTTGGAAGAAACTTTGGAAGAGTTTTGATATTGTCCTTTCCTCTTTTTATCATTGCTGTTACTGTGGAAGTCCATATCTGTGACTCAGGATTTCCATTTGAATCTGTGCTTTTCCATTTCTTACTCTCGGTGTTCTGACGCTGAACAAAATACCATTATGCCACCTTTACTGGTCTTTATTGACTGATAATGGCTTGAAAAAAGGGGAATTACTGAGTCAGAAACCTCCCTTGGGTTCACTGGGCTAACTGGGAGCTGGGGAATATGGCTGGAGTGAATAGACTCTGTCTATTACTTTTATTACATAGTTTGACTGTCCAGATTTACTTTTTCTTTTTTTTCTCTGTGCTTGCTTATGTTACCCTCACCAGTCTGCCTTCAGTATATATTTTTACTGCCGTAAGTTTGAGATCTCTTTGTAGTAACTGCTAAAGTCAGTTTGTAAGAGTATTCCATCTAGTCAAATTGTTTGTGATAATAAGAACTGAAAGCAGATACCGAAAATGAGAACATAAAAAACCAAATCCACCTAATCTAAATTAAATGAGTGAAAAATATTTACAGGTTTCATTGTTCTCTAGCTGCAAAGGCTACTATTGAATTTTTGTTTGTTTTCATCTTAGTAAATACTTATTTCTGGGAAGAAAACTAACTCCAATGTGGTTAGAAAGCAATCTATATCATTCTCCAGTAATATTTTTGTTATATCACATGGGCACTTCAAATGCCAGTGTCCTCTGCTGGATGACCTACAAGGCATTTGTTACACTTTCTCTGTTAAACTAATGATTATGTCTGGGAGCCTCCTCACATGCAGATGTGCAGGTGAGCCGGTGTCAGTAATCTTGTCCCATGTGCTGACTATTAGGAACTCATCCTGGAAGTGCTTTGGGGAAATGCTTGTCACTGCACTGATTGGTTGGAAAAAAAAAACAGAACGAAACAAACGAACAAACAAAAGAAACCCAACAAATATTGCTTCTCTCTGAAAGCTTATTTCAATTTTGAAAAAAACAATCATTCTCCAAGCTTCTGATCCTGTGCTCTTTCACTTGAGCCGCTGAAACTGGAAATGGGGTTTAAGCTCACAAAATCAAGAAGGGAGAACATTTCCTCTGTGGGTTCAGATGAAATGACAGAGCTGCTGCAAACGTTTAATTAGCATCACGTTTCTTAAATTTATGTCTGATCTGGTTGGTGGGTTGATGCCTCAAGATGTTTTCTTACAATATGCTTCAAGGTACTTGAAAAATAGTGTACTCTGTGTTGGTACAGATAAACTTCAGCTGGTGGGCTGTTTGAGTTCCCAACTTAGAGCAGAGATCTGACTTCTCCTTTCTTTTTTTTTTCACTTGCAGAAGTCTTTATCTTCTGAACCACAGCGTGAGGTTTGCTCTTTTCATCCTGAATAACCACAGTGTCTCTGTAGCCTGTGTGAGCAGAGCTGTCTTGGAAATGAGTACTAGTCAGGTGCAAACAAGCAGAGACAAGATAGCCTTTCTGCTGTAGAAATCCCACCAAATTGCAGCTGTCTCTTCATCTGATTCACCCTTCATCTAAACACCCTTCATCCACATAACCTTTACTGCTTTCTCACAGAGCACTTGTTTCCCGCTTCACGAGGAAGGACTGGAAAGTAGTGGACTCAGTCTGCCCTCCTTTCCTGCCATGATTAATGACTAGCTAGGTTATGATGGCTTTAGCTATTGCAAATAACTTAAATCTGTCTTAATTATAATGTAAGCATTTTAGATTACTGTATTTATACATTTGATCATCTTCTATGTAAATATATTTTTTAAATAGGTTGATTAAAGAAGCTTTTCATTCTTTCCTGATAGAAACAATAGGGAACCCGAGCCTCCTTGCAAGGCTTGTTTTGAAAAAGTCTAATAATTATAGAATGAATGAGTGATTTGTATTGCTTATTTGTGATGCCTCATCTGGATCTGCCCTTGCCTCTGAAGCTTCCCTTGGACCTAAATTAATTAATTAACTCTTGTTAAAGGAAGGCCTTTGATTTGAGAGCAGGGAAACTTGTTTGCGCAGAGGCTACACCCATAAAAATAAAGATTAAGGCTTCTTTATCTGGGAGCATCCTTGACTGATAACACTATGTCATAATTAGGCAGGTCAAACAAGTTGTAAGTTGATTCATTGTCTTTATCGTTGTCTTTATGTGATCCCAGAGGAAGAGGTGAAGGATGATTGTTCTCCAGAGGAGGCTGCAGACAGCAGTATGCATAGTGTTTCTTAAGTGGTTGGTGTCCTCAACTCCTTAGTCTTCCTTAAGAATATAATGCTAATATTTAACTTCTGGAACATCCTTGAAGTGCCGAGGTGGAGGAAGCAAATGTTGCTGAAATAAAAGGAGAGTGAGCATGAGCACAGCGTGTATGAAAGTAATGTAGTTGTGTTGGATAAGGAGACCAATATAATTCACTTTATAGAGGTAAACTAAAATCTTCAGAATGCCAGTCAGCATTGTTCTTGCATACCTTCTGCCTATTTCATGCAGTTTAATGTGCACATTTCAGGTTCCATCTGAGCACTAGGCTCTGGTGTCACAGCTGGAGCAGGTGTGGGACCAGAGGGCCCCAGAGGTTGCTTCCTACCTTATCCATTTTGCAATTATGTGAAAATGATGCTTTTTTTTAATGGCTTATAATGCAAATTTTTACAGTATTATAGGGAAAAAAAATGCTTCTGATCACTGTAAGAAGAAACTTAAAAATGGAGGGAAAAAAAAAAAATTTATAGATGTTTCAAAATTGTACCTGCCATGAGATAAGAAAATGGTATAGGATAAACTTGTGTATCTAGGATTTGGGGATTTGGAAATTTCTGACATTAAATGAGAAGATCAGACCCATAGAATAAAAGTGGAATCCAATTAACATCTTCTAGATGAGGTCGGGGTCAGTCTTCAGATAATATGTTGTGATGATAAAGCATAAGCATTATTTAAGAGTCATAAAGTATATACATGTTGTCATATGGTGAGTTTCTTCTCACAAGGAAAGTCAGCAACTTATTTACCTTCTAAGATGTTAATTCTAAACACAGGAAGGGAACAGTGAAAGCTGGTCTGTTACAAAAAATTAATAAACAAGCCTTTCCAGTGTTAAAGCCATTTATGCTGAGAAGAAAATGAGAACTATAATTGTAATGCTAATTTTAAAAGTGATGGAGGAAGAACGTGGACCTTCCATCCTCCTCCAAAGTGCATTAGAAAATTTCAGAACTTGATGAATGCCCGGAAGACATGTTGGTGCTGTAGAACCTGCGTTCCCAGCTGCAGCTCTTGGGATATTTCTGGAGAACTGAGTCGAGGGAGGCAAAAAACATCTGGACGGTATTCAGCTAAATATCAGATGGTTTGTGTTCTGTATTTGTGATACTTTGGTTTTCAGTCTTCCGTGATCTGAAATCTTCCTAAAGAAGCTTTTGTTTGTTTTGTCACTAAGATCGTTTGGCACCAGAGGGGACACAGTCTCTCAGGATGATATCTGCACACCTGGGAGTTTACCAGTGTAAAAAATGGAGATATTCAGGCATCTCTATGAGAGGTCAGTGGTCAGGTGAGAATGGGGAACACAAAATTTGTGTTTTTTATAACACTAAGTTAAAAAAAAAAAACAACAACAACAACAAACAAAGGCTCTTCTGCAAAGTACAGACTGGGAAGTCCTTCTCTATTACTTTGGGGAAATGTTAAACCACTGCTTGAGGTTTTTTGCACAAGGAATGGCATTCTAAACACTGGAGTAGGGAAGGAAGCAGGAAAGTACATGAAGATGGAATAGGAAATAGAGCTTTCAGTTTTACAGAGGATCCTGAAATAAAGAATGCATGGCCTACATCTGGTTTTGGCTCAAGCATATCAGTGCAGGTTAGTGAGTACATATTTAATGACTGTTGTAACTTCAGTTTTACAGAGGATCCTGAAATAAAGAATGCATGGCCTACATCTGGTTTTGGCTCAAGCATATCAGTGCAGGTTAGTGAGTACATATTTAATGACTGTTGTAACTTCAGTTTATTTCTGTCCTTCCCGAAAGATAGCAACCTCAAAGTGCAGCTATCATGCTGTCTTTTGCAAAGAGCTTGCACACACAAACATGAGCGTGTGCGTAGCAAAAAGGACTGCAGTTCATATCCGAGAAAATGGATCCTGGGTGCTTGCCAGATATAAGTTATATGGAATAACAAGAAAAGCAGCTAAGTTGGGTTCTCAGGTGGTCATTGAGTAGTCTTAAAAAAAGGCTATTTTTTTCCCTACATGCAAGTGTAATGGTTACTTTTGCAAGTGAAATGGCAAATAAGCAAATAAGAGTTATTAGAATGCATGTCAGGGGCGTGTTGAAGGCATCAGTATTCACTGCTGATGTGATCTGATCCAAAAACTGGTTTTCATCAAGAACCCAGTCCTCCTCCTCCTGCAACAGCTCTGTGTTCTTGCTGTTCAGCTGTAGTTAGCTGCTGCTGGCCAGATCAGAAAAACAACAAATGCATTCAGCTTACTGTCCAATTGTCTGATTTCAGATGGTCTCTTCTGAGATTGACTTAATCTTTCTTGATAAACAGTGGTTTAGAAAGTGTTTTCCCACTCTGATAATTATAAGCAATTCATTACTGTACTAAAATTAATAAACAAGTTTGGTTAATGGTACATTAAAATAATTCCAGATGGCTGACTTCTGCAAGGAACAGTTTTTCCTCATTACAAATATCCTCATAACAAAACACCTCCCAAAATACAGTTAATGAGTTATACAGCTTCCTTAACCAGGTCAGATTAATCAGTAGATTGATTACTTTTTAAAATTATTATTATTTTCTTTGCTACAATAGGCATTAACATAATAAACAGCTTTATAGCTAGATTGAAAACTGCCATTCAAGCTCAAAGATCAGAAAGTAATATACAAATAAGCCCAAGTTTCTTACAGAAGATCTGTATCTGTTTCTGGGCGAGGTGATGGTTAATAACACCACCTGAACTCCTAATTCCTACAGGCACTCCCATTGCTGCTTAAAATAGAAAGTGGCTCTGTAGTTCACACAGAGGGAGAGGCTGAAAAGAAGCAAGTTCCTGGTGGCACAGACCCTTCTTCTTCATCTCCTCCCTCTCTCCAAGCCGGCTGCTTCTGACCCTAATCTCACTGTCTGAGCCAGACCTGTCTCTATGCGCCCTGACAGCTCTGCCATCTCCTCTGCTTGTTTTGGTACCCTGTACCAGCCTCCTCCTCCAGCCCCACCACGTTCCTCTGCACTCACTGTGTAAAGCAGTGCCCAAGATTTTTGAGCCTCCGACCTACAAACCTCTCTCCCTGCCCAGACACCATTCTCATTTCTCTGGGCTGCACTTACCCTGAGCTCATTGGTGTCTCAGTAGCTTTTCCCCATTTTGCTTGCTCAGCTGGTTCCTATCACACCTAACTGCCCTTTTCCTAATTTTTAGAATCTGAGAACCATTAAGGTTGGAAAAGAACTCTAAGCTCATCAAGTCTAATTGATGAATCGTCACCATCAGAGCTTTGGTAGTCCCTGGCTCTGTCTCATTCTCCACTGGAGTCACTGGTACTCCTCCTCACATTCATCTCCCTTCTTACTCATCCCAAACCGTTCATTAGTTGCTAGGCCCTAATCTCACTATCTAGCCAACCCTGGTGACTATATCCCCTTACTATTAGATAATCGCTTCTTGTCGGATTCTAATCTGTTTCCTTTTCCAGTCTGTTGTTTCTACGTGCCTTTATTTGGGTTAGATGCCTCTCCCCGCTGTGGCAGTCTCCCTGGCCCTATCCCTGTGCAGACCTCACCTGTCCCACCTTACTGCTTTGGGCTTGCGTGTGCTTTGCAGACTGTGCGTACTCTGTCAGGCTTCCTTTTGTCTTCAAAAACAGACTATGCTGATTTTAAATGTGAAGATGATAGGCGAGCTGGTGTTATGAGTAGAGGTTTTGATGCCTGCTTCAGAAGAGCCAGGATTTGTCTTATGATGGTCTTTGCGTTTTATTTCCGTGCTCGTAATTTCTCTGTAGGTTACCTGTGTATGGGTTTATTCAGGAATTAATTGGAAACACAAAAAAGCCATAGCCTAAGCACTCAGAAATCCAAATACACCCATATATATTCTTTGCCTACAAAACCTGCTTCTTGTTTATTGTATGAGTCTTTGTTATATAATGTACCCCTTAAATAATATTCTGTCTGGGCAAGTTTTGCCCCAAATTGAAGCGCATCTTGTAAGACTGAACATGAGTACATTCTGCTCTGTGGTAGTCCTGGCTTTTTTTTCTTTGTTTTTGTTTCCCTTGTATATAAAGTTTATAGGGAAGTTGTCTACAAAACCACTCACCGCATCACAGCATTTGGGAAGCTCTCTAACACAGTATGTTATTTTTATCTTGCTAGTGAGTGCATCTTTTAATAATTCATAATACCTTTTCTACCTTTAACACGAGTATCATAGAAGCAGTGGCCTTACATTATGTTTGCACTTGAGATTCTAGGAATTTTTGAAAGTGATTTTTTTTTTTAAGGGAATTTTAAGGACATTCACTCCACTAATGGAAAGTGGAGGAGATTGGAAGAGGGCTTGGAAGGGCTAACACCTCTTTACTGTGGGAGAATTAAAAGAAAAAACAGAAGGATATCAGTGAAGGAAGCAGAGGAATTCAAGCACCTGTACGAAAGATAGGAAGGTGAGGATGCAGCACCCAGGCTGAAGTCATTGTAAACTCTGGCAAGGCAGGTTTCTTGAAATCAAAGATTGCGTTATGTCTGAATGTCACTTAATACAAAAAAGGTTGCGGTCCAGTGTCCTTTTGTTTAGTAAGTGTAGATGTAATAGCAACAAGTTTGAGAAATCCAGCTGTTAGAGCAGCAGCCTTTCAAGAAGCCAGGCTGGTGGGACCCTTCTTTGCCAGCTCAGCTGGCCCAAGGATCTGCAATGGCACCGCACTCTCTTCGATGGTCTTCCATTCTCTCCCACAGCAACACTTAAAGATGCATGGGCAGATGCTGTGCGGGGCAGCCTGATTGCTTGCCAGGCTGTAGGCTTCTGTGGATCTCCAGGCATGCCACCTTCTTGCCCAAGGGCAAAAAAAAGTGGGATCTCGTACCCTTTGGCTCTCCTGGAACATCTGAGCATAACCTGAAGCTCATTTCTGCTAAGCATAGCTTTGTTTTTATTCCCATGAATACTATATATAAAGGCAAACTAAGATAGCAAAAAAGATGGATATAGTAATGAAAAAAAGATGCTGATTGTCATTTATGGTTTTACAGAAATCTTACTTCTTGGCCGCAATGTTGATTTGCTGTCTTTGGAAGAAACTGCTTTTGTGGGAAAGGAATAATGCAGACATTCCATGCATCCTTGGTGACACTGTAATTGAGGGATAGTAGATGGAACTGAAAGAGGATAAGGTTTGGGTGATTTGGCTGCTTGCTTTTCTAGCTACAGAAGTATGTTACATATACAGGTCTTCAGCCATTGCTGTCATAGTCTTTAATGTAAATACATGACCAATATAAATTAGAATTTTACTTGATATGAAAAAAATTCTGGCGGAGAATAGACAAAAACCAAATAGAGAATTTTTTTTTTTTTTTTTTTTGCAATAGTTTTTCTTCCATATTATGGCCTAATTTATATTTCTTACCTGTGAATGTCTGTTTACCATTTTAAATCCATTTAATTTTTTCTTTAAATTATAAATATTTTGAGTTGAATCCAGAAAATGAATTGAGCAAAACTGCTTGGAATAAGTACTTGCCCTGTCCTTAAAATTCCCTTTAAAATATATATATTCTGCATTGATTCAGTTTGGCATCTTGGCAATCTGCTCAAGCTAGAACTTGAATATCATTACTTTAAGAAAAATATTAAAGATGTTGAAGGATAGACAGAGTGAGACTTGGAACATAGTCCACATTTTTTAATTGTGAGGATCATTTACACTGGAAACAGTTGAGTTGTGTTGATTTTCCCACCATTTGGTCCCTTTAAACCAAGACTAAGTATCTTCAGTAAGCTTTAGCACAACGAAATTGTGGATTTGATGTAAAGCTACTTGTTCAAATTCCCAAACTGCAGTTACATAAATCAGGGGAGATGATAAATAATAAACCTCCCTGCTGTGTATGCAAATTTTTTCCTGAATTTTTGCTTTTGTAGAGCTCTATTTTCTCAAATGAACTTCAGGGATACAGTGCAAATTCTCTGGTACTGAAACAATTAAGCATCACAGTTAAACCACAAGATGTGACAGCTGCAATCTCTCTGGCTTGCAAGAGAAAGCAGAGGGAATGGGAGTTTCCAGCCTATTAGTAAATTTGTTCTTCTTTAGCCAAACCACCTACAAATGTTTTTGCTTGTTCTTCATCTGTGTCATTAGGATCTCTTTTGGTCTTTTTGAATGGAAAATATGTTGGTTAGAACCTGGTATTTACACTGAGAGAGCTTTTCTGTAGACCAGCTGATAGAAGCAAGACTGAGAAAGGTGCTGCCTTGAGGTGAGTGAGGACAAGAAACAAGCCTCTTGCCTGCCTTTCTTACCTGCAAGGTGTGTTGTACAAACCACTGCTTACAGGTTCGTGTTCACTCAGATTTCAGAGGTGGTATCTCCAAAATAAGGCCACCTTTGCTGTTTCTGAGCCTCTACCGGTAAACTGGCCAGCATTGTGGATACCTGAGTATCATGTAGGTTTAAAACTTGACCTTTGTTAGTGTTCCCTAAGAATTCTCTTAAAGGCAGCTTAATGCAGAGCCACTTCTCTGGATATTGTTTTCTTGCTGGTTGCAAATGCGCAAGGTTCAGCTCTTCCCTGAGAAGTCAGTGGGTGGTAAGCCTGCACAGCATATTGAGAAACACCTTTTGATCACTGGCCCAGAAATAAAGATAGCTGGGTCCTATCGTATCCAGCTTGTGCCTGCACATGTCTGGTCAAAGCACAGTACTTCCAGCTTGCAGGCTTCACAGAGGGTATTATTTGTTTATTTGGACTTTTTTTCATAGTGCATAGTCCTCCAGCAGCTAGGTTAGTGTGCTCTATTGTCTATTTGTCTTTAATTCTGGGAATGTGACTCTGCTGGTTTTGTTAATGCTAAGAGAAGCTGATGCTAAAAATAGTAATGAATAATCACGAGTACAAAACAAAGAGAAAATCTGGGAACTGTGAGTATGTGTCTTGAGGTCTGGTTGGTGTTCAGCTCTTGTTTTTGGCTGTGTTATTTGTAATCAAATGAAATGTTGATAGATGTGTTCACAGTTAATCTGACTTTATCTGAAAGGCTAAAGAGCTTTGTGAGCAAACCACCTGACTTCTTTTTTATTGGATCATAAAGCTGTTTTCCCTGGTACTTCATGGAAATTAAGCAATGTTAAATGTTTAAGAGAGGCTTAGCCTGCAGAATTTTACATTTTCAAACAACAGAAAAATCTACACTTCTCAGCTTCCTTGGCTGCCTGCATCTGCAGTTCTTGCTGTGCTAGTCTGAGGCATTTAGTCATTTAAATCTGCAGAACATAAGAGAAGTAGAATGTTTTAAAAAAAAAAAAAAGTTCTGGCAGATCTCTTTCATGGTCCACCATGGGAAATTGGGAACTCCATTAATATCACTTTTCTAACTATTTGTATCCATCTGCTTTGTTCAATACTGGGCTTTAGTCACTGAGGAGAAAGTACAAGAAAAAGCAAGAAGAGAAGCTCTTAGTAAAATCCTCAGAACACAAGTATTGTAGGTAGGTCTCTCTGAAAATAATGACTCCAATTTATTCCCATGGAAACTACAAGAACAGATACAAAGAGCACAATAACACTATTTGACAGAGAAAATTCTCAGCTACAAAGCACTGTTTTTCAACATAGTCGCACCACTAGCTGTGTATTTCACCAGTGATGAACAAGAGCCTGCATGCCACACATGTGAAAGTCTGAACCAGTGCAGGTGGCCTACTGTTGCTGTCACCACTGCTGAAATGCACCAACGCTGCTTCACTGTGCTCATGTCCACTGTAGGGTCTCCATAAACATTCAGCAAGCATTGATGAATGTCAGTGGATTCAATTTTTTCCACATGGAGGAATCCAGTTACCTTTGTTTCATCTGTGTCTGGTGAAAAGCCTAACAAGTGAATATATGAGGGCTATGGGGCTGCAGAAAAGCAGAAGGATCTGTAGGGGTTTTGTGCTGAAGAGTAATCAAATGCATTACTTTGAACTAACAAAGGAGATAAATATTTTGTAGAATCTTTCTTTACACCTCTGGTTACAGCACAAAACATGTGTTCCTCTGAGAACAGAGGATATCTTGCTGCAGGATGAGTGCAGTGCTGAGATAGGATTGTAAAGCCAACAGCCCTGAGCCTAGGCTTTAGTCATTAACGTCACCAGTTGCACAAAGATTAAGCCTTACGTCAGGAAAACCCACCTAGCAATGAACATCCAGGTGTGACTCTGGAAGCCTCCTGCCTGTGAAGGAGAGGCAATGGGCTGTGGCACAGGGAGTGGTATCTCACAATTTGCAGTCACATGCCTACCTTTTCTTATAAGGCTAGCTTCTTTTTCTTCTCAACTTCTTTGAGAAAATTCTGAAATAGTCTGAAATCCAACCTACTGGTTTGAGCCGATGGAAATGGTGAAGCTGGATGATTTATATTGAGCAGAGATTTCTATGTCATGAGTCTGATATATCTATTACATTTTTAACCTTAAAATTCCAGCTGCTGAGGGAAGTGGCAAACAATGAAGTCACAGAAGACACAGGCAGTTTACGGTGTCTTTATTTTAAACTTAATCTTATTATTTGTTTAATGTCATTCAACATTGCTGAGGTTCAGCTTGGTTTGGCATCTTAACTGTAGCAGAATATAATCCCTAGTTACTTAATGAAGATCCTCTTTCCCTATTAATACTGCTACTACATCACAAGTTTTATGGACTTATACTTGTCTTTCAGCACATCCCTTTGTAAATAGGCAACGTCTTTTTGTTGGTTTGCAACCAGATTGGCTTGTAATCTCACGCATTGCAAGCTCTTTGTTACCAGAGGCAAAGCTGAGGTTTCTCTAATGTGTACAATCACCTGTTGAGCAACAGGGAACATCTCCTCTGTCATGCTTTGCATGCCATCAGGTTTGGGGCACAGTTATTTGTTTCCCTACTGTGAGATGGACATAAATTTAACTTTTTGTGTATTTACTATGTTTAAATATCCCATGGCATTTATTTCCTGAACTGTGAAATTCGAAAGTCAATACCCAATCTTTCTTCATGTCTGTGACAACTGTTGATATTTGCAAAGCATTATGCATCATCATAGCTGTGACCTCTGAGTTAGGTGAGTGTGGTTCAAAACACGAATGTGGCTGTAGCACAAATGCCCCTGAAGGTTATTGTTGCTTTAGGACAGATCTCTGGACTAATTAAAATGTGCTCTGCTTTGGTTGTACAATTACACTATTTCAGTGCTAGAGCTGGTTTGGCAGTATGTCATCAAACTTAATACTGACTCTGTTGGTCACACAAATGTATCTCAGACCTCTGTAAAGGTCATTGATAGGCAGCAAGCTCAGACTGTGGTTTAGCTTGTGGTACATCATAAAAGGAAATGTGGTGGTTTTTTTCCCCCACTTTTCTTGAAGGACTGTCCCTTACTATTCATAGTGCTTTACTACTCTTGTCTTCTAGCTTTACCTTTTGCCATAAGTGTGGGTTTGGCACGGGGCATCAACCACCTCTGTAGGAAGCCTCTCTCAGTGTCTTACCACCCATACCATAAATAAATTATTCCTAATGTTCACTCTGAACCTCCTTTGGTGCTGTGCTGTTTCCTAGTGTCCTGTCATTTGTGGGCTTCTGAGCTGCTTTTAGCACCCGCTGAGTAATGTGGATGCCAGTAGGAATATTGGAAGTACCAGCTGAAAACTTGTCCTCTTTTTCTCTTCAGCTCAATATTTGTTAAATTTTCAGGAATTGATTTAACTTTGTTCCATCGCCTAGCATTTGAATGAATACTGAATTTAGAAATATTTATTTTGCTTTTTTTTATAGTGGGAATAAAGGATTTACAGAGAAGCTGTATTTTTCTGAACAGAGAAAACTAACCTCAGCAGCATCAAGACCGTGTCAGTCTATTTCTCCAGAAATGTCAGTTTGTAACAATGTCATTATCTCTACACATATCTCTCTGAGTTCTTTGAGGATATTAATCACATACATAAGTACTTTTTAGTTCTTCTTGGCAGTTCCTTGGTATTTTTTTAAACAGCTACTTTTAGATGTATTGATTTAAACATCTGCATCAAATAAAAGGAAAGGAAGTCTTGTTGAGAAGAAGGACTTTTGATGTGAATTAATGATCAAAGAATGGTGGAATTATAGTTTGCTAAGATACCTGGAATAGGTAAGCACTGTCCTCCAATTGCTCTTAAGAGTTGATGTAAGAGATGCTTAAGGAAGTGATCAAAATTGGAAATTATTTAACACATTTCTTATTGAACATGTTATATTATGATTCTGGTGTAGCTTCATATTTAATTACATTTCTCACATGGTACTTTGTTTATTGTCTTTATCTGCTATATTTCCCTTTTCTGAATTTCTAATTTGTAAATCATAGAATCATAGAATCACCAAGGTTGGAAAAGACCCAAAAGATCATCCAGTCCAACCGTTCACCTATCACCAATAGTTCCCACTAAACCATGTCCCTCAACACAACATCCAGCCTTTAACTTCCATATACGGTGACCTTCGCGTTTCTTTGCCTCTAAATGATACGTATACATATATATTTTTCCTGAGCTTCAATGTGGCTTGGTGTTATTAGGATGCAGAATTACTTTCACACACTTTTCTGCATCAGGGAGCAATACATCTCTGATATGGACTACAAAAAAAAAAAAAAAAAAAAAAAAAAAAAAAGGCAGTTGTTTTCTCTGTTGTGTGACTGTTAGGTGAAACATACACATAAGATTGTTTCGTTTGTAGTCTTCGTCATCAAGACAATTGGCATCTGGTGATAAACATCCAAAGTTTATCTGCTGATTTCTATTGAAATTTTTGATGGTTTCTCTCTGTATGAAGGGGAAGTCTGTAGGCTAAATGAGGTACACCATCAGGTCCCTGCCAGGTGGCTGCCTCTGCTACAAAGGTGTCTCTGTTAACTGAGTTGCTCAGATTATCAGCTCATAATCTTTTCATGTGAAAATGAGCTCAAGTAGCTCTGGATCCCAGCAATTTCTATTCAAATGACACTGCCCACAGATGTTTGCATGGAATTGTTGTGGTTAGAAGAGGATGTACAGTCAAGCCTTACTGAGAGTTAGTCATGAACTAAACCTTCTGGGTTTGCATCTCACAAACCTTTCCTCTTGTTTGAGCAGCAATACAATTTCCCGTCCAAGAAATCTTTCCTTTAGAAGATTTATCATTAAAAAATGCATGAATCACAAAGAGTTTTGACAAATCAGCCTTCCCAAGGAATTAAAATATGTTAAATACCTCCAGCTCTCACCTTTCCTGACTAATTGGGGTTTTAGGCAGCACTTCAGAAAAGGCAGCTTAGTTGATCTGCTCCAATTTCTCTTTAAATGCTTAAATGACAAAGACCCAAATATATGACCAATGAGACACTGGAGTATTGTGTTGTTCCACTGAGTTGCACTGAGGTTCTTAAGTCATCCAGTTTTTCTTCCAAGTTCCTCATTATTCTTACATGAAATATTAATGGATAAAACTCAATGTTTACTGTGCCTTCTGCAAAATGGAAAAAAATGTACAAGGAAATTTGAATCAATTGTAATAGAAATAGAATTAATTGAAAGTTCTTAAAGGTGAACTGTGGTGGAGTCCCTGGTCCGTGGGATCCTGGTTCTCATATGCAGTGTTTTCTGTATTGGGCAAGACTCAAATTGCACCAGCAAGCCTGACTGAGTTCCCAGGAAAGCCAGGAGATATTTCCTGAGTTTTTCTAGATTCTGTTTTAGTACTCAAAGGCTATGAAGTGGTTCCCTGCTTTTCAGAGGCTTCTTCTGTCCTGGCCTATTTATCTAACAGTGAACAGAGGAGGCTGACCACCACATGTTTAGCCACCATCCTAAGTTGGCCGTGTTTGTCCATGCCTTTGGCTGTGAGCAGCAGTATCAGACTGAGCAGGTACTTCTTAAAAGGCGAGAGTTATGTGACTTGGCACCACATGAACACTATGGCAGCTGCAGTGAATGACACACTAGATAAAATCTCTCTGCTGTCAGGTAGGAAAGTATTATTTACAGTAATGACCAAAAGCGTCCCCCATTTTGTTTCTCAGACATTTTTTGCACGTTGCTTTGTCTGTATCACTTTGTATATGGCAAATAAGAGTTTTTCCAGTGAGTTTACATACCCCACGTACAACCCTGGCCATTGTGTTCTTATATTTTATTATGTGTTTTAACAGCAGCTGAGGTGATGCAGTGCTCCACAAGGCAGTACTTACCTCCAAGATCTACATAATGGGAGAGAATAAAAGAATTTTAAAAAACAAAGTTAAGTGCAAAAGCCTAAACATCAAAAGGCATCTCTCACAAGAGTAAAGCCGAATGAATCCTCCGTACAACCATTTCTGGTTGTGGGAATGATAGGTGTAGCTTAAGTAGTGGCTACTGTAGCCTTTGCTTGTATACCTAGTGCAGGGGGAGTTATTCCATGGCTAAGTATATTTGTCAGGTGTTGCTCAAATGGTTTCTGACTTTCTTTATCACCAGAAGATATTCAGTTATGTGGCTATCTGTGTTTTCTATAAATTGAAATGTTCATGTTGCATATTTGAGGGGGGAAAAGAGAGTACTGTGCAGGTTAGCTAGTGGTAGGCCCCAGAGCAATATAAAGGGCAAGAGTTATTAGCATATACAGACAGATGGAAGTCAAATGCAGGTAGATTATGCTTAACCACAACTTTTTTTTTTTTGGGGGGGGGGGGGGGGGGGGAAGGGGTACAAACAACATTTATTTTTTAAGCCTGCTGAATTCTTTATCCAGGTTCTCATGAAACTTTGAATATATCCTCAAAAAGGAAATACTGTTTCATTCCGCGGGAAAAGTAGTAGTGTGAGAACTGAGATATGATGAAAGACTACCTGATGGATGTATGTCAGTAAGTCAGTATGTAATGTCAGTTCGGTGTGTACTACCAAAAATTCCTGAGGACTGTAATCCTGTAAATCAGTCTAAACGTGATAATAAAAAGGAGTGGGCATCAAGAATATTAGCAGTAAACTGTTATCTGTGTTAGGTGGAGATGTAAGCCTAGATAGAACAGTTTATCTCGACAATAATTATCTGTGCTGTCCTTTAACACTGGAAGAGGCATCTTCCAACCACTAGAAACTCCAGTGGTGCACTAATGTCACATTTAAACTTTATGAATATCTAACCAAGGCCACATGGCAGAATTAATGCTGTGGCAGAAGTGACCTTAGAATTCAGGTCTTTCTGAAGCAGAAGAGAAATAAAGAAAGAAAAAGTGGAGCTATATCCTACAAACATTTCTAGCAATCCTTGCAATCCAAAGTTCACAAAAAAAGATGCATTTCCTTATTTGTGAATAGTTTTACTGTATCACTGGGATCTATGGCATAGACAAAGCATCACCATGGTATGCTCTGAACATCCAGAACTGCGGTTTTCCTTTCCTCTGGCAAGTTGTAAACTCTTTGGGGCCAATGAGGTTTTCAGGTCTATCCTGTTCACTAGAGTGGGTGAACAACAGCATTATGTGGCAGGAAATTACAGCACAGATGGATTGGCTGGTGGCCTTGAGTGAGGATCAGCTTATACATTAACAACTCAGACTTCTGCAAGAGCACTACAGCCCTCATGTTCCTTTCCTGCCTCTATGCGTGTATGACCTTGCAAGTAATAGCGAAGCTGCCAAATATGCAATTTATGGGGCCTAATGGAATTATTGTGCCATTCCCCAGCCCTGCCAGCTCTTCCTCATTGCTGAGGTATGAACCCCAGATTACTCCCAGAAGATGGTCCAATTGTGGGTGCTTACTGTCCTGTCCCGGTGCAGGAGGCGGGTGTCTGTGGAGGGGACAGATGCAATGATGGTTATGCCATGGATGTGTTCTGAGGCTTGTTAGGGATTCTACCATTTCCCTACCTCTTGTTTAAGCCCAAGCATTACTTCAAATGGTGACAATGCAGGCTGGGATGCCCAAGAGCAGCTGGACCAGGTGACCAAGAAGGCATCCCATTGTCAGGGGGAACTGCTCCATGGGTAGGCACTACTTGAACCTGTCACCTCACTGAGAGGTGCCAAATTCTGAACGTTTTTCAGCTTTCTCAACTTGGCCATCTTCTGTTCACGGGCATGCAGACTATTACTAAACCACTTATTTTAAAAAAACACTTTCAGGTTCTTAGATACGGTTGTTTAAAATGAGTATTTCCCTAGATTCTCTTTCAATGAACAATTTTAAACTCGGGACCATGTAAAATCTAGAAAGTTTAAGATAGAAACTACAAAATAGGGAAGTACTGGTGTATCGCCTGTGGTGTGACATCTATTCCAGGTAACAGTAACTTGTATATCAGGAGTTTCTCTTCACCAGTTGTGTCTCTCTTAATCCTATATCTTCAGCATGCTGTAACATAAGAATTCCTTTTAATGTGAAATATGCTCTGCACACATCAGTTGTTATGTTGCTATTGCAAATAGTTAGCCTTATGTATTTTCTTTACAGAATACATCAAAGAAACTGGAAACTGTTCTATATGCCTCTAATTTTCTACTGTGTCAGAGTACTTAATTTTTCCAGGTAAGTGCATGAGATGTATCATAGACATGAAAGGGCTGGTACAGCTGGTAACAGCACTTATATTAACTGCTTCTATGAGTTGACGGTTCTCCATGTTCCCATTTTCCACATTTTCCAGCATTCCTCTGAATGCTTGTACTTCCTCTCACTGTTTGCTAGTTCAAAAGAAATACCCACGTGTTTCCAAAGATACCTCATGGCTTTCCTCTAGAAAGGGATGCTGAGCTGCCCTTAGTTCTTTGCATACTTGTTGCAGGGTGCACTGGAACCTTTGTAGGACCAGGGAGATTCACTTTTCTTGCAGCACTTCTGGGGCTGCAGCCTGGTATGGCAAGCACACAGCTCCTCCGTTCCTCTATTCTGAGTTGCTCCAAAACGTCCTTTTGAAAATGACTCTATTTTAATGTCTATATTTCTCTCTCTTTTACTCACTAATATTTTTCAAACGAAAAAGCTCTGTGGATGTTTTTAAACTCATATAATATTGACATGAAATGCTAATATTGTAGATGGTATGTGAAAAATCTTGATGTGTAACTTCAAGGTTTTTGGAGAAGACTGATAAAGTCATATTTCTCGTAACTGTAACAGCCTATGAGGCACTTGGAGAGCCAGCTGTTAAATGGATAGCAGGCCAATCAGATCATGGCATGGGGATCAAGGACAGCACGTAACATATTTGTAAATGGGCTTTACATAATTTATTGAAATTAGCATAAAGTTACGGCTTTACAACACTGTAAGTCTTGAGTTACGCATCGTCTGTAACAGAGAAGTCTGTTTAAATCTTAATAAATGCAAAATGACACTTGATACCTCCGGCTTAAAGAAAAAGTCCTTCCAGGGCAGTAAAGAAGCAATTATTGTCTTCTTGCTGCACTATTTCATACATGTTACAAAGAAGCACTTATTTTTGGAGAAATGGAAGTCTTAGTTTTGTGTTATTGTCATTATATTGATACTGCAACATTTTTAATGAAAGTATATGAACCAAGTAATGATTATGAAGACTGTGCATCTAAAGAATGATATTTATCAATACTGAAATCAACAGCTTAATTAGGTCATATGATGCCAGAAAATTTAAGCTCATCAATAAGCATAGCATTGGGGTTATGTTTGGTTTTTGAGGAACCTTTATAGAGCAAACCAATTATATACTAAGGTTTACCAATTTATCTGTTTCAGAGATATAAAATTATATTTTCCTGTATAGTGGAATTGTTCACAATCATTTTACGAGTAATAGCTAATATCAATTAGAACTGCAGTACTACTACTTTTGGTTTGAGTGTCAAGCCAAAGTTTGCATTAGGAAAGAAAGTTGAAGATGGAGTTGGCTAAACAACACAACAGAGAACATTTTGCTTTGATTTCATTTTTAACTTCCTTGGTTACATTTCCCTGCCTCACTGCTGAAAGCCTCCTTCTGCCAATACTGAGCCCAAAGTTCAGAGATTTAGTCAATAAATCTCTGCTTTGTGTGTCCCCACATTGATGGAAGACTTCCTTTGGAAAACACAAACATTGCTCACGTTAACCCTTTAATGCCCTTTTAAAAAGTTGAAGTAATATTTGTGTAAATGGATGAACAAGCCAATATGATGTCTTACATGCATGTAGATAAGTGTATGCAAGTTCTTCTAAATCAGTAGGAACTGTGATCTTTAGTAGATTTTTATTTTTAAATGTTGTCAAGATGCCGTGCCATAAACAGTGGAGGTGGCTTTATTCTAGTGGCTCCTCTTACTAAATACATCTTAAATACGTATGCACCTGAAGTCTACATAAAGTCCATGAGAATAGAATTATGTTTAAAACAAACAGAACAAAAAATTACATTTCTCTGTATGTAATTTTTTGTGAAGGCTGAAGACTGACATCCAGTTTAAGCTGCAAGGAAGTGGGTTTGATTCCTGTGCCATGCAGAGTGCCGTGCTTACTGGAATAAAACCCTCCAAAAACACCCACACTTTTCATAGGCGATAGCTGGATTTGATCAAAATAGTTTATGTGGAATGGATTGCTGTGACAGAAAGAGGATTTTTTTCTGGTGTGTGGCACAGAGAAATCTAATTGTACGATCTTGCAGCTATGCATCAAAATCCATTTGTTGAATACGACAAGAAAACTGCTACTGTACTCACCCCAAGAAGGTCCTTCCTTGCACGGGGTTCTTTGAACAATTTGACCTGAGATCCTTTACTCATTATTCTGACAGAAGTGTTAGTTGATAATCACAAACTGCTAATGCTCAGAAACTGTATCTTAAGGAAAGTTACTCCCTCAGAGATGCACTAAATGACAGAGAGTTTAATTTTACTGTTAATTTTGCAGATTTCATTTAAAGATATGTACAAAATTAGCATGTTATAGGATAATTAATTGTATGGGAAATAAGGTTAAAGAGAAGAAATTTATTCTCTCACCTTATGGCAACGGATCACCTCTGGAGATCTGAGTTTAGACAGAATTATCTAAAAGCCATCTCCGGGATGAAAACTTTGAAAGGAGATACTGCCAAGGATTTTGCAATAAGTAACAAACGTCAATTTCGGTTTCTAAACTAGAATTTGAGGTATTTAATGCTTCATTTGAAATGTGCAATTCTATGTGGAATTAGTACTCATTCACTCTTTGAAAGAGTAGTATGTCTGTGGGAGATTGTTTTAGTAAAGTCATCATCAAATCAGCCTTTTGATTTGGCGTGTCATTTAGGTAGAAGACAAATAAGTGTGGCAACGGTAAATGTCAAGCGTGGTGTGTGGAGGCCAGCAAACTGGCCAGCTCACGGGCAGCAGAAGTGTACAGGTTGGGAACGTGAGAGGAGTCCTCCCTGCAGTGTGAACACGCTTAGCTGGCTGCCTGGTAATTATACTTGCTTATTCTGCTACCAGCAACACCGTGTCCAGTGTCAGCCAAGGGTTAACAAATTGTGTAGGAGGAAAACAATGGATTTAAAAAAAAAGTCTTTGAACTGTCTCTGAATAATAAAGAAGCTAACAATACCTACTTTCCCGAAGCACTTTGAGATCTGTAAATTAAGGTTTACATAAGAGTGTAAATATTATTATTTATTTAAGAGCTCTCATATTTCTCTTCACTTCTTCTCTTCTTCCTCCTCCCCATTACTTGTTAGTGGGAAGATGCTATTTGCATTCATTAATATGTGTCCAAAATGGGAGGCAGTAGGCGGATGTGGAATATAAGATTAACTGAGAGAGAGAACCAGAGGAGGAAGGCAAAGGGGCTATGCAGTGGGAATTAGACTATAAAATAGGTAAGGAGGGGTTAGCAAGAGGGGAATCATATTGGATTTCTTTTGTGATTAAAAATTTCTTACCCTGGAGAATTCAGCAGATCTTCATTTTGGACTTGTTTTTTTTCCTCAAATCTTTTAGTTAAACATTCAAGACAAATGATACAAGTTGAGAGCAGTTGTGATAAAAATATATTGTAACAGTGTCTGGGTTTTCATCTTCAATGTGACACAATTCATATTTTATGAGTTCTGATTGAAATCACGTTCAGGCTTGCACTGGTGCTATTTTGCACGTTGCATTGTGGGTACATTTTTGTTTGCTCTTTTGCTTCCCCTGTAGTGGGTAGGACATATTTAGGGTCTCCAAGAAGAAAGAAAGTAATTGTCATTTGTGTGTCCTTGATGGAGAAACCTGCTATCATGTAGGATGCAAACCACTAACCCCGCTAACTTTTGCCCCAGTGAGGCGTTTGTACTGATGAAAACATTTGAAGCATGGTTGTAATGAGAATAAACTGGTTCTATAGTGGAGGGGCTGCTCAATTATTAGAAAACCAAGTCCCTCTTTCCTTTCAAAAACATCTGTCTAAAGCTGTTGGCCGTACTACTCCTTCGTAAGAACTGTTCCTGTGTTGAAATATTTCTTTCCCCTTTAATTTATGAAAGCCCTTCCTGTAGTTTTTGTGACTCCTTCACATTTTGTTTCTCTCACCCATTCCTGGCACTGACTCTGTTGAATGTGATTTCTTTATGACTCTACTTGCTACTCAGCTCCAGAAATATGCTAACTACAGTATCTCCATTAATTATTTTACCTATCATTGATGTGAGAGACAACAAACTATACAGTATTGTAATTCATAACCTTGCGATAGGTTTCAAACTCTTTATATGTTGAATCAAGAGCTTTCTTATTGCTGTCATAGTTGTCAGGAGTTCTTTATTATCTCTGACTATTGTAGAAGCACTGGGCAAAAATTCTCAGGAATGCATCTACACCCACCAGATGACTTCCTGGTAGACACCAAAGTCTCAAAGACAAATTTACACTTCCTAATGGGATATAAGTGTGTTAATCAACTGCAAAGTTTTAGCATTTATGAACGTTCTATAACAAAAAGAATGGGGCATCCTGTATAACACCAGGGACAGAGTCTGCTGCAAATATTGATCCCTAGTAAATACCCAGCTGTACATCAGTGTGGAATTTCATAATCACAGTGCATATCTGACTGTACTTTTTCATTAACAAATTGCATTGTTCAGATGTTTACATGTCAAATACATTTCAGACAATAGAGAAAACCAGGGCTTGAACTCTTTTCAGTAACTGCACGATGCAAGAATGTTCTCCTCAGCTGACTAGGGCTAAGTCCTTAGCTAAATAACTGTTGTAGTTGTAATTCATCTTTAAGTCTGCACTGATCTCTTTTTAATGCTTTGTGTCTTTACGGACCTGCAAGAGGAAAGACTAATTTAAACTAATGCAGTTCCCAAATACAGATGGCTACATTTGTTCAAGGTTTCAAAACAAGTTAAAATGTACAATGTTGTTTCCAAATGCTGGAAGTAATACCACTCTAGAGTAAAGAGCCATACAGTTGTTTCCTTGTGTCTCAACGTGTCAAAGATCTGGTGTTTAGCTCTACATTCTTTGGATTTATGGAACATTGAATATTAAAGTGTCAGATGAACATTTTCTCTCTTGATACTAGCTAAGTCTTGATCATGCCTGCTGTCTTCTTAAGCTGTGTCTACTAAAAGAGTAGACTCGATCATGTGAATTTTGATGTTCTTGAAAACACATCTTCAGCTACTCTGATACCTTGATACCTTTGCAGGATGGGATGACCATTTATGTTACTTGCCTTTAATTATTTAAATTTTGTTATGACTTAGGTACAGTGGTTTTCTATACTAAGGCCTGGGTTTTAAAGATGTACAGGGTCAACCCCTTGCCAGCAAATTTCCCATTTGTTTGGGAAAACTGTAAGAGAACTTGCAGAGATGATACCTGTTTTGCAGACACATTTCCCTCCTGTGTGATGGCTTCCTGCAAAACAGAACAGCACCTGGACAGAGTTCAGCTCATGCTGAATTTGCACGTGCCAGGAATTTTTTCTTGTGCTCTGTTTGAGATGTTACCTGTGGTTGCACCTCCTATAACCCATACTATCTCTGGTGAGTTTTAGGCTGGTGTAGGTTGATTCCAAGAAACTGCAGAGTAATTTAGCGCCTTTGCAATAGGAAGTAATAACTCTTGACATTTACTTGAATGTTTTGTTCTAGAAAACATTCTCTATCCAGGAGTGTTTTTTGGTATAAGGTCTGTGGCCTCTAGAGGGGGAAAAAATAATTAAATTGGTCTTCGGTAGCATCATCTCTTGAATCTGTTTCTGAAGAATGAAAATTTAGTGCATTGGGCTACAGCTCTCACTGCTTGGTATCTTGTGAAGTGTTTAATCCTCTTCTCCTTTGATCCTGAATGAGGCAAAGGCTCCTGTCAACGAACACCCTCCTTCATGCCTTGAGACTCCTTATGGAGGCTCTGAAAGCAGAAAACTAGCCCCAGGCTGCCAGAGGCAGACCCTGCGTTGCCTGCCTCTCCATAAGTGACTAGGTTTTTCTTTCAAAATTTTTTTGGAAACATGATGAGTCTGATCCCAGCCTAAAACATTAACGTGGTCAGTGCATAATATTGTGCTTAGCAAATGAACAGCCTCGGAATAAAAATCCTGTCTTAAGACGTCATCACACGTGAATGAGTCCCAGCCTGGCACTGTAAAGGTGAGCATCTCGTCACTTCTCACCGTCAGAGCTGGGTTTCACAAACAGTGACTCAGAGGAGAATAAACCACAGCTTACAGAATTAGAAGGATTCCCAGTCAAAAGTTTCAGCTACTTCTGAGGTGAAGGTCATCAATCACAAACAACTATTTTTATAGGCAGCGTTAAAGGACAGTTTTGTTAAAAGAACGGAGCCTCTGAAAATGGACCTTGAGGCCATTTCCTAGCACTTCTTCCCCACTTCAGGCTATTTTCAAGTCCCCGTGGGTTCCAACATCACCTGTAATCAGGGTAAAGGCAGCGGTTAGCTTTACACCAGCAGGTGCTCTGCGATTCTGCAGATGGGGCTGTGGAGGCTTTGCAGCCACCACTTACACATACTAAACATTTCTGAGACCGATGTAGATGAGGAGCAGGTTCTGGCCCCCAGCCCCAAAGGCTGGGTGTCTATTAGGTTGAAAGGTGCAAAAAGCAAGAGTTTTATTTTTCTCGCTGAGTTACTGAGTCACTGAGCTGCAAGGAGATAGCACTGCATATGTACAGACGAAGCAGACCTGCTGATTCAGTTGCTGCTTTACAGCTTACTTTCTCAGTACAGATTGCCTGCTGAAAAAGTAAAAATTCAAAGAGAATAAAGCTATGGTGCCTGAGACAGCCCCTCAAGTTCCCCATTAAAATCATCAGTAAAATATTGATTTGTGCCTTCTTGGTAATAGCTTACTGTATTTATTGGGTAACATATCTCTTTATTGTAATCTTCCTTGATAGTGCTCCGAACGCAGTTATCAAAGGTGTCCTCACATCTTTAACTCATTTATAATGAGAACCATAGCCAAAATGCTAATGAACTCTCCTTAATCGTAAACACGGAGCGCTGATAAGAAGGAAATTTCATCCTCTGTTCTCAAAGAAGTTCTTACGTGTTTCCTACTTACACCGTGTTTTATCTGATTCCTCTTCACTTCTGTTCTTAGTCAGATTAATAGGCACCCGAGCAGGCAAATAACAGTACTGCCACTTCTCTGCATCCTTTTGACAGACTTCTGAGATTGCAAAATATTGTTTGAAAATTACTATTGGAAAAAAGATTACTGAGTGATCAGGCAGACTGCAATTTCTCCGGCTGGAACAAACCGTCCCATAGCACTCACATGAACACATTAGTAACTCTTACTTAAGTGCTGATGGGACGTTTTTTAGAATGTGATAAGTGTGAAATAGCCTGTAGTTTTATCACTCTTGGTTGCTGCCCACTCCTTTTGAAAAAGGGTTGATCGTGATTACTGAGGTAGGCACTGCCTTCGGACTGTAAAAATGTTACTGCGTAATGATGAAAGCAAACTTTGCTCAACACCTGTCTATATATATTGCAGGTTGCAGTGGCTGCCCAGTTGGTCCGTTCGCTCTGTTGCCTGGGGAGAAAGAAGTGGTAAGTAAAACCAACTAAGAACAAGGAGTGCTGTGGTTTTTATTTCGTTTTCTTTCTTTCTTCTTCTTCTTTCCCCCCTCCCCCCAAAATTTTAAACTTAATTAGCTTATAAATCAACAGCTCTGCTTTCACAGCTCAAGAAAAAAGCAGCAGAGAGCTAATGTAGGGAGCAGGAGGGGCGTGTGAAATGTCACCCGGTTGGTAGCATTTTCAGCTTGTGTGCTTCACTGCATTTATATTTTAAGGAAGCAATAACAAACTGTAATTCTAAAAGCAAAGTTTGCTACTTTTTGTTTGCAAGTAACTAGTTGCTATTTTAATTAAATATCACAGGAAAAGACCCAGTGTATTTGCAGCTGTCACTAGCAAAACCAACAAAAACACAAGTGATAACTGCCTATAAGATAAGATGTTATTGTTTGCAGTATTATTTGGATTGAAAAGTGGTGAGATTTTAAGTCACGGTGGTAATGGATACTGGAAAATGCCCGGGATATGATTAATGAAACATTGGAATGGAATACTGTCGGTCCATGTGCTGGCGCAGATAGCCGCAGTTTGTGCAGCACTACGGCAGGGCCAGGCTATTCTCCACGGAAACATTTTCTTATGCTAATTCAGTTTGATACACTGGGGTAGAAGGAATACATTAGTCTAATGCAGTTAGCTCAACTAATGTGACAGTAGACAGAAATCAGCTGGTTTCTCAGTAACTTTTATTAGCAGCTCTTCCATTAGATCAGTAAGTCTTTTTAATGTCATTATTCTTTCCTCTCCAATCTTTGCTGTGTGTTTTTGTCTTTGGGATGGGGTAATTTGTTGGGTTTCCTTATTGCTGGGGACATTTTTTTGTTGTTGTTGTTGCTTTATTCTGGAAAAAGGAATTGTTTGATTTAAATAAATACCTCCTGGGCTTTACAAGCAGGTCACTGAAGTTTCTCCATTCTGGCTCTTAAGTGGCATTGTTTGGTGCTTTGCCGGTTGTGAATGCTAAAACTAATGTTTGGGATTTATTTTCTCTCTGCAGTAGCTTAGACATCAGTTTTCTTCTTAGTTTTATCTATTTTTTAGCTTTGCCATGTGTTAGATGTGAGAAAAAAAGAGTCAGAGATGCATAGGAATAGAGCAGTGAGTACGATGCTGACGTTTTTTCCAGCTTTCACACATCCTTGTTTTTCTCATTTGCTGCTACATTAGTTGAAAACTCACACAGTGGCTGAGCCTGCTGTCTTATTCAGAAAAAAAGCCCCAAGGAGGTGCCAGGGCAGAGATGAGGTTTGCTCTGAGGCTGGATGCTATCTGGCATTTATTTACCCAATTTTCTCTTCTGCTGCACTTGGGGCTTTGTGGCTGCAATGGGCACTAGGGTACAACTGCCAAGTAATGTGAAGAAACTAAATTAATTTGTGCTGGCTAAGGTCTTTCCCTCCCCCTCTCAATATGATTTGCTTCTCTGTCTGAGATGATACATTTTGAGGAAAAGCTGTATTTCTTCCAACTGTACATAGGAAGGATTGCTGTTTAGCTGTGTATTTACTGCTATGAAATATGTGTTGCATATAATCTTTACTAAATTGTACAGTTGGATCTCAGATTAGCTGGTAAATGCCTAAAAAAACTGCAGCATGGTCTGGATGGCAAAAAGTGGTATGTGCTTGTGGGAATGCTGGGAGAGAAGTGTGGAGAGTCTCGCTGAAGCCAAAGCTTGATTTGGAGCTGCTTAAGCAATCTGGGGATTTTTTATTTCCCCAGAAAAACCTGATTTTGTTGGGTCTGTTCCCGTAGGTGAGATGTGTTCCAGGCTCACAGCTCTGTAGTTCTCACAACCTGCCCTTTGAGTGGATGGTCACGGGTGGAGAGGTACAAACAATACCGTCCAGGCATGTGCAAATGGAACTTCATATTTTCTGTGTTAAGCCCAACAAAATAAACAGATTTGTCGCTGTTGCTGCTTTAAGACAGAATAGCACTGACACAGAGCCGTACAGCAGCAGCACTGTTACAGCTGTGCAGTGGCTGGGGACGGCAGTGTGGGCGCTGCGTGACGCCAAGCGTCGCTCTTGTCCTTCCCTGGACTTCAACTCTGACATGCAGCAGTAAGGGAGAGAACATGGCTCTGACTTCATACCTCTCACGTTTTCTTGCAGCATTTATTCCCTCCATTTATGCTGATCTCCCCCTGAGGAGCAGGAGGTTTCAGTTTCCTTTGCAGCCAGAAAGGACGTCATATGCAGTTAGCATTTTCCGAAGGAGAGGAAAGACTATACCTGCTGTGCCGTGGTGTGAGAGGCTTTGCCGCACGGCTTGCTGGCACAGGCTGGGTTACAGCCTCATGGCGTTAGCTTTCAGCCCTTTGCAATATGCATAGTGCGCTGTGACCTGCCACTTTCGGGTGAAATCAGGCTCCTGTTTCAGCACAGCACTGAGCAGCGTAACCAGCCTGTGCCCAGGGCGTAGCTGAGCTCCTCCTGGCAGCCTGTGTGGGCACAGGCCTGTCCTCTACACATTCTCTAACATGTTCCTTCACAGTTGTCATCAGTGCTCAAGAGGAAACGACTATTATTGGTGTTTTCATAGTGTACAATGGTGCTGGGACTGACGTCAACTAATCCAAGGGACAGGGAGCGATGTGGGCAGCCTCGTCACTCTGTGCACCTCCACAACATCTGGATTGTCTTCCGTATGTTTTTCTCAAGATATTGACATTTGTATTGAGGTCAAGAAAGAGTTGTTTGAAGGGAAAATTGCATTCTTGTAGTGCAGCAATCAATTAACAGTAAATTGCTGTGGCCAGGACTCTGACAACTGCAGTATCAGGTGTAAGTTATCAGCTATAAGTTATCTTCTCTGCTGTTTTGTTTAACAATACCTGGGATCTGGAGAAAGCTGGAAGTCTGGGTGGCACTGCAGGGGTCTGTGTAGGTATGCTTCTGTCCATCCTGATAGCAGTTGTGTGGAACTGGGGTTCAAGGAACACCACTGCAAGCCCAGCCGCACAAGGCAAATGCTGTTAGGGTGTCCACTACTCAAGTCTACCTTAACAAATCTGAGGTTGACCAGGACTTATATGAATAATTATATAAACATAATTATAAAAAAAACTTGTACCACAGAAGTGCTCAATCCTCATTCTAGTGTATTTAATCATATAAAGCAAAAACAATAATAATACATGACGTACCTGTGGAATCCTGAGCACCTCAGGAACATGAGTAATGTTTATTAAGATGCCTTGCTGAATTCTTGAGCTGGAAGAGTTTATGTAGGAGAACCACAGGTTGCTTTTCTGCCAAAGTTTTCAAGCTCCAGTTTCTGTAACAAATGCATCAATTCAGTTTCCATACTCCAGTCATGCAGGCTGAATCTTTCATTTCCGTTATCAAAAGAGCTGTAAAAATACTGATGACCTCCTGGACTGGTGCTATTTAGTATATCCTGTATTTCTCCGTGGCAAGGAGTACGTTGGCAATACAACTTTGTACCTGATTTTCCAATGCATTTTCATGATTGCATTTCACTTAAGGAGCATTTGTGCTGAGCAGTTACACTTCTTCTTCATAGCTCTTTGAATGCTGAATGTGTATGACTAAAACTTGTTTGACAAGACTGAGGTGTTCTGGCACAGGTGGGGCTTGGAGGTTGTTCTGGCATGGATGAAAATACCAGAATTTGCTCCATGCAGATGAAAAACCTTGTTGAAACAAGCAAGAGCAATTTTCCTCCATTTATTCTGAGATCTTGGCGTGTCTTAGGAACTGCGCTGGATCTCATGCCACTGATAACAAATGTGCAAAAGTATATCTTTTGCTAATGATCTTTTGCTACCCTTCCTGCTAATGTGGAAGGGTAGAAATTCTTAACATGGGAAGTAGCAGAAAACAGTAACTTGCTACAGTGGTATATTGTTAGTGTTGTCTGTGCCTTTTCCTTCCCAGCTGTAGGAGTAGGGATGTGTGGCTGTTAACATGGGCAGGGACAAAACATCAGCTACCAAAATGATTGTGATTAAACAAATGATTAATTATACTCCCCAAGAGTGGCTGCTAACCATAGCCGAGCCTTGTTTATGGGTGTATGATATGGACACCTGCCCTTGAAGGTTGGGGGCAGGTGCTTTGTTTATGAGGAATGTTGCAGGCAAATGTGCTCACCTTTGTTTCAGCCATGTGGGTGCAAGATATGGCAACCAGCAGGCATGGTGGTGGAGATGGTGGAAGAAACAGGTCCTGTGGTGAGACTTTTCTGTGTAGGGTTCACTTCTCCCGTTCTTTCCACTGGATTTTGGGTCATATTGGCTGGGCCAACCAATGGCATTACAAGCCTGGGAGCATGAAAATATTATCATGTATCGCTAGGAGCCCTGTGATCACCTTGCCCCTCTCTGGCTCCCTGTGTTGCTGAAGTAAATGGTTTGAATCTTCCAAGTTTTGGTGCAAGAAACATCTGCCTCCTCAGATTTTGCCTGGCCTTGGACTGCTGCATGTTCTTG
Source organism: Tetrao urogallus (assembly GCF_951394365.1). Classification (NCBI taxonomy): domain Eukaryota; kingdom Metazoa; phylum Chordata; class Aves; order Galliformes; family Phasianidae; genus Tetrao; species Tetrao urogallus. Next base: position 53,501,136 of record NC_136817.1, on the reverse strand, counting down.
TAGCTCTGCTTTTACTTAGACCAGCAGGATTTGGCCACATGATTTCTTATTTTGATGATGTTTGATTATTGGACAATATTACAATGAATTCTAAATGCTTGACTTAAAACGGTGTCAGAAAGGAAGCGGTTCACAAATAGAGCCTGTATGAGCTGACTGAAACTGAAGCTGCAAATACAGACCTGCAAATACAGTCCTGAAAATGGCCACTGCTATTCGATGATGCTCTTGTCTGGTCCTTCAGCAGGGATTGCTCTGGAGCTTCTTGGGCTTGGGTCTTCCTTCAAATTGTCCAGGATCACTTTGCCATCCACCCTTCCATAGGAATGAACCAGTAAAGGCATCAAGAAGATTTTTTTTAAGCATATTTGACCACCCAAAGTAGGAGAAGAATGAATTACCAGTTTGGTAATATGTCAAAACCTGAATATGGAAGAAAGTAAAGCTTTTTGCTGAAGGAAGATAAAATGAGTTAGAGAAATGCTTAAGGTTTGCAAGGTTAAGCCAAGAGAAAACTTGGCTTTCATGCCAGTTGAAAGTGAACAAAAATTCAGACATACATATATATAAAACTTTGTAAATTGTGCAAATGAAATCAACAATGTGATTTCAAAATTAATTAAGATATCTATTTCACAAATAAAGGAATAATTCAGAAAGATCAGTAAAAATCTGTGTTCGAAGACAAGTTGCTTCCATTCCATCTCTTTTAATCATGTTTTTCACATACCTTGTTGTAAGCTGTATTTGTTGACTGCACACAAATTTTAATCAGCTCTATCTACTTTATTGGTCACAGATCATGGCTCCTTGGCCTGAGGTAGACAAGCCTGAAACCAATAACTATATTGGTGATTCCTCCAAACAAAACCAGAACGTGCCTGGAAAAGAAGGAGAAAATCACAAAGGTAAGTTGTGTTGACCTGCAGGTTACAGAAATATGTATGCTTGAGGCTCCTTGGAGAAGAGATAAAATAATTAAAACATTTTTAATGTTCTGTTTCATCAGGGAATGTGGCTTCACTTGGAAACAAAGTGGAAATTCAACCTGCATTTTCCACAATAGCATTGATAGATGAGACAAGGCAAGAAGAAGACCCATGGGCTCTGCCAGAACTGCAGGACACTGGAGTCAAGTGGTCAGGTAGACATTTCTCAGTAAATAAGTTATGTGCACTTATTTTTTCCATGATTTCTGATGTCTGAATTTAGGATTTGAGCAGTTTTCAGATGTAGACTTTACACTTTGTCTTATGTTCCCCAGTGGTGAAGCTGGGATATGACATTCTGGCTGCTAATAAGGAATTGGAAACCATACTGCTTACCCTCCTTAACGCACAAGGGGATATATGGAAAACAATCTGAAAGTAGTGTGATCTTATTTTCAGGCTCATATTGAACTTTCTTTATTCAGTAAGATGAATGTGTAAAACTAAGGGCCAGTCTAAGACTTCATTAGGTAAATGAACTGTCTGCTTCTGCAGTTAAAATCTGGATTAAGAAGAGCAATTTTGGATTTAATTACATGCAGGAGTCACAACACTGTACTTAGCTCCATAGCCTCTTCTTCTGCACTAAACTGTTCTGGAGAGAACAGTAGATAAATGAACATGTTTCTTTATGCACAATGTGTTTGTTTTACAGAACTGGATAGAAAAGGAAAGATTATTCGTGTACTCTATGGAATAGGAAAGTTTATTATGTTGCTTGGATTACTCTACATGTTCGTGTGTTCTCTGGATATACTGAGCTCTGCTTTTCAACTAGTAGGAGGTATGAAAATACATTTAAAGTATCAAAAATAAGCTATGAATGGGGCAGTAAATCTCATCTGAATCACTAAATTGCAAGTATCACTCTTAAAGATCATATGACAGATTTATGTGTAGAGATGTAGGTTTAGAAGGAAGTATCTCTGCGTGAAGACTGACCTTCCTCTGTGTGAAAGGACCTTTGTTTCTAAGTTTCCAAACAGCTGTCGACGAAGAAATTGATCTCAATTTCTTAGGAAGCTCTGTTACTTTAGTGACAGAAGCATTCAGCACTGAAATGTCCCCTAAGTCATTCAAAGATGAAAATTGTTGAAATATAATTTTACATTTACCTTTCTTTAAGGGTTGAATTTGGCTCATGGATTCAGCAGTGGCTATCAAATAAATATGTGAGCTTTTTTAGAATTTTTTTCTGGATTTTTGGCAACCTAGAAAGCTACAGGAACAGTATTACTCAGAATTATTAAAACAACTCTTCTTGACATGGTAACCGAAAATCATCAAGGCAGTAATAGCATTTAAATCTATGCATATGTGCTTTTTTACTCTACAGTCTTTACTCTTTTGCTAGTTTTATATGGTTTTCTGTGGAATTCACTGGAACTTGTGTAGTCACTGAAATGAGAGAATATAAGGCATATAACTGATAAACTGAGACTTCAGAACCTGAATTTGGATCCTTGGGCTACATCACCTTGTACATTTTTCTGCTTGCAAGCATGCATGCATATGTATCGTGTTAAATTGTTGCATGGTCTTCTATTAAATGCTCTTCTAATTCCTATTGACTTCACCTTGTACTCCTCTCACTGAGAATATATTTTGGTAGGTAAAGCAGCAGGGGACATTTTTAAAGATGATTCAGTGCTCTCTAATCCTGTTGCGGGGCTGGTGATAGGAGTTTTGGTGACTGTGATGGTCCAGAGCTCCAGCACTTCTTCATCCATTATCGTCAGCATGGTGTCCTCTACACGTAAGTCTGCTTGCTGTGTCTTCCTGGAAATCACCCACAAATCTTGGTGCAGCATGTAACTGTCCCCACCTGTGTTGAAGTTGTAAAAGCATTGAATTTAAGAGTAGGGATTGCAGGAAGACTTTCACTGCTGATGCCTTTGATATTAAAAAAAAAAAAGAAAGAGAGAGAGAGATAAAGTTAATTTGCTGCAGAAAACAGTGAAATAATGTTCATAACTGCAGTGAAAATCACTGGAAACATTGGCATTGAATGTACTAAGTTTGGAAGTATCCACATACCTTTCTTGTGTTAACCAGTTACAGAATTTTGTTTCTGGCAACATTTCAAAATTCTTTAGAAAGAGGGTTATGCCTGGGGAAGAAGAGACAGTTGCTCTGTCCATCAAATGTCTGATGAAAAGAGATAACAAGGGACTACAGCGGGGATCACGAGACTGTTGGAATGGCATGTTCCTGAGGGGCGTGGTTAAAGCAAACATATCTGCAATGGAGTACCTTATTCCAGTGACATTGAAGAGAGTCTGTTCCTGTGGCCTTAAATAGGTTAATTTTTACTGGATCAAATAGCTCAGAGATGATCTCATTTTTTTTCATTCAATGCTTCATTTTCTACTTTCTAGTGCTGACTGTACAATCAGCTATTCCTATCATTATGGGGGCAAACATTGGTACCTCAGTTACAAACACAATTGTGGCGCTCATGCAAGCCGGGGACAGGAATGAATTTAGAAGGTATTGTACTTAAACATTAGATCTGAAAAGTTGCTTTTCTTCCTTCTTAGTAAATTTGCTTCTATATTGCCTTAGTAAGTTTTCTTCTACTACAGCCATTCAATCCTTCTATTGTCCAGAAGTTGAATGTCTGGTTATGAAAGCTGCAAGCAAACTTCTAAAGCAACTTTTATGACCTCTAAATCTCCATGGAGATATTTAAAAAAAAAAAAAAAAAGGATCCTGTTTTTCTTTGTCATAAGGAAGTAAAGAAGTTAATTCTGTGATTTTCTTTCAGAGGATAGCAAATTGTAAGCTGTCATCATTCCTGCCATGGCCAAAGTAGAATACCTAGGTGTATGGTTTCACATACTTGAAGAAAAGCGTATTGTTCCTTCAAATTTTTGTGGTTTTATAAAAGTCCATAATTTTTAATAGGATCTTACACAAGGATAAAGTTTCAGACAGCTTCCAGGACATCACCCACCTTTGTTTACCTCTTAATTATAGGAGTTAGTAGATTGATATTACACTATTTTGATTGCTCTACTTAAGAGAGACATCAGTGTTCAAAGTTTTGGAAGTCTACAACAGACAAAAGATGGTAACCATAGAAAATATGATGTGTTCTGGCAGTCATGTTATAACAAGTCTGCCATTTGGCATTATCATTGAGAGTTCGTGGCAGCAAACTTGGGAGGGATATGGGGCTTTGGTACCTTATCGTTTATGACATACTGAACATATGAAGTACCAAAGCATACTTCTACAAGATTTGCTGTCCTTGTTTGTGTTGGACTTAAACTACAGTGACAAAGTAGCCCATTTGTTTTGGGCCAGGTAAAAAAAAAAGGTTAAATAAGTTGATTTCATTGTAACCTTTAACAACCACTTTGGTCTCTAAATACTTTTGTTGTCCTACTTTGAGCGTTCCACCTAATTTCTCCTCAAGCAATTTGGAACGTAAATTGCAGGATTACCATTTCAAGGAATATTTCCTCCACGTTTTCTTCCTTTTCAATGCTTAATTTAAGGAGTTATATTTTAAAACAAATATAGGCAGGTTGCACAGAATTAAGAGCTATTAGGAAACAGCTATTAGGAATGTGGGAAAGAGTGCCCTTGAGGAAACAGTTGTGGCTCTTCAGGTTGTGGAGGACAAGCTGGGAAGACAAAATTGCATTTTGCAAGAACATGTGAGAGGGCTGCAAAGAGCCACTTCTGCATGAGTCAGGTAGAATAAGTCCTGGAGGCAAATCCTGTTTCAGGATCAAAAAAATATCAAAAATAGGAGAGAGGTAAGATGAATGTAGGCTATACAGCCACTCTTCAACTGCGTACTGTTAGCAGCCTTCTGTTAAGGATCACTTGTCTTTCCTAGTTTTTTTCTTGTTTCAGTGACCTTAGCTGACTCTTTTGCTTGGTTAACAGTTTGGAGAAAATGTGGAGCTCTGTAATAAAGCTGCCATTTTCTGGGACCTTAGAAGTGAAATAATGCCTGTCTTGAGATTGGCTTCATCTCCACTTCTATGATTTCATATTTAAGTGGAAGTTGTGCACATATTGTTTAATTAAAAGCAGTTCTATTTTTTAATTTCTAGGGCCTTTGCTGGGGCAACAATTCATGATTTCTTTAACTGGCTTGCTGTGTTTGCATTGTTGCCCATTGAAGTCATTTCTGGCTATCTTTACCATCTCACCAATGTTATAGTTGAGTCCTTTCATCTTGAAAGTGGTGATGATGCCCCTGAGCTACTAAAAGTCATCACAGACCCTTTTACAAAGCTCATCATTGAGGTAAGCTTTTTAGGTCTTAAATTAAGCTGCTACACAGAGAGCCCTAGCTCCATATTTTCCATTTCTATTTCCCCCACATTTCACCTTAGTGAGGACGGACCTCACTAGGAGGGCTGGGATTGCAGGTGACACATAGGATGGGTAGAGTGTCAGACTATTGAATAGGCACTGGCAGACAATGCTACTTGAGGCAACCTGGCACGTCCGGAAGATCTGCATAAGACTTGAAGAAATAGCATAAATTATGGGAAACTTATACACCATTGGAGGAGCAGCTGGAGGCCAGATGAATTGCATGCCGCTCCTAAAATGGCAGTAAACATGTTTAGGCAGTTATGTCAGTGTAGCTGCTTGAATAAAATGGCTGAGATATGTGTGTGGGTGATTTGGGGAGAATGAGAATTTGGTGTAGAATTTAACCTTCTCTGGCAGTAAAGCCCCTCTTCCTTGTTGGGCAGCAGCTCCAGTGTTAGGGATCGTCTTGGGTGGTTTACATGGTTCAGTTTCCAATGAAAGTTATTATTTGAGTCGAGCTGAACAAAAGTGTATGATGCAAGTTGAAATAATGCTGTTTGTTGTTCTTTCCTTAAAGCTTGATAAATCTGTAATAAATGCAATTGCTACTAATGACGAATCAGCAAAAAACAAAAGCCTGGTAAAGATTTGGTGCGTAACTGAAACCAATGTGGTGAGTATTATGTTAAATTAGTTGTCAGGCTCCTTAGGAAAGATATTACTGATCTGTAGCTGGCTAATACTAATGTGAAATTAGATTTTTAAATGAGTATTTTTTGCAGCAGAAGAATGAACACAATATGATCTAGCGTTTTCATCACTTAAACTAAACATGGTATTCCAGTGGTGAGCTGACTTGGATGCTTTAGGTACTGTACCATGCAGGGCCCTGCTTATCAGAATTTGTGGTTTGGGGCCAAGCCTTTCACTTCTTTCACAATCAAATACCTTTAAACTTGGTGCTTTTATCGACTCCCTGAAAGTGCAAAAAGCTGCAATGGAGGACCAAGAAACTTTCTTTTTTGCCACCATTCATCTATCCGATCTGAGCACCTAGTCTAATATGTGCAAGAGTAATCTGCTGGCAGTTGGTTACTTCAGCTTTCTTGGAAAAACTATCCTCAGACAAAGCCTCTCTGGAGCTAAAATCGTTTGATCTTCACCTGTGTAACATTGCAGTATGAAGAAAGTTGTTGCCCAGAGTGACACCAACGAGTACTTCGGTTGGCCGTGGAGCTGTGTTTGATTTGTGTTGTTCAGCTAAACTAAAAGTAAAGCATTATCTTGGACCTTTACTTGTTAATGTGTATATAAAACTAACTCCTGAAGTCATAATGCACACGATACTTGAGGACACACAGCAGAGATTAAAATTCAGTGCTTGCATTTTCAGAGGAGCCCAGCTCCTATTGAATGTCTATCCGGATGGCCAGTGAAATGCTAGCTATGGGAGATAGCGGTAGGAGCAGAGCCATGCTAATGTGAAACTCTGCTCGGGTTACCCTGCGGAAGCACTGGGTCTTTAATCCCAGGTAAGGCAGAGACTGGGGCAGACCTGCTGCTTCCAATCCCTCGGCAGCTCTTGGTTGCCCTGTTTGCTGCACTTGCAAGCTCAGCAGGGCCTGAGCCTCCTGCAGTCCTCCCACTGTTAGAAGGCAAGTGATGGCACAGGGAGCATAGGCTGAAGGTTGCATTTCAACACAGATAATTTTTCTGTAGGCGACTGCGTTTTGGCTATGTACTACAGCCCCAATGTGCAATCAAATTACAAAGTCACACGAAACCCCTACAAGTTTGAACTGAGCTTGGTTGGGGAAGAGGAAGATATTTAACTGATTTGCATTCCTAGAAAGTTAAATTAATTTCTGGCAAAAATAATCAAATGGATTTACATCAAGGAGGAATGTATGCAGAATGTATTTAAAGCAAAAGATAAGGACAGACATTTCAGTCTGATGAAGCTGCTTTGATACCACATTCTCTGAAAGAATTTCAGAGAACTGTGATGTTTTCAGAAGGCTGGAGACTAGGTGCTCCCTGACGTGGTGGGGCCATCCCTGGCTTTGTCCATCCTGGGCTGCTCTGCATCAGCTGGAGGGGGAATGTGAATGGTGCAACAAAATAGGATCTGATGTGATCTCTTTCCCCATTTCTGAGACAGTATCACTCCAACATATCTTACAGATAATGCCTGTTTGGCAGCGTGTAGTTCAGAGTCCATTCTGCTGTTAGCTGTATTGATATGGGGAAGTACAGTTCAGTCATGGAAGTTTCTTAATCTACATAAGGACTTGTGGACTCAGTGTCATCTGGGCTATCAGCTGGAGTTCTTGTAAGCAAGGTTGTATTTCATAAAGAGAAATTCAGGTTCAAGTCAATAGTACTAGTACTAGTCATGATGAAAATGATTAGCTCTTAGAGAATCTTTGAGCTTTAGAAAATAAAGTAGTAGCTGCACATCTACATCTCTGTTTCTACACATGTGAAAGCAGAGGATCACAAAGGTGTTGTGACCAACCTATGCTCATTCAGCAGCAGATACTGCACTAGTATTGTGATAATCTGAGTCACAGTCCTGTGCAATGCTCATCACACCATTTCAGAATCACAGAATCACCAAATGGATGAGGTGGTCAGAGACCATCTTTTCCAACCCCTCTCCATCAGGGATACTCTGAGCAGGGCGCCCAGAAGCACACTCAGGTGGCTTTTGAAGATCTCCAAGGAGGAGACTCCACAGCCTCTGGTTAATTAACTGCAGTTAAGCTGACAGTAAAGAGGTAGAAATTGCTTTGATCCAAGGAAATTGTGGCGCTGACTGGAAAGGAATGCCTTTGTCCCGCATCTGCAACCTGATGTGAATTTTTTTCCATGAACCCTGAAATCAGTTATTAAGCTTCTTAGCTCTTGACAACATGGTGCTATGGTTGAAATGATGTAGCAGGTTTGGGAAATATTTTCACCTTTAAAAGTTGTGCTGAACAACTTGAGTGAAAGCACAGCTGTTTATTTGGCGAATAGAAGAAAATGTGCCATGTCATTAACAGCGTACAATTGAGTTACACTCCAGCTTACAAATCTGCCTTTAGTTGGTGAATTCTTGGTTGCAGTAAAAAAACCTAGAATTTTGTATGAGCTCTTAATGAATGTTAGTTGCCTGAAACAACTGCTTTTTCTGGCAATCTTTAGACACTGCAGAATGTCACAATTCCACCTTCAGAGAACTGCACGTCTCCTGAACTTTGTTGGTCAGAAGGAAATGTGACATGGACCTTGAAAAACATATCTGAAACAGAATACATCACTAAATGTAAGTAGTAGAAACATTTTGCCTTTGATATAATACCTTTACAGAAATATATATTGTTCTAACAGTGTTAACAGACCACTGTAGAGGAGTATCGAGGCACTCACCTGCATGTGTACACAAGATACTTCTATCGCTGCAGTCAGAACAGCTTGTGCTCTGTTATTCAGCTGGAGTTACCAGCATCATCACTGTATCTGGCAGTACATGGATCTCTTTCCATGCCCCCTAGTATCAGTAAATGAGGTCTTCAGTATCACGTCACCCTGGTTATTCAGGTGACTTGGTGCTACAGTTACAGTCACTTTGCTGTAGCAGGTGCTTGGATATCTCCATCTAGTTGCGCTGTGCAGGAATTTCAGCAGCAGTTCTCAGGCACACAGCCATCTCTTGCTGACCCATCACCCAGCTAGGAGCACATCACGATTTCATACATTTTGTTGTACTCTCCCTCCATGCACAAAGCTGTACGTGGTCAGCCAGACTTTGCCTGTTCTGTAGATGTGCCTGCTATATATTTTATGAAAGTGTCACGTAAGAGCCCCTCTCAGACACAAATTTTGTGCAGCTAAGGAGATAGCAGTTTCAATTTTTGCCATGTGTGCTCTGGTCCCATTTTCTTAGGCTGTGCAAGAAAACCAGAGCTGGCCTTGGGATCAGAAACAAAAATGAGAGACTAGGCCGATTTGTTCTCCTTTTCTTTTTTTCCAGGCCGGCATCTCTTTACAGAATCAGACCTGCCTGATCTTGCCATCGGTCTCATACTTCTGGCTTTGTCCCTGCTTGTTCTTTGCTCCTGTCTGGTGATGATCGTTAAGCTGTTAAACTCTGTGCTTAAAGGACAAGTAGCAAGTGTTATCAAGAAGACGATCAACACTGGTAATTACCTGCTTCCCCTGAAGCTTGTTCTTAGTAACAGCAAGGGCACTGGGTACATTTACTGACATCCTCTGTTCTGTTATTGCAGAATAGTTTCAAGAAAATAATATTAAACCAGAAATGTTGCCTCTAAATATTTCTTCAGCTCAGCATGTGATTTTCTTCCTTAAAAATTTTTATTAGTGAACAGTTTGCTATTTAACTGCAGATTAAAAGCAACAGAGACTAAAGTCCAGGCTCTCTTTCTGATGTGTAATCAATAGCTGTTAGAAATGTAATCTTCACATCCCCAAAAGATAGCACTGATGTGCTGAGATCATGATTGCCTACTTGCACACAAGGTCTGCATGCTCCTTTTAAAGTAAGTCTGACAAATGTACGTAGAGATTATTTGATCTAATTTCCTTTACTTGACACGTTCCATTCTTCAACTTCTTCAGTAAGATAAGCAGCCCTGCATATTGATACTTTCTGTCTTTGCCTGTGTTATCCAGGTGATTTTCGCTTTTGCTTTCATTGTGTGCAAACTAGGGTGCTTGTTTTGTTTGGCTTTCCACTTGTCTGCCTTTTCTCCATTTTCCACCGAATGGAGACTTCAGAACCTGCACCAGTGAAAATCAGTCCTGGCGTGCACCTGATTGTATGAGAGGGCTCACAGCCATGGGGAAGAAAACAAAGTGGTCCCCATTCTGTCTTCTCCTGGGCAAAGATCACTGCCCAAATCAAAATAATTGGGTAGAAAGTGGCCAATTACTGTTCATTTGTGATTTGCTCAGAATCTCTCTGTGTCATCTCAGCTGAGGAAGTCCTGACCTCTTGGCTAAGTCATAAGTCTGCAGATTACAAGGGAGCATTGTACTTAGTTTCTCTAATCAGTGTGATTAGCTTTTATTTGCAAGAGTAACAAATGAATGATTAGATGTTCAACTTGCAACCAGGTAGGAGCCTTATGATTTTAGTATGACGGTCTTCAGAGCCTTTTGAAGATCCCATCTACATAGCGAATGCCTGGTTGCCAAAACCAGGAAACTCTAGACAGGTGGAAGGTGTTGAGTTGAGCTCAGTGGAAACATGTCTGGTACCTAATTGTATTACAGCATATATACTGCCCTGGGTCAGTACAAAGGTCTACCTAGGCTAGCATCCATCTCACAGTGTGTCCAGTGGGGGAAAGCTGGAGAGAATACAAATAAGAGGGCAAATTAAAGTGGTAGAACTGACTCTAACCTCCAATCTTGTTTTAGACAACATGTAAACAGTATATATACATTCAGAATGCTTAGTAGGGTTTTCTCTGTTATATGATTTTGCATGGAATGTTTTGTTATTCTAAAGGCATTGTCCTCCCTCTATTTTTCTAGATTTCCCATTTCCTTTTACTTGGCTGGCTGGATACCTGGCTATGCTTGCAGGGGCTGGTATGACCTTCGTTGTTCAAAGTAGTTCTGTCTTCACATCTGCTATTACACCTCTTGTTGGTAAGTTGTCAGTATTTTATTCTTCATCCCCACATTTTAGCTTCTTTATCATTCTAAAACTGCTTAATGCCATTTCTTTTCTTCTAGGCATCGGTGTTATAAGCATTGAGCGTTCTTATCCCCTCACCCTAGGAGCTAACATTGGCACAACCACAACAGCTATACTTGCAGCTTTAGCAAGCCCAGGGAGTACATTAAAGTATTCATTACAGGTCAGTATAAACCAATGGTTCCTTGAATTTATTTAGAAGCTGCAACTTTTCTGAGTGAAAACCCAACAAAATATGTCCTGGATATTGAGCTTGATTCTATATGTGGTACTAATTTCAACTACTACAGCAAAAAGCTTCTGTTAAGCATTCCTAGCATATCAATATGTAGTAAAATCTTTCCTAAGTTTAGCTTGATCTGATTGAATTCATTCGGAAATCCAGCAGGATTGGCCACTTGACTGCAGAGCATTGAATCTCAACATCTTAGAATTCTGTGCCCAAATCTGACAACTCTCTTAGGTAACCCCCTTTGAAGGCTACTAATATCTGTAAGTTCCTTGCTCAGAATTGCTTGCTTTACCAGCTTTATTTGTGGTAGACTCAATTTATTTCATTACAGTGTTGCATTTTAAAACTTCTCCATCTGCAGGGAGATATCTTGTCTCCGTTGGGCTTCTCTTGTTTCAGATGCTTGTTTTCTTGTTTCAGATGCTGTGACCTATTTATCATCTTTGATCTTTAGTATGTGTCAGGTATTTCCAAGTCCTTTTCTCATGCTAGGGAAGGTCTAGCAGTAAAGTAGAAGCAAAGACAAGAAAAGATCAAAGTGAGGAGCAAGGGAAGGGAAACTATGAAGTCAGTACCACTGGAAGTTATTACTGTGTGGGTAGGACTATTTTATGTCATTTGAGGTAATAAACTTTTCAAATGTTTTTTGCTTTTAGATTGCCTTGTGCCACTTTTTCTTCAATGTCTCTGGGATTATCCTGTTTTACCCGCTGCCTTTTACCCGGCTGCCAATCCGCATGAGCAAAAGCTTGGGAAACATAACAGCCAAGTACAGATGGTTTGCTATATTTTATCTTCTCGTCTGCTTCTTTCTTTTGCCTTTGTTTGTATTTGGTCTGTCGCTGGCGGGCTGGCCAGTCCTTTTGGGTGTTTGCCTTCCCCTGTTGGCTCTGTTTATTGGTGTGATTGTAGTTAATATTATGCAGACAAGGCGGCCACATTCACTGCCTGAGAAGCTTCAAAACTGGGATTTCCTACCCGTCTGGATGCACTCCCTAGAGCCCTGGGACAATATGATTATGTCTTCACTCTCCTTTTGTGGGAAGCATTGCTGCAGATTCTGCAAGTGCTGCAAAGTCAATGCAGAACAGGAGGGTGCCAAAGATAATCAGCTAAAAACTATGGAGGTTTATGAAAACACCATTACAATGGCTGATGAAGAAAGAGGTGTAAGAAGGGCTCCAGCTGCAGCTTGTGTTGAAAAAACAGGCACAAACAACACAGCCTTATAGTAGCGGATCAACCCATAATAGCAGAGGTAAAGCATATGACAGTCAGGCTCTTGAAAACTACCTTGAACAATGCACTGAGAACAGAGTGAATATTTTGTTAGGTTTCTGCAGCCAGTGATATATCACTCATCAAGGAATGGAGTCAAGCAAGCTTGACAGAGTCCCTAGAAAATCTACGATCAGTTGAAAAGCTAAAGACAGATTTGCTTACAGAGCATCTACTGTGTGGTACCTTCATCCAATGCTATCAGTTGCAACCAAAAGAAATCTTGATGTAGTCCTATGAAGAGAGGGATGAAAGGAGCGTGATTAATTAAAAACCACTCAACCCAACAATGTGCTTGTAGGACAACCTTTCTGGCCTATTGGCTTATTCAGTAGAAGTTACTTTATGATACCCTAAAGGTTCTGTAAATGAAAAAAGAAAAAAAAGTAAAAAAGAAAACAAATCCAAATGTTTTCATTGGCTTATGTTCAGTGGTCAAAATAGGAAACAATATTCCAAATATGGACAAAATCTGTTGTCTGTGTGGAGGAAAATGAAATTCTGGGACATGCCTCAGGAGCTCTGGGAGTCCTAGTCTGGCATAAGGGTATGCATAAGCCCATTTTGAGCTCTTTGTCTCTTTTAACACAAGAACAGGAGCTGCTGTCTTTTGTTGTCTCAAACTAAAGGCCAAACATTAATTGCTGATCACTTTGCCTGCTGAAGTTAAACACTGGGTTTGAAGACACTGGGTGGCTATGAAAGAGCTTTGTGGACTCAGGGTGTGGTTGCATGGCTGTCTGTCTCTCTAGATGGTCCTCCCCCATCCTGTCCACTGAGTAATCCCATAAGCACTTGTCCTGGCACAATTAGAGGAGGGTGCAGGATGGAGGACAAGTGACTGGCACAGGCCTGTAGAGAGCTGCCCAACTCCAGGCTGACACCACGAGATCTGTCTGCAACTTGGGACTGAGCCACAACATGGCATTTAAATGTAGGAGTGGAGACTGGCTTTAGAGCTACAAACGAGGGAACCTGGAGAACAGACTATGGTTAGAGTGGGACACGCAGCAGCATTAACAGGTGAGAAATGAGCGTTCCTTCTGCATGGTCACTGCGTGCTCTGAACCACCCACCTTCGAAATAATGTGAATTTTATTGGCAATTGTATGTAGCAATCCAAATTCCAAATAAAATCCCTAGGTAGTGTAGTCATCAGCACACGTAGTCAATCCAGAGGTAGTATAGCACTTGGTGTAAAGCTGCTTGTGCTCAGGCCTGAAATTACTGATTGTTTAGTAAATGCTTACGAGACAGCACTGAATCATGGGCTGACAAAAGGTATCATTTCAACGTCAGAAAAAGAGCATTTCAAAGACACACTGAGTACTTCTGCTGGCCTTTAGTAACTTAAATATGAGTGAGCATGGGATAGTACCTGAGGTCCAACCACTAATGGAAAAAAGATCATGTGGCAGAGTGTAGGCCAATCAGTATCATGTAAAGCCGATTTGCATGGTTGATTTGTAGATTAAGTCTGTAATGGAAAAACTGAGAGGACCCTTAGTTTATCATAGCCACTCAGTGCTGCTATAACACATTTACTTCTGAATAGTTGGTAGTTTTCTGCCGAACTAGGATTAGTAGGCTGCATTTGTACATGTTTTAAAAGGGAAAATTTTTTTCATTTGCTTTTTTAAGCTCGCATTGAAAATAGCAAATTAAGCTGCTTGAAACATGTTTGCAAATTGTATTCATGCTGAGATTCCAGCTGTTTCTGCAATAATGAGCCAGTGACAAAATGCTTAGCATCAGAGTACATTTTCAAAATAATTTAATTCTGGTGTAGTTCTGCTCTTAGTGGGTTTAATAACAGAGAACGGAGTTCTACCAAACTGTTATGTTTCAAATTTACTTTTTCTCCATATAGTTCAAACAGAAATTTGTCAGCATTTCATTTTCAAGGTGGAATTATTCTTCATTTTATTTTCACAGTTCTGGATTCTTTCACATTCTGCGTTTCTTTAAGTTCCATTTCCCATGCTCTGTTTTAGTGGGGGAAAAAAAAAAAAAAGAGAAAATATGTGAAAAATGCGGAATTCTTTCAAAGGTATCTTGAATTTCCATTGACCATTCATTGAAACAGGAAACATTTCCATCTACTCTTTCTGATTTCTTACCATGCACCTTATCTTGCGTCTTGAAGTAAAGCTGTCAAGAGCAGTGATAATAACTCTCAGCAAAACATCAGAGGAAAAGCAATTCTTACAGAAGAATCAGGGTAAAAATTATAGTCAGACATATCAGTACTTCATGTTCCTCATTAACTTTCCCCTAGGATGTATCGAGTTTGTGCCCTCCTCTCTCCTTGCTGGTGAACTTCAGGCCATATTGTGCCATTGTTTTAGGCAGATTCCAAAACAGACTTCTGTTTAACACTTGACAGCACAACATGTCCTGGAAAACGTCCCTCCCACTCTTAACAAAAACTATTTACACTTTATTTATAATTATTTGAGTGTACAGAACTTTTCATAAGTTATACAGAAAAAGGCTTGTGATTGTGTTATATATACGTATTTGAAAACCACACGATGTTTAAAATGTAAAAAGGAACTACTGTATATTTGTAATATAACTTTTAAAATCGTTTGTAACTGTGCATACTGTGTATTACGGAGGCTGTTGGCTCCACCAGTAGGTTACATAAAGATTGTTAGTAATGCAGAGACAGATTTCTTAAAATAAAGATGAGAAACACCTATGTATTTTCATAATATGGCTTCGTGCACAAGGATGCAGAACTCCACTTTTCTAACAAAGATTTGAATTTTCTGCAACGAGGAATTTTGGAAATGCGAGATTTCTAAAATGCTTTTTTAAACTCTTACACATTTTATCTTTTACTGTTTTGGGGACAGCATATGGCTTTATACTTTGTCATGAACACTCATCTTGCCTGTCCTCATGCATTGAATGTAAAAATAAAGAGAAATTTTAAAAAATGAAGATTTTCACATCTGTTTGTAGACATATCATGGAAGATGCAGAAAAATGAGGATGCAGACATAGACTAGTTTGAGGTGATATAGTGTAAAGGAGCTGGGGTTAGCTTCAGGCACTGCAGAAACCCTTCAGAGAGCTCTGTAGCCATCATCAGAGATTTTCATACGAAGCAAAAAATGAAGAATTGCTCAGCTCAGTTGCACAGGTTGAGATACTTTCCAGCAGCGCCCTGCAGATCATCCTCAGTGAAGGTAAGTGTGGGAGACCAACACCAAGGCTGCGTGACTGCTGGATACACCTGATGCAGTTTTGGCACTGGGCTCAAGTTCTCACTTCTACATGAAAGATGGCAAACACAGCATTTCTGAAATACCTTCCATGACCTGAGTGACATCTGGCTTATGGCAAAAAAAAAGTAGACATCTTACTTTTTTTTTCATCACATGTGGTCTGTGGACCTTAAAATGGAAGAGATGGAGAAGAATAAGAAGCTGACTTTAAATACCTTAAAGATTATTTTAACAGGTTGTATTTCCCAAGTCTAGGCTCAGCACTAGCTGAGGAACCAGCCCCCAAAGCAACTGCCATTTTAATCACCATATGAAATGAAGATAACAGAAGTATTTCATATAGCACAAATAACTATGCAACACAGTGTAAACTGTCTTCTAATGTGCAAGCAGCAAGCACTGTAGGCCTATGATTTAAGACTTACAGCTTCTTATAGTCATGCAGAAATACTTCAGTTCTGTGTGCCATCACTCTCCGTGACTCACTGTCCATCATGAATCAAAGCACATCCAGGAAACAGGCAGAGGTTGTGCCATCCATCTCACTGTTTCCAAACCGTCTGCAGAGCTGCCTAGGGCAAAGTTCAGCAACGCCTATCAGTATTTAACAGCAGATACATGCTGAAGCCTTTAAAATGTTCAAAATAATGCTTCAGCTAATTGCTGGGTTGATCCAGTTTCTGCAACTTGAATCTATCCTCTTCTTCTCTGTTTATGATTTAACCATTATGATGGTCACAGCTCCTTCTGGTATTCCCAGTCTTGTTAGCTCTCTGCTGAATCTTCATACTCACTTCCCTCTCTTCCAAACTGTTGATAACACCACACTTAACTGAGCTGCACTTGCCACCATGATAAATTCTTGTCGATCAGAAACATGGGTTGAATTCTTTAACATTTCTTTTTTCAGCTCGCCAAGTAGTGGTGAGAAGTCCACCAGGTGCCCCAGATGGCCTCTATGATGCTGAGAAAGGCTGCTCTTATCACAGCAGAGTATTTGTTAGTGCAATTTGGCATGGTGCCACTGGCGACAGCTTAAAATGAACAGAACCAAGCAAGAAACCACTGTTTCAAAAAGGTGCATCGGTGAGGATATATTTGATATACAAACTAGGGAATGACAGGCCATTTCCATGGGCTGTGGTTCTGAGCAAGTACTTTATTTGCATTCAAGTAGCTTGTTTTCTAGCTAAAGGCCATTCCATGCCAAAGGCATGACACTGTAAGTGTAAACCCACTAATGATGCTTTTATGGCGAACATTCTACAGATGACAATCTCTTAGTTACAGTTTTACTACAAAGGAAACGTTTCTATGAGAGAGCTAAATGTTGACATATTAGGTATATACTGATTTCCATTGGGTTGTCCCCAGACAGATTTACTATTAACAACTGAGACCTAAGTACTTCAACAAGACGGAAGCAGACCAAAGACTAACATTCAAATGTCACAAAGATTCCATCTTAATCAGCACCTGATGAAATTAGCTAATTGCCATTTACACTTTTGGAGTGTATAAGTCTTTTTACACAGCTTAATGTCTAAGGACATCACCATGGCATAAACAATCAGGGTAATTACAGGAAAAGATGTTTTGCAACCAACAACACAGTTGATTGGGTTATTTACACAACGCAAAAAAACCCATAAATTACAGGGCATGCAAACAACTTATGGACCAAACACTGCCCTTGGTTAGGCAACATACAACCATAATTGACATTAGGAAAATTCATGCACGTGTAAACTAGGGAAGCATTAAGCCCCATTTTAGCTGACTAATGCAATAGCCCCAGGCACCGGATAACAACTGATTGACAGAGCCAGCTCCCACCAAGCATTCTCCTGCTGGAGCCTTTATGAAGTGCTTTTGGTATCTCTCTCTCCAGCTGAGCCACCTCAGGTGTCTGACAGATGTGCTCTCCCCTCCCTTCCAGCATGCCAATGGCTCTGAACCAGGGAAACCCCAAGGTGATGTTCACTCAGCTTGGGAAAAGCAGGAGCAGGGGATGATATTTCATTTCTTCCCATCTTTCTCTTCCATCACAAGCCTGGGATGCTTCTGGAGGGCAGATAAGGTGAGTTAACACCAGGGCTGGGTGACAGGTTGGGCCAGGTGGTTCAGTGATTTCATCCCAGCAGGCAGAGATCACTTTGGATTCATCAGCAACAGTTTCAACACCAGATCAAGGTGCGGGGAAAAGAATCCATTTTGCTTCTTTTGGAGTGAAACAACACTTGGTGAGCATAGTGAGGCACCATAAGTTTGGGCTCGGAGGTAGCAGTCCTTTTCCAGGCACCTCGTGGTCATAGATGTTATGGAGCATCTGCAGTCCATACTTCCTAATCAGGCAGATCACCAGCCATGCATTCACAATTTCCAAAGAGACCTCAACAAAGTGGGCTCAAAGCATCTACTGAAGTCTTCAGGAGAGAAGACAACCAGTGGTGTTCATCAGGGCTTCATCTCGAGCGCTGCTTGGGGAAGCAATAGAGGATGAGCTGGCAGCCAGGCACTCCCTCCTAAGATACGTACACACAGAGGGCTGTGGTGTGGGTGTGAGTGCTGCATGTTTGTATGGTCACACTCATTTTGTTGGGGTCAGCCTGGGATGCAAAACACAGTGCTGTGGGGTTGAGCAGAAGCACGCTGGCTACCTTGGGTACCTATGAGGTTTGACTGATGAACCCTACTGACTTTAAAGGTCATAATGTGTTTTCACACAGGAAGGAAGCATGTTCATATAGAAGAAAATATAAAGATAGGGAGTGGTTTATGAAAATCACTTGAAGAAGCACCTGTATTTTACAACAACAGTATTTGCTTTGCAGGAAAGAATGTCTTCTCTGGAGACACCAATTAGGAAAAAAAAGGAAAAAGATCAAAGCAGGTTAAAGCTGAGAGTAGATTAATTTCACTTTGGCTCACTTTGATCCCAAAGAAGCATTAAATAGTCTTGTAGGATGCCTTGTTCCTTGCTAGAGCGTGAACACTTAGTGCTTTCACATCAAATTTAGCATTATTGCAAAACTATAAGAAGATTATAGGGGAAACTGGACAACAAAATTCCTTCAGAGTGCACAAAGCATCTCAGACTGCAGGTAAAGATGAACATTATGGTCCTGGCAACTCTCCCAGGTGCAAATCCTGAAAGTGTTAAAACTTTTTCCCTGGACCAGATTTGTGGGGGGCAGAATGGCGAGGCCAGACTGTTTCCAGTGGTGAGTGGAGACAGGACAAGGGGAAACGGCTGGAAACTGCAGCATAGGAAGTTCCGCACAAACATGCGCAAGAACTTCTTTACAGTGAGGGTGACGGAGCACTGGAACAGGCTGCCCAGGGAGGTGGTGGAGTCTCCTTCTCTGGAGATGTTCAAGACCTGCCTGGATGCCTACCTGTGCGACCTGCTGTAGGGAACCTGCTTTGGCAGGGGGGTTGGACTCGATGATCTCTGGAGGTCCCTTCCAACCCCTACAATTCTGTGATTCTGTGATTCTGTGAGATAGAATCATAGAATCGCTCAGGTTGGAAAAGACATTAAAGATCATCAAGTCCAACCATGACTGAACCATATTACACTAACAACTCTGCAGAATCACGTCTGTGAGCAGAGGACACTGCTCAGAAATGGGCAGAGGATGGCCTCTGTAAGGTAGATTTCACAAATACTTGCTATAGGACAGGCATTACTTAGTCCCAGAGCTGTGAATGACAGCTGGGATAAGTGATGCTCTGTGAGATACGAGAAACAGTTGTTATTGGTTTTTAAATACTGACTTATATTTGATGAACACAAAGTTTTGCCTAAAATATACTGCTACAAGTGAACACCTCTCAAGATGGGCTAGGAAAAGGAACTTTTCTACTTGAAGGGTGTGAGAAACCCTACTCTGGAGAGAGAAAGTATCTGAACTAGTTGTGCAGGTGCTCCTTGTGCACACCTGGTGATGCTTTAAAAGGGAATGATTGAAAACAGCTGAAAAGTGACTGAAAGAGAAGAGAAATGCCACTATGGGCAGCCAGTCTGTGGCTTAAGGAGGTGTACTGGAAAGTGTTTTGTACTCTTCTGAGGATTATCTTATGGTAAGTAAGGTTGGTTTTGGAGATACATGGGTCTGGGATTGTGGATGTGTAATGCGTTGATGAGGAGATGTTTGATGATTTTCTGGTTTTGTTGTTGTGGTGGTTTTTTTTTTTTTTTTTTTTTTTTTTTTTTTTTTTTTAGTGAATTGTTATTTGAATTTATTTTACTAGAGCAAAAGGTTTCTGTTTAGAGTGAGTATATTGTTGAACTGGAGGAGACTGAATGGGAGGTGGGAGTATTAAAGGTCCAGATATTAAAGGTCCAGATATGTTAGTGGCATTCTGAAAAATGTATTTGGTGAGGATCCTGTTATTGATTTAAATTGCATGAATGTCAGACTTCTTCCTCCTTCCCTGGTCTTCAGTTAATTCCTGTGAAGGTGTGATACACTGCACATCCATGTCTACAATCCTGTCTCATAACTGTGTGTTGGATGTGATAGGTAAAGTTCTGTCCCTTGGATAGGGTGGAGAAAAAATAAGTAGGATAATAGATATCTATGTGTTCTTATTGCTCCTATAATGTCTGTAGGGATGGATGAGATTTTTGTGCTTTTGAACACAAAGGAGAAAGGTCATCTTTTTCAGAAAGCTTTTGTTGGGGGAATAAGGAGACCTAAAATGTGGCTGACAATTACCGGTTACCATCACTACGCTACACGGACACCTTATGCAAAGAATGTTGTGGTAACTGAGGTGCTGAGAGTTTTATATAGGAACGGATAGGAAAAATTCTGGCATGTGAAGGCACAAGGAGATGCAAGCTGTATGCAGTGCCTGATTGGTTGTAGAACTGTAGAATGCCTTGGGTTGGAAAGGACTTAAAAACCATCCAGTTCCAAACACTGCTATGGACAAGGCAGCCACTCACCAGCTCAGGCTGCATAGAGCCCATCCAACCTGGCCTTGAATGCCTCCAGGGATGGGGCACCCACGCCTCCTCTGGGCAGCATCTGCCAGGTGTCTCAGCACCTTCTAAGTAACAAAGTTCTCCTAATGTTTAACCTAAATCTGCCCTCTAAATAATGGCAGACATTTCAAATGTATTCAAGGGCTTATAATTGCAGACATAAACAAAAATTAAGTGCCTAAATTAGGCAATTTAAACTGAGAATTTAATAGTTCTGAATTATTGCAATTGACTACCTGAGTGTTACCTCTTGTAAAAGTTAGAAATATTAATTTTTAATAAGTTCAGATGTTCAGATTCTGAATTGACCCTCTAGCTCCTGGCTACTTGTTCTTGATATACTCTCCTCTTGTCAAGGACCTACAATATTTGATTGGGAAAAGTATTTGTGTTTAGTTAGATCTAACAGATTTTAATTCAGTCTCCTATTACATGACACAAGTGCATTCGTGTTTCTCTCTGCAATCAGGGGAACTGCTGCAGACCACTGTTTTACTTACGTAGTAAGATATGAAGTCTTCCTGCAATAATACCCTATTTATATCAGAAGCTGTTCTGAGTGTGTTGTTATATCTGGAAGTCAAATGTACAAGGGAAGCCCCAGCACATTATGTCTTTATTGGGATGACATGACTCGTGAGGAGGTAACCTTTGGTTTGCTTGTAGCAAGCAGCAGTCTTAGAGGATGCTGCCAGAATGATGCAACGCCCTTAATCTGATGGAGATAAAGTAATTTAATGAAGTGCACTATCTATATTGAAAACAATTTTGTTTTAACTATGTCAGTAGACTTATGTAAGCATGCTGGGAGCGGTGGGGGCTGAGGAAAGAGAACTGGGGTAAGGGCAGTGGTAGATAAAATTCCCAGGTTACAAGCTCTTGATCACAGTCCAATTGTATCCTCATCCAAGTACAGACAGAAGTGTGTGCATGTTCAATCTCTGTGCCTCTTACCACCAAACATCAGAGATGGAGACAGTTTATTAACTGAAGTGGATCCAAGTATTACTATTGGCTGAACTTTGCCCAGTACAGTGGGCTGAAAATGCATGGTAAACCTCACTTGATCATTGCTGCTGAGATAACCTGATGATAGCACCTGGGACAGTCCATGCAAGAAACTACCCTAATGAATCCTCTCTAGATTGCTTTGTCAAGACTGATGCCACGTGAACTTCTGTTGCTGTAAACAGGCAGAGTTATAAAATTACTGTAATGAGAGATTTTATTTTACGAACAAATCATTGCCAAGCTTTTAATGCATCACAAGAGAATCCAAGGATTCCTGGTGTAACAGTACTGGGCCACAAGGTACAAATATTCATGACATTGGGAAGGGTTTTGTTATTGATAAGCTGAGTCTGATTGATTTATTTCATTTTTCCCACGTTAACTAAATTAGCATATAGGATGATAAAATATTCTTAGTGGTCTTTTCCCATTTCAATGAATCTGTGAAATCTTCAAAGCAGTTCTTAATGTATTGGGACTGTTAGAAGGCACAAAACGATTATCAGGTTGGTGAAATTGGGACTAACATTACAGTTGATGCTGGAAGTAAAAGAGGTCCTCTACAGCCTGAACCAGAGGCCATCAGCCTCAGTTCATCTGCACAATTAATCTAAACAGGGCATAAAGTATGTACTTAGACACTGGTTCATGGTCATCTGTGCTATCTGGCTCTGTGCTTCCCAGCCTCACCTACAGCTTGAAAAGCAGTAACCCTGTCGACAATGTCAGGACAAAGCTGAGGGGGTTTTATGGACCAGGACTGTTGAACAGGCAGAATTTGAGGCATCCACATTCTGAAGATAAGTTGAACTATGGTCATGCTGTACCACTTTCTTTCACAGCCAGGTAGTGAGTGGAGTGGAATCTGCACTTTATTATAGTGCATTCATACAAATTTAGCCAAAGATTGTGCAAGTTTAGAAGCAAATTAAAAATGCTTGCTGTATAAATCTGCAATGCTAGGCCACGATGTAATGAATAGATGGAAAAAAGCCATTGAGGTTTCTCAGTTTCTGCTTTGCCAACTGCCATAAAATGGTGCGTACTAAGCACTGCTGATGAAGTTGTGCTTTCTGCTGTCCGCCTGGTGAAACTGATATGAACAAATAGCACTGCTGATGACTAGGAGCTATCTAGAGGTTTGGTGAGTGATCAAAAAGGCAGAGGTTGGCCTGGACAAACAAGGGGTGAACCAGGAACCATACGATGGGATCTGGGGGAGAATCAAGGTCATTGGGTACATTAGAGAAGGAAAGATCATTGTTGAAGTTATAAAACAACCTACTGCAGCCAGCTTTCATCTTAAGTATTATTAAGATGTCAGAAGGCAGGTATCTGATACGTTTACCAAGAGGCTCAAGTACCTTAAGTCAAGGGGCACAAAAGCATAGGTGCAATTTGTTCAGAATATCAGCGCTTCAGAGTATCTAATCTGCAGCAAGATTTTGCAAACACACAACGTCTAATGCTTACAGTAAAGTAAGCACAATCTGTGTGTACTGTACTTAAACTTTTTGTTCCCACTTTGGTTACTCATTACTCCTTTTTCTAGATATGATTCTCACGTGCATGAATCTGTATTTAACTACAAAGGGATGCCTTATATTTAGGCATGGACTTGGTATTTTTTCTTTTAACTGAAAATAAATTGGGCCTTCTGGCATAGCAATTGGTTACAACACAGATTGCGTTTTTAAGGAAATGTTTCCAGCATTGTACATTTGTACACTGTCTGCTTTTTCTTCGTTTGCTTCATTTTCTTTCAAGTGTTTCTATTCAGGTGTTGTATTTCTCACCTACATCTTATCACATGTGTATATATGCATATTTACGTACACGTATGTGTTAGTCCTGGTACTCTGTGGATGTATTGCAAGCATGTCTCCTACAGGAATTATAGTATTTCTATTTGAGCTACTAGGAAAGCACAATCTTTAAAAGCATATGGAAAAAGTTATCTGTGATTAGATTTGTTTTATGGCTGATTCTTGCCTGCATAATGTGTCCTCATTGACTGCAGGAATATGATATTTAATGCCAGGTGACTGCTGACCCTTCACTTCGAAGTGCAGGACAAAGGTACAGAGCAGGTTCATTAAGTTTTGACAGAAATTACTCCCCACACGCATTTCTCCTTCCAATAAACATATAAATTGAATTAAAATGCAAAGATGTAGAAAGAGAATAAAAGGGAAAGAACAGCTGGAATTTTCAAAGACTGAGTCTAAGTGTAAGGAAGCTCAAGAATAATGAGGGAAGTCTAGACATAGAGCAATTTCCCTTGCTATCATCTCCGTAGGTTGCTCCGAAAATAATACCTCCTATCTATTTCCATGCAAGGAACAACAGATATAAAGAGCAAAATTATACTACTTGATAGAGTAAATCTTTGCTATAAAACACTATTTTTCAGCATAATCACACCATTAATTATACATCTTCACTAGTGATGAACAAGAGTCTGTGTGCTGCTCTTATAACAATCCGTAACAGTGGAAGCAATCCACTTTCACAGCTGCTATGACTGCATTGTTACTAGGACAGTGTTGCCTGTACAGTCCACCTTCTATAGACTTGAACAGAAGGAAGTCAGAAGGTGCCCAATCCTTGCCATATGGTAGGCATGGTAGGACAGTCCAGCCAAGATTGGCAATGTGCTCCACTGTCTTCAAACTGGTGTGTGGCCTAGAGCTACCATGTTGCAAGCCAAATTTCTTCTCTGGCCTGACCCTGGAAGTTGAAGCCTTCAGCTTAGTCAGAATCAGGATGTAGCAGTCACAGTGGTTGGGTTCCCAGAAATCCAGAAGGATCACCACATTCTTATCTCAAGAGAGTGTGTGTCACTATACCTACTGAGGGCTGCATTTTGAACGTTTCTTCTGATGGGGAATTCACACATTCCCAGCACTCCTAGTGTGGACTGCTGTTTTGACTCTGGTTTCTAGTGGTGATCACATCTTGTCACCACAATGATGCAAACCAGGAAACTGTCACCTTCAGCCTTGTGCTGGTTCCATCAGTCCTGACAAACTCGCATATTGTATTTTTTTCTGCTCATGTCAGCATTTAAGGGATCAGCAGATGAGTGGATGTAGATGCTCTTCATTTCCTGGTGTGATAGCTGTCTGGAACATAGCTTTTCTTTCATGTTGCTGTTGCTGAAATGTAACACCTCGCCGCTTTGCTGTGCTCGCATCCAGTGCATCGTCTCCATAAATGTTCAGCAAGTGTTGAAGGAAGTCAATGGGTGCAACTTTTTCCACACAGAGGAATCCAATGAGACACTTTTTCTTCATATGTATTTCCATGACAGGCTCCAATTTGTAAGACTGCCCCTCTGCCATCTGTCACATAGCAACAACATGTAACGAGATACTGGCAGTAAGGTTCAACTTCTATTGCCACACCAGCAACATACACCTCTGATGTTGGGTGCCAGCATAATAAAATAAGAGGCATTACTTTTGGAACAGACCTCATAAAAGTTCTTATGTAAACACTTCACAATACCTAGCAGAAAGGAATATCAGACTATATATGCTAACAAAATCTGTTACATGACCTCCCTCTACAACCATAAAAACAACAACGTTTGCACTGTTCTTGTTCAAATAAGTGAAAAACCTAATAATAAGAGTATACTTCCTCATTATCCATTTGGAGATAGAGAGGGGAAAAAACTTCAACATCTGAATTTTTTCCGTTCCTTATTGAGTAGAACTGCTGGCTCAATGCAGCGACTCGGAACATTGTTGAATTTTTATGTATATATTTTTTGCAGGAGAAACATACACTGATATATGTGTGTATATATATATTTCAATCTCTGAAGGTTTTTTTTTTTTCCTTTTAATTCATTCATAATGAAAACTCCTACTTCTTGAATGACAAAAACCTTCCCAGTTCCACTCTGTGAGAATGCTGTGTTCTTCAAAGAAAGTAATGGTTGACTGTCCCACTTCAATCTAAGAAAACAGATACCTAGATAATATTCTTGAACATCTGCAATAGTAAGATAATATTATAGGAGAATCTCACCTGACGGGTGCTTTCAAAAAAAATCCTCACATTAAGGCTGAATTAGAAAAATATTTTTATTTACAAGCGTAAATAACGTAGTGCAAGGAGAGTGGATTTAACCCTCAGTAATGCATAGATTGATGCAGTTTATAGTCTGTGATCTAAACACATTTGCAGAAGTGAATGTACATCTGCATTAGAAGTCAGACCTCTCCTACAGCCACTTACCCCACAGCTCTAAATCAGACAGAAGACACTTGCACCATATTCTTATTATCCATATTTTCCATCTAGTGTTTAATCAAAATGTCATTTAAAGAGGTATCTTTTAAGAGGTACTGTAGAATCTGAAATAAATCCTTTTGAGTGTTACCTATGTAAACTCAAGAAAATGAATTGTTCACTCATTTCGTGTCACCTGGCACACTTGAATATTCTCTTATTTATCCATTAAGCACTCTACTTTCTCCAATCAATATCTCTTGGGTGGAGGAAATATTAACTGTTGTGTTCCTAGGAAATTGCTGACACTCATGAAACTTTGACATTTCAAGGGTTAGCCAGTAGTACTGCTACATTATGACTGCATTGCAAATCCCCCCAGTGTTTATTTTTCAAAAGAGAATATTTTCTGCACCAAAGAATTGGGATGGAATATAAGGCGTCCAAAAAAAAAAAAAAAAAACCCACAAGAAACTGTTACGAGTACCAAATTCCTGGCTGGCGTGGCACGGAACTTGAAAAGCAGTAGTGGCTGAGTTTCACTTGTTTATCATTTCCATGCTTCCAACTCAGAAAACTGCAGTAATTATACCAGTAAAGTGACCTTTACTGCATTTGAGCTTATCTAGTAAGTTATTAGATATGCGAGCAAAATATTTGCTTCATCAAAACCAAGGGGGAGTTTTTGCATCAGTTAGGTATTGACTTTGTCATCTTCTAGTCCTTCAATAAAATACACAAAGATCATTTGTTGGGTACAGTAAGATAAGCTGTATTCCCTGTTTGGAGTGTTAAAGTTATTATAGGGGTGGTTTTCTACTAGAATAATTAGATCTGTGGATTTCCCTGTAATTTTGGATGTTGGGCTGTATTATTAATGCTACTAATAAGGTTGGTTGCCAGTACTTAGGTTGGTGGTTGTTCATATCCCGTATTCCTGTAGAGCCTTAAGAAGAATACACCTCAGCTGGTAACAAGAGGATTCAGAGGGTTTAACTCCTGCTGCGCTAAATCATTTGATAAAGTAGATTCATCTTGTTGCACTGGTCTTGTAGCATCCTCATTGCTGTTCCCTGAGGAAGGCTCAGCCAATGATGGTTGCGATCTTGTTCCAGGAGAATTACTGACTTCAGGAAAAAAAGCAAAAGAAATGATTAAAAAGAAACTCCATTCCATGTAAGAAAATGTCAAATTAAAAACTCAATCTTTAAATATTAAGTGGCTATAAAATTGCAATATAAATATGATACTACACAAAGGTTAGGAAATATAAAATAATAAAAAAAGAGTATCTGTGACTTCAAATAATCTTATATGTCTATCTCAGCATTAAATGTATTTTAAAAACACTATTCCCTTTCGGTGTAGATTGGCAACTGGGAAGATATTTATATTGCAGAAATGTTTTTCTTTTCTAAAGTAAATGCATTTAGTGGAAGAAAACTCTAGTTCTGGACAGGAAGAATCCGCAATTGCTAATTCAGTGTATTTACTGATTCTGTTACTGGTCTGAAGAGGAACTGACTAGTCTCAAGTTATTCCTCTGTACTAGTTCTCTGAACTGCACTTTTACTCCCACGCTCTGACTGGATGCAGCTGTACAGAACATGGGATGCAGTCTCACACACTGGAGAAACAATGTATGAACTCTCACAGTCATATAATTAGTGACTGCATAATCTCCTGCAGTTAGTGTTTTTATTAAGAATCAAAGGTTTTATCAAGGGAAATTCTCAAGAAACTAACAGGTTTAAACCAGTTATCTGTGTCTGACTTCATGTGATTCTTTCAACAATCAAACAATGACTTGCATATCAAAGAACTTGCTGTGCATAGGCCATTCTACCATATCTAGAATTCCCACGGTTATTTTTAAAGTTCTTACTGAAACAAAAAGATCACTCCTATTATTTATTCAGTTTTATTATGAAAAATACTTACCAGATAGAGCCTGAAAATAGTGTACTGAAAATGCAACCAGAATTGATAGAAGAAAGGTTCCCATGAAATATATCTGTGACAGGAAGATTAAAAATGTTAGATCAATGCAAAGCAAAGATAGTGCTCCAAATGAACTGGTGTATGCACCAAAGGAACAATACATACCAAAGTAGATTGTAAAATATTGTTCCACAAAACTCTTGTGTAGAAATAAAGCAATGCTAATGAGCATGGGCTAATTGATTCTTGGTTACTATGGTTCCAGCACCTACAACCAAAAGATTTAAAAAAAAAAATTAGTCCTACTTTGTAATTTTGGGGCATCTGTAATCTGAGAATCTCCGGTGTGCTTGCAGTAGCCTATAACAACAATCAGATATGATTAGCAGTATCTCACATATGGTAAAGTAAAAATTCAAAGAAATCCCAGATTAACCTCATCATGCACAGAATACCTTACCCTAGGAGTATATTTATATTTTCTGATTTGTCAAAAACTGGTCTAAGCATCCAGGCTGCCCTTGCTGAGAACTACAGTACAATGTCATATCTGTGTGTCATATCCAGGATATTTTATAACTCATGTGAGTCACCAGCAGTTGGACTTGTTTCAAGATTAGGTCTACAAAATTGGGCTGTCTGTGCAGGAAATTGGTGCTTAAAACTCCTTCAGAGACAACGGAGTACTATGTAGTGCTATCAGAGTTCAGAGTGCTTTACTGATTAACTGCTAGGGATCTGGTGTGACCTGAGTTGTGCTCTTGGTTTCATGAGTTAGGACTTTACCAGCTAGGAGAGTTTTAACTTCTAACTAAATCATGGATACATTTACTAAATCATGGAAACATTTAACTAAATCATGGATACTTTGAGTTTGAATTGATTTTATTTACTTTTTTTTTTTTTTTTAACCAAGCTGAGGCTGTGTATGTCTACGTGCACATGCCATTCTGGACAAAAGTGTAGAATGATGGGAAATTACAGCAGTGCTGTCCACTCTGGTGTCTTTCTCCCTGCAAAGAAGATGCCTTCAGCTCAAGTGAAGGTTAAAATTCAGGTTCAGGTTTACAATCCTAGGAAGACCTACTTAGCTGACTGCTAATTTAATTTAATGGAAGCAATTTAAGGTACAAGTTCAGGCTAACTGCGACGAAGGATCATTTTGGTGGACTGTTGACAAATTAACAAGTGAACCCTTAGTGTTGGTATCATCTCTTTTTTTTTTTTCTTTTTGTTGCAGCACTCAATGACTAAGCAAAACAAACAAACAAACAAACAAACAAACAAAAAAAAACAAAAGAAAAACCAACCACTTGTACTTTCTTTGCAGCCTCATATTTAATCATTAGCTCTTCTTCCCTTAAATATATGGAAAGGCAGTTCCCCATATCCACCAAATAACGTGTAAGCTTTCAATTCACACCATGTATTTCCAACACGTGCTGGGAAAAGAAACCTAAGATCTGTACTGGAAGTACTGGAACCAGAGTTCTTTAGGTGATTCCTGCATATATAGTACTCACACAGCAGTTTAGGCAGTGGATCTGCAATGTTCTCCTATCTACCACTGTGCCACCCCAGTGCCAGGATGATCTGTGGCACAGTAGGAGCAGGAACACATTGGAATGTCTTTGCATAAACAGCAGAAAGAACTACTGTTTTTCCAGTTACATGCTTTTAAATTCTATATTCTATATATATATTACAAAAAAAAAAAGTTTTTGGACAGATGCAAATTGTCAATGACTAAGTTAGGAACTTAAAAACATAGAATTGTAAAAGTCTATCTGGATCATTAAATTTAGTCACTGCTAATTCAGGGAACCACATACAATCAGGTCTCACATAACAAGCACAAACTGAAGTGTATTTAGCAGTTAAAGCATTTAAAACATGTTGACCTGCCTTAAATCATACAGGTGAATGAAGTTAATAATTATAAGAATTGCTGTTCTCCAAAGTAAATGCTACTCGTGGTAAAATAGAAGGTTTAAAAAAAAAAAAAAAAAAAAAAAAAAAACCCTCACCTGTAATAAAGTTCCTGAAGAAGTGAAGTATTACCAGAATGCAATGCCTGATCAATTTCCAAGTAATCCAGAATGTAGGAAGGTATGGAGTTGCCCTCTTCTATGAGAAGGGCCAAATTAAAGAAACCCTAGCAGTAAAAAAAAAAGTATATATGCATTTTAACCATTAATATTCCATATATGTATTTGGAGACTAGTATAAGTATCAAGTATCTGAACAATTATATTAGTGTAACATAATATTCACTAAATAATTACAAGAGACTTACATTCTAACTGTATACCCAGTTAAATACAGAAAATGCAAAAGAATTAGCAGTCATTTGCTGCGACAGTTTTCTCAGAAACTACTTGGTTTTCCAAGATCTGAGCCTTCTTGTATTTATTTGCTCTTTGAACACAGCCACCATATCAAACCATAATGTCTCATCTACTAGAGAAACACAGACTAAAAAGTGGGAATAGATTCTTGTTATGTTACCATTTAATTCTGCTCTATGTAATTCTATAAGTCAATAAAAATCAGAACAGTGAAACTGAGAGGAGAAATTTGCTCCAAGCAATTTAAATCCTTAATGTTACACTTGGCCTACTTGGACTAGCTGCAGCCATCAATATGACCCCTTAGAGCCTTGAATATGAACACATGGGAGATGTACTGGAGGACTCCCTATTAATCTGGCTTTCATACTTCAAAATAACTGTTCATGTTTACCTTCTTCCCTTTACTAGCTTATCAGTATTTTTTTGTCCTAATATCCTGAAACACAGATCCCAAGTATGCCACCTCTAATAAATTAGCATACAATATATTATCTGTAGACACAGACACTGTCAGAGATATAGGGAGAATACTGTCTATAGGACATGCCCGAACACCATGAAGGCAGAATGAAGAGTTGAAATATTGCATGTTTCTACTAATGTAACATCATATATTTCTTCATTACAAAACATTTTAAGATGGATCTTCTGTTGATGGAGAGAACAACATTTACTTTTGCATATTCTTGGTACTGTGAATGGAAATAGACCATTCTTCCTATTTTCAAAACAGCAAACAATTGAAATGGAAGAAAATTCAGGCAACTCTATTAACTCTTCTGCTTGCAGTGCAAAAAATGCCAAAGGTCAAAAAAGAATCAAGTGTATCGAGGTATGGTAGTAGTGAATTAGGCTTTTCATCTTCAGCAACCTAACTCTAAGCATGTCCTTCTACTATGAAACAGTAACTACTGATCCACAATAACCAGTCTCAGATGAACCATCAGATTGCTCTAAACTCTAGTGTTTCACTAACATGTTACAACAGCAGACCTACCTGTGAATCTCCTTCTAATGCAGCCTGTGCATACATCCGCACTGACCGATCAAGGTCTTTAGACTGGTTCTGGTAACCATAGTAGTAGAAGTCTCCCATCTTCAAATAAACTGTGGAAGAAACCAGTACCACGTTTTTTAAAGCACTTGCAGAGACAGAATAAAGTAACCAGTAACGTGATGGAGAATTTAATAATCTTCCTACTTTGAGTGTATAAAAAAATAAGGGTATTCTTCCTCAATTGTCTCTGTGACTATTTTATATCTGACTGACAACTAAAAATATTTATCTCAACAGCAGTGGCAGAAAGAGAATATGCACTGGCTGGCAAAGATTCAGAGTAGTAGCGCAAAAACACTGTAGTGAATCACAGAGAGGAGATTCCCCTTGACTGTAACAGGCATGTCGTGCCAGTCCTGTCATGAGAACTCTCCAGGAATAAGCAGTGGCCTTGTGGTCACACTGCTGATGATAACGTAGCTCACAGAATCTCTACTGCCGGGATTAGACTCTCCTACAAGGAGGGCTTGATCCTCCACTAACGCAGAAAGTAGCCTAAGATTAAAGACCCTTTATGCTATTCATGTGAAGAGAGAAAATGTAATAAAATCCTTAATTTGCTGAAGTCAACAAGTCATCTTTCCTTCAATGCAATGACAGTCTCACCTCATGAGTCTGAACTGCAGAAGCTCTTCTAATGTAAGATTTAAGCAGTGGATCTGGAGGAATGTCAAAACTGCACCCTGCTAAGCTATCAATAAACTCCTCACAAAAGCTAACAGCTTTTGCACTGTTTTGCAGCTTTAAGCACTATCAATGCAGTATTTAGTTCTAGTGCTTGAATTATTTTTAAACTGCATTCTTTCACATTCTTTTTATAGAAACTTTCTTATTGAAAAAAAAAAAAAGAGCACATTGAAAAACTGAACTATCAAGGGTAACAAAATGATTTAGACATTAAAATCACAGATATATTAATGCTTAAGACCAGAGGAATCTAACTTAAATGTGAATAAACCTTTTCTTTCAGAAAGGCATAAATTTTGTTTTACAGAGAGAATCTTTCAGTTCCCCCATGGTAATCTGTGCCTATGATGATAAACTCTGTACCCTGACAGAAAAACTCACGATAAATTAGTTTAGCCTTCATTTGTTTCTCATGACTCAATTATGATATGGAAGTATATTTGCTTTTGGATTTTCTCTCTGATAAACTAAACAGTGTGAGCTCTTAAAGTCTGCTGCATTTTTTTTTCCTTCAACGTTGAATCAATTGCTCAGGCTCCTAAATGTCTGGATGTCTGGTGCTTTCTAAGCATAGTTGTTTTGTTGGTATTTTTTTTTTTTTTTAATTGTTCCTCAGAATTTTATCATAGAAAAGGGAAATTCTTAAAGTGTGCTGAAACACAACACGTAGCACACTTCTAATATTCCTGTTAAGACACTGAAAAGAAAGTCTAAGTATGGATTACTCTTTCCTTAACTTGCTCACTTGCACAGAAGTTGCAACAACCGTAACTTTTGAAAATTATATATTTATATAAAAATTCAGAAAGAATTCCTTATACATACCAAATGAGGGTGCATTGATTTGAGACACAGAGAAATTGTAGTATCTCCAAACACAATCAATTGCTAGGTATTTCCTTGCTAGATCCTTGAAAGAAAATGAATTCATCCATTTATATCACACACAAGACATCAGGATCACCTTTCTACTAAAAGGTGTTCCTTTTAGAGTAATGAGTTATGAATACATGTACTTACTGGTCTTTCTTCACAGATGTGTGCTAAATTTGACTGTGACACTTCAATCCCAGTTTCAGCTGCTAGAACATAATGTAGCAAAGCTTCATGCCTAAAGTTAAATAGAATAAATTTGTGAAAGTATTAACAAAAGTCACAAGCACTTTACTTACATTTAAAATTATTACATAAATCGATAAAATCACCTAGGAGTAAAACCTGTGTACAGGGTTTAAAAGCAAAAGGCTGACGAGCCCATGCAACAGCTACATCTACTGGCAGTGCTTGGTGTAACAAGAATTGCTGGACCTCAAGAATTTTCAGTATTTCCTCTCTTCTACTGAAGCTAGATTAGCTCCAGTGTGCATTTATTGCATTTATTCTTTTACAGTGCAATGCTGATGATATAGCTATATTGCTATTAAGCCCAATAATTTATTTAAATGTTTAGGATATAACATTCTTAAAAGACTCTTACCCTGTGCTCTTAAAAAATACCCATTATTAATCTGTTTATACCTGTCAAGCATTCATGTGGATACATCTTTGAAACACTTTACCTGTTCATTCATATGACCCTGTTCTATATTTATAGACTATTGGTATTTTGGAATTGGAATTGTCTTTAACACTAGGATGTGTGAGTAAAGGACGATGTTGGTCCCTCTATGGGCTGTAGGCATTTTATCTATTGTAAAGCAAGCAATAGAAGATAATTTTGCATTTGCAATATAGCATTTCAGTATATCGATACAGTGTTACAGAATTTAGGACAGTCCCTGCTTCTCTTTACACCAGTGGGTGTTTTGCCACTGATTTTGGTACTGCTGTTATTTACTTTTATTTGAGTTGGTGGCCTAATGTTAATTATTTTATTCTGTTATTAAGTAAATAAAAAATAGAACATGAACTTGAAGAGAACAGAACAAACATACCATGAAAGTTCCAGATAAGCATTGAGTGCTTTTCTAATGACATGACCTAAGTAGCCATTCTTCTCTGCAATATGCTTTGCCCAGCTGTAGAAAAGAACAAACAAAATATTAACAGCTGTGCTCCAGTAATCCCAACCCACTTTGACATGAAGAACACAAAAGGATACAGGATCACCTTCTGAATATATATATATAATATATATAATATAAACTATAATATTTCACAGTAATTGCTGCAACAGTCATGCAGGTGTTGACTGAATGGGTCCTGGAGTGTATCCAGAAAAAGGCAACGAAACTGATGAGGGGTCTGGAGCACAAGTCTTATGAGGAGCAGCTGAGGGAACTGGGATTGATTAGTCTGGAGATGAGGAGGCTGAGGGGAGACCTTATAGCTCTCTACAACTACCTGAAAGGAGGGTGTGGTGAGGTGATAGTCAGCCTCCTCTCCTGCATAACTGGCAGTGGGGGGGGGGAAATGGTCTCAATTTGTGCTACGGGAGGTTCAAGTTGAATATTAGGAAAAATTTCTCCATGTCCCCTCCAAAAGAGTGGCCAGGTGCCGGAATGGGCAGCCCAGGAGGTAGCTGAGTCACTATTCCTGGAAGTGTTCTAGAAAAGTTTAGATGCTGTACTAAGGGATATAGTTTTGTGCAGAAATATTGGTGATAAGTAGACTGGACTAGGTAATCTTGGAGGTCTTTTCCAAACTTGGTGAATCCGTGATTCTATGAATAAGAACATATTTGCCAGTTTGCTTCCATAGGTATATCAGAGACATTCTGTGGTTTTTCTTAGCTTTCTTTTTTTGAAAAAGAAAACACCAAATGCCCAAACTTAGTGATAAGTGCTATAATTTCTCATCAGCCTCTTTGTACAACAAGTCTAACATCTCTTAACATGCTAATATGCACTGCTGTGTTACACGATACCTGCATTTTCTTTTCCTGCCCTTGGATCAACTCAGAGAGCTAATGTACTTGGGTGCATCTGAAAGTCCACCAGAAGTACTCAGCATCTCTCAGAATCTACTGGTAATTTAAATAATGCTCATATCAATGGGGATCAAACTTTACTACAGATTTGTTTCTCAGAGAGGTAAACACCATGAAATAAAAGACATTTTGACTGTGGACTTAAAAATCACCAATTATCAGTATAACAGAAATAAATTCCCCTTTAGCAAATGATTTCATTCCTTACATTACAGCTTTTTCTGGATCTCTGGGGAATTCTTTCATATTTCCTGTGATGTAGTACAGAGAACATCGTAAAGTCCCTTCTATATGTCCTCCTTGAGCAGCTTTATAGAAATATTGTGCAGCTATTGTCTGTAAAGAAACAAAACACAGTTAACAGCTCTACATTGTTAATGCTTATTAAGTTTTGGTTCCTAGGTCTCATTTCATTAAATCAATTTAAAATGGTAGTTGGCAGATGTAGGTAAACCACTTATAGCTACTTTTACTGCACTTAGGTGAAATTAATTCCTTTCTTTAACTTTTTGGAAGTTCAGGGTGGAAAAGAGTTTTAAAAACTAAAATTCTGAATGAAAAATTCAAGATCAGAGTAACAGAACTTAAACGTGAATAAACCTTTCCCAAAAGCCTGGAGAACAACACAATGCTCAGTATGTCTTGCTGTGTACAGCCACCATACTCAAGTCTCTGAAAGTGATTTGTAAAAGATAACTCAGGCTGTGCAGGTGGGGCCAGAGCCCCAAAAGCAGGAAGGATGCTTTGCTTCAAGTGCTTTGTTTCTAAATTAAAGGAACACAAACACACACAGCTGGGATACTTGAATAACAGTCTAAGAAAAAGCATCAAAAACCAAGCGAGTGAACATAGCAGTCTCAAGAATAAAGCCCAAATCTGTAAATTGGGCACTAATGTAAACAATACCACCATGAAATACTGACTTACTTGATTTCTACTGGGTACTCCAGGGTAAATCCCATCTAAATAAAGGACACCAAGATTGTAGGATGCATCTGGATTTCCCAATTCTTCAGCAATTAACCAGTGCTTGGCTGCTTTTCTGTAGTCTCTTCTAAAATTGTGGTAATACCATCCCAGTCCGTTCACTGCTTGGGGCAAGCCCTCAGGGAAGAAGAAGAGCAGTTTCAAGTCACACATTTAACTCTGCTTTGGGTCATGCTGCACTCCCAGCCTGCTGCCTAATTTTAGGTGCTCTCATGGGCTTTCCTGTCTGGGCACGAGGCACACACATTCAATCAAAATTCCAATTGAAATGCAGGGATAGAAAAGTTTACTTTTTTTGTCTTTCATGGCCTTGTGTTGACAGCAAGGAACAATAGTCAGTCCCCTCAGTATCTGTCAGGGTGTTCATTAAGAAATGATTCCACTCTGAAATCCAGCTCCTCTTTCTTCTTATTCTACAGAGTCTCAGTCATGTTTGCGTTCAGATTTGTACTTGGTGACAAGACCAAACAGAGACTGTTTTTCACTCATTTTCTCTGCAGAGCCTAATTGGAAGACCTATCTTTGTGCATCTGCAGTGGAAATAAGAGAAGACAATAACAGAAGCCAGGGAGATAACCACACTTCCAGACAGGATTAGCAATCAAAGCTTTTGTTTTGGCTGCAGCGAGTCACTGTCTCCTTGCATAAATGTGTGGGTCATATGGTGGCTATAAGTTTGGTAGCAATTCAAATTCCTCAGAACCAGTAAATAAGTTTGGACATGCCATTTTTTCTTATTTGATGATGCACATTTAATAGCACAGCCCTGCCGGAAACAATGACATAAGGTAACACAAAAACAAAAACAAGCAATTTGTTTGCTACTGACTGCTAACATCATCTACCCTGCATATCCTCTTTCTGTAATCTTTGTAGAAAGAGCTGTGTACTAATGGCACTGACGAAGACATTCTGGAAGAGCATTTATTTTCCTTTCAAATGTGAGTAGTGTTGCTAGCTTATCTATCAAAATCCAAATGGTGTTCAATTTGTCATTAATTACGGTGTTATTGTTCTAAAGGTACACAGGATCACAAAAATGTAAATATGTGAGCCTAGCAAGAGTAAGAAAGTTGTCTCTGGGCTGTTCCCTGGAATTTGCTGCTAAGATCCTGACTTAAAGGAATTTTTGTTACATTGTGAAAATCATTCTGCTTACTTAAGCCTTTCTCAGTTTGGGAAAATAAGGTTTTCACCATTTAAGGTAAAGGCAATGGGAAGTTATTATTTACACAAAATCATTATACACATTTTTATATTTTATATAAATGTAAAAGCTGGAGGCCATTATTATTGGCAGCTAGAATAGAAATTCTATGATAAGATATTAATTCTATTTTACCTTGGCTGCCGCTTTCTTCATCAGCTCTAAAGCAAGTTTTGTGTTCTTTTTCACACCTTGGCCCTAGGAAATATATAGTGAAACAATCACTGCTTACAATTACAGAATACATTCTCATGAAAATTCACATATATAATTCCAAATGCATTTTAATGTCAACACAAACACTTACTAGGTGTTATTCAGCTTTAAAAAGCTATAATTTAAAGTACAGCTTTGGGCATATCCTTCATTCACAGCTTTGCAAAACAGTAATGAATTTTGGAGGTACAAACAAGAAACATTGCTTACCTTAAACAACACAATGGCATAATCATATATTAACACTGGATCTTCTGTTTCTATTGCACCCTTTGCATACCATTCTATTGCTGCTTCAGGATTTTTTGCCACTCCTTGTTGCCCCCAAAACAGCATCTGAGCCAATCGTTGCTAAATGAAAACAAGGTAAGCACCAATATTAAAAATGTTAGCACTGAAACTGGGAATTTTCAGTGGAACCCACTTTTGCAGGCTTAAATAATGACTTATTAAATACTTATTAAATACAGATTTATTATGAGTGAAGAAACAATATCGCTTTGAGATACAGTTATGTCTTTAACAGTCGGGATGTAATTAGCTATCAGGAATCTTCATAGAGCTTCCTGATGGTGAAATGTACTGATAAAGTCTGTAGTAATTGTATGCAAATCATATGATTCAGTATCACAACATACGATGGTAATCTGAAGTTAGCAGCAATAACTGCACCATATCAAAGAAGAACCCAGGGAAAACGATCAGAGAAAGAGTTTGCCAAGTCACAACAACTCCTCCTGTGCACTGTTGTTATGGCTTTTTATGCCCACTGGATATTTTCAGACAGAAACACGGGAAACAGTACAAGCCTTTCTGTGTACAAGCAATTCTGTGTGTATAGAGAAAAAGTCTGTCTGCTATACTCCATAACTCTACTGATGCATATACGTTATGTGTGTATAAAGCTAAGGAGGGAAAGTATTATTTTATACCTGTGCAGCTGCATTTCCTCTTGTTGCTTCATGTTTTAACCACATAAAGACATCGCCGTTTTCTTTTGTTTGAGCTTTAAGCAGCTCATCATCCATTAGCCTTACAGTTTCAACAAATGCCTGAAGAGTAGAACAGAACAAAAAACACTGCACAATAAATTCATACACCTGCCACCTAATGAAGCTGCCTGTTGCCTACTTATCCTTAAAAATCTGTGGACAGTTCCGAGTTCTACAATTCTCATCACCTCTTTGCTGACCACAACATTAAGGAATATCCTTAACTCAACTACTTACTGCTTCATTATAGTACACAGCTCGAAGTCCACTCTACAGTGGAAAAGTATGCCAATGTGCCCACAGCAAAAAAAAAATTCTTAGTTTTGAATGCAATTAATAATGACAAAGAAGTGCTTTTGAATACATTTGAAATAAAAGGAACAGAATTTTCAAGAGATTTTTACGGTTTTTCAGTTCGTATAGAAAACTCTTCAAACAAAACCCAAAATCTGGCAGAAAGCTTAATAAAGACAGGCCTATAGTCATTCTTTCTGGTGGGTCAAAATTCTAGTACTGGCCTACCTTGACTAGCCTTTCCAGAAAAGCTTTGCTACCTTCTGATCAGCAACTAATTCTGAGATCGTTTTGCTGTAACTTTATCTCCTCAGGTAGGCCTTTAATAACCAAATTTTTTACATTTGATTTTAGAAAATGTAGAAGTACGGAAAGGATAATGAACATTTCACTGAATTTCATGATGTTCGGCTACTGAAACAGCAGGCCAGATGCTTAATAATGATGGTTATCAATGTTAATGATTAAAAATCTGAGTGAGAAATTAGGGCCTAGGAATAAAACTTAGACTTTACTGAAAGATAAACACATGGACAATCCTGGGGACTTTTGCCTAACATTGAGTTGGTTTTCCCCTTCCTATGAAATGAAGTTACAATACTTATACATAATTTGTGGGATTTTCTAACAATCAGACGAGTTAATGGTTGTAAATCAAGATGTCCACACCTTTAGTATTAACATATGAAAAGTCACTTGCACAGAAAACAATCCGGTTACACTTAAAATTCTTTTACCTGTTCCCCTTTTATAGTGTGTTGATCCAAGGAGGTCTTTATTGCAATATTACTGTAATAAGCATATGACAGCTCCAAATCAAGTGGATAGTTATTAATGCCTTGGTAATGCTTATAGCCAAGATTCATCACAGAAAGTCTCTCGTTCCCCTGAGCCCCAACCAAACTGTACAGCAGTCCCTGGCAAAAATCAACAGAAAAGCTAGAGTGAATTCACAGTGTATATCACACATTTAGCATTTTCATGTAGAGGTACAAGCAACAGAGGGTTGCCTGTAGTAACACTAGCTAATATAGCAGCTATATTAACACAGAATCAACAATGGCCCCAAAGTAGTTAAAGTGTGCTTTATATGCATAGAAAGCTTTGTAAAAAAAGCTAGTCTCTCTAAATACATTCAAAATTACTGTACACTGTGTGCAGCGTTTTTTTAAGGCCACATTATTATAGAACTAATAAGACTCTAATACTCTGATACTTTTTATAGTCAGCAGTGACCTCTAACTATTGTCACTGATATCATCTGTGTTTTACCACTGAATTCCCTGGAAACAGATAGTGGCAAACAAACAGCACTCAAAAATTTTACCCTCAGGATCCAACAGAACTAGGAGGGGACTTGTGTAGCTAAAGGGAGCTTTGTGTTAAAACCCCGTAAGTCATATTGTTTGGTGCTAGAAATAGCCTAGGTACTGTAAATTTCCAACACAATTTTCAGCACTGTTGCATTATTACAATTTTTCATCTGCATAGTAATAAAAAAAGTGGTGTCCATCTACAACAGACATTAAATCATCTATTACACTATTAGAAGCAGATCCAATGGAAATATTTTTCAGCCACCATAATTAGTACTAGGTACACTCCACAGCTAGGGTACTAAGAATATTCCTGTCTAAGATTTCCTGTGTTTCTGAAACTGAAGTGAACTTGGTCTCTTTGGAGTTCTTATGAATTGTAACTACATTAGGCAGAGCTGCTATTCTTTATTAGCATCTTACATTATGCTATTATATCATCGCTAAATATCTTTTGGCAATTTCAATACAACCCTTTTCCAGTGATAGATAACTTCTTCACTGACCTTAGAATGGAATCCAGAAACACCTCGGTTATTTGCAATTTGCCTTAACAGTCTAGAGAACACATACTCCATGCAGCTACTCAGCCAAAGCATGGTCATTTTATTTTCTAAGAATATAAAGGTATTTCCTTTCTTTACCCAATTTTAGACATTGACAAGCAATTTAGGTAGTTTCAGAAATTTCTGAGTTGTGCAACTTTTGAGCTCCTGAAAACCCGAGATTTAATACTAAGACTCTGTATTGCAGTAGACCAGCAGC
This sequence comes from Tetrao urogallus, assembly GCF_951394365.1. Lineage (NCBI taxonomy): Eukaryota > Metazoa > Chordata > Aves > Galliformes > Phasianidae > Tetrao > Tetrao urogallus. The sequence goes on along the minus strand of NC_136817.1, from coordinate 53,460,416 downwards.
TCTCCCATGGCTAATTATCAGGTCTCCAGAAAGAACCATTAACTTTCTAAATTCTTCTACTGTGGTTACCTTTAATAACTTGATCATATACTCAGAACCATATTTTTGTTAACTGTACCGTGAGACTTCTTTTCTGACTCTACCATAAAACCTTTTTGCTTTAGGAGATCTGCCTTAAAGGAGATATTTTCATTGCCACCTACAAAGGTCTGTGGGTAACTCAAGGGTTACTTCCTCATTCTGCTTCCTCAGCAACTGGGAAAAGAAGCATGTTTCCATCCTGCCATTAGTACCATTTTTAGATCTTATTAAAACATTTATTTTCATGCCATAAGGAATGAATAAAGATTTCACTGCCACAGAGTTATTTAGGACTAGCTGTATTAGAGAGCCCCTTCAACCACAGCCTGAAAAGGGATCTGGAGGCCACTTCACATTTTTTATTTCTGTTGATCCTAACTTTATCCCACTTCTAACTTGCCTTTAAAGATCATTATTATTTTCACAGAAATAACAAAATGTATTAAATGTACTACCTTTGCATGATCCACAGACACACCAAGCCCTGTTTCAAATATAACTGCAAGGAAATAAGAAGCCTTATGGTATCCACAGCAACTGGAGTCCACCAAGAAAGGGACGGAGGAGCCCACGTTGCTCAGGCCATCAGGACTTGATAAATTCTTTGCGATCTTCTCAAATATCCTCTGGCCTATTTCTAGAACTGTATCACTTTCCTCTTCTGACACTGAAAACACAACACAAGATACAATGTTACTGCAGTAGTTAAAATCAGGGACTGATTCCCCTCTCCAATTCAGTACAACCAACTCAGATTCTCCTATTTGTTATACTGAAAGGTATTCAGTTCAGACAACCAAAATTCCTAGGTATTACTGAACAGGGCTGTAGGGGAACTGTTATGTCACAGCCTAAACTGATGATTGAGCACCTGGAGTGGCTGGTCTGGGAAGCACAGACGTAAGCAATTCTCCTGTGCTTCCTACCTGATTGGAAGGGGGCGGATGTTGGGCTCATTTAAAGACTAGCCTCTAAAGGCAGGATGTGTCCTGGATGAGGCTGCTTTTTGAGAGGGAGAGGTCTACAGCCAGGGATCCTACCACTAGTTGGTGAGTCAACTTCTTCCTACATATGATTATTGATATTCTTAATGGTACTTTTCCTAGCATCACAAAAGATTTATCAGAAGTGATTTTACTGCCTCCAAGGACCAAGAAGTAAATAAAAATTAGGACGGCTTTCTCAAATTAGCTAACCACTAAAAACATATTTCTACTTTCTTCTATGTGATAAGCCATCTTTTGTTTGTGGTGCTATGTATCAGCTAACTTAGTAAAAACTTATATGAGAAAAAAAATATCTATGAAACATGAAGTTAGAATGTACTGACTTACATCAAATATATTGTGGAGTTATTTCAAAACAGTAAAATTAATTATGATTATCACCTGGAGCACTGAAATCCATCTCTTGCAACAGTCTGAACAAGGTGTGGTACTTTTCCCTGAGTTCTTTTCTCCATGTGAAGGCGTCGCATGTAGACTTTCCTCTGTATTTGTGAAGCTGCTCTAAGTAATAGTTTTCAGAGTAACCTTGAGAAAACAACATATTTAAGTGAGATATGAAAGCTGACTTGGCTGCCCTGTAAACAAGCCTCTGGTAGAACTGTTTCAAGAGTAAATTAAAAACTTGTGGACAAGATGGGTGCTTCTGTAACAAAGCAGTGTTAAAATTGGTACGGTTAGCACAGACAGTTTACAAACGTATAAGGTTCATTCTATTCCACAATCTTGTCACAATGCGTATAGTCAAATTCTAACTGGAAACATTGGCTTCTGGTCAGCATGCATGTAGACTATGAATCTCTTCTTTAACTGATATGGTTGCTTTGGTATAAGCTTGTTAATTAGTTGATATTCAGCAACTGTGGAAAAGACACTTGCAAAAAATATATATTTTGGGAAAAGGCTTAAAAAGTATCTGCCTCTAGAGCAATTTGCAAATGAAGCTGAAGAAAGGTAACTAAATAGCTTACATTTAAGCTTAGAAATGTTTCTTTGTCCCTTCATGTACCTGTCTTGTTAGAGAAGAATTATGAGAATGTAATTTAGGTTTGAATTCTACTGCATAAAAGCCTTTGCAGGAACAAAAACTGTTTTGGCAACCAGTAAGACTGAACTCTTCAAACTGACTTTTTTCTTGTTATGTATGGCTGGATTTAAGTATACTTCTGATAATCATTAGCCAGGATGGGATAAAAGGAAAGGCAACAGGTCTCCAAAAATGAGTTGAAAACTCATATCCCACAGGTTAATACTTACAAGCTCTTTGTGATAGTTGGGCTTTCCTTACAATGTGACTGTACTCATAAACTATATCTTGAATGTCCATACATCTCTCGTAGTAGTGTTCAATTTGTTCCACTGTTTCTTTGTCATGCAGAGGGTTAGAAATCTAGAAAAATACACATAACACCTATATTACCTGTTGTTTGTTGTCTGCACTTTGTAATAAGCAAGCGTTCTAGGCAAATAATGAAAGGAAAGAGATTATTTACTACAACCAGCTTATTTGGCGCATCATGTTAATGTGCCAAACAATATGATGCCAGCCATGACAAGACTACGATTTCAAACAGTCAGCATAATTCACAGATTAATTTGAAAAACTGATGAAACACGAATGGTGTTTACCAGCAACTTCAACAAAATCGCAGATTATCAAATGTGTCCTGTACCTTCAATTACTCTAGAAAACTGAGCAACACTTAAACTGTATTTAAATAAGGACTTAATTTGAGGAATATTGCTTTACGTACTTGTTTTGAGAAGTCTTATCCTCTAACATTTGAAATACTAACATTGCAAGACGTGACATGAAATGATCATATACTGCTTACATGTTCCCAAGTTCCATTACGTTTCATATTGCTGGCTGCTAATATTTAAATGTTTGCCCAAATACTGCTTCTGTTTACCTGGTCTGTTTCCAAGACATTAAGACGATAGTACTTCACAGGTCCAAAGAATGCTTCAATACCATTTACATATCCACTGCCTCCAAGGACAAAATATCCAGCAGTGTCATCGCAGTAGAAATCTTCCCTGAAACTTGAAAACACAAGAGATGCGAGCTGGTTATCCAAGAGGTATTATGAAAGGGGGGAAAAAAAATCTCAATTTCAGTGTCCAACATGATCCAGTTTTTTAGAATCAAGGATAAATAAGAATATTTTAGACAGCAGGATTTCTACCAAAGCAAAGCAGATAACAATTGCCCAGGTGAAATTCTAGCTGCCTCATGCAACAGCAAAACTTCCTTTGACTTCGTTAGCAAGGCTAAGACTTCATCTGACGACTAATTCCAATACTACTGATTTTTTTTTTTTTCATTCAGTTTCTAGCACAGAGATCAGACCACAGCACTACAGTGTACAGCACATTACCTCAAACTGGCTCATGGCAAAATTACCAAGTTACTCAGATCATTCTCAGTGTAAGTATAGTGATGCAAACTGGTTTAGAAAAAGATAACGAATTCTGAACATCTGGCATCTTGGTTATGAACTTGTTGTCCTCCAGTTTTCCGTATCTGAATACATATATTACTTGGCAGAAGGGAAAAGACTGCTTACATAAAAGACTGGTGATGTTGTCTTTTCAAATTCTTCCCAACGCTGCTTACTTCTACCTAGAAGAAAACACAATATTAACTCCAATAGACTAAATATTGCAAGGAATCTTCAATACACAGTTCACAAGATTACAACTGCAGATGTCTTGCGTGTCCTCTGCATCATTGTCACGTATCTGATTTGTGTTGGGAAAGTTCAGTGGAAAGCACTGACAGTGGTCTGTGGTGGCCAATCACAAGAGGAAAAAAATAGCACAGATATTACCTACTTCAGCTATTTAATTTCTATCTTAACTATGACATGCCTATACTTCACTGAAGCATTTACTCTTCCAAAGTGTGAAAGTATGTTTTGCTTTCATACAGTAGAGAAATGAAGAGAATATTCATCTCCTCAAGAAGTTGTAGCTTAAAGTTAAAAATGGCCAAAAAGTTAATGAATCTAGGAATTAGATGCCTGAAAAGGAAGACAAATTTTCATATATGTTGCTATTTTAAAAAGTTGTCTAAGGACACACAAAACAACTTGCAAAACTTCATCAAGTGCTGAATGGATTCATCTTCCAGTGCTCTTAAAGTAAGACTCTCAATTTCTTGATGCCTCAATCTCCCATTCTTCTGTAACTTAAATATTTTGTCTATGATCCTGTTGTATTAAACATGTGAAAGTGAAGTAACTAAATAAGGAGATTTCTGTGCACCTCTGGAGTATCAGAGCATTAAAAAAACTCACTAAAGGAAGATGTGTAAATGGAATTGAACTGAACCATAGTTGTATCTGTCCCAAGAATGACTCTAAGTACTGAAATATTTTTAAGTTTGGTTATACTTCCTTCTGTAAGAGTACTCAGCTGAGTGATATGTTCAGGAATTTGTCAGAGGCATAATCAAATCAGAAGACTCTCAGTCTTGATCCGGTAATTTAGTCAGACGCATACCTGTCCACCCTTGAAAGAGAGATCCAGTCGAAACCACTGCTTCAGAGGAAGACTGAAGCTTGTTTTTACTGCAAGGTCATCTCCTCTAATGAGGTGCATCTGAACATGCACATAACCTGACAGAATAACAAAGGAGAAAAATACACTAAACATTACAAAAACATCAATATTAAGAGTAGATTTCCTTATATCCTTATATTTCATCTGTACTCTTTGTCAGCAACAAAAATCTGGAGACTCGCTATGCCATATGTGAGCTCTAACAGGGAAACATGCTCTCAAGTGCTAATGCACAGGCTGCTACATGAAACCACCGAATCAAAAACAACTTGTCTGGGGAATAAGGATATTAAATGTGTCAAACAGGAAGGACAGGAAGTTGATCTCAAAATGCTATACATAATTTTGAACAGCGCAGGGGGACATGAATATCTGTTCAGTGTTCAACTATTAGCACATGAGAATGTAATTACTGACCAGGTACAAGATGACTCCAGACCCCATTACCTGGACTTGCAGAAGCTAAGCTCATAGTCTGAACTCATAAGAACAAAATAGACTAAGATACCTAATAAGATAACCTAAAAGTAGGCCTTAGAACTCTCAAAGCAAGTCCCTTATTGAGGAAGTAGCTTCCAGTGGAGCTGTCACTTCTGTTTTCTCCTCAGAGGAAAGTATTCTGTTTGTAATGGAAATACAATGAATAATGGAAAATTTACCACAGTGCTATATCAACTATTCTAATGATTTATTATTTAAATTGGTAATGAGACAGAGAAAATAGAAATAGCAAAAATAGCTGGGAGGAAGACATTAGTTGTGAAACCTGCACCTGTTATGAGAAAGCCCATGGTGCACTCTTAACTTTTTCCTCTTTGAGACTGCCAGTGAGCCCTTATTTGCTGAATTTCTTTCTGTTTCTGAGATAGAAGAGCTGCCTTCTGGCAGGGAAGTTCTTTGATTGTAACTATTGCTAAGATAAGCATTACCTCTGAACCTTTATTTGGATTAGGGAAATAGACCTACCTTGAACATCACAACATATGCAAGAACTTGAATTATTTGAACTTCTGAGGTTATTCCAAATTTTCAAAAAATTTTATGTAGTATGTATTTAAGAATTGAGAGCAATATTAAAGTAATATGTCAATAACAATAATTAAGGTTGTTTACCAAAATAAGACTTTAATCACAATGCTTTTTCCTAATCTGCAAGGCCCAGTGCTTCCTCCTGGCAATGCAGATATGCAGACATTTTCCAAGTTATCCAAGACCAGACCAGATGCTATGCAACTGTTTTTCAGTTTTGCTCTACTTATTTAGCAGTTACCTTTCTTTTCAGATGCAATAGTTTAAAAAAAAAAAAAAAAAAATAAAAATTTTTCAAGATCAATTTCACAAAATAAGTTATTTGTTATTCCTGTGTATAGACACAGACCTATAAAAGCTGCATTAAATCCTTTCTGAAAATAATTAACGAAATCCCTTACCTTCCTCATTTAGAAATATAGCAGGAGTACTATACATCTCTTTTGGATCAATAAAATAGAGTATACCACACAGATCCTTTTCACAGTGATGCAATAAGTATAGCCAGATTGAAACAGTGAACCTGCACAAGGGAAAGCAAACAAGAAATCCACTCCTGATGAGAAATCTCTTTATGTAAATTCAAAAGCACGGATTTCACCTTCATTTAGCAAACTGTTTCACACTTGTAGTCTTTGGAATGCATTCTATGCAGTAAAAACCTTCAAACTACCTCTGTTTAAGATTTTCTAGCTATGATCTGCTTATAATTATGCACTTCTGTGGCACTAATATGAGAGTAAAGTTAAAGAAGCATGATTTGAATCAGTTCCACAATGGTGGATCAGAACCCACATCACTAAGGAACTGAAAAAGCAGCTGAGACAACCTGGAGCCACCTTCCCACGTGCAGACTGTACAAAATCTCCCCATGCATGTTTTTGTAGTCTTGATTGTGGAAGCCAGTAAAAACTAAGTTGTGTCTTCTGTACTAAATACCAGCAGTGAAAATGTGCTTGGGAAGAGCAGGTGAAATAGAATTTGTAACCTCTGGGTAGTACAAATAGGTATGAATACCTGTCATGGAGGTTATCAAAGGATAAATAAAGGTGGAGTGTGTTCAAACCATTGAGCAGTGGGAGAAAGAGGGGGGGGGGGAAAACAAAAACCCTCAACTTTATGTATTGAGTAATTTTTGTACACAGCCAGAATGGTTTGACCAGCTCTGATGACATTACAAAGGAGATTTGCTGAAGAACTAAAATCAGAATTCATGCCACTGCATGATGTGACTAAACTAAAACTGCTTCTGTCCTATTGACAAGAACCTGGCACTTATTTCTGTAACAACAAAGTCAGATCAATGCTGAATGCCTTTGAAAATCAAACCTCTAATGTACAACCCAGCAAAGCATGAACAATTACAATCTTTGACAACGTTTTCCTACTGGCTTGTAGAAGGAGGTATTAATTGCATTTTGTGTGTTTAAGAAAAAATATTTGTTTGTTGGTCAGCTTGCCTTATATTTCTGGAGAGAAGTTGCTAAACATAGAGCACCTTGTATCTCTTCCTTAACTAAACCACTGTAGGTCTGAAAGTGTAATAGCTGCTCTGATGTTAAAAATAAAAAATGTAGAAGTGATGCAGTTTTCCCTAATACAGTCTACACCTTAAATAGCTAGCAAGGTCATACTCTCCACAGATGGAACACAGGTGAAATAGAGGTGTTTGTAATCCACAATCACTTGTAAATAAGTTATTATGATCTGCAGGCAAACACTGTGCTTCCAGCAATACTGTTTGTTTGTACATTGTTCTTTCCACCTTTCATCTCTGGCAATATAGCAAGCTTAAATTCTGCACTCTTTATTTGCTCCCTGACTGCCAGTCATACCCCATCTGGACAAATTTCCTGGGACACAGTTGGGAACAATGCTGACACATTTTGCTTTCTCTGTTCCTATGGAATGCCAGGTAGAGTCAGTAGTCCCTCAGATTCCCAGCCTATCCCTACAGCAGGCTGTCTGCTGGTAGCTGCCCTGAATGATAGTTGCCTACTCTGCTAAAAGATAAAGGCAAATCTCTATTGGAAAGCTTTTTCATTCAACGAAATCCTTGATGAAAGTCAACTGAGAAACCTGTTCGATTAATCTTTTCAGTTGTCTTTTGATGTGGTGGGGAGCCACCATTCACATACAAGCAGCTAAAGGAAAAATCTTTTCCACTTCTTAACAGAGCTACCCACAGATGTCATGCAACTGCAACACACAGGCAATACTTCATGCTAGTACTGAAAAGACAACCTGAAGGAAAGAGCAGGTGGAACGGTGTGGAGCAGGTACAGAGCTGCTTAAATTTAAGCTGTGTTTTGTCAACCAGAGCTTCAGCACCTCTGTACCAGAAGCAAGTGCATGTCTGAGTAAAGAGCAGCAGACAGTGCAAACTAGGCTGTCGCACATCCTAAAGATAAAAACTGCACTGAACTAAGTTATGGTTTGTGGGCTGCTAATCTGTACAGAACCTGCACTCGTCGGTTACTCTTCTTTGGCTCTCACTGCTCACAGACCAAACACAAACAAGCAGGCAAGTTCAAGTTGCTGTGATCATGTCCTGTTTCTGTGGTAGTGTTTCTGGGTTAACAGCATCTGGTGGAAATGAGATATGTATGCACATGTACGTACACACATTTTGTCTGAAGTAGCAAAATATGGCTGGAGAGTTGTGGGAAGGGGAAGAGGAGCACAGAAAGATGCTAGTGTGATTCCTCTGTAACTGAATAGTGTGTCTGACTTGGAGAGTTTACATAGGGATGGTGGAAGGGAATAGCATAAGTTCAAGCTGGATGACTCAACTAGGCAAGAGACTATCGTTAAGAGCTTGTCAGGCTGCAAACTAGTGTGAATTTATACGGAAAAAAAGATGTTATACGCTGTCTGTCCTGTAGGAAACAGTACTCTGCAAATGGTGTTTGAAATACAGATCATTCTGTAACATAGAAAACCTCAGGAGAGGCAGTCACAAGGCGGCTGTGTGATCACAACAGTATGTAACAGCTAACCCACCCTCCTAGTGGTACCAAACCAGCTTAGTTACATCTACAGTATATCTCTCATGGTATGTCTTACAGTAAGTATGCCTCTTAGGCTCAGCTTAACTCCCCACAAAACTGCAATCAAAGAACAGAAGGAACTGCTAACTAATTTGAACCTTTTCTCAAAGTATCAGGTGGTATTTCTTTAATTATGAACCAAGCTTAAGAACTGAAGTGTACATATAAGCATATTCTATAGCCTACAAGAATCAATTACAGTGCATTTCAGCTATTTGCCTATACTTACATTGGATAATCAATCTGATGTTGTCTGACTGTTTCAAGTTCTCTGTTTTCAAATCGTTCAAATCTCTTCACAATTCCTGTCTTCTCCCCACTGGAAGCATATATGAAGTTGAGAATCTGAACACCATCTGCAAAAATACAGATTTCCTTAATCTGCCAGAAAACAACCATTGTTAACTGAGTAATTAATTAGCTCACACTTGTATAGTCAAATATTTGAAACACATAATTGATTAAAAATTGCAAACTTCCAGTAAGTTCTGAAGCACAAGTTCATTTGCTGATATTAAATGCATTAGTCTTGGAGTGAATAACTCACAGGAAAGTGAAATGGAATCTATTTCCAGCTGCTGCTGGAAGCAGGGAAAACACTCTAAGGTACTTAGATTTGAAGCACGAGCTAGCTTAAACAAAAGTTAGTACGGAGGAAAATCTTAATTTATGTTATGTGTTTAAAATCTCATTCTACCTTTGGTTATGCCAGCGTGAGATTAATCCACAGCTCCTCAGCTTACTCTCCAGTTAAAGTGCATGTATGGATAGATACCAATTCTGTTCTTAACTGATACACACAATCTAGTAATAAATCTAACTGATAATGCTGCCTCGATAAGAAACAGAAGACATTAACAGTTCTTCCATGGCATATTCTTTTCTAAAATTGAGCAATTTGTCACAAGTTCATTTTTAAAAATTAATGGCTTTTGTTGTACTAAGTGTTCTCATCTATAATGTAATTAGATAATGCATTAAGATGTTTACACTGTTGTCAGAGATCACATGCTCAGACTCCAAGAAGTAGCTCAGAAAGTCTCTGGAGGCGAGAACTACTTTGCTTCCTGGTTCTTCTCAATGCATTCACATGTCAATGTAGCAAAAACAAATGATAAAAATGCTTTTACAGGTTTTGCTAGGAGAGAACTCTTTAGAAGCTAATAACCTTTTTGCTTTTAGATTGTACTATGAATATGTACTGAGGACAAAGGCAACTGGAAGTGGACGTAAGCCTAGAAATAGGCAGATGAGAAAAAATAAAATAAAAAAATAATCAGGAGAACTCCAACAAAACCTAGAAGGTAAAGTTGGGAGTTTCAAGAATTCATGTAATTGGGTAGGACTTTTTATTTACATATATAAATACTTCCATCTATCAACTTAGCCCAAAATAAAATTCTTCTTGCTAAACAACAGGGTATACCAGATATAAAATTTATTTTTACACTATCTCTGAAGTTTAATATTCTGTTAGTAAATAGTAACCAATATAATTCTTATTTAGCAGATGATAGTTATTTTTTCTTTTTATTTGTGTGGATCTATGAGTACACTTGAAGAGAAATGAGAATTAAAATGTTCAAATATAACATATTTAGTTTATAAACACTAGAACAAATGTTGGAAAACTAGCACTGTTGAAAAACAAAATTTATTTTAAAACTTTTATTTTAAACCCATTCGTTTTATCAACACTCCTTGACCATGAAGGAAAAAAAAAAAAAAAAAAAAAAAAAAGTACTGCAACATTTCTTGCACTATGAAGTCTTAAAAACTTGTTTTTGAGCATATGGTCATTACCTCAAGCAGAGGAGAAGCAGACTACCTGCATGAGAATTATGTATGCAGGAAGTTAAAATAATACAATCACAGACTCTCTTTGAAAATAAAGTTTGAAGATGAGGGAATGATGTCCAGTGACCTATGTGAGTTCTAAATACAATTTTGTGAATATGCTCAGAAAATAAAAGGCAGTGCCACTGTGCTGAAACAAGCCAACTTTGAAAGACATGATGATTTTTGTCATTTGAAGCTCTGATCTCGCACTTATTAATTTTACACTCAACAGTGTGGGTCAAATAAATTGTACTACCCAACTTTTACTACAGCTACATATCTTTTAACATCTTACAACATTTTCTGATGTTCTTTTGGTCCTATTAGTCCACTTGGAAACAAACAACAACAAAAATGGACATAACACATACCGCTTTCATGAGGGCACTGAGGTATCTTGTTTGCCTGAAGCATCCACAAATAGTCAGCACCCCACTGAAGACAGACTTTGTGATCTTTATATGGGCGTTCAAAAGGTGGAACTGCTTCTAAAAAAGTGTAATTCTTGGCAACTGCCTCCTGGTAGCTTTCATTCTGCTCAACATCGTAGCTGCTAACTGATTGGTGACTAATCCATGCATATAATATCACACTGTGCACTATTATTGAGTTTCTGATGATGTAATCATCTCTGTAAACCATGATGCTTGGAAATTTCAAATGTATTTGTCGGGTTTGACGAACATCAATATTCTTCTCATCCTTCCACCTTCTTCTGTATACTGGTACACCAGTCCTGAACTCTGAGGAAGCTACTGCTTCCAAATTAATTATACAAGGCTTAGAACATAAATATTGAACATAAACCTCAGAACTGTTAAGGACTTTCTTATCCAAAACATTTAAATGAATGAAGTCCACAGAATCCATCTTTTTTCCAAACTGCGGTGTAACTGCTGTTATCCGTACTGTCTCCTTTCCAAAAGATGGCACAAAATTCTGTAAATAAAGAAACACAATAAAACAATGATGTTAACCAGAGAACCAAATTTACACAATTACTAATACACATCAACCAATAGCAGATGGTTTATAGACAGTACTCGGACTCCAAACCACAGGATTCTTTCACACACCAAGTAGCTATGGATTACTGAAAATATACCACCAAGATTTTAATGGCAACAGTTCCCCTATTACTGACTTCTCAAAGCCACATATGCTTCTATGAAACAGTACTTAGAGGGTGTATCCTGCAAGTGGAATCTGGTCCACTAAGATACTGACTTACACGTCATGCTATTTACACATGTTCCTAGGATCAAGCTAAAACAATATCTACAAAAAGGTGTTGGCATTTATTCGTCGTATCACTGTTCATTTGCACTGCCGCAGCCTGATATTTTTATCTTCCTAAAAAGTTAGATCATTTTGTTTCCTGCATGAGAGGTATCTGAAGAGCAGGAATGATCACCAAGGCAGACCACTGTTGTTTCCTGAAAATCAATTCATATTCATAAAGCATTTCATAACTTACTACTCAAATGTTCCTAAGTGAAAGATGGACTTGTAAATCTGAGCAACAAGTCTGGCAGACAGGACTTAGTTTCTGCTCCCTATAGCTATGTACAATATATTCTTCAGGAGTTCTTGGACATGCACAAGGATTATCCTCCATGCTGAAGTTCTTGTCTCTGAAGCTTCTGACTGCTTTTTTTCTTTCTGCTCAGCAGCCAGCAACTGGCTTGATGTGCTGCCAGGGATACTGAAGATTACTGAGCCTGGGGAGCCACCACCATCATTGTGCTTCTGCCAGATTCCCTGATCTGCATAAAACGTTCCAAACTGTCACTATGGACTACCAGGGAAGCTGGTCGTTAAGGTTATTCAAAATGAGAAGCTCTATTTTCAGTGTCTTTTGATTTTGTGAAGCTTAAATAGAGTGAACTGAAATAGCTTGGATAGCTACTTCACGCTGATGACTTTTTCACTGCAATTCTCAAAATATTTAAAAACTTGAACCAAGTACTTTGTACATTTCTATATACCAGATGTATGTGCTGTTAACCTGAAGGAAAAGACCTCACTCCTGTGCCAAGATGGGGATCAGTAAATAAAATGAATAGTTCTCCTTTTTATATCTTAAGAATACATTAACAGTCCTTGAAAGCTACTCTGAGAACAAATATTTGCCCGCTTAACTTAAAAAGCTGTAACTATCAGGAAAAGCTTACCTGTACTCCCCTCCTCGTTCCTATTTTAGATTTAACTGTGTGACCAAACTTTTACCCTTTATTTAAAGCAGAAAGAAAAGCGAGGGAATTTTTGAATGAAGAAGGTGAGTATTGCTGCTAGCAGCTGGTAACTCCAGATAACCAGATTTATTCACAGGCTATAGATCTTTCTGTACTTGTTACTCAAACTGCTTTCTACAAGAACAGCCAAGAGTTCCTTACTTCCTTGTGTCCAGCATGAGAGGCAGGAAACCAAATGTTCAGTGATGCTGCACAAACACATGGAAACCCCAAGATACTTACACAAGGTATTTATTTTGGACAAATAAAAATGCAAACCACACCACCATGCCAGGATCTAGGCTTTTTACAATAGGCTGTGTCTTCACAGTAACAGCCTTCCTCTCCCTCTGTCTTGTTTCCCATTCTATAAAATGGATAAAATTATATTGAAACTAAATCACCATTTCAATCATTAGTGGCAAAGGACAGCAGAAATACCCATGAATCTAACAAATCTATCTGCAGGCAGTGCTTAAATGATGTGTATTAAGAAGGATTTACTGAAGGGGATAAAAGAGAATGACCAGTAGGAGGCTGGTGTCTATTGGAAAACTGACCACCGCATCCTGCAATAACATACAAGCAGAAATACTGATACAAAAGCTGACAAAAACTTTATTACTAATTCTAATATCTTTTAAATATACGATTATATGTTTCCTTATTTGGTTCTAGTTACCTCTACATAGCACACGCAATGGCATCCACAAATTATGCTACTTGATCTATACTATCTATACTCTACTTGATCAATACCACTCATATTTATCAAACAATTTTTGGACCTTGCGAGAAACAGTACTGGAAAACAGCTTAATCTGTATGATATATCAGAATCTTCCCTGTGACATGGCCCCCAGATTATAGAAGTAAGACTGTATGTTTATCACAGTACGCTGAAGTACACCGGGTAGACAGTACGAAGCATCACATTACTGCTGCTTTTCATATATATCTATTTACAGCCCATATGTACACAGCCAGCCCTCACTTCGCAAGGGTTTATCCAACACAGAGACACAGGATTTGGCTCCCAGCAGACACTGCCTGGGTCTGGCAGTTTTCATTAGCAAAGACACAGCAGTATGTGAACGCAGCCATCTGGCTTCCAACAGAAGCCCAATTCTGGCAGAAACAACGCTACTTTTTGTGGTGCGTATGTGCCAAGGCAGCAAGCACTGCAACCCACAGCCGGCTCTTGCAGAATAAGCTCCATGATGCTCCTAGAGCACCAAGGCATGACATAGTGTGACCGCTGATGTGCAGATCAACCTCAGCTGTGTGTCTTCCCTCATCACCTGTTCTGCAAAACAGCTCCCACAGCTTTACTCCTGAACATTTTCTCATTGGTGTCTGATATACTGACTGAGACATGTTTGGGTCTGCTGCTGCATCACATCTGCTGAACTCAGGATGCTCATCTAGGCAGGGGGGCAGCACAAAGCCATCCCCCACTGATGCAGCTATGACAGAGACCAGGGACAGTGCAGTCTCCCAAATCACAGCCTAGTGTTTGTTCCCACCTGGCTGTCTTCCTGCATTGCTTTCTGGGCATTGTACGGTGCATCTGCTAAATGAGTACCTCTGCTCTGTAGTAGGTCCCAGGTCTTTCCTCAGCATTACCTCAGACAGTGTGGAGTATATTGTGCATAATCTCTGCCTACAGGGAGCTGAGATGAAAGGATTACAAAACGAGTGTGATTATGAGATTTAAATACAACATTTTCCCTGTGCAGTAAACAGGACAGCTACAGCAGATCAAAAATGTACTGTAGGACAGGCAGAGTTCAATGAGGAAGGCACAGAGGCTTCACTGTGTGGGGCACCTTAATCACAAAGGCTGTACAGGTTCTGCTCTTGGATCTTCTCCTGAAACCCATTGAACCTGAGGGCACTAGCCCATGCCATCACACCAGATGTCAGGACAGAATCACAGCCATTAGTAGGAAAGTGAATATTTCAGTGGTGAAATACTATAGAAAAGGCTCGGAATCGTGCTTTGCTTAGCTGGAATAAGACCTCAGCAGGAACAGGGCTCAACCCTGCAGAAATCCCCTGCATGATCCTACGGGACCGGGCCTGTTTGCTCAGAGCCTGGGGACAACCACAGCCCTGTACCTGGCTGGAATCGCCACGTCATGCTGATTTTTAAGCTGTGCGGAAAGGAGACACACCAGAGCAGGTGCTGCTCTGCTCCCCGTCCGCATCAGCGTCCCATACACGTACGGTCCCATACACGTACGGGGACTCTAACTGGAGTCTGTGTTCAGCACAGTAGAAGAGGAACGAACTGCACTTAGCAGATGCCTTTAGAAGGCAGTGTTTCCCTTCAGGCGTTACAGTGGCCACACAGGCATCTGACAGCGGAACCCCCATTCCCTGCAGCCCAAGAAGCCCAGCTCAGTGCCACCTGCCACACAGAGCGCGTTACCGGCCCGGCCCGACCCGGCCCGCCCCGCGGGGCTGCATTCCCCGATCGCCGCGCACACGCTTCCAGTGCCCGGGGTTTGGGCCGCGGCCGCCCGACGCCCTCCCGGCGGGCCGGGCCGCCCGAGCTCGGGGAGCCGCGGCAGGTGCGGGGTCCGCCACTCACCATCAGGAAGAGGAGGAGGAGAGGAGGGACGCTGAGGGGCTCGGCCGGGGGCCGCATGCTGCCGCGGCGGCTCAGGAGGCGGCGGCGCCCCGCGGCGTGGCGCTGCCCGCTGCTGCCCGGCCCGGCCGGCCCCGCCGACACGGATGCGGCAGATCCGGCTTCCTGGAGGAGGGGCTCGCGCAGCGCAGCGCAGCGCCGCGCCCCGAGCGGCCGCCGCAGGTGCGGAGAAGAGGGCGCGGCTGGGTCGGGGCGGCATCCGGCCGCGGAGGGGCCGAGCAGCTTCAGAGCGGACGGAGCGCCGGCGCTCGGCAGGAAGTGCCCGTCCCGGAGCCGCCGTTGCGCCTGCGGAGCTCGGCGGCGCCACGCCGCCCTCCCCGTTCCGTCTCGCCCGGAAGCGGCGACCGCGGAGCTTCCGTCCCGGACGCGGGGCGTCTCTCAGCCGCCATGGCCGGGCTGTCGCGTACGCTTGGCATCTTCGGCTGCTTCGTGGCCGTGGTGGGGGCCGCCTTCTACCCCATCTACTTCCGGCCGCTGCTGCTGCCCGAGGAATACAGTGAGTGCCCGGGGCGGGGCGGGGGAGCGGGCAGGGCCGCTGTAAAAACGACGCGAAACTCGGAAATATTTGGTCTCAAGGTGACCCTGCGTCGTTGGCTGGGACGGGGCCGCGCGCAACTCACGCCCCCGTCGTTCTGTGAAGCGTCGTACCGGGAAGACCCAGGATGCCCCGGTAGCGGCGTAGCCCGGAGTCGTGCCCCCGTGCTCCTGTGCCCTTGTGCCTGCCGAGCCGGGCGGCGGAGCGTTTGGGTGTGACGCATCTCAGCGTAAGTGCAGACGGGCCGCTGCCGCAAAGGTGCACGCGGTTACTCTGAAGAGATTTCTAGGAAGAAAAACAAAATGGCAACGAAGTTATTGATCGCCTCAGAGGGACTTTAGCCTCGCCTCTATGGAGGAGTAAAATTGAACTTGCAAGCATCCAAAATAATGGAAGGAAGCAATGTCTGTGAAGGTGGAAACTGCCCCGAGCATGATTTTGGTACACACGCAGCGGGCACTTAGCAAACACACATGCTATGCAATACTTGATTCCAGGCTTCGTTTATCACATGTGCCTCCAGTTCTCCTTGGTCCACACCTTTGTTAATTTCCTGTGTGCTTTTCTTGGTGCTTATCAGCTGTATGAGAGCTGCACAAGTGTTCACCTGACTCTTAGATTCCATGGTTGTGGTACTTCACTGGGAATATTAATTTTAACCTTTAGGGTAGGGAGAATTTAATTTTTGGGGTAAGCTGTGTAACAACAGAACTGCTGTAGAAGCTCTTGCCCCTCATTGACTTGAGCTGTGGTGAAACGCTCATTATTTCTGTGTATTAGGAAGCTGGGTCTGAAGTCCCAGTTTTTAAGGGGAAATAGCTTCAAACTAAAAGAGGGGAGACTTAGATTGGGTGTGAGGAAGTAGTTTTTTACAATAAGGGTAGTGAAGCACTGGAACAGTTGCCCAGAAAAGCGGTGGTTGTTCTGCTCCTGGAGGCACTCAGGGTCAGGCTGGATGGGGCTCAGAGCACCCTGATCCAGCTGCAGGCATCCCTGTTCATTGCAGGGGGAGCTGGACTAAATGGCCTTTAAGGGTCTCTTCCAATTCAGACGATTCTATGATTCTAAGTCAGACATCTGGATCATCATCACGTAGTATTCTGCAATAGGGTTTTACTTCTCTGGAGTGATTCTTGACAATGTTTTTTAAAGGCTTAAAAAATTCAGTGGGATGGTCAAGAGGCTGCTACAACCAAGTGCTTTGATGTTCTGCTTCAAAGCACTGTGGTAGTAAAGCACTTAATAGTAAGCAGGGGGAAAAGTGGTGGTGGCGGCGGCAGCATTTATTAGGGTAAAATGATACAAATTTAACCATTTTTCTTCCTGAAAGTGGTTGAATCTTCAAAAACATTTGTATATAATTATGCTATAATTGATAGTTCATTGTCTCATATTGAACAAACCTGGAATAAGCCCACTGTGTGGAAAATATGCCCCTAATATTTAGTTTCAAAAAATTTACAAGCAGTGGTTTTATAGATGCATGAAATCTCCCTGGAACAACAGTTTCCAGAACACGAAGATGGAGATCACCAATTCTGGAATGAATAAATCCTCTGAGTAGTTTTATGTTGAGCATGTGAGGATTATCTCCCTAAAGTAGTGCTCCTTCCTTAAGTTAAGGGATCACAACAGGTGTTTTGGCATTGTTTGTAAAAAATAGTCATTACTTTAAGATGGTTATCTCATAGTTGGTTCTGCAAGGTTACAAACTAGCTCTTGGTTTCTCTGTGAAATGTGAATATTACATTTGTGTTGTATACATGCATACTCATCAGGATTTTACTGTATGGGGTTCGGACCTCACTAGGTGAGGTCAAGATGTTTTCTTATTTTCTTTTTCTTAATATTGTTCTTTCTGTTCGTTTTTCAGAGAGAGAACAGTCAATAAACCGAGCTGGTATTGTTCAAGAGAATATCCAGCCTCCAGGTATACTTGATTCATGAGTATAACAGTACTGTACTGTTTTAAAGGTTTTCTTGAACACTTGAGTATTTCTATGGATTTAAGTAACACAGTAAAGATACATGTATTAAAAAAAAAAAAGTCTTACTACGAAAATATTTTCTCAGGCTAATTCTTAACTTAAAATTGTGGACTTAATAAAATCTGTTTTAAATTGAACTATCCAAGAAAGTTTTAGGGATTCTGTTATCTCTTAAATACTTTGCACACAAGAAAATCACTTTTGCTTCAGTTCAGAGTAAACAAACCATGAGTGGTCTGAGCACTAGCTGTAGAAAATAGTTTGCTGCACCTTTGTTTTATTGAATGCTGCTTTACAAGTCAGCTGAAATGCAATTTGTGAGGAATTTTGTCATTACCTTCCAGCCTCGTGGGAGGCAGAAATATGTGGCACTAAAGGAAATTTTGAATGCAGTGCTAATAGCTTTTTGATGCCTGCTGTTACAAGTAGAAGGAATAGGAAAGTGTGAGGGGAATAAAATCGTACTGCTCACTTATATACAATTATACCATAATTGATAATTCATTGTCTCATATAGCAAAACTGGCAAGGTTGAAATTTCTCACTTAGAGTTAAGGAATGCATGTCTTGATGAAACAGGTTGTATTTGAATATGTTAAAGGGTAACTTAACTCTTATTTTTAGAAGAGCCTGACAGCAACAGCAGGGGAATATCCAATAGCATTAGTGCCACATAGTAAGCTATGCATATCAGTGAAATCATCAATGCAGGACTGACTTTCCAAGAAAGCAGTTAAATTTTGAAGAGGAGCAGGCAAGTTATATTGACATAAAAGTCTTGCAAACCTGCCTTTTATTAAACAGTAAAGAAGATTGGGCAGTTTCATTTATCCAAGATGCAGGTACTTGATGACCAGTTCTCCTCAGCATAAGTTTTTCATGTAAATTTAGCTGTTGATGAAAATTCATGAGATCCAGTAGTTGAGTGTGAAATCTAGACAAACTGAAGTGTAAAATAAGATGGGATTCTACATGATTTTTTTCTCAACAATATTGTAATACCTTACATGCTGGTGTGAGGGACTTTTCTGCTATCTGAAGCTTAAGATGAAGATGAGGTTGAATTCCTAAATACTTCTCAAGCTTAAGTAGATTTTTGAGCTCAGTGCAGAAAATGTTATTGAGATTCATTCATAATTTGTTTTTCCACGAGGCTGGAATAGCAGACAAGATTGTTTTCTTCCCAAAACTGTAGTTATGAACTGCTGGTATTTTTGTATTTGTTTTGTAGGGTTGAAAGTATGGTCTGATCCATTTGGAAGAAAGTAACGTTGTCAGCCTGGTGCACTTCAAGGCAGAACTGAAGATGAACTTCTTCAATTATTTCTTCTTACACTGAAGTATGCCTTTGGGCGTCACTTGAGAAGAATTCTGATTATGCTGTGTGGGCACATGAGGAGCAACAAACGCTACTGGTTGGAAAGCCAAGAGGAAAAAACATCCCAGTTTTGGCAGGGTGCTGTGGTACAATGGACAGACTGCTAGGGAGGTGACTGTTTCTCGTGTTTAGAAGTAAAATATTTACTTCCTTGAGAAAAAGGAAGAACAATTATTTTTGTGGTTAACCTGTAAACATTTGGAGAACAAATTATGAATAGAATAAATTATGCAGACCACTGCAGTTTCCTCCCTAGTTTGAAAATTACTTTCTGTGGTTTAATTGTGAAAACATGATAGAAGTTTATACTGAGAAAGAGCAGTGAAGATTTGCTCTCTCTTAGGCAGAATACAACATGGTAAGTGAGAATTTGTGCATTAAAATTTCTTCCTTTCAAACCAACGTGTATTCTACTTTATTTGTTATATATTTTGTGAGCAGGTGTGATGGTTCAACTTGACTGGCTGCCAAGTGCTCACCTAGCCAATCTCTTGTTCCCATTCCTCAGCAGGATGAGGGAGAAGACAAGGTGTAGAAGCTCATGGATTTTGATAGCAACAGGAAGATTGTTTACTGTCTACTACTGTGGGCAAAACAGACATGTCTTTCATGAGTTGCCATGTGGACATTGACTCTGGCGAGGTCCTCTCCGCACACTGCAGGGAAATACCTTCTCTGGTGCCTGCAGCACCTCCTTGTCCTCTTTTTTTCTGCATTTTTACTCCTATTCCTCATTTTTTTTCTCCTAATTCTGCCTGTCTTTTCTTGTTGTTTCTTAAATATATTTTCACAAAGGTGCAACCCATTTGGCTGGTGGGCTGATCTGTGTCCTCTGTGGGTGCATCAGGAGACCAGCTGGGACTGTGTGTGTCATGATGTTGCAGCTTACCTCCCTCCCACAGAAACCTTGACAAGTATACCCAGTAAAGTAGGTTCAGACTGTTGGGGTAGAAAAGCAGGTATTTCAAAAGGTATTTTAAAAGCACCTTTTTGATGAGTGTAATGATCATGAGAACAGCCTAGTAAAGGATTGCTCCTATTTAAAATCCTTACCCTAATTTGCCTTAATTTAATTGGTTAATTAGTGTTCTGAATAAATGGTATTTTCAGGGGAAAGAAATGATCTGTAACCTGCAGTTATGGCTTTTTCCCTGGTGATATTATTGAATACAGGTGTAGCACATACATTTAGATTGTATATGCTATCTTCTTTTCTATGTTATTCTTAGTATTTAATTGTGAGACAAACATTTTAAAGACTATTGCAAGAATGCATGTGCAGTGAGCATTACTTATTAAGTGAACAGGTGTTAGTCTTCTGCGTTGTTTTTTTCAGACATCATCTGGCTTTCTTAAGGACAGATAAAAGACTCATCTTCTTGGTATCCCTTTTCTGCCTTTTGTTGTTGATTCTCTCCCACACAGACACGTACTTCCTCTTCTGTATTTCTCACATCTTTAAAATCTTATATTAATGAATGTCTTTTTCAAATCTTTGATATTTCTTTCTGGTAAGAAAATAATTATTATTCATGCAAATCAATACAAAATAAAACTCTTAAAGCAACAAGGAAGATACTGCAGTAATTCTCAGTTTACACTGAAATTTTCTGTCATTTCTCTGCCATTCGCCAGTTGCCTGAAGATTTGCTCTTCACTCATTGTAATCCTGCAGTTGGCTTCCTGGGCATAGTGACAGTGCTTTGCTGTACCCCTGGGCACTGGACACATCTCCAATTGCTTAGTTGCAGGGGAGGTTGGATAGATAGCCAGTTGTGTTCTCCAGAGCATTTTCCTTAGCTTGCTCTGAAGTTAAAAGGTTTCTGCTTTTGTGGACTGCAACTATCACTCATTTTCAACACAAGTATACGAAGCAGTTTGGTATGTTTACAATAATACGAATTCTGTATTACTTCTGGCACTTGGAAAATTTCTTCTTACACTGAAGTATGCCTTTGGGCATCACTTGAGAAGAATTCTGATTATGCTGTGTGGGCATCATGAGGAGCAACAAACGCTACTGGTTGGAAAGCCAAGAGGAAAAAGCATCCCAGTTTTGGCAGGGTGCTGTGGTACAATGGACAGACTGCTAGGGAGGTGACTGTCAGGGTATCAATCTGATGCTTTTGTTCTATCTTTTCTGATTATTGTGATAAAATGTTTTCTAAGAATATTTTTGAAAGTGTTGTTCTTTAATATGAACTCTAACATTTTACTTGTTTTAGCTGGAATATAAACAACAAATTTGACTTTATCCTCTGATAGAGTCTGATAGATGTTCCAAAAAGTGTGCTTTGACAATCTGACAGAAGAAATTGCTTGTACTAAGTTTGGGTCTGCTATTTTAAGCTGATAAATTTTGACATTATTAGAACTTGTAGTATGGAGAGGGAGTTGGATGTTTTGATCTAAACCTAGACGTGACTCTGAAATGTTGTAGATTGTTAATGATACAATGAAACTCTCAAACACAAACACGATAGGATGGGTGAATACAGCGAAATGCATGGCAAAAAAAGAAAATAGAGATTTTTACAGTATGTGCTGAAGACTGCACTTGAATTGTTGAGATTGTTTTCAGTGGGAAGGTGATAAGGGTTTTTTTTTTTTCCTTTGGTACTTAAACACGTTGAGTAGTGTTAACTGATCTTCAAGTATTACTGCGTAGATGGTCCTCTTTAAAAAAAGAAAAAAACAAGTCCAGAAAAAGAAGCAGTTGTTGTTTTTTGTGATTTTCTACACCAGAATAAATCACGCGTTTTCCCTTCTTGCAGTCTAATAATAATTAACTACTTATTTTCTCAGAACTGTGTACACTCCTACTGACCTTCTTCACGTTAATATGCAGACACAGCAGTAAATGGAAAGCTGCATTGACTTTTTCTGTGATGCCACACAACCCAAATAGTATGTTTGTTAGTGGAAGGAAATTATTTTCTAGCTTCTCAGAAAGTGCTGCAAACGATACAGTTTTTATGTGGACAATGTATGACTGGAGGGCAAAAACCAAAGTGCAGGGTAAAGCATATGATTATGAAAAGCTGGACTGGGAACTAGATATTTCGGTCCTGAGTATTTCAATGTTTTAAAGAATCTTTTTCAAAAAGAAACAACTGAAATTTCCTGGGGCTTCATATGTTAAAATATGCTCTGGGTACAGAATTTTGGCTGTTTGGAATCAAAAAGGAAACTCACCTTCTCTTCACAGTACTGATGTTTATTTCAGAATCTCCAAATCTGAGCATGAACTTTCACATGTAAGTTGCAGGAAAAAAAAATTAGGAAAATGGACAGGTCTTACTGTGGGCTCAGGTGTCTGTTCTAAGCATACACCTGACCATTTTGCATGTTCTTTGACTTGCCACTTTTGTTGTCTTCTGTAACAATGTGTCCTACCTTCTGTCCTTTGCACAGCAAAGAAGTAGCTAGAAGTCTTGCAATATAGCTGAAAGTATTGAGCAGGAGACACTGAGTACAACTTAAAAGAAGTGAGGGAGAGCTGGAATGTTCTGTAGGAATACCTTTGAGGTAGGATGGCAGGCATGAATGGGAGACAGGGCATTCTGATCAACGGAATGAACAGGAGCATGAGGGCCATACATCCATGGGAAACCATCCTTTCTTAGCTCCACTGCTCACAAATTGGGACACCCCTTTCTCTCTTCTCTGTGTACTCCCCAGCAATTCAGAGGTAAATGTTTCTGAAGAAAGTTCCTAGTAAAGACAGTGAGGTTATCATGAAAAGAGAGCATATAAGGAGATCGAATATAAATATCCTTCACTCCTGCCTACCTTGGGAGGTCAGAAATCATAGAACAATTCAGGCTGAAAGAGACTTCATGCTGAAAAGTATCTTTCAGGTCACAGGGAAGGTGCCTCCTTCTCTGTCTGCTTTTTCCTGTAGCTCTGTACAGTACAGTATCAAAAATACCAATCAGGGTAGAGGAGGAAGGTACTCCCATTGCTTCAGCAAAAATTCATGTAGGAGGAGTCCTTCTCAGCCACCCATTCACTCCCAGAACTGGATGGCTCTGGAAAAGTTTAGGATTGTATTAATTCTTTCAGCTTGGAAGAAGAGAAACCACTGTGGATACTAACCGTTTGCTCCATGGCTGCTCCTGTGACTTTTGGGGTGTCAGTGATTGTAGCAGACCTCCTCTAGATCCAGATTTCCTCCCCATCTACTGATAAGAGGGACGTTCATACAAGAGCTCTAACTTGTGCCATAACTGACTGCACCATTAGGAGACTTCTGAAGTCTGGAAAGCAGGTAATCTTAGTAACAGAATCTTCGTTATCTGCATGTAGCTTCCTCTGAAAAATGCTCTCCATTCCACTGGTCCTTCTTATAGTTGTCCTGTGAGTGGCTGGCACAGGCTTGCAAGATGTTCCAACAAAGAATTTCTCATGGTTCAGTCCAAAATCCCATGTCTCACATTAAGAACTTGTCATGTATTATGTTCCCCTGCATCTTCTGTGTGCTTTTAATATGGTTTACTTGATTTTATGGCCTTTGCTGCCTTCTGCCTTTCCTACCCCTCTCTGCCTCTGGGTCAAAGCAATGATGCCAGCAGAACCATTAGCTGAAGGATCCTCTAAGCAGCTTGGAGGGTGATCCAAGGAATGTATTCCCATGCATTAAGTCTGCCATTTCTACTAGTCTGTTGCAGACTTCCTCTTATTTTTTTCAGCCGACAAGCCTTTGGTTCAGAGCAAAAACTCTTGTTATTATTCTGTATCACACATAGTACAGTTAATTTTTGTCCCATAGTTATCACTCTAGCCTTTTAAAGTCTTTTGTATAGATATTACCTCTCTAATCATTTAATCAGAACACTCCATTAGTACACTGTTATTTTTTGTGCCAAACAGCTATGTTTGTCCTGAGACAGGTCTTTGAGAAACACCACCATTAAAATTCCTCCAAGCCAATGACTTCCCTTTTGTCTTAGCTGCTTTAGCTAGTTCCATGCTTGGTTTACGAATCTTGTAACTAATCGCTTTCCATGTTGCATCATTTAAATGCTTTGCTAATGTCCAGACAGAATAAACCCCCTGAATTTTTGTCATGCCAACAAGTTTATTAAGTAGCAAGACATGCTGACATGTTGACTTTTGGAATTTTGATTTGCATTTTTCAGTCCATTTTTCAGAGCTTACCGTGATCTTGTATGATCTTGTATGTTTTTCTTTTTTTCTTTTTTTTTCTTTTGTTCTTTTTTCTTTTTTTTCTTAAAATAATAACAACTAGGTAGAAATTCTCCAAAAGAAGTCACAGATGTACTTGGACATTGTCCTACTTTCTTGTCTGGATGTACTGTAATGCACATGAAATGAAATACTGAAACTTTAGAACTAGCTAAACATTGTGAGCATGACCTGTCTTACCAGCCTGAGATGTTTGTTGCTATTGGCTTTTTTCAAAAACTATTTGCAACTTCTGAGTTTTGTATCCAGTATCCACGCTGTTGATTATTGGCCTAACAGAAAGTTGCTGTAAATGTTTGCTGTAAATGTAATTCAAGAACACAAGGCTGTTTTTATTTAGTCACTAAAGCTACAACACATCAAGCTTACAGAAGAGATTATTGACAAAATGTGATTTTTTTAATGTGAAGTGTTATCTCTGCATCATTAGCAAAATTATTCAGGGTGATGTGAAAGCATTTACATCTGGTTCTGGTTTTCACAGGTCACTGAGTGCACATCACCTAGTAAGGCTCTTGACAAAGCAGGTATGACATTCAGATAATGAAGAAAATAGGAAGTCTCTCTTGGTTTCAAAGAAGAGGTACAGATTAAGGTAAAGATATAATCTTTCAGTTGTGCCAATGGTTTTAGTGGAAAGATACTTTATGATTAATTTGTGAACTGTTGCATTCTTTGTGACTTACTTGGAATATGGTATGTAATTCTAAAGATGCCTCACTCTGTCTGATTTCATGTTCTGTTTCCAACCAGTCATCTCATCTCACCCTTTGCCAGGAATCTTCTCATGGTGATGTGTTCCATCTAAAGTTCTGGTCATCTTTAAGTCTTAGAAGTGCAAAAGGTATTTCATTTCTGTTAATTTTGGCTTTCCAAGGTAAAGAGGGTTTGTATGCTACTCTGTTTAGATGAACACTAATCTTAAAGACTGAGCTGGTAGTTTCAGGCTGTATTTACAGCCTTAAATCTAGGGGAGATTTATAATCTTCTAGACTATTTTTCCTACCTAAGTTTGTAGGTAGATAGCTCTGCTTCTAGAGTGAACATGCTGTGTGTTCAACCAGTTACTTAGAAAGGCTTAGTCATGAACACAGTACTGTTCTGAAGAAGGATTCACTATTGCATTGCTTAAGAAACTGTTTCCTGTGGCAATTGACTACAGCAGGTATAAGGGTCCTTACTACCTAATTCCTTCAGGATTCAATGATTTTGTCTCTTGCAGGTTTTGAGTTAAGTCAAGGGAAACTATTGCATACTTATAGTATAGGGACTCTTCTTTAGTTATGGATCTTCAGATTCCAACTATCTGAAAATCTTGTCATTTTCAATAAAATGTTCTCAATGCATAGCCTTCTTTGTGTATGAGGCACCTTATGAAATGTTAGCTCTGCAGCATAGGGGAATATTTACGTTTGCTTTATTGATACTATCTCAATGAAAACAGAAGTTATACTCTTCAGACTCACGTGTTAGTTAATGTGTTGACTGTCCTGGTAACAAATTTCTCACTCGAAAGCATGGCAGGAGATTTCCCTTAAAACAACCCACATGTTCCAAGTATAATTGTATGATCTGATTCATATGGATATTTCTGAATTAAATGCTAGCTCTTACTTTGGAAGTCTTTGTAATTCTGATGGATGTTGTATCATCACTGAAAACATAACATTATATAAAAAGTAATGAAGGTGGAGCTGCATCCAATTAAATCTGAAGAGGGGGGATATTTAGTTGTTCCATAGATGTATTGGAAGGAAATTTTTGCTGAGAAGTTATGTGCACACAGGGGAGGACACAAGACTAATACCAGAACTTCTGTGCTCTCTTGGGAGCACCAACACTGAGATCTTTGGGTCGTTGACTGGATTAATATATCTTGCCAGGAGGCTCCATGCAGTCTGCAGTATGTTTAAGGAAACATAGGATCATGGTGAAGTCCTAGACTTTATTTGAGTACAGGCCAGTGTGATGAATGCACACATTATGTGTCCACTGTGCAAATTAAAACTATAGAGCTGTGTTTGCTTTTCCCACTAAGGTTGGTGGGAAAGCAGTACTGCTCAATGACAGTATGGATGGAATGGGATTTTGAAGACTTGCACTGCCAGGAGAGGTGAGCTGGCTAGCCATGAGCTGGCATCTGGATGAGCTAGTCATGCTCCCTATCAAAGTATCTTTGATAGGAGGGCTTTGGCAGCTGGAAGGCTGCCATGTAGTGGAGCATGCATGATAATTTCAACTCTCTCCACCCAGCAGAGCAAGAGCTGCAGTCACATTTTTGCGAACTCCAGCAAGCGCTAGCAATAGATCCAGGACTGCTCAGCTAAGTCAAGACAAGAACAGAGCCATCCCTCCACACACCTCAAACCGTCCAAACCATCTACTGATATTCAGTTTAGGCAGTATTCTTATTTCTGTAAAGGAGTGGTACTAACAATTGAAAGCCCTCTGTGCAGGCTCTTTCCAAATGCTCGTCTCTCGTTTCCCTTGGTCTGGAAGTCATTTTAGATTTGCCAGCTGGGACTCAGCCCCTGGGCTGATTCCAGCACCTGAGCCTAGGTTTATGTCAGAGTGAGCTGGCTGCTCCCGTGGGATATTACGGCGTGCCCTGATTCAGGAGGTGCTCAGAAAGGTGCTGCTGGACCTCTGGAAGGAGACGGAAAGTGGCAGAGTCAAAGCTGAGTGGTTGGAGAGCAGTGATTTCCAGCTCCTTCAGATGTTTATTTCCTGGTGAGTGGTATGCTTAAGAATATTCTTAATGTTTGGGGTGGTAGCAAGAAATGATAGACTATTTACTTTTCCTATTTCTTCTGTTGTGAATTTTAGAATATCTGTGACTAAACATAGTCACTAGAAGAACCCCCTAAGCAGAGACTAACAAAGTGGATGATTATCCAGTCCTGAGTGTCTGAATGTGGAGTGAAGCTTCTGTTTAGTGTTTTCCTAGTGAAAACAACTTGTTTTTTTAATATAAAATACACAATCTCTGTATTTGTATCTCATACATTATTACTTAAAAAACAAAAGCAGTAGTCTATATGATTACAGCTGAAGAATGCGGATTTTGTCCTTAGGCAAAAGGTAAAGGAGAAGAAAAATGGCATTCATTTCTGTTATATAACCGAGAACGTAAAATCTTAGAGAACAGTGTTAGATTTTTCCATTCAGAAATACAGTGTATAATTAAAAAAATTAGTTATTGACTTATTCACAACCAGGAAAAAAGATGTTCATTTCATCTTGTTTTACAAAAAAAATGGGTCCTCAATGTGTCAAGTGCCATGTTAATAGCAATTGCAGACTGTTTTTAAACAAGGATGGCAGAAAGTTAAGAGTTGAGGAGAATTATCTCACTTGTACTGATGGTGAAAGAAAAAGACTGAATGCTTTATCTGCAGTTCTGAACACAGCTTTCAGCTGAAGTCTGTTTTATATTCAAAACTCACTCCAAACATTCGCTTTTGCCGGTTCCTTGATTATGTATCAATTTAGATTGACATAAAATTTGGGCTCATTATGTAAGTCAGACATCTAAATCTGCCCTTGTGTAGGAAAAAAAAGGGATTTTCCCAGCCTAATAACCCAGAATTTGACCCATCAAAGGTATCTATCAAGAGGGACTAAGCTAGTTAGGGAAGTTCAATACTAGTATATGAAAGCCACCTTCAATAGCAACACTAATTAAAGGCTATTAAGCCTGGACTAGTGTCCTTTCAGCATCATGGTATGAATGTCCTTTCATCGTGGCATCTTCTCTCAGAACTATCTGCTATGGCTCCTTTCAAGCACCTTTCACCTGATCAGCTCCTCACAGAAGGTCCCCCCAGCACAGTCCAAGTCTTGACTCTAGAAATTTCAGAGACATTTGACTATATTTTTCAGACCAAAATATACTCCTGGGAGGCAGCTAGGCAATCCTTTCATGATAATCTTCAAAGCAGTACAAAGCTTATGACCTCTTACGCACAACTCAGCACTTGGAGGTCTTGATCTACAGCCCATAAATTCCTTCCCTGCCTGCTATATTTGAAAGTAGTCATAATTCTAAAGTTTATCACTCAAAGTGAATGAGACTCGGTGGGGATGTTCCTCCTTCTTCTTTGCAGTCACTCCCCTTCTGTGGCCTGTTTACTCTCATGCAGTCTTCTGGGTAATTAGAGTAATTGCTTCTGGTAATAGACGGTGGTACTTGGGCTTTGTCACCTGTGTTTCCTGGAGACAATGGCTCCTCATGTTGCAGTTGTGACAATAAGTTCTCTGTGAACTTTCATGCCAGGGCCTGAGATATGCTGCTAGTTAAGTCCTGTCTCTTAGACTTTTCAAGACACAGCAGTCCTCTGGGCTGGAGAGATATGTGCCATGCAGGAGATGTAGTTACTTGCATGCTGACCTACTTAACTAAGCTGTTGTAGGTTTGCTGGGATGGATCATCTTGAGAAAATGCCTGGGAGTGAGATCTCACGGTGAATCAGCTTGCAGGTGGGTTACCTGCTAGGCAGCTCACTGCCAGGCTTTTTGATGGTCTTTCTGTTGGCTGCAGCTTCTCTCTAGGCACATCTGATTGGGTCTGCAACTAGCATGGATGTTAATGGAGAAGAGGGATTTTAAAAAGTGAGTGCAAATGGTATCCTGAAATAACACGGGTGAAAGTTAGGCATATGCTCTAAGTGAATCATCTGATAGGACTTCCTACCTGCAGAAGTGTAAAAAGGCTCTTGAAGACAACCCAAACTTCACGTTTTCACTCTACAATCCAGCTTGTCCTCTAAAGGAACAGACCTGCTTCCATACGATGGATGCATAGAGTGCAGTAATGGAAAATATAAAGTCAGTTTGCCTTTAGGGAATTTGACTTGCTATTCAGTAAATATATATTTTAGATTTTCTTAAAAAGCTGTGTTAACCTTGTGGTGACCTTACTGAGCTGCAGTGCATGTGGCTGCTTTGTGAAAAGGGTTCTATGGGCTGCTGTTTTACACTGTTATATGATCTAGGCAAAGTTCAGAACAAAATAAGACATACTTATTTAATTTCTTCTGGTAAAGAAGTCAGTGGTACTGCTCAGGCTGTCCTATTATTTTAAGTAGAATGCACTTTTCTCTTTGGTCACAGAGAAGTAATTACTGCATTTCTGCCATGATGAACAGCCAGTATGAAGCTCAAGGTAAAGCACGTATATGTCTTCCGAAAACCTACTGTCACTGGCATTTAATCATCTCTTTAAAGTTAGAGAGAGGAACTGGAGAATGAGAGCGAATCGTTAGTGGTGCGTTTCTTTGTTGCATAAATCCAGCCTTCCCATTGACCAGTAGATGGGGCAAGCGAACCTCCTTAGAGTTACAATCAAGATTTCTCAGAATGCAAGGTTAAAATGTAGCCCTCGTTGGCTCTTAGTTCAAAAGTCTAGTTCGAACTCTTTTTACCTTTGTACTGTAAGGGTAAATTACGTGCTTTGACGCAACTGGACTATTTTCTTTACAAACATGTGTCGTAAACAATTGTTCTGTTCCTTGAAACTCTGAGATTTAAAATGACATTCCTTTTCACACAGGGTTGGAAACAAATCTTTTGAAAGTTTGTTTGCGAGGAGATATGGGAATGAGTGTTCCCTTCCCAAAACTAGCTAATAGTTAGGTGTTTACAACACTCATGAGGATGCAAAAGATCAAAGTTTTAGTCTCTGGTAGTCTTCCAAGTGACTTCAGAGTATAATAATTACAAGATCACCTTCCATTCTTACTTTAGGTTACCCTCTCCAATTCTTCACCAAAAACTGTTACCATTTTTATAGATTTACCACTGTACCAGGTTTGCATGGCCTATGTGAATGACCACAGTAGTTCATCTTAGACAACCTTTCTGCCCACATTTCTAGCTTCCCACTTGTACTTTGTGTGATGAGAGAAGCTGACACACAAAATAAGTTCCTGAATGCTGCCTGTTACAGGATGAATAACCTTTTTCTTAAACATGAGGGAATATATAGCCCTTAGTTTCTCTTTAGCATCTGCTTTTTCTTCTACGCTTTATCTTCATAGGCATGCTATGCTCTGGCCCCACTTTTTCATGCTCAGCTTGGTAGTATAGGTCCTGAAACTGATTGTATTCTTGCAGTCAATGTGGTGCAGGTGCAAGGACCATTTGCTGCCTCTCACAGAAGCAAATAATTTCAGTGAAGTTGGCCTTGTGGGGGGTAGGAGGATCTCCAGGTGCAGACTAATTACAGCGGGAAGCTTCTGCTTGTTGCATAGACAAGACAGTATTGTTCAGCTAGTTGGGTATATCCTGCCATTGAGGAAGCAGATCCCACTGTTTAGCCTTGGAAAAAAAGTAAGTCTGCATTTCACTTATTTAAAGTGAAGTAGAGCATACTTCCTGAGATATTTGGTTGGAAGTGCAAAGAACCCTGTGTCTATACTGAACTGGATAGGTCAGAAAAACGTAGTATGTTCATATAAAACAGAACACCTGGGCTAAAGATCTAAAAAAAAAAAAAAAAAAAGTCATTTTTTTTTAAAAGCCTGTCCCCAAAATTTCAAATGCTGAAACGGGTAATAGGTGTAAGCCTACCTTCTCACACATGCTGGGGAAAACTTTGCTGGGCACTGACAAGTAGAGCACATGTGTGTCTATCTGTTGTTATCCATTTATGATATACAAAATTTGTTTCTGGATGGGAGAAAGTTTCTAGCTGAGGAATTCCTAGCTGGATTAGCCATGACTTTTTGCTCTTGTTCAAAGCTGCAATGGAGATGGGTAGTAGTGAGTATGGGAGGAGACAATGCTGAAGTTGGTGTGAGCTGAGAGCAGCACCTTTGCAGACAGTGAAAGTAACCAAACTCTACAGAGGTCTAAAGTGGTAAGATTTTAGCTCTCCTTCAGTTCACAGTACTGAACCTGGGCATTGTCCTAACCTTCTCTGTGTTTCTAAAGAACAATTTCTGTTAACTTTTCCACATGTGACTTAAAGAGTGCTTTACTTGCTCCTTCTTTTCTATCTCATGATGTCCTGAGACTCCAGCACTGATTCCTCCATGGTGTGCAGCCTGGCTCAGAGAAAGACTCTCACAACCAAATTTCTATAGCTTGCTGCAGTCCTTCTTTACTTTCCATTTGGTCCTACAGGAAAAATTCTTCTGACTTCTGTCATATCTACCTTTGCCTTTGAATGTTTTCATTGGATTGCTATGTTTCGGATGAAATTTAGATTGCTCTGTGTAGTTTCAGCTGGCATTTGCATTTTGTACACTGAGTGCATCTTGACCATCTGCTGTCCTCTGATTTCATCACTGTCCTCATTGTCTTCTAATTATTTCTTTCATGTCCTTCCCTGTTTCTGGAGAAAAGTTCTCCCGCTAAGATGAGCAGTGCTACTATTGCTGAACATGCTCACTTTCACATTTCACTTTTCATATTCCCTTTAGATTTAGTACTTTTTCTCTTCATTTTCTGCCTTGATGATGGAAAGAGCTGTTTTATAAGAAACACACTGCTCCCATGGTTGGTATAAAAGCCTGGATCAGACTGCATGGGTTCCTCAGGAACTTGGGCTGTGGCACAAATTGGCATGAGGCAGCTGGGAACACCTACAGCATGCAGAGGTTTATAGCAAGCCAACTGCTCAGTGACATGCTGGCCTCTGAGGAAAGCTATGCAAGCTGCTAGCCAGAGGTCTCTCAGGAGGATTGAGAGTTTGTCTGCTATTTGGCTCTTCACAGACAGCAGATGTTCCCTGAGAAGGTGAAACATGCAATAAATGACCATATTTACTTGAGGCAAATCAAGACAAGGCAGCAGTCCAGCCAAGTGTGTTTACTGCTGCAGGAATGCTTTTGTGCTGATACAGCATTTTTTCACCCAAAATCTTGGAACATTTTTAAAGTGTTAACAAATGTAAGCCAACACCAGTGTTTGCAGATCTATTTGAGACAGACTTTTATTACCTGCCTTGAATACCTCCATCCACATAGCCCACACTGATTTTGGTATTTGACCATTTCCTTGGCTACATATGGCATCTACAGGTGGTGCTGAGCTCATGTTGATACAACTACATGATATGTGGGACCTGAGCAGATTACTGTGCAGCTGGCTCAGGTAAGAGCATGAGAGGGGTTGTCATTTCAGCAGAGGCACAATTATCCTACTTTTTAAGTGGAAAAAAATCTAAAACCTGAGCAGAAGAAGGTCACAAAGATGCATCTCTCTTTTCTACTGCTTCTTCTGATGGTGTGTGTGGGGTGGGTGGGATATTAAAATAAAAGTGAAACACTGAGTAGATTATTGCAATTAGAGATAAGTTCAAGCTACGTTGTGTCATATCTGTGTTCTGACTGAATGTTCAGCTAATGTCTAATCCAGTAATCCAGAAGGAAGAGAAGTAGTGTCTTCAAGTGCTTGCAGTTTTAGGCTTAATCTTGTACATTCCTTGTGGATCAACAGATACGCTTGGATGCTTATTTGAGGTTGTCAATCTTCAGGGGCATGCAGGAGAGGACTATATCTTCAGCCAGCAGCAGAGTATTAATGCAGGGACTTCAAATTGTTTTTCTAGTGCAGAATGTGCTGCCAAATAAATATCACCTGGTTCTGGTTAAGTGCCAAGGGGTTAGCAGTGAGGTGGGAGGCAGCTGGGCTGCTCTTTCCTCAGCAGTTTTCTCCACTGCCTTGAAGACTGACAGCTGTGAGGTGAAGGGGTATGGCTCTTCCTCCCTGATGTTCTGCCTTATTTCTGGTGGATGGCTCCTCTGTGATGGTCTGGTAGCCCTCTAGTAACCCTTTCCCACAACACATAAAAGGGGCAGTCTCTGAAAGTTCCATGGGATGGACAAACAACTCCCTCCTTCCAACTTTCCTACTTGTTTTACTGAGAAGCTCACACTGTTTCCTCCTCCTCTGCTCAGCTCACTAGTGGCAGTTTTCTGTGGCCATTTTCCCCAAATGACCTTGCTGGAACCCAAGAGAGACAAAAAGCCCTGCCCACTTTCTGCTCAAAGTCCCCTAACTACAAGATTTATTTGGTCTGCAAAGAGGGTTTTCCCTCTCTCTTTCGTTGTCTCTGCTCTCTCTGGTTGCCCACAATGACAGCCATGTCTGTTTGGTTTGAGGGAAGCCTTGCATGCATTGTGACTGGCTCCTTCTGCTAATAATTTGTTCTCTGGAGCCTGTTGCCACATAGTATAAATAAATTTCACTGCTTAGTACTTTCCCTTTTTGCTGCTCAGCTGCTGGCAGGGAGCTGACACACCCTGTTTTGTTTTTCAAATTTATATTTTTGCCCTTTTTGTACGAGACAAAATCACAAGATTACATTAACAGAGATGCATTACTGGCACATACTTTTTTAGTTGTCTTCTGTTGCATTATGCAGTATTTAAATACTGCATAAAACAGGAATTGAAATGCATCTGCCATCCTGGAACAATATTCAGTTTGGTGCTTGGACAGATTATAGACTTCATCCTGCTTCAAAAATCCAATTGGTATATATTGACTTGATAGCATCTTTATGAAAATTGTTTATCAGTTGTTCTGTCATGTAAACTCACTTTTATTTTAAACAGTCTTAATGTGGTTCATTCCATATATGCAGGTTGGTAGAATTACCAGGTTATATAGCACATCAGACCTAGCTGTACAGTGGACTGGAAGTTTTCTGTTTGTGGTAGCATGCATACCGCTGCAACCTCGAGCTCAGTGAAGGGTAAATATTTAGAGTGACTGAGCCCAAACTGGGCTCTGTGCTGTTTTAACTAGATTGCTTCTGCCTAATTTAAAGCTGGTTTAGGCTCTCCTCCACCACACCAGAATCGCTGCTGAGTACATGTACATCTCATTTGGTACGGTGAAAGCCACAGTCATGTTTTTCGTGGTTCTAAGCCTGATGGTTAGAGCACTTGAGGTTGTTTTTACTGCATGGATGTGACTGCATGTGCATTTTAATATAGGGAAAAAAGGGCCATGATAAACTAATGAAGTCAGTAGAGTGGTTACATTTGACTACTTTCTTGGAAATCTCCATCGTCCCCATCTTCCTTGGAATGAATACAAGGAATCTATCAATCTAGGCAAAATTCTTTCTGCATGTTTTTGAGTCTTTCTATAGAGAGTAGGTTTTAAGAAATGCAATATATCCAATGTTTTTTGCTTTTTCTTCCACTGATTCTCTCTAAGCAATGAAGCACATCTCCATCCGTATTGTAGAAAAAATTAGAAAGTAGCCCTGTGCCATATGCATTTTATAAACCAAATCTTGAAAAAAATGACTTGAAGGAGGGGAAATTTGTCACCTCAACATTGCACATGATGTGAAACCAGAATGTCCTCCCACCACAGCATATGTTGGTGGTGGGTGGGTGGGGGAGATGCAGGGAAGAGGTGGTGGTATAAAAATACCTTGTAAAAACAAGTGTTTGGCAGGGTGAGTGGGTTTGTCACTTCAGCCAGACTGGAAGGGGGAAACCAGACAGACAGGGGGCGGATGGGGAAGGAGGGAAGAACATATGTCACTTCAGCAAGGTAAATAACTTGACACAGTACCTCAGAAATCACACTCGGATAATTAGCAGGAGAAGATCAGATATTAAGTGTCCAAGTGGAATAGAAAGTTAAGAGGAAAAAGTAAAAGCTGCTTAAATATAACAACAAAGGTGATGAGAAATGGTTAATGTGGCAAATCTGAAGCGAATGCATACAGGTGGAAATCTCCAGACAAAGCACACATGCTTGCTAGCGGGCGCTTTTCCTGCTTTTTCATGAATGGAGCAGCACGTTTTTCTCATTTATCCTTGTAATAATTCAAAAGTTCTAAATCAAATGCAGATTAGGGGCTCTGTATGATAACATTACTGCTAAATGAAGCTTTATCACAGATTGCTAGCATGGCCTCTGCATAGGACATCTATCTCTGCATGTGCTATGCAGCACTTGGTACACACCCAGTATTGCACAAAGGAGAGCAGACACTGGCATGAGCACCCATGCTGGCAGCAAAGGTGGAATATGGCAGTTTGCCTTGTAATGCTTGGGAGCATGCATGTGCTGTGGTGGGAGACTGGTGATTCCCATAAGAATGCTGGGCTCTGTTTTGGGGCTGTGAGGTAGCCAGCAGGATGGGAGGACAGCCCTGGCCCTTTGCAGGTCATGTTGGCGGTGACAGCTGTGAACACTGGGAGGGCTTTTTCCTTCCTATGTGTGATATTTATATCTTTTATTTAATTTTAATTGGCTTGCCTCGGCACCCATGAAGCAGCTCAGCCCCAGTAAGAGTGCATGTGTATGTGAAGAAAAAGACAGAGAAAAGATGGGGATAGAGCAGGCTGGTGAGGTGCCCTTTGTCCAGTAATCTGCTAGCTAGAAGTATTTTATGGATGGCTTCAGATGCTTTCATATGACTTCAAATCTGAAAGAGGGTTTAAAGGAGCTCTCCATGAAGAAGAGGTGCATTGCTCAGTAGGACAAAACTTGTTTTGTAGGAAGTATGTCATTCTTCCACTCTAGTGGTGATTTTGCTGATTGTTATCATTCCTAATAGCAATCCATCCCCTGTGCTGGTGGGTTTCAAGGGTGGCATAAACTGTGGAGGTTGGCCGGTCACCAGTTTGCAATCTAGGATGGAAGATTCAGCTCTCATCTCCTCCTCTGACTGAAAGCATATTGCTGAGGTCTATTGTACAGCGGGGGACTTTCCACTAGTAGGTGTTCATACAAATTTTGCTGTATCTGGGGATCTTCATACGCTGACATGCCGTCATTTCATACTTGCATTCCCCTGAAAAGCAATGGGTATTTTCCCCCTTCAAAAAATTTCAAAGAAAACACACTAGCACATTTTTGGAGAAATTTTGCATGCTCCAGCCAGCAAGCAGAAACCTCGAATACCTTCGGAGACCCTATCTGTGCAGCTGCGCCGTTGCTTTGTCCTTGAGGGCTAGCTTGGGGTAGCTGAAGGGATTAGTAGTCTGAGTTTCCTGACTTGCATGCATGTAATATTAATGAAATATTTTGGTGAAAATCTAGCTTTTACATATCAGATTTGTTTCGTTGCACCAGTTGGTGGACTGAAACTGCCATCACAGCAGCTGTCTGAATATCAAGTAACGCAACATGCCTTGATGCCTTGTCATATTTCTGTGTTTGCTCACAGCTTGAACAGTCCCAAGCATTGTGTTGCTATTTTTTTTTATGAAGCTCCAGAGTTAGTGGAATAGAGAGGATATTTTTTCCCTCCACTTTCTCACAAATCCACTCAGAATCTCATGCCACACAAATCTCATGCCTTTTTACTATGCCTTCCACTGATTTAATGATTCAGCCTTTGTGGTAGAAGTGCTCTGGGGCACTTACACGATGATAAGAATTACACTAACTGTTTGATGCTTCTGCATTCATGTCTTATTGAATACATTGTGCCATAGTATCTGAAGAGTGGATGTTATAATAGTGAAAGATAAGATACATTGTTTTTTCTTTTGTTGTTGTTGTTGTTTTTTGTTTTTTGTTTTTTCCTGGAAGATGTTGTAACTAAGACTTAAAACTTCATGAACATTCAGTACATGTGATGAAAGCCTGGCAGTTTCTTCTGCTTAGCATGTAACTTCTGATGAAAAAAGAGAGAAAGAATTTAATTAATTGCAGAGTATCTAATAACTCAGTAATTAGGATGATCTTCGTGACATACAAGGCCCAAATCCAAGTTCTCAGGGTGAACTAGAAGGAACAGGAATACAAATTAATCTCTGTAGTGTTGTAACAAGTGTCATAACTGTTGGGCTTTTGAGTGCTTAGGGAGGATACATGAGTCTGTTTTTTGTAATTTCTTTGTGTAAAGACTGTTAGGGTCTTCCTTTAATTCTTAAAGTCTATGAATTTTTTAATTTTTTCATCTGGGATCGAAACGTCATTATTTTGCAAAATGGAAATCTTGTTTCTGAGGCACTTAGGATAATAGAAGTTGTAGGTGCGTTGTCAACATGGGGCAAAGAAAAAAATGTGTTGCTTTACTGGCTTTGTGCAAGAGGAAAATCTGGGCTTAATCTACAAGTCAAAAGTAAATATATTTTTGGCTTACAACAGATCAAGATTTAAAATATTCTCCTTTTTCCTTGGGAGCTGCAAATGATTCAGTCCCACTTGATCAAAATCTGCTATCTCATTTGGCAGATGGCACCTGGACTTTGTGGGTGTGATGGCTACCTTGGGGCAGACAACCTGCAAATGGCAACAGCATTTTAAAGAAAAGATGTCAGAGTGTTGGAGAGCAGCTTGGTTTTCTCACTTGTCATCGTTATTTGTTTCTCTCCTGGCCGAACCACCAGCAGCAGGTTAAGGATGACACAAACTAGCAACAAATCACGGGGTGGAGGACAGAGCATGTGACAATGCCCTGGCTATGGTGCAAACATTTGAGCTACGTTTCGAAAGCCTGCGTTTGTGTTCAGCAGGGTTCACGAGTGGAAAATAAAAGTCTTTGAGGATAACAATCAGCAAGCTTGGTCTCATCAGTGTCTGCCCTTCAGAGAGGAGGCTGGAGCAGATCCCACCAAGCTGCGATTTGGTTCAGCGCACTAGGGAAGGTTCCTAGAAGCATTCCCCCAGCTTCTTCACACTGTGCACTGAAGGGAAAAAAACAACATTTGGCAATTTGTTGTCAATATTTGTATAACTCCTGATGCCACTAAAACTGCATATGCAGGCTTTAAACTAACAAAAACAAAGCCATGGCCAAGCTGGAAAGCTGGATTTGTTTCCACGCACAATTAGGTTTATTTGTTTAGGTCTCATTTTATTTGCTTTCAGATGACTCAGATAGGAGTATTGCAATCCTTTCAAAGTGAAGTAGTGTTCTGTGTATTTTGGGCATTGCGCTTAGCCAAATGTGGAAAAAATTGGCTGCTCAATAGTATTTTCCTATCCAGAGGTTTTTCAAACTTTTGAGAGGAACTGAAGGAATGTCCCTTCCATGCCAGACTTTTTTTTTTTTTCCCCCTTCATAGCGTCTCTCCACATCATTGTTAAAGAGCACAGGAATTTTAAAACACTCCTCCGTTGTGCAATTGTTAGCAACTGCCCTTATTAATTGCTTTAACATTATGTTGCATGCTTAAAGTCTCGCTGGTGTCATCCATAACGTGCTGCTGTGAGCACCTTTTAACCCATTCCAATAAGAATATATGCACAGTGTACTGCTCAGAACCTCCCAGCTTGCTTGACCAGCTCAGGTTTTGCTGAAAATGATTTCCTGCATATACAAATGGATATTTACATGTTGGCCTGTTGCCAAGCTTTCTGCTGGGAGTTAGCCACTGAGGGCAGATTATTTTCCAATGGACACGCTTGCATGCTATTGGTGTTAAGAGAATTGTCTCAAGTCTCAATACAGTAGTGTGGTGTGGATTTTTTTACTTTATTTCTCCCCTCTAAACCCTGTAACAAACAAATGAAGGTAAAAATACAGGACTTCTTAATCTCTTCTCCTGTCCTAAATGGGCAGGAGGTGGTGGTTTGCAACTAGTGCTTTAGGCATCTCTATTTTGGGGGAGGTTTTTTGCTTTATTTTCCTTTTGTTTTCTCCTCCTGATCATTTTCCTTCTGGAAATTCCACCTCTGGTGGTGTTTCAGAAAATGTAGACAATATGAACAAATCCACATTTATTCCTATTTATACGAAACATAAAGGTTAAATGATTTCCTGCACTCACCAGAAATATGCGTCTGATTTATGGCTTTTTTTAATGCTCTTCCCACTCAGGCTCATAAAAGAAATATATTACAAAAGCTAATAGACAATCTATTTTAAAGTTTGCCTTGATAAAACCAACTGGAAATTTATTCAGTCTTAAATGTCAGTTTAAAAAATCTGAATGTTTTTCTAATCAAGAACAATAAACGTGGAAAGTGTCTCCATGGAACAGAGCCGCGGCTCAGCACGCTGCTGGCCCAGTGCTGCACACCAGGGCAGATGGAGTCGGCACATCACGTAGCCCGCTCTGCAATAGCTTGCTATGTAAGACTGTTTTGACCCCAGGAGGGACTGAACAATGCTTAGGATGTGCAATTTGTTCTTCTTTTTTTTTTTTTTTTTTTTTTTGAGGATAGGAGCCCAAAATACCAAAACATACCTATGACAAAGTGCCAAATTGAGAAGGGATGTAAATTTTCAAATACAATATAGAAAGGAGAAATAACGTAGATTTCCAAGCCTGTCTTAAATACTGAAAGTAGTCATAAGGTGAGCAAATAGATCGGAAGGTGCTTAGAGATTCATTCCAGGCCTATGATCCTTTGCTTCCCTCCCTCTTGCTTTGGAACTAAGGCTGTCAAAATGAAACCCATTTTGTGGTATCAATTTATAACACTTTTTTTTACCATGGATTGGTTCCTAAGTTGCCATGTACAGCTAAGCAATAAGACAGAGGTTTCTTGGCATGCTATATATATTTAGGCCTTTTTACTTGTAACACATAGTGAGCTAGGCTGGTGTTGATTTCAATCTAAGATGGGTTTTACCCCTTCCTTCCTGCAGATGTGTAGTTGTGTGTAGGCAGATGCCTGGCAAGTAATTCAGATATTGAGACTTGTGGGCTGATCACCACTTCCTGATGTGCATTACAGGTGAGCCTGCAAGGGGAAGGAGACCCTGAGGAGGAAAGCTAGGAGAAAAGGACCTTAAGGTTTAAAAGCATCAACCTTAAAGCTAAAAGGCAGAGGCAGAACATGAAGGGAATTCAGATAGTACTCTTTTCCCAGATGATGAGTGACCTGAAAAAGTTCAGCAGCAGTTAAATCCTACAGCAGTGCCAAGTGTAAATAAGGTGGTGCACACATTAGTCTTCTGTTATTCTATCCTTCCACAGAATCACAGAATGGCCAGGGTTGGAAGGGACCTCAAGGATCATGAATTTCCAACTCCCCTGCCACATGCAGGGCCACCAACCTCCCTATTTAATACTAGACGAGGCTGCCCAGGGCCCCATCCAATCTCGCCTTTAACACCTCTAGGGATGAGGCATCCACAACCTCTCTGGGCAGCCTGTTCCAGCACCTCACACTCTCATGGTGAAGAACCTCACCACACTCATTAAGTGAAGAACTTAACTTCCACTGTTCTTTCTTTTACTTCAGACAGAATAAAATATTTTAAAAAATCTAATGGCATGTTTTTTTCCTACTTTATGGCAAACTAAAGTTGCCTACCTTGAAGCACCTCTTTAGGAATGGTGAATTGGAGGACCTTGAGTAGTTTGGGTGACGTGTGCACAATTTTCATTTGTTGGAATGTTGCATCTTAGTTAGGATGAGGAGAAGAGGTTACCACCTGAACAGCAAACATAATCAGTAATGGCAGTGCCAAATGCTGGGAAACATGAGAGGGAAGAGAGGTGGAGGAAGATGAACAACTCTGAGGGCATGATAGCATGGCAGTAGCCAGGAAGGCTCTGAGAGCTTTGAAATACCTTGGCC
Organism: Tetrao urogallus; assembly: GCF_951394365.1. Taxonomy (NCBI): domain Eukaryota; kingdom Metazoa; phylum Chordata; class Aves; order Galliformes; family Phasianidae; genus Tetrao; species Tetrao urogallus. The sequence goes on along the minus strand of NC_136817.1, from coordinate 53,419,389 downwards.
TGGTGTCCTTTGACACTGGATTTTTCTCTGTATCTGAGACTTATTGTACATAATATGACTCAGACCCATAATGCAGAGGATAAACGTCAGCCTGTTTTGACCTACAGCTGCTACTGTCCATAAAACCACTTTTTTCCCCACTAATGCAAATTAGTTTTTCATCCAAAAATCACGTATATTGGTAACTCCTCTGGTTGCTTCTTTGTGATGTTTCATTTTCCACAGACAGTCTTTATTACCTTTTTCTGTTCATTTGAAGCAGGACCTTTGATTCAGCTATGATTAACTACTTTATTACAGTGATGCATGTTTACTTCCTCATTGCTGGAATTCATAAGGTTGTCGTCTTCGAACTTTGTAGTCTTCAACAAAGTAAAGTTTGTCAGATGTCTTCCAGCAAATTTTGGTATGTGGGTTTTCTTATTATTATTATTCACTTCCTATGCGTATAGCTATGTGGTTGTTCACCAGCAGATATTAGTTTCCACTGCTTGTGCTCTGAGCTGTGACTGCAGTTAGCAGGGTGCAGAGCCCAGCTAATAAACATGCAGCTGTGGCTTAACACTTCTCTAACATGGCTACACAGCTTCCATTCAGCCTGCATCACTGAAACATCTGTCTGCAACGTACCTTGTGAAAAACCCTGCATGAGTCTGTGTAGTGGCTTCCTAGGTAGAGAACTATTAGTATGTAATTAAGAAGCATATGGAAGAAACCTGTCTATGTCATGGATAATGCAAACTTGAGTTAGAAGCTCATTAGAGATAAATGACCTATAACCCAGTAAGTCACACGTGCAGGCAAAGTGGAAAAGATCATGTTGGAAATAAGGAACATGTTACAAGTGAAGGTAAACTTGCAAGCTGAAATCATAGGGTTGCAACTTGAGACAAACTTTCAGATACAGACGAGGAGAAAATGGTATAGTGCAGGAGAGGAAATCCTGTCCTGATCTTCTGAACTGACGTATGCAACAGAACTGCTGTATAATAGTTTGATTTGTGGCATTCTCCCTTTCTTCTCCTCATGACTCTGTATCAGAAAGGTAGAGTTGGGGGCTGAAATACTATGAAAGTAAGTGGCACCCATGGCATCATGTTATCTGCCACTCACGCAAAGAAAAGACAATGTTCTAGACAGCAGGACAGATTTGTGGTACAAAACATTGTATGAGGAGGTGAGTCTAAGAGATATAAAGCTCTAGGCTGATTTCCTGCAGTGCATGGGTGAGCTCTCACTTCCAGGTGGAAGGAGGGAAATCCCTGTGATCTGACATCAAGACAAAAGTCCATGCTTTTTGTCCTGCTTTCATTTACCCCTTGCTAACTGTGTGACTAAGGGTTTCTCTTTATTTTTTCTGTCTCCTGCTTCTTCTGCTTCGCACGTGATTTCTTGTTCCCAAACAATCCCATTGAGGAGCTGTGCAGTATCTCTAAATGTTGTGGGTGAGGCTGGGATAGTGTTGAAACCAGCAGTCCTAGGCTGGTTCTCACTTTTGTCTCTCTCTGTCCTGTCTGCTTTAAGAACAGCCATGTCTAAATACCACTGAATACAGCTCCTGGATCTGACTTTAACATTTGGAAAGGGCTTTTTTTTTTTTTTTCTTTTTTTCTTTTTCCCCTAGAGGAGCATGTCTGACAGTTTTGCTTTGGTCTTTGGAGTTAGCTGTGCTCTCACTACCTCACATGTCATAGAGTCAGCCATAGCAAGAGGTGTTGCTTCCAAACTAGACCTTTACTCTGGGTCAGATGATACCTGCTGATCTCATGCTGGCCCACGTGCAGTGGACCATGGCCTCTGATACGGCCACTTCTGACAAAGCAACTGCTCTGAAAACACTCTTCCCATCCAGCCAGTTTCCATGTAAAGACTAAAGCTCAGCTGGCTGCAATGAAATGTACCACTTGCATAGTAATTGCTTCACATAAGGTCATTCACAGAAATAAATGAAAGCTGTGCTGGTAGCTGTCAATGCTTTAAAGCAGCTCCAAGAGCTGTTCTGCTCAGCTAAAGTGGTGCCAGGATGCTTTTGTTGTCTGACAGGCTGTTGGCAAGAGTTCCTCTTCTGGGTATTTTTGATGGTGATGCTGCTTAATACTTATGGGATGCCGTGATGGGGAAGTTCTTTACGAGGAGAGTGGTTAGGCCCTGGAACGGGCTGCCCAGTGAGGTTGTGGATGCCCCGTCCCTGGACGTGTTCAAGGCCAGGTTGGACGGGGTCCTGGGCAACCTGATCTAAATGTGTATGTTTGGTGGCCCTGCTAGGCAGGGGGGTTGGAACTACATGATCCTTGAGGTCCCTTCCAACCCGGGTGATTCTGTGATTCTGTGATTCTGTGATTCTGTGATGGCTGGCAGGTCCCTGGGGCTGGTGCAAAGGGGCTCCCCATGAGGCAGCAGGGCAGGGCCTGGCAGCCAGAGACAGGATGGGGAATCTCCAAGGTGGTGTCAGAGACAGGGCTGGCAGGACTCTCGGGCCCTCACCAGCAGTAGTATGCATAGGCCACGGACCTCCAGCTGAACACACCTGCTTGCTTCACACAGACCCTGCTCCAAATGGAGACCTTCCCTGACTGCCTTCTCCAGTTCATAAACCTGAAATTTAATAGAATACCAGATCTTAATGCTTCTTCCAGAAGAGAGTGACTGTTGCAGTCTGGTCTTTTTCCTGGATAGCTAGAGATGCTTTACAAATGGTGATGTCCCTTGAGTGCAGCCAGACAAAATCATCATCTGGCCAGACAGTAAACAAAACCATTTGTTAAAGGTGAGCACAAAACCTAAGCATCAGCTTGGACCTTGGACTATAATAAAAATATTTATGCCCATTTAAATAAAATTCTTCCCATAAGCCAGAGCAATTTTAAAAATCAGCAGAGTACCCTTAAAAGGATTTTTTTTTCTTAAGAGTATGTAAGGCAAAACCAGTTAGAGTGGCTCTTGACAAAAAGGCATGTAATGGAGCTGCAGGACTCTGTGGTGGCCACTCTGTTTTCCTGCAGCTGGGTTATAGCTGTTATGCCTCCAGGTGAAATCAAGGAGAACTGCAAGTACTCAGCTGAAAAGTCACTCCCTGAGTGACATTACTCCACAGCAAAGCCAACATCTACGAACAAGTGAAATGATCTCAAAGGGAAGTCAGTTTCTGGAAGGCAAACAGGACCTGAGGGTAACCTGTTGCTTAACAGCCACTGGGGAAAAGATAACATGATAAGGAATGGCTTCAGTTAATTTCAGAGGCACAATTCTTCCTCCGTGCTCATAGCATTATTCTTCATTTGAGCAGTGTTTTCCACCCAAGCACCAATGCTGCTATAGAAAAGACTGTATGGTTGGTGAGATATTTTACATTAGTTTTCCAGTCAGAAGAGTGAAAGGGTATGCATTTGTCATACTTCAATGATGTCACTTTGGGAAGGGATTAATGCTTTTTGGACTGCAATATAATTAATGTCTGTTAACCCTGATGGTTTGATTAAACAATCAAGTACCAAGTGACATCTTTGCCACGTGACACTTCTTTGGAAACCATAAGCACCAGAACAGCATTTCATGGTATACTTTTGCTAATGTGGAGCCACCACTCCTCCTCAGGGCTGAATTTGTCATGACTCCTGGATGCTGAGGAATCCTGGGTCTCTTGAAATACGTTGTTTCCTTTTTTGGAGTGAAATAAGAAGTTGCAAGCAAGGGATTAGTAAAATTTTTAGGTAGAATTCCTGCATCAAGGAATTGAAAAGGATATGAAAAAGTGATAGTGCTCAGACAATGGGCTGTGTGGACAAGAAGGAATATTTGCATTTCATAATAAGCACAGAATGAGAAATTATTAGTTTTTTTTTTTTTTGTAGGTGTTTAAAATGTATTAACTATTGCTGACACCAATGAATCTCCTTACACTGAAGAAAAGGCACTAACAAGAAACAAGCTTGTACCCATCTGAGAGTAAAGGTTTATGAATTATGATGAAAGGCAAATCAAAGGAAGCAAGAAGTGGAAGGAGATACAGGTGACAAGAAAAGAGTGACAAAAATATGGGAGAAAAGCAGACAGGGCAACTGCTAGAAAGTTAATTGGGGTATTATTCCGACATACTGAAAATTTGTCTGTCTGCCATGTGAGTAGGTCCTACTCTGTCAATAAGCCTATCTCAGCTTCCACTTTTGAAAGGTCATGTCTGTACTGATCCTCAGATATCTTCTGCAATTGTATTCAAGGGCTGTGATTATCAATTAAATCCCAGGCATAAAAACTCTGTAGACTAATAAATACAGCAGGTGAGAAAATGGAGACCTCTTTAAGTATAAGAATTTGAATGCTGTCCCATTCCATGTTCTGCCATGGAGCTTAAAGTGGAATTCATTTGCTTTTAAAAGTAGGGGGGGAATAGTTGTTATTATATCCTATTTTTTTACTACTTTACGAAAGAGTACCACAAAATTTTATTATATTCTGCTTTTTTATTATATTCTGCTTTCTCTATGTACAAAGATGAGTTTTTGTCCTGCTCTGTAACCTCGGGACTATTAATGACACCACAGTCATGATGCTTTTTTGCTCCTGAAGAGTTCCAATTGGAGGGAAGTTTTTTGAGTAAATGAAACAATAGCTATGAAAATAGTAAAGGCAGGAACATTCCCTAAACTCTACTGAACTTCTTATGTTCCAAAGCAGGACAAAGAGAGGAGGATAAGTGAAATTTAATTTGATTTTTTTTTCTATTAGATTTTTTTTTTGAAAGTTTCCATGAAAAGATTCAGTATTTTAGTGGTTTTTTTTTTTTTTCAATTCCTAAATTTCTTTTGGATGGAGCTAAACTTTTAGGACACAGATCTTCTACTAGCTATAATTTTTGGTTGGTGTTAGGAAATTCTGGCTTTGATTTCTCAAACTCTCATTCACCTATGTCAGACAAAATGCCAGATAAACAGTTTGGGTATGAGAGGTAGTTTCCATAAAAGAGGTATTTATAATGTTGTCCCATCATTCAGAATGCATTTCCTTCTTTTTCACACACTGCAGCAGAAACTGTGTCCAATTTCAGTGATCTTGAAGAAAAATTGTTGTGTTGGCATGATGTGGAAAGCCGAAATTTTGTTCAATCAAAAGCCATAGTTAACTGACCAAATATATGATGAAATTGTTCCAGACAGACTCAGCTTTCATTTAAATGTTTTACTAATAATCATGTGATCTGGCATAGTTTGTTCTGAGTGTTTGTGTGTTTCTTAGTTTTCTAGCCTAGAGAATGGGATTGGAGAATCCCAAGAAATCTATCATGCTTCAAGGAAAGCAGTGATTTCTTTTTTTTCCAGAATCAATCCAGAAATTCTGTGCTTTACGGAAGAAATATATATTCTCTTCCTAAGTGAATTTACTTGTGCTGAAAAAGAAATAAATTAACTGTTATGGTTTGGACTAGAGAAATAAGCTCGTAATACTAGTACAAGAAGCAACAGCGAATAGCAGGCTTCATTCTTCAGCTGTCCCTGCATTTTAGGTCCCTGCACAAGTCACTTTCCCATTATGTTGCATTGTTCTCTAGAAATCTGCTTTGTAGTTCTTGGAACAGCCTCCTGTTGCAGCAGTTTATGGCATCTTCGGCATGACTTCAGGAAGTAGAATGAAGTTCAAAGTCCCACCATTTTCTGAAGGTAGACAGCGTATAACAACATTTCCTGATTAAAGGCTAAAATCAATGTTCAGTGTTCACAGAAGTCATTCTTGCAAGAGCTTTCCGTTGAAGTATCCAATAGAAGCTCTTGCAAGATAGCTATGGTTGAAAGGAATTTTTTTTTCTTGTGTGGAGACAGAGTAACACATAGGAGGAAGTAATGCTGCTGCTTTGTTGGTAATGATGTCTTACACTGTTCAAACAACTAAGACACATGTGGCACCTGTGGTAGGAGCATATAAAAGCTCACCTGAAGAAGCACAGCCTTTTTTGCTTCCTCTTATGATAGCTGTCAGCCCTGCTGTGGGCATTTGAAAGAATAACCTGGATGTGAGAAATCAAAAAGAACAGGCAGGTGTTTATGTACTTGCATGGGGACCTAGTCTTATTGTTGCTGTGCCAGAATGAGTTGTCATATCATGGCTTTTTGTACAGAAAAGAAAGTGATTATTTGTTTTTTGGGAGTCTGATTTCTGGTCAGGAAAGGAACGAGGGAGTGAAAATTTCTACCTTTGGGTCACAAGTAGAAACAATGTGCCAATATGCAAAGCTTTGACTTAGAGATGATCTCTGTGATCGTGTCTAGGTAGCATACTAGAAATCAATGAATCATTTAAAATTATTAGAATTCTTGTATATGAAGGAATCTTTTGGAGTACTGATATTTCACTTCTGTGCTTTCCCAATAAAATGTACAATTACCTTAGTAAAATATAAGTTCAATACACGTTGCCAGAATATTTAGGAATGCTGAACTTTATGGAGTCAACCAGGTACTGGTGCTACACATATGGCAGAGCTGAGGTGTGTCTGCTTTTTCACTACTAAACACATTCCCAGATTTCACAAACAGAGAGAATCACCCGGTCAATAATATTCTCAGTGGAGGGCAGACAGTGGGATCTGATGATACACAGCCTTGTCACTATTAACTGTTACTGCTGGCAACGGTGAATGTGGGATTTATAGGTGAATGGCCTACCCATAGCTTTGAGAATTCATTCTTCTCATGCTTTATTAATAATCTGTCTTCCTTTTGCTGAAAGAATTTATAGCAGTATGGATTGTTATTGTTGGTACACTGAAGAGCACGGAGACTTTTGAAAAGGACCCTCATCTTTTATTAAGTGAGAGAGAAGAGAGTGTATGGAGAGCTGGGGTGAAAATTAAAGCACTGGAGCATACCACATCTGGCTTTTCTGGTGAGGTGTCCTGCACCCTTTGCTGGAACATTTCCTGCCCAGTGCTTAGAAGAAGGCATTCTGGTCTAAACCGACTTTGTGTCTGAGCAAACCTGGCCATTCCTATGTCAAATGTTAAATCATTTTTAGAATATATAAATAAAGGAGCAGATAACAGATTGCTATTAAAGCAGCGTTCATTTCCTTTCGTAGTCCTTTAAAACTGTGGACCTCGGGATACAGATATTCAGTGAATATATAGTTTATTTCATTCTGATTTGTTATTATATGTCAAAGGCATGTTTCTGAGTCAGTGTTCTAGTCATTTTTTCCTTAGCTGTTGATTATTCCTTGATCGGTTGATTTTGGAAGCTTTTATTATTTATTTTACTCTCACAATCTGGAAGTAGCTCTTGGTTTCCAAACTGGTCTCAGAATGTCTTGCTTCTGTAAACTGGTACCTTGTTTTGATTTGTTCTTCAGATTGATATGTTATGTCAAAGTTCCCCTTGCACAGCATTTCACCACTACCCTGGTGTGCCCATCTTCTAGAAGCACACTGGAATATAAGAAATGGACAAATCGTACCTGAATGACTTCCTCTTTGCCTACTGAGATACTAAAGAATATGCTACAGAAAATATTTCAACTTCTTTTTTAAAGATCTGGGGTTCTAGCCAGCCTTATTCTATTAGGACTAGGATCATGAGCTATTGTAAGACCAGATTTTTCAGGTTGACTTTAAATGGCTTATGTTGGTGCTTTGTTTTTAAATAGTTTAGTATGTTTTATTTTATTAATGTGTTGCAACAAAGTATACTGAGTGTTCATCACAGAGTGACCAGAGACCTGGGACAGAGGGTCAGGAAGAACAGATGGGGCTTTACAGATGCAGGTTAGAAGTTCACTTGAGTAGGAGGGGAAATAGTTATATCTGTCTCAATTGAACACAGCAAAATAGGAGAGAGACAGCAAGTTACAAATGTCTTCAGAATGTCTTGCATCTATAGGATGCTGCTTTATCTGAAGAGTTTCTTTTTTGCTCTCCTGAATTTCCAGAAGGCACAGAAAGCATTAATCTGAAACGTGAAACCAGGCCCAAGTTCCTAAGCCCCACTAAAATAGCAGTGTTGTTTCATTTTCCAGCTGAGTAATTACTCCTAGGAGCCAGTGAGAAGGAGGGGCTTGGAATGTCACTTGGAAATGACTTCCCCCCCACACACCTCCACAATTTTTTAAAGACTTTCCATGCAATGAAGTCAGTGCTTAATTCCAAACAGCACCCAAAAGGTGATCAGTATACAGTATGCAAGAGAAATATCTCTTCAGAACTGCTGGGGGAATATTTTAAAGAGAAAAAAAAAGGGAAAGAATCACTGAATCATAGAATGGTTTGGCTCAGAAGGGATCTTAAAGACCACCTAGTTCCAACCCTCCTGCTGTGGGCAGTTTCCACCCTCTAGGTCAAGTTGCCCAGGGCCCCATCCAGCCTGGCCTTGAATGCTTCTAGGGATGGGAGCATCAAAGCTTCTCTGAGAAGCTTTTGCCAGTGCCTCAGCACCCTCCAAGTAAAGAATTTGCTCCCAGCATCTAATTTAAATCTCCTTTCTTTTATTATAAAGCTATCCTCCCTTTTCCTATCACTGTCTGTATATTCAATCTCAATCTTTTTTATGAGCCTCCTGAAGTACTGCAAGACCTCAATGAGGTCTCCCCAGAGCCTTCTCCACACTGAGCAAGCCCAGCTTCTCAACCTTTCTTCATAGGAAGTGAGAGAAGCCAATTTACATTCCAAGTTGTCAAAAACATGAACATACATACAACAAGGTCCATTCTAGCTTTTCTGTACTACTAGAATGGCAGAAAATTGTCCCATTAATTCGGGCCAGATACACAATATGTCAGTTTTGTATTTTTATTCTTAGGATGGTCCATCTTAAATAGGACGAGATACTATCCAATGCTTTACAATTTACTTGCTAATTTACAATTTCTTGCTAATGAGTTATTCTGAAGTTGTAAAATGGAGGCTGCCTAATGTTGTTTTGTACCAAGGAATAGGTTGATCTTCATGAAGAAGTAAGGAATAATCTTCCCAGCAGATCAGAGGAGGAAACTGATTCTCTTTGGGCATCCACATTTAGCAGAATATCAGTCAGTGCCACATAACTTTGACATCTCAGCTGGCTTCTTGTATATTTTCAGGCATTTAAAATCTTTTTCCCCAGTCTGAATAACAGTGACTCAGTCTTGCCTAAGCTCAGCTTGAACCATACTTCATCTAGGAACTGATTTCCTGTAGATGTTCTGCCTTTCCAAAAATAGCAATAGCTATAGCTGTTGAAAATAAGCATCTCTTGCACTGCTATCAGCTACACCTCACCCGGGAGTATTCAACAGTGATCTTGTGCAGCTGTTAAAAAAGATTAAGGATATAACCTGGGGCCCCATGAGCAAAGACTTGGACAGAAGATGCCGTTATCTACCATTCTGAGCTTTGCTTCAAACAAGACATTGCAAGTACCATTGTGCAGGATCTCCACTTTGTATATGCAGTATTTTTGGCTTATTAAACCCCTGCGTATGGCTGTATATGGGAGTATCAGACTTCTTTCTATGGTAATAATGGGCTGATTGGCAATAAAGACAATCTCTATTCTGTGTCCTGATGTGAACCCTGACTGCAAGGTCTTCAGAAAACTGGCAGTTGTATACTGTTGGCACGTTATGGTTTCTGATTTTTTTAAAATAGTTTTGCCCAGGAATGAGATGGCAATAGCAGAGATATTCAGGGGATAGTGTTTCCTTCCTGAGGAGTGGAAAAACTACTTATTTTCCAAGGAGCTTGGTTGGTGAATCTCTCTGACTGAAGTACTGGCTGTTTCCACCTTTGGCAGGCAAACTTGTTCTTCTCTGTTACCAATACTGAAAGCCATACAACTATTTTGTAGTTCATGGTTCTGGTTTTTTTTTCCCCTCATTTTTCTTGAGCTTTGCCATAGGTATATGGAAGTCATTTGGAAGTCATGAAAAAAGTGAATAGTATCTGTTGAAAGATGGAATCTTTTTTCCCCATGAACTTTATCTCACCAGTACCAAATATTGACAACTCTTTGCAGCTTCCAGGACCTCAGTCTAACGTCACTGCTGAATTCTTTGGCTTGATGATCTAATTTAGGTACTGAAGTAACTATGCAGGTTGTAATTGTGCTATACTTTTTAGAAAGTAATTTTTGGCTGTCTGATTCATTTGTCATGAGCCATTTCTGAACCATGATGTATTTCCTATCAGTGTGGGCAGTTTGGAATTTACATGTTATTGACAACTAACATCTTGTAGTTGGGCTGCTGGTTAAGACATTAATCAATATTCTGCTCCTGTAAGGTGAGTAAACTTTCCAGAGAGGGCGTTCTTTTTGGAGCAGACCTGTTTGGTAAGAAAGCTTTGAAGCATTGAGAAAGCAGTGGTGAAAGGATGAACTTAAGCTTGATAATGTCCTGATCTAACCAAATAAGTGGTGTGTTGGTTTTGGTCCATCAGCCACTCTTAAGCATTCAGTCAGATGTGTAAGATCTGTACAGCACTTGTTCAGTGCTTTCTGTTTGACCACTTCCAGTGAAAACCTTATAGGTATTATTTTCCTATTGGTCCCCTGTCATTAAAAGATTCTGATGTCAAGTGGCTATTCAGATGCAATCTTCCCATCTTTTATTTGCTGTCTACACATTCTGTGATTTGTTCTCCCAGAGAAATCATGACTTAGTTAACATGAGAAATGGTGTTCTGGACAAGGCTGGCTAGTCCTTGCTCAATATGCCAACATATCTTAGAGAACTGCTAGTACTTCATGTGCTACAGCTTAGCTTTAGGGTGAGGCAGAGTTGCGGGGAATTACTTTTTGTATGTGAGTGTATATGTTGTGATTTTTTTGTTGTTGTTTATTTTGTTTTAAATGAGAGCTGTGACTCTGTTTCTGGAAGGTCTGAAACTTACTTCTGTTTCTTGCCACTTGTAACCAATTCCAGTTTTATAAAATATTTTGTAAACTTGTATATTTTTGTTTCCTATGATAACCAGTGGGGCTGAAAAATAAATACACATAAAAGGGCCAGAAATTTGTCACAACTGAGATTACTGCCATTTACAGCATCTGAAAGTTCCTGTTCTTTTTACTTACTGTATCTTCAGCTACTGTTTTTTGTTTTTGTTTTTCAAGTTTAGTCAAAAGCATGTTGTTCTCGTTCTAGTTATCTTAGAATTATAGGATCACCAAGGTGGGAAAAGACCTTTAAGATCATCCAGTCGAACTGTCTAACTATCACCAATTAACACTGTTGCCATTAACAGAACACACAACTTTTCATTTTCATTCTTAATCTCATTATGGTAATACAAAGTTACAAAGCAAATCTAAACAATGGAGAACCTCTATCCAATCATTAAGTTCCACAGCAGGATACATGCTTCAAAAGCTTATCTGACAATCAAGCAGTTCTTCTAAGACTCATTTTAAACTACTGGATAAGGTATAATAAGAAGCATTTCCCAAATTATGTGAGGAAAAAGAATGCTTCACCATTGGGAATCTCCAGACACTGGTTACTCAATACCCACAAGTGGAGGAATGTAGCTGTGCATCTGCCCCTCAAATGGTATTCTGGGTCAGCAAGAAATTCTTAAGGCTCTGTAGGTGTGCTTTCTTGGACTCTTCCAAAGGAGGAAAAAGACAAGCTAGTTCTTAAGACTGTATCTTCTCTTCCTTTTCTTTCTTCCGTCATCTTCTTGTGCATGTAAAAGTAGGGTGCTGATAGTACTGCTGCCAGAGACAGCTCTTACATTAGCGAAGGAACTAGTTTGCTTACCTCCATTGTAGGCTTGTAGGTGTGGGAAAAAAATATGAATGGAAAATGCCATCCTGGCTATTACACTTGACTTTAATTCTCTTTTGGAATATTCATGTATGAGCCTTTTAAACAAGTAATTATTGTGAGCAGTGGAGTTGGAGAATTATTCCTTCTTACGGCATAAATCTCTTTGTCACTACTGTACATATGATCTTCTAAAACTGGATTAAATTTGTGGCTTGGATCTGTGGGAGCTGTTGGTTTTTTTTTTTTGTTTGTTTTTTTTGTCTTTGTTATGTAACTACCCTTGTAACTATGCCAAACAGCCTACTTGATGGAATGATAATTCACGAGAACAGGAGGGAGAAGAGAGAAGGGTTGAAATGCCATTTCTGCTTGGCTTTGCAAATATGGCACCTCATACCCACAAAGTTTTTGCAAATGTGTAGCTACCAGTGTAGGTGGAAGTTGTATAGCATACTTCAGAAATTATTTCTGAGGCTTGAAAAGAAATACGATGGGCTCAAAAATCTGCATCAACATATTGGTGTTTATTAAATTACCATCTGTCAGATGACACGGTAAATCCAATGTGAATGCCCATGGAAAATGTAAGGCAATTTGACATAGCTTTGACTGCAAAGAAAGATGGCCAATAAGCCATACTACCATGTGTTTGGACAAATTGAAAGTGTGAATCCAGCTATTTCCTGGGCCTCAGCTGATTAATGATAGCTTGACCCTTGATTGTGAGTCCTTCTGCACCTTCATCTACAGCCAAATGATAGTCAGAAACTGAAATCTTGAGGGATAGCTAAATATAGCCAATTTTTAATTTAGTTCAACTTCTTTGGCACCAGAAAATCTTTCTGAATTTGCTCTGGCAAAGATGCATGGAAAGATTACTTCTCTGACAATGTAATGCTGATGATTTTATGGTTTTCCATGTAGAGGTCACTTTGACGTAGCAAGCACATAGGAGATACCCTCCAAAATCTCTAGTGTGATCTTATGGGAGAAGATTTCAGAGAATAACTTGAGAAAAAAGGATTCAGGCACTTGCTTTTTGCTACTCAACGTTGATTTCTTTTGAAAACTTGCAAGGAAAATTCTTGAGTTGAAGCGTACAACTTGCACTATGCAGTATATTACTAAATACAGTGCTGTCTTGCACAAAGTGAGGTTTGAAAATCACTCTCCTGGCTTCATTATAATGGGAAATGAACAGGAATTAACATTCACTCATGTATCAAATGATATTTTTCTTTGGAAATTCAACTTCTAATAGATTTTATTTTATTTTATTTCATTTTTAAGGCTAGAAGGGACATTATGATGACCAGTCTAGTCCCATTACATGACAAATTTTGCAAAACCTAATTTTACAATTCTTGGTTGAAACAAGCCTAGGATCTAAGGAAGGTGAGCACTGAAATTTTGAAAAAGACCATTTTTAAGAAGAGAAGTTGAAAACCATGGGCTGCAACACACACTAACTTTGGAGGAAAGTGAATATGATCTAGGAAGGTCGATCTGAAAGTAATGCCTCCAATTTCATTATGTTGGCCCCTTATGTAAGAGACAGATGTTGGTGGAATGGAAGCAGAGACTGAACCTTCCCACCAATATTCCCTTACATGTTGTTGCAGTGTGACACATGGCAGTAGAGGGGTCACTCTGACAAAATGTTGTCTGACATGGAAGTGTGTATGAAGAAAAGGTGTGTCACTGAATTCTTGCGTGTGGAAAAATTGTACTGATTGGCATTCACTGATGTTTGTAGATGACCCAAGAGTGGATGTGAGCACAGTGAAGAGATGGGTGGTGTGTTTCAGTAGTGGTGTGAGTGGATCACCTCCATTGGTACAGATGTTTTCAAGCATGGCATGCAGGCTCCTGTTAATTGCTGGTGAAAATGCATAGATAATAGTGGTGACTGTGTTGAAGAAGAGTGTTTTGTAGCTGAGAATTTGTTCTATCAAGCAGTGTTGTTGTGCTCTTTGTATCTTTTGTTGTTTCCATGGAAGTAAAGAGGGGTATTACTTTTGGACTTACATAGTTCTGAACTTTATGCTTTGGCCTTAATTCAATTTTTTTCCAAGTAAAATTAGCCTTTGGCAAAAGTAACCCAAACCCCTTGCTTATTGGGTAACATAGTTCATTAGTCATTTAAAGAAATGTAAAAAGATATACTTGGGAGGCTTGGAAGGATGCAGAGTACCTCAAAGGCACAACAGTCCCTGCTATATTTTGAAGTGCAGCAGTATTATTTTGAAAAAGCAACTGATTGCAAAAAATTCTGATCAAAACCAAGATAAAACTAATCTTGATCTAGTCAATCTTTGCTAAGGCAATGACCCATTTGGAAAAAAAAAAAAAAAAAAAAAAAGAAAGTTTGGATTTAAACTTCTATTTTTTATTTCACTTAGTGTAGACACTAAAGAAGGGAATTGCCTGTTTTTTACTAGCTGATTCTCTTTCCTTCCTTCTTGGCTCATGTGTCTCTCTGGTGAGTAATGGGGAGGTTGCTTCTCTGGAACACAAGGGGAAAGTTTCAGTAAATTGCAAAAGCATGTTTGTTACTTGGAAGTCTTTTGGCACATTTTTGACCAAAGTTCATGGAAACCTTAAAAATATTCTGAAGAGAGACTTAGAGGCTACATTATCAAAAAAACAAGCAACTACGCATAGGGACCTGCTCATGGAGAGTTCATTGCAAGATCAAGAATCTAAACTGTAGTGCAGTCAAACAGGTGTGCATAAAATACACTGCTGCATCTGCAGACGAGGCAGTTCTCCCTATCATGGAAATATACAGCTCTCAATTTTGCATGGATGTCTCTGTGTTTTATAAGGGTGGATTAAGCGCTTGGTTCTGTCTGAGAATTAAACTCTTTCCTTTCTTCTTTCCCTGACCCTTCTGTTTTCATTGTACACAAACTGTAAGTTCTCCCTGCAGAGCAGTTCAACAATTCCAAAATGCTTTGCCCTCAAAGACATCACATTGTGAGGCAAGGTTAGTAATAAGCTCAAAGTGAAGACTGATATATTCATTAAGAACCTTGATCTCAATAGAACATCTAAGTCCTGCCACAGTAACTTGGGTTTTACATTCTTGCTTTGGGAAAACTCATTAGAACATAAGGATTTCTAGGGAAAATAAACAGATCTGCAGGATGGCAGAAGGAGGTTTTGAAAGGGAGGGAAGGACAGGATGGATGTTCTCTGGCAGGGTTTGAGGTCTAGATGAATATGCTCAAACTAGGCTTTTGGATGGCTGGATTACATCTGCAGCTGCTCATGTGCTCTCTGTTTTATGTGTTTGCTTGCTCACTTTAGTCACTGTTCTTAAAAAAATTCCTTAAAATAATCATTAAAAACAAATATTGTAATTTTCTGAAAGGTGCTAAATCGGCATGCTGATTTATACATACATACATAGAATAGAAAGATCTTGCTACCAACATCTTTCCCACTCAGGCTGGAGAAAACAGCTGTAATAGAAAAAGGAAGCTTCATTTTCCATAGTTCTTTAGGTCTTGGCTTCCCCAACAAGGAAGTCATATTAACATCTCTGATGATGGCTTATGTGATGCAAATGGACCTATGATGAGAATGGAACTGAGAAGACATCTTAATTTCATACAACTTTTATAAATAGATGTAGGTGATCATTAACAAATTTTAATTGGAAAACTAGCTTACATGCCAGCATAATTTTCCCAAGCTCCTTATCATTTTTTTTAACTCAAACATTTTTACCTGTCTTAGAGAAGAATCAGGAAACTGTCTCAGAGAAAGTTACAGCCTGTCCGATAGTCATGTGTCTGCATGTTTGCAGTTGACTTAATATCTTGCAGGTATGCAGGTATGGCTGTTGTCAGCAGTTTGCTCTACCTTCCTTTGTCCTTTTTTTGCAAACTCACATAACCTGTGAATTCTGTAAAGACTTTTACTTCACTTGTGATTTACCTAATTATTTTTTTTTAACAAGTCATGTCAGAACATCAGCATGGAGTTTGTCTTCTATAATATACTTTCCTTGAGGTGAGGATAGGGACAAATGGATGCTGAAGTTATGCTGAAGTATGAAAAATCAATGTGTGTGATTTAAATGTCCTGTTTTGGGAGTATGTAGGAACATAAACCACAATACAGCAAGCAAAATAATTTTGAATAGCAAGTGAGAGCTGCAGTGAGAGCTCACATAAGCAATCTATCTGCCTAACATGAGAAACATTAATTTTCTAGAAATGCCCCATACGTGCTGACTACAGCAGCCTAACCCTAGAAACATTCATACACAAGATTTTACACGATTCAAAAGAGTAAAAACTCTGACACTGGGTGTTGCCTGAGAATTAATGACTGTCCACGATTAATAGCCCTCAACTGCATTTGAGCCATCAGCTCCTCCCAGCTAGTCATTAATCCCTACAAACAGTTCACAAACTCCTGTTGTCCATTTGAAAAAGGGCATGCTGAAAATACACTGTCTTTAACCAGTGAAAAGCTTATAGCAATATAAACATTCAGTAACTCTACTGCTTGCTTCAGGCTTGTGCTAGGGCAATTTCTGCACTGAGTTTGGTCCTAAATTATGTCTTTACATACCTTTTGATTCCCACAATTAATCACTGCACAGCACTATGGCAAAGGAGGAATTCCATATGCTGCAGTAATAAGAAGCTTCTAAGAAATGTGACTAATAAAGGAAATGTGCAGCTTAAGCTGTGAATTAATAATTGATGTGAATTGCAAACAGGATTTTGCATATGGTGCTTGTATGATTACAGATGAAGCTGAAATGCAAATAAAAGGCTTTGCAAAAAACAGTTGCACAACTCAGGACCCAGCTCCATTCAAGGACGTGCCCTTATAACATGGAAAAGACAGAGCTCATTCATGCACAGTTTCATCTGGGCCTCTGACTTTGGTTTTAGAGAATGATTATGGTACACAGAGATGCTTCCAGTAAACCTGCATTCTTATTTCCAGCTCTGTATGTAGAATCATATCTGCTAACCTTGGAGACATAAACCCTGAGCCAAAAGGCAGCAGTAATGCAGAAAGCTGCAGAACTGGCATTGGAGCTGGAATGGGATGGAAGGAATCAACCAGACACTGCATTGCTTTAGGACAGGAATGAGTTAAAAGACATGATTTCCATATCATGGAAAATACTGTCACTTCACAAATTGCTTTCCTTCAGAATGAAAACAGTCTGAAATTTCCCATGGAAAGGAAATATTCTGTAAAAATGTGTCACAGTACAAACAGAAGACATTCCAATCCATAAAATAAGAATTTCTGCCTTCTCTAAGACAGAGCTGTCTATACATAAAACAAAATAACAGAATATCAAAGGTACTGTAAGTCTTTTCATGCCATACGAGACAGTACTGTGACACTACAACATGAGATGTCAGTAAGAATATTATTAAAATCCCCTCAAACAAATGGCTTTTCATAACAGATACAATTTTTAAATGCTTGTAGACTGTTTTTAATTTTAGGGCAATTTGAAATCTTTACAAAATTAAGTCATTTTGGCTTTAGGTAAAATAAAAACAACAACTTTTTAAAGCTCTTAAAGACCAGTGCTTTGAAAAGATAAAGCCATGCCAATCTAGCATGGAATAGCAGTGCTGGTACATCGTGTGAACAGGGCAACCAAACTACAGAGCAAAGTGCATTGGATCTGTTTTGAATTGACTCCTGTCATGGTGTCCATCATAATGGTGTCTGCAAGTCTGAGAATGTAAAGTTGCTTGCTCTGCGGCCAACCTCTAACTACTAATAAGGGTTAGAGAGAAAGTTTCCTTGGAGGTGGTAATTGCTTGCACAGATTTTCTGAATCTTTTCTCAGATGAAGCTAGTGTTAAGTACTGTCAGAAACAAAGATTTAGGCTTTGTGGACAACAGCAAATCCTCTGCTCCCGTGGCCTGGCTGTCAGTGCCCTGGGACAGGTAGAGGTACACTTTGCTGGGGCCAACTGCTGGCACAGGCAGGGCAGAGCACTGTCACAGTAGCCTAGAGGCAGCACAAGGTGCTGCAGCCTGCTGTGTCTGTCAGAGCCCTGCACCTTGGTTTGCCACTGCGCTCTTAGATGGGGATGGGCTGAGGACCAGTTCCAACAGCAGGGTGAGTAAAAGGGCTTTCTCCCCTCTCTGTCCTCCCTCATTCCTTTGCCTTCCCTTCCAATGTCAGAAATAACCTGACCTCTCCTACCAGACATGAAAATGTAGTTTTGCCTGCTTTGTTGAGAATCGGAGTCTCTTCTGGTGCAGTAACCCGTAACTCCCTTTCCTAGAACAAGGACTCTGGCAATCTGAGTTTCTGAACACAGATAGATAAGGGCCTAGTGACATGCAAAATTATGTCAAAGTGAGATTTAGCAGTAATCATGCATGTCTGGAGATGGGGAATATATTAAGTATGGCCAGATATATTTGTGCTGGAGTCCTTGGAGCTGTGTGAGTGTGACCAAGCTCTGACCTGAAAGATGCTGGGTGGCAAGCCAGCTTTAGATTTGGTTCTTGTCTTTTACCATGACTATGGTCTGCAAAGTTTTTCTTTCATCAGGCTGTTTAGAGTTGGACCTTCTGATCTGGTAGATTCAACATAAGATGAAATCAAACAAACAAAGCTCCTAACTTTACACTGGTTTTGCTAGTGTCGTCCATCCCAGCGTTTCAAAGCTTTTTACAAACTCTATAAGGAAGGTCTGAAAAGGTGTCATTGTCTCACAAATGAAGAAATTGAAGGACAAAAATGTATGAAGGCTCATGCAGAGTGGGCATGAGTGTGAAAACAGAGGAATCTTTGCACTGCAACTTGAGCCCTTGACAGCAGGCACTGGGAAACACTGTAACCACTTTAAGCCTTGATATTAGTTAATTGGTATTGTGTATCAGAAATGTTGTTATCATTATATACACCAGAACTTTTGAAATATGTAGGTCTCTCCAAAAATAATGCCTCCTAATATCTTTTTTTTAATACTTGCTGTGAGCATAGTTAAACCTGGCAGCAACATCCAGTACAAAGTCATCCACTGCTTATTATCAACAGTTCTAATTAATCTCAAGTCAGCTCAACCTAAACAAAAATAATACAAAACCAACAATAATTAAAAACAAAAACAAAAAACTTGCAGTCAATCTGCAGAAGCATTCTGTAGCATTTGGTAGATTCTCCCTCCTGCAATATTCTTATCAGTCAGTCTATCTGCCAGACCAGAACTGTTGTGAGCTCCTCAACATTGTTTTCTATAATAACAAATCAGTGTTTACAAGATGACATGACGAAACTGCAAAGTGATCTGAAAATACTTCGTTCCAGTGGTTCAATATGTGATTGATAAAGCAAGGCAAATGTGAAACAGGTGTAAGAGGGGTGAAATGGCTTAACTAAGGTCAGCCTGTGTTAAAAGATTAGGGGCTCAAAAGCATCAGTGAGGTGGTGGTGGGTTGGAGTTGTTGCAAGGGCTCGGGGGTATGATGCCGTCTTGATGTAAGCGAACCATGTGCTTGAGTCATAAGTAATATAAGCTCTAGAACTGGAAGCTATTCTGTTCACGTTCAAGTGGCCTGTGCATGGCTGTGCAACAGTGAAACTTTGGCTGGAGAATTTCTACACAGTAGAGACAGGCAACTCTGCCAGGTATTGTAGGAGTGGTGGGGTGGAGAAAACTTGGACATGAAACTGCCCAATACTGACGTGAGATAGGATATCCATATACGTTCCTGGCAGATAGCTTATCATTAGTCATTATCTGGATTACTGTTTTCAGTTTTGTATTCCCCAGTTCAAGAAAGACAAGAAACTGCTGGAAAGAGTCCAGCAGAGGCCACAAAGATGGCTTCAAGCATCTTTTGTACAAGGAAAGGCTGAGAGACTTGGGACTGTTCAGCCTATAGAGGAGTGAGGGGGGATCTTATCAATGCTTATAAATATCTAATGATCAGGTGTGGATAGGGCCAGGCTCTTTACAGTGGTGCTCAGCGGCAGAGCAAGGGACAATGGACACAAACTGGAATGTAAGAAGTACCAAAAAAACACAAGGAAGAACTTCTTGACTGTGATAGTGACAGAACACCGGAACAGGCTGCCCAGAGAGGCTGTGGAGTTTCCTTCTGTGATGATAATCAAAACCTATGTGAATGCTTTTGTGTGTGACTTGATGTAGGAGAACCTACTTTAGCTGGAAATTGGAGTAGATGATTTCCAGAGGTCCCATTCAACTATGATTCTGTGTTTGTGTGACGGAAGTTATACATTTTTTTTTCCCCAAGAGGTTATTGCAGTCTTTCCTATCTCTAACTGAAATCTGTGCTTAATAACTGAGAGCCAACAGTGTGCATATGTGGAGGAATTGCTCTGGGGATTGTGACACAGAAGGAGGAAAAATCTGTGACGTACCCCTGCTGCTGCATGGGTTGCTATGTCTCATGAAAACAAGATCAGTTTGCCCAGTTAATTCCCCAAAATCTTTGAAATTTCAAAAAAGCTTAAGTTGATCACAATGAAGTTCACTCAGCTCTGAAATAAGCTCACTTTGCCTCTTACAGAAATCCTGGAGTGCAAAGCTGGAAGGCAGAAGACAGAGAGTGTGTCATATCTTATAAAAACAAAGTTATGTCAGTTTCTTAGAGAAGACTCATAATGGTCAATGCTCTTTTTTTCTTGGAAGGCAAAAAATAAATACAATTATTCATCAACTTGGCCAATTACAAGAGGAGATTTACTGTAAAATCTCTACTGGCAAGAGTCCAGTGAAGAGTCATCTGTGAAGATGATGAAGGAACTGGAACATCTCCTATATGCATAAAGGCTGAGAGAAGGTGCAGGGGAGGCATTTTCTATATATGTAAATATCTGAAGGTGAGTGCAAAGAAGTTGGAGACAGGCTTTTTTTATTAGAACCTAGTACCAGAACAAGAGACAGCAGGCACAAACTGGAACTTTGAACATCAGGAAGAACTTTATTGTGAGCTTGCTTTGAGAGTCTATGGAGTCTTCTCCTTGGAGATCCTCAGAAGCTGCTTGGACAAGGGCCTGGGCACACTGCTCTGGGTGGTCCTGCTTGAGCAGTGGTTGGGATCAGATGGACACCGAGGTCCCTGCCAAACTCTGCTTTGCTGTGATTCTATGAAAATATTTTCTGTTGTTAGATATGCTGTCTTAGACTTGTTTATTCAGGACTCCATTTATCTTAGTAATCAATCAAACAACTGCACCAACTGCATAAAACAAAAATCTCCAATCTTGATGTTGTACTAGGGTACGTTTCTTCATATCGCCCTTCAGTTTGAATCAAAACAAAAATATTAGTTCTAAGTTAGTAAGAAGGCCATTCGAACAGTGAACTGGGTTAGGCAATGTGAGAAGTAGTCAGTCCTCAACCTGTTGCTGCAGCTCTGTGACTATAAGCAGGTGCCTTTCCTCATGCTTGTCCAGATGGAAAAAAGGAAAAAACAAAAGAAGCTATGCAAGTAGAAATGACATCTCTTGTGTGGTTATTCAGAACTGACTCAGCATCTGTTAGATGTGGAACTGTAGCCCCGAAAAGTGACAAGAGGGGCTAGCATGAAATGGCCCAGTGGCTTTTTGACTTGTTTTGAGATGGATCATTTTGAGGACCTCCTTTCTGTTATTTTACCGTTACCTGAAGCACTGCCGAATTCGAACACTAGCTGTGATTGTGGTAGTGTCATGCCTACTTCCTCTTTCTTTAAATAACTGGTTAGAAAGAGACCCTTAGCAAAGTAACTGATTTTGATTGCACAGCTTTCTTGGCTATTTCTTTAGTATTGAAAATTCTCTCTCTCTGCCAGGATTAAATACTGTTTTTTCATGCATAAAGCTGAAACTCATTTTATCAGAATAATATGTTGCTTTCGACCATAGCCTATTTTCACACATGATGCATATGCTCACATCTTTCTTTTTACTGTGAACGAGAATCTGTATTTTCCCTTTTTATTTCTGTACTTTCATTCTCTATAGAAGCAAAATTAAACATTTTCTGCCACAGTGTATTAGTAGAGACTATACTTCAGTTAGATAATATATAGATTTTTGAATTTGGGAGCTCCTTCTTACTAGGATAGGAGTGTGGATATTAAGGACACTGATGTCACTGATGTCTGCTATTTTTCCTTCTGCACACATGCTTGTTTTAAAAGAGTTGTATAGAAATCTTACGGCAGTGAAAACCAACAAAAATGGTCCAGTCTATATTTTCAGTGCTATTTTCAACATGTGGTTATGGCTGCCAGGAACACGGTTTCACCAGGCACACCCTTCTCCTTTTCCCAGCTTCCTCAAACAGTTCCTCGGTGCTTGAGCAGATTCACTCCACGTGGAGCAATTGTGCAATCTTGCATCATCCCTCACACTTCTCCTCCCCATTCTTCTTATCCTCCATGAAAAGACTTGCTCCAGTATATTCAGGACATAACCAGAGACTTGTTTTAATCAAAGGCCATACAGTAGGCATTGCTGTAATCAATTTGCATATTTTCTACCTATCAATTACCTACAGTTTCATTTCTAATGTGTGTGAATTTCATATTGGAAATTTTTTTAACAATCTTTCTACCTCTGGCAGAAATTATTGCAGAAGACAAAATTTTGTTGGATTCTTTTCTCGCATGACTTAGAATTCAGCAGAAAACTTAAAAATTTCCTGCTGAGTTATTGGCATAAGTCTGCAGAGTTGTAGATGGAATTAGGAGTAAATGACAGGGATGAATATGGAGACCTTTCTGTGTTAATTTCAGTTAATATTGACATCTGCCTAATTGCTATTATATATTGCTTGTGTCAACATTGTACCTGGTCATTAATACATCTGTTCTAATACACATTCCTATCACACAAGGAAATAATTCTATTTAATGGATAAGGATTGAGAAACAGAAGTTAAGCAATGTATACAAAGTCACACAGGAAATGTATGGCTAAACCCTCATCTCCTGAATGACAGTGTGGTGGTGCAACTACACAGCAGCCATCTGCTTGCCAAAAAATGAGTTGTGCTAAAGGTCTTACCTCAGCTATTGTAAAAAATCAAGGTGATTATTAAATTCTAACATATTAAGAATGATGAAATGTATAGCCCTCTATGTAGTAATTATGAATCCTAGTTTAAATTCTACCAGTCATATTGCTCCAAACTGCTGCTGCTCAGAACACAGGGTTTTGGATGAAAATCTACAAAGGTTGACGTACCATTTTGGCAAGAAGTGAATGAATACTTTCATCACTGTTATGTAAAAAAGATATTTCCCTTCTGTTAATGTAAAGTGCAATTCTATAGAAAACTGCTTAATAAAATTGTTTAATGAAACAACTTCTTGTAATTCTTGTTACCAGCATTCAGATTACCTCGCTCACAATATCTCGTATTCCCATGACACCGTTGAATGTTTTAGAAATATCCTGGTGGAACACAGACATTGGCTACTATTATAAGATTATTTTCAACAGTTTTGGATAGAATATTTAGATAAATTCAGCTGTGAAAGTGCAGTTGTTTGTACACCCTCTTAGACTTAATATGTTTCTTTAGTAATCTATGTAGTGCTTGTATAACCAAGGGCACGGGCTACTGTGCCATTCTTGTTGGTCCCTTGACTCATGTCCCCTCATGACCATGAGGTACAAGCGTGTTGAATTCACCACATGACAGTCCCTCTTACAGCTCCTCCAAAACCTCTTGTTCAGGTTTTGGTTTCAGTTTACCCCTTGCCTATTTATTTACATGCTCCCACCCAAGTCCTGTGAGGCTGTAGGAGGCCTGCCCATCTGTTCCCTCTGCTGTGCTCCATCTGCTCTCTCACAGCCTCGGTGGGATGCTTGTTGTGGATCCCGGGCACAAGGAGTCTATTTTCATTCTCTCATCTGTTATGTCTCTGGGCAGAGAGCTGCTGCACAACATCCATCAGTCCCTTGGTTGATGTCAGAGATCCTTGGAAGGGTGTTTCTTTTGGTGTCCAAATAGGATTTTTCATTTCTAATCTATGACCATGAACACAATCCCTTTCTTTCATTTGTTGCTCCCCATCACTGTTTTATCTCTAGTTTCTTTTTCTTTTGCTCACACTCTTTGCCTGGAGATTGTGGGAAGAGGGTGTTCAGCTTCCTTTGAGACTGGCTAAAGCCTGTAACTTCTGGAGGAAAATCCACTAGCAACAGTGACCAACTCCAGGTGCGCTCAGAGGAGTGTAAGAACAGGACAGACAACCAGCAGTATTTTCCAGATTGCTTCATATCTACTCACTGACATGTAGTCTTTCTGATGTATCTGTAGGTCACTGTTCTCCTTTGAATATGATAAATTTGCTTTACTTTTAGATAGAAGTCATTTGGAGGTATTGAGTAAGATGTAGATTTGGGTACAGGTATTATTGCAAGCCTCTGGGCAAAAGCATCAGGAAATGTTCTGGAACAAACCTTTCTGATGGGAAATGAACACAACTTTTTTTTTTTTTTTTTTTTTAAGTTCTGGGTGCCTTAATAAAAACTCAGCTGATATTCTGTACAGTGAGATGATGGTTCACATTAACTGGGCGTAAGGCCACTTGCACAAGCTTCCTGTATTAGCTTTCATGTCCAAAGTGAATATTCATACAGATTTTCAAACTTCTTTAGCCACTCCAAATAATTTCACATCAAGGAAAAATGCTGAGAAACTCAGCAGTGAGGTATCCATGAGTGATATTAAGTGGACAGTTTCATCCTTTTTAATTCTTCAGTTATCTTCTTGTGGTGGATACTTAGATATTTGGGCATAAGTGACTAGTGAAGAAAAGGAAAAAGCGAATGGAAGCTCGGAGGCTTCAAAAGTGAAAGTATCAGTGAAGAGTCCTTGTGAGTGAAGTAGTGATCCCATGAAGAACATGAAACAAATTCAAATGAGCGAATCAGGGCTAACAGCATGATTACTAGTCTGACTGGTGTATTAAGCAAGGATGAAGAAAGAATTAGGTCTTACAGCAACTATTCTGTGCTATGTTGTTGTTCAGAGGTGGTGCTGGGGGAGTCCCTGATCCTTCCGTGCTATAATAGACTGCTGACTAATGGAGTGTTCACTACACTGGCACAGGGGAAATGAAACTAGAACTTGCAAACTATCAGATTTGCATTGGAAGCTTCGGAAATAATATAGAAGTGGACAGTATCACCCTGATCTTACTTATATTCTTAAAGAGGTTCTAGAAAAACATGCTGATAAAATGATTCAGCACTGAGTAATACGTGAGAGTGTTCCTGTCAGGTGTTGACAACTAGCATCAGAAATACATTCTTATCAGCTATCCATAAATCCCATCTTCTCTTTCTCCTGTATTGGGTGTGTGTTCATGAGGTTTGACTAACCTTGGTAAATAATGCTAGGTAAAATCGTAGTATTTGATTTCATGACAAGAGGAGAGTAAATGCTGCGGTTTAGAGTTAGTCAGCTTGAAATAAAGTCCTACCACAGCCAAAACGCTTTTCAAATGAGGTAAGTAGCCAAGCAAAGATTGATTAAGCTCTGTGTGAGGTCTGTTGTCTCTGATAAGTACAACTCTGCTAGTTTTGTACATCAGTATTCATCTTTATTATTGTCACATTGACAATCCAGAATTTCTGTTTTGAGCAGACCCATGGTATCTTGTGCCTGTAAAGATACTCCTTGCCTTCAAGATTTCAGTTAAGTACCATATTTTTTATGTTGCTTGGGTACTTGCTGTATTTCTCAGACATCTCAAAGAGAGGTTCCATCTTTCATGTGAGTTACCTAGATGAGTGAGAACCTGACTCCGGAATAAAATGCTTCAGCTGGATTCTGTTATTGGCCTTATTTAGGTATATGTAGATATGGGAAGAGGAGTACATTCTGCTAACTTCATGGGGTAGATGTTCACAGTTTCTTCTCTGTGACTATATTAATGTCAGGAACTGGGGAACTGGGCAATGTCTATCTGAAAAAATTTTTTACCTAGTCACATAAGGAACAAGATAGATAGCAAATGACCCTGTAGAATAAGTACTAATACTGTTAAATGTTAAGGCTATTGAAGTGTTGGGATCCAGATGGAATCCCTTGGAAAGCTTGATGAACATAGAGTCCTAGAATCATAGAATCACCAAGGTTGGAAAAGACCTTTAAGATCACTCAGTCCAACCGTCCATCTATCACCAATGTTTCCCACTAAATCATGTCCCTCAGTACAAGATCTAAATATTCCTTGAATACTCCCACAGTTGGTGACTCCACCACATCCCTGGGCAGCCCATTCCAGTGCCTGACCTATCCCTTGGAGAAAAAGTATTTTCTAACGTCCAACCTGAATCTCTCCTGCCACAACTTGAGGCCATTCCCTCTAATCCTATTGCTAGTTACATGGGAGAAGAGGTCGACTCCCACCTCACCACAACCTCAGGTAGCTGTAGTGATTGATAAGGTCTCCTCTGAGCCTCTTCTTCTCCAGACTAAACAATCCCAGCTCCCTCAGCCACTCCCCCTAAGACTCCTCCAGACCCCTCACCATCTTTGTTGCCCTTTGAACACACTCCAGGGCCTCCATATCTTTCTTGTAGTGAAGGGCCCAAATCAACATGTTATAAGGTTTATTACCTGTGTTGTGAGAAAGGAAATCACTATGCAATTTATAAAAACCTTGGGGAACATGGGTCAATTTACAGTTAGCTCTTTGGCCAACAAGACAAAGTCCCAGCATGCTGACAAATACACTGAAAATGGAAATTAGGTCTAAGCACAACTCTAATGAATAGCGAAGGTCTTAAAATCTGTCTTTTCTTAATGACTGGGTCAGGCAGATTTTACATTTCATCACAGCAACAGGACAGAATCTAATCTGAATCTGATCCACAACACTTAAAAGATTACTCTAGAGGTTCTGCAAAGCATCATGATTAGCAGGACGTAGCAGTGAATTAGCACATGACATGATAAGTGGAGCTAAACAGCACTTTCATTTTCTACCCTAAAAAGTGAAAAGGATAAAAGGGAGTGATGGTGGTGGAAAGCAATTCAGTGTTCATAGAATTCAGCCATATGAACAAAAGATGCAGCTGGTATTTGAGTTGGTGTTACAAAAATTGATGACTTCATATGGGGATGCATTATTATATATCTCATTTCCAAATTACCTAGCTTATTCAAGCAAATCTTACCAAAATGTATCAATTAGATTAGCTCAGTGCATCAATCAGCAGCATTCAAGATGTGCTGACTTCAGTTTTTGTGGTGTCTTCTTTGCAGCATTGTTACTCTTACAAAAAATTGTTTCTGTGGTCCTTTCAGATTTCCAAAGCTGGCTTCATCCAAGTTTTTTCTAGCAGTGGACATTTTGGGTAGTTAGGAACAGCTATTTCCAAAACCACATTTAATTTATTTATTACCTCATCCCAGAACTTATTTTACCCTAGAGCACAACTAAAACATATGTAACTAATTATCCTGAGAATGTCCACAGCTCCCACAGCTCCAGTAAATACAATTCTTTTTTCCCCTTTTCTCATTTTTTTTAATCCTGCTATTTTTCATCCTTTCTGATGTCAGCTAAGTCCTACAGAGAAATTTTCACTGAATAAATTCCCATTTGCATTCATGTGCAAATTCATTTATGCTTTAGAATATTGTTTTAGAATATCTTCTTCTCTTTGAGTAATAACCTAGATTTTGGTCCATGCTTAAGTCAGTTTCTGACACTTAGGGATATCAAACCAGAAAGTCACATAATGAAGACACCAAGGCCCAGATTTAGACCACTTAAATTCCTTTTTAATCTCCATTCCTGGTAATTTCTCTTGGCTACACATGGCTGAAGGTGCAGGGCCTGCCAGGAAGAAATATTAGGCAAGAAGAATAAAGTAAAATTTAGCCAATATAAATGAGATTTTGGGTCTCTGATTTTGATTAAAAAGCAAACCACAAAAACTCTGAGTTCTTCAGGAAAGAAAGTTGTCCTATGAACCTGAAGATTGTTTAAACGCAGCTATTTTCACTGTCCTCCTTCCCAATACAAGAAAGAATAAACACAAAATACTTAGTGAAATGCAGTGGAATCATAGGAGCAATAAAGTCAACTCATTCTGCTTAGAATTCTTTTTGATGGAATATCTGTGAAGTTTGGGTGATAAAGTGAATCCCGATTCTCAGTCTGTGATAAAGTGTTTAAAAGCAAACAAGAAAAAAAAACAATATAATAAAGTTTGAGGACAGTTTCAGTCAGATGAGTGCTAAAATTTTCTCCACAGATTTTCTGTTCTTCATTGCCACAGAACAGACTCTTCTAACTTGCTCGTGGGAATCAGGAGGGTTGCACATTAGAAGTGTGTTCTGGCCCTACTTCAATGCAGTGTAGAGAACCAAACCTGTTCAGTCGAAGAATTAGAAGCAGCTTAATTCTCATGGAGAGGAGTTCCAAGTATGCTAATTTATCTTATCAAGAATGCTGAAAAATTAGCCTGAAGCAGCCCTCACCAGTCTAAAAAACAGATGTGGGTATCGCAGAGAAGTTAGTAAATACTTACAGGTCTTGTTTACATTACAGAGGACCCAGAAGCTCAGCACATTTCATATTCAGGCTCTTGACCAGAGGTAAAATTCTAGCATCAGAGAAATCAGTGGCAAAGCTCTCCTGAGCTTCAGTAAGTCAAGATCAGCCTGATTAGGCTAATAGAGGACAAGGACTTTTTCAACACAAGAGCAGTTTCATTGCAGTATTCAGAGTATCTGACAATGGAATATGATTCTGTGGCTGATTCTGTTAGCATTGCTATGTGGGAGTGAGTTCTCATTGAAAGTGTTTCTAATCCTGTAAACAAAGAAATTTAATCTTGGCCAATCTATGTTTGTAAAATCCCTTCATATTTTTTCCATGAATATGAAAAGGAATATTTTGCATTCCTGCTTTTTTTTTTTTTTTTTTTAATTAGTCAAATGACAACAGTATGTTTTATTCCATAAATGACTTGTAAGTCAGTGTGTCCCCAGAAATATTAATCTTCCAGACAAGAAAAGTGGATTTAATGGAAGACATAGAATAAGGATCTGCCCCAGATTTTTAACTAACTGAGTTTCCATATGCTCTGTTGGACTTTTGGGGTACAACTGTCTTTGGGAGTTTGAACTACACTTGAGAAAATTTATGCAGAAACTTATCCCACATGTTCCTGCTGTGTGTGTCATTTGTTTTACTTCTTGTCCACTGAAGCTAATGAGCCTATCCACAAGAGTAAACATAAGATGATAAAATTTTCCCTGTTTAGACCCTAATTCACATCTCAAGATGTGTGACCAAATGTCGGACATTCCATTCAGAAGTCCAGATGAACTCATCATAGATAACTCACTGTGTTTCCATCTGTTTCAGATTTGGAGAAAACTATTTGGTTGGAAGAAGAAAAATACATTTTGTATCATTTTAATGCTGAACAGATTTAGTGACATACTTGCTTATTTAATCTACAGTATAAGAGAATCTAATGAACTGAGTGAGATACATATCTTGGCTTGTGTGCTAAGAGACACCAGAGAAGCTCCATTTGACTTAAATGGAATAGCATTTTTGTTAATGAGTGCAAAATGTATTCCGATGAAAAATATGTGCAAGCATGAATATAAATATTTCAAACTATTGGAAATTACTTAACAGTTCATCTGCATCTTGTATGTGTGTTTTTTCAGAGAAACAGTACTGTTCAGTCAATAAAGAAGTCTGTTTTTCTCCACTGAAGAGTGACTCCCACTCACAATAGCTGCAGAAATAATAGCTAAGTGAATCTTCCAAATGCTGCTAGGAGAATGAAGCGCAGTGTTGTGCTGTGCATCAGACACTGCTGTTGTGTGTGCCAGACAGGTTACCTTTGATAAAACACAGCCTGGGGCTGTCCAATGCCAAGCACCTCTTACAGAGCTCATGGCCATCTGCAACATATCGGGAAAATAGGTTTTCTCAGGATGGTCCCAATATGCTTCCTTTCTGTTGTACTGAATACACAGAGGGGTAACTGACATAAAAAATAGACCTCCCCATAGACCAACTTTGCTGGGGAAATTTGCAGCTTCCGGTGACTGTGACTGGGGAAGCTACCAGGTTTCTTACTCCTTTCCCAGCTCTGCTGCATCATTTGCTCCTGTCACATGCACCTGGGAGGCCTCAAAGGAGCAATGCCAAGGTGCAAACTGAGCTGAAGCTATTCTGTTGTTTGTCTGTGTGGGAAAGGACCATACAGACAAGGTACAAAGGTGGGAAAGAGAAGTATTAACTGCATCAAGGGTTGAGCCCATATTCTTAGTGGTTGTTCCATTTTGCACTGGTTTAAAGCATGGCCCAATAGAGCTGAGAGTACGTTTTCAGTTATCAGCAGCAGGTCCACAACTTTCTCAGATCAGCGACTGTAAGGCCTCGCTTTATAGTCCCTAGCTCAAAATTCATCTATACTTTCATTTGTTTGCAATATTTTTTTTTTTCCATGCTAAGTAATGCCTATAAGACACTGCAAGCAATACTGCAGAACAATGCAAGGGTTCAGAAAAAAAATTGAGTCTAATTTTAATTTATGTGTTTGTTTTGTTGTGCAGTTCAGGTTTCTTAAATGTTGTGTTGTCAATTGGCTTCCCTACAGTTGTTCTGTCTTCTAAGCTGTAGGATAAAAGACACAATTCTTAAGCACTGAGACTGGAGTTCCTCCTTCAGCGCAACTGAATCGAGGGAAAAATCAGAGGGCTGCTTCTTTCAAAAAAATTATACAGTATCAAATTGTATAGAAGTTTATTTGGGCATTCTTCTACGAAACATCACGAGTGTTCTGGCAGATCTTCTTGTTAGAAAGTGTCACTTTGTTGTTGCAATCTAACTTTGTAATGCCAATTCACCAAAAATTGACAGGATATCTTTTCCAGATGAAGAATTGAATGGAGAAATCAAGATATGAGAACAGCCTTGGCTTTCTCCCAAGTGTGGGGGAACCAACTTTCCAAGTCCATTGTGATTACTGGAAGCTGTGCATGTCACACTCACCATTTCCTGGGGTAGAACAGAAAGAAAAATGTAGTTGAAAGTCTTATCAGCCACTCTGAAACCTGGCAAGCTTACTCTAGTATTGGGCTATTAAAGCCAGTGCTCTCAGTTATCTTTCTGGTTGCAAACTTGCAGCAGTACTGCAAAAGAAAGTGTAGGACAGACTGACTAAACAGATGGCAGAATTAGAGAAAGATTAACTGAAGTGCAGGTGGGAAAAGAGAGATACAAGGCAGAGGCTGAGAACAGGAATGTGAGCCTTACATGCTGGATTTCATTCAGAAGCAGGTGGTAGTAGAAATGGGATTATCTTTTGTATCCTTTCCTCTGACCCTGACTGTCCTTGTAATCTTCTGGGATCAGGAGACTTGGAGTACTACAGTGTCATAAAGGATTCTCAAATACTAGCAGAAGGTGGGCATTTTTGGCCATGAAGGTGAATCTCCTTCCTTCCAGCCTCTATGATGTAAAATTATGGTCACAACAGAGGCAATAAGCTTTCTTGTTGCTGTTCACCAGGTAGGTGAGATTTCCTGCCCATCAGTTTGAGCAGTTTGGGCATTTCTCAGATGTAATCTCACATAGCACTTCATTCATTAAGCCTGTTTTCTCTGAGCCTCTTCAATAATCTTGTTAACTGCGATCTTTTCTGGATATATACTGTCCTATACAACAGGCAGAAGAGACATTTGTTATTTGGACAGTGATATATACGAGCAATATATCTTCACAGAATTATAGAGTAACAGAATGTCTTGAGTTGGAAGGGACCTTAAAGATCATCTAGTTCCAACTCCACTGCCACGGGCAGGGTTGCCACCCACTAGATGTTTTGGAGCAGTGATTTAACAAATAATAGTTTCCTTTAAAAATAAATAAAATATTCTTTTATAAAGATGTATTAATCATCTTCTAAAAAATCTGGTGTCTACTATCAGAGAGGACGATTTGAACACTGGTATGCTAGTAGTCTTAGGGCTTCTGGTACAGGTAACTACCAGTTTCTAAAAGTGTATTTCTCTCACAAAAATGCCTTTAAAAATATATTGAGATCACTTGATGGAAATCAAAATGGAAGTGTTACTATACCGTGTGCCTGTCTCCTTAAAGATTTGTAACAATCAGAAGTAAGTGAATCCTGCACTCTCAGGAGGATCAGTTATACAATGCTATCCAGTATTCATGTGATCGTGGGGTGACACTGAGGTCAGCCTGGGCACTGGGCACCTCCTGGGGCCTTTGCAAAAAGCCACTCAGCTGGGTCCTCAGCCCTCATTTGCTGTCTGGGTAAAAGATGTCATGGGCACACTGAGGTCATGTAGCAATCATTTCTTCCTTCTGCCATGTGTAAATGGAATAAGAAATGAGAACGTTATGTGAAGAACACTGCAGGGAACACTAAGCAAAAATTGTTCTACAGTTGGAAAAATGTAATTATTAGATTTCCTCTTTCTGCTTCTATAAATTGCAGTGCAAGGAGAAGGGGAAATGTAGAAGGAGGGAAGAAGGCTGAAGTTCAAATTTTAATTAGCCATTTACATTGTAGCTGGAACATAGACCAGGAAGTCTTCTGATCAGAAGTGATACTTCTTGAAGTTGTCTCCAGT
Source organism: Tetrao urogallus (assembly GCF_951394365.1). Lineage (NCBI taxonomy): Eukaryota > Metazoa > Chordata > Aves > Galliformes > Phasianidae > Tetrao > Tetrao urogallus. The sequence continues at coordinate 53,387,038 of NC_136817.1, read as the reverse complement.
TCTTAAAAGTTTAATGCTGAATTTTATTGCACTGTCTCAGTAATGCAATGAACTCTGCAATGAAATGGTCGCTCTCTAGTGTGTGGTGTGTAACTTCTTCAGTGTGCAAAGGATCACTTTGCTGCAAGTAACACTTCAGTCTGAAAGGCAGAAAAGTAGTATTTTGCAAGTCACATTTTTCTTTCCCAGTTCATCTCGTGTTCCCTGTAGTTGATGGAAAAACTACCAAAAACAGTGGACCAAAGAAGGACAAAATGAGGAGATGGATGGGAAAGCTGGTAGTCTTTCATATTTAGTTTAAGACACTTGAACTTTGAGCATTCATGGTCCTGTGACTCTGAGTCATGTCTGTGTTCTCTGAAATATGTTGGCTTCCCTTCCAGCTCCTCTTCTCTGTCATGTCCTCTGGTTCAGTTACTCATATTAAATCACATTTCAAATCTGCTCTCTTGCTCTATTGAGTGCTGCCATGTGTACACTAACAGAACAGCACTGGTATGGCTGCAGTGCCACGAGATGAGTCCCACGGCTGGAGCATGAGCCCTGTGGGAAGAAGGTTGGTCCAGGCAGGTGGAGCGGGGCAAGGAGCTGCTGTACACTTCAGACAGAACAGTGCATCATGAACCAGCGAGCACTGAGCCTCATCTACACATGTGGCTCACATCTGCCAGATTCTGAAAGATAAACTAGTGATGACCATTTGCAGATTGATCAGTCCTTGTATACATGGGGATGTAGTTTGGTAGCATTAAGAAGAAGAACTCACCTTACATGCCTTCAACTTGTATTTGCTGGATATATAATGGAGTACTCTAAGTGAGATTCTAAAAATAAGAGCCAACTTTTAAATACAGAAAGTCTTGCACCCAGGAGAGGATGACTTAAAATAGGAGTTCCACCTAGCAGTGGAAGAGTGCTCAATGGTTTTGTTACCGTATGCTATTAGAATGGGGCATGAAATGATTCCAAAAAACTGCAAGCCAGCTCTCCAAAGCTGAAAGCAGTTCCCAAGCATAGTTAATTAGGAACAGAAAATTAACATGAGAATTGTTAATGAAAATTAGTACTGTTTAAGAATCTACTGCTGCTTTTTCCATGTACCGCATAAAGGAGAAGTAAAAGGAAACAAGACTAAGTTACAAGTCAATGTGCAGAGATGATAAAGGGAAGTAAAAAGAATAAATGGATTATTTAGAGATAATTCTGTTCCATATTTGCAGCAGAACAGGAATGCATATTGCCCCAGATGGATGGGAAACAGCACTGCACTGTACCATTATCTGCCTGACACAGAGCTGTGTAGCTGCCGTTAGTGTGCCTTGCCATTCTCTGGAGCTGGAGCATTAATCTGACATATGGTGGGCATATGGGAGGAAATCTTCAAGTACTGAATTCCAAATGAATGGGCTTGTATATTTACAGGTTACCTACAAACATTTATCGCCCTGTCACAGCAATGTATCTGTGTACCTATGTATCTTCTTGGCTAGATCACTCAGCACTGCCATACAGTCAGGTTGTTTTGTGCTTGGATCATTTCATGACCAGCTTCGCTTTTTAACCCTACACTCGCACGAGTCAAGGAAGCAACAAACTATTGCACAGCAATTAGGTTATTGGTGATAAAAGATCCCCTACAGTTTAACCTAACTATACTGTACAGATAAGTTGAAAGTAAGGGATGGTTTATTCATGTACACATTATGTAGGTGTTAGCAAGTGAGAAGTGACAGGTTGCCATCCTGTGTGATAGTAAAAGAAAGACACTAAGAAGTGATAATGAAAGAGGAATCAGAAAGAAACGGGGTGCAAAGAAGAATGGTCTCAATGCCCCTGAGATGCATCATTTGAGTAAACATTTAGAGAATACTGGAAAATTGGGAAATTTCCAAAGAGAGATGGGATTGTGCTGTCTAGTATTTTAAGATCTAAAAAGAGGTTATCCAGAGGTGTCCAGTTCATATGAAACATATTTGAGATGAATTCTTCATAAAGATAATTGAAGTTTCAATCGTGTATCAAAAATGTAAGTATAAAATTATATTGAATTCCATTTGATACAGTTTTTTAGTTTCCTTGAAAAAATTGATTTTCTGCAGTGGGATTTCTTGCAGGATAGCATGTGTGCTGGATGCTGTTACAACAGACTTCCAATCTGATATTTGTTTCGAGGGCATAATAAATTTGCAGTCAGAGAAAAAAAATGACACCTGAATCATTTAGATTCTCTTCACCAATTTAAATATCTTGAAGACATCCATAAAATACATCAAGAAATCAAGTTGTTTCCCAGAGTTAATTTGGATTTTTCAAAGATTCATTTCTCATCAGTTTCCCACAGTTGACCAATGTCCAATTAAAGTTGACTTTATGTAGAAGTTTTGATGAAGACTTAGGAATATTAGTAAAGGGAAGACGGCCAAAGTCTATTCTGCCTAGGGATCTCCTCTGATGGGACTCAGGCAGAGACTTGTCTCATCTGGAAGTACTGAAGCTAGGAGACAGAGAGGGAGACCTGGAAGTTTGTCTTCCAAGGAAAACTTAACCCAAGTCAGCACATGAGGCTGTGGGTTTATTAACTGGTGTGGTATGGTGTGGTGTGGTATGGTATGATGTGGCTGTAGACAGTGAAGTCATAATCCATGCCACATCAGTAGTCATGAATGAGGATAGTGGCAGGAACTGACTGGTACTATTCATGATGAACATTTTTCAATAGGAAAATGTACATCTCTTGGGAAAAAATAATCATTCTTTCAGTTTTCTTTTTAAGATTGAAAAATATTTCCTCCTTTCTGCTCTTCTCTTTCACCAGGGAAGATGAAATGGAAAGAGAACACAGGAAAAGAAAGCAAACCAGCAAACCTGTAGCAGATAGGGCATTTTTCTGACATGTTTTCTAAGAAAACATTTTTTTCCCTGGCTCTAGTAAGCGTGACAGACTTGCTGTGTTCTGGTGCTTCCTACACCATTCAGATGGCAGCCAAGTAGAAGTAAGGGTATTTGTTTTGGGTTCTTTTTTCTTGTGGCGTTTTCACAGAATTGTTCCGTCTTCATCTTTTTTATTTCCATTAGAACTTAGCACAGAGCAAACCCTAATATTTGCAAGCATTTCCTTAGTAACTAGCACTTAAAATAGTAAAATCTCAGCATTGACCTCATTTCTTGCTCTCTGCTCTCCTTCATTTGATATAGAGGATTCTAAGAAAAGGAAATGGGATGGGCAGGCATGGTCCAAGCAAGGGATTAGCTCTGTGAAGACCTGAATCCAGGAAAGGGGTTCATCAGAGAAGTTGTCTGTCAGATGCTGCTGTATATATGCTGTTGAAAATACCACTTTTTCTCTTATTGCAACAAAACTCTATTAACATCACTATTTAACTTCCACTTTTTGTGTTTTCCTTGGAGAGAAAAACTGCCAAAAGGAAATTCTTTTGCCTACGGCCAAGTAATTTTATTCAAAACTCTTGTGTTGGAAAGGGGTTGCTAAAATCCCATTGGAATCTCCCTTCTGCAATGTTTCTGTACAAACACAGCATGGCACTATGTTAAATCACCATGGCTAAATGAGCTCTGCAATCCATGACCTCAGAAAAATAAACTGATCGTATGGGTTGTATCACAATAGAAAAGATGAATACAGAATATATCTTCTTTAATTAGGAAATCTTTCTGTTCCAGGTATTCAAAAAGTGAGGCTAATTCGTGTGAGCATATTACATCTGGGCAGACTTAAAAATGCATCAACACAGAATATTTTAAAGTTGCAGCTTCCTAAGGGAAATTCAATAATTTTTTAGGGCCAAACACTGAAGCCAATAGGATTTTGTTCTGTAAAATCAGAATAAAACAAAACAGCCCCATGTTTCCCCTTGACTACTGATGACAGGCACCAGAGCTCCACAAAGGAAAACAGAAAATGAGCAGTAATGAATTTAGAAGTGATGTTGCCAAGTTACAATACTATCTTCATTTAAGTCTGTTTTAAGAATTTTTCCAAGGTATTCACAGGAAATAAATAGCTTATGAAATCAGCAGTATAGTTTCAGTGGAACCATTGACATACCCAAGAGCCCAAGTTAGAGCTTTTTCATGTGAGTGAGACTATCACCACCAGCAGAACTAAGCATGGTTCAACAGTCAGTTGAGTCAGTAAGGTAGTTTGGCAAAAAATGTGGGTACAATCACTTGCTCTGTCTGGATTTTTGCAAGTCTTTGGTACTTCAGGATGATCCCTTGTGTTCCATTGGATACTTTTACACACAATGACCACATCAACTCTTGACATTTTCACATCATGCTAATTTCTAAGGTCAAATTTCAGACACTAAAAGAAAGTCCACACACGAGCAGTCTTTGAAAACAGGATCATCACACTGGCAAGGCAGAGGTTGCTTCCTGAAGGGCTGACTAACTGCACTGTCATGGCTGTTGTCTTACCAGTGCCTGCTGTTCTGTTAACATCACTGGGTTCTTTGGATGTAAAATGAGAGCATCGATAACCTCCTCCTGCCTGGCACATATGTAAAGGGGAAAATATTACAAGACAGACAGGCATGTGGGTGTTTCTTGTAAAGGACACTGTCTAGCATCTCAGAACTGTCTTTCTTACAACTCCGTGAATTTTGTCAAGTGGCAATGTGATTTCACATTTTTATCCTTTTTCCACAGTTTTATCCTTTGCCTTGCATTCATGCTCTCTTACTCCTCTCTGTCACATCCATGTTTGAAGAGCACAGAATCCCGGAGGAGTGGTGAGGAAGAGACAGACAGCTGTCACAGCTGCCGATGCCGGGGCTGTGTGAGCTGCAGGCTTCAAATGCCACACTGGCAATGCCATTCAAAACAGTCATATGAGTCATATGTTGAGTCGCCTGCTCAGGTTGAGGTTTGGATGGACATAATGACTGCTTCTGTACATAAACAAAGAAATATACTGTCCTACAAAGTAGGGAGGAAAAAGCTCTTTGAGGCTGTTAGAAGTCCAGGCAAATCTCTCTGCATCCCCTCTGCCTTTCTGTGGGTAAGATGCCTCATACACGATATATGTTCCACATGACTCATTTTCCTTCTCTTACTAAGATCACTTATAAAACAAAACTTTCAGTCATTAAAAGCAAGTCTCTGGCATTTTGTATTCAGTAAAAGTTAAATGACTTCTCTAAAATCTTTCTGAATTTCTCTACAGTGGGTTTGTGAGGTTGTGTCACAGATCTGACAGTCATAGTGAAAGAGGAATATAGCCTGCTCCATATACGAATGAGGAAGTCTGCTCTTTTATGTAGAGTCAGTATATTGCACATGAAAGATCTGGAAAGCTTGCCTTTTCCACCTCAAGCTGAAAATACCATAGCTCAGCCCAGAAACCTCTCTGCTTGGGAATTACAGAGGATGGGGTAAGACAGTTCTGTGGCTCAGTGATTCAGGGCACTGCAAGAACGTCGCATGCTGATGCTGTAAGCCAAGCCAAATGAAAGTCTTGTAAGTGCTTATTGTACGATTTAAACACACTCTTAAACCTTTCTGCACTGTTACTCTGCTTTCATCTTACTTTATATTAGCTCTTTTAACAATACGTTTAAGATATTTTAACAATATATTTATATTTTGCATGAAGAGAACTTCATGCAAAAATTGAATAATTAATTAAATGATCTATGTCTAGTGCCATAAAGCAGAACTATGTCAGTTTTTATTGAATTGAATTATATTTTGCCTGCCCTTCCTAACTAATATTGAAAGTTCTCATACTGGAAGATGAGGAGACTGCTCTGAAGCTGAAATTTTCTCTCTGTGAACCATATAGCTATAATTTTAGGCCTTTGAGGAAAGTCTAAATGTCTCTCTGAACAAGTGCTGTGGCTGCTCTTGAGGTGTCTGATTCAAGCAGACAGCCTGTGTGTAATTGGTCCCTCTTGCCCGTGAGTCCTTCCCTCTAGGTGGAATGGTGAGATCTGAACAGGCATCTGAACCTCCATGGCATGTGTATTTGCAAGCTGACTGAACTTTTGCACTGTGGGGAATCGATGTTTCATGTTCATAGGCCTTTGATAAGGATCTTGAGGATCATTGATAATCTTATTGATTGTTCTGTGCCTCTGAGCAGGAGGGAGGAGTTAACATTAACCTGAAAGACAAGTGAGTTGGCTACAGGTTTCTGCTCTTGCTTGTTGCTTCAAACGGCTTCTAGAATACTGCAGTTAGAATACTGCAGTTTTTGCTTTTACCATTCAAGAATTATCTTAAAAAAATAATGAACTCAAAGATGATCCGTAGCAACAGGTAAACAATGGGAGAATGTACAGAAAAGGATTTGAGGAGCTCTGCATATTGGGTGGATGACAAAGTTGAGGGAAAGTTTGCAAATCATGCTCTCTGAAGAAGGAAAAAACATGATGGAAAGAAGGGCTTTGCAATCCAATGAAAAAATATGTAACTAAGTAAATGAGATCTGAGGCCTCCTCTAAAATCCCAACAGAAAAGAAAAGCTTTCATATGAAGTCCAGCAGCTTCATTTTTGGTCTTACAGAGATGAAAGCAGAGGGAACTGTTCCTGCTGCTGGGTCAGGTGAGGGCACTGCCTTGGCAAGATGAGGCGTGGCCATGGCTTTGGCCCAGCAGCAGTGGCAAGGATGTGTTGTTGCATTAAATGTGGAGATGCACTGGGGAGGTACACAGGAAGCCCAGCAATGAAATGCCTGTACCATTGACAGGACACGTGAACTGCTGCAAGCTTCTCCAGAAGCATGGATTGATTTTAGTACCCTTGGTAAAGCAATCCTTTTATCGTGTATTAAGATTGAGTAAATAAGAAAAAGAAATAAAAACTAAAAAGAGTAACAAATCTCTTTTTGGCTTTCAGAGAAAGTACTTTTTAAGTTTATTTTTTAGGTCAAATGATCAAATTTGACAATCTAGAGTCATAGGCAAAGCCACCAACATGCCAGGATACAGTTTGCTCCCACAAATGTCAGACAAATTCTGAAGAGATAAGGAAACTGTCTCCACTCTCACCATAATTCAGAATCAGCATTTCAGGTAAAAGAGGATGAGAGCATTTCAGATCTCTGACTGAACTGTGTATTTTACAAGTGTAAAATGCCAAGTATTTGGCATCTGCTATATACCATTTCAAATGATAATAGATCCTGCCATCAAAAGTAGCGCTGATCAAAACTCAGACAGCACACTGCCAGTGACTGCAGGAAGGGCCTGGCTTATAAAAATGTCTGAAAATTTTCTTGTGAAGTACAGAAAAATGGCCAGTTTTAGAACATTTTTTTTCCTTTTCTGGAAATGATTAGATTTGGTGATGAAAGTTATAACAGAGTGTAGAGACCGGAAAGTTTTTCTGGAATAATGAAGGAACTGCAGAATGGAAGATGTAGTTCCAAAATCTTTAAAGAAACTCCATAGCAGGTACGAATAAATCCATGAACAACTTGATTCATAGATCGCTTTATACTTGTTGTCCTATTGGGGAGAGAAGTGAGCTTCCAAAATTATAATCTCCATATCGAGGAAAACTAAGAAAAATCAATTGCAGAATATTTACTGCCCTTAAAATTTCTCTATTAGTTTTTGGCAGAGTAACATGTAACTGGTCAAAGTCAACACATAATTAAATCTATCTGAATTCCACTACTTGCCTAAGCTGACATATACTATCAAACTTTTTCATACACCTGTACTACCTGTCTTCCTTTTCTAAATACAATAATTTTGATGTATATTTTTTGAATTTTTTTGTTTTGTAAAATAGTTTTGAACTCTTTATGGAAAAAGTAATTCAGAATAATTACAGGGATAACTACCCACATGGTGCACAAAGCCTACTTTAGTTTGACACAAGTAATCACATAGAACTGTGGTGTTAGTGGGGAAAAAGAAGGAATGTCACTTCAGAGGTTACTAGAAGTGCAACAGTTTAAGTTGCACAGCTAACAGTTATCCTTAAAACATAATAGATTGACATTCATAGCTTATTTTTCATTAGCAATGATTTACAATAATAAAAAACCTGAAACAGCACCTTTTTGTTTTTTTTTTTAAACATACATCTGACACTAAAGTGAAAGGGAAGCCATTTAATAAAAGTAATGACCAGAAGAGACCATAAATAACCCATTTAGACATTATTAGAGGAAAATTAGAAATAATGAAGAATATACAGCAAAGTTCAATAAGTTGTTTTTGTTCTTTTTTCATGGGAGAGAAAATACAGTGCTCTATTTGTATAATCGATTCATGCTGTACTTTCCACTACATTATCAAAAGCCATCTATAATTAACATACAGGGATGGGTGCTTTTACTGCTCATTTATCCCACCTGCTCAGGACACCTTTCTCAGGAGAGACTAAATTACTTTCTGCAAGTACCTAAAGACAGAGGACGTGAATTCCCTTCTCTGGATCAAACAACATGTATTATTATTGTAAAGTGGCCTTCTTCATCAGACTACAACAACAACAACAACAACAGCAAAAAAGAAAAGGCTTTTGTCAGGCAGAGGAACAAAGTGAGCTGAATGTAGGCATAAATAATCTCAACATGAATCAGGTGAGAGAATTTCTTTTTTAAAATCAGAAAATATTAATGTTCTTCATTGAGAGTAAGATGCTCCGTGGAAAATCTGTTTGCTCACATTTGAGAATTCAGACTTACACATGTACAGCAGGCACTTGAGTGAATTGTGAAAACTGCTCTTTGAGAGTAATGAAGGAGCTTGTCTTATTTATCACAGCAGAAGAAAGTCCGGAATGTAATGTGATTGCTTTCTGGGAACACAACTGAGGGCTAAGTACCAAGACAGATAGGTGAACTAAGGGCACGTATGGGAGACTGATAGATAGGTATGGGACCACTATTAAATTTAAACTTGTAATTAGGCAACCATTTTAAATCACCAGATTGGTGCAACTATTTTAGCAAGACCTAGGGGAAGGGTAAAAACATGAGAGATTATGCTGATGCTGGTACCTTTGTACCAGTTGCAGGACTATTTAATCTGGCTCTGGAGTTCAGCTAGCTCATCCTTCAACCCATACCGAGGGAAGCCATTGGCTCTGAAAACAGGCATTTTAAATCAAAGCGACTCCTTCCTGTAGCAGCGGTATCAGAGGCTGAAACAGTCAGAAGCTGAAACTAAACAAATTCAAATCAAAATAAGATGAAAATGTTAATTCTGAATGTAATCGTAGCAATTTGTCAGTTTGCATTTCCTCTAAGTAGAAACTTTGAAATCAAAATGGCATGTTTTCCCTAAAAGATAGCTTTTTGTTCATTCATAGTACTGGGCTTGAATCAGGAACAGATTCATGGAAATCATGTGGCTTGTATTTTGCTGTGTGTCAGACAGATTACTCCCATAGTGCCTAAAACCTCATTGCTATCATTCGACTTATTTACATTCAACCTCCTTTTAAAATGCAGGAACAGCGTAAATCAGACTTAATCAGTGTAAATGAGAGTTGGGGCCTACGGTTCAGCGCTTCTGTGAAACAAAAATACATTGTTTTATGATATGTCTTTAATCTTGAATCGCTTTACTTCATGCATGGTGATAGCTCGCAACAGTAGATTATATTCCAGTACTTTTTTGTGTAGCTTCCTTTGCAGAGGAGGCCAGCCTCTAAGTTAACTTCTGGAAGTAACTTTGGAAACTAAATTTCAGGCAATGCTCCAAGAAAAAGAGGCACATGTTAAGGAACTGACATAACTTTTTAACACCACAACCAGCATATTTCTTCAGAAAAACACAGCCAAAAAGAGTTGCCAAAACCAATATTGATCTAGTCCTCCATCCAATCAACAAATGCCATTGTTTATAAGATATAACTTTTCTTGGTAAAAGTTCAAAGCTAAATGCCAAGGATTTAAAAAACTATTAAAATAAGAGGATTTAGATTTCCAGAAACTCTGGCCTGTTTTCAGTCCCAGTGAGTATTCTGAGCCATTAGAAAAGTATCCAAAAAAACCTCCTTGGTTTTTATATGGAATCTAATGGTGAAATGACAGCAAAAGAAACATGGGTGCAGGCACATAGGTATGTGTATGGTATAGTTATACATAAAAAAATATTTAAAAAATTTTGTATCCAAAAATGGCACTTCAGATTTTCTGAATCACCGAAATTCAATCTGACGCAAAGAAAAGAGAATTATGTGGTATGATCAAATGAAGTTTGCAGAATCTCCTGTGTACTGATAAAATGTCTGCTCTTCTAATCCAGAAAAATAAAAACTGTGTTGCGTTCAAAATTCCATGAGCTTAGGTTTTAAAATCATAAATCCATTGAATCATTGCATAGGCATGAGATTTATTTACCTTTTCCTTAAGATGCTTTTTAGCAGAATCAGTCAAATGTTCCTGAATTTTCCATGGCAGTAATAGATCCAGAACTAAGCAAACCCAGAATAAGTAGAGCAAACATTTATCTTTTTGTAAGAGATTTTCACAGTTCCTGTCAACAAGGGTGAATCTGGGCTTCGTTTATGAAAGACACTACAGGAGCTTTAAATTACATGTATTCAGGTAGGCTGTACTGCAAAAAGCCAACTTTTCAACTAATCTTCAGTATCCTTAACAAGTGGGAGTTGAGCTTTTGAAAGGTTGGAGTGGTCGTCTGTGTTCTAGATAGCACCATAGGAGCATTCTTGAAATATTAGTTTTACATCTAGTTTAACAGGCCTTTTAGGTAATGATGAAGTGTCCTGTTTAGACATTGAATGGTAATATTGGGTTTGTTTTCATAACCTTTAAATTCCTGGAACCCTAGTGTGGCCATCTGATGGTCAACAGAGTTCTGTAGAGCTCTGTTTGAGGCACTCCTGCTTTTTGCTTAGATTTAAGATTTTGGTGTTGAGGTGAGGTGATTGGATGTTAACTCCTAAGAAAGCCCCAGTTTGTCTATTTGCTAGGAATCCTGATTATTTACTGAGCTGAGTAGCAACAGTACTTCCTTCTCTCTTTTGCTATTTTAGTGGCCCATGAGAGCCTCCAAAGAGACATAGCACATCCTCTTTTTTGCCTCTACATGCACAGGACTTAAAGTTTCTGTCCTGTGACACAGCACACAACAGTGGCTTGAATTCTGAGTGTTACATCGATAGCCCAGGATATGACAGGGGACTGTTCCATTTCTAAAATGTCTTCCTATATATATATATATATATATATATAAAAATACTTCTTATATATATACTTCTTATATATATATAAATACTCAGGTATTTTTCTATAAACAGGAATGTCTCCAATTACAGTGAAATAAATACAGATTGCATTGGTATAAGTTAGCTTTTTGTTGTCTTCCCCTTCAAATATGTGACATGTTCTATAAATGTGATATATATATATATTTGTATAATAACCAGTATCTGATAATGAGGATGTAAGATTAAAAGCACAGCATATTACAGAGTAGGAATTTGGTACAAAAGTACAAAAAGGGTATTGTATTTTTAGGTATTCCAGGAGCTCTTGAGGTTTATCTGAGGTTTTCTTCCACGTGGAAAATACAAGAATCTGTGCTGTTTTCTGGTGAACTCTCATAGAAAAAAATTCTAGTTTTCCCAGAAATTGTGTATTATTGTGGACTTGAACAATACCATAATTTAACTTTTGGCTTTAATGGTCCTGGCATAGATTCTTTAGTAAGATATACATCTTGTGCATCTCTTTGCACAATTTATTAAAATAAAATAAAATAAAACCAGAAGATATTCCCAAAGAAAACCCCTTGTCTCTATGTACTGGGTTTTTAAAATCCATCATTCTAACTTTTAAGTGTAGCTTGAAAACACATCCTTCTCAGATACTGGTTGGCAGCAAAATACTTGTCCCTGATCTGCAGGTGAAATGCCTTTTCCTTATTAAGAGTAACTTGCACTGGTTTGATGGCAAATGTAGATAAGGACAGTTATCAGTGTTGCCTTCTCCTCCACCTCACCATAGCCAGTACTCCAAACAAGAGCACAGGTACTTTTTGTCAATCCCATGTAAGAACTCTGACCAATCCCATAAAATGAAGAAATATTAGGCAGAAGGATGAGACACTGAGGGGTCAGGATGGATATTTAACAGTAGGTGAGGGGCTCCTTGCCTGGCCTGGCTGGCAGGAGGCAACCCTGGCCTTCCGCAAAGGTGGAAAATACTTCACTGTAGATGAAATGTTTTTCATTCTGTTGTCCTCTTCTTAAAAGTTTCACCCATGGGCAGCTCTGAGGAGATATTGGTAGCATTTTAAGCCCCTATGGTAGCAAGGTACTAATCATCCCATTGGATTCTGTAAGACCTGTGAAGCAGTGATGGATTGGACACACACCACAGGCTGTGCTCACCAGCGGGAGGAGCTCCTCGTGTCGCTGCTGTTAACCTGTCCTCAGCTGTCTACCTGTTTTTATTTCATTCAGGATTGTCTAAGGGGCTCTTGCATAACTGCTTTGCTGTGATGAACAATCATTTATAAGACTACATTGGGTTCATTTGTTCAGCATTTTAAGATGAACTGCTTCTGTATAGAAAAACCTGACAAGCCTACCCGGTCACCTTTGTTTTTTTTTTAAAAACTTCCTGATTCTTGCTCAAAACTAGGTGTACCATTCTTTTTTATTTTCCTCCCCTGATAAAGAAAGCCATTCTGGAGTGGACGTTCAATGACATATTTTGTTTTCAGAGAGATGTTTAAAAATATTTGAAATCTATTGCCAGCAACTATTCATAATATTCCCTCTGGAAAATCTTGTTCCCAGAAGTTGCCATAGGTGACATGGAAGTTCAGGAATGATAAATGTTTCTTTTTGCTGATGATTTCACATTTTCTTCTTGCTGCTGACATTTAGACAAAGTTTTCTGCTGACATTAGAAAAAAAATGATTTTCCCTGTCCAGAAGTTCTTGGCCAAACATCACTTTTGTGCTTGCTTTCACATTCTTAAGTTCCCAGTTGTCCTAAATGAATTCTTTTTTATTGATCTAATGATTACTAGGTTCAAATTCTCCCTGAGTATTCTTTCGTTTTATGCCTTAATTCTGTAGCTGTAGTAAGAAAGCTCATCTGTTTCATTTCGATGTTTGCTGTAAACTTCCCATCTCTCTGCCCAGCCACACAATAACTTTCACTTGATTTTAAGTTATTTAATGCCAGGTGGCTACCCAAATTTAAATTGAGGTTTTTTCACCTCCTTTTCAATCTCGAATTACTGATTCTTTCATTCACACTCATTATTGAAAGTGTACATACACCATCAGTTTGGTGCTTTTGTTTATGTCCTGCTCTACAGCAGTGTGATTGCAATTTCCTTCTTTGCCACTCTTATATTGTCAGGCTCCTCTATTTCACTGACTCCATCTAGCATACTCTATTTTTCTCTCTTAATGTCATGCCTTATTTTCTTTAGTTCTGAACACAGTCAGTTCAGGCTGAAACTTAACACTGTATAGTGCAATGGCCACAAAATAACGTATTTTGTAATGGTCTTTCATTGTAGAACTACTACTATTCAGTAGAAGCCTTATTAGTTCCAGATACTCTGAGATTTTTAAATGCTGCTAATTCAAAACTTTTGAATTTACTTTTGTAACACCCAGACAATTAAAAGCAGGCTGGAAAACAATGAAGAGATCTGGGACTTGTTATGACACTCTTGTTGTTATAACAGTTCTGGTTGTTTGTGTTTTAAAGTGAGAAAATTGAAAGTTATTGTGAACAAAACCAATGCTTGTGAATGCTAAACTTTTAAATTCATTTCAGTAATAGCATTTCAATGCCTTTTACTGCTATGAAAAAAAAAAATCCTAAGAAAACTAGCAACCCATGACCAAAATCAATACTTGAGTACCATAAAGTGGCTGCTAATCAGTAAGTATGCAAGAAGTCTGCAATAAAATAGAAAAGGCAAAAGAATATCTGCAGCCCAAATCCTAGCAGATCTGAAAAATTAAACTAGTGTAACTGCAAAAGCCAAGACTCTGGGAAGAGGCAATGAAAACAACCTGCAGAGAAGCCTATGTACCTCTGTAAGCGGGAAGGATTTGTTCCATGTATTGCTGCCATGGGAGAGGAGAAAGAGGACAGAGAGTTTTGCAGGAAGCCTGTGCTTGTTACATGGCTTTTTAATGCTCTCCTTGTTTATGCCCTAAAATGCTATTAACCCATGCACAACTGCTGCTGACAGAAGAAAAACCTCTTACAGTTGTAGTGAAGACTGAGGATAAACACCTTCTTTAAGGTTTATAACTTTATTCCCTACAGAAAAGTCACAACACAGCCACCTGCTGACTCTCAGGATTCTGGATTCCTGGGATCAGCACCTGTATGTAACACAGCACAGTGCTGTGGAGCCAGATTCCCGTTTCCATGCTTTCTGTTTTGGAAATTCAGTTGCGGTCTGTAGCAAGGAACTGTGCAGTAAAGAGGATTCAACATTATATTTTCTGCCCTCTAACTACCAACACCCTGTAAAAGCTTCTCATCTATGATACAGGATTGGAAAAAGTGGTATGTAATGGGGACACACTTGCCAAGAAAATTAAAATATTGAAGAGGCAGAAAAATAACGCACTCTCCTAATTTATAGCACCGTAATCTCACAGTGCCACACACCACTCTGCTGCAGCACACTGCTCTGTTCCACCTTCATAGAATCATAGAATGGCCTTGGTTGAAAATGACCACAATGATCATCCAGTTCCGACCCCCTGCTATGTGCAGCGTTGCCAACCACCAGACCGGGCTGCCCAGAGCCACATCCAGCCTGGCCTTGAAAGCCTCCAGGGATGGGGCATCCACAACCTCCTTGGGCAACCTGTTCCAGTGTGTCACCACCCTCTATGTGATAATCTTCCTCCTAATATCTAACCTAAATCTCCCTAAACCTGTCTCTCCCTTCTCCTATTACTATCCACTTTAACAAACACAAAAGAAATCCTATCCTACTGTGTCTTGTTTGTAGCCGTAAGCCTTAAATACCTGGAGCACTGAAAACCCTCTTCATGAAGGCTCAGCTGTGGGCAAAACAGCACTGAAAGTGCATACAGCACTGTTGAAAGTGTATTAGAGGATAGAATTTTCTCACCTCTCACAAAAAGCCTTTTAATATAAAAATAATGAGAACTTCTAGTGGAAAATAGTAATCCAGAAACTTCCTCATTTTGCTTTTCTCTTCAGGCCACTCCTTGCATAGCCCCTACAAATGAAGCAATGTAAATTGGAATTGATTCATCTTCTTGGAGGTATAAAACTTGGTGTGTTGCACTGCATTTTGTTTATAAACTTGACACCTCACATTAGGTGACAGAGAGGATATATAAATAACAGGGAGTTTCCTGCTTAAACAGGAAACTATTTTTAATTTTTTTCAGAAGCACTGCACAGAGGTAGGGTAGCTACAAAGCAATAATGCTTTGCTCCTTTTCTTCTATCCATCTGACCCCACACAGTGACTACAGGGTCTTCCTGATTTGGAAAACCCAGTACTCAAGAAGTAAAGCTTTTAAAAATATAAATATTTAACTGCAGATGAAAGTAGTGCTAATGCAGTACGAGATGTTCAGGCAAATGGCAGTCTTGGAGCTTTCTGCAATGACATTTAGGTACATCCTGAAGTAACGGTGTAATCCCAAACTCAGCCAGGTACCACTGGGAACTCGCTTTCCTTCTGAACACAATTCTATATTGTTCAGCTGCATGAGCACAGGAAGTTTGAAACTTAGGAAACCGCACACTTTTCCTTATGCATCAACAGCGACTTTTCTGTTATGTGCAACTGGGCACTTACCTGCCTGCCTGAGAAGGAGATATTTTATGAAACTACCCAGATAGAGCATTACAAATGACATCTTACCAAATTACTGATAATCCTACAGCGGGGCAGTGACACTACCAGAGTTGTAGGAAGAAAAAAATTACCTCAGTGAATTCCCAATTCTTGTTCAGCATTGCTCACTATTTTTGTTTAGATTAAAGACTGTGGAAAAGAAAAAGAAAGGAAAAAAAAGAGGAAAAAACCGACTGCAATCCCTTCACAGGATGATCTTTCTACAGTTTTAGTATAAAGAAGGTGGAATATGTCAGCAGAGCTCTACCATTCCATCTCTTAGGGTAACCCTGTGCAATCTGCTGAATTTTGGAAGAATTTCTCCATTTGAATGTATTCTATCTTTGTTGGGGTTTAAATACCCACACTTATTATGCTACAATGGGCAAACACCAGAATATCTGAAAAGGTGAAATGCTGGCTTTTTAAAATTTGTTTATGTGCAAATTAGAGTGGGAGGAAAATTCTGTAAGATTTTCTGTTGAGCAGGCAGAGTGGGGAAAAAAAAGGAAATACGCATATACAAAATTTCCAAATTGAAAGGTGATCTGCCAGGATCACAGCAGCAGTTTTAAGAAAGTCTCTGCCAGCTGAGGGTAAGCAGTAGTTCAATCAACAGGATTCACATTAGCATCTGCCATGGCTTCTGGTCTGCAGGCAGGTTGTGGGGTCCAGCAAGCCAGCTGGACTGGGATCCTGGAAACTCTGCGACCCTCAGCCCACACTGGCCTGAATCAGCAGCAGACCTCTTCAGCCTCCTCCATGGCAGGATGCCAGGCAGGCAGGCAGGTTTTGGCTTAAGCTGGGATTGCAAGCTGACTGTGATAGAGGTGTAAGCCAAAATGAAGTTAAAGCCAGGGCTTTCATGGCTTCCTTGCTCTTGGCTTAAGTAGGATTCCAAATAACACACAGCACCAGGACTGCTCGTGTAGGGATGTTGTGGAGCTGCAGGCTCCCAGACAGAAACTGTATGGTGATGTGGCTGCATCACAGGAGGGAACTCTTCAGGTTTGACAACTTTGTAGAAAAATTTTGTAACTCTTTTTTTTGGAACTTAACTAGCTGACTTTTAAAGCAGTGCTTCCATCCTGGCTACAAGGATGTGAAGTGCAAAAGGAAAGTAAAGTGCAGTGGATGCAATCCTATGGGTTTTAACTCAGCAAAATAGGCTAAGGATTTTTCCTACTGATCCTAATTATCTCACTGAGGCCAATACTGGGATTTTTTTTTCTAGTATCTGGATCACAGCATGCTATCAGCTAATGAAGTGTCCTGTGTCACCTGAAAGTGAACTAGTAGAAGTGAACTAGTATAAGAACTTGCCTGAATCAGAAATGTCACTATGTCATTTTGCCACTAATGGCACTACCACTCTAGTTCTCTTTTTGTTTCCACGGTTCAAAGGACCATCTTGAGCTGGGAGTGGAGTATATTCTGAAGAAAGACCGCACTACTGAATCTGAACTGCAGACTACATTGGCATACAACATATTTTAAGATGATACAGCAGTTTCCTTACACTGTAAAGGGTAAAAGCTGCTTATCAAAAACATTATGAAACATCACAGTGAAATAAAGTGATCCAGTTCAAGACACATATACACAAATTTGTAAAAACAGAAATCAGATGCTGAAACTGCCCTCGTGGATCTTGGTTGAAGGGTAATTCAATATTGTCTGTGAAAGCAACCAATATAATTTTCTCTTAAGGTACAGTATTTGGCTACTTCTTTCTGTGAGAGGAAGACATTTTGCCTTCACCAAGCTAGCTGATAAGCCTATGAAGTAGATTGGAAGCCCTCCCCCCATGGTAATGTAGCAGTGGTGGAAGATGCAAAGAAATTTCAGAATGTAACATTAATTTTTTATTGACTTGTCTTTATTTCTTTCACCCTGTACGTGAACAAATACTCAAAAAACGTTTCCCTTATTACTTATCAGAATGACTGATTGGTAGGCAAGAGGAAGAGCTGAATTTTACATGCCATCATAGTTCCCTTTTTTTGTTCCCCTTCCACATTTTTAAAATGTGGGCTGAGCTTACTATTCGATGCGGTGCTCTTTACTGACCCAAACTCCACGTTAGTCCCTCTTCCCATCTCACCATGCACTCGTAGAACACAAAGCAATGGGAAAGTACTCTGGCTGCTTCTTACTGATTACTGCATATTGATGTGATAAAGTAGTTTGAGGGACTATCATGATGAACTCCCGCTGACTGCTTTCAGCCCAGCAATATTCCATACAACCAGGCACCAACCCTGGAAGCATTTCCTTCTTTCCTTCAGCTTTGCTGTAAGGAACACTGCCTACTTATCTGCACATCCTGAGTGCTTCTCTGTGTTTCTTTAAAGCAAGACAAAGAGGCATTCAATAGGAATTTGCCTGTATTATATAGCTTTGACTTCTGTTTTTGCCATTATCACATATCAGCTCTGCTTTTGTTCCCTAGCCAAGTTCTTCTCATATTTTCCAGATCATTCAAGTGTCTGCATCCAGTGCCCCAGCAAGGTTTAATGAACAAGTCAGTATTACTCTATAAGCAAGCAATTATTTTTGATTCATCTCTTTTCAGGTCTGTAAGGGAAACAGTGAATTAAAGGAAATAATGCAAATGAGTTCTTTTGCCATTACCATGTGCTGGCTATGAGCAGGCATCCGCAAGAGTCATGAGCATGAAATGAAGATGGGCAAAGGCTCTTCAGTAAAATGATTAACTACTGGTCCACTTCTACTCTTCTCATGCAAAAGAGTCAGAAGAGCAAAACTCAAAAATATTCCTAGTCAGCATGCAGTAGGGAACCAGGATATCCTCAGCCGGAGTTAGCTCATCCAATCTTTCCACCTATTCCCCAGCACACAAGAAATTCATAGACATGGGTAAGTTTGGGAGTTAGGCACAGATGATTGCTGGAGGTCATCTCCAGACAACTGGAAGAAAAGGAGGTTATCAGGAGTAGTCAGCACGGGTTCACAAGGGGGAGGTCGTGCTTGACCAACCTGGTAGCCTTCTATGGTGCTGTCTCTGGCTGGGTGGATGGGGGGAGAGCAGTGGATGTAGTCTACCTTGATTTCAGCAAGGCATTTGATACTGTCCCCCACGACATCCTTATAACAAAGCTGAGGAAGTGTGGGATAGATGAGTGGACAGTGAGATGGGTTGAGAACTGGCTGACTGGCAGAGTGCAGAGGGTCATCGTTGGTGGTGCAGAGTCTGGTTGGAGGCCTGTAACTAGCGGTGTTCCTCAGGGGTCAATGCTGGGTCTGGTCTTGTTCAACATCTTCATCAATGACCTCGATGAGGGGATAGTGGCCATCCTCAGCAAGTTTGCTGACGATACGAAGTTGGGAGGATTGGCTGACACGCCTGAAGGCTGTGCTGCCATTCAGCAAGACCTGGACAGGCTGGAGAGCTGGGCAGAAAGAAAACGGATGAGGTTCAACAAAAGCAAGTGTAGAGTCTTGAGTCTGGGGAGGAATAATTGCACGCACTGGTACAGGCTGGGGGATGAACTGCTGGAGGGGAGCTCTGCGGAGAGGGACCTGGGTGTCCTGGTGGATGACAGGTTGGCCATGAGCCAGCAGTGTGCCCTTGTGGCCAAGAGGGCCAATGGCATCCTGGGATGCATTAAAAAGAGCGTGGCCAGCAGGTCGAGGGAGGTGATCCTCCCCCTCTACTCTGCCCTGTTAAGGCCTCATCTGGAGTACTGCGTCCAGTTCTGGGCTCCCCAGTACAAAAAAGACAGGGATCTCTTGGAAAGAGTCCAGCGGAGGGCCACGAAGATGGTGAAGGGCCTGGAGCATCTCTCCTATGAAGAAAGGCTGAGTGAACTGTGTCTGTTCAGCCTTGAGAAAAGACTGAGAGGGGACCTGATCCAGGTCTATAAGTATCTAAGGTGTGGGGGGCAGAGTGGCGAGGCCAGACTCTTTTCAGCAATGTGTGGAAACAGGACAAGGGGAAACGGCCGGAAACTGCAGCATAGGAAGTTCCGCACAAACATGCGCAAGAACTTCTTTACAGTGAGGGTGACGGAGCACTGGAACAGGCTGCCCAGGGAGGTTATGAAGTCTCCTTCTCTGGAGATGTTCAAGACCTGCCTGGATGCCTACCTGTGCGACCTGGTGTAGGGAACCTGCTTTGACAGGGGGGTTGGACTCGATGATCTCTGGAGGTCCCTTCCAACCCCTACAATTCTGTGATTCTGTGATTCTGTGAAGTGTCTCACATTGGGATTGGGTCTTGATGAAGATTTGGGCATATACATCTATTTATTTGAAGGTTATTTCTTTTCCCCTTTCATTGGTAAGGAGTACCTCCAGGTATGACATTTCTGCATGACAGTGTCCTAGAATTGTCATCCTTTAGGAGAAAAAAATGCTTGTCCATTTAACAAGAAAAATATGGCAGAAGCTGGCAGTTCCCTACCAAGTTCTGACTGAATAACATCATTTTTTTGTTCTCTTTTCACCTACAGTTTTTATAATCTCCTTGATATTTTGGCCTATAAGCATGACTTTGTTTTCTCTATATCACTAACAGCTCTTTCTGTCTTGCTGCATTTGAACAAGTGATCTACCAGTCAGTGCCTCTGAAATGACCACGTCTTCAGTCACCTTGGAGAGCAGAGGGAAGTTGCATATGCTGTAACCTGTGAGCAACTTCACTGTGTAATAGTTGATCTTTGGTCTTCCTTTATACAGGGATGACACATTAAAACTAGAATTCCAAATTTAGTCTCCTGGATGTATCTCATTTAAATGTCAGAAGCAGACAGCATGATTTCCTCCACATCAATTTCTGAGAAGAATAAGATTATTGTCATTTTTCCTTTCCTTTTTCTAATTAGAAAATATCCTTAAAATAAGTAGTCTTTTCAAAAGGAATTTTTTTTTCAGTAAAATATCTGTACTTGATAGGACTGAGTAGAATTTAACAGAAAACCTGAAGTGCTCCTGTCCTTAAATGTCTCATAACTGGAAAGGGAATAGAAAGTCACTGTTTATATATTACAATGCCGGGAGATGATCCTTCTGTTTTGGTTTTCCATTTGGATTCTGACACCATACCAGAACATGAAGTGAATTTATCAGTGCTCTACTTCCACTGCACCATCCTCATGCTCCTGATGACCAAGATGTCAAAAGAAATGCTGATGCTAATAATATTGCATCTTCTCACACAGAATTCATGTTAGAGCTCTTTACTACTGTGATTGCATTTTAGCTTTTTTTCTGTCTCTTTTTTCTTCATCTCTGGCTGCTGCTAATAGAAACGTCTAATACTCATGCTGATATAAAAATTTGAATTTGATTTTTTCTTATGTTCCGTCTCTTCAAGTACAGTTAATATTTTCTCTTCAAAAGTGACTCAGCATTTAAAAAAAATTAAAAAAAAGCAGTATTGAGTCCAAAAATGTTCCTTACAGAAAAATATATTGAGTCCTTATATGTTCCTTATAAAAAAAATTTATAACAAAATCTGAGAATTTATGAAGATTGAGCCTGGATTAGCAGGGATTATAGTACCTGAGGTGCTAATATGAGCTTGCAACTTTTATTTCATCCTGGTAAAGATTCTTGTATTGTCCACACATACAATGGGGCTGATACAAGAAAATGAGCTTATACAGCACAGATTTAAACACATTTGTGTTGTCTCACACAGTTCAAGTTAGACTTTCATTAAGCTTGCATTACTTTCTATTCCATCTAACATTTTGGTTTCAGAAGAGCTGTGAGAGCTGCCTTTGCTGACCAGGGGAATCACAGAATCATAGAATCACAAGGTTGGAAACGACCTATAAGATCATCTAGTCCAACCGACTCCTCATCACCATTGCCACCACAAGCACTAAACCACATCACGCAGCACGTCATCCAGACGCCTCTTGAACACTGCCAGGGACGGCGACTCCACCACCTCCCTGGGCAGCCATTCCAGCGCCTGACCACTCTCTGGGAGAAATAGTTCTTCCTTATGTCCAACCTAGACCTCCTCTGATACAACTTGCGGCCATTACCCCTTAATGCTCACCTTGCTACAATTCTGAGGCTGCTGGAGCCTCCAGCATGCATCTCTTCTCATCCCATTCTGGAACCTGACCTGAAGGCAAGAAATGTGCTTAGGTTCTAAGCTTTTTATTTTGGCATTGATTTCTGTTTGCATTGCAAATCCATTATTTCATTATCATTAAGAGGCCTTTATCACAGGAAAATGTGATTGTAGCTCCAAGCAGCATTACTTGTGTTGAACTCGTATAATCCACAGTATCTTACTCTGCCTACCGGCAAGCCGCACACTACGCTCTGCTGGAAGTATCTCCCAACATTTCATCCCTTGGTTCCAAACATAGTTGTCACTGCAAGTATTCTTCTGGACTGACTCTAATGGAGAAAAAAATAATAGTACAGAAATTTTTTAGGAAGGGTGTTCTGTTCTGTTTTGTTTTGTTTTGTTTTTAAAAAGAAAACAAAGCCTATTGACTGGAAATGATCTGACTGTGAATCTAGCCTCTGCCAGCTTTCTTGGCAGCGTGAGCTGCCAGCTTTCCTTTCCTGTTGTATTTTCTTTTTCCTCTGATAACATATGTAAACAATCAGTAGTACACATCAGAGGGTTTTTCTTGGGCTTACGTAGAACCTGCAGTATAAAGCACACACACGATATGAGATGGCGAAATCTATTCCATCAGAGATATGACTTGCTGTGTTATAGGGCAAATTTGCATTTGTATGATGGTAAAACAGCATGATAATAAAGGAATGATTTGCAGTTCGGGGAAAGAGATGCTGAGGACAGGGTCAGATTACTGCAAACCTCTGCCCGAGGCACAGCATGACATGAAGCTTGCGTGGTTCTGGTTTCTCATGGCCATCCTACAGTTCATTTCCATTTGCCCCTCGTAGGCTGGTGGAGGCAAGGAGGCCCAAGAAATTACTCCAGAAGTCAATGTTTTAGTGAGTTTAATAGGGTCTTCACAAGTTTTCTCCTCCTGGCGCACAGAGTCATTCCATAAAGCTGTCAATGAGCTCCAACATCTCTACTTCAACTTCTTGATACAGATCATGATTACTCACAGCTATTGTTCCAGACTGCACACTCAGACATCGGTATGGGCATAAATATTTCTACAAAGAGACTTATTTTTAAATGAAAACCAAGACTGTGATACAACCAAATAAACCTCAGGATGTTTTTGCCCCAAACTGTGCAAAGTAATGATACAAAGTAAAGATGTATCACATTAAGACATGAACAAGCAGATTATAGGCAAGATAAGCTTAGGAATTTACAAGGAATAAAATAGTAAATTAGGGGCTTTTTTTGTGCTGATGTGGCTACACCTAGAATGCTGTGTACAGTTTTGGGTGACACGGTCCAAAGTTGCCAGAGTTGAAGAAGTGTTTGGACAACACTCTCACATAGAATGTGATTTTTGAGTGGTCATGTGTGGAGCCAGGAGTTGGAGTGGATGAACCTTGTGGGTCCCTTCCAACTCAGAATGAATTCACATAAAAATAAAAAAGACATACGTGTAACTACTTTCTTAGAGACACTGAGCCAGTGAATATCCCCAATATTAAAGAAATTACAGGGATACCATCAAATGAACCCCTGATTCAAGCAGCTAAGCCTTCATTATCTTTGACATTGTTTAAACAGAAGTGAACAATGCTATTTGTCGCTTAATTTTTAACAACTAATCCAGATAATTCTCACTCACAGAAATATAGGTTTCATTATTAAATGTCATTTGCCAGCATATTTGATACAGTGATGTCAGTCAGACAGTAAGGTGAATAAATGGCAAAGTTAAAAACAAGTGGACAAAATGTACTGTCCCTATACAAAGAAAGTTGCATGTAAGTCCTCCACTACCTCATCCTCCCAACACTTCCATGCTGTAGACAGAAAGCAGGGGCATAAAGAAGAGGCTTGAGAACCTGAACGGTCTGTGAAATGTGTTATTCTTTCTGAAGAGCCTTGAAAGTATTTCACCCACTGGCTGTAAAGCCTACCTATTTTGCAGCTGGCAGCAGGCACATATGCCCACATAAATGTTATGCTCACAAGCTCACGCTTCCCCATATTCAAGTCCTCTTTTTCCTGTACATTCTACCTTTGCTGTAAATGGTATAGCCAAACTATCCACATGCACACCTTCACTCTTACTATAAAACCTAGCATGTGGTAAGACTTGTGCAGTTTGTTTTCACTGGCCTACTCTCCTCAATAAGATAAGAATAAGGAAAAGTCACCAAAAGCTGGGCTGTTTTCATTTCATTTTTTCAGACTGACTCATATGCTCCAATCCTTGTCCTCAGGGAAGATACAAGGAAATGATGTAATTCTTTTTTTTTTTTTCATGCTTTGGACTTTTTCTTTTGGCATCAGCTGCACTGGGCCTGTTTTCTAATTAATCTATATAGACTACGCTACAGTAAAAGCCTGCCCCATCTGTCTCTGTGTACTCACTTGTAGTAGAGAATGTAATGGTTGAGGATAAGAAGTATTGATTTCAATGTCTTATCAGGTTACCTATTAACAATTGCTCAGGGATTCTGCAAGCGCTCTTTGGAGACTGAAATAAAAAAGACTGACATCTGTTTGAGACACAGAGTTGTTGTAAGTCCTGCAACTCTAGATTTGTTGCAGGCCAGAGGTGGAAGGGAAGATTTAGGAAGGAAAAAAATCAGAAAACACTCAATATTCAAAATCTGGATGCTTCCAGTCCAGATTGAAACCAATTTTGAAACTATCAGTAGTCTGGCTATGAGGATACTTCTAAGTTCAGCAAAAATCAAGTGTTGAACTTTACAATAATTTCTTCTAATCAGTAAACAAATACACTTTTGTTCTCTTAGGATCAGAATGAAAAAGAGAGAGAAGGAGTATTGAGGTATGGGAGATGGAAAATGTAAATTTGAGTCCTCTTAGACTTGGACAGAAGATGAGCATGGCTGTCTCTGTAAGTTTCCTAAACCACAATGACATTTCAAGGCAAAGCACAAAATAACATGCCAGAAGCAGGTTTTAATTAGCATGAGGTCTGCTGGGAGTTTGGAGCCACAGCTGCCTAACAATGTCCTGCTCCCTAGGAAGCAACATCTATCATTTCTCCAGCCAAATTTTGCCTCTGGTCGGGGGACAGGGAAATTCCAGTGTATGAAGTGGATAGCAGACATTCCAACTTCTGCCTTTTAGAGAGAAAAAAATATTTACTGCTGCTGTCGCTCATACCAAATCCTTCATGAGCCCAGGTGTGGCTGTGCTGAAACTGGCATCAGCTGGGCCTCACAGCAGTGAGCGGCAGGCTGGCAGATGCAGCTGAGGAAAAGCAAATGCAAACTCACAAAGGTCCTAAAAGAGCTTCCAGGTCAAAATGACACAGCTCTTGGTGAGCTTAGACTCCTCCATGGCAGCTGAGTGTGTTTGCCTGAAATTTCCCCAGTGCCTGTGATTTAAGTGCTGGTGTTCCCTTTTGTGGTCAGCAAAGCAAAGGAACCTTGGAGACAGGTAAGCAGATGGGAGTATAATTGGTGGTGTAAATGTAGATGCTGTCTATTAGTAGAAGCTGAGATGGGGTTCTAGCAATGCCTACTTCAAGCATGAGGACAAATTGCTGTTTTAAGTGATAAACTACGGATCAGACCCCTGTGGAAGAAATTCAAGAATATTAGAGCTAAGCCAACACAGCATATTACTCTGGGAGTTCAGTCAAATCACTCTTCACTTCACATTCCTCTCTCTTGGCTTTTTGGAAATGTATTCACTCAACACTTGCCTGATCATTTGTTGAGAGCAAATGCAAAGATCACATACACAAGAGTTAACAGAAACTGGATTTTGTACTTGTACAAGCAGCTGCACTAGAAAATTGCCTGAGCTATGGCAACCCTAACAGGGAAGAGAAATTACACAGATGAATGTAGCTGTAATAATGCAGCAATAATTCTTTCAAATAAACTAAAAATCAAAAGGTAAACTATTGTGTTGAACTTTTCCTTTTGATTTTTGAAGCATTAATGTCCCTTTTCTCAGGTGTGAGCTGAGAGTCAAAAATCATTGACAAAATTAAAATTGCCATTTGGGAGTTCTGACTTCTGATCTCGTGGTCAATACATTGATGTTATATACCGTGTCTGCATTTCTGACATTACCTGTAATCACCTCTGGTAGAGAGAAGAAAGAACAAACAAAAGTTAACTAATTTTTCTGACTTCAGATTGGATGCATTCCAGGTTTTGACTGATGCTTTGGGATAACTTTTCCCTTGACAAATCTGGAAAGAGATTGCAGATTTCACTTTTAATGAAAGTCTGAAGCATGCAGCTCACTTTGCAAGGTTAAACATCGAAATAAGTGAGTCGAAAGGAAAATGCTTTTTTTTTTTGTTCAAACCCTGAAATATTCTTATGTGCTATACTTGTTCAGAATGTAGGCAAAAACAGAAGTCGATGGTAAAACCTAAGATGGAATGGATATATTGCTTAGCAGCAAAACCAAACTTTTCATGTGAATGAAGTGTAAAATATCAGCTGCTTAAATATCCCAAGTACCATCATGTTGTTACTGGATCTATGTCCTTTCTTCTGCCTGAGGTGCACCAAGAGTGAAAGCTGGTCTGCTGAGGGAAGCAATGAGTACTGTGGTTATTTTTGATTTGAGAAGACAGAATGAACTGACTTATTTTGATACCTAGTATTTGAGTGAATGAATTTTCAAGCATGTTGCTTTATACGAAGCTTACATGATTCCAGTCCTTTTTTCTTCACGCTTTGTGTTCTCATGAAGTCCTGCCTTTGATCATAGACAATACAGTATGCCTCTTTTCCTGATTTGGCAAACCCATAACTTTCTTTTTTTGGAAGTTTTGGAGTAGCAGTTTCTCAACTTTCATTGCAGTTATCTCATTATGCAGCTTGGAAAACAATTTTTCATATTGTTTATGCCTGTTAAGTTGTATGTGAGGTGTATATATGTAAGGATTCTTCTGCTTACATAGAGATTCAATGTAACTGTTGTTGGTCTTTGCATAATTAAACACAGAGAATTTACTCAAGTTTGTTGGTTAGGAAATCATAAAAGCAGGTATACAACCATTACTGCGCAAAATTATTGGGTTAATTAGAAAAATATTAAGTACCTTCCCAAAGTCACAAAAAATCGATGTGGTTCTATGTACATTAATGTTCTGGTTCAGAGCAGTAGGGTGGTTTTCTAAGAAAATCCTTATCGTCCCCATCTGTAATGCTCTCTGAACTGCACAAATGCAGCTTTGGTGCACAGCAGCTTCAGCTTCTCTCCAGGGGGAGCCAGGCCAGCAACAATGTCCAATGAACAGAAAATGCATTCCAAACTCCAACGAGATGTAAGAGTCCAAACCAGCAGGTGGGCCTTTGGAGAGGTTTAAACCACTCACGTGGTGAGAACAGTCGGTTGGAGGGATCAAGTCAAAGGCAGCCTGAAGTTCAAACTCCCAACGGACTTGTACTGAACATGCGAATTCTTAGCGCAGACTACTTCAGTGTGGTGATCTATTTCTGTTAGGATAAATCACTCATTAACGTAGACATAGCAAGCCTACGAGACATATGCAAAAGAGAAAACAAATCCAGAGAATTACAGAATAGGCTTTTGCACAGTATTTTGAGAGTTATGTTTCTTTATCATGCTGATAGTCCTTCTGCAGCCACAGCTATCACCTCCCCTTACAATATAAAGGGTAGAGCTAAGTTTTTCCAGCTGAAGCAAGATATCTTTAAATAAACATACAGTTCAGTTAGAAATATCCTGAAATGCTGAATTCAAAAAGATGATCTACTGTACATGAACTGAGCTGATGAAATGCAGTAAACACTATCCCATTCTTAAACTAGTATGCAATGGGGGATTTCTGAGGATAGACACATGGTAGTGGTTTAACTTTACAACTGCTAAAGAACCTGGAGGTTCTTTCAAAATTATGACACACTGCAACTTGCTAGTAAGAGCTTCTCCAAAAAAAATCAATTTCATCCCATACTATGTACCATTCCTACAAAGACGACCTGATAACTGATCTGAAAACTGGAGATTGTATAGATGCCATGAATAATGCTCAAATCAAATTTCCTTTGGAGAAATGACTATTGTACTGACCAATGCAGTAACATACTATAAAGGAGTAATTTCCCAAGACTGAAAATAAAAGCCAACTTAACAGAGCAAAGGGAAACCATTTATTTTGAACCTGAATGATAACTGAGAATTTTTAAAAGCTGTTTTATTAACTCCAAATCTCCTGTCTTCAGGGCAGGAGACTTCCTTGGGTTAGAAAGAAAAATTCATTTAAGGTGATCAAAGCAGTATGCTTACCAGGCAAACACGTAGATAAATCAAACTTAGCCACTTTCAGTGTAAGCAATACAGGATTCTCCCCGTATAGGGTTTTTGACATGCCTGTTGAAATTAGCAATGACATTCATATTTCTCCACCTTAATTTTTGTGGTGTACTTCTCTGACATCTCAGAAAGTACCAAGAATTCCCAGAAAATGTGTAGACGTTAGTGATCTCTCCCAAGCAATACTCTCTTTTGCAAGTCTATATTCCAAGTCATTCCCAACTTACTGCAGCTATCTAGATTGGAACTGCTGGTGCTGAAGACTGTGTGCTCAGTATGTGATTCACAAATTTTACTTTGACGTAGCTAGAGCAGGACCCATAGACCGAAAGGCCAGGAGTAAGGAGGGGATATAGGGGATCTTCTTCCAGTCCAGTTGCTCGGTTATAAATTTCAGTTCCTGTGTTCCCAGTCTGTCCTTCTTTCTGGATAAGAACAGCAAACAGAGGCAGCTGGGAGATTGCAAAAACACATCAGACACATCCTACGAGCTTTTGGGTGCCCCTCTCAGATGCTCCACAATGCAGCCAGGCACACCATGGTGATTTGAGCTGTCAGCAGTACCCCAGTTTTTACTTTGCTATACCTTCTGTTTGCTGGTTTAATGAAGTACAAAGGAAAGGGGAAATGGCTTTGTTTCAAGTAGCATTTGTTCTCATTCTGAATTTGTTATTCTGATTGTTATGCACACAAGCTCCTGGCTTGCAGAGGTCTGAACTCTTCCTTCTTCTCTCTGAAACTAAGGATGAGAATGTGAGCTCTACTGTTTGCAATGCCTGTACAGATCTGTTGGGAACTTGGAGAAAGGTTTCCACACAGAGGGTAGTGACGCGCTGGAACAGGTTGCCCAAGGAGGTTGTGGATGCCCCAGGGGGGTTGAAACTAGATAATCATTGTGGTCCTTTTCAACCCAGGCCATTCTATGATTCTATGACTTGTGAAATTGGGGGACAAAAACAAGCCTGCCTGTGTCCTGGAAAATCAGTGAGAGTGAATATTAGTAAAGTATTTGTTTTCTCAGATCTTGTTATCTCAACCATCTGCTTTGACAAAGCATGTCAAGAGGTGTTGAATGTGACGATTATGATTTATTTTTACCACCACTTTTGCAGATTAGCACATTCTCCTTTTGATTCTGTCGCACTGCCTTTAGCTTGCTCCCACAGTCCCATTTAATTCTCCCTCCTCCCCTCTTTTTTCCCCCTTCCTTGTTTTGTCCCTCTAAGGTTCTTTCATCGTCACATTGTGCTCCTTCAAATGCAGCACACATTTTGTCAATGGAGCCTCTGTAGTGGCTGGAAAGCGAGAAGACCCTGTGCTGCAGCCTGCCAGGCAGCGGGGGACCGCAGTTCTCTCAGTTTCCAGCTGCTTCAGAAGCAGCAGTGATTGGTTTCTCTCAGTGCTGCAGAAAAGGCTGGCACACAGGAGCAACAAATTCAGCATGTCCTTCTGGCCTGTTTTCAAAAGATCCACAAGTGCCAGAACAGAGATCGGGAGCAGTTCCATGCTGCCTGCTCAGCTATCCCTCTCTACTTATTGAAGCAAACAATCACTCCCTTTGCCTTTCCATTCTACCCCCCTCTCCCCCTTTTCCCCCTCCCTTCCCCCCCCCCCCCCCTTTACTCCATCTACAATTTCTCTCTGCCACGTCTCTTTCCAGTTCACTACTCTAGCAACAGGACCTTCAAGACAACGTTTTTCTGTTGTGCTACTTTTCTAGCCTTGTTTAAGCAGCGGATGAGCAGGAAGAGCTAAGCAGCTCTGTGAGGGCATACATGGCCATTAATAGTGCAGTGGCTTAGAAGGTGCTAAGGAAATGTAATAACGTCTTTTGTAATTAACATAAAGGGCGAAACAAAAGTTTACTAAGTTGATTAAAACAAGACAATCCTTTCAGCAACTTTTCAGAAGATTTCTATAACTATAAACAATGGAGAGAAATATACTTAAATATTAAAAGCTTTGAATCTGTTTTTCTCCCATATGAAATTTTAAACATCTTCAATATGTTTGGGGAATTCCCTGTATCCTGTACTTTGGAATTATTGCTCAATTTGCAATCAGGGAAATTCAAGGGGCTGAAATACAATGCTAGAAGTGGGTAGAGCAGGCAGTGAGAAGGACCGGAGGACAAAAGACCAGAAGTCCACAATAACCATATGTATCCCTAGGCTTGCTGCAAATCACTAAACTATTGCTTCATAAAGCTACCTAATTATATTTAATGAATCCATTATTTCCTAATGGCCATTTATCTAGCCATTAGGCATTAGAAGCTTCTTGCAGACAGTATTGCGGAAGCAATTCAGAGAAAAGATTTGGAAGAAGATAGGTTATTAAATTTATAAATGAGTTCAAGACTGATATGTAAGTAATGGTATCTAAGTGGTTTGGGGGTAAAAAGTCAGGCCAAGGCTCCACCAGGCAGTAAAGCAGTTAATCCCGGACCAGAGATGTCACACCTCTTGGTGCAATGTCCTCAACTGATACAGATTGCAATACTGGATTATTTTTGTTCAGAAAGGCAAAACACTGCACCTTCGCAATTCAGGTTTGATCAAATATCACCATTTCTCCCATAGCTGTCATTGAGACAGCATAAAGAATAAAGCTGGTATAAGCACTGTATTTTGTGTTCTGGCACATATCTGTATTCAACAGATATCTCATTGTTCCTGATCTGGACTGAAGTTGTATTGCCCTGCAGTCTGGTAACTCACAGAACTACTCTCTATAAAAACACTATGTACAGCCTCAGAGATGAAGGGTGATGTTGAGGCAATATATGAGAGAGGCAATATAATAAATAATAATAATTTAAAAAAAACAGCATAAAAACCCCACTGTTATTTTAGCAAAGATTTTCTCAACAGCTCATTTCCCAAGTATCTAAACAAAAAGTTTCCAGTGCAGCCAATGGATGCTGTGTGATTTCAGCATTTGCCTCTTAATCTGTAGTATTTAACTGAGTACCCCAGGATCAGGCATTACATTAGTTCCTTTCATCTAAGCAATTAAGAGAAATAAACTAAACTCTCTAGTTCACAGAATGACAGATTTATGAAATAGAAGTTGAGATTAGGGTTCATCCAGAGCACCGTTTCTTTTTAAGTATGCCACAATATGCTGGAGAGGGGATTATTGCACCAGCTTCATCAAAGAGCATGGTTTATCAGGATCATGCCATAAGAGTAGCAGTTTAATTGTTCAATTGTTCATTTGGTAAAAGCTTTGTTTTTATAAGAAAAAAAGTATTTCAGTAGGCCGGAATGTATCTGTTCTTAGTTTTTCCATTTGCTACCGAACATAGGAGTTTTGTAAGATATCTTCTGAATGCTGAAGTCCCTTATTTATGTGCAGAATACACAAAACCAGTTCTAAATTACTCCAGGATTGTCTGAAGGATATGTTTGACCTCTGTCCAGAAGGATGACTTGCAGGCTGAGAAACCCAAGCTGCTGCCTGGGCTAATGTAGACAGCGGATGCTGGAATAAAGCTGTCAACAGAGGTGCAAGCAAGAGCTGAAAGGCATGACTTCCACCACGCAGCACCTGTCTATTGTGGACTAGGCACAGAAAAAAAGATATTTCTCTTGGATTACTGATGGGAATGACTTTCAGTCCCTACACATTTAGGGCAGATTTATATCTGTTTTCTACAGGTTAAAAGACTGTTCAGAGAATCTCTCTCCAAAACTACAGGCATCAAGTCATTTACACTTTGCATCCACTATGACACCTAAAATGTCCCTTGACTGCTGTTCTGCATCTTATTGCTTCATTCTCAGTCTGTGGCACTAGATCATTAAAAACAACCCTTTCTTTGGTTCTGATTCCACACTGAAAGACTGCCTCATTGCGGTACGAACCAGAGTCGTTCAGCTCAGTGCTGAACAGCTCAGAGTAAGTGCTCTGCAAGTACAAAGACGCAGTTGAGTCCTATGACACCCTGCAAAGGAGCACAGCAGTGCTGTTCCACATTTTCCTTGCAGGCTTCAGAACCAGCTCTGCTGCTCTGGCAGTGGGATGTGCTGGTGCCAGGAAGGCTGAGAGGTGGAGTTTGGAAGCGTGTAGGTGCAGCTACCTGGAGGTCTCCTGCTCCGTGTTATGTTTCAGGTGAAGTGTGTGCATCCAAGATGCTGTCAAATGCTACATGGACTCAAAAGTCTTAATGCAAAAATACCCAGAGTGGAGCTTTGTAAATATGAAAACAATCAAGGATAGGACCTAACAAGACTGGGTTTGCTCATACTAAAATCACTAATTATTAGATGAAATATCAAATATTATGTATGTGGTAGTGCTGTGACAGACACTGCAGCTATGTGAGGCAGAGAGCACAGCAGTCCGTACTGTCATTTTGCTTGTACAGCATGGTTTGCAGTTATTTGGCTGTGAGCCTCACTTAAAAATGCTCTGGGTCCAGCTCTGCTTGCTCTCTTCACAGCTTTCCAGAGCTGCTGCCCACTTTTCTTACCCTGTGTTGGCACTGTTGCCTGCTTTAGCAGTATGGATGCTAAGAACAAGCTCAGCTGAATACTGCTGAATTTGTCACAAGCCATGCTGATGTCTTTGCTCTGAGCTCCATTGCTGCACTGCATCCCCTTGGATAAAATACAAGAACACAAGGCTTAGCCCAGCAGCAAGCTAGCCCAAGTTGAAGAGAGAAGTTGTGCTTTATCTCTATGCCTCTGCGCTGTGCACTAGTGCACAGCAAGCAGACCCACTTCTAACTGCATAAACCAAAGGTGTCCTGTCTGTGGGCAGTCATGGATTCAGGAAAGCACTATGAGTGGCTAGCTGTACCGCACGCTCTTGCATGGGGTTGTCACACTATCACTGTTGAAGCAGCCACTCTTAGCAGAAGAAATGAATTACTCACTAGTTCTTTGGGCTGAAGAGATGGTAAAACTGCTCGTTCAGTTTCAACATCATGCTGACACAGCCATGCCAGTCCTGTTTCCAGGAACTGTTTGGCTTACATCAGCTCAGGGCTCTCTGTCCCTCACCCCAGCACACGCCATAGCCTGCTAAGAAGATGCAGACAGAGGCAAGTTGGGCTTGGTGCAAGCCAAACTGGCCGCCATTACAGAATAATATATCCAAGTGTTTAGCATTTCTTGTCAGAGCTTTCCCCAATTAATTAACCTTTACGTAGAACTTTATAAATAGGAAAAGGGGAAATGTGGAAAGCCAGGCACCCTTTTAGAGATGCTACATCAATTATAAATACAGTGATCCCTAGGTTTGAGCTTATTGGTGACAGTTTTTTTTCCCTTCAATTTGTGTTACGGCCTGAAATCACAAAGCTGTGATCTCTGAGAACCCCCTTTGTAATGCATATCAACTTTCGTTGTGCCCCTTTGTTGGAAATGTGATGGAGCATTGTGGTGCCTGTGTCCGGGGAGCAGGTTCGCTTTATTGTTCTTGTAAATATGTACTGCTGGGCGCAGCTCAGTGGAAGGCATTGAGTTTGTGCATGACTGACGCCGACCCGGACAACTGCTCTGACCCCCAGCAGATGGTGGTGCAGGGACTGCAATGATCTGGAAGTAATAGCATGTGCCATTTCTTTTTGTTTGGAACAGACAGCCAGACCCTACATTTCCCTCCCCTGTGCAGCAACAGCTGTATATACAGTACAAACTGGCAGAGCCCTAACTGTCACTCGAATGTTCCTCCTCTGCCATTAATCATAAAACCTTGGGCACTGAGACTTCATCAAGATTAAACACTATATGAACACCACATGGCTCTTTCTAACGTTCGTAAAATCATGTGCATTGGGGCATAGTTCAGTGGCTTTCCTAAAAAAAAAAAAAAAAGAAAAAAAAAGAGTTAATAATATCCACCACCCCTAGCACTAGACTTGGTAGTGGTGGATTTGCTGTTTTTTTAACCTCTACCCAGAAAAAGCCAAAGGAAGGCAGTCTATCTTCACTACATTTTTAAACTTTTGGACTACAAATAGCCACTACTGTACCTCTATTCAGTTTTTGTCATCAGTTGTTCTTATGAGGAATCAAAATAACTGTTTGTTTTGCAAATAAGGTATAAAGCGGGTGAAAGTCCACAAGTGATGCATTTTTTCCAAGGCCAGGGGAGATTTATTGCTCCACAATGATAGCAGGACAATTGGTATTTGTTTTTATAAGTGAGAGGCCAGATTGTTTATAATTTATTGTATCACAACATCTCACCAGAGATCAAAAATAACAAATAACAGCTTATTCAAAACTGAAGTTAATCACTCACTGTACATTTGATCTGTGGTACCAATGGCCATAAAACTGTCCTGATGATCCAGCAGGGAATTTCCTTGGGGTAGTGAATGGAGGTAGAGTAACTGCTCCCTGCCACTCCTCTCTCAGCCCAAGCCAAGATAGCTATCAGAGAAAGGGGCTGAAACACATCTGCTCTCTAAATACAGTATTTCTGGCTGCAATACTGTTTTTGTGAGGCTTTCAGCAGGCAGGTCACAGACAGGCAGCCTCACAGTGCCTGAAATGAAGTACAAAGGTAGGACAGTCTCTTGTCCCTGGAGACGTTCAAAGTTGGGCTGGACCAGGCTCTGAGCAGCCTGAGCTAGTTGTAGATGTCCCTGTTGTTTACAGGGGAGTTGGACTAGATGACTTTTAAAGGTCCCTCTCTATCGAAATAGGCAAGATTAATGTCACACAAAAGACCTACTAAACCTACAAGCCTCTGTCCTAGCTGTCAGGCCAATCCTCTAAAACAACAAGTACTTTTACTTTGCTTAATTCAGGGCAATCCTCCTCATCTTGCGTGAGCAAAACCTGTTCTGGGTTTTCCTGGTTTGCAGCGTTGTACCATAGCTCTCCA
Source organism: Tetrao urogallus (assembly GCF_951394365.1). Classification (NCBI taxonomy): domain Eukaryota; kingdom Metazoa; phylum Chordata; class Aves; order Galliformes; family Phasianidae; genus Tetrao; species Tetrao urogallus. The sequence goes on along the minus strand of NC_136817.1, from coordinate 53,351,991 downwards.
GTTACAGTCAGCCTTCTTTGCTGGGCTGCTGGCCAGAATTTGCATTTCTCATTATCTCTCGTTAGAAATGTCATCCTAAAAGACCTGGTAAAGTTTGTAGAAACCAGCTCCAGTTTGGGCAAGCTGGCCTTTTCTGAAGGGAAATCAATGTTAGAAAATTCTTGTTTACTTGCCACGTGAAACCACCTTCATGTTAACTGACAAATCGTGCTGCGTCTGACAAATTAAGTGGAAAAAACCTTTCTCGTGTCAAAACTGGGAAAGGGGAATAAACAGATGGAAGGCAAACAAGAAGGAAATTCAGAAGTGAGAACCCTTCTGTGGAAATCTGTAGCTACAATCTTGAAAGCTAAGTACCTGGAAAGCCGCTTGGAAACAGTGGCAGCCATTGCTCATCACCTACCAAGCTTGGGTCAAGGAAAAATTGTTTGAATTTCTCTTTATGTGACATTTAATGAAAATTCTTGTTTGGTCTGAATTCCTTCCAGTTTCTTGATTTTGTTTCTTGTCAACCAGCTCCAAATGGCAAACACTTAAGCAGAAGTAGCTTTACTTTCTTGACTAATCCCATTAGCTTTAATAAGTCTAATCGCATGAATAAAATCATGCATGTGCTTAGCTCTTGGCAAGGTCAGTGCCAGTAATGATCAGAAAAACAAACAAATGACGAAGCCATACGTAATAAGAATGGTTGGCTATTGGGATTTCTAGAAATAGATACAGCTGTCCAAGATATGAAACACCGCTGGTTGTGAAAAAAGAACTGACAGTGATAGTGACTTCTGAATCAACACTGACAATAATTAAAATTATACAGAAATTCTTTAATTAGCATCAGTGACATATCTTCACTTACCTCCTTAACAGCTATCAGCTCATTACCTTGGTTATGCCTTATCTGTTCATCTATTCATTTATGCAAAGCTCGTCAATATGATATCCAAGCACTAATGAACTTTAGCATTAAAAGGTCACTTGTAATCCACTACAAGGGAAAAATTCAAATGGGTATTTTATTCAAAAGTGTCAGCCACTCTTGAACTGAGCAATGAAATATTCTGAGGCAATTTGTACGGAATTTATTTTCAAGTGCTACCAGAAATGGTCCTTCTTTGGGAGCGAGGTGGGATGAGGATTTTGGAAAAAGGGCTACAGCACAACAGAGGTTCTAAGGGATATTCTGAGGGAGAGTGGTATGAAAATTAGATAAAGCCCACAGCTACTAAAATCTGTGACTGTTCTTGACCAAAAAAAAAAAAAAAAAAACCCAACAAAAAACCCAAACAGATATCAAGATGGCAGTACTGTAAGATAAGTAGTTTTTGGGATTACATGTTCTTTGACCACGTGTTTAGAATACTTAAAAAAAATCTTATGTTTCGGGAATATATAACTTCCTCAATGTTTTAAATAAAGAAACAGACAAAAAACTAGTGTTATCTTCCTGGCTTGAGGTCACTTACAATCTTTATAAGCCACCAAACATGCAAAATCAGTTTAACTTCTTCATCCAGGACTAGCATAAGGCCTAATCGAAATAGCGGAACCTAGCTTTATGTTCTCTGTGAAACAATTAATTTCTTAGCTCCTCTCTCTAGTCATTACAAGGAAAATGTGTGTGCACATATTTGTACTGAGAATTACAGGTTAAGAATTTCTGTCTAAGTTTTTTCCCATTCTGCAGAGCATGTGGCTACATCTGGGACCTAGACTTGCCTAGTTTATAGTAAAATGGGTTGGATTATAATTTCAAATAGGTTTTCAGTGGTAATTTTATCAAGGGGTTATGTGCAGTTTGTGGTTTTCTTTTAGAGTAGGCTGCTGAGCTCTTCTTTATACCTTTTTATAGCTAGTCTGAAGTGCCCTTAAGCACTAAATACAAGAGAAAAACACATATAATCAAGAGTCTGAGTTTCCTTCGTGTTTTGTTGAGTCAAATGAGTTCTCATTCTTTGGTGGCTTTCCCAAAACCACATTTTACTTGCAGGTAAAGAAGAAGTATGTTAGAATAGGCTTTCTCTGAGGGAGCAGACTATCTGAAAAAATCCTCTCAGACACTGAATTGTAGGTTTAAGTGTGAGTGTCTCTGCTAGCATAGACGGTATAGCAACACACATCATGAAAATGAAAGAAATGAGACAGTGTCTCTGGTTAAGTGCTTTTTCTGCATAAAGACATCTGTTTTCACATTGGTTCAAAACCATAACATTGCAAATTCAATTTATATTTATATACAAATAAAGTTGATAAAACATCTGGAGCTGTATCATAACCTATAAATCTTCCTTTTTACTTTATCTGTAGTAATTCATAGTCGAACTGACAAATTCAGTCTTCCCTGTCCTGTCTATTTCAGTGGGATGGAATTAATTCACCTCTGTTGCATTCTTCTGAAACATTAAATGGCCATATAAAAAAAGGAACAGCGTGTTCTCCCATATGTCTTGGAAAAGCAGAAGAGATTTTTTTACAGTTTATCCTGCCATACTCCCCTTCAGTAATCCTTCTGTAATCCCATGTACTGCGGTTTAATCCAAGAACTGGTTCGGTGGGTACACACGCTACCGGTGGCACGAGGCCCCAGCAGCACCAAGGTGTGGCCCTGTAAATCTCGCCTTGGCCGGAGTTCGGGGTTGTGGGTACAGGAGCGGGAGGTCACTGGATGGTGTCCAGGCACTGCCAGGATGCTCTCTGGTTCAGGGATTCACTGCAGTAGACGTGCAGCAGGTCTGCACAGGGCACACCAACAGCAGGAGGCTGAGGGTACCAGGCACCACTGCAGGCAGTCCCCCTGCAGGAGGATCACCAGGTGCCCCAGAATCTCTGGGCTGGGTACCCCATGTGTGTAGCAGTGGAAAGGAGCACTATGCAGGAGATGGATAGCTGTTTCTTTGAAGAGCCTGAGGAGTACAGATATACAGAGTGCAAATAGAGAATTCTATTCATCTATATACTTCATCTAATGGAAAATAACTGAAGGGACAGGGTGAGGGGCAAAGTTCAATACAAAATGTGTCTTAACAGCGTGTTTTAGAAAAGTGTTTAAAAATAAAAGGGTACAGAAGTCAGTCATCAAGCTGTTCACACTGTTAACCTACATAACCACATGATGTTATTACTGTTAACCTCATCTTCCCTCCCCCTCTTCCTTCCTATTGTTTGTTATTCTCACTTCTTGCATCTTGCCTTTAGATTCTAAAAATGCTTGATGCTGTGCTTGCTTGCAAGGCATTCTTGAGTGAAGCACAAGCCTGAATGTGGCTTTTGGGATATACTGTGCTAAGGCACACTTATGCCCTAACTGGCATAATTCTTTGTTCTACTGAGATTATGACACAGAAGTGAAAACTATTAGCAACTTGTTTAAAATCGCTAACTATTCTTCACTGTTATCATCTCAGGACAGTGTAACAAATCCTCAGAGCTACGCTGAACAATATCTTCTATTTCGAGCAGCAGAGGCACTTCTGACATCGAGTTGTCCAGCCAGAAGTTAAGGCAATAACTTTAGCTGGCATATACACAGAAGCTCAGATGTAAGATATGCTCTGTGGGCAACTGCCTGTTTATTTTCTTTCCTAGACACGCGGTTAAACCACATTGTACATCCTGTGCTTATAAAATTCCAGAAGAGTTATATCATAGTATGTACTACTAGAATGTGTGATTTCCATCACCAGATATAAACTGCAGCATCTAGAGAAACCTGTTACTTGCACTGAACTGAAGATTCAGATAAGTGTGATTCTACTACCGACGATGTTTTTTAAGGTCACTGTATTTTATAAATAGCTTGGATTTTACAAGTGGTGCTATGAGTTACTTTTTCTTAGAAGCAAGATTAAGGTGGGAAAGAGGACTCACTGTCCTAAGTATGCAACAGATGTTCAGAGACACAGAGTGCTCCTACAGGCACGGATGCAGATTTTTTGTCTTCTAACATTCTCCAAGTCATCCAGGATCCAAGCTGTAGCCAAATAAGCAGGCAGGCAGTACTGTGTCAGGCCCAAAGGAATGAGCCTGGGAAGACCAGAGCTACAGCTGAGCTGGATAAAGTTTGGCCTGGACTGGTCAAGCAGGCTGTTGCAATCTCAAGCCCTTTTATTACAGCTTGCAGCCAGTGCTCCCCAAGTCTTCCAGGCCAGGGCCAGGCTGTGCTCAGCCCAGTAGGCAGCTCCTTCAGCCTCATGATAACCATGGGGATGAGGGAACCACATGACTTCCCAGATGGAGCTGCAGGCATCTGCAGATAGACAGACCCATAGACCTGGATCTGTTCACACCTGTATGAGCCAGAGAGCCCAGAAAGCAGGAGGGAGCCCTGCCCCACAATCTACAAAATGCCAGCAGAAGAGATTTCCTTCCCTTTGTAAAGGCAGCTGGTGGTTCTGGCACCCAGCTGAAGGAGTGCGGCCCCATGCCTTATGAATCCCATCCTTCAGTGGCACTTCTGAGCCATGCTTCTCCATTTCTGAAGCCATGTGTCTGGCTCAAAACTAACCCACTGACCTCAGCAGGACTAAAATCACCTAGTATTGAAAGGTTCAACTGTTGATTGCGTAGTACATACAAAAATTTTAATTGTGAAAACTTTGTCTTCACATTTGCCCCTCTGCCTCAGGTCTGGAAATGTTTACAATTCATTAAAGACCAGAAGGCGAGCGGGGCCCAGTATCCTGAGGCATGAGATGCTTTCAGTTTGCCCTCACGTCAATAGAAATTGCTTGCACTGCTATGCGAAATAGGAACTTTAAGCCATGAGGAGTAAAATTCAATGCATGAACAATACCTAAGAAACCCTCTGTGGTTTTATTATCTGTCTTTCTACCTCGAGATACTCGAGGCTATTGTTTTTGACATGAATAGTATTCCTGGCCTTTCGCACTGCAGATTGTTTATAACTGAAAAGAAAGGAAAAAAAAATTCAATGGTCATTTGTTTTATAACATAACTGTCAGTAATGGAAAGAATTATGACAATTTCTGTAATTATTAATTCTTCAAAATAATGTGTCTGCATCAGTATCCAATTAATTTGATTATTAATACAAATGCCTTCTTTGTAAAATATCAAAAGAGTCTAGACACGGCATGTTATTGTGTGCAGTATTTTTAGATTTTCCATTTTGATTTAAAACACACTAAAAGAGGGGCCTCAGAAAATGACCATCTAGAGACAGGCCATGGCATATGTCCAGGAACCATTCTTAATGGAATGGAGCTAGCATGAACTGAGATCATTCTTTAGCCTTGGAAAAAAAAAATTAAAAAAAAAGGATGTTAGGAAGAGATTTCTAAAGGGATTATTAGTTGCTCTTCACAAACAACACAGAGGATTTTCAGTATGTATCGTGCTTTCAACAAGAACTGTGCCTTTGTGGTTCCTTCATGGAGCCAATCAGTGTCCTTTGATAATTAATGAGAAGAGAGAAATCAGAATTGAAAGAATGGTTTTAATGATAGAAGACAACAGCTGTTTGTACAGTTAATAAAACTACAGCAAACTATGTGGCCAAGCAACCTCTTAAAGCACGATTTTACCCATCTGAGACATTCATTGGATTAGTGTTAACAGAAGACAGTGTACTACATGAAGACATATAGAAGCACCATGTTAATGGTATTATTGAAAAGACATTACCTTTTCCTAACTTGGGAGACAGCAGAGGTATGGAGGTGAAGTAATAAAAATGACCCACTTTTTGGAGCCTAGGGGATTTTTAAATCAAAGTTGCACCGGCTTTTGAAGTTACATGTGTTGTACTACATGCATAAAGAGCTTGAATATTACTTTTTTGAAACAGTGGGCAGGCACTGGAATGGGCTGCCCAGGGAGGTGGTGGAGTCACCATCCCTGGAAGCGTTCAAGGAACGTTTGGATTTTGTGTTGAGGGACATGGTTTAGTGAGAATTATTGGTGATAGGTGGATGGTCGGACTGGATGATCTTGTGGGTCTTTTCCAACCTTGGTGATTCTGTGATTTCTGTGATTCTGTGAATGAAGACACAGGAAACAATCTTTGATTAACTCTCATACACAGTCCTCTTACGGACAATCAGATCCTCACCTTGCAATGGTCATGTTGTTACGTGGACAAAATTCAGTCTCCTGTTATGTCAAGACTTTTGAGCAACCAGGCCAGCTTCTTTGTACAGATACATTCCTCTTACAGTACCTCTGCTGAGACTTCTGAGACATCATTACAAGGCTCACTTTATTGGTCAGTGCAAGCAGGGACCAAAATTGTAACTTATGTTTTTGATTGTAGGAAACACCAGAATCGTTAAAACAGGCATTTAAAGCTGGTTTTTCAAACAACACGATGTAGGAAACTTGACAGATTTTCCAGTAACCGTGCCTTTAGGCCCCAGTCTCCTACAGTCAGTTTTTACGCCCAGTTTGCAAAAAGACTTCTTTTGGTTTTCATAGCTGTTTTGCGTGCTTGGTATGAAACAAACAGCAGTGACAGAGCATTTGGCCCGCACTCCCAGGCAGTGCTACTGGGAATAACAACACTCTTTTTTTCACTATAAGCTTTAGCAGGAAGCCCACTCTGCCCAACTGTTTCCAACCCAGGTTTCACACTCGAGCAGTGAAGACCCGTATCGCATTACCAGCAGAACTCCTGAGAATACCTTCTTATCTGAGTACACCGTTTGCCTTCCCAGCGCACCGCAGTGCTCTCCCACCCGCCCCTGCACGCCGTCCTTGCTGGCCAGGCCCGCTCGGAGCAGCAGGAGGCCCAAGAGCCGGGCTGGCTCCTCACCGCACACGCAGCTTGAGACTCCGCCGCCGCAGCCCGCCGACGCTTCGCACGTGGCGGCGCAGCCCTGAGCACGACGTGGGCGGGCCCACCCCCGCCTCCCTCCCAGGGGCGGGGGGATGAGGAGAAGGCGGCCCCTGGTTCTCCTGGACCGTGCTGAGCTGCCTTCGCTACCTGGCGCCCCTTGCTCGCCTGCTGCCAGCCACCTCCTCCCCTCCTCGCCCAGGACGGTTTCCTTCCTGCGGGCAGGCGACGCTGCTTTCCCACCCACACCCCCCATTGGTCTGGTCGCCCCGCCGGCCGGGGGACACGCATGACCAGGCGTACGAGCGGGCAGAGGGAATCCCCCGCCCCACCCACCACGCTCAGCTCTCGCGAGAATTCTCCACTCTCTCCTCTGCTCACTGTCTGTCCGTGCCGTATTCTCGCGAGCTTAGCGCGGTTCCCACGCCCGGGCTGTTGTGTCTGAGGGGAGAACCCGGGCGCTGAGTGGGCGGGGCGCGCTGCCCCCGCCCCCCCACCCCGCGCGTGTCTCACGGGCTCGCGCACGCGCGCTCCAGGTGCGGGGAGGGGGGCGCTCTCGCGAGAGTAGGAGTTTTAGCGAGAGTTTGTGGAAGATGGCGCCTGTTGTGACAGGGTAAGTGTGGGGGGTTCGCGGCGCCGCGCCGGGAGCGCTTGGCTTTGGGGGCCGCCGGGTCGCCGGCTACCTGGCTCCCGCCCCTCGGCCTCCCCGTCGCCGCCCTGGCGGAGTCACAGCATGTCTCCGGGCGGCCCGCGGGCGGGCCCTGAGGCGCAAACCCCGGGGGGCTGGCATCCCCCCGGGTGGGCGCACGGTAGGAGGCCCCCCTGGGCCGAGGCAGCGGCTGCCGGCGGTGGGGCTGCCCGGCCGACTCCCGGCACGGGGTGCCCGCGGGACGGGAGCTTTCCCTTTGCTCCCCTTCTGCCCGGCGCTGCCGGAGCGGTCGGGACCCCGCGCCGGGTCGGTGCTCGTCCCCGCCGGCCCAGGGCGCTGCCTGTCGGAGGGCTTGCTCCCCTCAAGGGGAGGCACCGCGGCCGTTACGGCAGTTACCCCCGCTCGGCCGGCCCGGCCCACCCCGTCGCCGGAGAGGACCCCCGGGTCCCCTCGGCCCTGGCCGGGAGCGCTCGGACAAAGACTCTCGTGGCTGCGAGAAGTTGAGCGCTGGGCTCTGTCTCTGCCCCAGCGCCTGCCGGAGCCGCTGCAGGTCCCCGGCTACGGCCTCGTTGGGCGCTGTTGCGGAGCGCTCCCGGCCCGCCGGAGCTGGCATGCTGCGGGAAGGGCTCCCTTGTCCCGGGGCAGGGCTCCGAGCTCCCCGTTCTCCGCACCGTGAACTATTCCCCGTTCTCCGGGCTTTGCGGAGCTTTCTTAGTTGCCTTCCTGCTCGTGTTGCGTGGTGTTGAAGTGAAGGGCAGTAGCCTTCCCGCCCCACTAAGCCACAGTGGATCACAATGAACGATAGCTGCCGTCTCTTCCAACCGCACTGGGTAATACTTAATCATGGCTAGCCTGCTGTGGTGTGTCACTGTAATAAGTGACACCCTTGTAGCCACCTACAGCTGGTGAATAATAACAGCCCCACTGCTGCCATACAGCACGGAGTCTCACCTGCAGCATTACTCTGAATATTGCCATCCTTACCACTTCTGCTCACTCTAAGTGCTGTGCCCTTAATTTTGGACTATGCTGAACACTTGCAACCTTCCTCTGTGTGTTGAGGGAAGGGACGGTGTGTTGAGAGAAGAACAGGCTGTGTCCACACTCCACCTGCTTGTTCCAAATGAAATCCTGACTGGTGAAAGCACTGCTGTTTCTTTCTGAAACGTGGACCTTATTTTATGATTTCACAGTGTGTCCCTGACCTTCTGTCTTCCCTGTGGGGATTACATTGTCTGCAGCATTGGCTATGTGGTTAGAGAGAGCAACAGCCTGCTTGGGGGTGGGGTGGAGCTGGTGGTTGGTGCTTTTGTTCTTGTGAAGAAGGTAGCATTATGGTACTCAGATATTTTATTTGGCTGCAGCTATGTTTCCAATTCCTCATTCTTGTTTGTTGAAAACTAAATTGTAGCTTTTGCTTGATTTCTCCTGATAAAGGCATCTTGCGGCTCATACACGTTTTCCCAATTAAGTGTTCTATGGGGAAACTGGTCTTATTTGTTATGGTTCCTGGAGTGTGCTATTTTAGAGGTTAGAGTTGAAAGAATGAAATAAATGCTCTTAAAATTTGCTGTGAGGAGTAGTCTGTGCTCTAGTTAGCAATTAAGTTTTTCCACATTTATATTAGTTTACTCATCCTAATATTTGGGTTTTGTTTCCTTTTGTTTGTTGATTATTACAGGTTTGTCAGACATTCTTGATGTTACATTTACCCTGCTTGGATATACATTAAAATGTTGAGAATAACAAACTACTTTTTTTTTTTTTCAAATGAATGATCAAATAATTTGAATAGTAGGAAGGAATACCGACATTTTAACGGGAGCACAAACAAGTTGTATGTGGTTTTGGATTTTAATCCCAAAGTTATTGTTTAAAATCTGTCAGTGAAGTGATTCTCTGAACGAGTATTCTCATCTTCTTATTGTTAAGCATTTTTAGCTCTGATAAAAAGAAGCATGTTAAATCCAATGATTATTATAGCTAGATTGCATTAAGGAGCGTGCGGTTTTTATGTATGAACTGTTTTTGGCTTACAGCTCTGGTACCAAGACCAGTTATTAGCACTGAAAGTTGATGATTCTCCGATAACAAATTTTATTTCAAAATAACCTGTGAAAACGTTTTCTTCCTAGATTGTTCTGTAAAAGCTGTGTTATTGAACAGGAAAAAGAAGTGCTTGAAATTAAGTTGTAACTGAAGAATGCAGTACTCAAATACTGCATCGTAATTTAATGAGCGGCTTGCCGTTCTTACGGGTGCCCGAACTTGAGATAAAGCATATGGCTTTGCTGTAGCTAGTGTAGGCTGAGTGTAAAAACACAGTTCTTCCTGTGAAAACTGAATGCCTGAGCCTGAATTGTGGTTTCTGTAGCGCTGGATGGAACAGTAAGAATTTACTACAGTGATTTTTGGAGGGAGTGGGTACATTATGGTTTTATTATTTGCAGTGTGTGTTGTATACTTGTAGCATGAAGAGCGTTTTGATCAAAACTACTTGCATGGACAATGTGACTGAACCTAAATTGCCCTTATCAGAACTTGATGTAATAAGGTACACAGAAGTGTGAATCGTGAACAGAACTGAAATTGTATTTGTACTATAATTTCCAGTGAAGTGGGTAATTTGTGACTGCAATATGAGAATTGTCTTTTGGGCTTTTGTCAGGTATTTTTGATTTTACTTGTGAATACTTTATGGGAGCTCATCATTTAAAGACAGTAAAATTAACAAAAATGTTATTTAACCAGAGATGTGCATTTTGAGTTCAAAACGCTTTAAGTAGCGATACTGCTTTGTATTACTTTGAGAATCTCTGTGCTACAGAAGCATGGCAGAATTTCTGCTCTTAAGAGTTTACTTTTCTATCACTTTAAAATGGCTTAAAATGCAGAGTTCTCTTTTCTGTGTCTCTTTCTTGAGTCTGGGATAAGGCGGACATAGACAGTAATGCAAGAAGTCTAACCCTAAAACCTTTGCAAAGATTTCTGTAGCAGCAAATAACTAAAAACATTTAGAAAGGGTAGGTAAAAGTGGCAAATGCTAGACATAACTTTGTGTACTTGATTATCAGTGAAAACCTGTATAATAGCAGTAAGCAAGATAGTACTTGGATTATTTTTCGAGCAGCTTTTGGAGAAGCCCTGAAAAAGCCGATAACGGAACAAGCTTATCACTGTGATGTTTACCAGAGGCTCCATAAAGTAGGAAAGTGTTTTAGTACCACTTTTCAAAGTTGCAGACCAAGTTGTGTGCCTGATTTAGTCATTGCAAAGTTGTGTGGTTAAGAGGTGTTTCCTGACCCAGCTTCAGGGAAAGGGAAGGTGAATCAGACTGGTGATGACACAGGAGAGACATTGGCACCAATGGAGTGAATTTTAGTGCAGTGGTGGTGGTCTGGGCATGCCAGGCATCTAGTTGCTTTGTTTTAATGGGAAGGTGGTGTTCAGAGATGCAAATGTCACTGGCAACTCATTAAACCTGCATGTTTGACAACATGATTAGAAATTTTAGGGTGAAGTTGACCAGTAAGGGGCTTGGAGCAGAGAGCGGGGCAGATGCTGCTGAAGTACTGTGAAGGAAGGTTTACGTGGTCTGGTGTTAGTTTGCAAAAACTGTCCAGAGAGGAATGTTCACAAAGAATGGAATAGGGTCAGTTCTGGATTGTGGAGGATGGAGAAAGGTTCTTCAGTAGTTCTGATGTGAGCTGATGTGGTCATGAGATAAAATCCAAGCTATTAAAATTGTGACGTGGTAGATACTGCCAGGATCCCCAGAGCTGGCTATTTTTATCTTCTACGGAGAACTTTCGTTTTAGAGCCGATGCTTAGGAAAGAGTCCTGTAAGGTAATGACTTGCAGTGATAGAAAGGAGACTGAAGCAGTGATAGAGAGTAAAGACCTGTGTTTTGTCTGTGCTGAGACCGAGCTGTGATAGCAAGGCATCTGTGTGGAAAAAATGGAGATGTAAGCTGAGGTGTTAACTTGGTGAAACACAGCAGATATGAAGTTGAAGTTATGTTTCTGACTTGGTAGCAGGAAGATAATAGTTTCATGTGAATCTTGGTACTAGGCCGAGTGAAGGGGAATGGGAAGGAATGCAAGACAAACTTATTAAATGATTAGTAAAATAGTAGAGGTGTATGATGATACTTCAGAAAGGTGCACAGGAAAGACGATGAGAGTGGGAAGGGGTGAATCAGGAGAAATGGTGGCAAGGAAATCGGGTAACATTTCTGGAAAAGAAGCACTGCTGATAGTCATGGCTGATTGGCATGTCTAGGAGGATATGAATTGCACTTTGATTCTGAGCCTCATCAGAGTGTTTGGCTGCACGAGTTCTCACTGAGAATGGTGTTGGTGGAGATAAAGGACTGGAAATTGGGTCAGTCAGACTGCAGAGGGACATCTCAGGGATAGGATCTTCAGGCTACAGTTTTTACTCTCACTGGAGGTTTACATGTAGTGCTTATTAAGATTTGAGTAATAGCCTGACTGAGGCTATTATACTGTGTCTGCACACATGATGAGTGTTAAAAGTTGTTGAGAAAAACTAGTTTACAACCAAATGGGTAGATGGTTTTGTGTGACTAACATTTAAATAATTATCAAGGAGTGTGTCAGTGTCTTAATTCTGGGTATTGGGAAATGTTTGTGAGCAGCATGTTTTCAAGTGTCTTTTGAGGCTCAGTTTCAGTAGTGGTAATTTTATGAAGTTAAGCTCTTGATTTGGATTTTATTTGCTTTCCTTGTTTACTCATTGTTTGAAGTTACTCTTTGTCATTTCTTAACTATGATGATACATGATTTAGAGCTCAAAGAAATAATTTTTCACAGATTGATTTCTGTAAAAATAATCTGGGGAATGTGCTTGGTTTGTTTTTTTCTATGTAAGAGGCAGCGTCCATTACCAGTATCTCTTTGCTTTGAGAAAGCTGTGATTCTGTGCCATGAATTACATAAATGAGCCACGGGCTTGTGCGTGGGGGTGGATACTCTTCCTTCCTTCTGAATTGCTAAATTCTACTTTGCAGTAGCAATTCATTCTGTCTTTTTTATTATTATTATGAGCTGAAGTAATTTCTACATTTGAAAAGAATACAGAAAGAAGCTACAGTAGCCTGCAGCAGCAGTGACTTAGAAAGGCTTCCTGAAATACCTGCAAGCATCTTCATGGGTAAAGGCCTGCAAAACCAGCTTAGTAGTTGGTAATTCATTGTTAGTGGAGGATGCAGTTAGGTTGCATTATGTAGCTACTCTGCATTACATTTGTTCTGCTTTTATATAAAATTGAATAGAGAAATTGTAATTTTAGATCAATAAAATGCGTATTTAGCACAAACAAGTATTGTGTTTTATGCAATACGTGACTGTCTATTGAGAATCAAGAATGTAGTTATTCCATATATCAGCTTCACACTTGGAGAAATCACATCAGCGGGATTTAGAAGTTTTGGGACATGCTTTCTATATTTGCAGTACTCATCACCTGAAATGCTTTGGGTGTTAATTGCAAGCACATTGTTGACTAACCTGTATGGCATTCAATATGCTGAATCAGTGCCTCCTGAGCGCATTAACAGAGAAGGTGTACTTCTACGTGTATTTTATTTTTAACCTATTATTGCTCGATTTATTTTTTTTAAAGCTTACAATTATAGATGTAAAATTTTATTATTGAACTTATTGTACTTCACTTTTTTATGTGACATGCTTGTAATCTAGTGTTGCACATTTTTCATATTCGTCTTGAACATAATTGCAGAAATTAATGATTAGGATTGTGTGAGATGAAGAGATAGTATGGTCTTCACAGAGTCACAGAATGGCCAGGGTTGGAAGGGACCTCAAGGATCATGAATCTCCAACTCCCTGCCACATGCAGGGCCACCAACCTCCCCATGTAATACTAGACCAGGCTGCCCGGGGCCCCATCCAACCTGACCTTGAACACCTCCAAGGACGAGGCATCCACAACCTCTCAGGGCAGCCTGTTCCAGCACCTCACCACTCTCTGTAAAGAATTTCCCCCTGACATCCAACCTAAATCTTCCCTTCCTCAACTTAAAACCATTTCCCCTTGTCCTGCAGTTATCAACCCTTTCAAAGAGTTGATCCCCTCCTATTTGTAGGCTCCCTTTAGGTACTGAAAGGCTGCAATTAGGTCACCCTGTGGCCTTTTCTCCAGGCTGAACTTATGGTCGTTCCTTTCCAGAGTAAAAACCTCAGAAACAGCTGATAAATTTAAGCAAAAATTATTAATAGAAGTAGTAATTTCCGTATCATGATGTTCTTATCGAGTTGTGGAAAAGTAAGCTCTAAATTCAGAGTTTGACATTATCTCATTTCCTGGGGTTCTGCTCAGGTTGTGGTGTGCTTTACTTGTAAGTTACCTGTGCGTATTTTGTGGTTGCTGCTATTTTTTGAAATGTTAAGTGCTCTTTCCAGCCTAAAGAAACTTTCTCATTGCTTATTTCTTTGTGACGTCACAGACCGCTTCTCAGAGGCAGCGTATGGAACACCATTTAAAATGATCTTCTGTGCTGAAAAAGTACTTCATTCACTTCAGCTGGAGTGATTAACCAGATAGTGATATGCACGTTCTTGCTCTTGTGCTTGTCAGTGTGTAAATGGTGTATTTGCAGCGATAAACTGTTTCACCAAGAAAAGAAAGAATGCAGGATTTCACCACGTACAGTGTAATCTCGGGATTAAAGGCTGTTCAATAGGAAAACACGAAGACGAAGGTGTTTGTACAGAAGTAAATCTTTTCTCCTTTCTTTTATAGTGGTATGATTAACTTGTATGATGTGGCATTTAATCAGTGTGCTCCAAAGCCATGGCTTTTGTGCTAAAAGGCAACAAGTGGTATTGGCAAGTGGTTGTTTCTGACTGCTCAGTGTGAGATTACACCTGTTACTTCATTTAATTTTTCTAGTGAGATTCAAGAGTTGTATTGCAGCAGGTCCTAGTCAGTGTTAATTTAATTATTTATAGTTATGTGAGTAGCTACACAAATATTTTTAGTTTTTCCATTGTGAGTACAGAGAAGTGTAGACATTTTTCTGTACGTGCCAGAAAACGATCTTTCTACTGGTATTTGTGATAAGATTGCTTAGTCTGTAGAACATTTAATCTGCACTTCTTTTTCTCATTTATACTGGTGGCATATTTCCAATGTGTGGTGCTTTGGGAGATTACCAGCAAACCTGGTATCAGAAGGAAACTTGATCAGGCAGGCATGAAATTTAGAATTTTCGAAGCCTGAGAGAAGGAATCGAATGTTGCAAAATGCTTGTGCCTAATTGTGCTGTTACTACGGTCTGGCAAAAGAGGGAAAAATACACTCTAGGCAATATCCTGCTTTTCTTTTCCTGGCTGCTCTTCTTTTAACTCAGTAATTTAATTTTGTCTAGGAGCAGTGAATCTTGCAGGCAGAGCTTCTTTTGAAAGCCATAGGTTAGGAATGGCTAGTGTAGAAAATGAGGTTAAACTTTTTTGCTTAGCAGAGAAATTAGTGAAAATAAGCTTTCATCAGATTTTGATGCAGTAAGAGGAGTCTCTACTAATTGTTTACTGCTTTCACCAGTGTTGTGGCAGAAAGGGGCCTTCAGACTGAAGGTCTGGACAACCAGAGGGGGGCTGGCACTCACTCAGAGCTTATTCCACAGCGGAGGGTTCTAAGGCAGGCATAATAGAATAAATAATAATTAAAATTGGTTGTGGTGTTGTTGTTGTTGTTCTCACCTTTTGTGTGAAAGTCCTTCACGTCCTGAACGTGAGAAAACAAGTTGGAAAAAAAACAGTGAGTTGCCAAGATCAGATGTAGAGTCTGTGGAGAGGTGGAAGTAGAACTGCTGTCTCATGCCTGGCTCTTGTTGCTCTGTGTGGTTGGAGGCTGCACTCTGGTCAGTGCTTGTGGGGTTTCACCAGGCGGTGTCGTACCTTCTGTCCCTGCTGCAGCTGTGTTCCAGGGTGAGAGATGGGCGGAAGGTGTCAAGCTTCCTGAGGTGCTTAGTTTGCAAGATGAAAAAACGTGGCGAAGAATTGTGACTGTATTTGTAATTACTGTGTTTTGGTGAAGGGTGTTAGTATAAGCGCTAGAAAAATGCTACTCTTCTGTAACTGAGACAGAAGGGATGGATGGAGCATGACTGGTGGATAAATGGGGCCTGAAAAAAGATGAAGTGGTGCGTGCCACGGTGTGCTGGAGCTGTGTCTTTATACTACAAAAGAAATCATTCTATGTAAGTATTTATTTTTAAGTTCAGGATACTTTACTACTTTCCGATTCAACCAGCCAACACTGGCTTCAGTAGTAAGAAGTCAGGAAAGAAAAAGTTTTATTGAAGGACTGGTATTCTTCTGCATGTGTGTGTTTCTTTTCACGCTCTCTTAGTTTTGTAGTAGATACACAGTGACGACTAGTAAAATCCTTCATAATGTAATATCTTCCAGAAGCGTGGGGGGATATAACACAAACTATTTTGTATGTGTCTTTTCTGTCCAAGTATTTTTCTGGCCAAACTTTTTTCTTCTGCTGTTCAACACTTCTATGGACTCGCACTGAGTCCTGGAGTATTATTTTTTCTGATCATTTTTTTTTCCTTTCCGCATTCCAAATTTTTATTTAATATTGTATGATTGATGTTATTTTTGTTTTGTTTACACATGCATTACAAATCTCTCAGTAATGAACTTTGCTGAGCAGTTAATAAAAAGAAGTATTAAGACCAGGCTTCCTCTTTGAAGGAGGCTTAAGGCACACTGTGCATTGTGACAGTCTGTTTCAGTCTGCACAGGTGATACCAAGTGAATCCTAATGATATAAAATTTAGGTATTTGAGAGATCTTTGCCTGAGTGCTGAACTTACAAGTGTTGCCATTGCTTCTAACATTGTTTGGCTGCCGAGTATATAGGGGTGAATGTGCCTCCTCATTTGTCTGTATAATAGGTAAATATGTTGTATAGATAAAGGAGATAATGAGTTCTCCAGATCTGAAGTATATTTTGACTGTTAAGGACATCAGAAATAGGAATCTTAATGCATAAAACCTTAATAAAATATCTGTTTTAATAACACAGATGTTGGCCAAGTTAGTGTTCGGTTTTGATAACACAAGTTGCTTGCAGTGCTTACACATAGATAGTAGCACTGGAAATACTGAGCTGCGTTAAAACAAACGTCAGAACTTTTCGTGTTTTTATTTGCAGTGGCAGAATACCTGTGTTTCACAATAGCTAACGGGCAAAATAGAAGGGCAGTTATGAAACAGTGTTTAAAGAAAGGTTTATTGAGGAATTCTGCTCGTAATTGACTTGCTGAAGTGATAAGTCATACTTCAGATGGTAGCAAAGGAAGAACAGTCCAGGTTCTTACAGCCATTTCTGAGGCTGCTAGGAATTTTGAGGCAATTCTTTTTTCTTTTATTATTCCTTGAGCTGTGAGTAAAACCATTTTTCTTTCTGACAAGCTGCAGCATCTACATGGAGCTTTTGAGATAGCAGTAGATGAAAGCTGATCTTGGAAGCTAACTGAAGTTAGTGTGAGTGTTCACTGAATCTAAGCTGAATTCCTGTATGAAAATAAGATGTATAAGAAAATGCTGGACATATCCAGTAATTTATGCAGATATTTTTTGGACAAATTCATTCTTATACTGCTCAGTGTACAATCAGAAAAGCTGATTGTTTCTCGTCTGCTTTACCTTATTGCTGTATGGCACTTGAAGTTGTCAGTAGACTACTCAACGCTCAGCTTGTCAGTTTGCATAGTCATGAAGGTTGTATTGCATCAGTTCAAATCTAGAAGTTCATCTTTTTCAGTTAGAACAGTTCTTTAAAAAAAAAACAAAAACAAAAAGCAGCAGGCCAACATTTGCCAGAAGTTATTAGGCAGTGATTAGTATTACATCTGCAGAGATAAGAGGCTTCTTTGCTGACCAGAAGTTGTCCTACGTGCTTCTGGTGTGTGGCATTCAAGTTATGAATATTGTTGTTTAAGGTAGTTTTTAAACATAGATTTTACTGATTGCAATTTTGGTTACTGTTTCTGTTACCTTCAGTATTTTCCTATGTAATGTCCAGACTTCAGGTGTTTTCATTCAGAAATCATCAGTCTTGTTTTTTTTCTTTAGATGAAAGACACTTCTATACTATACTATTTTGTTAAGTGCTGGAATAGGCTCCACAGGGAGGTGATGGAGTCCCCAGTCCTGGATGTGTTTTGAAACCACTTGGGTTGGTGCTCAGGGACATGATTCAGCAGAGGGATGTTAGAGACAGAGTAGTATGGTTAGGTTGTGGTTGGACTTGATGATCATTAAGGTCTTTTTCAACCTGAGCTATTCTGTGATTCTATGATCCTTGCAGTGTGCAAATTATTTTCTTTATACTCTATCCTTTTGTTTAAAATTAGTTGAAGGACATTTATAGCCACTGATTGACATTCCTTTCCTCTAACTCCAATTCATACCCAATCTGCTTTTTTTGTTATTATGTAGAAAGTGTATTAAAATGTTATTTGTTGTTTTTAGTTATTTCCTCACTTTTGTGACCAGATGTCAATTCATTTTGCTTTTACATCTCTCTTTTCTCTCCCTTTTTTATTCTATGAAGTCTGTTTCTGGGCATTCTGTATTCAGTTGCATTTGTTCAGAGCAGAACTTCCAGAGAACTTCCCAGCCAACCATTCTGTTTCTTATTCTGAATCCATCAAGTTCATCTGTCGTGTCAGTTGTTGCTATTGCTGTGAGGCTCATGGTGTGCTTATAGCATCACCACTGCTATCTGTGGAACGAGGAAGTCACTGTTATGACTCAGCCAATACAATAAGCATCAGCTGCGTGTTTCGTTAAATCCAAACCCTGTTTCTTTCTTTTTGGAACTTAGAGCTTGGCCAGATTGGTGTCTTTGATCCTGAGAGAGTGTTTCTCACTGCTGTGCTGTTGTCTTCCAGCTGAAGGCCTCGCTGCCGTAACTTAGAGAACTTGTGAGGACTGGGGAGAAAATAGGTTCAAGAACCCCAAGTATCTGTTGTAGCAAAACTTGTATGCAGAGAGGTGCAGAGAATTAAGTTGTATGGGGGAAAGCCAAAAGAAAAATCATAAATTTTAATGAGGTGAAGGGAGGAAGTTTGGGAGGGATAGAAACAGTAGAGGATAGCTTTATTTTGGAGTTCTGTTATTTCTTTTCTCTACCCTTGTCTCTTTTGTCTTGTTGGAGTCCTGTTCATGATTTCATTTCATGATTTAGAAGTGTTTGGGAAGCTATTACTATTTTGTTATCTTCTTAGTACTCAAGAGGGATGGGTAAAATAGAACTTCAAATGGACTGAGAGTGGACTAGCAAGCTGTTGCTAGTGCCTTCATAGGGAATGGATTGAAAGTAGGAAAGAAAGGGAACACTTTGTTCTTACTAATGTATTAGTAAGAACTGCGTTAGTATTCTGATGTATTTCAGAAGCAACAGAAATGGGAGAAAGGATTGTTGTTGAAATGCTGAAAGTAAACAAAGTAAAACTGAGAGCAGTTCTTGAGAGCTAAATTCTGTAACTAAGCAATGTCCAAAATGTTTGTGTGAATGTGTGAATCAAGTTCAGATAGTTTGTTGTACAGCTTTGTTTTGCAGCTTGAATTGATGTTTACTCTACAGAAAGTTTATCCTAACATAGAATGGGTTAAAAGGGGTAACTATCAGTAAAACTGTAGCTTTTCTTCTTTTGCCTGGATCAGTGCTTGAATACTAGCATTAGTTGTGCCTTTTCAGAACCTTTCAGAAGCAGTATTCATGCAGGGGTGATTTGATGTAGGTTAAAAACTTGACGTTCAATTGTATTATTTCTCTTCAACATCTCATCTGTCTTTCTCATCAGAGAAGGAATCCTTATTAGTTTGTAGATTTTTGTGATCCACTTGTCATGAACTTTCCTGTTGTTGCATCACTCATTTTGAAGGCTAACATCAAGGTGTTACTCAAATTGATGTGCAGCAATGGTGCTGTTGGGTTTGGTTGCTTTTTTTTTTTTTTTTTTTTTTTTTTTTTTCAGCAACAAAACTGCTGCCTCAGTTTACTCTCTGATGATGAGCTAATGTGGCTCTTCAGCTGAAGCACTCCTTCCCTCTTCATTTTGCAAGAAAATTTAAGTAGGCATGGCCTGCAGATCTCAGAACTGAATAATGGTTCCGGCTGGCCAGTCTTGATGTCTGCAGTCTTTCTCCTTTGATAGAAGGAATCTTTAAAAATTCAAACTTGCAACACAGGGTTACATTTGTAGAAACAGGAAGCAAGCACTTAAAGCTTTGTCCCAGATCTTCATTGCTCCTTGTGACTCTGATCTCTTCCTTTTTCAGCTGCTTTCTTAATTTCTGTCTTAGAAGCCAAAAGTAGCTTCATGCTTTTCTCCTAAGAGTTGAGTCATTTATTGACTTCTCCTTTGCCAAATATTTGTAATGAAATCCACTAAATTTTCTTCTGCCTGAGGCTGTTTATTGCATTGTCCACCTGTTTTTCGCCTTTGTCTCATTCCTCATGAGTCCTTATTCTAAATGTGTTGTACAGTGTCTACAGTTAATTGTAGCCATTAGAAACATCTTGAGGACTGAAATTTTCAAGTGCCCTGGTCCTGGCATGGTATCATACCTGTAAGTAGCTTGTACTCATTCGCAAACTTCAAAACTTCATCTGTTGGGTGGCATACAGGTTCAGAGCAGTGGTGTTTGCTTACCTGAGCTGACAGACCATGCTCAGTTTTCATTACAAGAGCAGTTGGGATAACTGGAGCTCACAGGCCCTCTCCTTGTGTATTGTGAAGAGTGAAGGAAAAAAATGTTCTTAAAAGTTAGACATATCTGGTAAAGGAACTGTATTCATGGCAACAAAGCAGAACTGCATGGAATCATCAGAAGCTCCGTCAAATTGACTTTTTGAAAAACAAATATGTTACTAGTTGAGCCTCGTTGTGCTTTCCTCTTTAGTTGCTCCTTGCAGTCATTGAAAGCTTTGTATTCTCATCCCGCACCTGATGCCAGGCCTTGCCTCCCATTTGCTGTAGCATCCTGCTGCAGCCTTCAGATCAGTGCCTGCAGCTGCTGAGCTAGGTGATTTGCAGGCTTTTTAAGCGTTGCTTCAATGTGGAACTGCCTTTGCTGGCAGGTTGAAAGTTCTGAGATGGGATGACCTTTAAACTCTGATCATGCTGATGGTGCCTTGTTGCATTGGGGTTCTCCTGTACATCATGGTAGTCCTATGTTATAGTTGAATGCTCCCTTAGTCTCTTCTCTGCCCCTCTGGACCCCAAAGCACGTAGCATACGTCATTTGCTGTCTACAGCGTGCTTAGATCATGTGAGGGTACGGTTATTAATAAAGGCTGTGTTCATTCCTGGCGTCAGCACTGGGCTCAGAAATCCCCTGAACTGAAAATAGTCATAGACAAGGAGAGTGTTTCAGAGGAAATACCAACTAGACTTGTCTGGTTCTTACTCTTCTGCTGTCCATTAATCCTGCTGTTGGAGATGAGCAAGTGGTCTGGTGGACTCAGCATAGCCCACACATTCCCTAGCAGTGGGAGCGGAAGGCCTTGAGCCTCAGGTGTACTTTGTCAGCTCTGCCCTACTTCTTCCTCAGTGCTGCTTTTACTCTACAACATCAGAAAGAGGATTGCTGAAAATGAAGGGAAGGGGGCTGAGATGTGTAAATACCAGAGTAGATCCTAATGTGCATTCTCATGTGTGGAGGCATTCTGGTCTTTTCTTTTGCTTCTCTTGAGTTTTCTACTTCTGTAAAGCTGGCTTTTGTTGTCTGACAGTATTTTGGAGGTGGGAAAAATACATTTTGCTACCTCAAATTTTAAGTTTTTGTCTAATTTTTCACTTAAAAAGAAAAGTTGTGGCAACACTTAAGGCTTACGGCCTTACTTTTTTACATGTGTTCATGTATTTAGCTGTAGGGAAGTTGGTCTTTCTCCTCCCCCAAGGGAGTTTCCTGTGTATATGGAAAAAGTACAAAGCAGAAGTGAAAGATACCTCAGGCTTCCAAACCTGCCGCTTGCATTTCACTTCTCCCGCTACCCTCCTCCTACAAACAGCCCTGCAGTTCTTCCTCTGTCTCCACAGCAGTACCAACTCTGTAAAGAGTTACTCACCATCATAGCTAATATGGCAGGTAACTCGACACATGCACAAAATTATTGCAACAACCTGTTAGCCACTAGGGAAATTAAAAAATTAGAATAAAAGATTACATAGTGAATTAATTTTCTGGTGTTTAAATTGCCAGAATTTAGACTTTCTTTGGGCTAGTAAATATAACATAATTTGATCCCTGTTACAGGAGGTTTATAATCATAAGTAGATTTAGAATTCAACCCTTGTTGTTGTGTTGTTTCTTTTTTTAATTTAAAAATTCACTTGAGACTGGTTCCCTAAAATTGTGTGCAACTCAATACCTAAGTTACGTTTCAGAATTCATTGTTAGTGTTCTAGAGACCGTCTTGTTGTAACCTACTGTGGAGCTAACAGTAGGGTTTTATGCTTCTTATGCCTGAGTGAACAGCATGTAGATAACATATTTAGGACTTAGATGATGAAACAGAATATTCTGTACGCACGAAAGCTATCCTGAGAGTATGTACAGTTTCTTGTAAAGCCTTCAGAACTGACTTGAATTTTGTTCAGTATTTTGTGTGTGTTATTGCCAAGTAATAGTTTGTTGTCGTGTTGTTCTGCAAACAGCAGGACTAATGAACTTTCCTCCTGTATGATGAGGAGAGTTGATGGGACAATACTATGAGCTTCTTCATCCCTAACGGGCAAAGTCGAGTGTGTGGGATGACAGAAACATGCTCTGTCCAGATGGCACGTGGAAATGACAAATTGTTTTGTAGCTGGGCACTTTTCAAGTTCTGCCTTTCTTTTTCAGTGACATCAGTATTTTGGAAACGTCTGCCCAGACCCTAATTTTTGTAGAACTCAGAGCATGAATTATGAATTATGGGTTCCAAAATTATAGCGAGGATGGATAATCAGTTGTCTAACATGAGATTAATTTTTTAATAAACTGGGAACCAAAAGCAATGTAGGAGTCTTTGCAGTTAGTAGGCTAATAAGCATGTCTGTATTTTCCAGAATGCATTAGTGGCTTGGAAGAAGACACTGCCTGCCTCTCTGTAGTGCTGAACTCTAAGCCACAGTTCCTAATATAGGTCACCCCCAGAATTTGCTTAGAATGAAACTTTTTCTGTTCATTTGTCTTGGCTGCGTGGGCATCTGTACACTTTAACCCAGGAATTCGGCTTCCCTGCCTCATTTCTGGCCCTTAATTATTGCATTTGTCCACGATTCCCATTTTTCTTGGAGAGCTCAATCTGCCTTGTTTGGAGCAGCAGTAAGTAGGAGTGGCAGAAGGGAAATCTCACCATTGAGCAGCGCGTTCCATGTCCTACACTCTTGGCATTCCCTTGCTGGCTATCATTTTTGAACCAGGCAAGGTATAAGTAAAGCAGTGGTAGTTGCTAACTAAAATGCCTTCTTAAATTTGGTGGTTTTGTACTTCAAAACAGCTTTGACAATTTACTTTCCCTTCTGGCTGAATGTACTTGAAAGGATGAGACAATGTTTTGAAAAGAGGTTGGGTTCAGAGCTCAGCAGTTGGGAGCCTTTGCAGCACTGCTTAGGCACGCTTATCATGCAGTAAAATCCTCACACACAAATCTGTGCCAGCACAAGCATTTTTCTGGGAAATCTGTGCTGTGGCAGACTGGGGCACAAGATCGTGTAGAATCTAAGTACTGGTGGGAAAGCTTCCTTCTAATGTCCTGCTAATGGCTTAGAATGCCTCGGTCTGGTAAATTCATGTTAAAAACATTCTTGTTGTTAAGTTGGCTTCATAGCTTATAATGTACCTCATTAACATTCAGGGAGAAGTTTTACCAGTAATTTGCATCTGTGTGGAGTTTAAACTTGACAAACCTGAAAAGCAAGCCTACTTGAATTAAGTATGATTCACGCAATTTCCATTAAAAAAATGGACAATAATAACTGTTCTGCATTTTGTGCTCTGCAGATTCTTTTTCTTATGAAAAATAGCTATAAAAGCTATTTTGGCGCAAGAGAAATGTGTAATTGTGTAGAACTGCAGTACTGTAATATCAGAGGAAAGGAAAAGAAGGTGTTAGTCTGCTGACAACTCAGGCATATAACCTAAACTTTTCATTTGATTGTTATAAATGTACTGTGATAAGGAGTGAAGTTGTGTCTTTAGAGTGTCAGTTTAATTGCCCTGTTCAGTAATCCCTGACCCATTTTACAATAACAGTTACAAAAATATAATTGTATTTGATGGCAGGCATTGTGGAAGTTAAGTTTTTTTAGCAATTTGTTTTTAAAAATGAAGTTATGCAATTAAGAATAGCAGTAATTGAAAGTCACTTCTAGCTTTGATCAGAAATGCATTTTTGTGTTTTTTTTTTTTTTTTTTTTTTTTTTTTTTTTTTTTTTAATAAAAGCCCATTTTCTCTGTTTCTTTTAAAAGTCAAGTTTTTGTTTGTAATGGGAATATGAGTTTCTGTCTCTTTCCTGTGTAGGAACACTCCTTTATTATTGCTGTGGCAGTAGTTGAAGTCTAAATTGATGACTTAATTTACCCATGAGTCAATTGAACAAACAAAAAAAACCCACCAAAGCTTTTAGATGTTTTGATATGTTTGTTATTAAAATGCAGTGTTATGAATTGCAGGCAGACTAGCACCTAACTTTGCCATCTTGTGTGACTTTAAAGGTTCAAGAATACTGTTTTGTAACATGCTCCCTGGCTGTGTGCTGCCAGCACAAGCACAGAGGGCTTGACGAAGAATAGCCTCTGCATGATTTAGCTGTCCTAGAAAGTGAAAAAGAGCCTCTAATTCTCCCTCTTTTCTGTGTTTATTGCTGCTGTTTTTATATTCATGGGATGAAGTATTCATAAGCTTAATTACAAAACAATATACTTGAGATTGATTAATTCTAGGATACTGACAGCTCATTTTGCAACTGCACCCAGTTAATGTTAATGTAACCACATAATTCCTGAGTGATGCAAGAAGAAAATGTCTGAAATCTAGGAAAACCTGTAATTTTGTAGAACAGGTTGGTGCCAAATAAAGCTTTGTTAAAAAGTATGCGTGTTCACAGGTTTTGTGTCATCACATCTATTGAAGAGACTAATTTTATTTGACAGTTTGGAACACCGTGTGCGTGAAAACCTGCTTATGAGCTGATACCTCTTCTCTGATTTAACACTGATAATTATTTATGAATTGTTCTACAAATCTAGAAGCAGTGGATGAGACACTAGTTGCATAGATGTAAGCTTACATAACTGCAGTAATTTTCTTTTAATGACTAGGAGGAGCTGCTTCCATTTTACATTTGGAAGCATTACTGCGGTATGGAAGTTGGAGGAGGAAAAGAAATGACGAGAGGAAACAGAAATGATGGTGTTGTGTGTTCTTTCGTTCTTTGTTTAGTTTTTATAGAACCTTCTAAAACATAGAAGGTTGATGTAGCTGACTGATTTACTGGAGCAAGGAGATGATAGAGTATATTCCAAAGGTATTCTTTAGAAGTATGAAAGTACAGTAAGGACTTTTACAAGTGGTTTTTGAAACTTTCACTTTCGTGGGCTGAGAGTTGTATCAGTTCCTAGAGTGAGATCAGTAAATGCAGTGTACAAATTCTTTTTTTAATTATATAATTACATATAAAATGGTCTGTAGTTTCTCATGGAAGGCCACGTTCTGCTCTCGCTGTTCCTGTTAGTGGCACTGTGCTTGGTGCTACTGCTTAGTGCATTCCTGCTGAATCAATAAAGCTCACTTGTTTTTACACCCCCCCCCCGGGGTTTTTGGGCTGGATTTGAATCAGTGTGTGGGAAGCTGTGCCAGGTGCTGTGCTGGGTGTGTTGGAAGGTAGGGGTAGCTCCAAGGAAGCTGGCTGGTGAGACCTTGCTTGGTGGTGACAAAGCAGCGCAGCTGTTGCGAAGCCGTGGTCCAGCTGAGATTTGGGGCAGCTGAGACATGAGTAGATGTCTGCTTGTCCTGACCTAGTGCAGACAGAGGCAGTTGAGAGGTAGTGACTCAGCTGTCACAGAAGAACTTGTTGATGGGCTTGTTGAGACTGTGAAGGTATTAGTGCACTTCACTGTCATTTTGCATTCAGTTTTGGCTGCAGTTGGGTGACAGTCCCGTACTGTGCGAAGCTAAACTTCAGCTCAGGGTCTTAGTCCACTAATCTCTTGATTATGTTTAAGACTTGTTTTCTTGAAGTCATTTTCCTTTTCAAAAGGGTTAACTTTTTTCAATTTTTAACAACAGATTTGAGTCACTCAAGAATTAAAATAGTGTGGGTTATTCACTTTTTTAACTTCTAGGAAACTTAATTATTCTGTGTTTTATTTTCTTGCACACAGTTCCTCTCTATGAGAGTTACAGTGTCTTCTCTGGCTTCTGTTAAATCAAGTTTGTTGAGATGAGCAAACAACTTTATGCAACCAAAACTCCTGTTTTGCCTTCTGTCTCCTGCTTCCCAGTGCATTAGGGTGTGACAGATGGGTGGGCTGAGCTGGCTCCCTGGGCAGGGCTGAGCTCTGCACGCAGTGTGGTGGAAGCTGGTTGAGGAGATTGGAGTGGTCCTGGCAGCCAGGGACACTGTAAGCCCCTTAGGGACAGATTAGTGTGTTCTTCTTGGGCACTGTACTGATAGGACACTACGCTGAAGTAATGAAGCTCCTTAGCTTATGTAGTAAAGGGTAAGAAAAAGCACACAGAAGGATTATTAACCTGTTATTTTATAGAACAGTAATTAAAAATGTTGAGCTGACCAGTGACTTTCCCTGTCAAGAACCACTTATTTCATCAAGAACCGTTCAAAAGAAATACATACATGCCTTTATGGTTAGTGAGGTTAGGCTGGCTTTTTGAGGATCTTCCTCCTTTTTAAGTTTGGTATGGTTCTTTACCACTTCCTTGTAAGTCATTGACAATTTCTGCTTCTGCGAGGTACTTTTGGCATTACTGTGAAGTGGCAATTCAAAGAAAACCATAAACCTATTTTGTGCTTTTTGTTTCTTAACTTACTTTTTATAAGTTGCCTTCTGCACAGATGATGAATGCTGCTCACCCAGCTAGAAGTGGGCTGGAAGGTCTCTTTAGAGAAAAGAAGCTGTTCTCTGGGTGCTGCAGACGTTGATTCAGACAGGGAGAGAAATCAGGGTTGAGCAAAGCCTCAGTTACTATAATGTAGAGAAAGGTTCTTGTACTGTCAGCAGCCTAGTTTTAAAAAGTGTTGTTTTGAGTCTAATTTGTGACTTTTGTCAAATGTTAGGCATCAGAAGCAACAGTCAGTAGGCTTTTAAAAATTGATTCCTCATGCATCTAAAACTGCTCTGCTTCAGACTAAATCTTGTTTGTTTGTGATCATGGTCAGTTAGTAACCATAAAAAGCACTGTTCTATTACTCAATGGCTGTGTTCTTGCTGTATTTAGAAAGTTACTTTATTAAAAAGACAAGAGAGCTGATTGGTTTTGTTGTCGTTACTAAAGGCCAGCTGGTAACTTGAATTATGGTTTAGTAGGGGACATAGCATCACTTTCTTAAGAAATAAAGATCAACCTTGGTTGAAATATCTGTTTGCAGATAATGCGCAAGGTGAGATACAGTGGGAAATTTACAGGGCTGGAGGAAAAAGAGGAATCCTAAGCACTGTACACTCAGCAAAGTAGTTGTCACTGAAAGCTGTGAATGTGAAACTCTGCTCAGACTATTTTTGTATTAGCAGTTTACCATTATTTTAGTGGCTAACTGTGTGAACAACATGCACTAACGTTATTTTTTCTTAATAGTCTTTTTTTTGAGTGGATGAAGATAGAAGTAATTAGCCTTATATTACACATTCCTTACGCAGTTGCAGTAGCTGAGCCAAATATGTTTTAGAGACTGAGATTCTGTTGTTATGCTGATTTTTCAACGTTGACTCTTTCAGCTGCTAAGGTAAACCTGTGCAAATTGCAGTTTTCCATGAACATTTGAGCCAACATCAGGAAATCAGTCAAAAAGAAATAGCATGTGTATTTAATGGAATCTTTATAAATGGAGTCCTTTTTGATGGAGTCTCTTACACTTTGCACCATCTTACCATTTTAATGTTCTAAGTAGATTATTTCTAACTTTTTTAGTATACTTGAGATTTTTGAGGTTCTTGCAACAGGTACCTACAGCAAATATCAAAGCAGGGAAAATACATCTATTAAAACAGGTTTAGTCACTTTCTGATTCCTGAGTAAGTTGTTGTTATGGGTTTTCTTGCCTTATTGTGGCATAGTTGTGTGATTTCTCTCTCAATTGGACTTGACTTTGATTTTTAGAATCGTGAAATCACGATATTTACTAAATGAAGTTGTTTGTTTTTTTTTTTTTCCTAAAGGCAGCTAGACTAGTATAAACTGGTGAATTTGCTTACTATTCTAAGTTGTTCAGAAGTCAGCCTTTTCACTGATGACAGTGCAAGCTGTATTTAAATTGCAGTTGTAGTTCTGTGATTTTCTTTTTATGGGGACTGGAAATGAGAGAGGACAATAATGAAAGCAATGTGGGAGGATGAAAGAGGTCAGAAAAGGGAGAGGGAGTTTCTAATTGAACCAGTGACCTCCAGTGAGAGGGCGTGACTAAATGAACCATTTTTTTCTATTGCATTTATGTCCTATTATTTGATATAGTGCCAGAAGTGTATATAGTGGTGCACAGTGGATTTGTTACATGCACATAACATGTTCCCTGTGCTTGAGGACTCGGTAAGGATACAGAGCAGTACAGGATCATGCAGTACAGAGATGTGAGAGTGCGTGGTTGGTGGCATTCACCCTGGAACAGGTGGGTCTTTTTTCATTTCCTTCAAGAGAGTGAATGCTTCATGTATCAGTCAAAAATCCTTCTTGTTTTGTGACTTCAGGGCTGCTGTGCTTCTTGCTGCCAAAGTGCCAGAGCACAGCTTGACCACTCATTGGGTGCTCCTTGCAAGGGAGGACTTCAGGAGAAGCAGAAATGCTGGTGTTGTTCACATCCCTTAAGCATTGTGAAGTGGTGAGGTTTTGATTAATTTTATCTCCTTTTGTAGAGTGGATAGGAAAAGATAGTAGATTGGATGAGTAATACTTCAAAGCAAGTTTTTTGAGGTTGACTGTACGTTACGTGTGGATGTGAAAACCATGGCTGATTTTAAAAGTAGATCAAACTTCAGAACGAAGTCTTTATAGCAGTGTTCATTATAGCAGATGCTCTGTTTGGGTTCAGGGCTTAAGTACTGCTGGCTGGTGGAAGCGTGAGCCTGCTGCCATGCTGCTGGTTCTTGTGTTTGTCCTGAATGGTGTGCCAGCCTGGGGCCTGCTGCGTGGCTGAGGAAAGCCTGGTGCTGATGGTTGCGGTGGCTCTGAGGGATGGGACTTCTGAACACTGTTGCACTTGGTGGGAGCAACAGGGAACACACGTCACTTGTTCAGTAGCTGCTATACCTCATACGTTGATCTGACTGAAGAAATTAGAGCCTCTGGAATGCTCATATATCTTTGGTTTTAGATACTTACGTCTTCTAACATAAATCTCTGTATGTTCTTAGCAAAAGAAAGAAATGTATGCTCTTAAGGTGCATGCATTACTGCAGAGTAATGAGTCTTCAGTGTCTTATGTATCTTTCATGGAACTGAATAATGGCCAATAATGGCAATATTTTTTTGAGGAAGTAGCACAGCAACGTCATCTGTGGTTCTGCAAAATGGAAGGAAAGAATAGAACACCATAAGAATAGAAGACCATATCATGTTTAAGATATGAGCAGCCTAAGGAATGAAAAACTCCTTTCTCTAAAACGCTGCGTAGATAAAGCCATGGTGTAGGTTAGGTTGTGCTAGGCTATCTGGCTTTATGTGATGACAAACTACAAAGGTTTCAGTGGAGGGCAAAAGAAAAATGCATGTGAGATGTTGGGGGATGAGAAAATTGACTCTGTGTGGAACTTTGTGAAAGGATGTGTGGAATCATAGGCTGAGGGAATAGAGTGACTGAGAAAATAATTATTTCTGTCCTATCTGTTAACAGTCTTTGTTTTGATTCTTTCTTTTTAGTTGATGCTTCTTGTGTGTTGTTTGTTTAGCGCTGGATGTTACTGGTAGTACAACCTTCTCTTTCTCTTTGTGATCTGACCTGTGGATAGCGAACATATTTTGTTTTGGAGGAGATAAGATTTTCCTTCTGTACATCTTTCTTTTAACTGTTTTTATTGTTCGTTTATTTGCTGTTTGCATCCATGTAAAAATTAAGTGTGAAATGTTCTGCTTGAACATGAATATTTTTAACTGTTTGTGTTTTTCCCCAACTTAACTGTGTTATGTATCCAGTTTCTTTTGTGTTAGTCACTTAAAAATTCCGTCCTTCAGGATGATGGAGTTGTTGGATTTTTTTGTGTCAATCCTCCACTTTCTGAGTTGGCAATTGGTAACAGTGCTGCATTTCCAACCTCAATAATAATCATCAGTAGAAATGAGGTGGGCTTAAGAAATCAAACGTATCAGGTAGCACCAATAGCAAACATGGAAAGTGATGTGAATCAACAGATATATTTAATGTGTAATTAACAGACCAATCATAGAGGAAAACACTGTATGAAATTTTGTATTCTTTTCTCTATGCCAGCTTATGCAGGATCACTAATGGCCTTTAATACCTAGGAATTCTCTTTGTGTCTGTGAAACCAACAGATGGAATATTGCTGTCTAGTGATAGATGATCTTTTCTCTAGGGAGTTGTATTCTAACGTCTGTGAGAAAATATGGTTGTGTAGGTGAGTGCGTAGAAATATTTTCAGTATTTGCATATTGTCTTCACAGAAATAAGTTCACAGGAAAATAGATTTACGCCAAGAAAAAAAAATCCTGTGTTTTTAAACCTACATCTGCTGGCTTTTTTCTTGTACTGTTGATGCAGCTTCAGTTGTAAGTAGTAAATGTAGAAATTTTCACATGTAGAAGCTAGGAATATAGAAAGACAAAATGAGGCTGACCCGGAATAGTTGAGTCTTGCTATGTAGATTGCAGTATGCTGCTTAACCTTTATGAAATGTTTCTTACCCCCTCTTGTCGCATTTAATGGCTTTTGGGTACCAACTGTTCCGTAGAAGTTAGAGTTGCTGGCAGTTAAATTTAACCTCTCATCAGACTTCATTGTCACTTCACGTTGTTGGAGAGCAGAGGTTGAAATTTCTTATGTTCTTTCTTTCTGGTTAGCCTGGTGTTTTCTGATATGTCTCTAGAGATGTTATAAAAACCTGAAGATCTTTTCATTCGGTTCCTTCTATTTCAAGCCTTGTTTCCCCCAGACCTCCTCTGAGAAAGTAAAACTTTATGTATTTAATTTGGTATTCTTAATCATCACTATCCCCTAATAAGTATCTTGTACATGTCTCAAAGCCAATTATTTGACGGCTTTGTTTAAGGCAGGTGAGACTTGCCACTTAATCAGTTTCTGGGCCTTGTGCTGTCCTGGATTAGTGATTGTTGTATTTCATGTCTGACAGTGATGAGAGGTTTGTGCTTCAGGAGCAGGAGCTGGAACTGTCGTATTAAACAGCCACGGGATGATAACTCTTTGGGTAGGTTTCCTTCTGAACCCTTGTCCGTGGATTGTTTCCAGAATCCATACTGAGGGATTACAGCCATCTACTACAGTTTATTAAAGAGTTCCTATGAAATGTTCTGCAAGTGCTGTGATACATGCTGTCATGGAGCCAGACAAAAAATCGGTTTTGCTATTCAGGAAAAATGATAGGCCTTTTGCTCTACTGGTCTAAAACACCAGCGAGTTTGAAGGTCCAGTTGGAAATAGTTTGACAGCGGGACATTTGGGAATGAAACTTAACCAATAGAATGAGCACTTTGTGCTTGTTCGAAATCTCACGCTTGGTTCCTGTGCAGAGAACATGTGGTTTTCCTTTAGTTTTCCCATTATACTGGGTCTGATTTGGCTGGAGTTAATTTTCTTCCTTGCAGCTGGTATGGTGCTGTGTTTTGGATTTGTGACCAAGACAGCGCTGATAACGCAGCAGTGCTTTAGCTGTTGCTGACTGGTGTTTGCACAGCATCAAGGCCTTCCTGCTGCTTACCCAACCTCACAGACTGGGAGTATGGAAGAGGCTGGGAGGGAACATGAGCAGGCAGAGGACTTGAACTAACCAAAGATGTATTCCTTACTACTTAATGTTATGCTCAGCAGTGGAAGAGAGAGAGGGACTTAGGCAGTTCAGACATCTTTTGTGTGGGAGCTTGCTGGGCATCCATCAGCCTGTAGGAGGTGGCAAGTGATTGCCTTTGCATGGCTTCTCTTGTTTTCTTTCATCTTCCTCTACATTTCCTTCATTTATTAAACAGTATCACAGGCCACGAATGTTCTTGCTTCTTATTTCTCTTTACCTCTTCCCCTGTTTCACTGGGAGCTGGGAGAAGAGGGCAAGCAGCTGTATGGTGCTTAACTCCCTGCTGGGCTTAATTTACAATACCCGTGAAGATTCCTGCATGAAGCAAAAATAGAGTTGCTCATGCAAGTATCGCCACAGGGATATCTGCTATCATGTGTTTTGGAGTTCTTAATGGTAAGTCAACTATTTGCTTTTATTTTCA
Source organism: Tetrao urogallus (assembly GCF_951394365.1). Classification (NCBI taxonomy): domain Eukaryota; kingdom Metazoa; phylum Chordata; class Aves; order Galliformes; family Phasianidae; genus Tetrao; species Tetrao urogallus. The sequence goes on along the minus strand of NC_136817.1, from coordinate 53,319,858 downwards.
GTAAGGCTTGTCTGATGCCTTGGAAGCATCAGAATTTTCCATAATGTGCTTCTCAGGCCCATTCTCACCTAGCAAGTCTTAGTTTGCTGCTCATGTCTTCCCGTTTTCAGTTCTCTTCCCCCCATGCTGGCCTCACCAGCACGCTCTGCTCAGCTGTTACTCCTACTGTATTCAAATATGACAGCTCCCTTTTTCTTTTTCCCTCTCTGGAGACCATTATTTACTGTAAGATCAATGACATTCATGCTATATGCCAAAAAGCATGTCAGACTATAGGCTAAGTGAAGACAGAATTCTTAAGGCAAATTGTTCAAGTTTGTCTGGTTGTTGTGGAAGTTTTTTTGGTTTTTTGTTTTTTGTTTTTTTTTTTTTTTCTTCTTTTTTTTTTGAAGGCTAACCAGCTCAGTGAATAAAGGTGAATGGACTTTCTCAAGGGCTGTAAAAACTTTGTTTTTAGTGAAAGGCCAGTGCTGGGAAAATGCAAAGTTCATATTCTAGGCGTGAGGATGCTTGAGCAGTGTAGTGACCACCGGTTTTCAAACTTGAGATTGAAACAGCTTGGGATCTTTTCATAATTTTTTTTTGTTCTTCCAAATGGCACAGTGTGGTTGATTTTAATAAATTATTTGTCCTTCCAAAGCCTTGAAATGCAGTCACTGGTTGGGGAGGGAGGGGTCAGAATAGTTAAGGTTAGCAACAGAAGAAAGTTGGGTACTGTTAGTTATGTCATAGAGGAACAGATAAATTTTCTTTCTTTGTGCTCTTGTGTAGATGCTAGAAACGCTGGGATTTCCCATTCTTTCAGCAATCGAAAGCTATAATCTGGTGTATCTGAATGGGGGATTCCAAATAGGATATGACATTCTCATGTTTTCTGAAAACATTTGAAATGCACCATGTATTTTGTGTTTTGTTTTACCTAACCTGAGAATATTAAAGCTTGAACAAAACAAGGTTAATATTAGTGCACTTCTTTATTTCAGCAGTAGCTTGAGAGGCAGGCAGGTATAGCATGTAAAGGCAGTAAATTTGTTTCCCATTACTTGCACTTCTCAATGGAGAAGTTTAAGTAGTGAGAAACAGGGAATTGCTATGTAAAAGATAGCATTGAAAAGAGGAATGATTTGGGTCCTGATGTATTAGTAAAATTATTTCTGTAGTGCAGAAGGAATAAGTGAAATTCATGTAAACTATCATTAGTAAAATACATGGAGTAATAGAATATAAAGTGGTGATTGGAGAAAATACAGAACTGGGAAAATAATAGTTTGAACAGGTGCAGCTGTCTGCAGCAGCAGATTATGGCAAGCCTAATGCTCGTGCTCATGTTTGCAATTGCAAGTATGTTGGGAAAACAGTTTGCACTGAATTTGTTCGTGAATTGTAGTGGTAACTTGGCTGTATGTCTGGCATTTCAGAACATTACATCTGAAACAGTCGTGGATAGTAAAGTTGAAAAGTGAACATTCAATTGTACGTAGCTTATACTTAGATCTGCACGTTACATATTTTTTGCTTGCTTAATGACCACTAGAAGAAAAAATTTGTAGTTTCCTGCATATTTTTTTAACCATCAATCTGCATATTTTCAAGTTGTAGACAAAGAGGAGTAAGAGTAGTGTTAAATATAAAAAGAAATCCCAGAAGAGTGAAATCCAAGAAAAATCGAAAATAAGGAAAATATTGCAATCGCTGCCAAGTTTGTCAGGTACCCTTGAAATAACTGAACTGGTGTTTTAACACGCCAGTCACATATGAAAGGTTGAAATAGAGGCAGTCATAGCTGTACAGTGTCTGTCATTTAGCACCAAACTGCTGATAATGTGTTTCTTGCGCTTGCAAATCCTTAGCAACACAAAATGAAAAAGCCCTCTGCATGGCAGTTGCTGGTGGCTTTTTCACTTCTGGTTGTATTGTTAATACAAGTATCTATAGCAAATTGAAAATGTATGGAAAGAGCAAACCAGATGAAAAATTAAATGCGTGAGAGCTGCTCTGGCAGTCTGAACATAATGCCTCCTGTCTTATGATGTTGGCTGACAATGCCAGAGGCAGATATTGGTGTTATGACAGTAGAGGTTGAACCTTCCCACCAATATTCCATTACATTTTGTTGCTGTGTGACAGATGGCAGCAGGGGGCAGTCTGACCTGTGGCATCTGATACACAGGTGTGTATGAAGCAAAGGTGCGTCATTGAATTCTGCTGTGTGGAAAAATTGGCACTGACTGACATTCATCAATTCTTGCTGAATGTTTATGGAGACCCAGTAACGGATGAACAGTGAGATGATGGGTGGTGCATTTCAGCAGTGGTGACAGCAATTCATAGAACAAACCATGTTCTTGATGGTCATTTGCGCCACAAAATGAAGAGCATCTTGATCAGCTCATCGATGAGTGTAGGTGGTGTGTGATCAGGCAGCTGTGTATGAGCTGAGTGTTGGCTTCTGTTTGTTGAAACAAGATAGCGACATTGAAATATCACAAGCTCTTTATACCTGATCCCATCAATACTTACACAGGGACTGAGAAAACACCCTATGCATATCTGTCTGGACCTATTAAACCAGTTTCCTGGATCATGTCACTATTGGTGACGAGACATATTATTACCACTACAAGCCTGAGTCAAAACAGCAGTCCATGGAGAGGGACATTTGAATTCCCCATTGAAGAGAAAGTTCAAGATAGCCCTTGGCAGGTAAAGCACTGTCTTTTGGGATAGGAAAGTGGTGATTCTTTTGGATTTCCTGGTAGCTGAACAAACTGTCAACTTTGACTGCATCACAGTGCTGACTAAGCTGAAGACTCGAACTTCCAGAGTCAGACCAGAGAAAAAAAGACAACCTTTATTACAACACAATAATGCCAGGCTGTGTTCCAGTTTGAAGACCATGGAGCAGATTGCCAGTCTTGGCTGGATTGTCCTACCTCACCCACTGTACAGTCCAGGATTTGACTCCTTCAGTATTCTGTCTCTTTGTGCTGATGAAAGACAGATTGCATGGGCAATGTTCTCCTAATAACAACACTGTCGTTGCAGCTGTGAAACAGTGGGTCACTTCCCCTGGTGCAGATTTTTATGAGTGTGACATACTGGCTCTTGTTGATTGCTGGCAAAAATATCATAGCTAATAGGTGACTGCTGAAAAAGTATTTTATAGCTGAGAATTTGCTCTTTCAAGTAGTGTGTTGTTATGTATACTGTATCTGTTGTTATTTCCATGGAAATAAATAGGAGGCATTACTTTTAGAGCAACCTATGTAATACACCTGCTACTTCCTGTCTTGTTTTATGTCTTATTTATTTATCTTGCATTATGCAATGTGACTAAAAAGTTGGTATCCTGGATATAATGGCTGCTGTGGGATATATTGTGTTCACGTCAGTACGTGGGATGGTGCAGGAATGTGCTGGTTATTAATATCAAGGGTAGGATGCACCATGACCAGTCATTGGTCAACATCTCTGCTCCCTGGTGGCAGTGACAAGACCCAAGGGAGTGGTGTGGAGCTGTGTCAAGGGAGGGTCAGAATGGGGATTGGGAAAAGATAAAGGGCTGACAATAGCAGGACTAGGGGAAATGGATCCAAGTTGAAGGAGGGAAGATTTAGGTTGGACGTTAGGGGGAAGTTCTTTAAAAGGAGAGTGGTTAGGCCCTGGAACAGGCTGCCCGGGGAGGTTGTGGATGCCCCGTCCTTGGACGTGTTCAAGGCCAGGTTGGACGGGGTCCTGGGCAACCTGATCTAAATGTGTATGTTTGGTGGCCCTGCTAGGCAGGGGGGTTGGAACTACATGATCCTTGAGGTCCCTTCCAACCCGGGTGATTCTGTGATTCTGTGATTTTTCACCACAAAGTGGTTTGCCACTGAAACAGGGCAACAAGCTGCCAGAGTTCAAGAAGTGTTTGGACCACTCTCAGACATAAAGTTTGAATTTTGGGTGGTTCTGTATGTAGTCAAGAGTTGGACTCAATGATCCTTGTGATTTCCTTCCAACTGGGGATATTCTGTAAGGTGACATTATTGAAGAGGTAGAAGCTGAGTTTACACAGTCAAAAATTGAACCACAGCAAATATTTGTGGCTACCTCCTGTTCTACCTTGCCCCATATGGACAGTGAAAGAGTAGCAAAAGATTCACTGAACTCAGTTTGCATCTGTTCAGAAGATTCATGTTGCTACAGGCAGCACCTGTGTTCACAAGGCGATTAGAATGAAACCATTAACTTCAGTTTGGATGAGCAGGCTGGGGGAAGCTGGCATGTGGCTGATGGCGATGCATGCAGTGATTGGAGCTCGGTTTCTGGTCCTTTTGGTGGGCTGGAAGGGGACCCTGTGCATTTCTGGTGTGACTCAGTGCTGTCTCTGAGGAAGGGGCATGTTGGTACTTAGAGGATGGGATTTATTATGTTGCAATAATTGCAACTGTTCTGTTTCTGTGTAGGTTTGTACAGTTTTTTTTCAGGCTGCAATTAGTGTACTTGCAAGGGGAATTAATCTACTGCTCCCAGAGCTGTGCATGAGTAGATGTTGCCTTAAAGAATGAGCAGTCTTGTCTGTGGTTTCTGTGTGTCACGCAGTTTCAGGTGTCCTTGTGTCCTTATCTTGGATTGGAGCTGTTGGCTGCGGTGCAAGTACCATGTTGTCTCCTTTGCTCCATGTAGGCACCTCTTAACTTTTTTTCTTTACGAATTAAAAGGTGCAGAGTGATTGAATGTCATTCTACTCAAAGTGAGACAGCTAATCTATGGGGTTTTGTTTGTCTGAAGAGAATAGCTTAAGGGTAATCTGTTGTCTAGTCGGTGAGTCACAGAGAGATGAATCCTCTGCCATATGTACTGCTCCCACATTATGGAGAGGACGGAACCACAGAGGCGCGGAGGGGTGGGGGCGCACACCTTCTGTTAGTTGGGGGTGGGGGAAGGTGTCAGTGGCTCTGATGTGCCTGGGAGGTGAAGGTCAGCATGCCTGCAAAAGGTAGATGGTAGGAGACATTAAGGTTTGGGAGCCTGACTTTCTCATTATAGCACCTGCCCGTGCGTATGTAACTGATGCTGTTGCCAAAGTTCAAAGCTGTTAGGGATGTTTAGTTAGTTTTCTGCATAACAAATATGACAGTGCAGTGGTGCAGATAAACATGTGAAGTACATGTTTTTTGTGTATTTTAAATTTTAAGATCTACTGGACAAGTTGTGCGGCAAGAATTTGTCGTTTTCTTTTAGCTTAAAATAAGGCAAATAAGTGAGCAATACACCAACAAAATGTGAACGGAGCTTAAGTCAGTTCAGATGCATTTAATTTTATTATTTAAACTGAAGCAAAAAAACACCTTAATTTGTCTCAGTCCTCTACTTAGCTCTTCTGTATAGAGGGACCACAATGTGGATTTCTTGAGACACGAAAAATAACTTAGAATCCTGCACCCTGCTGAATGTTCTTGTTACTGCCTTTTAGCAGAGACTGTTTTGCTTACCAATGAAAATTACACAAGCTATGTATTTATGCTTTGCGCATCTGGAGAATTACTGAAATGAAAGTCGAATGTATCGAGTCATTCAGGGCAGATGGACTGTACAAATGGTTAAACGATGCAAGGAGAAGTTCCCCATCCCAGCTTTTGGCCTGGGGAGCCTCCAGCGCTGGCGTAGGGAAATATCAGAGGTGGGATTTTCATTATCCTGGAAGCACAAAGGCAAAGATACGCCCGCGTATCAAAGAGCTGGGCAAGTTGCAGCGATATTTATGAGCACTGGCAGCAGATGCGTTCTCTTATGCCCCGGTTTATTTTTAGATAGAAAAGTGTTAAGCTAAGCCTGTTAGATGTTTGTCTTAAAGCTGATAAGTGTTTTGGTTTTTTTTCCTCTTTTCTTTGTCCTCATTTTAGCGTGTGGTTGTACTTCTTAGCAGATTGAGCAGATGTACATTGCAGATGTACGCTGCTGCTACAGCTTTGCTTTTTATTTTTGCAGGTCTTTTACCTGACTCTTTTTGTTAGTGAAAATGGGTCTGTCTGATGGAACTCAGTCTCAACTAGCGTAAGATAACTTTTAGAAAGCTTGCATAAAGAACATAGCCTCTCTCAAGAGCGATATAAAAGCACTGGAGCTGCCTGAAAGCACTTTATGACTAAAAAGCATTCAATATATAGCACGATATTTCTTGCTTATAATTTGCTATGTTTCACAAGAGAGATTTTTTTGGTATAATTTTGTATGAGCACGCATGAAATACTTTGCCATCCTTTTTTGTAAGAAGTAGTAAGAAGCAGATTTCTGAGAAGTTACCCTAATAAGGAGAATTCACGACGACTTGTCAGTTTGGCCTGTTAATTTCTGTTTATAGATAATTGCTTTTTGCCTGTTCTGGTCAATGCTGTGGCAGAGAGCTTCTGATTATTTACATAGTTATGATATCTTAACTTTGTGAAAGCAGTTTAGAGAAAAAGTAATTTGCAGAAAGTGTAATAAAAAGTCAGGAGTGAGATGCTGGAGACATTTTTTAAAATAATTTTAAGATAAATGAAAGACTTGCTTTGCTACAACTAATATAAATGAAATCTTTTTTTATTATTTGTGGATATTCAGCAAGGAAATTTGTCTGTTCTGATTAAAAAGCGCCTCTGCTTTTGTGGGAAAAGCAGTTGGAAGGAGGCATAGTCTAGCTAGGAAACTAGTATACATACATACATATACATACATAGATACACACCAGTATGTTTTCAGAGATCATAAAATTGGGCTAATGTTTCACTGAAAAACTATGACTAAACGTTTTGGTTTTAAATTAACAACTTCTTCTTTTTTCAGGAAATTTGGAGAGCGACCTCAACCGAAACGGCTCACCAGGTAAGCATTAAAGCAGTTCATTTTTTGATTTTGATTGAGTATTCTCAAGTTACCTTCTCCATCTCCCAAAGGATTTCCAAGTTTAAAAAAAAAGAAGTGAATTGTTTATCCTACAATTTAAAATGTGAAAGCTTCTGAGAAAAAAATGTAATTGTTGTATGCAGTCAGCAGCGAGAATTAAAAATTTGAAGAGTCAGTAGTTTAATATGATAATCAAAATGCCTTGTTTTTTTTTAAATTGTGTTGAATTCACGTATCAGTTATTGTAGGTCATTCTGTTGGATATGAATCTGCTTAATTTTAAATAACCAGGAATGAGCTGGATATCTTTTACTGGGTAAAAGTAATTTGTGCGGCCATACAAAATGGATTCTTTACTGCCAAAATTCAGCTATTATCTCAGTGCTGTCATGCTCCAGGTATGGGCAAAATTAACTCAGTGCTGTCAAGGAGTGGTCTTAACCAGTTTCTGGTAAAGCCTAAACAGAGATAAGTTGAATATAGTACCATCATCAGATCAAAGAGGCTGTGGAATAGTGTGCCTCAACCGCTCCTCGGCTGTTTGAGGAGCATTTGTACTACATGCTGCCAGAATTTATCAAACTGTAATAATACAGTCTGCACTAACATTTACTGTTCTGTGCCACAAGCTGCCCATCAAAAGCAGCTACTGTGTTTCAAATCCTCTGCAGTGTATAACATTCACAGTTTTTTTTGTTTGGTGTGATAGTATTGCTGTATAAGAACATGGAAGCTGATTGTTTGTCTGGCCTACATCTTACTGAATGAAATCACAGAACCGCAGAGTCATTTGAGTTGGAAGGGACCCTTGAAAGTCTTCTGGCCCAAGTCCTTGCAACAAACAGGGACACCTACAGGTCTAAAACCTGGTCTTCAGGTTGCTCAGAGCCCCATCCAGCCTGATCTTGAATGTCTCTGGTGGTGGAACATCTGCCACTGCTCTCGGCAACCTGTACCAGTGCTACGTTACCCTCATTCTAAAAAGCTTTTTCCTTTTATCAATTCTAAATCTCCTCTCTCTTAGTTTGAAACCATTTCTCCTTGTCTAATCAAATTATGATATTTATGTAAAGTGTGGCAGGAAAACATAAGCATTTGTGTTGGGAATATTTCTCGTTGCCTTTCTGAATAAGTTTCAGGCTAGCTTGTGTGATTATTAAATTTGATTTCAATACAAAACAGTTCTGTACTGACTTAAAAGCGACTGACCTAACTAGTTTCAGGGATATTTAAACATACTGGTGTAAGTCATAAATCAATTTTTATTTTGAGCATTAGCAGCTGTTGGTGTCACCCTGAAGTTAATGATTAAATTTACCTTCTGTGATTTAACAAGAATGACAAAATCGACTATCTAGTCATGTCATTTAACTTACGTTGTCATGAGTTTGATTAGTTAGTGTAGGAACTCTTTTATGTGCAGGATCTTAGCTATTAGATATGCCAGGTAGATTTTCCTGCTCTCAAAGGATATGCATCTAGGAGCTACTTGCCATCCTTTAAAGCAGTAACATATAAACTTTGTACTGATAAAGAAGAGCTAGAAGCAAAAGCAGCCTAAGTTTTTTTTCTATTGAAGAGAAAAATGCTAAAAATAGAAGGAGTCACCCATTTTTAAGAGTGCAATTTTTCTGTAATGCTTTAAAAAAAATAAGTGTAAACCCTTGAAGGCATTTAGTTCAATTATTATGAAATTAGTCTGCTTTTTTGTTTAGGCAGTCCTGTCAACCTTATAATGTATTCAGCCTCATGCTAACTCTCCAGTGTAACATGGGACGTATTTTTTCAGGCATGTACTTCTTAGAAAATGCCGAAACTTTCTTTTTCATTTTGTTGTACAAGTTCCTTGACAATAAAAATACTACTTCCGTTCATACTGAGCAAGTTGTTTTTGCGATAAGATGTAAATTGCAAGAGTAGAACCTTTCTGGAGAGGTTTGTCATTTAATAACAAAAGAAACCTTGTGAGAATTGCGATGTTTTTCTTTTATCAGTGGGAGGAGTTGGAGGGGAACATTCCTGGTTCTCTTAGGAGCTCAGATTGTACAGATATGTTGTAGCAACACATTAATAGAAGAGGCAGTATTTGTTCCTAGCGCAGTGCTAAAGAAACATTAGGTAGCACCTAGCATTTTAGTGAGTGGATTGCAGGCTTTGAGCTGCTGTTTAATGGTAGTCAAGCCAAAGGTTTTTAATATGACAGTTGTTATTTAGTGTGACTGTTATTCATAGAAAATTTCAAATTCTTAGATGAAAAGTTGCTAACTTACTTAAATGCAGCTAATATGTTGAATAAGAATAACTTCACAATGAAATAAATTTTATGCCTTAAAACATTTGTATACAGTGATTGTAAATAGTGTGTCTATATAGTTTAAGGCAGTTCTTGTAATTTATGCTGTCATGGATGAACATCAGTTTTACCAATGTTAAGTGTAAATAGGTCACGTTAATCCAACTTTGAGATCTTTGCTCCTATATTCCCCTGCTCACAAAGAATCTAGTGCACTGATCCAGATCTTAGGCAGACATGGCCAATGCAAGAGTTTACAGAACATCATTAGCAAAGCTGGGCTGTCATTTTCTCCTTTGTCCCCCTCATAGAATCATAGAATCACCAAGGTTGGAAAAGACCTACAAGATCATCCACTCCAACCATCCACTGATTACCAATAGTGCTCACTAACCCTTGTCCCTCAGCACAACACCTGAACATTCCTTGAACACCTCCAGGGTCAGTGACTCCACCACTTCCCTGGGCAGCCCATTCCAGTGCCTGACCGCTCTTTTGGGAAAGTAGTATTTCTTCATGTCCAGCCTGAATCTCCCCTATTGCAGCATGAGGCCATTCCCTCTAGTTCTATCACTGTTTACGTGAGAGAATAGGCCTACCCTCAGCCCACTACAACCTCCAGGTAGTTGTTGAGGTTGATAAGGGTCTCCCCTGAGCTTCCTCTTGTTCAGGCTGAACAATCGAAGCTTCCTCAGTCCCCCTAATGCCTCTGCTCCAGCCCCCTTACCAGCTTAATTGCCCTTCTCTGGACATGCTCCAGAGCATCAATGTCTTTCTTGCAGTGAGGCTCCCAAAATTGAGCACATCTACTTGTTTTCCTCTGTGAAACTGTAGGGGGTTTCTTCTGGAAAAAAATTTTGTTTTTATCTCCTGGGATTTTTCGCTGGAAAAGTTTTACAAAGACTCCAAAACACTGGTTTATTGTGGTGTTTCTGACCTCTCTAAAGGGAATTCAACAGTTGGGTGCAGCTTGCGAAAAAAAAAAAAATCCTCTTCTGTAAGGTTTAATCTCTTTATGACTTCCTGTTAAATTCAGAGTTTGTTTCTATGGTTGGTAACTTTGAAGATGAGCGTGCTGATGGGCATTCAACCTGCAAAAGGCTCCTCCAGGGACTTAAAAATAATCTGTCAGCGCTCTTACACAGCTAAACCCCAGGGTGTTGAATTTGGCGTGATACTTTGTGAACAGTTAGATTGATATACGGAAGAATGATAGGGCGTATTGTTCTCTTATTTCTCTCAAGGAATGTCTTTTGGTGTGTCTGATGTAATTATAGCTTTTATATGACTTCTGTCATCATACAATGATGATGAATGATACAAAAAATCTCTTTTTTTTACTTGATTGTATGCAAGAAATCAAAACCTTTCTCTAGAAATCTAGATCAAAAAATGAAGAATTTAAACTTTTAGTTATCTTCATAACTGAAAGAAAACTGACATGGATGACAAAAGCATTAATTCAGTGAATAATGTTTATAAAAAAAAGGCAAAAAACCCCACAATATTTTCTGTTCAGCCAATATAGAAAGTATGTTCTAACCAAGTATTCATAGCACGGCATTTTATCAAGTCAGACATTGAGAGTGGTGTAGTGAAGGACATTGAAATGATTTTATGTCAGAATTTTTTTTCTGAAAAATGTAGTGGTAAGTATAAATGACCACAAACCACTGCTGTGGTGCTGTCTTGATACATGATAATTGCAGAGTGAAAGGAAGCAACTGTCTTAGGAAAAAAAAAACAACCTCACATCTATCTTGAACTTATTAATATACTGACAGTTGTCTTTTTTTTTTTTAAATTCCAGGTGAATTTTTTGTTTTTTGATTTGTCCTAAAGCTGACCTTGACTTACTGTAATTATAACTAAAACCAAAAGAACTTTCAAAGCTTATTTTGTCTTTTAATTTTTAGGGAAGCAATGCGAAATTACCTTAAGGAGCGAGGCGATCAAACAGTACTAATACTCCATGCAAAAGTTGCTCAGAAATCATATGGAAATGAAAAAAGGTAAGTCTCTCTCTGACATCCATCCACAATTCCAAGCTAGGGAAACTGAAATGTGTGGTCTGATGTCCATTATATAATTCCTCAGGTTGTGCTATAGTCAGAAAAAGATTAAATGAAACGAAAGATGTCCAGATAAATGCTACAGGCTTGCAGCACAGTACATAATTGTGGCATTCAACTTAGCTATGCCTGATTCTGCGTACAGATTCTCTATCTGTGGCTGCTTTTTCTTCCATTGGACTGAAATGGCTGTAATGGTGCTTTGATGAATCTGGGATGCATTGAAAAGAGCATGGCCAGCAGGTTGAGGGAGGTGATCATCCCCCTCTACTCTGCTCTTGTGAGGCCATGTTTAGAATACTGTGTCCAGTTCTTGGCTCTCCAGTTGAAGAAGAAAAAAAAAAGACAGGGATCTCCTAGAAGGAGTCCAACAGAGGACTGCAAAGATGATAAAGGTCCTGGAGCATTTCTCATATATCTCTCATATGAGGGAAGGCTGAGTAACCTGGGTCTTTTCAGTCTGGGGGAAAGACGACAGGATCTGATCAGTGTTCATAAATACTTAAAGGAAGGGGGGAAGCAAATGGATGAGGCCAGGCTCTTCTTGTAGGTGTATAGCAATAGGACAAGGAGTAATGGCCTAAAACTTAAGCATAGGAAATTTCATACAAACAGATGGAAGAACTTCTTTATGGTAAGGGTGATGGAACATTGGAACAGTGGTTGCCCAGTGAGGTTGTGGAGTCTCCTTCTATGGAGATATTCAAGACCCATCTGGATGCCTACCTTTGTGACCTATTGTAGGGTACCTACCTTAGCATTGGGATTGGACTTGGTCTCTTGAGGTCCTTTCCACCCTCTGCAATTCTTTGATTCTGTGATGTGATTTTCAAGGAGGTTCTTATTTTGTTGTTTTCTGAAAGGGATAACTGAAAACCTAAGCTGGGTCCTTTCTTTACCTCCCATCTCAGTAGTAGAACTGTACGCCATACAGCTGCTTGTCTAGTCTTTCACTGGTTGGATTTCGTAATTATAGGCATCATCTTGAAGAGCAGAAAGAACCTGTTATGATGATTGAAGGCATAATTGAACTTTTTTTTTTTTGCAGATAACTAGCTTGATGATGATCTCAGTTTATTGTCTAACTTTAAATCAAATATTGGAGGGAAGAGAAATACAAACAGAAGGAAGCCTAAATGATTTCTCCATTCCTCATCGTTTTATAGTAAAAAAAATATAACTCCTAACATGTATATTTTTAAAATTTCCATTTTTAAGTCTGGAGTAGATATGATGAGTGTTGGTGGCTATTTGTGGATGACTTTTTTCCCCAAGTAATTTCAAAGTGATTTGAGTTTTGTTATGTTACAATTTGCATAATAGGTAAATAACAGAATCTACAGGAAGGCATGAGAATGAATGAGTGAAAAAGATGTGCATAGTTAAATACTCACCATGTATAATTTCAGCATGTTACTCACCTAAAATGAGATATGTGCCAGATGATGATAAAACAAATTTCCAAGAAGCGTGTTTGTAACTTCAGTCTGTTTCTTCTGGGACCAGGGCAGTTCATGAGAGCAGGAACATTTTGCAAACCTGCCCTGTCTTTCATCATTCTGGAAATCAAATTGCATCAAAAGAAGGTATAAAATAAAAAGATAAAGTGCATTTTTAATTTTCGTTATTGAAAGTTTCACTGGAGTTTGGAAATCTTCAAATGTTCTGAAGAACCTCAAAATATTTGCTAATATTTAACTATTTGGAAACTCCTATGTAGATTTCATAGTCAATGCTACCTTAAATTCCCATTGCCTGAAATAATGTGCATACTCATTTGATGCTGCTGTAGTCACTTTGACACATATATTGCCTAAATTTTCAAGTATTGATAACTCTGTAAATTAATAGTTAGCTTTTCACTGCTTGAAAACTAAAATGAGGCATTTTTACTGCCTCCAATTTCATGAAGCACAATTCAGTTGCCTAAATTTGCGCCACTGTGTTTATTCACAAGAGGTATCTTAGATTCAGTGCTCAGAAAAGGAAGCACATCAACGAAATTTAGAGGGTTTCGTAGCTTTGCAAAATAAGTCAGGAAAGCAGGTGTTTGTTATAATATAATGATGACCTGATCGCTGTTCTGGTACAGAGATGGAATAGATGTTTGGAATACATGCTGAGAATTCTTTTTTCAATCTCTAGTACAGTTCTGATAGCTCTTTGACTGTTACCATGAGTATTGGCATCCTGTTATCTGATGCTCAGCATAAACAGGAATGCTAGTTACTGTTTGCATCCTTGTGTGCCCCCAAGGTATGCACTTTGTGCAACTGATTGATCAGCTGCTTTTTTTTTTTATTGCTTGTTATATTTGTAGCAGAAAGTTCCTTTGGTTTTTCATATTGCTGGACTGAGAAGAACTAGTAAAATTTTAAGGCTACTTTATTCAACTGATTCATCAGATTTTCACCCTTTTTATGCTAAAAATGTCTTTTCTTTTATGAAGTGAGTTATTTTGTATTCATCTCTATAGACAAACCTACCCGTCTAACAGGCAGAATTCCAGGTTTTCCAAAGTATGGCATGCATATAATCTGGTTAAGTTTTGATCCATAGAGAGTAAGTTATGTTGTGCTCTCTTAGTAAGCAAGCATTAAGTCACAAAAGGCATTCTTTCTCAAGTAATGTATCCTGTAAGTAAATATGGAGTCTGAAACTACTATCCAACTTCTGTTCCACTCTTTAAATTTTGCAGACTGGGAGATGATGAAAAATATTTATCATATTAAACTTTGCATGGCACAGTTCAAAAGTCCAGCACAGTAATGGTTTTCCTGTGTTTTTATGGATATAAAGTGAATTACTCTGAAAACTCTCTGTAACCTGTACAGATCTAGCACAGTATGGTGTAGTTTGTACTTAAGTGAAGATTTCCTGTTAGATTGAGAATGCTCCTGATACTTGTCCCTAATTAATGGTGTGCTAGTGAAGGGATGGTTCTTTGAGTGCGCCTTGTTAGCCTTGCTCTTTCCTAAGTTAATGTTGTTTAGTTGAATTAAGAAATTCGGTGGTAAGAAGCCCAGTGCTGGCCTTGAGCTGAATTCAAGAATTTTTGTCTGATACTTCCTGCTGGGTGGCTGTCATTTTTCAGAGGCATTCAACTGATAGAGGCGCTCAGGTCACCTTTTGACCTAATGAGTGTAGGTGTTTGACTTGTGCTTGTGTTCTCCCACTCATGTGTGCTTACTGTTGGCTGAGATTTCTCTCTTCAGCGGTTATCCTGCTAGTATGAGGGTCACAGTTTGAACAGCACAAGCATTCAACAGTTTGAAGGACTGAAGTGTTTTGGATTCCACGATGTAGTTTGTCAAAGGTTGTGAGCCACATTGGTACTTGTTGTATGCTACTCAGCGTTAAAAAAAATGCTTACTGCTGATTAGCCTTGAGAATGTTCTAGCTGCGTCTTGCTGTTAGTGAAGGAGCTTCTGCAATTTCTGCTCAAATATTTTCCTCCCTGCACTGTGTTGTTGAGAGCATAGTCTTTTCTAGTGCTTACCCTGTGGCTCCACTGCCTTATCCTTAGCATTCTAGCACCTAGTTATGTTTCATATGTTTCTTTTTTTTTAATGGATATTGTCAGTTCATTCTGCTTTCCTAAGAAAGAAAGACGACTGAGTGTTATCATGCTCAAAATAATTTTGGTAATTGACAAACAAATTCTGCCTTGACTGACTCCAAACTGACTGACTGGTACAAAGAACTATCTTCCCTGCTGTTGTCACCCGTGAAGTTAAAAGAGACAAGGGGGTAGGTACAGTTTTCTGAAAGATGACGTCAAGAATGTCTTATCATAGAATGGCTTGGGTTGGAAGGGATCATCACATTTTCAAGCCCCTTGCTGCGGGTAGGATTGCCAACCACTAGATCAAGTACTAGATCAGCTTGCCCCTGTCAAACCTGGCTTTGAATACCTCCAGGGACGGGGTTTAAAACCATTCCCCCTTTCCCTGTCCCTGCCTACCCTTGTATCAAATGTATTTCCTTCCTGTTTATAATTTCATTGTAAATATTGAAAGTCTACAATGAGGTATCCCCACTGCCTTCTCTTCTCCAGGCTGAGCAAGTCCAGCTCCTTCAGCATGTCTTTATATGAGAGGTGCTCCAGCCCTCTGGTCATCTTCATGGCCTTCCTCTGGACCCTTTGCAGGGTCTTGGATATGTTGAAAAAGCTAACCTTTGTGAGCAGAATCCTGTGGTTTGAAAGTAGAACTGTCTATATCAGAAGTAGCTGGGAAAGGCATGAGCTGATTTTAGTTTGCTTGCTATCCTTTACAGCCTTGGTAAGTTCAATAAGGGTAGCTTCTCTACTAATATACCATATTTTCTCTTTATTTATTGGCTTTATTTGACTGAAGGGGCTGGGAGAATGTTTTTCTCTCCTTGGTGATTGTCTAATTAAAAACAATATTCCAGGTGGTGCCAAAGACTCAAATCTATTCCACTTTTGCTTGTTACAGTTAGGGCTCGGAAACCGTTAGAGATTATTTTGTTTTTCCCTTGAAGTCATTTGAAATAAAAGAGAGCATCCTTAGATACCTCAGCTTGGTGTTCTTGCCATGGAAAAACATTCACTTTCCGGTCTGATGGACCAGATCTGTCAGGAAAAAAAGGAGTACCAGCTTGCTTTTGTTTACTGAGTTTTTAAGCTTATGCTTAACATGAGGTTGGTAATGCTGTGGCCTTTTCTAGGCTAAGTTATCTATGAAATTAGGCCCTTGAAAGAGAGCACTCTGTGGAAGCCCTTTCCTCCTTGGAGGTAGATCCCCTGATCCTTCCTGACTAACGTCAGTCACAACATCAGCTTAGTTGATAACAACATCAACTACCCATTGATGACAACATCAACTACTCGTCATTTTATTACATCAGTTACAAATCATTGGAAGTTGTGTAGGGAAAGCATTGTACATAAGGTAAACTAGGAGTTCACAAGAGCACTGAGTACATGTTGTCATTAAATATATGAAGTATTTTCAGAGACCCGGTATCCAAAAGTGTTTTCCTGGCTCAGTCTGTCAACCATTGTGTTTTAAATCAGCAAATAGGAGATAATGAATCAGCTCTTGTCCAGAAACACCAACAGACACAGAGCAGGTTTTGTCTATGAAGGATATTCCTGGTTGCTATACTTGATTAATGGAGGAGCTTACAGAGTTCATCCCTAATAGATATTTGTGGTTTTCAAATCAAGTTGTTAGATGTTTACCTTATGGACAAATGTACTTTTTTGCTTTACTGCTGATTAAATACAGTTATCAGTCCACCTGTAGCACAGAGAAAAGTTAGAAGATGTTATAAATCCTGATAGGCAGTTGCATCCTTCATGATTTTCCACCCTTCTTGTACTAAAAATTCTGACCAAACTCAGAGCAACCAGAGGCAGCTGCCTTTCCCCTTAGCACCTATCATTTTCTTCGTACCGTAGGTCAGATTAATACTTCAGAAGAATTTTTGCCTCCCACTCAGTCTTATTTTAGTTTGTGGTTAAAGAAAAAAGAGGTAGGCTCTGTAAATCAAAAGTTGAAGGAGGAATAGTTTCATTTGTTCCACCAAACATTGTCCTACCATTTTTCCCATCACCACTGCTGGAAATTACCTACATGGGCTGTTTTGGGGAGGTGATTTTTTTTTATTTTTTATTTTTTATTTTTTAAACCTCTTCATGGGTATCTGAAAGCCAACTTGCGAATGTTTATAATCCTGTTTACGTGGAAAATGCTTTATTAATGAGAAACTTTCTCTAATAGTTATTTTAAATGTACCTAAGTCACATTATTTAATACCCTTTAATACCCAATTCAAACTTGGAAACCTGTTGAAAAGAACGTTTATAATTAACCTTTTCTATACATGAGTGCTTGTGGTTATAAATACAAAGTGATGGAGAAGGAAAGTTGTTCAGGCTGTGATCACTCGCTCTTTTCTTGTTTTGTAGGTTTAGCCTGTCATGAAATGGTCTAAGTGAGAGTTTCTTTGGTAATCTCTGTTTGGAGTCTTCCAGTGTTTTTCTCTGTTTTAGTTTATAAAGATGAAAAACTTGTTTCTTATGGGTCTTTACTGCCACCTCGTGGCTGTAGGTACGTAGAGGTCTTGATTTAGAATAAAGTCGAAATGAAAATCGGTTAAGAAGTTTGGGATTTTTTTGTCTTCTAACCAGTAATATAAATACAAGATTTTATCTCGAACTGCTGCACCTCTTACTTCCAGGTTCTCAAAGAAAAAAGTAATCCTCCTACACATGACGCAATGAGTATAATAATATAGCCATAATCACTGTGCTAGCTTTTTGGTTATTTTTTCCCCATTTTCCTACAACAACCCAGAACTTTCAGCCATCAGTAGCTGATCTTCAGAAAAGGGTTTTTAGCAATAACTATGGTATTTGCATCTGGGTATGGGCTGAAAAAAGTAATATGAATTATGTTGTTTCTGTAAACACCTTACACTTGGGTACTTCATAGTTGCTTTAGCCATTGTCATTGTGTACTTTCCCTTGCAAATGTAAATTCTCTTAAGATTGTCTTTCCTATTTGGTAGATGAGCATTTGAGAAAAATTAGGTGACGTAGTCTGTGCTGATCTAATTTATGAAATGAGTGCAGGTGAAAAGTAGGGAATGCATTACTGGTCTGGTGATCGAAATTTTGTAGTAGGAAGAGAAATACTTGGGTAAGTGTGTAAGAGATTTCCATAAGGATGTTAAATATGTCCTGCAGAGACAGTCAGCATTGTCATTAAGAAACCAGGAACAGATGTCAGGTAGCAAAAAATGAGAAAAAGACATGTAATAAGCTAAGGAAGTGGTGTACATTATATGCTGTTTCATAAGAAACAGTTATTACTATTTACTGTTTCTGTTTGAGGTTGTTATCCACTTCTGTGCTTACAGCAGTAAAGTAATGCATTCTGGTGTCAGATAACTATAAACTCCAGCATTTTACTTCATGACTGCTTTACTGAAATTATTGTCTTGTGCCACTGCTGGAGAAGTGTTACATTTTATTTTTGAGCTAGTTTGTTGTGTAGGTTTTCAGGTTCCTGAGTCGTCAGGAAACATCTGTTTTGCAAATTGGCAAGTTGCTACCTGTTGTGTTGGTTCTGTGTTCTGCATGTTCAATTGGAAGGAAAAAAAAAATCCCAGAGCCTTCATCTGGCTCATAGTTACCTCCAGAGAATCAAATGCAAATAGTTAACACTGATGCAATAAGCACATGAAAAAATATTGTTTGGTGAACTTTGAGTAGCTCAATTCTACAAACAGATTTCCATTAACTCATAATTCCATAGTTAATTTTATATTCCATTTATATCCTTGACAACAGTGTGAAGGCAATAAAAGGAACAAATAATTGTTATGGTACATCTCTGGTGAAATGGATTATTGTAATGGAGGAAATACAGCATTTGGTTCTGAATTAAGTTTGAAAAGCAGTCTGTGTGAGCAGTTCCACTAATGAAATTAATGGGTTTTTCAAACATGCAGATTTTTTTGACCTCATATAGAGGTCTACTTTCTACAAATTCCATTTTGCAGGCAGTCTTTTTTTTTCGAACCATGGAGAGTGTTGTGGTTTGAAAGATTTGCTTAGAGATTCAAGCCATGCGGTATGTTATATGTAATCATTTTGGATGTGTTTTAGAAAGAATGAGAAGTTGAAATGCCAAATAAATTAGCAGTGAAAATTTTTCAAGATCACTTGGTGTTTGCCTGCAAGAGTCTATTTTTGCTGGTTATCATAACCACTGAAACTTTGAATGGCAGTAGAATCTTTAAAAGCTATTTTTTGTTTTATGAGCAAGGAATAAATATTGGCTATGTGCCCTAACTGAAATGATTATCAGTCTTTGCATTTATTTCTATGGATTTTTACTGTTTGTGTTTTTATTATGACTGTTAAGTCAGGATTTTGGTTTCCTCTTTTTAGAAATCTGTTACTTAAAAAAGCTTCTTATGTCTTTGAAAGATAATTGTGCTGATGGACTGAAGTGGTGAAGTTTATTAAATTTAATTTTCAAAATAAAGCTGATTTATGCTAATAAAAGCTTATGTAGTGTTTAAAGAATTTATCCATGAATTCAGTTGTTCCAGATCACATTTTGAAAATGTACCTACTTACAGGAATACAGTAGGAAATGTCATTGAATGTCAGAATTGCCAAATTAAGTACTACACTTCAATGTCAAATAAATGGAATAAGAAACTTTTTCAGTTTTCCTTTCCTTTCGTGCCTCTTTAGTTTTTTTATAATTATGGTATGCTAATAATTCTTCCGCTTTTTCAACTTTGGTTTTAACTAAATAATGTTAAAAACACTGCACCTCTAGGTTAAACTAAATCCAAAAGCACTTAAGGCTGCGGAAGCTTCGAGACTGATACATGGCATTAAGATGCTTTTCTTTTGAAGTTTTTGCTTTAAAATAACATCTAGAATGACTGCTAAAGAGTATACCATACCTTACAATTATTGCTGAAGGCACCTGATCTGTTTATAAACAGAAAATAAATTTGTGTTTGAACAGAATAGACTCCCTCCTTTTCCTTTGCTAATGATAAAAGCCTAAATATTTAAAAATTGCAGTTGCTAGATTTTCATTAAATTACTTGGTGGTACTGATGTGTCTTAATCATGTTGATTACAAAAGCAAAACATTGTCATCACTTGGAAGACTTCTCTGCTTTCTTTAGGAGAATTTCCTTTTTGTGAGGGTAAAAAATGCTTTTATTTCACAGGGATGGAGTTTGTTTTCTATTTCCTTGAAATTGAAACATGCTCAGTGACAGGGCATCTAATGCTGTTTTTCCTTCTTTTTCTCTTTTTTCGATTTGTGTTTCAGAAAATCTTTAAGGCTAATGAAAAGCATACAGATAATAAAGTGCAATGAAAATCCAGATTGACTGAGAAAGTTTTGGGTCTATAACAGTTTGAATGCTTGTTTTTATTTTTTCCTTAAAAATTGGATGTAATCTTGCAATATGTTTTTCATTTTCAGGTTCTTTTGTCCCCCTCCGTGTGTGTATCTTATGGGCAGTGGATGGAAGAAAAAAAAAGAACAAATGGAACGGGATGGTTGCACTGAGCAAGAGTCACAACCCTGCGCCTTCATTGGAATAGGAAACAGTGACCAAGAAATGCAGCAGCTGAACTTGGAAGGAAAGGTAGGAGCGTAATAATGCATTAAGATCTCCACAAAGGATGTTATAACTACGCAATGTCTTTCAGGGCATGCATTGGCTTATTGTAATTTCAGTTATTCTGTAGCAGATACTACATGAGTCATTCAAAAAAAAGCCTAGAAGATATACAAGACGAATGGAGTCAATGGATGTGGCTCATGGAATTACAGCATGGTGCTGACTTTTCATCTGTAGGGTCTCCACTCAGTTCTGTTAGGTTATTTGGTAGGCCTCAGTGGTTAACTGAAATAAGGTTGTTTGCCAAAACTCCTTGTCTGTCTTATTGGTTTGCACAAATGGGTAATATCAAGGAAGCATCTGAACAACATCTGCTGCTGAAGTAGTCACTAAATTCCTTTGCATGAAAGTACAGTTTAAGTGCTGCTTTATATGTATAGTACAGTTTTTGTAGAGTAATATAAGTTCCTACCAGATTTTTTTAACGTATTTGTGGTGACTTAAACAACTGGAGTAAATCTGGCAGCACGTAAGAGATCATTTTATCTGGTTGTCTAATTATGCAATATTATCTAGCTGATTACTACGTTTTATTTGCAGCACCATCTCCTTAGAAATGTTTTATGCGTTACTGCATGTATGTTGTTTTTTTCTTTTTTTTCTTCCAAATATATAATGGAATCCATCTAAATTCCATATTGTGTTTACTCTTCATGTTGCTGCCATGGAAGGTCAAAGTCACCAAGCAAGGTCACCACGGATTAGATTATTTGGATTTGAACAGATTCTTTGAATGGTTCTGAAAACTGACTTGTTACTTCCATGAGCAATTACTAACTGTGGGAGTTGTCACAAAATACATGCCATGTCTGCCTTACGACTTAGAGCACGTGGTTTCACACAATCCTACTACAGGTTGTATGGCTTAAAGATTTTTTAGTATAACTTCTCAGAAACATGTTTGTTATACCAAGGTGGACACTGCTCTTGTATATACTTGTTTCTTAAAATGAAAGATAGCTGAAGTTTTTCTGGAGGTCTTTAATCTCTCCTTGTTGCCCAGCTTAAGCATTTAGCTCTTTGTAACTTTCCACTGACTTCAAAAGCCAATCCTCTCCAATGCTTTCAAGGAAAGCTTGATTTAATGTTTGGTGGTGGTGCTGGTGGTGTTTCATTTGTGTTTTTTGGTTGTTTTGTTGTTTGTTTGTTTTTGCACAAGCAGTTTCTTGTGCATATCTGCTGTACTGACTTTATAGCTGTACTCGAATGTAACTTTTAGTGGTGCTCTTACCCTCTCAGATGTGGCTTTGATACAGCTACAGTCTGTAATCACCTGCTTTCCAGTCTTAGTAAGGAGATGAATTACTGAAGTAAGATGCTGTACTTCACAAAGCTAAAAAGTAGTTTATAAATGATTTCCATATGGAAGGATTCCATACATATTGGAAAAAAAAAGTCAAGTGTTGTTATTAGTGGGGAAGAGAGGAGAAAGCGATTTTTGATCTGTTTGAGAAACTGGTACACCATTTCCATTCACAGTTACATATGGAGCTCCTTGTACTGAGCTAATTTGAAAAAGGGAACAATAATATGTTTTTACCCACAGAATTATTGCACTGCCAAAACGTTATACATATCAGATTCAGACAAGAGAAAGCACTTCATGCTATCAGTAAAAATGTTCTATGGCAATAGTGATGACATCGGTGTGTTCCTCAGTAAACGAATCAAAGTCATCTCCAAGCCTTCTAAAAAGAAGCAGTCGCTGAAAAATGCAGACTGTAAGTATTTTACAGTTCTTTTCTTTCTGTAGCAATTTTTTCTCCATTTTGTCTTTAATCTATTGAGATGTGACAACAGTATAAAATATGAAACTTTCAATTAAAACACAGCAGTATATTTTAAAATGTTCCTATATTGATTATACTGTCTCGTTTTATACATTCACAATTATTTAGTAAATACAAAAGATCCACCCAAAACCTTTATTCTGAGGAGTAAATCCTTATAAACAAATTCATAAAGAATGCTCTGTCTCAGCTTACTAAGCTGTTGAATCCCTTAAGCTGCCTTGATCTGGCGCTTAGGATGTTTTGATCAGTAGTGAAGAGATAACTTTCAGATTGTGGTAGGAATACTTCCATGTTTCCCAGACTGTACCTCTTCATGTCACAGCCACCTTCTTTCTGTCTCATGCCATTTTTGTGTTTTTATTTTTAATATATTTTGCATGGTCACTTTTAAATAATTCGTTATGAAATCTGTGATGGTATTTCACCCAGGTTGATTTGCTTGCCCCATTTTTTAACTGAAGATATCTCTGGTGCTATTGGGAGCATTTTTGCTTTTTCTCCGAAGTTTTTGCCTGCTACCACTGGAGCACCTCAAGAGATGCCGTTATTTTTTTTGTTTTTCTCTCTTCACTAGTGCTTTAAAGGGCTCTTCCACCTGTGTTGGGCTGGAACCCATTCTCCTATGGAATGTGGATCTCGGGGCTGCTAGCTTGCCACATGAATAAAGGCGGTCTGTTGCTGTGCAGTTTACGCCCGTGGGCTCAGAGTATGCACTGTTGACTTTGTATTCAGATGGTTTTGATGGGCAGCGAATATGAACTAAGCGTTTTCAGCAGTAAATGTTAACAGTAGAAGAAACGTGCCTGTATTGCTGACAGTGATAGTAGCTGAATTTTTTTAGGGGCGCAGACAGCCTTTCGCCTTCTTGAGTCATGAGAAAGTTCAAATCTGAAAAAATTTCAAGTTGCATGGTTACAATTTTCTGTATTTGTCTGTTTTCATTTCAATTGGTTGTGATTTGTAAGAATAATTTTTCTTTATACTTCAAATGCAGTGACCACTGAGAGTAGTCTTAAATATTTCTCAAGGGTAAGCTAATGCTTCTGTTCAAATAATCAATTATTTGAAAGCTGTGAAAGGAGAATTTTCAGCTGGCAAGCACTGGCCCATTTGGCCAAGTGGCAGAATTTAGTGAACTAGCATGCCTTTGGAGAACAGCCTCTATATGTTTCCCTCTTATAATTTTGTAACTCTTTTTGGTCTGTCACAAATATAAGTATCAGATAATTCAATCAGTAATTGAGAATTATTTATTGATTTCCAATATTCATCGACTTATTTTATTGTATTTGTGACTTCTTACTTTTCTTTGTAATAATAACGAAGTAATTTTATAATCTGAAGTCTGTATGTATTCCTTGCAGTATGTATTGCATCAGGGACAAAAGTGGCACTATTTAATAGACTTCGATCCCAAACAGTTAGCACCAGATATTTGCACGTAGAAGGCGGTAATTTCCATGCCAGTTCACAACAGTGGGGAGCATTTTACATTCACCTCTGTAAGTAAAAATGAAGGAATATATATTTTTATCTTCCCTCCCTCCATCCGCACAAAAAAAGTCCTTTGTTTTTCTTCCTTATTAATTGCCCAAGCACAGATTTGTTTTGTTACCAAATGTATATTTGATGTAGTAGTGTGGTATTAAGTGTTCCTCATACTGAGAAAAACGTTTATTTAAACAAGTAACGTGGAACTTCCTTTTTCATGCAGTGGATGATGATGAATCGGAAGGAGAAGAATTCACGGTGAGAGATGGCTACATTCATTATGGGCAGACTGTCAAACTTGTATGCTCCGTTACTGGCATGGCACTCCCAAGACTGGTAATGTTTAATTCCTCCACTGTTAAAGTTAACTTGTATGTGGCTGCTTAGTGTTATTTGTAATTGGGTTTTCACTCTTTACATTTGTGGCTTTGTACATTTAGTTTTAGTAATACGCATTTTATATGAAAATGACATTTGTTTCAATCAAAGCATATTTTTATATCTGCAGATTAATGCTAAAAGAACAGATTGTAAGTTAAGCACAAGGAACTTTTCAAGACTCAAACCTACCTAAGTAGGTTAATCTGCAAGCTGTCATTAAAAAAAAAGTAGGTCTTTTTTAAAAACAGTGATGTGGGTCCCACTGTAGCAAAATACTTTATTCATTATTCAATATCAATACTTCAAGGCTTTGCGACCAGTAGGACAATTTTGTTTTTTGACTTCAGCCTCGATTTAAAAGTATTCTCCTGATTTGAAGCTAGAAGATAGTTAGCTAAGAAATCTTTGAACACTATGGCTGCTGCTTCTGCTGATGTTTTATAACATGAAATATTAAACTTTTTTTCTAGAAGTTGAGATAAAATTCCAGTATTCTAACATATTTCCACCGCCTGTAAGGGAATAATTTAATTTTTAAAAATAAAATAATACTCTGAACTAAGTCAACATTTTTTTGTGCCAGTAACAATTGTTCTTTTCAGTTGGTCATTTAAATGTTACTTAAAGGTAACTGTTAAGATAACCAGTGATTGTTGTATTTGCAGTATTATGTTTAAGGCCATCTCAATACATTTAGAGTAGATCCTTATTTCTCAACTGGTTTGGTTCAGCAGCCAGTCTGCCATAGAATGTTAATCGATACTATCAGTGTTGGAAGCATGTGCTTCTGTAGAAGACTACTGATAGTTGACCTACTTTTCTTTCATTGTCAAGAAACAAACCAAAAGTAGATTTTGCTGAATCTCAGACTTTTTTTTTCTTGCTGTTGGAATGAGGGAAAAGATGAAATATATATGCATACAGCATTTTGAGGGAGTAGTACTGATTGCAACTGGAATATTGTGTTCTTGATGAAAAATTATTAGAAATTATGAATCTGATGTTATTAACACAGGAGGCTTGGAAACTTGAAAATTAGGATTGTTTACTTCCTGTACTTAACATTACTTGCATAATCTTCAGTGTAATCTTCAATGTAATGAGGTACAGAAATTGTCCTAAATGTGCATACAACTTTCATTCACAGATAATTCGAAAAGTAGATAAGCAGACAGCATTATTGGATGCAGATGATCCAGTATCACAGCTCCATAAATGTGCATTTTACCTTAAAGACACTGAGAGAATGTATTTGTGCCTTTCCCAGGAGAGAATAATCCAATTTCAAGTGAGTTGTTTAACTTATTTTGTTAGATGAAAAGCATGGTTGCAGACTTTTCCCAAATAGTTACAAATATAGATGAATGCCAGTTTTGTAGTTGGTTTTGAATGAGAATATTTCTTTTGAAAAATCAGCAAATATAATTCATTATAACCTTTCATGATGCACTTAGCAGTGTTGAATTGTCTTCCTCTTGGCTAAGTGTAAATAGTAGAGTAAAGCTACAGAAATTTGATTTGTCAGTAAATAATGTGCTAATTTGTCTTCAGTAATTTTTCTTCATAGGTGGAGAAAATTATCCCCAGTGAGTTACTTTTATGGGAAACAACCCGAAGAAATAGCTGCCCAAAAAAATAATAGCTTGCATTTTGCTTTGACGTCTCTTAATATGCCAGCAGGCTGCTTTAGTCTTGTGTGTGTTAGTGTGCTTTTAGCAGACTTCTACTGTGGTAATTCCAGACAATAGCAGGAGTGGTAATCAGATTTAATCTCAACTGAGAGATCTCTTTAAAAATCCAGGGCTGCTCAAATAGTAAAGGGTATTGAGAGAGAATACTGTATTCCAAGAAAGGCAACAAAAGATCAGGAATTTCTTAGAACAGTTCTAGTTTCCAGAGGAATAAAGGTAGAAGCAGGGAAGTGGAAAGCTAGCATTTTTAAGGGAGGGGGCAAGAAAGATTGGTAAAGTCTCAGGTAACTTCTTTCCACTATCACAGTTTAGGATAGAATATGAGAAGCTTTGTTAGTATTTCAGGAAGCATTCATAACCTAAAGGTCAGAAGTGGACAAGGCCTGTCGTTTCTTCCACTAGGAGATAGCGGAGATATCTATCAATGTATTTTCTTGTAAAGCAGAATGGATCTTTGCCAGGAAGAGAGCAATGAAACAGGAATTGCAGTGTCTCAGAGTCAGCCTTGCTGTTGTTTGATCTTTTTCTAACTGCTTTGTGGGAAGGCTGAATGAACAAGGAATTCCTGCTACTCTGACAGCTGCTGGAAATGGCTATGGAACTGCAGGGGCATACTAACACTCTTTGGTATCATGGTACTTGTGGAGCCCAGTCTGAAAAGAGATCCAAACTTTCCATGTGGAAGGATGAAAGGACACCCCACTCTTCTTTTATTCTGCTTGTTGAATAAAATCTGTTAACATGCACATCAGACTGTAATCACTTTTTGGTAACTGGAATCATGACAAAATATAAAAATATATATATAAAATCTTGCTGCCAGTGTCAGGAAAGACATCTCATTTTATCTGTTTCTTCCCTGGGACCAGAAGACAAAGACTGGGGATGAAAGTACATGTGCCATCTTTCACTGAATATTGATCGCTGAATCTAGTTTCTGAAGTAGGTGTCTAGCCAGTCTGTGCTCACTTTGTGGAAGAAGAGCCACTTGTTCATGAGTGAAAAGCCACAATTCTTTCATGAGTGAATGAAAACATCCCTGTATAAAGAAATAGAAGACTTAAAGCGGAAGAGGTGTATTAAGCCAGCAGTTCAGCATGAACTACTAAAAAAGAGCTGAGATTGTGTACTGGAGTGTACCAGTCAGATCTCTTTTCAAAGACTCATACTCTGCAGGCTACAGAAAAGATTGTAAATAATGCCATGCTTGGTCAGAGCGTAGTCAGTGTCTAAGAGCAGCATTAGTAGATGCTGTTTATAGAAACAGGCAGACCTGGTCATTTTATGAAGATTCATAGATTCATAGAATGTTTTGAGTTGGAAGGGACCTTAAAGATCGTCTAGTTCCAACCCTCGTGCTGTGTGCTCAGTTGCCACTAAAAGATCAGGTTGCCCAGGGCCCCATTTCTTCCTGACCTTGAACACCTCCAGGAATGGGACATCCACAGTTTCTCTGGCCAGCCTGTGCCATTGCCTTAACCCCATCTGTGGCATTTTCTTTTACTTCAAATCAGGTGTTTAGCAGAAACAATGGAGCTAGCCAAGGATCTTGTTCACTTCTGATATCTGTGTTTTCGTTTGGTAGGAGTTAAAGCATGTCTGTCCACTCATGCCAGCAGGAAAATGTCCTTTGTCAAAATAGTATACAACAGTTTCTCTTTTGAAGTTGGGCTAGTAATTTTTACATTTCATATGCTTCTAATAAAAATATCAGTTGGGTATTAAGCAGGAAAGGTCAGTGGTTACTGTTCTCACTGTGCTATCTGTCTTGCAAGCTATTTTATAGTAGAGGTTTTTAATCTGATCATATCAGAATAAAGAGTCTGCCTGAATTCAGCTTTGATCCTGATTTCATTTCAACTAGCCAATTTGTGTTAGATTTGTGAAGTTTATCTAATGTCTTTTTGAGAGTAAAGTAATATAACTGATTGGATGGATGGTTGTATATCAAGATGCCCCTAAAACTTTATGTAAGCAAGCAGAATTTAGCTATTAGAAGTTTTCTAGTCTGTTTTTTTTTCTGTCTGTGATTAACCTGTGCACAACTTTCGTATTGCAAAATAATGGAATTGTTCAGAGTGGGCTTTTGCTGCCATAAAAGAAACAGTACACAAAGGTGTAAAATTAATGCTATGTGATTTACAAAGAGATAGCAAAAGTTTCTAGCTTATTTGCAGGGTCTTCATTTTGGCTTCTTCCATGTCTTTGAACAAACATTGGAATACTAGCTTGTTTTTTTTATCTTTTTGTAGATAAAGAACAAGTTCTTGTTCTTAAATAAGTGCTTGCTGCTTGGCCAGGTATAATTCATAACATGAGAAATATTCGGTGCTTTCTGTTGGAGGTTAAAGATGGAGAAACATATGATGAAAATAATAGGTATTGTTACTGACTGAGATGCTTTATAGCTCTCTGTCTGTCAAACAGTTCTACAGATCAGACTTCAAACTTACTTTCTTTTTAAGGCCACTCCATGCCCAAAAGAACCAAATAAAGAAATGATTAATGATGGAGCTTCTTGGACAATCATTAGCACAGATAAAGCAGAGTACACATTTTATGAGGGGATGGGACCTGTCCATGCTCCAGTGACACCTGTGCCTGTTGTAGAAAGTCTTCAAGTAAGTGAAGTATTTGTCTGTTTATTTTCATAAACTCTTTCACATGAGATTATTCTTATCAGAGTGATGTAAATGTTATAGTGCTTTTGTGGGCTACTGAAGGAGAAGATTCCTATCAGCTTTATATAAGATAACTACATTGCAGTGATTTTGCTCAGCTACATTTCAGAATGTGTATCACATGAATACTATTAATATTGGTCACATGAATAATAATAATATTGCTCTATACATTAAGAATTTTATTTTTTGGAATACTCTGGTGGTGATATCTTTAGGACTTTCACTTCCCTTTTGGTTATTTAGAAAAGCATTTTGACTCTTGAAACGGCCATTTACTCATCAAACATTATGAGACCGAAACTGTGTTAAGAGAATGTGCTATCTGCTGTTGAATAACTTAAAGCTCTCCTAGTGTTCTCTGGAAGATGTTGTTCTTTGTTTCGTAATATCTTTTTGAGTTTACTTTTTTACAGTTCAGTTATGTAGGTCTGTTTATTTTTATTTCATCCAACTGATACCAGTAGCACATTTTACAGTTCATACGTGCACTAAAAAGAATTTTTCTAAGGTATTTTTCTTCTTAATTAAAGTGTTTCTTTTTTGTGGGTTTTCTTCTTTTATACTCGTCCCCTCATCCAGTTGAATGGCGGCGGGGATGTAGCAATGTTGGAACTTACAGGACAGAATTTCACTCCAAATTTACGTGTCTGGTTTGGGGATGTGGAAGCTGAAACTATGTACAGGTATGGTGTTTCCTACTACTTGTATGGAATGTTTTTCATAGTGTATGCTCATTCTTTAAGGTTAAGTTTTGTTTACTAAGTTGTCTCTCCTGTTTTTCAGATGTGCAGAGAGCATGCTCTGTGTTGTTCCAGATATTTCTGCATTTCGAGAGGGTTGGAGGTGGGTCCGTCAACCAGTCCAAGTTCCAGTAACTTTGGTCCGTAACGATGGCATAATTTACTCCACCAGCCTTACCTTTACATACACACCAGAACCAGGGCCACGACCACACTGCAGTGCTGCTGGAGCAATCCTCAGAGCCAACTCAAGCCTCATGGCTTCCAGTGAAACAAATGCAAACAGCGAGGGAAGTTACACAAATGTCAGCACAAATCCAACCAACGTCACATCATCTACAGCAACTGTAGTTTCCTAACTACCGTTGTTTGTTTGGACTCTAACTGACTTTTAAGTGCTACGTTCAAGAGAACTGAACAATTTTTGTGGTTTCATGGGAAAACACCTTTCCATTTTAGATGATGGTATTTCGAACCTGGTTACCTGCAAGTGCTAATCTTAAATATAGAAGCCACAATAAAAAAAAAAAAAAAACAAACATCCAAAACATAAGAACTTTATTGAAAATCTATTTTTCAGCTGTTTTTTTTTTAATGGGCAAGAAATAAAAATGTGGCTGGGATACATGTTGAGCAAACTAGAAAACATGAACACAACATAGTTTTTATGGACCAAGGAACTTGTATAAGCTTTAGTATAAAAGGTACATTTTCACCATACCTTTTTTGTATCACAACATATAGTACACTTTTGTTACCAAATAGTTTATATTTTTTGTTCTCTGAGCTTTTGCTCCGAAGTATATTCAGGTTCCAAGCCTGACCATGCTTGTATAATCTAATTACCATACTCTTCCAGTTTTAAAAAAAAGTATATATATTTTTGGTCTGTGGCTGGAACTGTTCCTTTTTTTAAACTGAAGTCTTGTGACTTTTTATGAACTGAAATTGTTTTTATTTCAGCAAGTAGAACCTTGTAAAGGCCAGCATATTTTTTTTAAGATTATATGAAGTCTGTGCAAAAGCTTTAAAAAATGCCTCTGCCTTGCCTGCAATACATGCAATGTATGTTAACTTTAGTGCTCTGTTTTCAGTCATTGTTAATAGTTATTTCTGTTTTCCTTTTTTTTAAATATATATTTATAGTGATAATTCATGAGGTTCTAACATTACATGAGTTTTGTTTTTTTTTAAAGGTGACATCTCAAGCAGTCATGTTAATGATTGTTCATGTCACAGGCATACGTTGGTGTTTTTGAAGGGTTGTTACTGGGTTACTCTCCCTCTTTCTTTCACAGTCATATTGCATCTGAAAATGTTTCAGAATCTGTTCAGGTTTTTCTATTCTTGTACATAATTTGTATTAAGTGTAAGTTAAATGTTTTATTTCAAAAGTGGAATGTTCCCAATAACTTCATTTGGCAGCATGTCTTCTGTCTTGTTGGCATGTAACTAAAATACCATGAGAAGTATATGCTATGAATAGGATTGGTAGGTGATGCCCTTGATGGCTAAGAGTCACAACAAGCATGTTTTCCTTCATAGTGTTTGGTAAATTAGGCCAAACTTAAGTGTAACACTTGTACTGAGAACGTGCTTTCATTGTGAGGTGATCATACCATAATAACTAAAGTAAATTTTATTACTTAGGAATGGGCAAATAGAAAATCATAAAAGCACTATGAAGATGTCAACTCCTCCCATCCTTATTTCCTATGGGTTTCACTTTCCCTGCCAACAGCTTGTGCAACATTCAAGTCTTCTCTCCATCATAAATTTAAGGCTCATTTGCACTTTGACTTTGTTGGTTGTTGTGTTTGTTTTTCATTTTGACTTTGCTGTGTTTTAGCTCTCCTTGCAGACCTGCCTGTTTCGTCTGTAATTGAAAATATATCCCACTAGTTCATTCATAGTCACAGAACTAGGCATAGAATCGTAGGACAAGTTCTGATAGCGTGATCTTGAAATGCCAAAATATGAATTTTATGGTGTGTTCAGCCTTTTTTATTCTCTGAAGCATGAGCCACAACTGCTGTGTAAATGTGAACCTGTGGCTTCCTACACTGCGTTGCTTTCAAGCTT
The DNA here is from genome assembly GCF_951394365.1 of Tetrao urogallus. Taxonomy (NCBI): domain Eukaryota; kingdom Metazoa; phylum Chordata; class Aves; order Galliformes; family Phasianidae; genus Tetrao; species Tetrao urogallus. The sequence goes on along the minus strand of NC_136817.1, from coordinate 53,288,566 downwards.
ACCTGTTGACCATTTTCATAGGGTTTTTATTTCTGACCACTTACTCCAGTTCCAACACCCACCAACATTTTAAAGCATTTTCACTGCACCATACTTGTGTACTCCGACGCTCCATTTTACCTGTTTGTTTTAGTGCTCCACTGTGAGAACAGTGTGGTTAAAAGAGGAAATTGGTTGTAAAACATATTTAGCTGATAGTTTAAATCAGTGCCACTGTCCTTCTGAAACGTGCTTGTATCCTACCACAGGCCTTCATATTTGCTCTGCTGTATTATGAAACAGACTCCCATGACATAGTCACAATGCTGGTCCTTAGCACTAGTGGATACTGCCTCACCTCATCTCTGTTTCAGTGACCAAGGGCAGAATTCATTGTGGCCTTATCTCTGTTTTGAACTGTTTACTGCATTTACTTGCAGATCTGTTTACTTGTGTATATGCTATAAAGCTTCATGTTAGTCTTGTTGTGGCAGGAATCATTTCACAGTGTTTTTGTTTGAAGCACATAAGTATCTTACAGCACTGTTTAATTCAGAAGCCACAGATTTTCATCGCTAATTAGACTGAGAGTTGAAGTGGTGCATATATTGAATTCAGAAGGGTATCCAAGAACAAACCACGATATACACACAATAGGCAAACCATAGTGAGTCTTTTGACCTTCAGAGGATACTTTAAACAGCGTTTCAGAACTTGACACCTGCTTTTGTACTCATTGTTTTAAAATTTCTACATGTAAATGCAATACTTTTTATATTCAGTTTATTTGCAATAATTTTGCCCAATAGGTATATTCCTTGACTTGTAAAGAACCTAACGACCTAGCCTTATTTCTGCTGTTCTACACACTACAGCTGTCCGGGTGAAAAACAGATTACTAAGTTGTGCTTACAAGACCATTTAAAACCCCGTTTTTCCTTTGGGCTTGTGGCACTGTTTTTGCCAGTAGTTATTTGTAGTACAGAAATGGTCTTCCAAGTCCTTACTGTTGTTCAGATGTCCTGTTGTTCAGAGATATAATCCTCCTGAACTTTTTCCTGTTTGGGGTGTTACTGTTACATTTATTGGCCTTGTGAGCTTTTAACCAATTTTCATGATATTCACAATATCTCAACGTTTTGATACAACTACTTTTAGAATGTTTCAGTATGAAACAATTATAATTGTTCAAGTCTAGCTGTGAAGTCTGCTGTTAATTCTGTATACATAGAAACTGAGTCTGTGTTCAGAATGTTGTTATAGTTCCAACTGTAGGATGAAAAAGCAAATTAAGTGCTCAGATTTAGCTCTGCCTTTTCTTGTTTTCTTTTGTTTGGAACTGCATTTCAGAATTCAACACTAGCATAGTCTTTAATAACCTGCTGCTGCTGTTTTTCTTTCCTAATTATTTGCCCTGAGGGCATCCCACGATCGTGTTAGTAATTCTATTCTGTACTTCTTTTCATTGCACAGACTTGTGAGATCAGAATGGTTACATGAAAAGACGTGAACTTAAGTTGTAAATCTGTGAATTCCCGTATACAAAATATTAACGCCAAGTAAAACAAAATATCTATGGGAAGTAAACTGCCCACTTGTAGATTAAATGGCTCCGTAGAGGTGTCCATCCTGAAACTAGATGCTCTTCAATTATTAACCATATTATTTACTTTATTTCAAAAGCAGCTGTGTTTATGAGTACTGAACAAATGTGTGTACTTGCCTGTGCCAGACTTTTGACTTTGTTTTCAAGCACTGTACTGTGGGATTGAGTGGCAGCTTTGTTAGAAGAATTATATTAGGGTTTCTACTTAACCCTTTTAAGACTGAACTATTTCTTTCCTTTAGAGGTTATAAAGGAGCTGTTCTAACTTTGTAAATGTTCTGTGTTCAATGTTGCATTCGCCCCGTATGGAGGTGCTATGCTAATATCATTAAAAAAAATAATAATAATCCTGTAGCATGTATATACATTCAGTCTTAAAAGGGTTATTTTTACAAACTGTGCACCTGTAAAGTTTCTTAGCAATAAGGTAGAAAAAATGAGCAAGTTTTTACTATAATTTTGTAGAGTTAACTGCTCAGTTCCATATTTCATCAAGAAAAAAAAAAAACCCCTGCAATATGGGCAGTTTTGAGGATTAAATAAAAGTGAAATGTAAACCACGTAAGTGTTTTTTGTCAAGTGTACTGTGTGTGTATATGTGCATATAATATCAGGCTGCATTTTTTCTACAAGGCTAAAGATACAATGCCATGTTACTGTTGATGTGACAAACCTAACTGAACATCTGTACGATGATTCCGTCAAAGTAATTACGATTGATCACCTGTTGAACCTTTGCCACGTTTTTGTGGGCTTTTTTTTTTAAATTTTAACTAAGAGTGTCTTTGTTTCGGGGTTTCTTGTTGCAAATGAACAGTGAGGTCATCTGTGGAACCAGAACGACGTAAAGAAGACCAAGCCCAGGAGTGGAAAAGTCATCAGTAGTTGTGAAGCTATGCACACTGGACTCCACTTAAACGGGATATGGAATGTCCACCAAAAAAGCTGGCTTCCAAATCTGAGTCTGTTTCGTTATGGCTTGTATAATTGCTGGAGTTAGATAAGAAGCTGTTTTTTTTTTTTCTTCCAATAATGTAACAAAAGTTCACTTTTTTATATTATTTATTAAATAAGAAAAAAAAACCGTGTTTAATTGTTTAACTTTAGCAACTTTATTATTACAATTAGCACTGACCCGAGTTATTTTCATCCTTTTCATATCTACAGACTTTCAGGCATTTCTCTGTTAATAAGACCCGTAGAAATTTGGGAGGCTATTTATTCCTTCTTTTTGAGTTACTACTCTGGAAGGGTTAAGAGGAATAACTAGAATTGATACCTTATTTTAGCTTCCAATCACAGTGGAGAGTTTAAAGAAAAGTTTCTAGGACTTATAGAAGGGAAATGGATGCAGCAGCAAAAGAATTTGGAGTGGCAGAAATGTATCACTGCAGAAGAACTACTGGTGTGGTACAAAACTTGCTTGACTGTAAGACTATGGTGGGCCCTGGAGTGGTTGTTAAGATGTGGAGAGAAGCAAGAAAGGGAGAGTTTTGATGACATAAGCATATTCTTCTGTCCATAAAGAAATATTTCAGATGTATTTTTGAAACACATATGAAGGTAAATGCAATTCTTGGCTATCAAACAGCCAGAAATTCAGTGCTGGTAGAACTTCTGCTGTTTGAAACAGAGACGATATGATCAGGTTATACCTCAGAACTGTTTTGAATACAGTTGAAGTCTGTTTCTGGAGTGATAAACTGGCTTTTCTGGAACAGAAAAGAAATCAGATCTTTTCTGAGGCTTTGGTGAAAAGAACGGTCGCTGACTGAGCATTCCTGTTGGCAGAGTTGGAAGAAGTAGGGTTGTGTTCATCTTGTATGAAGAAATACAGATTTAGAAGAGTAATGTCAGATTGTAGGACTAGAGGAAAGGATTCATTTGGGGGTTTGTGTGGCATATCTGTTATTTCAGATCCGGGACAGGGTTACTCTTCTCAATGCCCCGTGCTTAATTAGCGTGCCCACAAAGAATATTTATTTCTGATAAGCACGTGCTTCTGGGTGTAGCATGAGAAGCTACACGGTGTATTGCTTATTTTAAAGTATGTTTGTACTGAATATTAATTGTGCAATTCGTTTTGCTTGATAAAAGGTCTTCATTCTCTGCAGATGAAAGCTATACTGTCTGAAGAAGTGGTGATGCTGCACTCTGAATTTGGTATCATGCCTTCATAGTTGTACTTGAAAAATCTTCACAGCTGTGTTAGGGAGAAAAGCACAGATGTGTATAGCCTATGATTTCTGCCTGGAAACTGTCTCTTAATAGCTGACTAGCCACAAACGTAATTTATTCTTAAAATCTGTACTTAATTTTGTCTGGAGCCCCAAGGTTTGTTTGTTTGTTTATTCCAATAGCAGAGCTTGTTTTAACTTTGATAATTTCGATAGAATTGTATCTGTTCAGAGCTAATGCAGCCAAGGTGCTGTGAAATGGCATGTGCTAAAACAGTGCCATCAGCGTGCTCGTGGCAAACCTGTCAGCAAAGGGCTTCAAACCTGTTGTTGGTCTCCGTTCAAGGTAAATTTGTGTGGTACTTCGTGTGTGTTACAGTTCAGTTCATTGTACTTTCTTGACTTGCAGAAGGGTGCCCATGCAGCACTACGTGGATACGCAAAAATCCCAACAAAGACAAATGTTCTGTTAGCTTCCACTGTTACCTTTAATCCCCAGTAATTTATTTTAATACTTTCTTTAATTGTGTTTTCTGGTATTTGTACTTTTTCAGTTTCTTCTTAGCTGTGTGTGCTTCAAGTTCCATTTGAGCACTCGTTGCCAGCAATCTGACTGTGGAGACTGGGAGAGGGCAGACGGGATTCGTGGTGGCTGAGTTTGGTGCCTCATAGAAAGTAATTGGGAATTGCAAACAAACAAAAAACAAAACAAAAAGTGTGAGAGAGATTCAGCAATATCTTTTTTTACTGTGCTCCTTTTGGTTCTAATTAAGTGTTTCTATGTTTTGTCTTTGAAAGCAAGAGTTTTCAATAAGGATTTCTCACAAGTGAACATAATTCTGTGGAATCTCTTTGCAAGAGTGACAAAGCGAGCTGTGATTAAGTACAGGTGCTGAGATTTACAGTCCAGCAGTCTGCTGTAATGCGAACCAGAATGTTGTACAAAACCATTACAAAGAAACAAATACTGATCTTCAAAAAGAATTAAATCCAGTATTGACAAAGGAAGCAGCCAGCTTCTCAGTGAAGGAGGAGGTTGGTTATCTTTGCCGAGTGAAAATGTCTTGAGTCTGTGCTGTGCACAAGTGAGCACAAATTGTAGTGTTTCAAGCCAATCAAATTATTTCTGAAGGGCCTGATGTGGGCTTGTGTGTGCTGCTCCATCCCTCTCTTTGCAGGGTGCTCTGGTGTGAGGGGACATCTGGTGTTCGGGATCTGCCCAAAGGGATGAGCTCAGTGTGTGAGTCTGAAGTTGATGTCGGCTTGCCAATTTTGCACATTCAAATGCTTTAGATTTTTAAATCAATTTTTGACAAGCAGTTTTAGCTTGGAAATGTAATAGATATAAAGATCAAATTGTATGGTCCAGGAAAATGGTCTGGTTTTTATTTAGCCTGCAGGTAATGCTGATAAAGATTATTATTTTTGTTATTTTGTGAGGAAAAATCCAGTTAGGTGAATGTTTAGGCTTTGGGATTATGCATTTTGATAAAGTTCTACTTGTGCACATTTTTTTCTCTCAGCTAATAAGTAGAATGATGCAGAACAGGAGTTACCAGTATAAATGTGTTAAATTAGAAAATGAAAATATCCTTCTCTCACAGGAAGTGAGGCTGGCAATGCAATAGATAAGGTGGAGTTCGTACCTGTATGCAATTAGCTTTGCAGCAAGAAGGAGATTTCATGCAGCCAGAACTTCCAAAAATTGTATGGTGAAAATTGTCTTTGCAGCTGGTTCCTCCAGCTGTCTGGAGAAAATGTCTGAAGCGTGGGTAGCACTTTGCCTTTCATTTCTTGGTATTTCAGACGTTTGGGAACCTGTTTTCCCTTGTGTTACGATGTAACTTCTTTCTTTCCCTCACCCTTTTTGTCCTGTTGTGACAAGCACAGTCACAAGTTGCAACTGGTCTTGTTGGAGTGAACACCAACCACATTGATGTCTACCTTGTTATCTTCAATTAATGCATCATTTACGTATCTATGAGAATGCCCCTTTTTAAAATGCTTCAGTGCTGGTCAGTTGGTGAAGTGCTCTCAAAGTGATGAGTTCAGTGCAAATCAGACATTTTCCATTGGCCTGCAGAAAATTCACAATCCCCATGCAGTGATATCCTGAAGCGAAGGCCATTTGCCCGGATCCCAGGCTGAGGCTGAAGCAGTGAGTTCAGACCTTCAGTTAAATGTAAGTAGCACCAAACCATTGCATAGTGCAGGAGGAGACAGATAACAGCAGGGTGGGAATGCTGGCTTTTAAACCAGGTAGGTGGAAATTTCAGGGCAGGTAATTGAGTCATGTATTAGATGCAGCCATTCAATCTGAGTAATACCTCTGATACAGGCAGCAGTCCTTTGGCTTTTTGCAGTGACCAACGATGATCTTGGTTCAAAATGAGGAATGATTGCTCGTGAAACCTTTCTGCCAAACATGAGTTAAGGAGTCGCTGTGATGGGCCGAACTTATGAAACGCTTAATTCTGAAATCTAATAGTGAAAAATGGGGAAAATTAAAATAATTTAATAGACAAATTATAATAAGAATGTAATAAGCTGTTGGGCTCAAGCAGAACTGACAACCTTGTTCTCTGGCAATGGGTGAACAGCCAAGAAGATCGGGTATAAAATACCAAATGATGTACGAGGTATTTACTGGGGGAACTCAGACCCAAGGTCAGATCATCTTGAACTTATCTGATCCTAACCAATTTCATGTTTTACTGGGTCCTGTACAGAAAGTAAAATGATGTGGAAAGGGGTTGGAAAAGAAGGAAGTCTGATTGAGATACTTGCTTTGAATGTGAAGATGGACACAATCTCCACTCCTGTATCACACTGAAGTACAGTATTTGTTGCTGTAGGGTTCCATCATCTATATCCCTGCCTTTTTCTATATCATGGGCATTGGTAAAGCCTCAGATCAGTGAGGTTTAAAGTCTGTCTTCCAGGTAACCCTTCAGTGGGTGGTAAACTGAGAATTAAGTCCCTATTCTGAAGCAGGATCACGTAGAACTAAAACCAAATTCTTTCTGTTCTGAAACCACAAATTCTGTCTTGGACTAGATATGGTTGTTTTTTTTCATGCGAAGAAGGTTCGCTGTCATTGGTTCATTTCCTTCAAAATCTTTTTAATTAGGTATTTCAGTAGGAAAATTCTTGATAAACTTTCATTTCACTTCCCCGTTGAGCTGTATGTTCTAGGAGTGGATTATAGCCCTGCATTGGAGAAGTCTGAATGATTTGGTATTAAGGAACCATCATCTGCAGTGCTTTCGGCCCACAATAATGATCGGGAGACAGAAATGCCTAGGAATGGATTTGTGTATGAGGGAAGCTGGGCTACTGCATTCCTACCAGTCGGGTAGGAGACTTCAGTTTCTGCAGCTTCCCAAGCCCCATCCCCTTTGTAAATGAGTTGATGGTCGACAGCCCCTGCTGGAAGTGCTTGAGCAGGATTCTGGTCTGATGCAGTGCTCTGTGATGCAGTGCAGTGATGCTCTGACCAGTGGGAGCAAACAGTTGAAAATTAATATGAATGCCCAGGGAAAGGCAAGCTTTGCTTTATTCTGCTATCCTTACCTGGACAAAGCTCTTGCTGACAACAGAACCTACAGAACAAGCAGGACTGGAGGGGATCCCAAGCTGGGTCTGGAGCAGAACTGGCTCTTGGAGCACGCAAGGTTTCCAAGTGGTCGGTGCCACCTCAGGTGTTCTGCACTTCTACTTGGAATCTTTCTTGTAAGGTTCATCCCTTTTCAAGGCTCACCAAAGTGCAACAGGAGCAATTGCTTTTGTTTTCCAGAAATACTCGGGCAAAATTGCTGACGATGATTTGTTGTGAGCAAGCTGGGTGTGAGAGCACCGGCTGTGTTGTGCTGCACGTGGAAAAGGAAAATCACTGAAACCAGAGGCTGGTTGTAGGAGGGATAAGAGGTTTGGAGAGAGGAAGTTAACGCTGAGAAATTGGCAAAGGGACCTCAAGACACATAGGAAATGTAACAGTTAAAAAAAGAAAAAGGTTTCTAAGCAGGCAGGTGAAGAAAGGTAACGTTTACCAGTCCGGTTTCTTTTCAAAGCCCTTCCAACTGCTATCTAAGATAACATTTCACACAGATGGAGCGATCCCACAGCCACAGAGAAGCACTCAGAGCACAAATGTGTTCCTCTGAGAGGACCAAGGACAACGTCAGCAGATAACAGCTCCTGGCTCCAAAGCAGTGCCTGAAGTTGCGCAGATGGCTGCATTTGGGCTCCCAGGCAGATGGGGAAAATATCAAAGTTCCTCGGTTTGTTTTATGGAGCACTAGATTAGGAAACATTGCTCAAACTAAATTTGGAGGGAGCGCAGACGCAACATGAATCAGTTATGAAATTGCATTTTGGTAGGTTTATGTCAATTTAAAACCATGCTGCTCTGGGTGGAGTTAGCAGAGTAATTTAATGTACGTGGCAGTGTGGTCTAACCAAATCTCCATTTGCAAATTGCTACTAGTGAAGCCAACTTGTGGGAAGGGGGCATGTAGTGGGCTGTCAGTCAACACAAGCACTCAGCTCTGTGTGATAGGGATTTAGCAAAAATTGTTGGAGATGGGGCAGGGCTTTGGTTTCTGGGAATGTAGGATTCTAATGCTCACAGTGCTAGGTTAATTGTTGGCCTCGATGATCTTTGGAGGTCTGTAATTCTGTGCCCATCAGTTAGACTAGAACAGAGCAGTACCACACAGTGCAGTTCAAATTTCTCAAATGAGGGAATGCGTGGCACCCAGCTGCCTTTTCTCTCATCCACAACATGGCTGCAACAGCTCAGAACCGATAAGTGGTGCAATGATCATCTCACATTGCCCTTTCTTCCTTTTTATAATTGCAATTTTATTTATTTCCACCTGCTTTACTAGGCTGAACTTCTCATCATTCACACCTGGCCCTCTAGCTTCTCTCCCAGCCCTGTATTCACTTTTTGCAGAACAACCTTTCCAGCTGCAGGAACATCACCCTCAGTTTTGCCTTCATTCACTGCATCTCTGAATATCCACTGCTCCCATTGGTCCCTTACAAATCTCACAAAAGCAATACAGGACAAAACCGCAGCCCTGTGGCTTTCTCTCTCTCTTTCCATACCGGACCTGGAGCCCTGTCTCCTTCAGCTCCGCACACAGCAGAGAAGTCTGTCTCTTCTTCAATAAATATTTGACAAACTGATGCAGCAGGGAAGTTATGTTGAATGTCAGTAAACATTTGATGTCTTGTGGAAAAACCCTGCTTTCAGTAGAAATTCTAAGAACATTCACTACTTTGCAAAAAAGCAAAGAAATGCGTACAAAAGAGAAGGGAAAAAAAAAAAAAAAAAAGCTTAAAAAATAGCAGGGAATGCAGAGCTCTGCCTCACAGTCTCCCCTGGTCTGTATTGTTTTGCTTCAGCTGGTTGACACTATTTAAACAGGTTCCTTATTTAATAAACACAAGGGCACTGAGATATGTTTTCTGGATCCTTTTCCTAGAACTGAAACTTCAGCCAGGGCTTGGATACTCACAGAGCCTTCTCCTCCTAACAAATCCAGCATGATGGCCCTGCTTTATAGCTAAGAACTTGCTTCTGCTTTCCTTGTATGTTCCTTCAGCCCTGACCATGTCCCCACAGGGCTGTGCCCACTGCAGGCTCCCCGCACTTGCAGCGGCCTCCCAAAACGAGGGACCAGAGGTCTGTTGAGTTGGGTATGGCATATGTGAAACCTAGAGGGGAATGCTGGAAGGGCATCACTATCCTCATTTTCTGCTGTAATGACTGAGTTTTGAGTCAGGTTCAGAGCAAGGAAGCAGCTCTAGTCACTGCCCGTCTTCCTCTGCTTAGCAGTGAAATGCTGAAGAGGTCAGGTATGGAAAAAGTCCCATGGCAGGCTTGTAAGCTGCTCAGAAGCTTGGGGTATTCTTGGCTGCACTAGGCGTGGTATTGCCTGCAAATCAGCAGGGGTGATCCTCCCTCTCTGCTCAGCACTGGTGAGGCTGCATCTGGAGGGTGTCTGGGCAGGGTCAGGTGGATGGATGTTAGGGAAAGGTTCACCCGAGGGTGGTGGGCACGGCACAGAGCTACTGTAGTTCAAGAAGCATCAGAACAACATTCTCAGACATACGGTTTGATTTCTGGGTACTCGTGTGAAGCCAGGAGTTGGAGTCGGTGATCCTTGTGGGTTCCTTCCAACTCAAGATATTCCACAATGCTATGCTCTGTCTGAAGAAGGGGAGGTTCAGGGAGACCCCATCAATGTCTATGAATGCTTAAAGGGAGAGTGCAGAAAATAGAGGGCCAGGACAAGCAGCGCCAGGTGCAAACTGGTTTGCATTCCTATGCTGTGCAGGTGCTGGCACAGGCTGCCCAAAGGCTGTGGGACCCCTCCTTGGAGATGTTCAGAAGCCATGGGGGTGTGGGCCTGAGCCCCCTGCTCTCGTGTCTATGCTGAAGCAGGAGTGGGACCAGGGGGATCCAGAGGGCCCTTCCACCCCAGCCGTGCTGTGGTTCTGTGTCTGTAAGAGCAAACACAGCATTCTTAGCAGCAGAGCAGTTCTCCCCCAGGTACTGTCGGCTCCCAGATGATAATAAACCCTGTGGCTTCAGCTCAAGGTGTCATCCTTCTCTTGGGTGTGAACTGGGTAAGAAATAAAATAAGTAACTGCTGAAATAGGAGGAAGTCTATTAAAATTAAATAGTGTATGCCTGCAGAGGATGGTTCCTACTTGGCTCTTGCTTCCTGCTGGTGGTAATGAAGGCATTCTCTCATCTTGCAGTACCGTGGGTAGCCAGCATCTCGCTAGCTTGGAATGAGTGCCTTTGTTACACAACTGGGAGTGGCACCAAAGAAAACTCTTTGTGCCATAATTATCTCTGAAGATGCAGATAATAACTCCAAGCAGGGATAATTTGCCATTAGGCAAACAAAGCAAAAGCATTACCATTCAAGAACGTTTCCTTTGTATTTTTCTTCCTTGGTAGGCTGCCTTGGATACCTACCAAGTGTTGCGGGAAAAAAAGATAAAACCACAGTGCCAGAAATGGGAATTTTATAGACCACTTAGACAGAAATTCTGGGATTTTTTAGGCACTCACTAAAATGGTGTGGAGGCTGCTGATGAAGAGCCAAGGAATGGCTGTATTGGAGATGTGTAACAGAAATTAATGCACAAAGAAAAATGGATAGGAAAACGGTGGTCAGAGGGTGAGCGGGTTGTTGTCCTATAGGCACAGCAAGGGTGTGACATTCCGTTGGTCTATGTCATGTGATGCTGTAAGAAAAAGATGATAGACTCTCCTTCATGTAGTCGTTGCTTGGAGCCAGTAATTTTGATCTTTCTTTTCTCTGAGAGCAGACAACTTTCACCACTAGGAACCTTACGTGTAGCTCACCATCCATTCAATTCAGGCTGAGAAAAAAGTCCCAAGAAGTGAAAGAGAGGTGAGTACATCCTTTGAATCTAGTGACACTCCATATATACTTTGATCTGTACAGAGAACCATCAGCAGTTGCCCAAGAGAAATGGATATCTGAGAAAATAAAGGGTGCAATCCTTCACCTGTTTGTCTGCTCCTGTCTGAAATCATCTGCTCCAAGCTGTAGGAGGGCTGTGATCAGTCGTCATTCAAGGGAGACAGTGTGCGAGCACAGGCAGGGTTGTGCAGCTGTGGGACAACTGGGAATGGGCAGGAGGTGGGGAGAAAGAAGGAGAGAAAAGTTTAAGCGATTTATGGGCATTTTATATCTGAAATGTGGTGTTTGAGTTCTTTGCTGTTCGTCTGCCCCATCCAGGAAGTAGCTTACCTTTGGTACCCCTGCTGCAGGTTGTCAAAGTAGGCTTGTGGGATGGGATTTCTCCCTCAAACACCTATAAACAAATGATGTTCAAATAAGGCAACTTTAGGTTTCCTTATGTTACCAATCTGTTCTGCTCATACTTACTGTTGAACACAAATTTCCTCTGAGAGCAGTATGTGAATTAAAGGTGCTGGGAGGACTCCAGGGCTCTAGTGAGGGGAAGGCAACATACTGTAGCAGGGAACTTTCCTCTGAGGTGCACAAAGCGTTGCAGAAAGGCTGAAGTTTCCAGTGCTGGTAAATGGAATAAAGATGACAAAATGGTTCTGTATGAAAGAAGGGGACGGAATCTTGGACAAGGTCTGTGGTGATAGGACAAGGGGAAATGGATTCAAACTAAGAGAGGTTTAGATTGGATGTAAGGAGGACGATTTTTACAGTAAGTGTGATGGGGCACTGGCACAGGTTGCACAGAGAGGCAGTGGCTGCCCCATCCCTGGAGACTTTCGAGGTCAGGCTGGATGGGGCTCTGAGCAACCTGATCCAGCTGTAGGTGTCCCTGTTTGTTCCAAGGGGAGTTGGACTAGATGGCCTTTGAAGGTCCTCACAACTCAAACAATTTTGTGGAAATGACTGAATTGCAATATTGAGTTTAAGGTTCATTTCTCTGGGAGCTAGCCAAAAGAGCTGATGTTCTTTTCATGCTTTAGAATAAAATGCATGTTTCAGAATAAAACCTATGTTAAAACTTATTCTAAAACTTACATTTCAGTGTGTAGTTAGCAATACTCAGATCCAATGTACCATTAAAATATGGTTTGCCGTATATAAGCAACAGCTATAACAAAGCTAGGCTTTCAAATGCTGTAGACTATTCAAAAAGTCTCATTTTCTGCCCTCACTCTTCCACATCAATCCAGAAGCAGCTGAGCTTGTTCCCTCAGTGTCAGCAGAAGGATGGGCTTGCAGAGGGTCTCATCCTGCAGCCTGAGGTGGAGTAAAATTTTCATTTCATCGCTATGAATTAAATCCCTGAATAATTTAATTCAGTAGGTATTTGCAAAAGGTCAGATAGATGTTGGTAGTCTCAGCAGTTCCAGGAACAGTGCTGCTTTATTAACGTGGCAGGCAAAACGTTGTTTCTATGGATTGTGCATAAATAGTGTTTACAATTTTATTTTAATTTCCTGTCTCTGAGCAAGCTGGATGCAAAACAACCCAATAGCTGAAGTTGTACACTAAATTATATGGGGAAGGCACCGTGGGCAATAACTGAGTGCAGAACATGGCTCTGGGTGCCTGAAACTCAAATCCTATTTCTAATTTAAAATCATTCTGTAAAGAGATCAGATTTTTCTGATTAAAACTTTGAGAGTGGTTATATTTAATATCCACATCTTTATTCCACGCAGCACTCAAATTTAATCTCCGTCTAATAGGAAATTTTTTAAATGATATTGACTCAGCTAGGAGAGGGAAACATCTCCAATGGGATATTTTCACAGAACAAAATAGATTATCTGGCTTCTCCGGCCTGGCTCCACCAAGCACCCAGCCTCACCCATACACTGCACAGTGAAGAGATTGAATTCCTTGCTTGGTGGAACAGCAATAATTACAGCATTAAAAGATTTTCCTGTGTTGAGTCTGTTTACAAGTATGTGCGATTGGAAAAATAGCTCCAAAGTTAAGAAAATCCCCACACTGTACTGAAAACTTTCAGTCTGTGCTCATTTTTTTGTGCTGTTTCTGCTCTCCTGTGTCTTGTGGCTTTTATTTTGCTGTGTGCAGTACCTGACCAGGAGCGACTGGGAATGCATTGGTGCAATGCATTTCTACTGTGGGCATCGTTCCAGGCCTTCAGTCTTATCCAGGGTGGCAATTTCCACGTGAGCCTTCGAGGCTCAGCTCACATCTGCCCTTTACATGCGTGGGTGCTCACAGCTGCAGGGAAGAAAGCTGCTTCTCTGTGCTTGTTCTATGTTTTTTATTTAAAACAAAGATACATTTAAATGATGGTAATTTATCATAGGTACTTGCCAGGTGAAGAATGCTTTCCATCCTCATTTAAAGTCATCAATATTTATTTTCATTTTATTTAGAAAAAATAGTTCTACTTCAAAGCATTATTTTCACACAGACAAGCCCGTTCTCCCCACCCCAAAATGCTTTACTTGACTATGGCACCAGCATGATCTCGACACGTCTTAGCTCAACTAAAATAATGTGAAAAAAATACTTCAAATGTAACCGAATGATTTTGATTGTAAGGCAGAGATACTGACGTGAAGACTGAAATACATGTACTTGTGTTTGAGGAGAATCTATTTGCAGCTTGGAAATTTTCAGAGATGCTTAGAAGTGCAGCTGAATACTGAGCTAAACTGTTGATGTTAAGGACACCAGTTTTTTTACAGGAGAATTTATGACAAATAGACCATCTTCAAGGCTTTTTATGAAGTCCCTTATCTTCAGAGAGCCCTCTTCCTCCTTTGTACTTTCGAAGGGAAAATGATATAAAGCTTAGACAGAGACAGCATCCATGAAGTTCTCACAGCGTTTTACTGTCAGCTGAAGTGTTTCATTACCTTGGAACTAAATCATATCAACTAATGCCACAGCCACTTCCCAAGACCAGGCGATGTCCACTCAAATTTCTGTGGGCCACTTGTAGCCCCTTCTGATGCAACTCAGGGGGGTGCAGACATGTTCATGTGTGTGTAAGAGCACTTGGAGAGCGAAGCCCTTGTCGTCTTCCCCTCCTCTTCATCACCAACCTCTCCTCTAATCACAGGCGGCTTCTGCTTAGTGCAGCAGGTGAAAGTGGCTAGAAAACCCATGCGGAAACGCTTGTTCATGAAGCAGTATATGATAGGGTTCACACAGGCAGAAGTGTAGGACAGCAGGTGGATAAAGGAGATGGGAGCTCCCGAGAGATGCAGGTCTGCTGAGGCGGTGTCAAATGCGCGCCAGGCGTTCACGCTGAAGATGGGAGTCCAGCAAATGAAAAACAAAACCACTATCACCATCAGCATGCGGATGACAAGTTTCTTGGCCATCAGGTTGGCAGAAGAGCTGCTGCTTCTCACCCTGTCTATTTTGCTGTTTCTCATAGCAGAGAGTTGTTGCAATGGCACTTTCCTTTTCCTTTTGGCTTTGTGCAGGTAGCACCCATCTCCATCCTCGTATTTGGCGATGCTGGTATTTCCTTTTCTTTCTGTACACATAAAGGAATGCTTGAATAGTTGGCAAAAGGTCTCTGAACGGTGTTTCAAATTACAAAAATAATTGGTTCTAAGCCTAAATGAATATAACATAGCTCACAGCTGAACAAGACAGAGAAAGCACTGTCCCAGTTCTGCACCACTCATGTATCAGCTGCTCTGTCTGCTGGCCGATAGTATTCTCCCATCATAATTGCACACAAACTGATGCAACAGAAGACTGTTTGCTCCAGTGTTTGCTTATGGTAGTTTTCAAAGTAATATACTGCTGCTCTAATTTGACAATTTTGTTGTAAACTTTACTGACAGAAACAGTCCTCATCCACGGCCTGAAAAATATCCTGACATTTCTATAAAAATTTTAAATTTAAATCATCCCACCTAGAACAACTGCAAAAAAAAAAAAAAAAAAAAAAAAAAAAAACATAGGTGAAGAATTACTGGCAAGAGAATAATGGAATCACCTCAATAAAAAAATAAATGCTCCTGGCTGAAACAGATTATAACCATCATTTTTACAAATAGAAAATTTTGCTTATTGTGGCCTCAAGGTGACTGCTCACATCTTCAACTCTAAGTTAAAAAATAACTGAAATGCATCGTTACCTCTTGACGATCTTCTCTGGCTGGTATCAAATTTTATTCCTCTATAGAGCTCCAATGAAATGAGGCCATATGCAACCATCATTATTATCCCAGGTATAAGAAAGAGTATGAGCAGCAGGAAGGTGTACCTAAAGAATCAATAAATGGACAGAGACTGGGGAATAGTGCAAACCTTGTTGTTGTTGTTGTTTTAATATGTTCCTGGCCCCTTGCAGAAGCCACAGGAGTTGTTGTTGATCCTCAGAGGTGCCCTGGTACTGGCTTCCAGTACTGGGCTGAGATGTAGCTGGTGTGCACTTCCTTCCATGGCTGAGGCACCTATTGCAGGGATGGTGCAGACATCACTGGGGCTCCCATCCCTGGGTCTGTGCAGAGCCCCTGGGGCTGGAAGCCCCTTCTTTAAGGTGAGTGCCTTTCCTTTGTTTGCACATCACTGTCTGTTGTTCTCCTATGTAATGCACTGATGGCAGCTTCTCTAATGTGACTAAAAAATGGGGAAATCATTCTGTTTAAACATTCAGGAGCCTACATCTCTCCTGCTCCTCAGAACTTGTGTACCAGCTCGTTAACACATCGTAGAACCTGTAGTGATGCCTCGGAGGAAAGAAGTTTGACCTGCATCCTTCCTCCTCACCTGCACTCACACTGACAAACTCCTGAGGCTACTGAAAGCACTGGTATGGCTTTAATGTGAGTGGTGCATACTTTAATCTTGTTCCTACTTCCGAATGACCTTCAGGAGTGGAAAAAAAACCCACCAAATTAAAATCTTACATCTTCTCAGCACCAGTTGAAGTACTTGATCATTGTGCAAGGACACAATGTCAAAATAATATTGCTGCTTGATGATGCTACTGTTTACTTAGCCTGCCTGGAGGTGTACCACCTGGAGCTCTACCACTCCCCTCATTTCTCATATGCTCTTCTCTACAAATAACCAAAAAGGCCGAGTTCTCAAGAAGGGCATTTGCAGTCACTCCAGGGTTTCAAATTCTACTTATCTGCTTCAGAGGACGTTTGGATGCAAATATTAGCAGGCAAGGTAGCATCACACACACAGGAGGGGGCCTGTGTACGTTTTTTTCTGAGATCAATGAAAATTCCTCTGAAAATATTGAAGTTTATGCTTAAATGAGTTAAAGCAGAAGTATTCTGACTTGATCAGTGACAGATGCTTTCTTTATAGCGGGGGCTTAGCAGACCAGTGGGAGAATCATTGCCATGTTAGGTGTCCTTCCTATGACAAGGCAGAAGTTGTGTAAGAGTCAAAATGTAAGCAGCTTAAAAATAAGATTCTTTTTCTATAAATAAGCTTGAGAGAAGTGTACATGTTTCCTGGTGGCTAATGCTTAATTTTCAATAGGCTTAATGCTACCATGAAATCCTGTTTTCTGCCAGATAATTATGCATTTGCTTAGAGTTAGATAAATCTTACCAAGACTGTTGAATGACATCACTTGGCCAAAGGAGCCGACACATGTTGGCTGTGCTATTGTTGTACTTGGTGAAAGGGACCAGCTTGCTGTAAATTGGGTATGGTGACATGATGGTAAAGGAAACACACCAGGTAGCAGCAATCACTTTCAAGGCATGGGATTTTGTCTGCCAGACCCTGGACTGAAGAGGTTTGCAAATGGCACTGTACCGCTCCAAAGAGATGGCAACCAGGTTGAATGTAGACACGCTTACAGAGATACCTGCACGTAGAAAACGAAGTTAAAGGCTATTCTCGTATTTAAAATGCTTCTGCTGTTTACAGATAATCTTGCTAACTTTCTGTATAAACGTGGAGAGAACACAAATACAGCCAGCTAGTTGTAAGCAAAATTATTTGTAAATAACGTGCTGATTAAGTTAGTGAAGAGTGCATAGAAATTGGGTCTAGGTCTCCATGCCGACACTCCTGCTCATTGCTCTAGTGCCAGAAGTCCAAGAGGAAAGATTCATTCATTCATACTGTGAAATTCTGAAAGCAGAAGGAAAGCACTTTTCTTTCTAATTCTTTTTCGTACTGCGTGGTTTGTGCACCGGAGTAATTGTGTTTCATTTCAAATCAGCATTTGAAATAGTGGGATTTTGCTAATGCTCTTTTAACACAGTGCTGCAGTCCTTATTCTATTGCTTTAATTTTTCACTTGTCCTGCTAGATTGGTGATCTGATTTCCTCATTCAACTGAATTAAATACTTCCATTTTTAAAAAATTAGATGCTAATGGAGTTAAAAAAAAGTAGGAGAACTGAAACTATGAAGAAAATCTTTATCCTTCAAGTATCCCTAATTTCTCCTGCTCATATGTTATGAAATGTAATGCAGTGGTCTCTGTTTCTGTCACTGAAGCATCTCAGTTTACCACTGCAGGATTATAGATATTTTTGCTTAATTTTACAGCAATTTTTTTTTTCAGTGTATGAACTTCAATTTTTATGAATTCTCTGATGCCAGTCAAAACATAAAATACTGATGTCTTAATGTTTTGCTTCACTCAAATCACCTGTAATTGAATGTCTTCTTACATCTTACAATTAAAGACTGAGAGCAAAGGTGATAGAATGGTTGTCAGCACCTATTTATCAGTAGAAGCTTCTTAACCTGAGTTGCTAAAGGGAAATGTCCATGTTATGATTCGTAAAAGAAGATACCTTCGTAGCTGAAACGTGCAGAATCAGAAATATTTCACTGGATTTTTATAAACTTATAAATTGTGAAATAAGAGAAAGATGACATTGCTTAGGTAAATTTTTATGACATTTATGGCAGTAATTCATTATAACTGTTTAAACACAGCCTTTAGTTGTACTGGTTTTATCTACAAAAAGATGTTGATTTCCCATTCCCAGTTTAGGTGCATACTTCCACATTACATAAAAGTTCTCAAGGGCGTAAGTTAAAGGGGCACAGTGCAGGCATTTTGAAACTCCTGGCTCAGCCTCCACAAGCAAAAGGGGTGCAGCACAGCATACACAGGTGTGACTTCCTGAAGTCAGTCTGTAAGAGCTGCATCTGTACAGCCTGCATGTTGTGATCTACTGCTGACCTCAGATCTGACCTGATCTGTTCTTACAAAGCCCTTGCTCTAAAATCCAGTTCTGCAAATAGTACCTGCTTCTGCTTCTGACTATTTTTGTCCTTCCAAGTACCACCGCTAACAAAAATCTGTGTAGTGAGGACTATGCAGACCGTCCTTTTTGATGGATGATCTGGACACTGCTAATAGTTCTGTCAGTGATAGGTAAGCAACTGTACGTGCCAGGTTCCTCATTAAAGCTTATTTGTACAAAACACTTCTCACCTGATACAGTCAAACACTTCTGTGTGCAGTTAAAATTAACCGAGTATCTCTGTGTTTTGCTGGAAACCAGATCTAAAAATACCTGCCCTACAGAGTTGTTTCTTGATGATTTTGGTAACTGCTCAATGGCAGATAGAAAAAATCAGGTCATTAATGAGCTTCTCACACATCCCACTAGTTAATATTCAAAACAAGAGTAAACTTCTAAGACTTACCCATGAAGTAAGTGGCAGTTTTGCAAACAGTGCTCCCAAAAATAAAATCTTTCAGCAGGTTGGGAATAAGGGTGAATGGCATGCAGAAGAGGCAGAGCATTAGGTCACTGACTGCTAGGGACAGCAGAAATATGTTGGTGACTGTTCTCATCTGTTTGTTTCTTATCAGCACAGTGATGACCAGAATGTTCCCCAAAACACTGAGCAGAAATATCAAACAATACAGCAGGATCCGGATTATCTGATGCAGATCTGAAAACAGTCACAGAGAGAAATCAGGTATGAATTATATAGATCACAGACTATTATATGATTCATTCTTTAATCAGTAGGTAAACCCTTTCAAAAACCTGCCTGGTTTTAGTCTTGCTGAGGTTTATGCCTTTATACCAATCAGTTGAAGTTCTGAAATTCTTAAATGTATTTTGGTCTACTTCAGTTGTATAACTTTAAGGTAGGACACATACAGTGCACTTCTGAAGGCAAACACAATTTCTGAAAAGCATGTTCTGTTCAAACTGCTTTAAGTGCACTGCTCATTCACCACAGAAACTCCTCCTTTCTTGTGAAAGCATGAAATTATACAGCGACCAAAAACATTTTAATACAGTGATGATTATTTCAATCTCATAGTGTTATAATTTCATATTTAATCTCTTTTACATGTTGTGTCAGACCACATAACTTCGGTGCTATGGATTTTCTCAGAGTCAAAATTGTGTTACTCCGTGTCCTTCATAGAGCTGTTTACATTTTGTACCCGATATTCCTACTGTCAGTTTTCCATTCTGACACGGTTTTGTTCCATCTGGACTTTTATCTTGGAAAACCAGTACATACTGAAATCTTTCCTGCCTGTTTCTCATCCTAACTTATCAGCAAGTAGTTGATTTTGCATTCCCCCACAGAAAAAGCCTTGTCTGGCTGTTTTGCTCCGTGCTTGCTTCCAGCTACAACTCAAATTGCCTGAAAGAATCTATTTTCTATACCTACCTTTAGAAGAATAAGGTGGATCATCCACACAGTAAAAAGTCTCATTTTCCAGGAGGATATCACACAGCAAAGCAGTGATATTGGTACTGTTCTCAAGGAAGCTAGCATCAACTATTTCCATCCTTCAGGATCCACAGGTTAGCTGCTACGAAGAAGGCTGGTTTGTAACTATCTGCCCATTCTTTCAGTAAACAGATATCTTCTGAATGAAGTCTTCAAGAGGAATACGAGAGAGGCAGAGGTGCAAGTAAGTTCTTTAACCATCCGTCAGGAACGCTCTGGTCAGGCTGAAAAAGATTTATGCCATACGAGGCAGTTTAGAAAAGCAGGGCAAGCATGCAGACATACATTCACACATATGCACACATGCACACATCCCCTCCTGTACTTTTTTAGATCCACCCTCTTTTGTTACTGGCCTACTGTTGGGATTATAAACAGACTAGAAAAAGATTACAGTGTTAACCCCTTGCAAGGTTGCTTCTGCTCACGTCTCTGCAATGTTTCTCAGAGGGAGGTTGCTGTGCCACAGCCAATAAATCACAACCGGTGAATGATGAGAGTGATAAATCCGTCTCTCAACCAACACCACTTAGAATGTCCAGAGGAACTAAATAAACAGGCAGAGAAAGGAAAAATAACACCAAGTTTTTGCATGCCTTACATGAAAGTGATTTTTTCTTCACATTTTTCAGAACAGACTGAAGACTGGGTGTGTAACTGACTCAGGAAAACAAGAGCTGTTACATCTATCTCATTTAGCAAAGCACTAACTTTATACTGAAGATTTTCATGTCCCTGATCCAAAGCGCAATAAGGCCACAAATGCCAGTGTTCCTGGATTGAGCTCTATGGACATATGCCATTAGAACTGTTGGCTAATATAAGCAGAAGCCTAAACATATTTTCCGTGCATGGGCTTCTATTTGACTTGTAAACTCAAGCTGATAAAATACTGCGCATTAGTTACGCATTAGTGCAAAATGTAACCTTGGCTGTTTAAAAGAAGCCCTTTCCTCTGAGTTCTGCTTTGTGAATACGTAAACACTATCCTCTCTGGTGCTCCACAGTGTCCTGGACTTTCAGCATAGCAGTGGATTTAAGATCTCTTTTTAAATACACAGGGCAATAATAGGTTCCTAATAGCACGTTCCTAACCCCTTGAAGTTGGTATACAATGACTGAAAGTCCTGGATTTCCTCTCCACCCTCTCCAACTTTGGCTTACAGTGCCATATTTGGAAGGGGTATGCAGGAGAGTAGATTGGAAAGTTCCAATTTCTAAATTACCTTTTCTGTAGCAATTTTATTATAGTAATTTCCTTTACATGCTCTTGTAGTTGAATTGTTGTTGTTGTTGTTTTCTGTTTGGTTTGGTTTTAATCTGAGACAAAACAGGATCAAACTTGCAGACAGGGTGTGCAAAATGTCTCATCAGAAGGAAGCATTAAGTCCAGTAGAATTCATTTTCAGCCTCAAAGGTATATCACACAGGTAGGAAATTAATCTTACTTCTATCTTTCTACTTGTTGCTTTCAAAAAATGATATTGAAGAAATAAAAGTTGAATTTTGTCTCCATTTTTGCAATAATTGACCATTAAGCTTGAACTTTAAGTGCTGAGCTCTGAAAAATCTTGCTCTCTTTTAGCTGCCTAATTCATCTGTAATTTTTTTGCATGTTTTAAGGACTACCTTGATGGATGCTATTAACCAGCCACTCTCTTAAATGACAGATTTGCCTATTTAATTAAACACAGATTTTTTTTTTTTTCAGATTTAGTTTTGAATTATAGTTCAGATTATTTTGAATAACAGTTCAGATTTATTTTGAATTGTTCCAGTATTTCATAGTATTATGATATCCCTAACATCTGAGTGGCAGCTAAGGCAGGTGCTGATTCGGTGGTGGTAATCCACAGGAAAAGCCCTGTATACTTTTTGGAAAGGACTTCTGGGTTTAGATTGCTTTCTCGCTCCTCAGAGACAGCAAGATGCAGAAATTCTAGTCTGAGTTGCCAAAACGTCTAGTTAACAGCTTCTCTTTCCTTTGAAAATGACTTCCTATAGAAGGAAAATCAAAACAAAACAAACTCAGACCAAATTTTCTAGCATCTATCTGCCTTTGTAAGATGTGCCTTGCTTTCAGTATCTGTATCTGAGTCGTTTCATTTAAGTCTTCAAATTTTAGAGCAGTCATAAAGCAGCATTCAGTGAACGATTTTGAG
This sequence comes from Tetrao urogallus, assembly GCF_951394365.1. Lineage (NCBI taxonomy): Eukaryota > Metazoa > Chordata > Aves > Galliformes > Phasianidae > Tetrao > Tetrao urogallus. The sequence goes on along the minus strand of NC_136817.1, from coordinate 53,266,455 downwards.
CTCTCTCATTTTTTCTGTCTGAGACCTTTGCATGTCAAAAGAAGCTATTATAATTATTTTCAATTATTATAATACTCTGACCTGCTGCAAACCACAGGCTGGGTAATTGTGTTTAGCAATTCCTTTACTGAATTAAATAACCTGTAATGGAGTTAGAGTCTTTCTGTAAGCAAGATGTCAAATTGTTGTTCTAGGCTTATTTTTAATGTGGAAAACTTCTTTCTGGTTTCCTGGCACCTTCTATTAGATCTGTGTTAGAGAAATGATTGGATGTGTTTTCAGTTTCGTTTGTGTTGACTGGTATTAGCAGTATTTCCTTCATTACCTTTTACCAGATGTATTGCTGCTTGGAGTTGGATTCTTTCTCAATTCATTTTTCATCTGCAGCTTTTATACTGGTTATACCACTGCACTTTTGGGGTTAGTTGCTGGTGTTCTGATGAGTTATACATTGTTTTTTCTCTGTGCCTTGAGAAAGCAGCGGTATATTAAATAGAAAGATGATGTTTTCTTTTGTTAGATATAGACTGAGACTGAGAACTTACCGTCTGCTGGGCTTCCAGATTTGCTGGGCTAGATTTCCAAGTGTCATCTATGAAGACTCCAGGGAAGAAGCAGAGTGAGTTGTCTCTCAGTGCACCATTACAGCGAATTACCATTCTGAGCCAACTTCTCCATAGCTGTCATGACTTTATCATGTCTGAAGAACATGAGGTTAGTTATTCATGCCTTGTGTATAAGCTGTTTCTTCTCTGAGCACTGTGGCCCAGATCTAAACCTTTTCTAGTTCATGTACAGTTTTTCACAGATGCTAACATCTGAAGATAAACCAAGGATTTTAATAATGGAATATTGAATTTTTGTGGTTTTTTTTTTTTTCTCTTTCTCTGTTCCTTTCCTGATAATTCCTGTAATCCTATTTGCCTTTTTTATAACTACTGAGAATTGAACTGATGTTTACATGGAAGAATAATATTGTAACTACAGCAATCTCTTTCCTGCATAGTGATAACTAGCTTAGAGCTCTACAATATTCATGAAGAATTATTTTTGTTTTCTACATTGCAGTGATTTTTATTTTAGAAAGATCTTCCTGCACCTCTTCACAGTCAGCTTTTCTTCTTCTCTCTTTGACTGTTCTAGCATCAGCAGAAAATTCTTTCATCTCACTCCTTTTTTCCATTTTGTGGTACATTTCTAAAAGTGATGAATGGCTGAGGCAAGGCTTCCTATGGGGCTCCATTCGTAATTCCTTTTCACATCTATTTTTTATGTTGTTCCCTGCTTTACTCTAAAACAATGGCCTCCTACTTGTCTATGCTGCCTCTTTACTACTGAAATACCACTTCCATGATTCTCCTGATTCTTTCTGGCATCCAAATCCATGCCAACTTCGATCCTTCAGCCTAGATTGGTATTTCAAGACTATTTGCAAACACTGATTGCTGCGTATGTTGAATTATCCAGGGCTTGGGAAACTCCCGTTGGAGAAGCAATGAAGATACAGACCCAGAAGTGATACAGCAGCTCAGTTACATGGGCTATGCCCTTAGCACAACATAGGCCATGTTCCACATTGAAGAAACAAAACACAAAGCCTGCAGCACTCATGAAAGTTAGGACTGCCATTTAAAAATCCTGTAGTGTAGACCAAGTGTTCAGAGATTTGTATGTGTTATTACAGTACCCACTAGATTTATTACTGTGGATGCCAAGTTTATAAACTGGCTCTTCATCTCAAAGGTTTTCACTGTAACTCTGTTTGAATATTGGCATTATGTTTGCAAGAGGTCATATTTAATAATTTTACTATTTCCTTTAGAACTTCTGGATGAATACCATCTGGTCCTGGACTGAGCTGGATTCAGTATCTGCTGGCTAAATTGCCGGACTAAATGAGTAAGAATTTGCTATGAACTCAACTCCCTTTTTGGAGTTGATATCTGCATAAGACATACTAAGATCAAATGTTTTTGTTTTTCTAGGCATTTTTTGCATAGATTTACTCAAATGTACAGCCAACAATCTCAGTATTTGGACAGTTTTGAGTTGCCTTTTTAACATAATTTCTCTCTAATACATTTGACTAATTGCATGATAATAGATCACTCTCTTTCTAGCTGGTCAGTACCATTTCATTGTCTCCCTACAAGCTTTAAGAAAGAAAAAAAGAAACTGTTTAAATGAAATGCTTGTTAACCATAAATGTCATTTTATTATTTAGGAGAAACAAAACTTAAATGGTTGTCCTACCATACCATAACTTGGGATGTTGGGAATTTTAGGCAAGAACTTCCTTAGAGAAGGCTGCCTTATTAACTACACTGATTTATTAATAAAGTTGGCTTTGATAATTAAGAAATAATGTAGGTATCACAGTAGCATAATGAACCTCTGCAGGTAGTCTAAAGAGATGTATACAATGTTTGTCCCAATATTTGAAGTAGAGAAGGCCTGATTACTCTGATAACAAAAGGATCTGGGTTGGTTTTTTTTTTAATTTTAATTATATATTTTTTTCTGCTATGTCACATGATGAACACACCAGTTTAGTACCAAAACAGGTAGTGTGCTCTATCATTCCCTGCTATGTGTACCATACCTTTCTTATCCAAAATCAAACTGCATCAATTTACATTTTCCTCATAGATTTGCTTGAAGGTTAAGCGTCTGTTTTCCTCACTAATTTACCAAAGACCTTTTCTTATTCTAAATAGAAAGTCTACTTGTAAAATTATGAATTTGGAAAATCTTGGCTCTATCTTCTACGATACCTACAAACAGTTTTGGGTTTGTTGCCAGGTCTTTCATTTGTCTTGGCAAATGAAATAAGATAGATGAGTTAGAAGAAATATATATGGAAAGTCACGGTCTAGTTCTGTTCTCAAAAGAGTTATGCTGGCATTAGGCCATTGATTCTGTGGAATTACTCTCATAAACCACAAGGAGATTTGAATAAGGCCACACTTTTGGAGAACTCACAAAATTCTCAGGAGCGCATCTATTTTACTACATTTATTTAAAGTGTATTACATTCAGGTGGGTTTTTTTTCAAGGTGATCTGACCTCGAGCCCCTTTAGGTTTTCAGAATAACTGCTGTGAAGACCAGTTTATTTAATCATCCAAACTCATCAATGTAAGGGTGAAAAACATGTGTCATGACACCTACAAGGTAATGATATAACTGTTCTTGTCAGTACTAAACTCCTTAATAAATCTCAAAAGCAGAATAGACTGTTGAAAAAAACCCTATGTGTAACAATCAAGAACCGTAGTCTTTTCTTTTTAATTCTCCAGTGAAGACCCATAATAGTCACTATCGTTTTACTGCTAGTAGTTTTTGTTAGTAGATCTTAAAGAAGTGTACAAAAGAGGTTATTTTATTTTAACCACAGTCACTATGATTTTCAAGTTAGAGACAAAAAGATGAAGCCTAGGAATGTGAAGTGATTTGGCACAGGCCACTTAATGCACCAGGGTGTTTATAAAAGAAAATAATCACTTCAGGCTCTTTATGGCCTTCCCCTGGATCTTCTCTAACAGCTTTATGTCTTTCTTTTGTTGGGGGCACCATGCCTGGATGTAGTAGTCCAGACAGGGCCTCATAAGGGCAGAGCAGAGGGAGACAATCAACTCCTTCACCTTGCTGGCCACCTCTCTCTTGATGCAATCCAGTTGGCCTTCTGGGCTGCAAGCACTCACTACAGGCTCATGTCCAGCTTTCATAGAATCATAACATCATAGAATTGCTCAGGTTGGAAAAGACCTTAAAGATCATTGAGTCCAACCACAACCTAACCATGCTACCCTAAGAACCCTCCTCTAAATCATGTCCCTGAGCACCACATCCAAATGGTTTTAAAACACATCCAGGGATGGTGACTCCAACCACCTCCCTGGGGAGCCTATTCCAGTGCTTAACAACCCTTTCAGTAAGGAAGTTTTTCCTGATATCCAACCTAAACCTACCCTGACACAACTGAGGCCATTTCCCTTGTCCTGTCACCTGTCACCAGTGACAAGAGACGAACCCCGCTCTCGCTGTAAGCACGTTTCAGATATTGGAAGAGAGCAATAAGGTCTCCCCTCAGCCTCCTTTTCCCCAGACTGAACAGCCCCAGTTCCTTCAGCAGCTCCTCGTAGGACATATTCTTCACAAGCCTTGTTGCCCTTCTTTGGACCTGCTCCAGCACCTCAATGTCCTTTCTGTACTGAGATGTCCAAAACTGAACACTGTACTCGAGGTGAGGCCTCACCAATGCCTAGTACAGGGGCAAGACTACTTCCCTAGTCCTGCTCACCACACCATTCCTGATACAAGCCAGGTTGCCATTGGCCTTCTTGGCCACCTGGGCACACTGCTAGATCATATTCAGCCAACTGTCCATCAGTACACCAAGGTCCCTTTCCATCAGGCAGCTTTCCAGCCACTAAAGACATCCACCAGACCCCCTTTTCCATAGGGCTCCTCTAAGTTCTTCTGCCAGGCTGTACTCATACCTGGGATTGCCCCAGGGTAACATAGGTCTGCTCAGCCTTGGGAAAAGAAGACTGAGGGAGAGATCTGATTAATGTTTATAAATACCTAAAGGGAGATGGGAGGCAAATGGATGAGGCCAGGCTCTTCTTGGTGGTGCTTAGAGATAAGAATCACCAACCCTGGAGATATTCAAGGAATGTTTAGAGGTTGTGTTGAGGGACATAGTTCACTGAGAACTATTGGTGACAGGCAATTGGTTGGACAGTTGGAATGCATGATCTTGTAAGTCTTTTCCAACCTTGGTGATTCTATGATTCTATGAAAACCTGAACATAGGAAGTTCCATACAACATGCAAAAGAACTTCTTTGTGGTAAGGGTGATGGAACACTGGAACAGGTTGCACAGAGGGGTTGTGGAGTCATTCAAGACCCATTTGAACACCTTCCCATTTTATGGAACCTGCTTTAGCAGGGGGATTGGACTTGATGATCTCTTGAGGTCCTTTCCACCCCCTGCAATTCTGGTTCTGTGAGTTTGTGTCCTGGCCCAAGTACACCACCTTGCACTTGGCCTTGTTGACCTTCTAAAAATGTTAGGGGATGCGTGTCTCATTTAGAAGGCCTTTTTACTATTACTTCTGGTTACAACATAGATACAACATCAACAAATTCCTACCAGAAGTCTCCAAAAGAAATAAAATAACCTCCTTGAAAGAATCCAAGTAGAATTTTGATTGAAAAAAAACAAAAGATTATAGGATGTTCAGAATTTTGCTGTTTTTCTGTTGTCATGATTTTGCATGGAAGGATTAGAAGGGGAATGAGATTGTAAGATAATGGACTGTGCTGTTCCAGGACTCCTAGGATGAAAGTGTGATTTTAAGTCAGACTTGTGGCTATTTTGCTGTACACAATTAAGTATTCTAAAGTTGTTTGACTCTTGCTCTTTATATTGTGACAATCTCCAGGCCCTATTTATTTATTGCTTCACTGAAACTCTGCTAGCTACCAGTTTAGATTAATTATTGAACCAAGTAAGAGGAAGTATGAGGAAAGACAACTTGCAGAAGTTGAAATTCTGCTATCGGTCTTGATTTGTGGAATGTTTATATTTATTTGCAAATTGGCCAAATTATCTTTGCATTTTGGACTGCAGTCAGGTTGTTGGTTTTTTTTTTCTGAGAAACAGAATAGCGATGCCAAATACTTGGATTTATTTCAACCACTATACTGAGCTTTCTTGGTAGCATTTGACAGTATTTCCATAGAAAGTCATTTCAAAATGTTATTCAAACACTGAAAAGAAATAGTAGTTTCCAGAGTTCCACCACAGACGTGCCGTTACTAGATAGAATTATTGATCTTGCCATGCTTTTTCTATGTAATTCTTAAGAAAACACACGCCAAGGAACAATTGCTTTAGCTAGTTTGGACTATTTGCTTATGTTTATACAATATTACACTGTGCAGGGAGTTAATGTGACAGAAAGCATGTAAGTTTTAAATTCATTTTAATTGTTCAGTCTTTGCTTACATTACAAAACTGTTTAAAGCTGCTAAGGAGGACGTTCAACTCTCAAAAGAAGGAATAGGCAAAACCCCAAGAACACATTCTGCTCAGAATTCTCTACATTCACTTGGCAGCCAACCTCAGTTAGTTTGGATGCTATGGCATTCCCCAGATATCCAGGGGCTTACAAATAAGGCAAATACATTGGAAGTTGGATCTTTGGGATGTAATCATTGCCTATGAAAAAGATACACTTAGTTGATGCATTGTCAATTTTACTTTTACAAACATTAGAGAATTTGTAGCGAATGTGGATGATTACTTCAATAGTTCATGCCTCTGAAGTCATTATCTTACATATGCAATTTCATGCATACTGGTTTCACCCTTCCTGTAATCACCATCATTGATGATAAGCATTCTTTGCACAAACAAAGCAGTGTAAATGCAGAGGCTACTGCATTGTTTCTTGGATACCTAATTTCTCTCAGTATTTTCCCTCTATTCTGTGGCATTCATTTTTTAGTCTTGTAATGTGGAGAAACGAAAAAAATGAGGAAGGAAAACTATTTCTGATGAAGTTACTAGAAAAGCTCAGTTACAATTAGTGATTCATTTTACAACCTCTGTTTCTTTAAGGTGCTTGAAGCAAGTAAAGCTTCTTTTAAATATTATAAGTATTATGCCAGTAGCACGCCCCCAGATTCTATTCACACTCACTCTGTCTTTAAACCTGATGTGTATGTATTTGCTCAAACCATAACTGTACAGTGTTCTTACCTATTTAATTTTTCTTTGCAGTTCAGTGAAGAAAGCCAGAACAGTCAACTTCAATTTTATGCCTTTTCATGCTGAAAAATCTTGTTCACAAGATATTATTTAGAGACTGAAGGAAATTTCAGATTAGATTATGTGAGAAATATTAAAATCAAATCTAAAAAAACAGACCATAATATAAAATTCTGAATACATTTTGATTTTCTTTTTTAAGTAGGAGTAAGCCTAGGTCATGTTTTTGTCATGGATGTGTTAGGGCTTTGGTAGCTTTGAACTACTGTATAATGCCAAAGTAGAGTGTTTTTCTAAGTAACTACAAGATTATCAAATGTATACGTTTATATAAACATACATGGAGCAGGTTTGGGATGAGGTATATATATTTGGGATGTGTGCATATATGTAAATACATACATTTTCTCCTCCAAATCGCTTACCATATCTGCTCTGTAGGCTATTCTAAGTCTTTGTGCCATGCCTAGTCTCATTATAAACCTTTACATATATACCTGCAGGAAAATATTAACTAAGTTTTGAAAGTATCTTCGTCAAATAATTGGTGTCCTCTCCCTTTATTATTTCTCTACATGTCAGTACATATGTAGGGAGAAGGACATCTCATTGATCTAAATCCTCAGAAATGCTGCCTTTATTGTACATCTAATTTAACTTAAATGAAAAACTTTGTATGTGAGTGTTGACAACCCCCAAGAAGGAAATTTTCTGCTGTATTTTAAATAACTACACACTATCCAGCAGAAATGTATCCTGCTGCAGGTCTCTGTGAGTACAAGCCCAAATGCAATTTCAGACAAAGACCAGACATTTTTATCCATGTGGGCTACTAGCTTGTGTCTATATTCAAACTGGGGAGCAACTTTTGTCTCATCTGCTCTGGAAAATATGTCCATTGATAAACAGTGGGTAGGCAAGTTGACTGCAGGGATTCTTCCAATGAAGAACAAAAATAATTAAAGATAAAAATAATTAGAGAGAACAGGGAGGCATCTAAGGAAGATGGACTATGGCAGTATCCAGCTCAGGGGTGTCAACTCTTGGAGCTGGATCATGGAAAATCTGGCTGTAAAACTTCCTCTGCCTTAGCTGTCTAGTAATTATTCCACAGTTATCCTTCTGACAGTATATATTTCTCCAATTCCACTCCTATATTATTACTTACTCCTGTCCATGATTGACAAGCTCAGCTATAGCAAATCTATACAGTTTTCCTGAACTGTTTTATCATTTTCTTGTCTCTTCTCTGCTCTGCTCCCTTGCCTTCCCTTGCCTTCCCTTGCCTTCCCTTGCCTTCCCTAGCCTTCCCTAGCTTTCCCTAGCTTTCCCTTGCCTTCCCTTGCCTTCCCTTGCCTTCCCTTGCCTTCCCTTGCCTTCCCTTGCCTTCCCTTGCCTTCCCTTGCCTTCCCTTGCCTTCCCTTGCCTTCCCTTGCCTTCCCCTTTCCCCATTTTTTTTTTTGTTCCAATGAATATAAATAATTCCAACTGGTTGTATGTTGGATTTTTGTTTTACTGAGCTCTAAAAATGACACAAAACAGAAAATCAAACAGCGTTTATGTATTTTAAAAATTTGGTTTTCAGTGGGCAAAACTACCTGAAATCACGTCACCTAGATTTTTTTTATGCTTCACTGAGTTGGATACAATGTTTGCCATTTTTGCATTATGGAGATTTGTATAAAAATTTATATTTGAGGAGTTAATGAGAACAAGGAGGTAGTCTGCAACTCAATGGCTTTGCATACAGCATGCAGAACTGTCTTACACACACTCGCACTTTCACCTGCTCATTCCACTTTTCTTAGGTGCTTGCCTTGAATTTTTGTGCACATTCTTATTTTGAACTTACTTCCACAGTAAAAGCAATAAAAGTAGTCTACCTACTTGTGTTTTGTGCCTACTCAACAATTCCCATAATAGGCAGAATAGTATTTAAACTTTGCATACAGTTTTCTGCTATAATCTATTCCTGTATGTAAATGGAGGAACTGTGTTTAGAAATCAGGGCTCCATTTTACATTTTGACGTAACCTCTTTTGGTCTAATACAGGACAATCCCAAGTATTTCAGTGTAGGATTCCTAGGCCCCTGACACTGCCTGTGATCTATCAGACAAGACTCTATTCCATAGTTGGTTAAGATATTTATTCAGTGTGCTGTGCTCCTTCTCAATGGTAGAAAGCATTTGTCTGTACAAAGAAAGAGAAGCATCATCAGTAGAGACAAAACTATGAGAAACTATGAGAAACTTTGGACTGTTCTGCATGCCATGTTCAGTTCATTCAGTGTTTCCACCAGGTAATTTATCTTACTGGCACTTCTGGCTATGTTTTGTTTGAGCAGACGTCAGGTTAAGGAAGCAGAAGTCAAGAAGAAGCATATCTGAAAAATGTTAGCAAGGGAAATAAGGATCCCTGTGAGCCAGAGTGTTCTTTTTAATGATTACTGTATCTGGTTGTTTTCCAACCCTACACTAACCAACGGAAAAGAACTACAGAACCCTACAGGAGCTTTCTTATCCTCTTGGTTTATTCTTCACTTCTGAATCTTCTATTCGAAAATACAACAAAGTATTCAATCAGCTTATCCTTCCTATTGATAATTAAGAACTTAGAAAGAGGATAAATTACCTTTAATTTTCATAAAGGAATAATTTTCATTAGAGGACAATAAAAAAACTACCAATTGCCAATTACTTGGATACTATTGGTATCCAAGAAGAAATCCTTCTCCTGTCTCTGAAGTTTATGGCTCTGCTCCTTAGTGATTTAGGTATCTTGCCACAACCAAATACAAGCTCTGCTTGTGTCTGTATCATACAGTCTCACTGAAATCAATAGGTTTAAAAAGGCAGCACAGAATCTTACAGTACCATACCTACGTACTAATAAACTGTGGCCTGAATATGTTCATTTCCTGCGAGAGAGTTTAATGCATTTCTTACCTACTGCCCTAGTGTTTACAGAACCTCAAAAGAAATGTCTAAACTAAAGGTATTTTTTTTTACATGCATATTGGGGAAATGCTTGTGAGCACTGAAGAATGTCTTTTTAACAGGTTTGCCTACATACAATAATTGTGTAAATCTCCAGACAGACTTACTGACAGCTGAACATACAATTCATAATTAAAATACGTGTACGAAGTGCAAATGCTATGCTGTTCATAGACTGTAATTTAGAATGTTTTTCTTCAAAATCACCTTTGACCAATAGGCTCCATTTCTTTCGTAAGCTTATGAAATCCGCATCTATATAATTATATTTCGAAAGTCTTGTTAAGTGTGCCCATTTTAAGAACCAGAAAATGCAGAATGATAGTGCTCAAGGCTAGGTTGCTTGATTAATAACAAAACACATGGAAAGCAGTCTGAAATTAATAGCTCTAGAAAAATTACAGACTTTGAGCAGGTTTTATATGGCTAAAAACTGACAGTTGCTATTATGACAGCTATGCCATTAAAAAGTGCCAGCAAAAGATGCTACGACCTGAGATACATTATCCTCTGTAGGAAGGATTAAACCTACATAAAGGCAAGGTCTGGTAGGAAATCACCTAAAATCAAGAGCTGAAGCAATGTGATACGCCTAAAGCTGGACTGATAATCCTTGATGTCATTGGCAGTCAAGTCTAGCTCTCAAGTTCAGCCATGTATTAGATAAAATATATTACTTTTCATGAACAATAGTCTGCAATAAGAGATGTTTTCTGCCCTTATAAGTGAAGATACATCTAAGCTTCCCACATTCTTCAGATTGCATCTGCAGTATTTGGGCAAAGAAAATCTCATTACTCCACAGGGACTGATTATTTTAAAAAATTATTGAAACTTGTCAAAATGTACTGCCATTTTTGGGGCAGCAATTTAAATAAAGCTTAAAATTGATGAGAATGAGTCACTGACAGAAATTTAATATTCCTTGCATTTGTTGTTTTTGTTACATTTCTCTGTTATCAGCTGTAAGGGATATACCCTGGTTCTGTTTGCACAAGAAAACCAGTGGATGTTGGACCATAACTGAGATTAAAGCTCAATTTGCAATAGTCCAATATAAAGAGTGAGCACACTGAGCGAAGGACTGAATGTTATTCTCTGAAACAACCTGTATGAATGAGAAACCCAGGGTGTAGCTACTTGAACTTGACACTTTCAACTCACAAGCAAATTTCTGCTAGTATTAGAGGCATGATGGCACTTCAAAAGAGATGAGACATCAAATTCCACAAAAAGACTTCTTAGCAACTCTATGACAGTAGTGGAAAACCTCCTGTACCCCTTAGGTTAGTGATCACAGGAGACCTCTCTCATTTGAACTATCTCTTAAAAATGATTTTAAATAATAACAATTAAAAAACAACAGAAAATAGAAATGCTTGAAGGCAACTCATGCATTCTTTTACTCTCACATGCCTTCCTCTTTGTGCTATTGTTGGTAAAACTATGCAGTTATGCAAGTCACAGTTTGACTAAATTACAATCATACTGAATGTTCATAAATTGGTCAGAATGGTAGTAGAAGCATGAAAACTAAAAGGAAATGTACATACTAGAAAAAGGACGGACAGGGAAAAGTAAAAAAAAAAAAACAAATAAAAATGCAGCACTGAAAGTTTGGTGTTTCTTTGAGCAGTCTTATCTTGATGTTTTCTTTTGCGTGGGTCAAGAAACAATGATGTTACCATAGTGAGTGCAATGTGTAGCTCCCCTAGACAGCATTATCCCACTGTTACTCAGGAAAAAGCAAGTCTCATCTACAGTTGCAAATGCTACAGACTTTTAGGAGTGCAGCATGTGGGCTCTTGTCCATTGCTGGCAGAAATGCAAAGCTAATGGTGTTAGTGTGCTCTTCGTATCTGTTGTAGTTTCTATGGAAATAAAAGGAGGCAACCTACATGCATTCCTGGAAAGAAAGTACTCTTCAAAATTACGAGGAAGCATTAAAATGTAAGTTGTTTCATGTGGCCTTAAAAATTACAGTGTCATGTATGATCTGTTGATTTAGTTTCCCTCCTTCTCTCAAAATAAACCCCAGTGGGAAAAGAGGGAGAGACTATGGATGAGATATTTTAGCTACTGACTTTGCAATTTTTACTCTCCCTTGCCAAATTCTCGATATTTTCCAGACCTGCACTGGCAGATAAATACAAGCCAGTTGGGATACTATATCAGTTACTGCAAACTGTAGTAACTCAGTACAAAGCACAGTAAAGAAAGATGTATTAAACTATAGAGCAATGAAACTGTACTAGAGGTGAGAAATGATGGTGAAGTTAGTGTTCAGGGTGTAGGATAAGGATGAAGAGGAGAAACTCCACAAAAACCAACCAAGTAAAAAGCCAAACCAAAAGAAAACAAACAAAAAGCAAACAAGAAAACTGACACACCAGATCTGCCAAAAACAGCATGCTACCTTTGGCATGTGGCATTGCACATCATAAAGCAATTCTATGTTGACTGTACTGCAGTTGCCTTCTTGAAATTTAAAAGTAAATCACAATGAAAAAGCAGGAATGGCCCAATACTTACCACATCGACAAAGTTAAACTAGTTGTGTCATCTAGTGGGGATGGGTAAGGGGAATGCCATTCATGATGGGATTTCTGCCAACAACTGTTATTCAAGTGATATTTTTTAACAATGACCCTATATTTCTCAAGCTGCTATGCTTAAGCTCCTTGTAAGGAAACAAAAAAGAAGCAAGCACTTAAGCATGAGATTTCTTAACTGGATATGGTAAGGATGCACACAAAGTGGTTAAGAGCACTTAGAGAGATGCTATAGAAATAATCTCTCAATATTCCCTTGCTTTCTAGCTTTGATTGGCATTTATAAGAAACAATTTTCCTACTCATACTGGAGACGTAACTGGCAGGAGAAAAAACAATACATAGGAGGAAGAAAAACAGATTGGAAATAGCTGTGAAAAATAAGGAATAGATAGTGACAGATGTGGGAGTGAAGGTGACAAAGACTGGTTTAGTGGAGGTTGCCAGCTGTAGGAAATCATTCATTTACAGCTGAGCATTATGCCAGGTAAAGGAGTGAGGCTTCCTTACACACTAATTGCACCTTCAGTGTAAAAGCCTGAACTTATAGGCATTGATCTCTGGAGCTTAATGGCATAAGTGCAGTGGTTTTTTTCTTGTACCTCTCTAAGCAGATGTTCCTACAGAAACAAATGGTCTTCCTCAACAACAACAAAGGAACTGTCTCCACGTAAACCCTTCGCAGAATTTTAGTCTAAACTAGCATGCAAAACTATTACACTTTATATTCTTGTTCAGTTGGAAACGTAGGCCAACATCCTGTTAACTCCCAACACAAGGAGAAAAGCAAATGTGATTAATTACTGTTGCCATTAACTTTGCATATGTTTGTGAGCAAAGAACTGATAAAAAATCTGATGTAAACTGAAAGTATTCAAGGCACTGGTAGACAACTGGGCATATGATTTCCCTGTCTCTCTGTGAACTGAGGAGAAAATTGCCCTTAGCATTTCAATTTAGCAGTTGGTTAAGGAACTTTCACCTCTGGTCTTCTATTGTATTCCTTTAAACTTCATTTCATCTAGCAAAGTTTTCAGAGAAGTCAGAAGAGGTAGCAGAGAGATGAGTTCAGATGTGTTTTTATACCTGTTACATCTACTGATTTTTTCTCATCAGCAAGGTAACTGATTACAATTATCTTCTATTACAATTATCTTCGATAATGATTATCTTCATTTCCTTGCTTCTTCTTTGCTCACTTGCAAAGCTCACAGCAATGAAAACGTTACCGATACTTTAGAATGTTAGAAAATCTGTGTTTTAGAAGGATATGGTCATCCTCAGAGCTGAAAATGAATACTGATTATTGACTCTGGAAGTCAGACTTCAGCTTTTCCATGTTAACTCCTAAAAGTCTCTTAGATTGCTGATTAATGATTCTGGGGCTTTCTAAATTAATATTTTGACTTAGTAAATTAGGTTACTAAGTGGGAATTTGATTACCTGGTGATGTACATAGGAATAGATTTTCCCAAAAGGGTTATGTGGGCTGAAGCTCCTTACATTCACACCAGCCAGTGTGATGCACCTGGTGCTACACAGCTGTCCTGTTTAAATGAAGGCTGTATTGGCTCCTGGTACTGAGCTTCAATTACAGAGCACACAAGGGTAAAATATTCAAGATTGCAATAAAGCTTTACTGGAGCACAGGTCTACTACCTCATATCATCCCCCATGAAGCACACATTAAAAAAAGCTGTGTAACTGAGGTTGCTTTTCATACTATCAGTATATGGTATGAAAATATAGCATAGAATATAGAAAATATACCTCAGGCACGTGACAGTAGCATTTTAAGCTCTCTCTCAAGCTTTGAGGGTGTGAATCCAGCTACCTCACACTAGTGACAAGACACTTAAATCACAGCTAAAGTTTCTTTTTCAAGCTAATCTTTCTGACTGCTCTAACATGGGTTGGAAGTTGTGTCAGTTCCAGCTGAGAAACAGTTCAAGAAGATTCTGCCTTGAAGCGCTGATAGAATCACTGAATTAGAAAGCTTGGTCCTTTCCAGTGCAAAGGAAAACAGGTTAATTAAGCATTAAATAACAATGACAAAAATGCTGTTTTAAGTGACTATTGAGCCAGCTGTGAAATGCTCACAGCCAGTCCCCCAGGCCTGTTGGATGGTGAGTAGGGAGCAGCAGTAGCTACACATGCTGCCACCAGCCCACCTTAACTGGAGGACCACTCAGGTATACATATAAAGCTAAGGCGTTCATGCTGGCTGCAGGAATTAGGCCATTTTGTCTGCAAAGCTCAGCTGCAGCACCCAGTGTGAGGTTGCTCACGTACCCAAGTACAGGTTAAGGGCTGACCTACTGGAAAAGAGCTCTGCAGAGAAGGACCTGAGTGTCCAGGTGAACGCTAGATCGGCCATGAGCCAGCAGGGTGCCCTTGTGGCCAATTATATAAGGCCGATGATATCCTGGGGTGCGTTAAAAAAGAGAATGGCCAGCAGGTTAAGAGGAGGTGATCCTCCCCTTCTACTCTGCCCTGGTGAGGCTGCATCTGGAGTGCAGTGTCCAGTTGTGGGCTCCTCAGTTCAAGAAAGACAAGGAACTTATAGAGAGAGTACAGCAGAGATGTTGAGCAGCCTGGTGCATCTCCCTTATGCTGAGAGACCTGGGACTGTTTGGCTGGGAGAAGACTGATGGGGGGATCTCATCAGTGCCTCATAGAATTACAGGATGGGTTGGAAGGGGCCTTTTAAGATCATCTAGTTCCTACTAATTCCAACCCACCCACTACAACAGATGACTCCCTCTAGACCAGGTTGCTCAAAGCCCCATCCAGCCTGACTTTGTAAACATCTAAAGCATGGGAGTCGAGCGGATGGTGGTGGACTCTTTTCAGCGGTGTGCAGCAACAGAACAAGTAGCAGCCTACTGCAGGGAACATGTTTTAGCAGGAGGTTGGACTTGATGATCCCCACAGGTGCCTTCCAACACTTAGGATTCTGTGACTTGGCTGGGGGCTGATCCTGTGAGCCCCAGTGACGCTGCCCAGAGAAGCTGTGGATGCCCCATCCCTGGAGGCGTTCAAGGCTAGACTGGATGAGCAGCCTGACCTGCTGGGTGCCAGCCCCACTCTCGGCAGGGCCTTGGAATTGGATGTTTTTCATGTATGTGAAGCCCCTTCCAACCTAAACCATTCCACGATTCTACAATTCTGCAGAATCCCTGGATCTTCTCACAGGCTTTCCTATACTTCCAATTTATCTCCAATTGGGTCATATTAGAAGGCCTCACTTAGGAAACAGGTGCAGGATCGCGTTTCTCCCTGGTGGGCCAGAGGTACACACCAGGGCCAGGCGGCAGCCCACGCCCAGGGCAGGGCGCTGAGCGGCTCGGCCGCCGCCACGTCCCCCCCCCGGTCCCGTCGGTCGGGGCGGAACCCTTCAGCGTGGCGCCGCTTTCCGCCCGGCCGCCGCCGCGCGGTTGCCCGGTAACGTCGGCGCGGGCGGGGCGCGGCGCTGCGGGGAGAGCGGCCCGGTGCGGAGGCTCGGCGGCACCGTGATGCTGGAGCAGGACGGCGGGCTCTCCCTCACCATAGCGCGGATCGTGCAGCGGCTGAAGGGCTCCAGCCTCCACACCCAGCTGGAGCGACAGGCCCGGGTGAGCCCCGCACCCAGGCCCGTCTCCCTCTCCCCGCCTCGCCGCTTTGTTCCCGGCGTTGTGTCCCTGCTCCGCGCGGTCCCGGGGCCTCCCGCCGTCCTTCCCCGCTTGCCCGGTCGCTGTCTATCATTCCTCCCTGTGGGGCCGGAGGATTTCGCAGGCAAAGTGCGGGCTGCTTTCTGCCCATCTCACCCGCTCCGATAGTGAGCGGCTTTGGGTTGTAATCCGCGATTTGTGGAGCTTTGTGCCCCTCCGCTGCCTTCCTCCGAAGTGCCCTCTGGGGAGACGGGGGTTTGATGAAAGGAAGTGAAAATAAATGGAAAGTGTACTCGAGAGTTCGTTTTGTAGCTGGGAAAACAGTTGTATTTAGTAACTGGTCTGTGCATGAGACCTCGGCTTCTCATGTTCCAGATGAACCCCTTCAGATTAAATTTGTATCTGTTTTCATGACCGTAATGACATGGTATTGGTGCTGCAGCCGTTGTTCTGCTTTACTGAACTCTTTGGGGTTTGATTTCATGGAATTTTGGATTTCATAGAATTTGGGGTTTTATTTAATGTTTTGTAAACAGTGTGTGAAGTTGTAGAGATTTGGTTCTGGGCAGAGTGCCCATTGTTTGCCTTAGATTTGTTTGGTTTTGAAATGAAGAATGGTTTTCTTCTCTGAACGTCCTTAAGGCTTTCTCCAGCAGGAGACATCATAGAATCATAGAATGGCTTGGGTTGAAAAGGACCACAATGATCATCTTGTTCCAACCCCCTGCTATGTGCAGGGTCACCAACCACCAGACCAGGCTGCCCAGAGCCACATCCAGCCTGGCCTTGAATGTCTCCAGGGATGGGGCATCCACAGCCTCCTTGGGCAACCTGTTCCACTGTCACTACCCTCTGAGTGCCTTCTTTGTTTCTTTTGTTGTTAGAAGCATCTGCCAGTTTGGTCCTTAATACTGTTTTAAATGCATGTCTGCTGTGCTCTTGTTGAGTGGCAGCTCTCTATATTCAGCATTCTAAACAGAGGGCCTGACATGGCATGTAGAGAATGAAGGGATTTCAGAACAGGAATCTCTTCCAACAACTCCATCACTGATGACAATAAAACGCATGTTCACCTCTGCTTTTGTTTTCTTGCCCTCTGACTCTTGGAGGCCTTGTTTATGGCCATTGGTACCTACACATCTGTTTTGACAAGTGGCCAGGACTTGGTGGGTTGTTATGGTATGCAGTACCAGCAGGCAGGCTGAGAACTTTATCAGTGCCCTTATCAGGACAGTTAGATGTCTGAGTCTCATTCCTCGAAAATATCCAGCATCTCTGAAAACATGAGTCACAATGGAACACACAGTCTATTTTAATACCACTAGATATTTTTAAGATGTCTTGTAAACATTATTTTAGCTGTTTCATAAATTGATCTCTTCTTTAGAGTCTATGAAGGGGAGCTCAGAATGAACAGTCTCTTTCACCTGTTAATAATTTTGAGCAAAACACAATTTCCTGATGTTATTTGTGAGAGATGATAGAAGAGTCCTGTGGTTATGAATTGATCCCACCAGTGCTCTGTTTGACGCAGCCTGCACCTGTGTCAGGGGCTGTGATGCATGATGTCTTTAAAATAAGCTTAGTGTGGGTGCAAAATGATCTACTGTCACAGTTATCATCAGACAATTACATTTTTGTCCTGAGAAATGAAATAGGGTAGAGTCGTGTGCTTGTTAATGAAGACTGGAAAAAGAAATGTTTGGTTGATTCCACAGGATGAGTTTTAATGTTGATAGTGTGTCTATAGTTAATGCAATGAGATGAATATAGAAAAAAAGTGAGCATGCTTTTTCACTCTATGCTCATTTAGAGGCCTTGCAGCCCTCCTCTGGACCTGCTCCAAATGCTCTGCATCCATCCTATAGTGCAGGCCCAAGGCTTGGACACAGTATTCTGGATGGAGCCTTACAAGGTCTGAGTAGAGGGAGACAATCACCTCCCTCTCTCTGCTAGCCACCCTTCTTTGGATGCAGAGCAGGGTACCATTGGCTCGTGTCCATAAGGACTCCTAGGTACGCTCTCAAGGAGCTCTCCCAGTCTGTACAGATGTCTGGGGTTTCCCTGGCCCAAACACAACACCTTATACTTGGCCTTGTTGAACCTCATTAGGTACATGCGAGTCCACTTCTCCAGCTTGTCCAGGTCCTTCTAAATGGCATTCCTTCCATCTGTTGTATCAACTGCACCACTCAGGCTGGTGTCACCAGCAGACTTGCTAAAGGTTCACTCAATCTCACTGGCTGTGTCATTGATAAATATGTTGCAGAGCACAGGTCCCAAGACAGACCCTAGGGGACTCCATTTGTGACCTTCCCTTTCTGAAATGCTTTTAAGGTAAAGTGTGGGGGTGGCTAGAAAAACTGAGATGTGGAAATCTTCAGGCACGAACTTTAGTTTGAGATCAGATGGAATGATTCAGAAATCTGACATCACCTTTTAAATGTGGATGTTTAACAGAATATTAAAAATTTTTCTTTCTTTTTAGACCTCTAACAGAAATCCGTCTGACCCAGACTTGCCAGGTGACCAGGGGCAAATGACATGTAAAGCTTTTTTTAACTAAAAGTAAAATAAAATAAAAGCCCTAGTACTGTTTTTCCTAAAGAACTTTTCTATAACAGCAGATGAGAATAAAATGTAACAAAGGTTCTAAATTAAGTTCTGTGAAGCAAGCAATACTCACAAAACGAGGAATCCCTCCTGACATTTTCTGTATAGACATTTTCAGATTTGTTTTTCTTGTAGGATGCTTGTGGTGGGTGTACTTGAAGGAGAGCTTGTAGCAGATCAAGACAGTGCTGACTAAGCTGAAAGATGAAGCTGGACTGTAAAAGTCAGCCCAGACACCCCCACCTCAGTCTGGTAACTCAGGTGTGTAGGGTGGAGTGAAGAGGGAACACATCTGGGAAGTGGGAAAAGGTTTCAAGAGGTTCTTGAAGGTATCAGCAAGATATGGCGAGGAGCTAAGCTGGAATACATGATCAGAATGGCTGTCCAGAAAAGAGGACACCATCAGCACTCTTGGAGCAGACATGTAACTACTTCCAAAGGATCTAAAGGAACTACTGATCTGAGTGAGAGGTAGTGATATTCGCAAGGCTTGGAACGGTGGAGGGAAGAGAGGAGCATTGGGAGTGATGCCTCTTAAAGTTGGGATGCTGCCTGAGTGTGTGCTTCGAGAGGGAGTGTGTGAACTTTTTAGATTAATTCATCTGGTGTAAAAGTTTGCAAGATATCTGAAGGTATTATTTCATGACTTTTTTTTTCCCCTAACATTAAGGAGAAATTAATAATGATTCCTACTTAAGTAAAAGATCAAACTAAGAAATAAAATGTTTCTGTGAATGCAGTATTTATTTGATAAAACTTAGCAAGTAAACTTAAGCTCCTGAGTCGTCATGGGTAACAAATGATTCCTTTTTGTGCACTGTATTTGACAAATGACTTGTTATCCCCTTTTGATAGAGCTTGTACTTTGGTCTAATTGGTCCAGCAGTAACATTGCAGTATAATTAATTTTAAATTGAATGCAGTAATGAATACTCTGAACAGATTGTGGAGTTCAGAAACAATGCAAGCGATTCAGGTTTAACTCACAGGTTTTATTTATCTATTTATTTTTAGTAATATGAATTAAATGTATTTTAACTTGTGTTTTATTTGAAGCACTAATTTTATATTGAAATGAAACAAAAACTCGAATAGTGTGTTTTTGATGTTTAATTGATGTGATCTAGTGGGAGAATGTAATGTTTGAAACTGTTTATTTCAGTATGTCACAAAGAGAAGCTGTCTGTTTCAACTGTTAAATTTTTGATTTTTTAACTTATATAAGAAAGCTGATAATACTTACACTCTTAATTTAGCTACAGTAGAAATATGCAAGTGTAGGAAAAATGTTAGTGTATTCAGGGTTTTATACTTATTGAAATTGGCTGTTATGCTCAGAATTATCCTCCTTTTGGTTACAGAAATGTGTAAAATAAATCCGGAATCATTCCCTTAAATGTATAGGATTTTTAGGTGTTTAGAGAGTGTTTATACTGGAATTGCTGCGATTGTAATTGAAATGATTTTGATCAAGTCAGCTTGATCCTAATTGAATCATTTATGATGATGACTGCCAACATCTTAACAGGATACTGTACCAAAGTCAAAGCTGTGCATGGAATGCAAGCACAAAGGATTGCTAATGGTACCTGAGCCACTTGTAAAAAGGTTTGGCAAAGTTTTTAAAGTCCAGAAGTTGTGCTTTCTCTTCTGTACAGCTGAAAAACGATAAGATGCTGACAAATGCTGTATTGATGGTTTGCTTTAGGAAGAAATGTCTAACAGCCAGTTGCCTCTTGATTTACAAGGAATAGACAAAGGCTGTTGATGAAGGTGAACACTCAGCCCTTGAGCCCTGCTGTCTTATCCATAAAAATATGCACAATGCCAGTTAGACTGGAAAGGACACCAGCAGGCGTGAACATTGTTAAAAAATAATTTGTTATTGTTTGCTAAAATATGCTGTATTTATCCCTGTCTCAGGATTCAGCCTTGGTCTGTCTGAGCCCATGAGTAGCATCGTTTCTTCCCTAGCCTGGCTGCCATTCTTTACCTTCCATTGCTCCTTTTCCTTTACTCTGCCTGTTATGATCTTCCTGATAGATTAAAAAGAAGAAAAAGATAGATACTCATTCATCAATATGTGTATATTAAAATTGGAGAGTCTGTCTGCTTCCGTGTACCTTGCATTTTGATCATGCAGGAAATTAATTCAATTCATCAGTATGTCTCATCAAGGTGTGGGGTTCTTTTTCCCCAGTAAGCTGCAGTTGGTGTTTTTATCAGTGTATATCATAGTAATGCTTCCAGTATAAGAAAATGTTGTCAATGTGTTTTTCATGCTACCAAAAAAAAAAAAAACCCACAAAAAAACAAACCCATAGTGGACAAAAATGCAAATGATATTTGGGCAGTACATTGTATCAAGAGTTCAAAACTTACTGAAACACCTTAATGTTTTTTGCAGTATAGTATTAACAACTAGTAAGAAAAGTAGCTAGCAGGAGTAACTTGTAATCACAGAAATGGTTTGGGTTGGAAGGGACATTAAAGATTACAATGCTCCAGCCCTCCTTCCTTAGGCAGTGGAGTCAGAGTAGTTATCCAAACAAGAAATTAAAGTATATAGGAGACCCGGTCTACTAATTTTGGAAGATCATCTCTGTCTCTGACTGCTTAATTTAATTCCCGTAAACACCCACATAAAATCAAAACATGAAGCGATTCAGATGGGGATTTCCTTTATCCTATCCAAATGAGTCTTTTCTTTGGCAATATTATACAGCCCTAGGATGTGTTCTGCAGTGTTACAGCTAGCTGCAGCCACAAGCTGGACTGTCTGCCAGTTTCTTGTGTTTTGGGTATTAAATAGATCTGCAATCTCATGTACAATAAACGAAGTCTTTAGCAACAGCAGTGTCTTTGGTTCTGTAGCAGTTCTTGTGGTTTGTCCTTGTTGATCATCTTTCTGTTTCAAAAAGCATGCTTGTGCTCTCTTTGCTATTGCAGTAATATGCCAAATATCAAAGACTTCAATATTTGCAGTAAAGTGACTTGAAAAGAGAATTGCTGATGCTGATAGCCTTTTCATTTTTCAGTCATTCCCCACTTTTTACAGGGAAAAATAGAAATATTTTTAAAAAATCTGCATTGTGAATGTGTGTAGACCAACTCTTTTAGCAAGCTGTGCTGCACAGTAAATGAGCTTTTCTATGTATATGTATAAACTGTAAGGCAGATGACAAGGATGCAGAATTTGTTAGCTGAGTGTGATGGAACAAAAGTTTGCCATGCTGTCAGCAGTGTTGTCTGTGCTGACACACTGCACGGGCATGAAAGCCTATTAGAAGCATGAGTTATCATAATAGACAACAGCTGACGTGTCACCAACATATTGCTGAGTAGCTTTGGCTAAGCAGTATCCTGCATTTCTGGGGAGCTGAGGTGGCTGTGTGCTTCTAACATGCCTTGCTCTGGCATGGCTGGGGGGGTAAGCTTCACAGATCTCCCAGTGTTATTTTCAGGTCAGCAGCCAAGGTTGCTATTCTCCAATCCTCTGGCTTTATCCTCTAGTGCTAATCAGCTGTTACCACATTTTGTGTTTTGAAAATTACACATTAAAGCCACTTCAAGAAAATCCTGAGTTTTTGATTGTTGTCCTTTTGGAACTTTTTGGTCTCTTTGTTTTCTCCTCTTAGTTTCACTGTGGAAGGAAGTACCATAGCAGCTGCTCATGCTGTTGCTGAAGAATCTACAGCAGGGTTATAAAGCTAGTTGTTGCCCAGCTGGCATCTGTCAAATGCACTTCATTGCACATTGCTGTATATACCTTGTAATGACAGCTGCAGAGGTGAACGTTTGGTCCAGTTTTTATCTGAAGTTTGAAGATGGCACCTCTTATCTGATGGGTGAACTGTGGGAAGTTTGGTTGGAAGCTGCAGAACATTTTCAATTTGATCATGTCAGTGACCAATCCTTTAATGTGTAGAACCTGGCATTTGTGCAAACTGTGTAGAGTACTTAGGAATAGTAAGCAGATATGTCACAGAGTCCTTCTCCCATTACCTGCACACAGCTTTTATCACAGACATAAAAACAAAGATATTGACTTAGGGAAAAGTTGGCTGATTTTTTTTTTATTATTGTTTTTTAACTGTAACAACTGCCTTCAAGTTACTAGGAAGTAATTTACTGTATGTATGTAATGTTAAGCTTGTATGATTCTTATTTTATAACTGAATACACAATTACTTTCTTTATAACGAGTGTTTGATACTCATTTATTCTTTTTTTTTTTTTTTTCCCATTAGATTAGCCTACACAACCCAGAAATTAAACTGGAATCATTAAAAGAAGATATTAAGGATTTTCTGAAGACATCAGGTTTGTAATATTTCAGATAATTAAGATGTGAAGTTGTTGGCACTTCGACATGGAGACGGTGTTAATTCTGGATTGTGTGAGGCATTGTGGAAATACACACAAAACAGTAGGTGAGAACTTTATTAAATTATTAAACAGGATAGAGAAAACAAACGGGTAAAATGTTCTTGTGGCAGCATATGAACATGTGATGCAGAAATATGATATTGCCATTTTACAGGATGCTGGTAATTTATTCTTTTTATGAAAGTTATGAATGAAACAAGTTCAGGCCATTTGGTAAATGGAAATTAGCATTTGTGGAGGCCCTGTTTGAAATTTTACCCTTTGGTAAATTTCTATTGGATGTTGTAGGCTATATTACTCTATAATGCAAAGATCTGATTATAAGTGATGTGCGGTTTGTAATCACCAGGAACACTATTTCTATTAACATTTATAGTTGTTTTGAAAATATGATGGTTTCAGAGGAATAGCTTTTAATTGTTTAACCGAAGCTGTATCATAATTATTTGAACAGCAGATGGAAATAAAGGATATTCAACCTTTTTTTGTAGACTTTAGCTTGTAGTTTTACCTACCTTTATTAGGTTAAGGTGTCTCCCTCTCTTCCTGTCTGTCCAGTACATAGACTTGAATTGAGACAGGACAGAAAACTCTAGCAACTCTAAAGTAACCTCTGATTCGTGTTCCATTAGTATTAATTTCTTAAAATTGTCCGATTTCTTTTTTGTTTGTTTGTTTGTTTCTTTAATTTGTATTTTAACAGGTTGGGAAAAGAAGCTTCAGAATGCTGTTTATAGTGAACTCAATGTGTGAGTTTAATTAGCATGTTAATTTATTAAGTTCTATTTGCATGATTTCCTTTTCATTCCTTTGTATATGAAGGTGTGTGATGTGTTGCTATTGTGTACAAAGTCTGCCATATCAAGGATGCCTGCTTTATTTCTGTTTGTAAATTGTCGTTTCTTTTTCATCCTGGTGAAAATGCTGGACTCAGATGTATTTTCCCATACTTGTAAACATTACTTTAATAATTTTTTTGTTGTTTTACTTCCAGAAGTACCAAAATTCATAATGTAATTCTGTTGTAGCTGAGGAGTTATTGCAAATGAATTAGAAATTCTTTTCAGATGTTTAGAACAGCATTATGTGTTCAAATACCTTTAAGATTTTACATCTCTAGACATAGCAAATCAATGTCATCACATTTGTTATGGTTATAAATACAGTGAAATTTGAGAAATTTTTACTTTATTATTGTTTAGCTCACTTTGAATTAAATTTCTGGGAAGTACAAATGTCTTTTACACTCTGGCAATTCACAAAGGCAAATTAATTGATACACACAGCCCAAACTGCAATTATCTAATAAAAATCGTTTATGTAAACATACTCCTGCTAATTTAACTAAGCTTTTTACACTTAATAGTTTTGAACAGTCTGTCTTCAGAGTACAAGGGTCTTGATTCATCAAAGTACTGGTATGTGTTACCAGTTAAAATAATTCAAAAAGTACTACTTGTTTTTATTTTTGATAATCATATGCAGTGTTTTTATTAGTTTTTTTTAATTCTCATGAAAGAAATTATGTTTAGGCTTACAGATAATTAATAAAGCAAAATAAAAATATGGACATTTAAAGTATACTGTATTTTCTTCAAGGTTTCCTTCACCGTGTCATCCTACAGCACCTCCTGAGCATATGAAGGAACCTTTGGCTTATATGAGGAAAGCACAGGTTGGTTGTTACCAATTTTACAGTTCTCGTATAATCTTTGGTTAGACTATTTCAAATTTATTTTAATTTTATTAATCCAATTTTATTGTTACTGTGCAATTTCTAGTGTTTATACCTTAGGAAAAATAAAGATTTGTACCTATGTAGAGTTTAATAATAATGTTGTATATGTAACATATTACATACATACCATAAATGCTCAAGTAATTCTCCTGCTATGGAAGAAGTGGGATGTAGTGGCAGGTGGGTGAATATTTTAGAAGAGAGATTATATGAAGCATATAAAGTAGGAGAGTTTATTTCTGTTGGGAGAAAGATGTGTAGATATAGGTCATTTCACTTAGGATTACAAAAATAATATATAATAAAATATATAGTATATATTTATATAAATAATATTATATTAGGTATACAAAAATATTATCTGAAGAGATACAGGTAGGCAGTTTGGCAGTGAAAGACCACAAACTGCATAGATACTGAGAGCAGAAAGAAGAAAGATATTCAATAATTGGAAATTGGAAGGAAAAGTTAAATCTTTAGAGCTAAGGAGCTTAAGGAATATTGAGGGGGAGAATGAGAGAAACAGGGCTATAAAGGATTGAACAAGGATTTTGGTATTGGGGAAAAATATTTCTACTTCATTGGATTATTTCATCCCCGCTTGCTATTTGAAATAAAATCTTGCATGAACCTTTTGAGGTTTTTTTTTTTTCCTTTCCATTTTTAAGAGTATGATCCAACCAGAATATCAGAGATAAAGGTAAAATTGTGTTTCACGCAGCTGTGCGTGGAAATACATTGTGATATTCTTTTACAAGTTATTCAACAAATTGTATTACTTTTTCAATCATATTGTTGCTTGTTGCAGTAAGCCTTATTGTGCTGCTCTGCGTTTTCTGTCTTTAGCATGTGGGTATAAAGATTGTATTAAACAAATTTACTACTGTGATGTGGAATGTAATGCCACAATTTACTGTCTGAAAATAATCACTCATATCAATGATTGCTGACATGAAAAACACACAAGTACTTATATATGTGTTTATGTATGTATTTGTTTGTCTGAACCAGTTTAATTGGCTATTATTTCATAAAAGAGTATATAGTGCTTAGATAGCACAATATTTCTGATACAATGTGGAAAGGATGGTTTTTCTAATAGTTTAGGAAAGATAAGGAGAAGTTCTGTGTTTACTCATTTCAAAGTTTCACTTACCTAGTTCAAAGAGAATCATGCGTAGTTGTTTTCAAATTCTTTCTTGAAATACAAATAGTTTTTGCAGGGAAATATTGATAAGGTGATGGTTAGAAAGTTGCATAAGAGTGTGGTTAGGGGATTAATAAGACATTATCCAAACACACTGATGTGTATGTGAGCATTTGATTTTTGAGATGCACTCATTTATCATTATTGGTAAAAGGCCCATAAGAAAACAAGGGCAATCAGCTCAGTTGAATCTCGGCTAAGTTTTGTTAATCTTTTGAATAAAAAAGAGTGAACAATGTAAAAAGTTTATGAAGCCAATGTTTCCGTGATTTTGTTTATTTAAAATATTTGAAAGGAGCTAAAATGCAATTATTCAGATCTCTGATGTCTGCTAAAACTAAACTAAAAGTGGAAACTTACTGATTTATTTCCACCAGTTATCAGAAATCTAATGAATATTTTGAAGGTAGAAGGCTGTTTTTGTTTTATTTGTAGGCGGATCTTTTTGCCCTTATTTCTCTTCTAGCATCAAACAGTTGGAGAAGAATATTTTGATTCTTTGATTCTCTCGTGTCATTAGTGATAGGACCAGGGGGAATGGTTTCAAGCTACGCCAGGGGAAATTCAGGCTGGACATGAGGAAGTATTACTTTTCAGAAAGGGTGGTCAGGCACTGGAATGGACTGCCCAGGGAGGTGGTGGAATCACCGACCCTGGGGGTGTTCAAGGAAAGACTGGATGTTGCGTTGAGGGACATGGTTTAGTAGGAGCTATTGGGAATAGGTGAACGGTTGGACTGGGTGATCTTCTAGGTCTTTTCCAACCTTAGTGATTCTATGATTCTATGATTCTATGATTCTATGATATTTTGATTTTGAATATCAACAATATTGGTCCTAATAGAAAAATGTTTTCCGTGTACATCATATTTGATTTTTATTATGCACAGGCATGGCTTAAGATGCTTTTTCCATTGTTATGAATTCACTGGCATTTTCTTTACCCTTTTCTATCTTAATTTTGTTTTACTTCAGAATTCTGGGAAGAAGGGTAATGCTCTCTGAAAACCATATTATTTTGATATCACTAATTGGAATGACTTTGAATGAATCACTAATTAAAACTATATTTGCCTTTTTTTTTGTTACAACAGATATTAAAATATTCATGGTTAACCCTTTTTCTTCTCAAATTGGTTATGTCTTCTGATTTTTAGCTGGCATTCTCAAATTTATGTACTGTATTCTTTTCATTATATCAAAATAACAGATTTCTAGGAAATGATAGAGCATTCATATCAATGAGTAGTAGTGCTATAAATCAGTCATGCAGTTGTGGCATTGTTCAGTGTAGAAAAGTACTGCAATTAATAGTTATGCTTTTGAATGTTAAAGTAAACGTGCTGTGTATTTTCTAATTGTGTGTGCTGTATAGCTGGAGAGATGTTCCTGCAGTTGAGTTAAGGTAGATCATTACATTCAGCTTCTTCATTCAGTCTTAAATGAGGTCTTTCCTAAACAGAGGCCCTTTTTCATTTCTGTTTCTTGAAAATTGACATATACAATATCTGTCAATCCTGTCAAACCTCTCTCAAAAGTGTCAGATAATTTCACACTCTGGTGTTCTCTGTGCTAATTGGTCTGGTTACAGTTTGAGAGGATTAGGTCACCTACTGCCACTTTGCTAAATGGGAGAATTATTACTTATGCATCTTAATGTAGATTTGGTGCTATTACTAAATTCTAGGATTTAAAAATTGAAGACTTTGCTAATTTGCTTTTGCTGCCCAGCAGGCATTGGTTTGAGTTGAAAAATTCTTAAATCTGTTAGACTTCTTTATTTTGATATCCGCATTTTGATGAGGCAAAATGATGCAAGCCTTACCAGCTCTTTAGTTCTCTCTGAGTTCAGCTTTTTCTTGATTTAGGAGAATTTCTGCAAACAATGATGTGTAATTCAAGTGGGCAATGTAAAGATATAAGAACAAACAGAGATAAAGATATGAAGCTGAGTGCAAAGAAATGTTAGGAATTGTTTCTGACATCTCCCATGAAGCCATATTCTGATTCTGTCCTGTTCTTATCTTACAAAGCTCATAACAAGCTAAACACTATAGATTACTAACATGCTGCACCTTCAGTGCAATAACTCTACCCATCTCTGGCTGGGCAGTTGGCTGTCACCCTAAGAGTATCAGCCTCCATTGCTCTTTGGAATGAGCTAATGCTCAGTCTTGCAAAGCTGTCTCATTCCTCAGTGCTTTTTTTGTGTCCTTTATGTTTTGGCATTTTGTATTTTTTAAGTTTTGATCTTTATTGTTTCACTTGATGTTTTTTTAATTAACACCTCTGTATTCTTTGCTTCCATTTGCTTGTATGGTTTAGTAGTCTTTGTGTTCTTTCTCACTTGTCATTTCTTCCAGCAACAAAGCCACCATCTCCAGCAAAATAAAGTACTGTAAATGCTTCGTTCCTCCATGAGAGAAAAAAAATAGTTTGGTGTCATGCTATTGTGTAATTGTGGCACTTGGAAGGCATTGTATTACTGGCTGCAGTAATACAATGAAATAACAAATGTTATACAGAATATTATAAAAATTACTACAATCAGGAGAATATTTTTTACAGCCATACTCAACCTGTTTTGTTTATAGAGGAGAAGGTAAAGGGATGACTTGATTTGGGGAAAAAAATGTTACTGATAAAAGATAACTACTGTGTTTGATAGAAAATGTCATAAAATATTGTAAATGGAAGCGAAAATAAAGCAATTATAGGCAAGACATAATCTTTTTTTATTATTATTTTTTTATTTTTTATTATGTTTTTTTTTTTTTTCCTTAAAAGAACACTTGAACTTCTGCCCTTCCCTTTATTTGCTTCCTGTCTAATAAACTGCAGCCCATTTTTGGACAGAAATTTAAAAAGCTTAAATGGTTAGATGGTATCTAGCTTTTGTCAAATTTGTGCCTAGAGTTAATTACAAATAATAAATAGAGTTAAATGAAATTAACAGGAGTCCTTACATTCATTTGGTTGAAGCTTGACTCATCATCTGCAGAAAATGAAATTAAATATAAAACCCACCAGTGCAGCTGTAATCATGGAAGCAAAGTCCAAAGCCAGTTGACTAGGAAGTCAGTACTAGTTGGCATTAATTCCAGGGGAATTATCCACAGATCAGGCCACAGAAGTGAGCTTGACATCTAATGCAATAATCAGAAAAATCTGATTGTTGTTTAAGCTGTCCATTTGCACTTGTGGAATTTGTCATCTGTTGATGCATAAGGAAGTACTAGGCTTATGTCATAAATCAGTGACTGTGAAATGTATGCTTTTTAGACATCTAAAGTTTGGGGAGTTCATTTTTCTGGTTCTTTCTGATGATGTAGTTGATGAAATCCATTTCCTCTGTTGTTTCTATTTAAACAACCGTGTAAACTTTCCCTTAATGCTTTTGCAAGTGTCAGTGGTTCTTGTTATCATTTCTTTATATATGAGTTTAGAAAGCTGCTTATTCTCAGGCAAGGCAAAATTGGAGAAAAAAATGAATTTTACATAATTTAATTTTTTTGTGCGTTTCAGGGAAGCTGGGAGAAGCGAATTCTAAAAAGTCTAAATAGTATGTGCACGGAACTCAGTATCCCACTCGCACAGAAGGTAATGTATTATGAAATTTCCATTGCCAAACTGACGTATTTTTTCCTGAAATTAAGCCTGGTCTTGCATTTTTTGTAGTGTTCATTTTACAGTTGGTTATCAAGAGCTGCAGGACTGCTCTCCAAAATATTTTAATACAGAATAATTTTCAGACTGTATGCTTCAGCTGAGCTTGAGAAGATGGCAGTCTATAGGAGGATCTTCCTCTGCTGTTGCAGGAATTAATCTCTTGAGGGAGCAACATGTGGGAGAGCTAATTGCTATGTTCATTGCTTTTAACAGAATGTTTTTATTGCTTTTAACAGAATGTTTTTGTGTGCAGACACAGCTGTATAAGTTACAGCTGCACAGCCTATCGATAATGTGAACGTATTTTGTTTGCTGGATCATATGTGCCCAACTTGCTGGTTGTATGTGTTTCCCTCCCCCTTTTTTTAAAAAAAAAACCCCACGATTTTCATAAAAACATAAAGTTTGAATAATTACATACTTTAACTATATTATATATTTTGTATGAGGCCCAAGACAATTCCTCTTAACTCAGTGTGACCCAGGTAAATCAAAGGGTTTGACACCCTTGCAACTGGTACTTAGGAGAGAAAGATACTGACACAGAATTACTGGCTCTCTTTGACAATCTCTATTTTTGTCATTATTTATTTATAAGCTTTAATTTTAAAGACCACAGATCAGGATAATAATGTTAGAATGTCTCATTCTTTATTTATTTTCCTGTTACCATATATAGAATTTTTACACAATACATAGTACTTTGGTTTTCTCTACAACATGGTTCATCATCAATGATAAAAATGCACTTGGTTTTGCTTCTCATGACTGTGCCACAGATGGGAATTTGAGGACAAAGTCCAGAAGCTCCAGCTCTAGCTCAGTAATATGAATCTGACCACCAAATAGCCTAAAATTCATTAGTAAATCCATAAAACTGTTTAATTTCTACCTTTCCTTCTTTTCCTTGAACTGGAGCCTGGGACTTTCTGCAGTTGTTAGCTTGGGATTAGTTTTTAGCAGAGGAATTTTGTGTTGCTAGTGCAGCCTGATTTTAAAAGTGTAATATTCACTTACATATTTGAAATAGGCATGCTTTTACTCATTTTGTTAAAAAAAGAAGAGTTTCTTTCTTGGTTACTTTCAGAGGCCTGCAAGTGAGCAGAAAGAGCTGCTTAATAAATGGAATGAAATGGGAACTGACGAACCAGGTAAGATCAACTAAATTCACATGCATTAATTTTTGGTGCGTTAATAAGTCAAATCCACGTTATTTATCAACTAGAGATTAATATAATCATTTCAAGGTAAACAGATTTCAGTCTTTTTTTTCTAGTTTGTAATGTTTAACTGTGCATAAGTATTCATTTTATTATCATTTTGTTTTAAGTTACTGTGCTAATTTTGAGTCAGCTCTGGGAGTTTATGGTATAATACTCCTGATTCCAATGGTTTAGACATTCATACAGCAAATACATGTCTCTTTTTAGTGTAAAATCAGGCTAAGAAGAAGAAAATATTCAGAACTATGGATAATTAAGCTCAGACATTTTGTTAACAAAAGATAACATCTGCACAGAATAGCCATGTTAACATTTGGGAGAGCAAGGCTAACCAAGTTC
Source organism: Tetrao urogallus (assembly GCF_951394365.1). NCBI lineage: Eukaryota > Metazoa > Chordata > Aves > Galliformes > Phasianidae > Tetrao > Tetrao urogallus. Next base: position 53,235,297 of record NC_136817.1, on the reverse strand, counting down.
ATTCACACCCAGGCTCCTCAGAAGAAATTATTTTGCAAAGGTAATGATTTGTATCTCATGGAGTACTACCTACACAACAACAAATACATTTCATGGATTGTTGATGACTAGTCCTACTTTTTATTTTACTAAAGCAAATTTCATTTTATAATCTACAATGTTTTAAAAAATCTTTTAAGAATATCATATCACTTTTCATGTCTGAAAGTGGCTCAGTGTAAAAGCTTATGTGAAAGCAGTAAAAAGTTTTCTAGGACTAATGTTCAATTAAATACTTGGGATTTAGAAAGCCAAGGCACTGACTGATAGCATAATCATGGAGAATGTGTAATAGTTCTAAGCATGATATTTGGGATGATGATGATGTTATTTTAATCTTAGTTGTAAGACATTATTGAAATTGCTACATTGTGTTACATGTATAAGAAAATTGCATGTGTATTTCATCTCTTTTAGTTTTAAGGTACCATAATTGAAATCTTATTTCAGATCTAAGTCTCTTCAGGCCTGTTTATGCACCTAAAGATTTTCTTGAGGTAAGAATTCATGAAACAACTCAGCAATTGAATTGCATCCATTACAGTTTTTTTAATGTGAGGTGGAAGAAGTGTTTTTTAAGTCTCAAAGAGACAAGTAAGCAGTACAATTTGCTATTATTCTAAAAAAGCCCAATTGGTATGATAGAGATGATTGTCCATGGAGTGAAACAATAGAAAGTTCATAAACAGTATTTGCAGAACCTTAGATTTTTATTTTCTGAGTGGATGTCCATATACATATTTACATTGAGACTAAGTGCTACTATTACCAGGGTCCCAGAACAGTCTGTGAGGCCAACCCACACAAATCCCTTGCACTTGTGGATAGCATTTACAAGCCTCTCTCTCCTACAAGGTCCTTCCCTCAGTCAGATTAGCCTTTGCACTTTCTTCAGTACTTTTTAAGACAGTGTCTGATTTGACCATTAATTAAGGTTAACGTATTTTATGAGAGTGGCTCTAAAGGCACGTGGACTCTTGTTTGTTACTCTATACAAACTTACTCTTAGTAAGTTTAATATAATAATAAGTAATATCCATATAGTCTTACTCTATGGATAAGACTAAAAAAGTGAAAATGCTTGTCACGTACACGCATGCACTTTGTATTCTCTTATTGCCAGTGGGGCTTTAAGAATTCTAAAGTAGATTAGAATATTGAACTGTTAAGGTAACTTCTTATGTTATCCAGCACTTGTAGAAGTGGTGGAGATATTCTTAAATCTTTTAACTGCTGCAGTTCTAGTTCAGCAACAATAGAAAGGTCAATGGTGAACAATAGTCTCTAAAAAAGAATGAGCTGTGTTGATATTAACAGGTTGCAGTGCAGTAGAAGTGCGTTTGTAGTGTAGAAGAGTTGGTGCAGCATTCACAGTGTGGATTTTTAGGGGTCTTACTTTAGCTAAATTCCAGTCTGATTACTTTGACTGCCTGCCAGTCTATGACCAGAATGCAACAAATGTGCTAAAGGTACATCTTGGTTGTGATGTTAACCGAGCACAGTAGTTGGAAAAGGTCCAGAGATTCTCTTGTGAAGTCTCACTCTTGTTCTGAGATAAGTTGGCCATGTGGGTACATCTGCAGCAGGAGTTCATGCATTTGTCAGATAACTGGACAAGGCAGACAGTTGAACTGCAAAAATGATGATTCTGTAGTGATTAATACATTTCTAATATGTTTGCACTGGTATTTCAGACAAATTGGCATTTATAACAAGTGAAAATGGACACATTTTATGATTCCAGGTATTGTTTACAAAACAAAGTGCTGTTCCCTTTTTTTTTTTTTGTTAGCTGTAGTTTTAAATTATATTTGTGACCTTCTGTTTCTCCAAAGAATAACCTGATTTAAGCTAACTTTTCCTCTGAAAGCAATTTCCCAACTTATTTCATAATTAATTATAAATATTAAATTGTAATACATGAAGCTGCTTGACTGATTGGTGTTTGAAATTTTAGGTCATATAGGATTGTGAAAAATCAAACATTAGATAGAAATGTTTGGAGTTGACAGGTTTTGGTCTATAATCAAACAAAATCATTACAAAGAAGAGATTACATGATTGTCAAGACTTAAAAATCAGAAATGATGGTACTACCCATCATTTTGCATGGTTCAAGTGTAGAATGTATATATAAAATAGAACTTACTTTATCAGCTATATTTTAATATAGAACAATAAATTTGCTGTCGTCAACAGTACTTAATAACAACACAGTAGGAGGTTTGGGATTAAAATAAGATGGAAAATAAAATGTACAAAATCCTCAGTTGTATATCCTGCCAGTTGTACAGGAACCACATCATCAAGAACATGACAGAATAGATTTTTAGAGTTGAGATGATCTTCTCATTTAATCGCATCAATCTAGATCAGTCAGAGGTTAATGTATTTTAATGTTTGAAATGATTCATTATAAGTTTAGTGGAATGTCTTTGTAGTGTAGAGAAGACTGATTGTTAAGTGTGAATTGTTTCATGCTTATCAATTGTAAATACATTTCTGAATCCTACAATAAACTTAATATTCACTTTATTACTTTTCTTAAGGGCTCCTCTTTTCAAGTTACTCATGTCAGAAAATTTGATTAAACAAATTTTAATTTATTCTGTTTTCCATCACTGCACTAACAGTCATGTTGTGCATTTAATCTTGAATCTGGAAACAAATCAATTTTCATTTTAGACTTATGTAGTGACTTTCTAGGTCACTTTTTTTTTTTCTTTTTTTTTTTTCCTAAGACTGTTTTCTTTCCAGAATTCTCAGTTTGTTTCATTAATCTTTTAATTTACCAGTTTGATGGTGAGTTTCCATGGTATTAGAATATTTAATACTGAGAACTGTAGAAATAGAATGTTGCAGAATTTCATAAAAGCTGGAAATTTGCCTTTGAAGGAATCTTTGCCAGCTTAACATTAAAACATATATAATATTAAAACATATATAATAATAGTATGTGTCAGATTAAATCCTTTTCTATATTCCAGTTATTTACCTTGACATTAAGTTCTTCTCTTTTAAATTTTATTCTTACTTCAGATTTTTAATTTTGTAAAAATAAAATAAAATAATTAAAAAAAACTTACACTGAAGAAAGTATTTGGAGGTTTTGTTATTTAGTAAGAAAATATTGTAGTAGCAAATTGTACCTCGTTTTGATTCAACACTATGTAGGATTGCCAGTGTAAAAACACGAATAAAGATTCTGTCAGAAAAGCAGTAGTGCTATAGAATATCCTGGATACTGTAGCCATCAGAATTCAGATTCAGATAGCTTTGCGAAGGAAGCTAATTTTAGTGAAGACATTTGTATGTAGCCAGCTCTTAGTCTCATTTATGGAAAATGCTTTCTGCTTTTTTTATGTCATAAATTGAGCTTACTTTTCAAAGTGGAGTATGTTTGTTCCCTGAAAAAGTTGGCTTCTTTTTTTGTTTTGAAAATGTAGAGTTTGATAATTTGGGCCTGTACATGTAGTAGTTGTGGGAAATGGTTGTATGCCAAAGGTACAGTTTGCAGTGTTGATTCTGGGAGCAGTTCTGAATGTAAATTTCCAAGTATGTGCAAGGAATGATGGAGCTGTTGTTTTTAAGGTCCTGATGAATCTTCGAAACCCAAATTATGAAAATGGAGAACAGCCTAGTTTCAGAAATCATCTGGGGCTAATTCAAGTTCCTCTAAAAGTTAAAGATATTCCAGAATTGGTAAGTATATTCTTTCTTAACAGTAAGTTTCTATAAAAATAATTTTGCCTTGGTGATGAATGAGAATCTATACAACAATACAGTATATTAAAATTGAGGTAAATTTTTCCTTTTGTAAATGAAAATCAGCATGAACACAAAGTGGATCGCTAGTTAAAATACAACGTGGAAAAATTTTGTGATAAGACATTCTTAATGACAAAGAAAACGTAAGTGCTAAATTGTCAGTCAGTTGGGAAATTTTCATTGTGTGCCACGCAGCTGTTGATTTGATATATATGCTCATGCATGTTTTCTTAACTTTTTGTCAACGGTTTGTGGGCTGGTTCGGCCCAGTTCCGTGACCAGCAGGGCGGAGGGATCTGTGGATCCGCGCCTCTGGAAAAAGGGGAAACAGGGGACCCCAAAATAATTGAAAACAGCGGCACCGATCTGAGGAGAAACAAACTAATTTACTAAATATGGTATCGGAATGCAAGATAACACACCATAATACAATATAATTAGAATTGAAGCTAATAAATCAAATATAATGAGAGAATGTCTGAAAGGTGGATAGGCCTCACCATAAAGCTGAGGTGAGATGCGCAGTGCCGTTGAGCAGCAGGGAGACAGGAGCAGCGCCCACGAGGAAGGCAGACGAAAAAGAGAGCATCAGGTGACCTTGCCAGGAGTTAAATCTCCTCTCCCTGAGCGCAAAGTCCCCTGGGGAATGTAGTTCTTCTTCTCTTCTGGGCAGGTACCCAGGGCTTGAGCATTGACAGTTAAACTCCCAGTGCCCCACATGATGTTATGATGTGGAATACTGAAAACCAAGAATCACAAAACCATGACACTTTTTTTTATGAAAAAAAAAACCCAAAAACTTCTGACTATTCAATTTATCTTAGTCTCTGTTTTATTTGAGCTGCACAAGATCAGTTAACCTGGCAATCAGTTTCTGATTTTCTTAAATTAATTTTCAATCCTGTTATAATTTCAGACTGTAAATGAAAGGAATTTGAATGTAAGTCTTATCGCTGGACGATAGGAGAGCTATTCTTAATGCTCCACTCATAAGGTTTGTCAGCATTTTGTGCCGATAGACAAACTTGCATCTGGGTTGAGAAATAGCTCGGAATTAGAGATCATTAACCTAATATTTTATGTTCCACTTTATTATATCCTGGCATAGCTCGTAGGCATCTTGAAAACTGAAATGAGAGTAAGGATTGATGTGCGATTCTTCTCCTTTTAAAGACCTGAGCTCTTATGTCATAAATATGCATTTAAAAGGAATACATTTTGTGGAGAAAATATTTGCATTTAGACTTTCAGAAGAATTCTTGTGAATTCGGGAATTAAATGCTGTTAATTTCCTTTTTATGGTTTTGTTTCTTTTCAGAAAGAAGACTTCAGTGAACTAGACTTAAACATAGGACAACTGGGTATTGATGATTCAGCACAAGTGCCTCCTGGTTAGCTAATGCTGTGCTTCACTCATTTAATTAGAACACTAATGCATAGAATACTGTGCAAATATCAAATAATCTGTGTATTTCTTTCACAAGAAACCATAAATGTTTGTTCGGTTTGTAGTAATTTTCCTTAAATAATAGCATTTCAAATACTGAGGGGTCAGATTTAAAGAGATGTAAAATAGTCAGCTTCACTAGAAAGTAAGTTTATTTTAAGAATTTGAACACTGGAGAAGAAAACTGCCTGTTTCCAAAAATACAGAAAATACAGAAAAATCTTGTCAACCCTGTAGTGTGACACTGTTAATATATGTACATATAAATGGCTTCTATTATTTTTCCTTGTCTTCAGTTATTCCAGTAGAACCAAGCCTTAAAATGGTGTTTTACACAAAAATGAAAAATACTATATTATAAAGTTATTTTTCTTTTAAAATGGAAATTTACCTAATTAAAAGTCTTAGTTCCCGTAGCACAGTGCAGCTTTTGTATTTTTGTCTCTCTGACCAGAAGTTGTTTAGTATTATTCCTTGAAAAAGAACACTGATGTTGATGCAATTTAATTTTAGTGCCTTCACATTCAGCTTATTTCTTATTGCTAGAGATATGTAGAAAAATACAGAATAGTGTACTAGGTTTTTTTAATTTTCTTATCTAATATTTGCAATTCGTCTTTATTTCTTAATTTTCTAGAGTTCTTTGAAAATGAGCATGTACGTGTTGGACAAAAAGGTAGGTAGGCATCTATTTCCATCTGTAAAATAAACAAAAAAACTGATTAGTAACAAATACATCCAGTAATTTTATATCTCATACGCCTTTAGAATTTTAACAACTTAGGCAGACTAGAACAAAACATAGTCAATAATAACATTGTAATTTAAACAAGGATGGAAAAGGAAGCATCGCAGACTACCAGTAGCTATCAGATAAATAGTTCCACAGATATTTCATTAAAATCAAATAGGAAGCATAGACAGCAGCTTTTTGGTGATAACTTAGGTCACTGCTGAATTTCATTTTAAAATCAAAAGGTTCTGGACTCCTTTCCGTGCATACACAGTTCTCATTAGTGTAATGGGTTTTACGTCTGCATCAGAAAAGAATGTTTTAATGTTTATTTGCAACTGCAGAACTTGTTAAATATTGCAGTACTTAACCACCATGTATACACCTTTTTTTCTGAAAATGTTCAGGAGTTTCCTTGAAGGATGAGAAGTGATCTGGAAAAGAATAAACATTTCTTAGTTCAGATTTGATTTTATAAGCATACATACAATGTTTGAAATCCAGCAATACCCATTAGTTACTGTACCTTGTGATTCCTTTTAAACTTTATCAAACAAAAAAAGGGGGTTGATGCAATTCCAAAACTCCTTCACTCCCTTTTGTTGTTTCACTGACCAATCAATGATCTTTCTATTTTTCCTCTCTTTTTGTGGTTCTTGGTTTGTCCATTGTCTGTTCTCTGGTCCAGTGCAACTTATTAGGGTAGAGTCCATCTCCCTCTTCATAGAATCATAGAATCACCAAGGTTGAAAAAACCTCAAAAATCATCTAGTCAAGCTGTCCACCTGCCACCAATATTTCCCACTAAACTGCGTCCCTTAGTACAACATCTAAATGTTCCTTGAACACCTCCAGAGACAGTGACTCAACCAGTTCCCTGGGCAGCCCATTCCAGCACTTGACCACTCCTTCAAAGAAGTATTTCCCAATATCCAAACTGAACTTAGCCTGGCCCAACTTGAGACCATTCCTTCTAGTCCTATCACTAGTTACATAGGAGAAGAGGCTGAGCTCCTCCTCATCACACCCTCCTTTCAGGTAGCTGAAGAGCTATAAAGTCTTCCCTGAGCCTTCTCTTCTACAAACTAAACAATCCCAGTTCTTCTCTATTTTGTCCCCTAAAAAATCTCTATTCAAGCCTTACTGAGATTTAAACCCCCACACAATGTAATTTTTAATGCTCATCTCTTGTCTGTGTAGAGCAGGCTCTATTACACAGATTGTCTTAGCTTTGTATCTGTGCAAAGACACAGAATCTTGTAAAACTGCAAGCTAAAGGCTTGACCATGAATATTTAAGTTCATTCAAGGGAAATCTTTCTCCATGCTCCATTGGATATTGTTTATGACCTTGCATGTCACAGATGCATTGATTTTTCTCTTATGTGAAATATTACTTAGTGTGAGGAGCTGCCATTATTGTATTTTAATTTGTAATTCCGTAATTATATTGAAAAACTCATCTTGTATGTGAAAAAGCTATTTTTTCATACTTTGTGTCTCAGTAAAAAATGGCAAGGTAAACGCTCATAGACGCAGTGATGAGTCACAGTCTTTTCTGAAGTTTTGTGGAAATTGCAGGAATGTCTTTCAATTTTGCTCTTTAGGGGAAGAAGAGGAGATCACACAACATCTGTGTTAGAGCTCTACAGGTTAAACAAAAAATTGGCAGAGAGAGGAAGAGAGGAAAAAAGAGAGGAATCAATTCAGTAGGTTTTTGAATCTGACTTCATCCTTCCATTACAAGACTGATATGGTGATTTTAATATACAGTTAAATTTAGAATAGCAAGTTATTTCTGAGACTGCTGAAAAATCGGAGGATGCAGATTTGAAAGCGGCTCACTACCAGGAAAGTATTGATCTGTGGGCAGTTAAGTTTTTTTGTTCTTACTATCTATCGCAACTTAGTTTTTTAATCATATACTACTAATCGAGCTGAAAAATCCAACATCAATTTGAGTATCATAATTGCCTCAATGAGATCAATATTTTCCGTCTTGAAATTTATTTACATTGTGGTTCACAGTACTTTCTAAAATATTCAAACACTTTGCAAAAGTCAATCAGCTCACAGAAATATTCTCCCAAACCCATCTCTAGATAGCTAACATCAAAATAGGGGCAGTAAGAAAACAGAGTAAGTAGCAATCTCATATTTGATATAAGATAACACTCCTACTGGAGTATTTTGTGGCTATATATGATCGCTTGTTCCACTTGGTGTCAGCCTAGAAGCTGCAACTGGGCTTGAGTAAAGACATCTAAGTGCTATTCCTCTGCTAACGACAGAATGTTGATTGTTTTCTTTCCCAAAGAGCTACTTCAAAACTGAATTGTGGAAACCAGGCCTTTTAAATATTTTCTCTTTAGTTAATGTTTACAACATGGTAAACTAGGCGGTTCACCCTGTTCCTGAATCTTCATGTTATATGTTTATAGGGCTAAACTGCACTCACACTATCAAATGCTATCTAGTACTAACCTTACTCTCTTGCATTCTTTATTACTTGCATGTATGTGATTTATTTGTCAAATAGATGTTTGAATTCTTTGCTTATAACAAATATCACCTAAAACAAATATTTCCAAATGATTGCTTGCACAGAAAACTGTGATAAGCTACATAAGCAGAAAAAAGGAAGGCATTAAATTTCAATGAAATGTGTTTCTTTATAATACTTTTTTTTTTTCTATTTTTATTTTTGAATCCAGACTAATGTCCATTTCAAATACATAGAAATGTTACAGAACTCTGTTATTTTTGGTATACATTCGATTTTTAGTACTTATAAAATAGCAGTTGAGAAATAAGGAACTTGATAGTCTGATAAACTTTGGAAATCTTAAATTACTGTTGTTTATTGCTTGCTTCATTTTTTACAGTTTTAGCAGAACAAGATAGTGCTGCAGCTCAACAATATGTTCGTCAGGGATGTCCAACAGCACTCCGAGCTGATCTATGGGCCCTCATTCTGAATATTTCTAATCAGCCAGAGGTAAGGGACAAAGTGAGAGCAAAATGTGAAGGTGTATGTGTGTGAAAACACATTTTTTCTGTTCTTGAAAAAGATAATGAAATATTCTACTGAGTTTTCGCACTAACTGATACACATTCCTTTCAGAAACCTCAGTGTTGTGGTAAAGACTTTTAGGCTCTTCTCTAAGTATATAAGCAAAATACTATGGAACAGACTAATTATTTGATCTACCTAGCTTCTGAGCTTTTCCTTAATGGTTTCTTTCAGAGGAGACAAGAAAGAAGTCTCATAAAGATGAAATTCTCTGAAGTTTTATAAAAAGAAAACGCGTGTGCCTTTTTCCTGGCTGTTAGAACCAGTCATAGTCTGCATATACATATCTTGTATATTTGTGGATTGTTTTCATGCCTGTTTGCACAGCAGCATTTTGTCATGTTACTTTGTGAAGTCCTCAAGAATGAAATCTGTTGCAGTATTAGAAGACGATCAGTATATCTAGTATATTCATACCATAGGAAGTTAGATCCTTATTTAAGTCATTTCAGAATTGTGACTATTTTGATGCAATATTTTGATTTCAATTAAAATAACATGCAGAGATGTAAGTTTAGTCACACATGTGGCAATTTTACTGTATTTCATGTCCTTTGAAGCTGTTGTCATTTTCTTACAACTCTGAGGCTGGTAAGTACAGAGTACATTGATAAGATCTTATCCTTAAAAATAAACCTGAATCCTGTTTGTTGACAATTTACTTAGCAAGTATTTGTGCAAAAACAAGTCTTTATTAAAATTATTTGGCCTGGAATTGGAATTACTTAGCTTATTCTTTTTTGAAAAACTCGAGCAGGCTTTTGTTTCTAGTAAATAAAGATTAAATCTTCTGTAGAAGAAGCTGTTGAAACAGTAACAAAATATTATAAATCTTAATCAAGGTGCTTAACACAAGACTTTAGTTCTGTGAAATTATTAGATCAACTTGAAGTTTAGAAGTCTTTCTCTTTAAGAGAGCAGGAGTATTATCATGTGAAATTAATGCTGTTGGTTGGACTGCATTTGTTTATATCCTGCTAAGTCCTGTGTGCTCTCAGAGCATCTTTATCTTAATGTAGAAAGTGAAATATTTGAATAATAATAATAATTTAAAAAGTAAAATGTTTTGATGACTGAAAGTCAATAAAATAATAATAATAAAAAGATAGAATATTTCACATTATGTTCATGTAAAGCATGAGCTAGTATGGAAATAAATTTATCAAAATCTAGTTCCTGAAATTGATGTGGACAGCTCAACAGTCACTTTTCTTTTTAAAGGGGAACAAGCTGTATTTTCACATTCTCCTTCAGGAGATATTCTACAGGGTTGAGAGCCTTAAGAATGATCTTATTTAGCTATACGTAGGGAATTACGGTGAGACAGTGCTTTGTGGTGCAGCTGAGGTGATGTCAAGTGGCTGGAGAATGAGAAACCTCAGGAAAAAATGGTAAGTGAGGACGGATGAAATGATGTAGAACTGCAAATTTGTCAACAGCTTCAAATTGTTGAAATGAGGAACTGGAAAAGAGAGAGAAAAAAAAAATCCCCCACATCCTTCCACATAGAACAGAAATGATTGTAAATGTAGAAAGATACACTATATTGGAGAATATCTACTAAAACACTGAGTTTACAAATGTTTGTATAGTATGCTAAGATGACATTTTCCAAGACTATTTCTGCATGATGTAGCATAGCGTTTGTTGTCCTGTGCTATAAGTTACAATTGCTTTGTGGATTTTGAGTGTGAAATGCATTAAAGGAATAGGCTTTCTGACAGAGAAACTTAGTAACTGCTTGTAGACTGGTGGGGTAGCACATGACAACACTGTAGCTGTGTTATAAGCTGAATACCCATAGTTGACTTTATGCTTTGTTAGTGTTTCACAGAAGTATTGACGTAACTATTGCCAGAGTATTATAAAATATAGCAAAGCAGTTTTCAGATGCTTGGGGCTATTTTTTCAGTCTGCTGTGGTTTTTTTAGGCTTTATTGGTTTATCTAATACATTTTCCCCTTCTACCTCATATGTATTCTTTCTCTCCTAGAATTGAATTGTGTGGTTGCAAGGATTTCTTACTGTAATATTTTTGATCTGCAGTTTAGGATCTATTACATTTATAGATATGTGCGTCTATTCAAAAGAATCATGATTTCCTTCTTTTAAGCTAAAAGTTACAAGTGTTTGGTATGATAGGCATTGTGTGTGCTAGCATCAAATATTGTTATTTGGAAAAAAGTATTCAATAAAGCTCAGCCTCTGTATAAAGCCAGTACACAGCCAACTAAGGGATAATACTGGCAATCTAGCAGTATAATTGGCAACTGTAAGTTCTGAGTAGTTATTTAGATGTTTTTAAAAACACTGCCTAGCAATGAATTGTTTATTAGTTTTCATTTGTATCTGTATGTTTTAGAGAAACTGTTTAAAAAGCATTTTTGAGGTTGAAAAGTCAAGCCTTTAAAAGCCTATCTACTACTATCACATAGTAGTCTGTACAGTCAGTCCAGTTTGCTGTGTGTGTGTGTGTGTGAATGTGTGTATAAAATTATATGACCTTGTGACTGTGTGATTCAGGTTTTCCTGTGGGACATCTATCTCATTCATTGCACCAAACATGGCATGCAGTTACTAAAAATCTGTTAAATACTCTTTTCCCCCCCTTTCTTTTGTTACCCTATTCATCCACTGCACTCACGTTCAAACAGTGCTTAGAAATTTTTTTTTCTTAAAATTATTTCATACCTTTATTTATTTATTTATTTATTTGTACACTTTTGAGTTAACAGGTTGGAAATCTTAATTCTGAGAAGTCTAGCACAAAGAAATTAGTAACGCTTTACTTTATGCAGCTTTTACTGAGTGTAACTTTCTAGGTTTAAAAACATAATAAGCGAGTGAGGTGCGAAGTTTGTAATAGGGCATTATGTAGCAGCATGTAACATCAGTACAGCTAGTAGGCTAAGGATCAGAAGCCTTAGATTCCCACTCAGATCTCCCCGGTTCAAAAAGCTGAGAACCTAGTAACACTGTTGTCACTGTGACTGAGGATATGTTTTACATTTCACAGGAGTCTACTGAAAAGGACTACAGCTTTGGATCATAATCCAAACAGCTCTTTGATTCATTATGAATAAACAAAACTGCATTGAAACTGGTAAACATGTGATATGAGCACTGTATTACATCCATTATGAATCCTTTTTGTTCTTGTACAGAACTCAGTTCTTTGTACATCCAGTAAAGTTGTTCCTTGCATATCAAAACACTAAATTTGTTCTAAGTCTGAATAAAGCAGCACAATAATTCAATTTAATGTCAAGTTATTTTGACTGCTGAGATGAAAGGATCAGTATTTAAATGGTTAGTTTTATTTGTGATTTTAAAAAATATTTTAATAATAGCAGGAAAATCTATGGACCCTGGTAAGCCAACATAAAATATAGTTTAGTAGTTTGCTAGTTATGAAGGGAAAAGGTTAGTGCAAAACACTGCTCTAGAGATAGCATTAACTGGTGCCTTGGAGCCACTGTTTAACCTCAACTAGGGGTATTTTTAGAAGAATTCTTGTTTTTGCATATAAATTGGTAACCGTGTTTCCATGTCTAGCAAAAGATAGCTCTTTGCCTTCACATCACTTTCTTCTCTGGAAGAAGCACTTCTGGAGAAATTAAAACAAGGAAATTGTAACAGAAAACATTAGATTATTGGAATCTCTTTCTCAGATTACAGTAAAGGGTGGTTGTTTCATCAAGTACCATTCAGTCATGAGCTTCATTTTGCCATTGTAGTAGTAGAAGTTACACTGTAGGTTTCCATCATTTGTAAGATGCTTCTGCGCCACTGCTGGTAGGGAAGACAAGTTGTTAATTTTCTCTTTAAAAGAAAAGATTGCCTTTGACTTTCTGCTTAATGAGACAGAATATGGCTATTCTGAATATTTTCCATCCAAGTTTAGTAGTATTCTAAAATTTTGTGGGTTAGTTATAAACCATTACCAATAATGAAGGGCAACTTCAAACTTTGTCATTAATTTGGGATGCATCCCACAGTAGGAAGTGTTGAGGAAAAATTCTCTGTTACAGAGTTTGGCTCAAATTGTCTCTCCGAGGCAAAATAGCTACAAAAACACTGTCAAAGGACATTTATTCCGAAGCGTAGAGCTTTGTGTCTTTCCAATTTCTTGCTTGTTTATCATCCTAGAATACCCAGAAATAGAAAATACATATTTTCATGGTTAAACAGGGACAGTTCTCACGAACACCTTTATAAAACATGTGCTCCAGCTAAAAACTGTTCATGAGCACATTCAGTAGTATCATCCATATTATCATTTTTTTTCTTTCAGCATGTAGTGGATAAGTAGGCAGCTAATGTGCATTTTGAGGCAGTCTTTACTGATAACACATGAAAAATTGTCAGCTGTAATTTGGGTATTATGTTGTCTCTAAATATTCTGCAGTTCAAATGTTAATGTGATATAATTTAGCTAGCTATTATTCAGTGAAATAAATGGTGGCTATATCTTGTCTATGGTTGTTGGTTAGATTTTATTTTATTTAAACTTCTAGTCATGCTTTATTAAGTAATATTTTAAGATTCCTTAAAATTATAAAATGGAAAGCTGAGACCATTCCTTAAATTGCTACAACAAAGTCTGAAATAGATAGATAATTAGTTTTCAATTTAGAAATATTTTCAATCTTTTCTAAAAGAATTGAATGATTTGATTCTTCTGATATACTTTCATATTTGAATGCCAGGTTTTGCTTTTATTCTTCTGATGTTATCTTGACATCCATCTGAGCTCTGTTTATGATTGAAATTGCCTCTAACCTTCACTTGCAGAGTCAGTTCAGGTGGATTTAGCATTCAGTTTGTTTTTGATGTCTGTTCTTTCTTTGATGCTGTGTTTATGTAAGGTTTCCTGGGAAACTGACAGATCCATCTGATATCGCTAAATTAACTCTTCTCAATGCATTCGATGAAAAATTTGTTTTTAATGTTTTCCTTCAGTAGCAAAACAAGCACCAAGGAAAAAAGCTCAGCCTTGTGCCGTACAAACAAGTTCTAAATGATGAAGTTGTTAATGTTCTCTGCTGCTGCTTCTGTTTTCTAAACAATACATTATAGTTTTGGCTTTCAGAGTTGTAGCAGAATTCAGTTTGTTCAAGTAAAATGCAGACATTTGGGACTGTATTTGACTTACGTTAAGTAACTGGAATGGGATTTTATTGTATTTTTTAAACGTTTTCTGTGTTTTATGCCTGAGAACATTGTAAAGACTAAAAATAATGTAGACTTACAACAGTTATTTAATGCAACCTGATCTTTTTGGCTTGAAACTCTGATTAAATGTAAGCAAAATATACAGCATTTAAATATACAGCATTAGTTACATATACGTAGCAACTTAAAAGCTTGAATTGGCCTATGAGCATTAACTCATGAAGCTTCACAGATCATGAAACATGAACACTATTATCTCTGCCTCTGGGCAGGCAAGGCAAAGAGGTTAATAGATAAATCTGAAAAACAATGGGTGGAACATTTTTTATTTGGGAATTTTTAAGTAAAAATGTCACTCATTTGCTGTTGAGCTTTGAGGGCAGTAACTTCAGGTACTTTTCCTATTGACTTTACAGTTCTCTGAAGACATAATCCATCTGATCTAAATGCACAATTCTAGGGTGATTTCATAATCTGCAAGATCAGATGCTACTGAAGCATGATTTGTATTATCGTAAGCTAGTTAGGTTGCAAGTGATAGTGACTAGAAAGGCAACACAGAAGAGTGGCTCAAGACATGATATTTGTACCATATATGTATAAAATATCCTTGGAGATATGATTCTGAGCGTGACCAAAACTTCCCCAGCAAGAAAGGAGAGTTCTGTTAATCAGAGTTCTCCAAGCTGTGGTTTCCTGTTGGCCAGAAGCCTTTCAATTCTTGAAGAGGCTCAAGATGTACTTTTCTGGGGGGTTCCCTGTGGATTGTCACCATGTGAAGTAACACTGTTCTTGTCAGAGAGGCTTCCTTTTTCTGACTGGTATTCTGAGCCGCCTAACTCTTGCAGTGTGTAAGCAGCCTGCGTGCCTTGAAACAAGCAATTCTTGCTTTATTGAATCTTACTCTAAACAACTGGCCCATAATTACATGGGAGCCTGATGACAATCAAGAAGAAATTTATCGCAGCTTCTTATGTTGTGCTGTTTAGTACAGCTCTCTACTAAAGAACATGTAATTATTTGAAAATTATTGATGAAGAACTGCTGATTCTAGTTCAGTTCTATCTCTATCGTGAGTTCTTTGAGTGATTATTTGTAAATAAGTTAAACTTTTTGTGTCTCATTTTTTGGTTTGTAGAAAAGGAGATCATAATGCTTCTGTTTGACTGCAGACTATGCTACACAAACTGTCTTGCTGTTTCTTGCCTATATAGAGCAACAGAAGACTTCATTCTAATCTTGGAATGTTCTAATTGGACTTCATTCCAGTGTTGGAAGTGAGCTTCAGAGTTCATCACCTTGCTGCCTTGAGTATCTGTAGTTTGGAATCTTTTTGGATGATTAGATTTTAAAGAGAAGTTGACACCTACAGCAAACCACTCATCTTCTTCCCATTCTTTCAGAATATTTTCTTGAAATCAAAACTCTTCTTACTATTTGGTTATGCATATTTGAGAAATTGGCTATACTTTTCCTAACAGATTTGAATGCTGCCTCGGTTATAAACTTTGTGAAATATCAAGCACGTTAGTGCTTGTGGAATACCTTTAAGGCATCTTACTTGCATAACAGTAGAAACAGTTAATTCCACAATATGCTGAGTGCTGGTTGTTGTTGTTTGTTTGTTTGTTTGTTTTTTGCAAGCTTCATCTGTCATAATATGTGCAGGTATTTGAGATAGGAGAAAGAAAAACAGAAAAACTTCATGTATTATTTTTTCAACAGTGCTGCACTTATATATACTAATGCTTTAAAATTCTAACATGAATATTAGAGTAGTTATCTGTAGCATTTGAAAACTGTGCTACATTCAGACTACTACTAGTTTATATTTAGTAAATATTTGTGTCACCCTTTCTAAAGAATTAGTGTACTATTTATACCTTTTTTTTCCATCCCCTCATTCCCTATGGTAGCTACCAGTACTTAAGGAATAATGCATTTATCCTCATTTCAAATTAAGTGTAATGTATTTCAAATTAAGTGCTGTATTAATTCTAATAACTTTCTAAGTGCATGCTATTCACCACTTGCCAGTTTTTGATCAGCGCAAAGAGCAGTTGCAATGTTCCTTGGGGCCTTCTCTCTACTTTCTCTCATTCTCTCCTTCTATAATGCTGTCTTCAAATTTCACCTTCTCTTTTTTTTTTTTTTTCTTGAAATCCTTACTCCAGTCTTGCATCTTTTGCAAAGGAATCAGCAATATTATGTAAATCTAGTAATATACAGACATCTCTGTGGTGTCAGGAGAAACACACTGAAATTAAAAAAAGACATTGTAAAGACCTCGGGACTGATAATTTAGTTAATATGTTATTACAAATTCATCTAAAACAATTTGAAACAATAATATTCAATTCTTGGCATAATGGCAGAGATGTATTTATGAATTACATGAGGATAGTGCAAGACGTCACATCTCTTTCTTCCACTGCAAGCTCTTTCTAAGAAGAAAGGGATAAAATAAAAAACACAAAGAAATGTTTGTTCTTTTAATTTCTTGTTGTTTCCCCTGTATTCATCTTATGTATGCATTCAGGAAGTAATTCAAGTTTTAAAACAAATCTGAGTTATTTGTATTCTTCACAAGATTTTTGATATATTTAATTGTGATTTAATCTTTCAACATTTTAAAAATGTAGAGACTCAGATTAGTATAAAATATTTGCTGCATCTCAGTAACACTAGAAGATATGACATAACTCATTAATGGAGAGGTGCTTGAAAATAGAGGTTAACAACTAAAGAAATATGGCAGTGATTTTATTATAGAAACAGTTTTGACTGTTTAGTGACCCAAAAGTTGGAAGATGAGAATCTTTGGTTTGAATTAGTTCCTCCATTCTCATCCTATTAATTATGTAATAAATGAATAAACATAAAGGGGAGTTCACTTTATGAAGTCTCAAATACATGCCTCATCTCTGGAGCCTTTTAAGCAGCTATAGAGTGCTTCCTAAATTATGCAGTGAGACTTTGAGTTCAATACATGCTTTTAATTTTTCTTTGTATTATTATTTTTAGAAATCATCTTTCGTACTTTAAACATAAATTACAATTTTGTCTCCGACTGATGATGATAATATTTTCAATTTTAGGATATCTTGTATTATGAGCAGCTCAAGTCAAATGTGATTCAGCATGACCTTTTAGTGGACAGCTTGATTTACAAAGTAAGTAACCCATTAAGTGATTTATGTAGTCATCACAGCAGTATCTTGTTTGCAGGGTTTTTTTGTTTGTTTTCTTTTTTTTAACAAAGAAAATGTTGCATAGTTTTGTTTTAAGAAGTGTCAGAGTGATTACAGTGAATTATTGTAATCTCTCTCCTTGTTCCTGCAATGGCTCTTGTGTAAGACATTTGTTTAAACTGTAGAAGAAACAGTCATAGAGAAAACAGTAACTTCATTTTGAGGAATAAATGATTTCTGAAGTAAAATAGCACTGGGGCCCAAATGATTCTGTTTCAAATTTCAATTCTAAATACTTCAGTAATCCACTTAATATCTTGGTTTTGCATTTTACAGTATGGATTATATGCTTAACCATAAGCTTTTTCATTATTAAGTGGTGAAACAGTGTTTCCTACCACTGTGTTTAGTTCAGTCTTTCACCTTCAAACTGATTCATTTTTTAATTTCAGGATGTAAAGCTAACGGCGAGCAATGATGACTACTATTTTGTATTTGAGGATTATTTATATCAGGTATGTAACTTCATTTTTCTATCAGAGAAGCTAGAGAGCACACTGCTGTGGCAGTATATAGCAGGACCCTCGACAGATGTGTGTTTGCTGCATTATGTGTATCTTCCCTTCAGAGTATCAGTGCTGCAAACAAACCTTGTACGTTTGGACAGATTAAGCATGACTTGCTTCTAAAAACTCCTGAAGGACCCTCAATCATCCTTCCGATACCAAAAATATGAAGTCAGCTATATTCTTTCTTTTTCTAGCTTGGTAACAGTAAAAATGATTAACAGAAGGTGTGGCACACAGAGATATCAAGAGTTGAGAATTTCCGGTTTAAAAACAAAAACTTTGCTTTACAGCTCTTACTGTGACATACTACAATAAGCACAAAAGATATTTTATTGACCTGTTTTTAAACTGAACACGTTGGTTCTGCGTAAGGTAATGATGTGTATGGTTACTTCTAAGCTTCCTCCCATACTAAAGCTGCTACTTGCAATAGGGAATACAGCTAATTTATGCAGAATTATCTTCATTGCTGCCTGTCAGATACCCTCGAACAGAAGGAGATTACATTTATGAATTTCCTAATGTGTACTTGATTGCAGTGTCAACATAAATGTCATGCAGCAAACTTCACATTCCCTTGTTTTTTCCAGTTTCCTTAGTCACACTTGTTAGGCCAGACTTGCTTTTTTTTTTTAAAGCTACGTGAAACAGTTCTTTGATGGTAGTATGTAAAACTGCCAATAATATGGAGAACTAACAAAAACAAAAACTATCCTTAATGTAGTTTATTCCATATGAATAAAAAAATGGGGGTTACTATTTAAACATGCTATTCAATCGTGTCTACATATGATATTTTTAACATAGTGATTGTTTAAACATTAACATTAAAAATCACAACCTCAAAAAACTATAGTTTATTTTACTTAAAATAGTTACAAAGGTAACATCTGCATCTGATTTTTTTTAAATTAATTACAATTTTAAAAAATAACCCCACAGTGACATATCTTGGATTATCATATCCAATAGTTTATCAGACATTTCTGTACTTAATAAGGGGTTGTGTCATTATTCTTACAGCAGCATCATTTCTGTGAATGAGAAAAATAACGTACAAAGAGAGAAACTTGTACATCTGTGACTTTGTGTCAGATGTTCTTATTTTAATACTTGAATCTTACATCCCTCATAACTAGTATGTGCAGAGAGCCTCACCCAGAAGTTTCAGTGTAGTCAGAACTTGTGTTTGGGTTGGAGTCTACTTCTTATAAAGTTACGTGGTCTTAAAGACCTGCAGATTCTGATGCTGGGCACTGTAATCCCCCTCTGTGGGCGAGAGAGGCTTCAAATAAGGTTACATTCTTTCCCCTATGAGAGGACAGAATTTATGTCTCTTCTAGCTTAGTTCCTCTTTCTTTCACCTCAGTTAACATATACAGAGAATTACGTTTGCCTGTGTATTGTTATTGTCAGTTGTAT
The DNA here is from genome assembly GCF_951394365.1 of Tetrao urogallus. Lineage (NCBI taxonomy): Eukaryota > Metazoa > Chordata > Aves > Galliformes > Phasianidae > Tetrao > Tetrao urogallus. Next base: position 53,215,881 of record NC_136817.1, on the reverse strand, counting down.
TTTGGCAGCTGTGAAAATGACCGTGCATTGCACAAAAATAATATTTAGCTTAAACTGTTCAAGATAAAGAAATTATTTATTTTTTAAAAGATGTTTGTGTCTGAGAAGTAATTTTGAGATTCGTGAAAAGGAAATTTCTCAAATATACCTTGCTTCCAAAAAAAAAAAAAAAAAGAGTGGTCGTCAGAGGTCACAGTTTTGCGTGTTTCCTTTCGATAATGCTGATCTCTGGAAAATGTTTGCAATAATTTGTTGAAGGAAAACTCCATTTGTTTTACTCATAAGAAATTATGTAGTAAAGCACCATATAAACAATTCCACATCTTACACCTTGGCTACAGTTTAAGGAAAAACTGTTGAAAGCTGCAAGAACAGCGGGTTTAGTTATTTAAGTCAGCAAATTGTAGGTTGTTTTACTTCTGCCCTCTTGTGTCCATTCTGGATAACACAATCTCTCATTGCATGAAAACAGGAACATTTTTTCAGTTGTGTATAGGATGAGATTCTTTATTGTTGTGGGTTTTTTCCTTCTAGGAATGCTTTTAATATTTAATTTTTTACTCAATTGCTATGAACAGTAAATTGTTTCTTTATGTAAGCAGTGAAAAATACAGATGTATTTTGTAAAATACAGTATGGATTTCAGAAGTATATGACGTGAACATTCTCACTTGTTCTTTTGGAAAGTACTGAACAGTGCAAGCATTCTGCAAAGCTCATGGGAATGATAGAGAATATGAGGATCAGTCCTCTGGAAATGCATGTATATTACAACATAAACTCTTCATTTGCATATGCTCTTACTTGGACTTCCCTAAGTCATAGTAACCAAATGGAAAAATGATCTATTAGACATCAGAGCAGCCAAGTGCATGCACTGCACTTTAATTACACAGCCACTTTAATGACTGTGATTAATGGGAAGGGGGAAACTAAGCAAAAACTGAAGAGAGTACTTTTGAAACATTCCAGAATGTTCCAACATGCTGATTATTCAGGTGTACATCAGTATGACATGACAGAAGGGAGTAAACTGCTTCGTAGAGGCAAAGAGGAAGATTGGAGGATGTGGGTGTTTTGCTGACAACAAATGAATGTGAAGATGATATCATAGCAAACTCCAGAGGAGTCTAGAAGTTTTAACGAGACACTAAATGGAGCTGGTCAATAGCCTTCAACCATATTAGCGTTCTTAAGTAGCATCTTACAAGTGCTAATGAAAGTGGGTGCTTTAATCTCTATTTGGCATTTCTTTGTTGATTGTCAGCTGATTTTTTTTAATGCTGTCTTCTACAGGTATTACTCTGTTTTTCACGAGATACTTCAGTATTGGAGCACTTTGCTTACAGCAGTGCTACTCCACCTAAATCATACATACAAGGTAATAGGACTTGTTTTTAAAAAGAATACAGTATGTGAATTTCTTTTGTGTTCATTACACCTGTTAGACTGCATTTAAAAGAATATCAGTAAGGAACATCACGCATCCAGATGACATCTTCACAGGTTCTATTACTGCAGTTTAGAAACTTACTGCATTACACCCAGATTGCAGTGACGTAATTTCATGGTAGTTTTCTGTGTGTAATTATTCAATGCTTTTCCAAAATAAATTAAAACCCCATCTACGACAGTATAGTAGAATTGTGACATCTGTCATCAGCTGGGATAGAAATTTATATATACATCATTGTCCTCAGCAACTTCAACAGATTTACTAACTGGGAGTGGGGGTAGAGTGTTATCTTCCCAAAGCAGTGCGTTTGGAAGGTATTTGTAGACAGGAACAGAACACGTTGCTGAAGAACATTAGGCTCTGTTACATAGGCTGGAAGAGTACAGCTCTACCAAGCAGGCTTACACAGATTTTTTTCATTGCACTGTGTATTCCAGAGTTTTACCCTGCCTTTGGATTTATTTCTCTCTGAATCTGATTTTTTTTTTTTTTTTTGGTAACTTAATAGTCTTAAATTTATCACTTCAGTCCACTTGCCCTCTCAGCCAGCTTCTGCCATGCTTCTGAGCTCTACTGTGTTGTTTCTTAGATCAGCACCTCCTTTGGCTTTACCCAGAAGTTCACTATTTTGTCTTTTTCCTTGAACCCTTCAACCATCCAATGCCTTTTTATTTAAATATATATATTTCATTTAGATTTACCTTCTCCATTACCATTTTCTTCCTTGGTCCCTAGTTCTGGTATATGTAACCTAGTGGATACCAAGTACTTTTTTTTAGCATAAACTCTGCACACTTTGTTTTCCATGTGCTGCTACTTGTGTCACTAGAGCCAATGATTATTTTGTGATTATTTTTTTCTTCCTTTCTTATTGCTTTGTAGGTCTTTTTTTTTCTCTTTGAATGAATTAAGCAGCTTACTTTACCTACTGCCAGAAATTAGCAAGGGGCTCACCTGAGAGCAGAACAGCAGTGGGGTCTGGGTCTCATTTCAGGCATAGAGCCATGGCAGCCCAGAAACACTACTATTCTATTTATTCCAAAACAAATCTGAAGAATGAAGTTGCTGAAATCTAAGTCTTCGCTGAGCATGTGCAGCATAAATCTGCAACGCTTGTAGGTCCTATTTTTGGCTAATTTTCCAAGAGAAATGTTTCATGCTAAAAATAATCACCTTCCAATTTACACTCCCAGTTACAGGCAAGCAAACAATTGAAAGGAAAAGTAAAATTACTTGGTATTTTAATGAAACAATTGATTTTTGTAATTGGAAAATACTGGATTTTGTTTTCATGGTTAGGGGGCAAGAGCTTCACAGATTCATTTTGAATTTAATTCTGTCAATTTGTTCTATAGGAAAATATTTAAGTCCAAATTAATTTGAACCTGGCAAAAGTTCCTGTGCCGTTCTTCTGTGTAGAAAGAACAAAATGCAAAGAGATCTGCAGGACCTGTGAATATCCTATATATTTTCACATAAATTGTTATAGTTGAATTTCTCATTTTAAAACAGAGAAATAAAGAAAAGTTTTTAAGTAATTGTAAAATGCTTAAAAACCTTTTTTGTAGTGCTAAATAAATTGTGAAAATTTTTATAGCAGATTTACAATACTGTTGACTAATGTGAGATGTTCATTTTGCAGGGAAGAGAAAACTGGCATGTTTAATCTGTATAGTCAACGTTTGTCTTAATTATTCTTTTGTATCCAATAGATCACTTTTTTTTTTGTTTTGATTTATCACAGGTGTACCATGCATCTTCCTCTCTGTTGAACACTTAATGAAGTCCTAAATATCTGGTGTTTTATCTGTCTGTTTTTATCTGGTGTTCTTCTGCCTTTTTAAGTGACTTTCCTGTCCCTAAATCAGCTTGACAGACTTTTCCCTCTAACTTAACTGTCTTCAAGGACTGCAGCAAGCACCTTTAGAGCTCTGTAACATTACACCCCAATCAAAATTCTTGTTCTTTTTTTTTGGTTGTTTATCATCCTGCCTTGTTGGTGCTGCTTTTTTGTTTTACATTTGAGAGTGTGTTCGTCCTATTGCATTGCTTACATGCTTTTGGACAGTATCAAATGATCAGTAACACTTGTAGTTATAATTTTTATAATTGCCACTTAAATCTGTTTTTTCACTTACATCTATACACCTTTTAACAATTGCATTGCATTTTAATTGTTGTTTGATGATTCACAGGAAAACTTGGAATAGAAGAGTATGCTGTTTTCTATCCACCAAATGGTAAGAATGATACTATTGCCTCCTCTAGCGGTAGATTGGAAAGGTACAGGATATGTTTTTCCTCAAATACGTGTTAACCTCTTCTTCTGTTTCAAAGTGTGTTTTACTGTTATTCTGCCAAATTCGTTAATTTAAAGGATTGAGTTGGACTGGAGCTAATGCAGAAGCACAGTCAGCCTGTTGTTAATAGTGACATGAAGTTTGTCACTGTTAGAGGGAAAGAGGGAAAGCAACTTCTGGTGCGGCAGCTTGTACTCCAGTGACAGAGGATCATCCACTTAGAGGATCGGAAAGATACATCCTGATCCCCAGCTTTTCAATGCTCTGTACACCATGTTTGAAAGTCCCCTTTCCTTCCAAAATTAGCGTTCATTTTAGAAATTCAGATCTAACAAATCAACTTTAAATCAATATCATTGCAGTTGTTACATCAGTTGTTAATTTTTTTTTCTTCAGCTTTTATTTTGATCATTTCAGTTCTGATCTGTTGAAACCTCACCCTATTTTTGTGCCACATTTAAAACTCAAGCTCACTGCTATTGCTTTCAAGGCCTCACATCACCAATCTTATATCCTTATCTCTGACCTTACCTTCTGTGCCTTCTCTGTCCCAGTGATGTCAGTGACAGCATGTTTGTTTGCTCCCCTTTCTTCCATTTTTGCCTCCACATTTCTTTGCAGCTTTATAGCCATGAAGGTCCTTATGACCTCTTGTCAAAACAGTTCCCTCTCATTGGTCCTGTGGAAAATTAATGAATGGGAGCTGAGATCAGTTGCAAAGGAGGAGAGAACTGTCATACAGCTGCCAACTCCTCTAAATGTTTTGTTTGAGTACTATATAAGTAAGTATAAGTTACTGGAAGTCTTGGCTTTTTTTTTTTTTTTTTTTTTTCCAGCTCCCTCCTTGTCACTGCATGACATTTACTGGTTGTCATTTAACTGAAATTAGGTTCTGATTTCATCAGAGCTTATCCTTAGTAACTTCATGGAAACAGCTTTACATGGCTTTCTAGGAACTATAGCATGTGTTACGGTGCACCATTGGTGGTAGTGAAGTAAATAATCTAATTTATCTAATATCTAAGTATTATTACCTAATACTTAGATACAAGCTAGAGATCTAAGACTGTGGGTGCTATAACAAAGCTATATCTTATCCCTGTAGTGGGCAGAATACAATTTAGAAACGGGGGGAAGATACCTGGATAAAAATACATTTCTAGCTTGGATAAAAAAACAATTTAGAAGAAGAATAGTAAAAGAAATCTTTGTTTTCTAGGTGTCATCCCATTTCATGGCTTTTCTATGTATGGTAAGTGTGATACTTAACAGTCAGGGATTTCTTTTTATTGTATCGTAGTTTAAGGCTGTATGTACTTTTCTGTAAGTATATTGCTCTCTATATTCTATTTTTGTGTATACAAAAGCTGTTGTATGTGATTCTTCCAAGCTGCTTCTACTTCCTCACATTATGATTTTATATCATATGCTGTTTGAGAGCTAATCACTGAGCTGTTGGCCTCCAAGTCAAAAGTAGATTTCAATGTATATGACTAGAGGGACAAAGTTCATTTGCAGAGTTCTCTTTTTCTCATGCTTCGTGTCTTCTAGGTAGACCAATTTATCTGTCAGTCTTAAAAGCATGAATTATGTGAAAGGCCTGCTGCTGTATTTGTCTTCGAATAGGAGTTAAAGGACGGTTAAGTGATAGGTTGGTTGCTGTTGCCTTGCACAGAAGACAGTTTGATTATCAACAAGATTTCCAGGAAGACAGCAGAAAAATCCCCCAGTTCTCAGATGTAACAAGGCATCAAGATGTTATATAGCAGATGTACTGCAGAGAGGTGCTCAGACACCATGAGAGTATGTGTTACGGGTTTCCAGAGCTGGTGGTGGTGGTGGTGATGGTGTTGGTCTGTTTGTTTTTTTTTTTTTTTTTTTTTTTGGGGGGGGGGGGGGGGGGGGGAGGGGGGGCGGTGCGGTGCAGGATGTTATAACAGTGGTATTTGGGCTAGCAGATAAGACTATCCAGACTATCCTTAAAATGCCATATTTAGCTACTGTATGGGAACTGCTGAATCATGGCCTGAACCTCTGATTGATCATCTGAGGCAAGCAATGAGTCAGCCACCGGAGCACAGGTGAAGGCAATTCACCTGTGCTGCCAGAAGGAGTGGAGCCTGGCTGCACCTCTCTTAGACCCATTTAAGAGCTGACTGCCAGTGGGGAAGGATCTCTTCTGGAGATTCCTCCTCTGGAGTTTTGCAGCGAGCCCAAGATGTGGGTAAGCATTCTATCTATTCTCTTTTTTGTTGTTATAATCTGCTTTGCCAAACTCTTTTTTTTTTTTCATAATTATAACATGTTTATGTTCATTGATTATACAGCTACTAATAAAATTTAATGATCCCACTCCTTTGACTATCATAGATAAAAGGCAATTTAAGTATGAAATGGAAATTTGGACCTGAATGGGGAATGTCTTCTGAAGTAAGAAGCAGCTTGGTTATACACTCCTCTTTAAGTGTTCACTAGGAGGCTTTCAATTTCTTCCATGAGAAACTGTTTTTCAAAATGTTTGGATTTGACTCCACCCTTTAGAACAGCGTTATGAAACTGGGTGCGAGCCTCTTCCCTCCCTGCTTTCCCCTTTTACTTGGAAAGGGCACAAAATAGACAGGCTGTGAGAAGGAGAGAGATTAAAAAGGCAGGCAGCAGAAACATTATAGTATGAATCCAAGCTGTGCATGCAGCAGCTGAGACCAAGCAGCTGCTCTAGGTGGAACTACCTGGGACCTGATGTAAATGTCGTATACATTTGCATGTTTGCACACATACTGTCATACAGTGCCACTTGTCAGGCACTGTTCTCATATCCTCCTGGCCTTTATGTACAAAAGCACTTTGCCAACTCTTTCACCTCAGTCTTCAATCCTTACACATACACACTAGTAAGACCCTCTGCTTTTCTCAACCCAAAGTAAATATTTCTTTGAACATCTCACTTTGCCTTAGTGCTGCTGCCTTTCATACACAAGCACCGTTATTTTCTAGTAAGCCATCTTCTCTGATTTATATACGTAAGAGAATGAATTCACACAATGCAGGTTCTAAGTAGTTTAGATTCTTGAAATATTAAAAACTGTATGCTAGAATATTGTATTCCCTTGCTGAACTTCGTACTTTAAATGGTAGATTATTTTAACAATCTTTGAATAGTTTCTATAGCATAAGTTTTGTAAATTGTGCTGAGATGTATTATATGGTTTTCACCATACTTCATGCCTCTAACCATTGAATTCCTTTCACAGTTTACAGCGTTGTGTCAATTATAATTTTTTTTATCCTTTCAGTTGCTCCACTTTGTTTTCTGTATCATGAACCTGCCAAATTGTATCAGATATTCCGTGAGATGTATGTGCGTTTTTTCTTCAGACTCCATTCCATCTCTTCTCATCCCTCTGTAAGTTCATTAGGAATTAAAAATCCAATCATTTAATATTTTCTTTGCTATAGAACAATATTATACAGTGGCATAATTTTTCTCTGTGACTAAATATATCCTTATAATGTAATAAAATATTTCAGGCAAGCTTGGGAAAGGTGTTTGATATCTTTTTCTATCTCAATTTCAGTCTTTGCTACAGAACATAATGCACTTTATGAAATCATGTACTTTCCTTATTAGGCTTCTTAATTCAAGCTGTTATGTAAATACATATTCTGTCCTGTTTTCATTGATGACATGCAATTGCTAACTTCAGTGCTTTCTAGCATAGATGAGCTATTGGGTAGTCAAATATACACAGATATCTTTTCAGTGAAGTGATGTTAATGTCTCTTTCTTTAACTCAATCATCTTTGAATGAAAGCATATGCTTTTTGTCATTATTAGATACTGGAGAGACAATTTAAATAACTTTCCATTCACAGCCAGCTGTCTTAACTGTAAGACAATTGTAGAAGTTTTTGCTAATCTCCTATTTTTTAAGAGTAGAACATAGTAGATGCTTTTCTCTTTTTCCCCTCACAAAAGGCTGAATAGTTCTTTTTCGAAGCATTTCCTGGTTGAAAGAAAATCCTTTCCTTATATTTAATATACTGTTTTGAGGCTGGCCATCGTGCCTTCAGTCATTAATAGTGGGGAAACTGGTTGGACAAGTATCTATTACCTTTCGTGGTAATTTCTTAAAGAAACTTTAAAATGTGTATTTTTTTAACTATCCCCGTTGCTGTTATCTATTTCTCACATCCTCCTTTTTTTAATATGAAAGTGGAAATATTTCAAGTAGGACATTCAGAGTAGATTCTGCATGCAGCTGAGAGCTGAAGGGGGCTATCAGAACGTACAACATTGCTAATATATACATAAAATTTTAGCTTTAGTGACTGAAGACATTAGAGTTGCTTCATGCCCTGCTTACCTGAACTGTATATTGTATCGTTAATAGTGTTTTATTTCTTGAATTAAAAACTCATGCATACTTATGTGCCCGTACTGTTTTTTCAGATTTGACAGCATGAGTGTTAGTATTCAGGATGTGATCTTGTTTCACTAGGGCATTGTGTCATTGTGTTTGCTGTTTGAGACTCTTCTACAAACTCATCTGCCTCAGCTCTTTTATCACCTTCGAGAAATTGGGGCTCAGCCGTAAGTATATCTTTACTAACTTGATATAAATGTTACGGATTAATTGTCATTAAGATGCTGCTTGTTCTATTGTGTTTTAACTTAAAAACCATGAAAAGTTATTCCAAACTGCAGGTATGGATGTGCCAATTTTCTTGAAAGTAATTTGGAGTCCTTTGTCTAACATCGTGTATGTACATTGTGCATTTCCTTCCGTATGTTCTATGAAAAAGAAAGGGTAATTGCTCTTTGTGTTTGTATAAGAAATAAGTGTTATTAGGTTAAGTTTTAATAATTCACATGAGATCTGATTGAACTAAAGGAAGAGTAGAATATTTTTATTTTTATTTACATTGTAATATGCTCATTAGAGCAGAAACTATTGCAGGAAGAGAAGAGAGCAGGTGGTTGTCATTCTCTGTAGTATATTCATGGTACCAAGTGCAATGGAATGTGAAAATCTTACTGTTATAATCAATATTCATAATAGTAGCAGAAACTGATGAAACGTTTGGAGTAATAAAATCTGAGGATCATTCTATTTCGGTGATAGAGGATTTGTCTAATCATGGGAGAGAGAAAAATCTAACTACTACTGTTTATTGCTTGTTTGCAGGCTACGAATTTCATTTAAATGGATGGTACGAGCATTTTCTGGTTATTTAGCTACAGATCAGCTCCTGCTCCTGTGGGACAGAATCCTGGGGTACAACTCCCTAGAAATTCTTGCTGGTAAGGGAATTTTACAAAGTTTGGTAAGTCGATGTAGACGTCACAAAATAGACTGAGCTAACATGTATTTGCCTTACAAGAGAACTTACAAGAGAACTGCAAGTCAAAGAGAATACCTTTTAGAAATGGTATAAATAACACACCTCTAACAAAAACATGAAGTGATTTTTTTTAAAATATATTTCTTTTTTGTAATTGTTTTCTGTGGTAGCAGTCCAATAGTAATGCTCTGAACAGAGTATAAGATGTTCTCCTACCTTCAGTGGCAACATTTGATGTGGCAATGATTAAGATTTGAATTCATCACCTTTCACAAAATACAGCATTAATCTTATGGGAAGTATGTCTTCAAGTACTTAGCACAACTGAGAGTTTGTCCTGATTTGCTGTAATTCTTTTTTAAAACCTTGTATTTTATGAGACTTTGACAGTTCTCTACTTTTTATAAAGGAAACTGTCCTAAGATTTGTGCAAGGTGGAGGCTTCCAAGGAAGTTATATGTATCTTCAGTTGGATCACAATTTAAATACAAGGAATGTGAACAGAAGAGTAGTTTTAGTTCCATTTGTAAGAGACAGCTATGTAGATATGTATACCTATATAAGAGATTTCAAAATGGATTAACATTTTTTCGAGTTATATAGTGCTCACAATTAGAACTGTTGTCATTTTCTAAGCCAGTAATTTGGATTTACGTAATAAAATAATTGCAAATCACCTTGTTTCCTTGCAGTTAAAAGGGATTCATCTTAAACACAAGCATTTTTACTCAAACTTTTCTGAAAGGATGTTTGTTGTCCTGTCAGTTTTAGTGAATAGCCAAAGAAACTCAGACATTGACATTCACAGTATATTATTATTCAAAATCAAACTAATTCTTCTGGGGAGAGAAAACTGATATTTTAGATCAAGATTAATAGATTAATCCTAACCACTAATCAATAGGTCATCAACTTAAATATTGGTTTGTTGGCTTTTCTTTTCCTTCCAGTCCTGGCAGCTGCTGTATTTGCTTTCCGAGCAGTCAACCTGATGGAGGTGACATCATTGGCTGCAGCTGAAGTAAGGATAAGTTTCACTTTGAGGAGATTGAAATAGTTTCTGATGCTGTGCCAGCCACAGTAACCTAAGCCTCACATGGCACGTGGTACATAGTGCAAATGTTTCTGCCTAAATTCTTATCTTAGATAAAAACTAGATAAATTTTGAACATGCAGTACATAATACTACTTCTCTGGAGTAAATGGAAGTAGAAGTATATTTGTTACAGAAATGTGAAGTTATCAAACTTTGTTGTTTAATTAGCGCTTTTTTCTATTTTATTCTCAAAATATGTTAATGGGATATATTGTTTTTAAAACTACTGTGGAGGTTTGTATTTTTTTCTCAGTATATTTTACTGTAGCTGCTTCTGTGCTTTTTAATATTACAAAGATTTAACAAAACTAATTTTGTTAATATTGAATCTGAAAATTCATTGCAAGTAGTATCATTGTACAGATAGGAAATGGAAAAAAAAACAAAACCTCAAGATGAAGTTTATTATTGTTTATCTGTGCTAGTTTGTTAAAAATAGATTTTTTTTTTCCCAAAAATCTTGTAATACATATTTTTTAACTTTGAGAGATTGTGATTGTTTCGTTTTGTTTTATTTAAACATACTTCTTTAGAAGACATTGACTCCTTGAGCCATTACATTGGACTTGCCTCACAAGTACTAGCCAAGCCACAGGATGAGGATTCTTAATTCCCAATTATTTTTAGAAGCAAGTTGAAATGTTAGACTGCTTGATGCCCTATATACTTCAAGTAAGAGTAAAGGCTAAAATAAAGTTACTTCGTTTTATATATGTCAGCATATACTTCTTCTTTCAAGTGTTAAGATGAAAAATAAGGCAAGAGAAGTTTTTGGCATACTGAAGTAAACAAGTGTAATTTCTTTCTAGTCAGATCTGAAACTAACTATTGTTATGAGCCAATATTGAATCTTTTTCTGACTTCTTTAGCTGCTTTAAAGAAATGTGATTCAAATGCCAAGTTTAACAAGCCTTTTGGGTTTTTTCCTAGGCTGTTCTTGCTGACCTTTCAACCCTGAAGGTTATGCCACTTCTTCAAATCTTCTTGTTTGCTACTGTTACCTGATCTGCTTCAACAATACTCTACTGCATTTCCAGCCTCTCATGAGAAGCTAATGATCATCTATGCAATGTCTGCATAAAGCCAAAATTAAACTGTATGTACAATATTCATTTAGAAATCTTAATGGAATTTTCTAGCTGAAAACAATAACTTCACACAGAAGTGTGTGTAGTGCATGCTGCTGACTTTCGCTGCAACAATGGTTATTACTTGTACATTAAGAATGACAACTTGTGCAAACAAATGATTATGAATCAGTGTCTAAAATGCATGTAATATATAATAAATAATGTAATTCTTCACTTGAGTGTTGTAATGCTTATGTCAGAATTATAAAAGTTCTCTTATAATCTTAAACTTTTTAGAGCTCACAGCTTACAGTATGTCAGATCTGGTACCATAAATTGAGAAAATGAAGATACTTTAATTTCTCTCTCAGGCATCTTCTAAACTCCTTCCCAGAGTCTCATCAAAGGCCCCATGTTGTAAAATATGTTCCCCTGTAGAAGGCTTGAGCATAGCTTCCTTCTGAACTTGTTGAAGCCAGTCCATGCATGAGCCAAAATATTCCCCTGAGGATGATGCCAAGAGTTCTTTCACAGTACCCCACACCCTTTCCAGGAGGGCAGCGTTATGCCTTTGCCAGTTTTCCAGCCTTGGTGATTCAACAGCTCAGGCTGCAGCTCAGAATCCAAACTCATATCAATGTGTGATGGATTTTCACTACACTGTCAGGCTGGCTTGTTGTCTGTTAGCAAGTATACCATTTTTGAAGTCTCTTCCAATTTTTTTCCATTGTCTCGTTTAATACCAAAGTGGAAATGACTAATGTGATTTGATTAAACATATCTTAATCTGTGGAAAAGATCAAAGTCAAAAGGACGTAAGGGGTTATGTAGCCACTGAGTTTGCCATGGCACTTCTATCTTCATCTAAGTTACATAAGATGAGTTACTTTCAGAGTGACCTATTGATTTCCATGGAAATGACAACAGACATAAAGAGCACAATAACATTATTTGATAGAGCAAATTTTTGGCTACAAAGCACTTTTTTCTACATGGTTGCCACCGTTAGCTATGCATTTTCACCAGCAATGAATAAGAGCCTGCATGCCATGCTCATAAAAACCTGCACCAACGGAGGTGACCTGCTGTCACTGCTGCTGAAATGTGCCACCAACACCTCCCTGTATTTTCATTTGCTGTTTGTTCTCCATAAACGTTCAGCAAGTGTCAATGAATGTCAGTGGGTGCCATTTTTTCCACGGGGAGGAATTCAGTGACACACTGGTGGAATTCAATGACACACTTCATGTGCACTTCTGTGTAGAATGCCATTTTGTCAGACTGCCCCTCTACTGCCATCTGTTGCATGGCAATGAAATGTAACAGATTATATGTGGTAAGATTCAACTTCTGCTGCTATACGACCAACACCTGCCTCTGATATCATGGGCTGACAGCCTAAAATAGGAGGCATTATTTTCAGAGCAGCCTATGTACATATATGTATTTGTCATTTGTGATACGTACTGAATGTGTGACAGTGAAATACAAATCCTTGTAATTTGTTCAGCAGTTACCTGAAAAGTGGTCTTAGCCATAGTCTCACCTTAGTTTGAGCTTTATGTCTGTGGTTCTAATTATGTCTACCTGTATAGTACAGGAAGAAACCGACTCAACCTTTATAGATTGCTAGTATATTTATAAGGCTAACTTTTATTAAAGTAAAGCTTTGGATTCAGCACAATCAATTCTTATTAAGAATGAAACTATTTAATAGGCTTGACATTGAACAAGAGTGTTTTTAACAATTTTCTTCTGGATGACAAAATAAATATTTTCATTAATATGTGACAGAAGCGGTTTTAACATTTTTACCAGAGGCTTTTCTAGACGCTTAGTTTTAAAAAAGAGGACACACATGACAACTCTTATCTTTACAGACAGTATTACCCTATTTTACATATGGGGAATGGAGGCATAGAAAGATTAAGAGATTTGCTGAAGATTACAGAGTAAATTCCTAGGAGATGAGTAGTCTCTCCTGAATTCCTGTTTATATTTCAGGAAGCTCAGCTTGTGTATTAAATGCAGGACCTTATTTCAGGACAGCATATCATGCACACCTACCTCTAAAAATTGAGCACTTTGCAGTTTTTGAAATCAGTGAGGCTTGGTACCAGCTTAGGAGTCATAATGTTACAAAGCATTCACAAGAACTGTGGCTTCATAAGGTCTTTACAAGGTTGCCGTCGCTTCAGGGGAATTAGAAGTGTTTACTAAATAGCAAATGAGATCCCATGAAAGCCTGGTGACCTTCTGTTCTTTCCCATTGCTCAAGTGTATGGTGTAGAATCTGGCCATTATTCTAATCCATCCCTTGTTGGGCTTTTATTCTCAGTCTTTTTTTTTTCTTTTTTTTTTCTTCCCATTTTCAATAGTTTTGAAGGGAGTATAACTAGGAAAAGATAGAGACTACAGGATTATTGTTCAAACAAGGAATTCTGTGAATCTTAGAATGTGGTCTGTTTTCTTGTGACCTGGCATCTCATTATTCATTCTGACAGTCTCACTTCTCCCTTCTGTCCCCTCTACTTTCCCCGCTAGCATTCTTGCTCTTCCTTCTGTTCTTTACCTTTGTTTCTCCTGGTGTCTGGACAGGGGATCTTATTCTCTGCAGCTAGCGTGGATCAGTGTGCATCATTGGCCAGACCAGTTGTGCTACTGCTCCCTCAGCCTGGGATGATGCTGTGCCTCATGCTTCAGGCTTGGTCAAAGGCTTCACTGACTACCTGCAGCTCTTGAACCAGGGATTGTATGGATCAGCTGTGGCAGTGAATCTCTTGAAGACCTATGCTGACTTTTATTGTATGTTTTAAGTTGTCATTTTTGTGACACAGACATAGATGCACGTAGGAATAATGAGTATAACTTCTTTAGAATAAAATTAAATACAAACTGGATCCTTTCCTTAGATTCCAACTGTACTCTCTTAGAACTTTCTTGAAATCTGTTCTTAAAAAATTGCTTTTACTGGGGTTTCATTATTTTCATGCTTGCATCAGTTTCTTCTTTTAGTTCCAACAAAATATTGTGCTTCAGTTTCTGGGTGGTATTTGTATTTTTCATCTCTCTTGTTTAAATAACACTCGTTCATTTCAAATATTTATAAAAATAAAATGACTGGCTTCTATCTCACTGTTAGATACTTCTACTAGGCAATATTCATTTTTTAAGTGTTAACTCTGGAGAGTAATTCAACCCTGTTTAAGTCCACAGTCCTTCCAGACTTCCAAATTCATAAAACTCCCTTTTTGTTTATGCCATTAGAAACAAGGGTCAGATTTTGATATAAAATCATAAATAAATGGGCACTTACATTAATTTAAAGAGACTTAGCTGAACTTTGAATGGCTCAATTTAGCCAAATTGTTTTCCTTACTCTGTTTCCCCCATATGAAATCAACATAAAGAGGTGTTTCAGTACAAGAACCAATTGTTTCGATATCTCCAGATAAAGATCGATTTTTACTGTTTACCTTTAGAATTCTGGCTATGATCTGTCAAAGATTTCTTGTAATTTCAAATAGGCTGTTCAAAAAAAATGCAAAAGCAAATAGGCTTTTCTAAAAATGTAACCAAGTTATCTTGTTTGAGTACTTCCAAAAATATATTGAAACTTTCATCTTGATGGCTGGGTAATGGAACAGCTGAATAACTAGAACAACCTCTACTTTTTACTGGATTGTTTTGGCCACAGGAACAGATTTTATTGTGGAACAAATATTATTATTGTTATGAGAAATGCAATATGGAGATTGTAAAACAGCTAGATATCCCAGTAAAGGGAAAAGGTTGGAAAGAGACATTGCTGCAAGATGAGTGTCTACATGTTACCAGAAACCAGCAAAAAATTGTACCCAAAACTCTATTTTACTCTCTTCTAACTCAAAGAAAGCCAATGAATTTTGTGCAGTTCTTCCAACAAGAATGAAGGGATTTTACTGAATAGATTGCTGTGTAGAGATCAAATATGGGAATGTAGTGTAGTGAACTGCTTATCAGCCCTAAGTAAGAGTTTATTTAAAAGCTACTGAAATATTTTGCGAAACTGTGGGAGTCTGTTCTCAATTGGGGGAAGAAGAGACTTTCTCCTTTATCTGATCAGCTATTCTCCTTTATCTTTGCTATTCTGTCAGGTATTTTATGCTAGGAAATGGGGGAGGGAGGGGAGGATGCAGGAGTGGTGAGAACAGCAGGGCTCTTCCTTTTCCCTCCTTTCTTATAGCCTTTTCCTGTTCACGCCTCACGGTGACTGCTTTCATCCCCAGAGCGGACACTGCAAAGGCAATCAGTCCAAACCAGGGTTTGAGATTAGCAGAGCTCTGTATCTCATGTGGCCGGCCACAGTCAGCTTCCTCTGGCTGCAGATAGCTCATGGCGAGTGGCCGCTGGGCCAGAGCGCAGCAGGGCCTGGGCTGGGCTTAGTGAAGAAGTCACCCCAGTATGAGAGGGGAAAAAATGTCTCCTTTCTCTGGTGGCAGCTTGCAGAGGCTCCAGGCTCTCTGCACAAGGCCACTCCTGTTGCAGGGCACCATGCCTGCCAGCAGTTCTGTGAAAGCTAGGGAACCGCTGGCTGCCATAAAGAACAGCAGGAACTGAGAAAGCTCTGGGATGGCAAATGAGTTCTGCTGCTGTCTGAAATCGGTCATAGATTTTTGTTGTTAGCTTTTTCAGTACCTTAACAAAAATGCTGGAGCAGGTAAGATTGGTTCGAGCTGGTGGAATGGTTGCGCTTTGCTTTAAAACAGTGTTAAAATTTCTCATCTTAGTGTTTTTTTATTGGTCAGGCCATAATACCAAATGACTGCCATACAGACTCTAATCACACTTTTGGGAAATGTTTCAGGATGCTTGTGTCTCTGCGGATGTCATGTGGTGCAGCAGCATCCAGCAGACGTCAATGGGAACAGAGCGAATATCTGCTTAAAACACTGTGTTTGCCTTTGGTTCAGTGTGCTTTGCAAAACTGCAGTGCATAAACTGCTGTAACGTGATCTAATCATCCCAAATACTGGCTGGAGATCTGTCCTAAAATGGTGGCAGGATGGGTAATGCTGCTTTTTGGCAAACTATTTCATTTGTTTATTTAAGACTGCATTCCAGCCTGAGGAGGTTTACCTGTTTCTGCATCGTATCAGACATTACAGCCTGCAGAAGATGAGCTTCACGTTCTGTGAAGTCGTCTTTCAAAATCAGTGTGTTGTTTTAGGTGCTGGACTACTGATATGTGCTAGCAATTATCTCTAGAGAATTAGCCTTATGGAGGACCACAGTGCTTTGCCAAATGACATTGTGTTTGGCCGAACAGTTTGAACAAATTGTTTCTTGTGGGATTATGACCAAATAAATGGAATATTTAACAAAGGAGTTAAAATGTTCAGTTTATGTAAGACAAAGCAGGCAATCAATTTCTGTGCATTGTTTTAAATGACAAAAATTGGAATAAGATAGTTAAAGGCAAAATCTGCTGTAGCAACAGAATATGTTTAGTGGATATCTGACAGTTTATTCCACGAGTGCTACATTCTGTAATTCTTTTCTTGCAAAGTTACTTTTAGTATAAAGTTATGCTCTTAATGAGTCTAGTAATAAAGAGTAAACCATTACAAATATATGTTGTAAAAATCAATTGTACTTAGTTTGCTCTCTGTTTGGAATTATTTCTAAAGTTGTTTGATTGTATGTCTAGTGTCAAAACATCATCCCTCTCCCTCTCTCTTTTTTAGTGCTTCTGGGTTACAAAAACATAAGCATTGCTTTGAAGCCCAGTTCTGGTTCATTAGTGGAAAACTGGCAGTGTTACAGCTTGTGATGGAAGCTCAGGGTTCGTGTTTACTCCACAGCTTCCTACATAAGGGCATATTTAGACATTCAAATTTAGTTTGTGATACACTGGAGATATTCTGACCATCACATCTTGGAACAATCAATTTCTTAGGCTGGAGGTTAGTCTATGTGTTCACTCAGAGTTCAAAAGAAACCTGTTTGAGACCATAGTGAGAAGCTTGGCTTTAATGGAAATCACACACAGCTGTGTATGTTAATTGCTTTCAATCAGGTAACGGAATTATTTCCACTGTTACATGCTATATAAGGTTCATCCATATTTCTTGGCTTATGTTGAAGGAGAGATCAAGACACTAGTTTGTACAAATAAACTTCATTTTGTGCTCAGTAGATGCTTACGCAGTGTTGTAGAACATAAGGAAAGCACAAAATAACAGTATATTTTCCAGAGAATGAGCAAAGAGCAGTGAAGTCTGGATAAAAAATGAAACAAAGATCATCTTATGTTATGTGTAGAAGATCAATTTGAGATGTTAGCAGCTTTAGACTTTTTTCTGCTTTGTCAGACATTTCCTGGTCTCTGCTAATGGTGAAATTCTCCTTTATATAAAGGTCTTTATATAAATAAATGTTTGTATTTTCCTAGTTCAGGAGCAGAAACTTTAATTCTTCTAGTTATGCTAGCTGTGTTTCCAACTCAAGGCTAGCATTCTTATAGCTAAGCAATCAGTCCTCTCTACCTTTATGAAGGAAAATGCCATCTTTTCTTCAGCAGTAAAAAGAAAATTAAATGTAAAATGTTACAGAATACAGCTATTTATGGATATGTTTCTTTTTCACAAGTTACAAACAATTTAATGAAGAATAATGAAGAATAGCCTCAATGTTTTGCTCTCCTTTTGTAGAATTTACCATAAATCTCTCAGAAAACTGGACCCAACCCAACTGAAATTACTGTATTCTCAGTGCAAAAATAAGTCATCTTTTCAATTAGCTCTAGACTGAAATTTTGCCCCTTTTTAGGAAACACCATGGTGAGAATATTAAATAGCAAGCACAGGGTAAATATCTATTTTCTGACTTCATTCCAGACATTTAGCCAGAGAGATGGTTATTGATACTGCTCAGGAAATTGTTCCAATGCAAACAGGTTAAGACTGCACGCTCTGCTTTTGGTGGTTCTGGGCCATCAAAAGGCAGGGTTATTATGGGACAGAAGGCTGTATTAATATTTTAGTGAGGATTAAAGCTGGGCACATTAGCATTTTATTTTCTTCATACTGTTTCTTTTATGTTTTTACTAGCCCCCTTATTTCTTTATGAGTTTATGGGCCACCTGTTGTCTAAAAGGCAGAGCTGTTAGGATTTCAGAAGTGCACCTCATCTCATGCTCCTCCTTCCAGCTTAAGACTCGCAGGATGTGGTAACTGCCCTGTTCTAAGGAGCAACACCCACTGTCGTAGTTCATGGTTTGCCACCATGCCTCTCCAGTAATTCTGGACAGGTGCCACAACTACCTCAAGTCTGCATAATTCAAGAGGCATTAGAAACCTAATATTTGGGGATTTGTAGCTAAAAACTGTTTATTAAATTTGTCTTTCTTCTTCAGATTACAAAACCATACAGATTGTGGTACCAGTCCTGGAGTGATATTGAAACTTTTGAAGGATCACAAATACTAGTTCCAGATTAAGTGGAACATTGCTGGTGTTAGCACAGCTAATCCCACTGGGAATGCATCTCTGGAGCCAAACACTTCTCAGACTCCCTCTTCAGTCTTTCAAGATTGGTTCTGAAGATATCCTCTAAACTAATAGGAGTGTAAATATAATGATAAATAGAAAATCGTCAGGAAATGTTTACCCACTTCCACTGGATGTGCAAGCAAGCTGTAAGCATTCATACTTACGGATGTTTACCAGGTATATCGCTTTCAGTAAGGCCTTAAAGTTACATATTCCTGTGTCCTGAGGATATGAGGTAAGACATGAGGAAAAACACCAGCTTCATTTTCTGCTGTTCACAGGAAACTCACCTGCCTCCTGTCCTGTCCTCTCATTTTGGCTGCAGCTCCCCCAGCCCTCCTGCTCCACCAGGGCTCCACTTCTCTCCATGGGCTGCAGCTCCGGCTGCTCCTGAAGGTTCTGTCCATGCGTTGTGGCCTTCAGGCCACATCTGCTGCTGTACCTCGGGCTCCTCCATGGCTGCACATGGAGATCTGCTCTGCATGGTGCCTGTGGGCTGCAGGGGAACAGCCTGCTCCACCCTGAGCCTCTCCTGGGCTGCTTGGAACTTCTGCTCTGTGCCTGGAGCAACACCTTTCCTTCTCCTGCACGGACCTTGGTGGCTGTGAGGCTGTTTGTCTCACAGTTTCTCACTCTTCTCTCCCAGCTGCCACCGTGCAGAAGTTTTTTCCTTTCTTTAATCTGCTTTTGCAGACCACAACCAGTGTTGCTCATGGCTCAGCTCGGGCAGTGGCAGGACCCCATTAGAGCCTCTGGAAAAGGCTGTGATCTGACATGGGACAGTGCTGGGCTCTGCTCACAGAGGCCATCCTGCAGCCCTCCTGCTACCAAAACTTTGCCATACAAACTCAATACACTCATTTAGATGTCTAACTTTTAGCTGAACCCTTCCCTGTAATTTCCCATACTACCACAAACGGTTTACAAAGAAACTCCACCTGTTAAAACCTGCTACTAAGTATGGGTAGATAAGTTATATAATGGTTGTATCAGAGAAAGCTGACAAACTTCGTCACTGAATGCAGAACATTTTTGTCCCACCCGTAACCAAAACTCCTGATGTCATCATGCAGGCAATACGGGGGAATAAAAAAATCTGAATTCTTTGAATGTCAGTCCTCAGAACTCCAGTGCTCAGAAATCTTAGCACACTGCACATAGTCTCCAACTATCACAACCTGCAAAGCAAGCAGGAACAGAAATAAACTGTATGTACTGTTTCCAAAGATGTAAGTTTTATACGAAATTTTGCTCTCACTTTTTTTAAAATTCTTCTGAGAAATACAGCTGCTTGTTGTGAGTCATAATGCCAAATGCCCAAGGTTGTATTTGCAAGTAGGAAGACCATCTGTTTCCAGCTTTCTTGTAACTGAGGATATGGCCTCCAATGCTTTTTTTTTTCTTTTTTTTTTTTTTTCCTATTACCTAAACCAAAGAACACACACAAATAAATAAATAAATAAATGAAGTAAAGTGAGATGAAGACAAAATGGCTGTATTTTATTTTCTCAGCAATGGTTTCTATATCTGCTTCAACATTCTGGGTGATTTGAGACTAGCTGTCTCTGCCTCTGCGGAACGATCTTATTTATGATGCAACACAGCACTCAGTACCTGGCCGCACATGCCATTGCGGTCTGATGGATCTGGGAAGAGCTCCTGTTTACAGGATGTGCAGCTTGCCTTCAGAAATTCCAGGAAACAATCTGATTGCTGTGACCTCAGAGCAGCCATTTCAATTCACTACAAACATCTGACAATAGAATTGTATTTACACAAGATATATGATTTCACCGGGTTTTTTATTACTTTCTGCTAGTTATAGATCTTAAGAATATAATCCCACTTAATTTCTGTCCTCTGAATGAGTGGTTGGCTGTTCCACCTTTCAGCCAACAGCTGCTAGAACCACCAGAACCACATCTGAAGTAAATCTCCAGTCATTTCCTTCTTGCCTCCACATAAGGGCAAATATATTCTTTGTTCTTATCCCAAATATTTACCTAAAGAGGTAAATGATTTCCAATTTAAACAACTAAGCTGACAGCATTTTTCTCAGACCTTGCTCATTCAGACAAAGAACAGCTCTACGTATTAGGAGCTAACATGGCTTTATTTAGACAGAAAAAAAAAATCTTAAAGTTGCTACGTAGATTAGTGATAATGTAGTATTTCTCTTGGTTACAGCTGATCAGAACACCTCTCCCAGCTGGAACAGGCAGACTCCATCCTGAATGGTTCTTGTTATAAGTGAGTAGAAAAGCTTTTTTTTTTTTTTTCCAGTGAAACCATACCCAAGCATGCCCCAGCAGACAGTCTTCACTACTTGCTGTGAATATATGAGCACATGCTAAATTACTATGCCCAAATTCATCTTTTTTTTAAAATAAATTGTGGGTTCTATTCTAACATTTCTTTTGGTCAGTGTGCTTGTTATAAAAAGCAAGCCCTGTAAGTAGTGGCTCTTATCATCTCCTGATTCTTTCCTTGTTTGCTCTCCAGGGGGAAGGAATAGGCAGTCACAAAGCACTTACTGTCTCAATGCCAGGTAAGGGGAAGTTTAGATTTACTGAGATTTAGAGATGGTAAAAGAAATATTATGTACATTCTGGTATTCTTTTCTTCATGTGGCAAATTATTTGTACTTCCATCCCTCTGAGATAGCCTTTTTTTAGTGACTCATCTCTACAGCTACTGCTTCTGTGTTGAAATTGGTTGAATTCTTACCAGCTTGAGAACAGAAAGATGGCAGCCATGTTGTTTTACTGTACAGATTGGTTGTGTAATATTGCTGCTCATTAGACTTTAAGAACGGTTAAACGTATCATTTAAAGTCAATCTTAAATGCAAACAAACTGATTATGACTTTACTGAGGATGCAAAATTGTCACAATTAAAGCCTTCTTAAAATTTAATAACATGCCTGGACTGTCTGGCAACAAATATTAGCTGGGAAAAAAAGAGGGGTGGGTTATAGTGAGATAAGGAACATCAGATAAGGAAAGGGACACATCTAGATCTCAAAGTTTGTCTCTTGGCAATTCTCAGAATACTTCTGATCACTATAATTTGTAATGTATTAATTCCGTAACTGTTTTTGTGTTACTCTTGAATGTCCTTGTAGCTGTCAAAACGTATAACAGCCCATCATTTTGTTGCAATCTAACCGTCATGCCAAATAATAGTCAGTGAGATAGGAAGATTTCTGCTTGTGCATCACTAATAAGGTTGTGTCCTGGCAAGCTGTTTGGCTCCTGCTACAGATTCCAAAATCAAAGCGCTGCCTCAGATATTTTAGTCATTCATTCTGTCCATTGTTTTCCTTCAGATTTGGTATCTCTAGGTATGCCTCAAGTTATTGTGTAAACAGATGGAATAGTTGTTTCTGAAATAAACAAAACTCAATCACATTCTGAACAGCCAACATTTTCCAGCTGGAGTGGCATCTTCGCTCTCATAAAAACAACAACAACAACAAAAAATGCAACAAACTGCAAAAAAAAAACCAACCACAAGCAAAGCTTCCCTGCTAATGGGAGACTCAGCTGCAATGAGTATTCACTGAATATTCTGTGCTTTCCAACATTTTTTTTTTATATATGTATATTTGTACTTGTTTTATTCTTTAATGTCAGAGAAAAAAAAACAACTGCAATACTACTGATTATACCGTGATGGAAAAAGAAAACGCCATAAAATTAGGAGACGTCATCAACAATTTCTCAGAGAGCTACATGCATAGTTTGCAGTTAATGACAGTTCTTTCTCACTGATTGAAAGAAATGTTCTTATTTTACCAGCATTTTAGCCTAATTCCAGGCAATTTGCTCATTTCAGAGAGACCCAGGCTCTTGGTCCTTGATAAGATCATAAGATCATAAGATACACTCATCAGACAAGGAGAACACTTAATTCACTTCCATTCTCTTTGTTCTAATTTCATCATTGGACCTTGATAATATCTGTAGCCCATCATTTCTCAGTCCATTAAGGGCTGGGAATACAGGACCACTTAGGATATTTATTTATTTTTTTCTCTTGAGCTAGCAACCTTCCTTATGCAAAATATAAACTTCAGTAACTCATAAACAACTGCGAATGGGGTCCTTAACTCTACAACTCCATCTTCATTCAAGATTTTATCAGTGTAGGAAATAAGAGAACTGCGAGGTTGTGGTTAGTATGTTTTGCATTAGTTGCTTACAGATACAGATTACTTATCTACTCCAGAATAAACTGAATTTTAGTAACAAGCTTGTTCAAAAGAGATTGTTTCTGTTCACACCAGTAGCGTAGAATCAATTGTTCTCTAGACAACTTATAATAATCTGGAGGTCATAAGTTACTTGAATTTACATTGATTTACTGGCAGTTTGTATTTGCAATGCTTTTTAATAAATTAATCTGATTGTCTTCATTTATACCCAAGCTTTTGCTTCTTGCTTTATCTTTAAATCTATCTGAGCTTCCTTCATTTATTTTTCAGTCTGCACTTTGCTTTGCCCCCCAAGTTTCTTTCTCATCTGTTTCTGTACGCGGTTGATATTTTTCCTTCTGAGTTTTCATATGCACTCAGAGAATTCTCATAATGTGGATAGACTGTAAATAGCACCAAAGAGCAGAACATATATATATATATATATTTCTTTTGCTCTGCTGTTCAAACCTGCTCCCAGGGCCCTTTTGGACTGGCCATACATATCTATTGGAAACCACTGCATTAAGCAACTCTGAAGATTATTTCCTCTCCTTTTTTTTTTCTATTTAGATAAATCAATGTGTGCAGCAAAGCAAGATGGAAGGAACTTGCTGATGGCAAATTGCTGATGGAAACACCAACCCAAAGCAGTAAAACAGAGACCATTAAAACAAAACAACACAAACAAAACCCCCTAGCTTTCTGCTCTGAAGATCAATGGAAGACAGGACCCAAAGAGAATCTTGGGTTATCTATACAGCAAAGCACATTCTGAAAATCTGTCCAAAAACTATACACATCCATTATTACTGATCAGGGCTGAAAGTAACATAAAACTCCAGATCTTGAGGTGAGTTTGCCTTCTGCAAAAATAGACGAACATATGTACTTGTGTGACACTGTGACAGCAATGTACCAAGTATCCCTGCTGCCTGACAGGAAGGTTGCTTTACTTAAAACAGAAAATACAATGAAACAACTTCAACTTGAAAGTATACAGGGACAAATGATTGAAGTCTTCCCCACGCCTCCTGTATTCTTCCAAGGTTGGTGACCTCGTGGAGATTTTGGTAATGACTCTTCGGGCATTTAGAAGCTGATAGGGATCAGTGTCTTTCATCATGTCTCTGTGATTCATCAGGATTTGTTCATTACTCTTTTTCTTCTTATCTGCGTGTCTTGCAAAACTGCACACAGATGTGCTGGTCTTCATGATCTGCGAATGTGGATGTCATTAGCACAGACCCTTTTATTACTGCATGCTTAGTCAGGTATGTCAACACCCAGACATTGCCATTCATTCTCCATTTGCACCAGCTTCAGCCTTTCAGTTTTATCCAGAGGCACAGAAAACACTCTTAAATTGTGTTAATTACAAGTGTGGTAACCCTGAGAACCAAGGGTCTGCTTCTGAATGGAGGAAGTGACTTAAAGGAAAAGGATGAGATACTCCATGGCCTGAGAGACTTTGAGGTATTCCCTTGGTATTTCCGACCAAGATCAGCCCTCAGATCTCACAGAGACCTGGCAGCAAAGCTTGGAGGAATAGCCTACAAGCTGCAGGGGAAGGCTGAAATCGGGCCAGCTCAGCAAATAAGATGTATACGAGTCCAGAGGACTGGACAGGAGACGCATGTGGAGATGCTGAAGGAGCTGGCAAGGGTAGTTTAGCAGATCTTATCATCTTTGAAAAGCTGTGGCAATGAGATTTACATCTAGTGGAAAGAAAAAAAAAAAAAAGCAAATGTCACATCTATCATCAAAGCAAGTTTATGGAACTGCAGGACAGTCAGCCTTACACAGTGCCTCTCTCTGAGAGGATCATGAAGGAAATCTTTCTGCAAGACATTTCCAGGCCAGTAAAGGACAAGAAGTTGATTTGGAGAAAACAGCACAGATCTACCACCAGGTTTGCCTTTTATGATTCCCTGCTGTCTTGTTATTAGGGCCAGGTTGGGTGTTAGGAGGTTCTTCACCAAGGGCAGTGGGTGTGAATCAGGCTGCCCAGTGCAGCGGGCACAGCCCCGGGCTGCTAGAGTTCAAGGAATTCTTGGACAATGCCTTCATAGGGTTTGAGTTTGCGTGGTCCTGTGCAGAGCCAGGAGTTGGACCGGGGGATCCTTGTGGGTCCCTTCGTACTCGAAATATGCTGCGATCAGAGCAGCACGCCTTGGTTTCAGCGAGGCTTCTCACACAGCACCCTGTAACTCCCCTGCAGTCCAATAGGGGAGGTACGGACTGCGCGAGCAGCGGATGGAAACCAGCCCGGGTCACTGTACACAAAGCAGTGGTCAGCAGTCCAGAATCAACGCATCCATTCTACTGATGTATAGTATTTCTATGGGTTGCAAACAGCCCGCACCAGAGTTCGCAGTTACACCAGTTCGCACTCGCCTCTTTTGTGTACCCTTTATGAATACCCGTCTTTTTGCGCTGTACAATTACCCAATCAATTACATTAACAGCCGGTTTCTGCGTCTCCCTCCGGGAGCTCACTCCCTGCAACTCCCTTCCCCGAAGTCACGGCACAGCGCCGTTTCGCACCAGTGCCGCGGGGCGGGGACACTGCCGGCTACTGCCTGCAGCAGCGCTGAGGCTTCCCGGACGCCTCACAACACCTCCACGTGCTGTCGAACTGCTTTCAAGTACCGCGTGCTTTTAGCTGAACAAGGTTCAGCTGAAGCGCAGCACGCAGGCCGGCTCCCTCCCCTCAGAACTGCCCTCAGGTGACCGCGCTCGTCGCCGCGCTACGGACGCCCGCGCGGAGCCGCACGGACTTCCGCAAGGCGCGGAGCGGCGCCTCCCTGCCTCCCCCCCCCCCCCGCAGGTCCGCCGCTCGCGCACAAGCCCCGCCCCGTGCTCCCCCGCGCGGCGCCAGCCTCCCCCCTTGGCACCGCCTCCCGTGACGTCACAGCGTGGTGACGTGTCGCCTGCTCGGCTCGGCGGCGTTGGCCGCCGGAAGCGGCGGGAGGCGGCGTGGGACCGGCGAGCGGCGACTGCGGCGCGGGTAGCGGAGCGGCTCCAGCCCTTTCCTTCCTCCCTCCTCCCCCCCCCCCCGCATCTCATACGGCGGCGTAGCGATGAGCGAGAGCCGAGCGCCCCGCGGCGTCCCCGCGGCGCCGGGCTGCCTGCTCCTCCTGGGGCTGCTGCTGGTCGGCGCCGCCGCTGCGGAATGCGAGCTGGAGGCTGCGGACATGCCCAGCGGGCGGCGGGGTGCGCGAGGAGGCACCGCCGCCTCTTCCTCGTCCTCCTCTGCCGCGGAGATAACAGGTAACGGCTCCGCGCGGAAGGGGGAGCGCGCTCCGGTGCCGCGCTGCCCGCCCTGCCTGCCTGCCTCGGTGCGGCGCGGAGCGGAGCGGCGGCACTGCGGCTCTGCCCCTCCCTGGCCGGAGCTGCCGCAGGATGCGGGCCGGATCCTGCCGCACAACGACACCGCCTTCCCGGCTGAGCTGGACGAGGGCTTGGCCGGGCTGGGGTGCGGTGCCCCCGGAGCCACCCCGCCTGGGGGCCGCCCGTCTGGCTGCGGGCACCGCTGCGGCTTCTCCCGCGCCCCTTCCTCCGGAAAGGAGAAGTGTGGGAAGCTGTTGTCTACGGATAACTTTATTTATTTATTTTTAAGAAAAAACGGCAGTGTTCCTATTGCTGTACTTGTGGCGAGTGGTGATGCCTGCACACAGTCAGCAGTTGCAGTGGAACACTGAAAATAATGGTATTTCGGTAGGTCGTGGTGCCTCCTGGAGCCGTTCTGTAGTGGGTAGTGGGAAGCTCTGTGGTCCTCAGACCGTGTTCTGAGGAGAGCAGCGTTTGTGGGCAGGCAGCACTTGAGCATTCTGAAGTTTGCCGTATCTTACAGCGTGCTTCTGAGAGCCCTCTGCCTGGAGGAGTGTGGAAGGTGAGAGAGAAAGGGGCATACACTCTGCTTTGCTTTAGAAAGCAGTGCGTTTCTATCGGAACAAAATCCACTGTTCTGCTGAAGGTAGTATTAGAACACTCTGCTAGAACTATACGTTTTCAGTGGTACACCAGTGGTCTGCTTGGAGGACAGGGCACTTGTGAACTTGAAGATGTCTGTTCTGTTGGCTTGCTGTGCAAACTAAGGAAGTGCAAACATCTGCAGTCTAAGAGACAGGAGCCATTTCTTCTAGGGGTGTTGTGAATATGCTGTGTTGGAACAGCTTTTTTTTTTTTCCCCAAAACGTAATTGACCGGGTTGTAGGTGGTATTAAGCAGTTCTTGCTATACATAGTGCTGATGCTGTCTACACTTCATGCTCAATCAATCATAAGTGTCAGTTTGGGTGGAGAAAAGTCTTTTTTTTTTTTTTTTTTTTTGGTGTACTTTGGACTGTAAAATCAGTGAGAAGCTATTCAAATGCTGTGGTGTCTCCACCAGTGGTGTATCCAGGAAGAAAATAAATGAGGGATCTAACACTTTAGGCGTCAGTTTATTATTTATGTAACAGTTTGATCTGGAGAACATACTTTCTTTACAGAGAGAGTGGTGAGTTGCTGGAATAGGCTGCCTGGAGAGGTTGTGGATGCCTCATCCCTGGAGGTGTTAAAAGCCAGATTGGATGGGGCCCTGGGCAGCCTAGTTTAGTATTAAATGGGGGGAGGTTGGTGGCCCTGCATGTGGCAGGGAGATTGGAGCTTGGAGATCCTTGAGGTCCCCTCCAACCCTGGCCATTCTGTAATTCAGTGAACATATGTGCTTAAAAGCCATCTTAGAATCAGTTTAAATCTTGGAGAGGCTTTAAACAGTGTTCATTGCTTGCAGGTTCAGTGTATGGCTGATAGCTTGAGGTGTTTGCCTCTGATGCTGGACCCAAACAACTGCCAGCTGCTCTATGCAGTGCCGGAGGAACTCCTGAAGGTTGTGGGAGAATCCTGTGACTGTACAGGGAGTGATTATAATAGTTACAGCTTTAATCTTCTAAGGAAAGGACATACAGACGTGAGAGCAAGTTAGGAGCGATGCAAGCAGTCATTTAGATAAGCACATAGAATTTGATTTTCAGCCTAAGAGGTAAAATCCAGAGGAAAAGTTAACGAAGTATGTAATGTTAAGCTAGGAGGAGTCTATCAGGTGCTCAGATAAGGTGTAGGTGTACAGTCAGTGCAGCTGTAGGAAAAAATCCAGAATTATAGTTGTGAACTGAAGAAACAACATAATGCAGCTGGCAGGAGCAAATGCTGTCCTGGGATATGTTAATCTACTTTGAATTGCAGAAAACTCTTTAAAAGCTGAAACATTTCATTGTTCTTCATTGCTCTTCTGTGTCTAGTCTTGAGTATTAAACAAGCCAACAAGGACAGAGGAAAGTAGTACCACGGACTGAGAGGCTCAGGATTTGACTGATGTGCTGCTGTGTTTGGGTGGTGGAAAAGGCTGTGGGAGGATTGTGTCACTAAATAGGTAAGAAATAGTTCACACGAGGGTATTGATCAAAAAACCACAACTTTTTCCATCTGCTCTGTGGCTAAGAGGTAGGTTAAGAGGAAGTGAGTTGTAGTGGGGGAGATCTAGGTTTAGTATCATCTGGGAAGCTTTTACCAATAGCATTTAAATTGCATAAATAGCGTAACCAGTTCCTGTCACTGAAAGTTTTTGCTGGGTTAGAGGAGAAACTGGCAAAGTTAATGTAGGGATATAGTGACATATGACAGAGAAGAATGCAACTGATTTTATGGCCAGGAAACAGTTATACTTTTAGGTATTCGAAGACTTAATTTGTATCATTATTGTTGTCTCTTGTATGCTTCCTTTTTAAATGGCAATTTGTAACATATATACAGCTGTCATTTACATTTCAAGTCGTAGTTAAGAAAATCAGATCTGTAAGTCTTTTTGCACTAAATGGAGTACTGAGAGGCGTCGTATGTTTGTTCTGAGACTGCTTGTTTACGGTATGGTAGAAAGTGAAGGGATCACCTGTTCTAGTCCTGAAGATAACCTTGGATTTTCACATTCTGTTTATTTACTGACTTTAACTAAATTGCTCTGCAATATTGAGCAGCATTATTAGCCACTTTTCTGAAAGTTACTGAAAGATTTGTGTGTTGCATGATAAATAATCCTGAGCAGGCATGCTCATCCCAGTGCTCAGAGCTGGCAAGGAGCGAGAGGCCCTGCTCCCTTTCTGCTGCATATCCCTTTTGCCCCTTCCCTCCTCAGTGTGGCGATGACTGCTGCTGTGTTAGCTTGAAGGAATGTGGAAGGAAATGCAGGCAACAGAAACCAGTGGATTTCTTATCGGACTCTTTCATGGTACGTTCTAAGGGCTAGCAGCAGTGCAGGGGGCATGGCTGTGCAGGTGGGTCAGCAGAGGGAAGAAGGGCAGTGAGTCATTAGACAAGCCATGCTGTCCGTGTATGTGCATCCTGAGGTGACTGGGACTGCTGCAGTGACCTTTCTTTAGCTGGAGTAATCCCTTAGGAACTTGGTGTGGTTGTGTGTGAGGCTTCATATGGTGGAGGAGTACAGAGTGTAGTGGTTTTGATCATGTAGCAAAGTGATCTTTGAGTCTTTCGGCATGTCCTGGTCTTATAAAATGGAACTGTGAGATCTGTCACTTCCTCAGCAGCAGGCTGCTTTTTAAGGATGATTGCTGTTTCTAGTGACAAAAACTGAGTATCCCAAGCCTGTTCTTTTCTGTTACTTCTGTTTTATGTTTGTAGTTAAGCCCTTAACGATCTGGTCCTGTGGTTTCTATTGAGAGGACAGAAATTGGAGTCCATTGTCCACTAATGATGCCGACCTCAAGCCGGTGGTTACTGACTGCATCGCAGAGCACTTATCTACAGTTATTTAACTCTGTATCACTGCTCCATCAGCAGGTTTTTGAGTTGCTCTTTCAGCTGTAAGCTTTCTGAAGAAATCTCTGCTTTTCTGGGGACCTCCTACCAGGCTCAGGCTAGCTACTCCTACGCAACCCAGGCATGACTCATTTTCTTCTAGCTAACCTCGATGATAAAGATCTATCCAAACTGTGTTGAGCTGCCTTGCATCTGTCAAAGGATGGCAACCGGACCCAATGGCAGAGGCAAACTGCAGTGTTAAGATTTCCCACAATGACACTATTGCTATGGAAAACACTGAAAAATGTAGTTCCCTTTTTTAAAAGTTTATATGAAGTAAGCAGTTTGAATACTGTGTCCAGTTCTGGGTTCCCCAGTACGAAAAAGACAGGAATCTCTTGAGAGTCCAGCGGAGGGCCACAAAGATGGTGAAGGGCCTGGAGCATCTCCCCTGTGAAGAAAAGTTGAGTGAACTGGGTCTGTTTAGCCTTGAGAAAAGAAGACTGAGAGGGGACCTGATCCAGGTCTATAAATATCTAAGGTGTGGGGGGCAGAGTGGCGAGGATGGACTCTTTTTCAGCTGTGTTGAGACAGGACAAGGGGAAATGGCCAGAAAATGGAGCATAGGAAGTTCCGCACAAATGTGCTCAGGCACTTCTTTACAGTGAGGGTGACAGAGCACTGGAACAGGCTGCCCAGGGAGGCTGTATGTGTCACTTGTGTGACCTGGTGTAGGGAACCTGCTTTGGCAGGGAGGTTGGACTCAATGATCTCTGGAGGTCCCTTTCAACCCTTACAATTCTGTGATATGTAATTGATTTTAGTTTGCATGCTGTACTTTGTACGTCCTTTAGAATTCAGTATCTCTTGTCTGTCAGCTCTAGGTGGAGGATCATGTTGTAAAGAGCTGCAGTGCTGTGGAAAGGCTAGGAGAATCATAGCCTTCAGATTTCTGTGGGTTTGAATGCATTTTCTAGAAGTCCAGAGAAGTGAGAAATCTTTTATGTGAGAGATGTGCTGTGTAATGGGACTTGGTGTGGAAACTTTGGTGTATGAGCAGTCTTCATTGGGATTAGTCTACTGCATCGCACCTGTTAAATGCTTTTTAAAATGCAGGAATTTCAGATGTTTATCTTGACCACATAGGGTTTGTGATGAGGGTAAATAATCACTGTGTGGTGTTATAAAATAAACACCTATACATCTTCAAAACATAGGTGAGAGTTCCCAGTCATTACTTAAGTTGCTTTTCTACTGCCTCTGGATACTGTGAAGGCTTTCCTGTTGCCACGGAAACTATCTTTGCATCTCTGAGAGGGGGGGAGGTGAATACAACAAGAATGCAGAGTTCTCCTTTAGAATCGGCATAAATGGAATGCACTCATTGCCTGGGTGCTACACAAATTGTTTGTTTGCTTGATTTCAGTGAGCGCTGCACACTTGACTGAGGACTGTTTGTTGTTTTCTTTAATGCTTTTTTTTTTTCCTCTTTTTGGACCTTCCTCATTTTCCTTCCAATCACAAAAACACAGTATTTATCAGGGGTTTGTTAGAGGAACATTTAATTCCGTATCATCAATAGTATTTCAGAGTTTTGCCTAAACTTGCTTTGGAAATAAAAAATAATGCGCCAGGCAGATTGGTTAAAAATGAAAAACAAAAAACTCAATAATGGAATTGTTGGCTCAACAGAATTTTACCTGGCCAGTGAGAACCACTGGCCTTGCATTTTACATCTTAGCCTTGTGTTATGAGTTATATAGCTCATGAGGGAATGTCTCCTGCATGCAGACCCCGGTGCTGCTGCAGGTGAATCTTTGCTTCTCTGGGACTTCCTGGGTGTAGTGCTGGAGGGGAGTGGCATTGCTGTAGCTTGCATTGCAAACAGCGAGCAGCACTGCAGGAATTCAGTTGACCTGAAGCGGACGTTGAGGTGCAGGGCATTGCACGAAACTTCAGCTTGTGCGGTACCAGAATTTATAGGGAAGATAACTTTGATCCCTTTCCTCTAGGCCCCACGTTCTGTTTCCTCCTGCTGCTTCTGTGTTATGAAGCACCTCAGAACTGACGGCAGCCCAGCCCTCTGCTGCTGTCTCCAGTTAAAATTTTAGTACTTGATTTATTTGTTTTCTTTGTGGCTAATTGTTCTTCTGTAAGAAACTGTCATGTGCTCTGCTTCTAAAACTGAGATCAGCAGCAAACAGAGGTTTATATGCAACGATTTAAAGCCACGTATAAGAGTGAACACAAACTTTAGTAATGTATTAATTCAAATATTATTTCTTACTGAATAAAAGCCTGGTGAAGGCAGTTCAGGTTTCTATATTTGGGATAGTTTTTGCTTAAAACAGTAAGTTTTCCATACAATGAGGTGTGGTGTGAATTCTCCTTTTTGCTTTGTGGTTTCAAGCAAAGAAGAGGCTGTTAGCCTCTTAGAAAAGGATTCCACTCATTCAAGAATGCTACACTGAAAAGAAACTGTTCTCCTGTTGCATCAGATTAGTTAAAATCAAGAATTCTATGCAAGGCAAATATGTTATTTAGAAAGAGAATTTTAACACCAACATTATTTTAATCTTAATAACTCCAGTAGACTGACTGCCATTGAGATTTCTCATCAATAACTTGCTAGCATCTCATTTTTTTTCTGCATCTGTAGTGCTTTATGAAGCAGGGAATGGCTCAGTAAATGCTTTATATTTATACTGCCATCTGTTTGCATGCTGAAATATGTTCAGTGAGCTTCACTAGGAAATTCTCTAAGTAACTTTTGCCTATATTTTGATGCTTTGTCTCAACCATAGGATTTTACTTGAAACTTATTCCTCTCATGGACACCCTTCCAAGCTTCAGTAAGCAAGTGAATTTTCAGGTTGTGTGCCTAACCTAAAGCATATACAAATATTTTATATTGTTTCTCCACACTTAGTCTGAGAATGACAAGGTTGGTTTGCTTTATCTGAATTTGAAATGCCTTCTAGTATTTGAAAAACAGCAAGCAAGGCATATGATATTGTTAAGAAGTAAACAAAACCACCCAAGCCATGTGGTCTGTGATTTTGAAACAAAGCTAATCACTCTGAGTAGGAGACTTCCTTCTAGTGTGGTTTTAATTCTAGATTGCTATATATAGAAGGTTGCACGATCACCCCTTACTGTAACACCATATGCCTGTAAGAAAAATACTTTTGACTTTTTTCATTGCCTAGATTTAAATGTTTTTGATATGAAAATGAAAGTTTGCCTTTTTAGTTCTAAGTATGGCTTACTGTTTTGCTAAATACAAAAATTAGACTATGTAATATTGTGTACCTCTAGTAATATACCACGTGACATGAAGGAAAAATATCGTTCTCTATGATTTTTTTTTTTAGGTGCAAGTGGAATGCATTGAGGCAACTGTCTTTCCAATCTTTTTTTTGAAAGAGAGAGAGACTATCAGTACTCCTTCGAGAGCATTGTTTGTCTCAGTTTCTTCTATCTGTTCCATGTTTCTTGGCTACATCTCCCAAAACGCTGTTGGGGTACTCATAGGGAGGGTATTGTAGATATTGCTGTAACAACTGAATGAGACAATTAGAGGAATCCTTTGGTTTTAAATGTATGAAGCTGTGCTTTGTATTCTTTGGGATTGCAATCTAGCGCTGCATCTGAAATGTCTGTTTTGGTCTTATGAAACGTAGTCCCTGTAATTGGTCTTTCCTTGGTTGTGTTGCAGGCAGTGACTGTCGCTGTGAAAGACTGTCGCTTTTTATTGATTTAAACTGACTTCAGTACCTACTGTTGCTTGTTCCTTTGCTTGTTGCTTTCTCTTCTTCCCTGCCTATTCTATCTGTCCTGACCTCTTCCCTAATGTTACTGTGGCTGGAGGTGAGCTAGTTTTTTGAATGGACTGCATGGGAGATTGGTGCTTTTTCTTTCCCCCCAGTAGGATCAGGTCCTCACTTCAGTTCACTGCACTGCTGCACAAGAGCATCTGTGAGAAGGTAGCAGCCTTGGCAGAAAGTATTGCTGTCCAATAGTAGAAGCCTGTGTGTGCTATGTTTTCTGTTTTGGAATTAAGCCTTTCTTTCAGGAGTTCACTCAGTTTTTACCGGTTGTTTGTATGAGAGACCTCATTGCTCAAAACCAAAATCACATGCTTGGCCTAACTACTTAGTTGCATAAGGCAAAACTAATGAAATGTGATTCTGTAAATACTGGATAATGAAGACATTGCCCATTCTGACTGAGCTGTAGGTATTTAGCAACTTAAAAGAAGAAATACAGTCTGAACTCTAAATGCATTTGGTTTGCCACTTCTAGTATTTCTCATAATGAATCCAAGTAGAACTGGTTTGTTTCCTTTATTTAAGAAGCATCTTTCCTAAAAGAAACTATGCATCTGTGGAGTATCTTTTTTTGTCCTCAAAGCACTTAGATGCTGTTTTATGCTGCTTTGTTTGCCTATTTCTAGCATCCTCTGAACAATAGGCAAGACTAACTTTCTTGATGTTGTAAAATAGTAAGACTTCCTATTTCAATAAAATGGAAGTGCTGTACACAACTTTGACTGTGATGAGATCAATAAAAATTGGAATCTCCTCTAAGTGTGATATGCATTTGTAGGTAAAATGTTAACTTTAATGGGAATGAAAATGATGCAACTTCAAAGCAGTAGATAATAAATGGAGCACCAGCTCAGAGGTGAGTGGAAGTTGGGTATGCAGCAGAATGATGAAGGGGGACCCAGCATAAACTGCTGTTGTGCATGTGGATCTCTGAAGGTATTAATTGATGGCTGCATGTTGGGATGATGAGATGTGAGATTGCGTCTGGTGTGTGTGTGTGTGTGGGGGGGGGGGGGGGGGGGGAACAAACAAAAGCCAACAAAAAACTCGGGAATGGGGAAAAAAGGAGGGGGGAACTTACTCAACTGGATACTTTTGTGCCCTAAAGTAAAAACTTGAATTGCATTTAACTTGGTAACTGGATCTCTTATAAGCTGTTATAATTTTGATTTTGAGAGTAATTGTGGATTGTTCTGTGGAAAAAGCCTGTTTGTTGGTCAGAAAGAAATAATGCAAATTACGAAGAAAGGAAAATAGTAGATATACCATTATTACTTGTGAGAGGGTATGTAAAACTAGAAAAGGTCTGGATAAAGCTCACCAGAGTTCTTGTGTGTATGTTTTTTTTTCTATGAAGAGGCGTCAGGTTTCTCTGGTTTTAAAAAGCCTGCCTGCAGCCATACTTCCTTGGGAACCTAAGCCAATATGTGTTAGGCCTCCAGCCTGTGCTCCTCATTCCGAGTGACTTCCATTGAGTAAACTGACATCTTCTGCTGGAATAATTGCTGAAACTGTTGAAGTGAAGGTCAAATGAACAAGAGCTGTGGCAGCAAAGGAAGGAAGGTTGTATGGTGATAAAGGCTAAGAGGCTGGAGGATGGGCACTACAGAAGCCAGTGGGTTTCAAGTCTTAAGAGCTGTAGCTGAAGATGTGATGGACCTGTCTGTAATCATAAGAGGCAACTGTAGGTAGTTAGATGGTAGTTATTCTCATGATAAAAGACTTGGGGCATTCATTGAAAATTAGGTTCGAAATAGACATCCCACCTGCCCCATGCTTTTTTGGAAGGGATGAAGGGGAGCAGAGGTGTGCTCTCTGAAGAGCTGGAATTAAACTAGGAAACTCATTCTGGCTATGTTATTTGAGATGAGACAGTTTGGCAAATGCTTGCTGTTTTCCATTGGCATTTCATTTTTTGTTTTATGCAAATGCTTAAAGTGATTGCTAACATAGAAAGTATAAGGTTAAAATGCTCGAAGTAGAATGTCATAATGTTGTATGTTGTGTCATAATTCATATGGTAAATTTTTAGAGAGATGTTCTGAAGTAGAGGCTATTGTCTTGTGGAATTTTTGCTGGCACTGACTTGGTAAATTAATTTTATTCAACTGTTTTTTCTTCCATTGATTTGTATTGGTTTGTGGTCTCCTAAGTGGTATGTTAAAGCTGAATTTTCTTTTCAGCTGGAGGATAATAGAATTACAGTGACTTTTTCTTTTTTATTTTCTTTATTGTTCATAATTTCCTATGTCCAAAAAGCTGTCAGCAGCAGATTAACATGCTTGCAGAAGCCAAAGTACAAGACAATCACTGTCTTGTAACCTAAATAATTGCTTTCTGTATTTTTAAAATGTCCCCCAGCCACTCTTATTTGCAGGATGTTGAGGAATGGCAACTTTGCACATCTTGTGGTCTCTTGTCCTTCCCCCCCTTCTCCCCCCCCCTTCGAAAAGGTTTCAGAAGCTAATGAGAATGAAAATAATAATTTCATTTAGAACATTCGCAATTGTACAAGAAGCAATTAAACCATCTGTATGGGAACTGCTGAGTCATGGCCTGAACCTCTGGTCTCCTGAGGTGAGCAATGAGGCAGCCCTGGGAGCACAGGTAAAGGCAATTCACCTGTGCTGCCGGAAGGGGTGGAGCCAGGCTGCACCTCTCCTAGATCCTTTTAAGAGCAGACTGCCAGTGGGGAAGGATCTCTTCTGGAGATCCACTCTGCTGGAGTTTCATAAGTGAGCCCAGGATATGAGTAAGCTTTCTATCTATTCTCTTATTTTTATCATAATCTGCTTTGCCAAACTCTATTGTTTATTTCATAATTATAACATCTTTATATTCATTGATTATACACCATCTGATCTTGGCGTGTATTCTGGTCTGAAAACTGACTTCATAGAAATATTTCATGAATGTGTGTAGTTCACACTGCCTTTTTTATTGTGCTGTGCACATTAAAACTGAAAGTGGAAGTGAAATTCGTCTGGTAACAAGGATGTATTGCACGACATTAATGAAATCATGGTGTTTGTTTGAAACAAAAATACAATTTGTTGTTCCAAGTCTGTATTGTACTCTCAGTGACAATAAGGAGACACTTAGTTCTGGTCAGTTTAGTAGGAGTGTAGTAAGAGACTTGATAGAGGGAAGGAGCATTTATTTCGTTATCAAGACAGAGCTCCAATTATGTTTTGTTTGACAAGTTTTACGTTCGGTATTTTGGAAAATACAATTGTATGTATGAAGTACTCTGGTACTTCTTGTATATAGATGGGAATTAGAAGCATCGACTCTAAACTGCTTTAGAAATCAACAGTAGGTGTGTATCCTGTGATCACCATGGAGGCTGCCATTTGTACAACTGTTTGGGTATTTCCTAGCCCCTTTTGTGAGGCTTGGTAGTGAATTTAAGAACTTGAATACATAGAGCAATCTGTATCATTTGGAACCAAACCATACAAGGCCGTTAGTCCTGTGGTTTCCTAAAAGATAATATATTTATTGGGTATTTTCTTAATGTTTGTATGTGAAGTAAGTATTAGTTGGAAGCATGGTACAAGGTGAATTATGACATTCATAGTGATGATGAGTACAGGTACCAATACTAATAATGAAGTTGTCGAAGTATTGCAGTTCTAAGTGTTAGGAAAAGAGCAATATTTACCTCTGCCTAATGTCTTGTCCAAGAATTTTAAATAGCTCTATTCATATGTGAATGAATTCATACTTGCATGAATAATGAGCCTTTGGCTCTGATGTGTTCACTTGTGAACAGCATTACCCGATGATCTTAACTTTCTTGTTGGCATAGAAATATTTTGAAACTCACTTTCTCTTTGGCCTTTCTCAGAGTTGTGATAAATGCATTTTGCTTCAAAGGGTGAGTTCTAATTAGTTGGTTTGTTAAAGAGATAGAA
Source organism: Tetrao urogallus (assembly GCF_951394365.1). NCBI lineage: Eukaryota > Metazoa > Chordata > Aves > Galliformes > Phasianidae > Tetrao > Tetrao urogallus. The sequence goes on along the minus strand of NC_136817.1, from coordinate 53,178,342 downwards.
CCCCTTGATTTTTACTCATTGTCAGTCATTTTCTGCTTGTACTTCATTTGAATTAATAGTAGTAATAATCAAATCAACCTCAGCTATTTTTTTCTTGACCTGAAAGATTTTAAAGGTAACTTCTATTCAAATATAGAGGTCTAATTCATTCTCTTGTGATCAGAAATTGTGTTTTGTTGTTACGGCGTCACACCAAGAGTGGCTTTCAGGTCTCCTTCACCTCTTACCTGGTTGCTTTTTCTGTTGGAGGAAGTAGGCAAATGAGTATTTGCACTTGTCAGATCATGCAGAAGGCTTTGCTGTTAGTGTTGCTTCCAGATAGGGTTGGAAGTATGTGGGATGCTTTCTGGTGAAGTCCAGGGTCTGGGGCAGAGGCAAGCAGCCAGACCTAGCAGCAGGTACATTGCACACTGGGTATCTCCAGCAGTAGGCCTGCCACCCTTTCCTTGGCTTCTTTGCCTGGCTGCTGGTCATGCCAAGAGCTAGTGGTGCTGTACTGGACTTGGAGAGTACTGTAGCATTTAGGAGCTGGTGTTTCAGGCCATTCAGGATGGAAAAAATATACTTGGATACACTTTACTGTACATAGTTTCCTGCTTACTAATTTTATTTGTTGTTTAGCACTGTTGAATTTGTAGAAGTAGGGGCCCGTCGTTCTTGAAGTGCTTTCTTGTGCTGTTACTTGAATTCTACCCTTAAAATTTATGTTCATTTTACACCTCTTGAGGTGTTGATATCCAAGTTATCCAGGCTCCTTCTATAACAGACATGGAGAGTGAACTTAGTTTCTTATGAGGTAGCAAACCCTGTTTGGGTATGTGAATCACACCATTGACTAACTCAGTCAGTTGGATTCCTGTTGGGTATAAAGAGGGATGAAAGTGTGCACTCAGCTCTATACAGAAAATTTTCTAGGAGCAATGTTTAAGACTTGGAGGAACCTCCAACTTGTTTCAGGGCATTATTTGACCTTAAACCATAGTCTTATATCTAATCTTAGACACTTCTTGAAAAAAGGGGGGGGGGAAGCTGCCTTCAATGTTTTTAATTTTTGAATGTCAGAGAATAATTAACTACTGTTCAAGTTGGATACTAATTTGATATTTACATTCACAGCGCTTCTTGAGTGCACTGAAGTCTTGTTTCCTGCCATTTAGCTTTAAAATGTTGCAAGATTAGGTTTCAGTCAATCCGTAATACTAGCTAGGAAGCTATAATTAATGTGTTAGCGAAGGGGAGGTGGTGTTAACTCCTTCTCCCCATCTTTCATGTCCTCGTTAGCCATAATTTATTACTTTCAGAAGGTTTGGGACTTCCTAGTGGATGATGTGCTAGATAAGATGATCTATGCTTGAAGTCACTTCAACTTTTGAACTGTTTTACAGACGTAATTTGAACATTTGGATTACAGTGCAAGGCCTCATTTTTTTTTTTTTTTTTTGCATGCTACAGATGTATATGCCAATATCTGTATTCTATAAGGTGTACCAGAGGTAGCAACTACATTGCTATCAGCTCGTGTGGTTATGGAACTCTAACAGAAAATGCTTTAGATCTGTAGAGCTAAATGAAGCTCAGATATAAAAGAGAACAATTCCACCTCTGCATTGATTGGATCTGGGAACTTCAAGTAACGCTTTGTACTTCAGAGCAGAATGTTGTGCTAAATTGGAAATTGTGATATTCTCGCCCACAATTGTTCGGACTCATGCAACTGTGATTGGTTTAGTCACAAGGAGAATATTGGTCTGCCTACTCTGTCTTTGCAAGCTACCATAGCACTGGAGTTGCTCTTCGGGATTCATTTGTATTCATAGGCACTTCACGTAGGAAGGATGAGAGTTGTGGGCAGTGTCTTTTATGATAGCATAGACTTGTCTTTGAGAGATGTCAGAGAGCTGGAGAAAATCTAAAATATTCGAGAAGGATTGGTGGCATTTTATGTGCTGCTTGTTTGAAGGCTACAGTTGCCTTGAACTTAGGGGTCTTTCATAGTCCTTCCGAATGCCTGTGTTCTGTGCTTTTCTTGTGCAGCTCTTTATAGAGAACTTCTAGCTGTTACATATTACTAACGCAAGTTGCAATAAGTCTATGTTGATGCTTAAATTCTGTAAAGTACTTCTGAGTGCAATTGATTGTGCTTCATGTAATTACAACTTCCTGCAATGTGCAAGCTGACTTTCTTCTATGCAGATTGGTTAATAACTATTTAGATGCAGTGATTTGTCTAAAACAGAATGACTTGTTCTGTCATGTAGTTCTTAAGTGATTTTTGTTTTCCTTTAGCAATACTTTGGATGCCTGTTCAATGCTACTTTTGGTCACATCTGTTACTTGCCTCAGTTGAATGTCCAGTGAAATTAGTTGGGGGGAAAAAAAAATGCGAGTAGATTTCTGATCAGCTTTTGTGTTGTTTATAAGTTGGTGATGCAGTTCACATTAGGAATTAATTATGAGCGTGAATACTTGGGAAATCTAGAAATGTGATGGCACTCTGTTTAGGTTAATTAAAGCATTCTTATTGTCAGAGCTTACTCTGACTTTCTGTGGTGTTGTCCTGACTAATGACTGCTTGTGAAAATTGTGCTGCTCTTTTTTTTTTTTTTTTTTGTATTTAGAACTGATGTCACCTCATGTCAGGAAGGGTTTTGCGTTCATTTTAGCACATAGTATATATGTAAACAGACTTGCTTTGTGATGTCATGATAATACCCACTCTGAACTGCTAGAACTGTACTTGTGTACACTGAATCTAGTAAGTAACTTGAGAGAAGCATTCCATAACAACAGTAATGTAGTCAGCTTTCAGTGGAAAGTGACTCAAGATCAATTCCTCCATTGGCCTTAACATTTCATACAGCACTCAGGCATCACTTGCCCAACCCCCTGGGAGAGACAAGAGAAGTAAAATGAAAGTCAGAAGAAAATAAGAATAATGAAGGATTGCTAGCGTAGCCTTCTGAATGTTCATCAGTAGACAGATGATGGCTGAAAGTGGATAGAGAAAGTAAATATTCTTTAATGAATATTGGTTTTAGTCATTATTATGTGCTTTCTTCTTACCCCCTGCCAGCCGTTGCTGATCCAGGAGTGGATTAAAAGGTTAAAACCTTACCTAAGAACATAGTCATTATCTTACAAAATAAGTGAAGTAGCATATCCAAAGTCTTAAATTATCTGTCTACCTGTGGCTTGAGGAGGATTTTGTCTTAGCATGTGACTTCAGCATAGTGATTCAGGAAGACTCCTCCGAACAAAAAAGTATTTATGGGCTGCTTTATGTCCTAAAGTGTGAAGACTTGCAGCAGGCACCTTGGTTTTTTTCTTACCTATAATAAGCATATTTGTGTGATGTTCATCTCCCTTTGGGAAACGTTTCATGTTTTGGACACGATCTTCAGTATAATTCAGTGTCATAAATGAGCGTTGCACCATGTAAAAGCAGTTTTTTTTACTAGTAAAATAAAAACTCAAAATAATATCAATTAGAAAAAAAATAAAATCGTCTAATTTATTTTTGTCTGTTTTTCTATCACCCTGCTTGTGTGCTCTTTGCACATGGAAATTTCTTTTGTTTGGAATACTTTTTTTGAGATGAGTAGAACCAAGCAGAGTACCTGAATAAAGGAAGTATAATTACCTCCTCGTTGCTCCATTTAGTAATTTAACAGCTGCTTATTAAGCAAATAACTTAATACCAATTAGCAAACTTTGTGGTAAGAAAGTTTTTGCTAAAGCAGATTCCAATGTGTATAATTACGTCAGGTGACTTTCTGTGCAGATCAGTCAGCAATGGTTGCTTTTATACTTCTGCACCTTTCCTTCTATATCTCCCTTCTTGCAGTTCTGGCTTGGATTCCTCTTGAACTTGTAGGTGGGCTTTGTTGTTGGCATATGTGATCAATAGCAAAATTCAGAGGGAAAGAATAGAATAGTTATGCTTGGATTCAGTTCTGCGATTGAACTTGCAGCTCTCCAGCACTGATGAGGAGGAGGAAAGCCTGAAGCTTAGTCTTGGGTATAAACTGATAAATCATTTGAGTAGAAAAGATTTATTCTATACCTAGTGTTCAGTATTTGTCTGCAGTGTTTTTAGCCTGTCTATGAACAGTTGTCATTTCTTTGGTTGAACAACTTACGCTGTCTCTTCTACTATGTACAAAAACTTACCTGGTTCTGGTACCACTTGTGGGCTGTTGATTTCAACTTCAAAAGGAAAGCCAATGTTTTCCAGGCAGATCTGGATGTAGATGTTGTTTCCCAGAGCATATTTACGCAGTATTTATTCTATTGACAAGAGAAGAAAAAAATCCAAGTACTTTGAGGCTGATTAAAAGGAAGATAATAAGAGGAAGCGTAGCTATTCCTTATTTGGTAAACAATTGATGTTAAGAAAGCAGACAGATGGAGAACATGCTATCAGGAAGCAATTTGACTCTGTGTAGCCAAGCTCAGTTGTGGGCCCAAATGGAAATATGGGAAAGCTTTCTTGATTTCTACTGATTAAATTGTGATATTGTGTGTATTTTTGCACAAATACTTGATAATGTGAATTACGTTCTAGTGATTTAGTTTTTCAAATTCTGCATGTAGTTAAGACAACATTGTTTCTTTTAGCTTTATCATGTTCTCTTCTGTTCTTTAATGGAAGGACTCCATTTAAAAAAAAAAAAAGGGAAGAAAATAAACACATCTTCACGTGAAAGCTAAATTCTGTTCTTGCAAAGAACGACTAAGGATACTGAGACACTTGCAGGCTTTTTTCTTTTTCCCAGTTTGATTTAGTTTAGTGAAAAAAAAAAAGTTCTGGGTATGATAAATTTAAGTAGTGATTTCTTCATGCATTTGCCTTCTAACAAATCTGCATCTAACATCTTTACCCAGAAGGCTTGATTTGGAATGGGGGAACACAGCCAGTGCTTTTGAGTGAAAAATAGGTGCGTGATGGACTGAATTTCATTGTTTGAGGGAATGCTTTGCTGAGACCCTTGAGCTGGTGTGAACTCTAGTGGGACTGCATAGCATCAGGCAGTCCTAGCAGCCTGCTCTGGCAAGCTTGGAAGGTAGGGCTTTTTAGTTCAGGTACAGCACTTCTAAAACAGATGAACTACTTCCATGTTACAGTGAGACATATATGAAGGCATTATGCAGTCTTTTCAGCACTACTATTCTCTGCTCATGGAATAAAGATGTTCCTGGCTTGCTTATGCTGACTTAAGTGATCATCTGTCACAGTGAGTGGAAATCATCTTTGTACACTGAGATTTGTCTTTTTTTAGTTAATCCAGCCTGCCTGGAAATCAGCTTTTTTGGAAGCTTAAGACCTGAAGTGGCAAGGGAGAAGTGAACAGTTGTGGATTTATGACCATAAGAACTTTGATTAAAGCTCAGAAGATGTGAAGCGTGATAGTTCTAACTAAACAATTCCTCTGCAATATCCTATTTGAACAAATAGATTTTAGAAATTTCATTTTCTAACTGCATTCGGAGGAGCACGTGCACACTTGTGCAAAAATTACTTTGGCTGGTTTAGTGGAAAAAAAAAATGTTATTTAGTCATGCATATCTGCCATTGTTGATGAAATAAAAAAATGACCAGTGAGACCTATTGGTGATAGGTGGATGGTTGGACTGGATGGTCTTGTAGGTCTTTTCCAACCTTGGTGTTACTGTGATTTTCTGTGACCAGAATGAGCCACTGTAACAGTGAGAGGCAATGGGAAGGATGAAGATGTTGCTGTCACTGCTTTAAGACAAAGAAAAACCCCTAGAAGGTGAGGAATTTGATTTTTTTTTTTTTTTTTTTTTTTTTTTTTTTTTTTTTAGTAGAAGGGGATGAGAATAGCAGGTTATTTATTATGAAATAATAGGACTGATGTGTCACTATAATGTGACATACAAAATGGGCACGGCTTTTTCTTAAAGATGCAGTAAGAATATTCACTTTGTCAGTGTATCCAAACTAGCTGATAGTGAATCCTAATTATCCCCTTTCACAGATAGAAATTGATTAGAAACTGGAATAAAAGGGGAAGCCTTATGGCACTTGTGACACTTATGACATGAAAAATGGGGAGCATGGAGGAGACCTGGAAAGGAAAAAACAAAAACATGAGCAAAATATGGAGGGGATATCTGTGTGTGTTGGGGGTTGGAGGGGAGGAGTGACACAAACAAGAAGTGCAGCAACCCAATTTATTTTAGGAAGGGGCTGCATTAAAAGTAGAAAGTAACAAGCTATCAGTTTTCTACTCGTATTTAAGTATTATACTCGTTTATGGTGGGAAGAAGCATTATGCTTCTCCTGGCTCCTTATACGTTATAGTTTGTGTCGGTAGCTGCGGCTATCTTGGCGGCGTGTGCAAAATCCTGTAAACTGCTTTTGTGCTAGATACAAAGTATAGCGTTTGGGGCTCTAGCTACTTTTGTAGCTTGTTCAAATGGTGCTGTTTTCCTGGCTGTGAACTGAGCATGCCAAACCACGGACCGGTGGCTGTAGCCATAGAGGCTCGGTGATGTGCTAAAAGCGACTGTTTGCTCTGCAAGTCCTGCCCGAGGCGTGTGCGAGCTGAGTTACGTGTTTGCACCCGTAGAAACAATCTCAGGACGCATTTCAAACATCGGTTTTCTATTGTCTTCCCAATTAGCCGATGACATAGCTGAGGCTGTGGTTGTGCTGCATTTTGCTCTCCCTCTGCCTTATGGTAACGCAACGGATCTGGGGGTGGCTCGGCAGCAGAGCTTTAATCAGGAAGGAAGAAGCTGATGGAAATGATGGGTTTGAGGCAGTTTGCAGCTGCACAGGTGGCAGCAGGACATGGCTGATCGCTTGGCTTGATTTCCTTGTTCCTGTTTGAAACCTCTCCGAGGTGTGGCTCCTCACAGCTGCGCGTGGTGTGGGTGGATAATGCTGCTGGCTGCAGGCACTGTAGTGCAGGCAGAGCTGGGGTGACACTGGCAAGCTGGGATTGAGATGCTAGGGGTAGCTGAATGAATTCTGCTCTCTAGCAGCGATCTGAAGAATAAATTTCACGTGAACCTCTTGCCCTGGCTTGTCATTTCCAAACTGTCATCAGATTATTTAGACAAGGTTGAAAACTCTCAAATTCTTCCTCATTTACTGGTTTGTCTGTGATACTGCAGGTGGTTTTCGTAAGTAGGTCAGTGGGCATGTGCTCAGTCTTTGATATATGAAGCTGGCATGTATTAGTATGATATGTAGCAATACCTGTGGGATTGGATAAAAAAAGTGTTTTAGAAAATAGGTAGGTCTTAAGAGGGCACTCATATCAAGATGTCTCTGTGGGAAAAACTAGCTAAAATCCTGCTTGTCTTCGTTAGATCTACCTAGTTGCTGGGTTTTTGTTACTTAGCCTATCTTTGAGTTAGCAATTCCATACACTGCTGTTTGTCCTCATAGAATCACAGAATGGCTTGGTTTGGAGGGGAAGTTAAAAACTATCAAGTTCTGATCCCGTTGCCAAGGTAGGATTGCCACCCACCAGATTAGCCTGCCAGGGCCCCATCCTACCTGGTGTTGAACACCTCCAGGGATGGGGTGCAAATGTACTGGATTTTGTGTATAGATAACAGCATACGATTACAACAAATGCTCATCCAATTTGAACAGCTCAAGTGAGTATTTAAGCATACAAAAGATCTTTTTTAACAACAGACCCCACCTTTTTGCTGTCTCCTTTCAGGGAGTCATTTCAAATTAGCCTGCAGGTAGAAAGCTTTGCAAGTAAGAAAATATAATGCTTGCATTCATGTAAGGAGTGTTTCACTCATATATAGTATTCCATGTGAGAATGGGCAGAAATTACTTGTTTTTTGACTAAATGGGATACATGCTTTTAGTGTAAAAAGTATGGGGACCATCGAGTAAAAGTATGGAGAATATGCATGTTCTGTACTTGGATTTTCCATCTGCCACCTTACTGGTCTGACTTCTCAAGATTTCTTCTGTTTGCTTGACCTCTCCTATGGAAAGGCACAATTAAGTGTTCATAAAAGGAACTTTGAACTTAAATTTTTCTAATCTTCTCTGCTGATATTTGCAGAATTGTCATCACTGAAAGATTGAACGCTAGTCTGAACATTCAAATTTATAACATATTTTCTAATAATTGCTGTAATTTTTTTTACTTTATATATTTGAAATAGTAGGTGCTTAATTTTTGACTTAGTAGAGTAGTCTTGCAGTCATGTCTTTACCTTGAAAATCATGGTATAATTAATTGTCTAGCTAAAAGAATTCTATTAATCAGGTCTTACTAAAACAGAAAATCTTTTGTAAGGGATAAGTAAACCAATAGCCCATGTGATCTCACATGAAACAAGGGAATTTAAAGAAGTCCAGTGTTTAGATTTATTTAAAACGTGGTTTGAAATAATTACTGTTTAAAAAAAATGAACAAAGAATGTTTTATGAAATGCAGAGATTAAACTTTACTCTAATTTATATTCCCTACTGATTTCTGTATTCTCCCAGCTTGTAGATTAGAAACAAAAAACAAAAAACAAACAAACAAAAAAACCCAAAAAACAAAAAAGCAGAACAATGAGAATTCCGAGTGTTTACATTAATAAATTAGTAGATTTAAATAATGCTCACATGGATTTTTACATATTGTTTTGCTGTTTGATTGAATACTAAATGTTTTCTCTTTTTTTTCCCCCGAGTAAACTTCCTGGCAAATCTTAGAGAAAAGGTTTTAAAGTGCATTAAAGCCCACCTTTCAGTAATACTCAAGCTGACAGCTTGTACAGTTACATGGAACAGCTGGTGTTGTTCACAAAAGATTGGAATTAATTCTTATAAACCCTGAAATGGCTTCCTCTATAGGGTGCTGCTGCAGGTAGTTACAATTGGGCTGTTTTATTAGTAGTTTTCTTGTTTAGGTGGAACTTCTTTTTGTTCAAGAGCGAACCCATATGGGAATAAAACTGGGTACCTTTTCAGGGTGTTGTTTGCTTTAATACTTAAAACAGATCTTAATACTTAATGAGGATCTCCTTAATTCTACTTCAGTTGTTCTGATTTTGGTTGCTTCTCTCTTTAGTGCATTTAATTTGCAACAGTTTTTGCAGCTTTCCAGTTTAAAAGTGTGGATCAAGTCTAATGGTCACAGACTCTTTTTTTGAATATATATGATGTTTTTTTGTAAGATACTTTTGCTATGCTTCTCTGTAATTCCTTTCCCTTCCCCCTTCTGTTGATTGTAAGTTAGCTGCAAGCGTCTTGAATCTTATTTTTGATCGAGATTGCAGTTGGAGTGCAGTAACTTATGTAACACTTGTTCATAAATTACCTTCTCTGCTCATAGAAACAGAGGAAGAGTTTCAAAACAACTATTTTTTTTTTCCTCTTCTTCCTTTTTACTTCTGCAAAAGAAATTAATCCTTCTTGAAACTTTTAGCCTACAAACTGTTGTATGAATGTTAATAGAGCTATTAAACCTTGATCTCTTTTCACCTTTAGGGAATCTCAGGTAAGTTGGTGAAAGTGAAGGTGAGGCTGCTTATGTCACGTACCATATCAGTGAATCCCTTTGGAGCTATGAACAATGCCAGAAACTTTCTTCTCTTTTAATTATTGCAAAAGGCTGTATACTTCTGCTACAGACATCTCACTTTGAAATACAGGTCCCCACGTATTTGGGACTAGATCTGGTCATGTTTAAGTACAGTTTTAGCTTTGCCTTTGCAAGGTTGTTTACACAAAATGTCTCCACGTGCAAGAAGATAGCATATGCTAGTTGAAAGGTACCCCTGGAATTCAGTCTTGTGTTGCTTTATAAAGCAGGTGTGTCATCAGAACTGGAGCTGGTCATCCATAGCGCTCTGGCATCTCCTGAAGATTCTGTATCTTCTCAGTAGCTTGCCATAGTACTGCAATGCCTTCCTGTCAAGAAAGGCTGACTTGATGTATAACTTGGCTTTCTTAGCACGTATTTGACTGTTGCCCCATGTCTACCACTGTGAAATAGGGTTTACCATCTGCTGTCAAGTGATTGCAGGCTGTTGTTAATCACCATAGTCTCCTCTTCACATGACTGCTGAACAAGCACAGCTTTCTGAAAATAAGTAGTCTCCTTGAATTTATGTAAGATTGAAATGTTTTGTTTTCCTAAGCCTTATGAAATTGAACAAGTATGTTAAACAAGATTTGGAATGCGAAAGTTTTAAGAATGTGTGCTGGTACTGGAATCAAAGTAAGCCTCTGAAAAAAGGTTAAAATCAGCTGCATGCTGCCAGTGTGTTTTGCATGTGTATACACAGTCAAACAATACAATATCTTACTTAAATTAAAACAAGACCCAAAACAAAAAAAAGTAGGGGTTACCTGGATATGATAGAGTGTCGCAGAGTTGTAGGGTTTGGAAAGGACCTGCTAAAGCTTTTCCCTACAATACGTTACATGGGAAAGCATCTAGGAGGGTTTTGTGGGGACTTCTGAAGAGCTATTCAGTCTCTCTGGGCAGCCTTTTCCAGTGCTCTATCACCATCAGGATAAAGAAGTTCATTTTCATATTTGTATGCGTTCCAGTTTTTGCCCATTGCCCTTTCTGTTGCTGGGCATCATTGAAAAGAGCCTGGTGCCATCCACTTAACTGCTGCCTATTCAATATTTATAAGCATTGATAATATGCCCTCTTAGTAGTCTTTTTTCCAGGCTGAACAGTCTCTCGGCAGCAAGTCTTCAACTTTCCCTCATAAGAGGGATGTTCCAGGCCCCTAAGTATTTTTGTGGCCCTCTGCTGGACTTTCTCTAGAAGTTCCCTGTCTTGAACTGAGGAGCCTGGAATTGGACGCAGTATTCCAGATGTGGCCTCACCAGGGCAGAGCAGAGGAGGATAACTTTCCTTGACCTGCTGGCTATGTTCTTTTTAACATACCTCAGGATAACACTGGCCTTCTTGCCCACAAGGGTGCACAGCTGTCTTATGGCCACCCTGTTATCCATCAGGACACCCAAGTCCTCTGCAGAGCTGCTTTCCAGCTGATCAGCCCCTAACCTATGCTAACCTATAACTGATGTGTTTATTCCTTGACAGGTGCAGAATGGTAATTGTTGCGCTAGCAGGGCAATAGGTGACTCGTAGTTTAGGATAGGTTGATATAATATAGATATTGGAAATGAGAAAGTTGTGTAGGATAGCTGTCTGCTTAGACTATAGTCTAAGCTTACTAAGTTTACCTTTATGATGTTGAACTTCAGAGCAACAGAGGGTAGCCTTTCTTTTCTGACTTGGGTTCACTTTTCATGCAGTGCATATGCAAATATTACCATTCTTTGGTCTGTCTGGATCATTTCTAAGACTTTGAGTTCATCTGCATGGCAGAGAATTTCTGAATACCTGTGTGGGTTTTCTTGTCTCCTCCCAGTATGAAAACTTTCCAACCCTTCTTAAAACAACTCTGTAAAAAGGTTCCTATATATTCTATTTGTGATACTTTTTCTGTGGGAAATAGAAGGCGCTGTGTGATTGAAATTCACTTCTAGGGAAATAGAATCTTAACTGAACGTACTGAAGTAGAATTTATCTTTCATGTTTCTGACTGGCTTTTGATTTCATTAAGGGCCTTTCTTACCTTTTGGAAGTTATTTTCATTTTGATAATTAGAAATGATGGATTGCCTGTACTTGTTGATGTTTGATGTTTAAAAAGAGTAATGTATTGGAAACACTTGCTTTGGAATTTGGCACTGGCCCACTTTTTCTCCTTGTGCCTTTTGCAGCGAGTAAATATCAGAAGTGTTGGTAATTCAGTGTATGAGAGATCCAGCTGCATTTATAGCATGTATCCAGCGGAGTTTAAATAAAATTTGGTATGTCATTTGTCAAGCTTCAGTCTTTGAAATCTGACAGATGCATGTCACTATTGGTGTTTAAAGTATATTGTAAGACTTAAAATTTTAGTTAGCTTTATGCATAATTGTCATGAAGTATTCTTGAAGAGTAGTCATTATCTGGAAAAAGCTTACTGTCCTTCATTTGATCTTGTACTTGCACTGGGGAGAGAGGAAGAAATCAAGTCATTAAACTTAATTTTTATGAGTATCCTTTTGCAGGTGGTTGCAATCTCAGTTGTCACAGTGTTAAAGGTCTTTCTACTTGCTTGTGCTTTTGTGCTTTCCTTTGAGTTCTCTGTAAATACCTGTCTGGCTGTTTCTTCTCTTCAGGAAATTCTTTTGTTGTGGTATCAACAATTTAAAATGAAAGCCTCCAGTCCCTGGTGCTGTGTAGACAGGTGTCAGTTTGTTGGCTTTGAGACAGATCCTATTGTGTGTGTTAGGATCTTACATTTTGAAATCTTCCTGCATATTGTGGTTCTTATGCTTTGGAAAGTGGTCAAAACAATTAGCTTGAATGAAGGAATACATAGAGTTCCGTGTCGTGTTATGTGTAGCCACACATCAGCTTGTTCAAGGGGACGACGTGTGTGACTTCATCTCAACTTGATGGTTGTTATCTGCAAAACAAGTGTTCTAGGGCACAGCCTTGTCCTGTGCATCCCAGTAGTGAGGGTTTAAGGTAATGGGACAAGAGTTTCTCTCAGCAGTGTAGAGTTGTTGTTCCATTACATTCATTCTGTTTTTCTGTTTATTGCTCACCTGCTGTGTTTCTGTTTGAGTTCAGCTGTATGAGAGGTTTAGAAGCTGCCTGCGCTTCTGCTTTGGTTTCTCCTTTGCAGTTGCAAGTCTTTCATGCTGAAGTAGTTCCCTGAGCCTTTCTGCAGCATGGTTGCACAAATGTGCTTTTGTCGGTACAAGGAAGAAAGCAGTATGGGGCAGGGAGGTGGGGGTGCAAACAGTTTGGAATCATTTTAGCACTGTGCTTTGGCTTATTCTTTAGAGTTTATGTGGAATGATTGCCTTACCTCTTTGCTTTCTGGATGTGTTTGTGCTGTTGGGGAGCAGCTGATGGAGAAGTAGCATTTTGCCTGAACCAACACACATTGCTAACCTAGAGAATTTGGGAGTTTTACACATTGCTATTGTGTATGGCTTTGAAGCCTACTGCTTCAAATTTATATTGAAGGTGTGCATCTGTTTTTGAAGGGGAAAAACTTTTTTTTTTTTTTTTTTTTTTTGCTAGAATGCATCTTCTAACAATCAGTTTGACTACAGTATGTAGCTTATTCTGAGGCTTGAAGGTCTTGGGGTGATCCAGGTTTCCTGTTTTTTTTTTTTTTTTCTTTTTGCATGTGTAGTGTTTGGCTCACTGTATGGGAGCTGGCTTCTTTTTTAATGCCTGCTTTAACATCTAAGGGATAAGCGTTGGCCAACAGTGTCCTTCTACAGACCCAAGAATACATTTATCAAAACCCTGTCAGCCAAAACATATGTAAGATATGTACATCTGTGGTTTATTCTGACACTCTTATATCTGCATGTGTTAAGTTTAAGCAGCAACACAATGATGTTTTATTATTGACATGGATGCGAATATCTCCCTCCCCCACACACATTCTAAAACCTTAACAAATGAAATGAGGGGGCCTGTTTGGATGTTTTCTGCATCAAATAAATCATCAAGGTGAACTGGGATAACAGCCCAGTTTATCACTTGGTGGAATTTGTCATAAGCAAAATATTAGACAGTGTATTAGCAGGAGCAAAACTGCCAGTTATGCACTGTGGTTGTACAATCTGGAGTTGGATGTGTGTGCTAACCGCAGAGCTTTTTATGTAAGCTTCTGAAATTAAATAGTCCTTTACTAGCTTGCAGTGTGCACTACTAAATCTTCACCTAGGCTAATGGAACTACTTAGAGAAGTTGATATTTGTGCATGCTCAAAATTCAGTTCTGGAGGGAATTGTTTAATTATGACCTTATCAATTGAAGGAAATGAATCTACAGTCAGCATCTTTGGATTTATGAAAGTATAAACGTGGCATAGGCTAATAAATTTAATGCTCAAATACTTGAATTCCAACAGTTTGCTTACAATGAAAAAAAGGTGCCTCCATGTTAGGGGCCTATTTTATTATAATGTTGCATTTTGGTAGTTTAGGATTCAGTTGTACAATTCTGATATGCTCTTTTAAAGTATAAATACATTCTGACAACATGTTGTTACAGGAACTGTTAGGGATTTGATGATGCTACAGATGCTGCTCACAGAGGATTAAATTTGATTCCTTGGTTAGAACAGTTAATAATATATGTGCTAGATCGGATGGTGTAAAAGACTTGAAGTAATTCAGTAATGTCAGCAATGTCATGCTTATGTGACTGATTCATGGATATAGGATACGATTATGAATCACATGTGAAAACAAATATAAGTGTAATTATTCTGGTTTTGCTTGGATGTAAGTTTATAATTTTAAATGAAAATGATGACTTAAAGCAGTTCTCCAATTAATAATTTTAGGATGCTTAATTCTAATTGCCTAAATGTGAAATGGTTTGGGTCTTAGAAGGTATTTTTAAGTTTTTGAACCACATCTCTTAACACTTGTCTTTTACATAATTTTGAATAAAAAAGATTTAGCAGTATGGGAATCCTTTTCAGGTGATTTTGTGCTCTCATTTTCTTTCTATGGTTTGAACTACACTTTCAACATGAAAAGTTGGAACTACTTAAGTTATGAGTGATGTCACAGCAATGAGGTTGTTCTATTCTGCAGATCATTGTCCTCCACTGAGAAATGTAGCGGCCCATGCTCAACTCATGAGCTGTATCCTAATGCAGATTGGTACACTGAGTACTGACTGCAAGCTTTCACCAGAAGGCTGAAGATCAGGCTGTGAGATTAATTTGTAGCAGAGGTGTTAATAAGTATGCAATTCTGAGCAAGATGATGAGGTTTAATACAGAATTTAGTTACTAAGAAGTTTGCAGATACCATGTGAGCATACTTTTAGGCAGTTGCAGGTCATCCTTAAATCTGATTTTCTGACCAAATTTGTAAAGTAGCTTAAGTGCTATACTATTCTTGTTTTTTTTTGTTTGTTTGTTTAGAGCTGACAGATTTTTTGCGTGCACTCACATAAATAATCAAGCATAAAGTACATCTATTTCTAACTTCCCACCCTTAGAAAAGG
Organism: Tetrao urogallus; assembly: GCF_951394365.1. Taxonomy (NCBI): domain Eukaryota; kingdom Metazoa; phylum Chordata; class Aves; order Galliformes; family Phasianidae; genus Tetrao; species Tetrao urogallus. The sequence goes on along the minus strand of NC_136817.1, from coordinate 53,163,281 downwards.
AGGAAGTTGTTACAGTTGAGAAATTAACTAGTTAGACCTAAAACAAGCCGAAAGGTTAGCTAACCATTATGTACTTAGATATGCTATGTGCTAACAGTCATTTAGTGTATATGAATATGTGCCTTTAGTTTGTGTAATCAGCTTAATTGGTATCCTGTTGACTTGCACTTGATTACTAAATTCATAGTCCAAGTTCTTTTATAACTGTGGGTTCTAAAGTAATACAAGGCAAACAGCAACTGTCGAGTCGCTTTGAGTTAAGGTTTGTTTCTCTTGCAGATCTGCTTATGAATGTCCATTTTTGAACCTTGTGAATTTGTTGTTGTCTTGAATGTATTCTAATTTCAGATGTTAGTAATTACAGTAAAAAGTATATCATACATTTTAAAAGGGGTATTAAATAGTGCATATCTGAACTTGAAACAATTAAATTTCTATCTTTGTTCTTGTATATAATAACATTTGCTAAAGTGAGATACACCCCTATATTGCTAAGAGGAGATATTAGACATTTGTCTTTTTTTCTTTTACTGTTCATGTATGTATAGGAAATATTGTTCATAGATCAGGTTGGAAGGAGAAAAAAGGGAGAATTGTCATTAGCTGGCTTAGGATGCATCTTCATCTCCTGGCGTTGTACTGCTTTGTTGGGGCTAGCAGAAGTTCCTCTTTCATGTCAGCTGTCTTTGAACATTTTATACACATGTGGTCCAGCTTCTTCTCCTCTTGTGCAGGGGAAAGTGTGCGAAGGAGATGGAGGAGTCACAAATCCGTCTTTTTGTCTAGTCACAGAGAAGTACTATAGTTTGCTAATTAACATACAATCTAAGTGAAATGTTTATACTGATACTTAGTTTTTGTTGGAACAATCCATGATATAAGTACTCAGAACTCTATATGTATGATAGCTTGTCTTTTCAACAAGCATTATTGGAAGATCTGCTTCTGTATCTGTAAAAGGAAAATTAGATTTGAATTCCTTTCGTATCTTTTCCTTTGAATAAATAGTTATTGCCAGAAAGTTCTTAAATTGTGCAAGATGCTTTTTGTGTCTTAACAGGCTTTTCAAAAATTAACCATGTCTGCCCTGCTGTTTAGTTCATAGCTTTTGATCTGGTAAGGAAGTGACATTTGTAACCTACCTTAAGGCTTGGTTTTGGAAGTGGAACGAGCTGTTAGTTCCTAGCTTTCATTGTGCTGTTTGGGGAAAAAAAAAAGTATTCAAATTCACGATTACTTTTTGGTGGTATGGTGAAAGCAGAAGTTGATGGTGATTTGTCAGGAAAATAAAACCCAGGTCTGTTTTCATCAAATTTCTACATGTGTAAACATACTCAACCTTTATTTACCAAAGATAATGAAATGGCAGAATAAATGGACGCTTCTCAGCAGTGGCAAAAACAGGTATACAGCTGATCTTTGTATCAGTTTCATATAAATTGAAGGAATGTTGATTTATCTTAAGGTTGTTTAAGGTGTCCTTTCTTGTTAAATGAAGGTTATTTAGTTGATTTTAAAGAATTATTGCAGCTCTTTCAGAGCAGAACTGCAAATCACGTCATCTTCCACCTCCCCCTTGTTATTAATTACTAATATTATATTTTATACATATAATATTAAATAATTATACTTCATATGTACATTTAGAAACAGTATTTCCAGTTCCGGGGTTTACAGACAAGTTTTATTTTTTAAATTTCATCTGTATTGTATAAGTTAATAGAAACAATTGAAGAAATTATCTGAACTTCTAATACAGTCGCAGAAAAGCCTAATGTGGAGCTTTGCAGAGCTTGAAAATTCTTCAAAGACAGCAGGATGTTCTTGTCTTTTCTCCTTTCCCACTGTGCCCCTTCCCCTTTTCCTGCTGTCATTAGTATTATTGCATATTGCTTTTCAGAAAGCTCATTTAAGTAACATGAATGTTTTGATTAGAAGATAAATGCATTCTGCGCTCTTTTGTCAAAATTGTCTGTTGTTTTAACATTTAGTGGAAAGATATGCTGCAGTGATGAACTTTATTTTTTTTCTCTCATCGTTTAAATAAATGTCACAAATAACATTGTCAAGTTAACTGTTATCCTGCTCAGCCTACTTGTCGCATGGAGGAGTTTAATTATTAAGAGTAGGAGTGATTTGGTTTGGGAGTTGTTAATTGAAAGAATAAATGAAGCTCAATCTGAGGATCTCTTCAAGCATTTGAAGATTTTAATGACACATTATGTAAGGATTTAAGATAGAAGCTGAATGTTTGTTTCTTTTCTTGTAAGCAGCTGTTCTAAATGTGGTGATATTTGTGAGAATGTTTGCTTTGAAGACACCAATAATCTCGTGTATTGGTCAGATTTGTACCCATCTTTAAAAATTGTTGCTCTGTTTTTTTTTCTCTTGAATTGAACAAAATGCAGTGTGTTAAAGTACAGTGTAAAACTAAATCACAGAAAGAAATGTGAGCTGTAAAGAAATAGTAATCGTAGTGAGAGGAAGATGCGTTTGGTGGAGAGGTGGCAGAGAGTGTTGTGGCCACCTGCTTTGACTCTGAAAAATGCAGCGAAATCCCACTTCTGTCATCATAGCTTATTGAAGTGCAGTTATTTTGGAGCTTGGAGTATGTGCTTAAGAAGCTGATGTTATACTATAGTGCTTGCCTTTTGTGTGAGGCTTCCCTTTATCCCAGATGGCCTCTCAGTAATGGGGAACCATAAAGCTAGCAGAACAGGGTATATTCCTGAATGTACCAGAAAAAGGCAGTCGTGGAAGCATTGTAGGCTTCTGTGGGACTGCTCTATGTTAGTGTAAGGAGAAAAAAAAAAAAAAAAAAGGTTCTGTTCCTTCTAGGTGAGTGCTGAACAAACATGATGTGTTGTAACCAACTTGTCCAAATAATTCCCAACAACAAGCTCCTTTAGCATACCAATTCAGAAATTTCTAGGCATGCACCTGATTTCTTTTTACTCTTGAAATTATGAAGATTTTTTGTTTCCCTTTACTCTTAAGGAGGTGCCTTGAGCTGTTGAGAAGCCTTTAGGGTGCTTTTGAGCCTAGATCAAAATTGCAAGCATCTGATAAGAGTCCCTGTGACTTCATGGGCTCCATTACAGCTCTGATGCTCTGGAGTCCATGTGCAAAATGGGGGTAATAACTGCAGGGCTGCCTGCTTGTTGGTGTCTTCATCTTCATTCTGCAGTTTGTTATGCTGCCAACAGTTTGGGGAAAAGTAAATGCAGGGTAGATGACAGGCTGTGTTGCGATCTTACACCCTTTTGCTTTGGAGCCATGTGTATTCCTAAAATAAATTTCATGAGCTTTGCTGACACGAACACTTGAAGATATGGGTGTAATTAATTTTACTTATTGGTCTGTGTTGACAGTGTCACTCTGTAAACTGAAGTCCTGTTACCATCAGGAAGTGGGATGGAAAAGCTGTGATGCTACAGCACAGAACTTCAGCTAGAAGTTTCTCATGTAGCTCCTTTTAAAAGGGAGAGGGAGAACCAAGTGCTAATTTCCCCTTATTTGTAAGGACAGCTTCCTATGAACTGGATAGGATCTCTCTGAACTCGGTTCCTTCTCAGACTGCCTCCTGCAAGAGCAGTTAGCAACAGTGGCCTGATGAGGACTGCTGTTTCCTGCCCTGTCAGGGCTGGGAGGCAGCCTCTGACTTGCTCAAGACAGGATTGAGGTTTACTCCTGAAGCTGCCAAGTTTGTTGAGCCATTAATTACATGCTTAATATTTCAGTGACAAATTCCCTCTTTACCATGAGCATAATGTCTGAAATTTCTACGCTTTTGACCTGCGTTGAAGGCATGTCCTCACAATGTGTGCTTCTTGTCTTCCTCACTTGAACATCATCTTTTGCTTTTATTTCACTGATTCCTGTTGATTTATTCATTAAAGATCAAATTTAAGTTACCGGGTATACTCACTGAATGAATGCTTGATACTGTCTTTGTACTCTTTCCTGTGATAATGATTTTGAACTCAAGTATTTGTGACAGCATGTCAGCCTAGGACGTACATAGTAGTCCAGACCTAAAAATTAGGTTTGTCCTTTAAATATAATAGAGGGTTTTGAATCTCAGAACCATTGTCTGGAGTGGATTCCAAGTGAGAAATGAATTACCAAACAGTCTTTTCACTTGTTGCTGCTGGGCTTTTTATCTGCTTTGCCAATGAGGCAGAATGCTGTATTTTAGAACCTTTTTTTGGATTTGGTTAGGGTTCTGTAGGTATTCTTACGAATAGTTGTGCGTTTGTAAATTTATTTTTGTGTTTTTGAGGTTGTTCTCTGCAGAGAGGGTTGACAACTTTTAGTCTGGTAATGTTGCTTTTGACTAGATTGCATCAAAATAAACTTGGAGGTAAATCTGGATTCTGTTTAGGATGGATTATTTTTTTTGTTGCACTTGATGTGTTCCTGTTGTATATTTCTCAGACCAAAAAGCAGCAACTGGAATTCTGCCTCTGAGAGAGATCAAGTGTTCCTGGGACCAGAGCATGGGATATTTGCTGCATAAGTAGCAGCCCGTTTACTTCTCTGAAGAGTTATAGCTTATTCAAGTGCTTTCATGTTTAAATAAACGAAAAAGGTTTGGCTGGTTGTAAAGAAAAGTCCTTCGCTTGTGTGGGTTGGTTAAACAGTAGAACTAGCTTCTTGGAGGGGTGTCTGGTACCACATGCCCCTCAGTATTCAAGAGGCATTTGGGCAGTGCCTTCACAGATGTGCTTTAACTTCTGGTTAGCACTAAAATGGTCAAGCAGTTGGTCTCAATTTTTTGATGGCCCCTTCCGACTGAACTGTATTTATAAGTACTCTGTTTAAGAAACTGATCAACTCAGTGTGAGAAGGTATCATCTGAGAAGGCTTGTGCTCTGAAAAACTGGCCTTTCAACCAAAAAAATCAGAAATGCATTTGAGTGCTTACAAACTGTTATTTATCTGATATTTTATACTATATAAGAATTAAGACTGAGTTCAAGTTAAACAAGTTAAAACTGTCTTTTAATGTAAAAAACAAAATCTTGAAATGTCGCTTCTTTCAAGTTGCATTCCAAAGCTGAAAATCGTGATAGGTCTGGTTTAATATTTAGTTGCTTGTCTTTTTTTTTTTTTTTTTTTTTTCTACAGCTATTTCATGCGTCTCTGAGATTTCTTTTTATTTTTTAATAGTGCGGCTATGTTGATTTTTTTAGTTGAAATATGGACACAGATGGAACTGTCAATTTCTCTGTAATGAAACTTGTGTATAAAGTAAGAATGCTTTGGACTCGTGTCTGTCTGTAGTAGGATTAGCCCTGCTAATGTGTCTGAGATCTCAGTTATGACTTATTTGCTGGCTTTGTACTTCAACTTTGTAGCTTTATGCAAGTAGAGTCTTCTGGGTGTTTCTTAATAGTTATTATTTTTAATGTATAACAGACAGAAAAGCAGAATCATGCCAATTTAATTGGTATGTTAAGGTTTTTTTTTTCTTATGTAAACCCTAGATCCTATCAATTTGTATATGTTTCATTCATGTTACATATAAATGAACCTTTAATATCTTTTCTTGCAACATGAAAGCTTAGTCTTCTGGCAGGTAGTAGAAGAAGCAAAAGATAATCATGCCTCCTCTAATTGTATTGGTGTGGGTTAAGCAGAATGTGCCTAGCTGTAGTTGATTGGAGCTGTGCCTTTTAATAATGACAATATAGTGGGAAATAATGGTGAACTAAAAATCATTTTTTATTCTTCTGCATCTCCTATCATTTGGTTCTGAATGCATCAGAACTAGTTAAACTAGCTACTAACTAATGAAAAGGTCTGTGAATAGTAAATCTTTAATGATGGGTTGATTGTTAAACATTGTAGAATTGAGCAGTATTTGTCACGTCATGTCGAAGGTGAAGAACAGATACCTAATTTGACATAGCAAAGCCATCAGATGTGCACAAATCATGAGCCTTCTGTAATAATCATGGATGAGAAGATGCTATTTTTGGCCTGGAACCCTACTCTGTGGTGACATTGCTGTTTTTGATCAGCATGTACAGGGTTATGAGATCAAATATTTTTGTCAGTTTTATTTTCTTTTTGGTGTGCTTTCTTCACTTGCAGTCTGCGTGTATTTTGCCTGTGTATGCTACCTATAGTATTACTGCAGTTTAGCTGTCATTCTTTTATTTGCTTATGAAGCTGCGATTGCAGGACATGACAACTTATTCTTGCTCTCACCCTCCTCCACTTTGTTTTTGCCAGGCTTTCTGAAAGGAGATTGGAAATGAGACAGTGGCTTTCTTTGGTGCTGCAGCGATAGATCACGCAGAGTAGTTGACAGATAGAAGTAGAGATAGTTACAGGGTGGGGGATGGGATTGCAGGAGTCTATCCCAGCCTCTTCTGTGAGGCTAGTTAAAAAGAGGATGTTTTTCTTTTTTTTTTTTTTTGGTATTTTTACCGTTTTTTGGTAAAAGTTTGCCATGTAATCTGAAGGCTGAGTGCAGTCAGATACATATGCACATACAAAAACTCACATTCTGTGTCTTGCTTGGGATCATCATGTTCTAGAGAGACAGTAACTAATATTTTCTGTTCTGATTTGTTTTTCCCCTTTTAGATCCCTGCAGTTCTCTCAGCCCACCGTGCTTTACTGAGGAGGACCGGTTCAGCCTGGAAGCCCTTCGCATGATCCATAAGCAAATGGATGATGACAAAGATGGTGGAATTGAAGTAGATGAAAGTGATGAGGTGAGAGGATAGAAAGCCCTCACTTGTGCATACCTGCAAGGTCTGTCCTTTTCTCCCTGTTTTACATAGCTGCTCTGATGTTCCAGAACTCGAGTAGTTGTTCCTTTTTTAAAACTTGGCTCTTTTTTATGGCCAAACGTGGAAGTTAAATCTGGTTTCTGGAGGTGTCAAAAATGAAATATATTAGTCCATTGTTCTAGCCTAAAAGAAAAGTTTTTAAGGCTCACACATAAATTGGATATTTTTGTGATTAGTGTTAAGAGGCAGACCTTAGTTTAGCTTGCAGTTAGGGTAACTAAGAGTTGATTTGAACTGCCAACTTTTATTTTAGTTTCTTTTTTTTCCTCAGGGTATTGCTGGGCTTTCCTGCTTACCTCAGATCTCTTTCAGACACTTCTTGCTTCAAAACAATACCTATTAAAGACACTCTAGAATGGTCTTTTGTTGTCATGCTTTATATGTTTATGGGCAAGCAGTAAGAACCTTCTGCTGTAGGTTAATGGTCCTATTATAGCCTATAGACTAATGAAGATTTGTTATTTCGACCTGCCTTAAGCATGGTTGCTTATGGTTGTGCTTGGCTGAGCTTGGTAGGCATTCTTCTGCTGACTCTGGAAGAGGTCTTGCTTTTGTACTTAACTTGACCATCTGGATCTGAGATTTACTGGGGAGGAATGAAGATAAATACTTGTAGTTTCACTGTTCTTGCTTCTCCTGCTTTCTGGTAGGAGAAAGGAAGGGGAATGAAGATGTCCCCTAAAAATGAGAAGGTATTACCATGTGGTTTTAAGGTGAGTGAGAAAAGTCTGATTTTTTTCATCTCTTTATTCTGTAGCTCCATAGGGCAGATAGTTCTCTGAATGACGTAAGTTGTGAATTATGTCGATTCTCTTCTGTATGGTCATGAAAACTGACACTGATGCTCAATAGGAGTTTTCTGTAGGAATGCTATACAGTGGGGAAAATGATCCCAAGTAAAATAACATACTTAAGGAAGTAACTTTGAGGAAAAAATTTCACCCTGTACTTTGAAGTATGCCATGGAGCAGCAGTTAAGCACTGAAAGCATTCTGTAACATTAGAGCTAAATAGCTTATCATGATGTTCAGGATATAGACAATCCAGCATGTGAACTGAAATTCTGGTGGTTGTGAGATTTCTGAACGCCTTTTCAGGATGGTTGAAATACGTTGAAAAATGTTTAAATACTTATGCATTGGAAACTTTCTATTGGCTTTCTGTTAGTATTCAAAAAGCTTGCCCTTGTGTCCAGTGGACTTCGTCTTTATTTCCGAACTTAAGTTTCTCCCTGAGCAGTTCTTGAAGAGATGCTGTTATAAGTCGTATGCAAGATTACTAAAACTGTATGTTCAAAATTCTCATTGTGCATAAACTAAATTATCTGAAATGTAACCCTTTCTCTGCCACTTAATTTATTTTAAAGCATTGAAGTGTTTAATAAAAAATACGTTAGTTTTTTCTTCATTTACTTTCCTGCAAATAGTGTGTATTTGCACAGATGTACTTTCTTCCAAGATAATAATTTTAGGTTGCATTTAGAATTGCATTTTACTTGTAAATACAATTAGTAATCTGTATGTTCCTGTAGTGCTTGTAACCACATCTCAATCTTCAAAAATTTGATAGTTTAAGAATATATTTACCTGGTTACCTTATTACAGTATATACAATAGAATATATGCAAAATGTGTCCTAATAGACACTGCTTCAGAAGCAGGTGTTTTCTGTAACCGTAAGAGTTGGCAATGCTGCTTGTTTTGATTAAAGATGAGAACAGATAATAAGCCACTTTACTGGAAATAAGTCTTGCTTAAATGCAGGTACTATGAGTTAGTGGATTAACAAATTAGTGGATTTTCTACTGTTCTGTGCTGCATGGTTTTTGTTTACAACAAGACTCCTGGAAGAGCATCGTATTGATATTCACCATGTTTTTTATTTGGCAGGAAAAATACAACAAAGCACATTAAATTTTTGCTGAACTAACACAGTGTTATGATTACAAGTATATATTTACACAAAGGAAGGAAGTTCTTGTAAATAAGTTATTTTGAGAGAGGAAAGGTAACAAGAGGTAAAGCTGTTAAAGTATTTTAGCTATTTCAATTTGCTAATTCAGTTGAGAACTCCTAACAGTAACTCCAGGCATCTTTTTCTAAAGTTTCTCATGTCCCCTTTTTTTTTTCCCTGTAAAATAGCAGTCTCACATAAAACCATTCCATAAATTTCTCTTGAAAGTAAGAAAGCTTGTACTTTTCTAAGAAACTTTATTTCCTCAAAAACTGACTGTAACTGGGGGCCTTTTAGAAGCTGAAAAATGCTTGTAGTTAACTTGGGTGTCCTTCATGAGGGTAACTTGATTTAAACTTCATCTAATTTTTATTCCATGGGATTTATTAGATGACCTCAGTAAACGTCTTATGCTTTTCAGTGACTAAGAAGGATAGAAGGAATCTAGTTAGTGTGGACTGGTTAGATTTTTTTTCCCCTTTAGTCTTTCTGTTAGATATGTTAGACTACTTTATAAACTAAGAAGTCTAAAGATAGAAAAACTAAAGGAAAAAAGAAAGCTTATTTGGATAATAGATTATGCTTTGCTGTCTATTTAGCCTGTTGAGTAGGATGTCAGCATGAAATTCAAAGGATGGTGCAGTAGAGAGTGAGGAAAAAGGAAGGGTGGAGAAAGAAGTCTATTTATTGTTAGGGTAGGTGAATATGAATTTATCAATTCTGACTCCTACTAATATTTTACTATCTATGTACAAAAGGTTGCAGTTGTTTACCTTGGTTTAAATATGTAGGCTGTTGAAGGATAACTAAAAGGGAGGACATTACTGATGGAGATTTTAGTCATCTGCTGTGGGAGGCTGTCTGCTTCAGGAAGCATCTGTTACACGATGCATATACTGCCTGTTTTAGAGGTGAGGCTCAAGCAGTGAGACGGACTTGCATGCTTATTAATTCTGGAGCTTTGTCTTCTCCTTCCAAAGAAGCTCTACATGTAGATCCTTCATCGAGAAACTTCCTCAAGAAATATCACTGTAGGAAATTGATAAGTTGGTGTTTTTGAAATACTGATATCTCAACTGTGTGTACAATATAACACAAAAACCAATGGCGTGATTTACAGCTTTGGGTTTATTATTTGATTTAATATTTCTATTTTATTTAGAGCACACTTGCATAATGAGGAAAAAAGGAAAACTGTCTCCAGTACAGTGATTAAAACAGAAAAATAACATGTATGATCTGATCAGGAATAGTAAAACAGTGCTTTGGCTGTGATAAGTTTGACAGGTGAAGATTTTTCTTGAAGTAGAAGTGACCATTTCAGAACGCATGCATGCTCTGTACAGCTGTTATTTGAGGGCTTGAAGTCATATTTGCATCCAAGATACGAATAACCCAAGAGAGGAAAGAAACAGTGTCATGAGTATGTTTGACAGATGATAATTGGAGTAAAACAACACCAAAAAAAAACCAAAAAAAAACCACAAACAAAAACCGAAATCCAAAACTGTCAAAAAATCCAGTAGGAAGTCAAAATGATGGAGGAGATGGAGCAGTCAAGTGTTAACAGCTCAATGGAAAAATCAGTAATTTCTAGCATCTGGGTGAGTTGGGAAATGTATGCCTTCGTGTACCCTGTCTTTGGTGCTTTGGTGTGAGTAAAGTTCTTGTTGTAGAGGAGAATCAGATCATGCTGTTCACTTTTACTGTGTAATTAGTTTGCTAGTGATATGCTCCTGGTTGTATGGGCTTCCTTTCTTTTAGCAATTAGGATGATGCATGCACACATCACTCTCTGCTTTAGAAGGTTGCTAAATTAAAATATTATGCATTAACATTACTATTTTAAAATCTGAAAAAATAAAATGTAACACAACTACTTGAACATGAAATTTTCCAAATTACTCCAGAGAGAGCTGTTAAGCTGTGAAGATGAGTTTGTATAAGAATTCTGTGGATATTTTTGTTCTTTAATTCCTTAAGTAATTGTGTGTTTCTATTGGGGGGGGGGGGGCAGGGACGGACAACCAACAACCCAGGTAATTTACTAGATTAAATGACAACTCTGTTCATTTCAGTAATCTGTTCTGGTCGGGGGTAAGGACTAAACATTTCAGGGAAATTGCAAGCATTGCATTGCATGGTTGGAAATCCTGAAGAACATCAAGTAAGGTGGTGCTAACATTTTGAATATTTTGGGTATTACGAGCATTAAAACATGAGATGGAAGATGACTGTGTGTCATTTAAACTCTTGGTGTTTCTAAGTGAGCAGCCCCGTCTGTGTTCTTGAAGAAAACCTAATCTATACTCAGTATCTCTGTTCTTTTTGGTTGTTAAATCTTAAAAATCTTGAGAGAAGTTGTAGCAAAATATTTTTGGGGTAGTGGATAAGTACATCTGTACGTAGTCTTTTTAAAAAAAGTGTCTGGTAGAGAGTGTGGATGGGCATTTGATGGACATACGGACATAATTTGCCAGCTATGATGTTTTAGTTTTTAGAGGTAGCAAGGTAGAGAGCTATTAAAAGTTGTTCTGAGCCTGCTCTGAAGAAATCCATCCAAATGTTTTTAAACTTACAGACTTTGTGTAATGAAGTTGGAAGGCTTCATCTCCCTTTGTTTAGTGTCTTGGGACCTTGTTATGCTCCAGGATCTTACTGCAGGTGTTGTCATTTCAGCTGGGAGGAGTACAGCTATAACCTGAGCTGCTGTTTCTTGTTTGCATATGTACACACAGCAAGATAGAAAAGGAACTTTGAAGGACGTATTGTATTCTGATTTTTGTCGTCATTTTTATAATAAATGTCCCTACATTGGTATTCATAATTAGGTAGTCAGTGCTTCAGAGTCAGACTGTTGGGCAAGGTGATCTTTTGTAGAGATGTCTACTTAAGCAGCTCAGACTGCAAATGCTTCCGCTGCTTTGCATCTCCAGGATATCTTGTGAGTTCGTTTTACTTCTCTGCGCAAAAACATTGTGTGAAGACCATGGATCTTGCACATGAGTATACCTTACATACTTACTAGCGTGACTGACAAAACTCTTCCTCCCAAAGCCATTGGCTTACTCTTGAGGTTACTCTTTAGTTTTAGTTATCAACTAAATTTGTTGCAGATGTGCGAAGAGGTCTTGTTTACTTTGAATGTTACTTTGAACTGCCTTTTTTCCTTGTAGCTACTTAGAGCATGTCCATGCAGCAGTTCCTTCTCATGGCAGGCAAGTTAGGAGCCTGCTTTGCCCCCAGATGTAATGTCCGTGTCACTGTGCTGTCTGCACAGGGAGTCCTGTGGAACAACAGTGGGTGCTATCATGGGTACTGTTGCATAGAAACTTATTCAACAGTGTTTTGAATGAGATCTAGCTCATGCTGTGCCTCTATGGAGCTACTTAAGCTAATATGTGGCTGTCTGAACCTGTTTATGAACATTGCAGCCAGGCAGTCTTGCTACAAGGAAGTGTGCTTGCGGAAATTTTACCTTCCTTTGAAGGGACTGTGACGTTTACAGTAGAATAAGTAAAATTTTCTTTTGAACTTCAATAATCTCTTTTGGTAGAATTTCTAGATTTAGGATTATAGATAATGCTAATATACAGTAGCTTCTGCCTTTGCAGCTATGGAAGCAGTTTTGTTTCTCTACTAATGTGTCCAATAGGCTTTGATACGTTGCCTTATTTCACATCTTTAAAAGCTATTTCTACAGGGAGAAATGGTGAATGCTGTGTGCCACATTCTCTTTTAAGAACATGCTTGCCTGGTGCCGTGTATCTGATAGCAATAGATAATACACAGCAACAGGGCTTCCCGAAAGCCTATCTAATGGTGGCTGCTTTTAGAAGTGGCTGTATCTGAAGGTAGGGTTGTAGTTTGATTTTTTTGAGTGTCCTTTGAAGAAATAAAAATGAAGGAAATAAGAAAACTGGGGGGAATCATATTGTATAATAAAGGAATAGTTGCTGGAGGGAGATACCAACACTGATATGTTACTAATTGCTCTTAAAGTGTGTCAGTTTGAGTCTATTTTAAGCTTCTGAAACTGGAAATCATAAACTTGAGTCTTACTCCAGAACAAGGAATAAACACAGCAGATGAATGCTTCCTTCTGTAGTTAGCGAGAGTGATTAACTTCAGCACTGTTTTGCAGAAGAATGCAATTGCTCATTTGATCCTCAACAGGCAAAGATATTTTGAAACTTCAGTAGTCAAACTGCCTAGCATCTTTTTTTTTTTTTTTTTTTGTGGTGTTATGCATGGCTTTAGGTTGTTAATGCTATTTGCATGTCAGACCTATATTGGATTTTGGTTTGTGTTTTTTCTTCAGACGGATGAAAATTTTATGATGGTGATGGTTCTTGCTTCAGGCTAGTGTTTAGTGACAGGTTGGCTGTAATTTGAGTTAACTGTTGGAGTACCAAAGGTTTTCTGAAGAGGAATTTGGTGGCTCGCCTGACCTTGTAGCTGTTACAGGACTCCAGCTTCAGTTTGTTTCAGGGCGAATGTTTTCATTACACATAGAATCATAGGTCGTTTCCAATCTTGTGATTCTATAAGATCACCTAGTCCAACTGTCTTCTCATTACCATTGCACCTTATTACGCTGCTGAATTCTGGGCTCTGGGATGTGAGTTTTTGTAGGAGTACAGGTATCTCCAGCCTTTGGGAATTGAAGGTTTGAATCTAGGTGTCTGCCTTTTTCTTTTTTTGAAGAAAAAAAAGCACTTTCTACTTCAAGTACTTACATTAACAAATGATTTTTTTTCTTGATGTATTTTTATGCAACTCATCTGTTTTCTTGGTTTCAAATTTATAGTCTTCTTAAAAGGCCTTTTTTTTTTTTGTGTGTGTGTGTGTGTGTGTGTGTGTGTGTGTGTAATTCTGCTGCCTAAGATAATCCTTGGCTGTTTTTTCTTCTCAGAGCTTATTCTTTTAACCTCTGTTTAGAGTTATTTTTCTAACCTGTTCTTTGTGTACTTAATGGCCAGGGCAACAGAAGAGAGATTAGCTGCTGTGATGAAAAATAGAAAAATCCACCCACCCTCTTCCCCCCTTTTTTTCTCTTACCAGAATTGTTCTGTTTTTAGGGCTTTCTTCCATTTAAGACAACTCCTCCTGAACAATTTCTGTATTAGGCCTTTTTGAAATAATGGTATTTTAAACAAAACAAAAAGCATATTTGACTTTCCTATCTCTTCATAATGCAGTGCATCCCTTCTCTGAAAAGTGGCATTGTTTGGTCTACGTGTTCATGCTGTAACTTTGTCATTGTGACAGTCTTCTGTTAGAGGAGCCTGTGAAGGAAGATGTTACTGTTATTGTCACAGCTTCTGAAAGGGGTGAGGTAGGTGGGACTGAACAGGTGAACAGAATTCCATGGAGAAATTCTCAGGTGAACAGAATTCCATGGAGAAATTCTCAGAAGTGCATAACCCGTCCTGAGGAGTTACTACATGCGGATTATTAAATGCAAGCTACGAGTTTATGTGGATACTTCATTTAAAACAAAACAACTTAGGTTTTCCTTGAGTATTTAATTGGTATTTTCCATTCTCCTCCTCTCCTATCTGAAAGCTTTGTGCTTTGAACTTGGATCTGTTTTCTATATTTGTGAAGAAAGCTTGAAGTTAGGCTGTTTTCACCCAAAAGCTGGTGTAACTGTTTGCAGCTGAGCTGATTGTGAATAGATCTGTTAACTCTTGCTCCCTCTGCTGGCTTTGTAGCCCAACAACGTGGCATTTTGGTATATAGGCTTCCTGTTAATCACTGCAAATGAAACAGCTATGTGTAATTCTTCAGTACTTGAAATGTTGCCACTGAGGCATCATTAGTAAGAATAAAATTGTCTCTAGGATGGTTTCGGTCTTTCAGTTTTAAGTAGAACAAATTTTTGTTACTCAAAAGGCTGTAGTAATATTAGTACTCTCTTCTCATCCCTCAGGCAGTTTGCTTTAACTGCTACAGCAGGATTTGAGTATTACTCACTATACATAAAGGACTGATACATTTTCAAATATTATATGGTCTTGCCTTCCAAAGGTGAAGAAGATTAAATCTATTGAGAAAGGAGAAGTATGCAGAGTGATTGACATGATACATACTTGTAAATGCTGTAAGGCTAAGATATACTAATAATGGTGTCAATATACTACCAACTGCAGCTTCAGTTTTTCCAGGATTTAATGATTGCAAATCAAGTCTGTAAAAATAGTAAACTTTCTGAATCTGACGTAGTTGACTTGCCTGAATTTTGTGCTGCTCACATAGGGAAGAGATGGTAAAGATTCTCTTCTGCCCAATTTACTTAGTTTTTGTTTAGAAATCAGTATTACTTGGGAATTAAAGATGTTTTCCTGTTTTCTTTAGTTTCTAAGGGAAGATATGCAGTATAAGGATGCTTCTAATAAACATAGCCACCTGCATAGAGAAGACAAGCATATCACTATTGAGGATCTATGGAGACGATGGAAAACATCTGAAGGTAGGTAAAAAGGAATAACTAGAAATCATGGTGCTTATTGAAATAGACATAATTCAACCATTTTCTACCAAGTCACTTGGAGTAGTAAATGGATGACCTTTGCTTAAGCATCTTCAGGAATCTATAGTAGTACCCTATAGCACAGGGAGTAGATATTCGTATAAATCCAACTGAAAACTCGCTCAGCCCATCTAGAGTTAATTTCCATGTGCTCTGCGGAATGTATTGTGAGTAAATTAGGATAGCTTAAATTCATTGACACAAGGTTGTGACTTATGGAAGTACCTGTTGCAGGCATTGAATTCCAGATGAGCTTGTTTTTAATTTAGTAATTCCTGAAGGTTGCTATCATAGTGTTTTTAAACATTATGCACTTCATAGTAAAGTAGAAATTCCAGTGTGTCTCCACTCTACGAATTCCTTTGGGCTATGAAACCTAATTCTTAGAATAAAACATTTTGTAAAGTCTTTTAAAACTTGGAATACAGGACATTGAAATAATGGCCCAGCGTGCACCCCTTCAGTTTGGAGGAAATATCAATATCAAATACCGAATGGTAGCTGTTTTCTGTTCATTGCTGAATATGGTCTAGAATATAGTGATTAAAATGAAACTCTAGAGGTTGCAGATTTTTGAGCTCTTAAAAGCATAATACCTTTTTTAACCTTTTCAAAAGGTACTGTGTTACTAATGAGCACTTTGGAGACCTGTAAAGTGCTATCAGTTGAACAAGAATAGAAATGGAAAAGAAAGAGTAGAAATGGAAAGATTAACATGCTTTTCATTCAGCTAACGTGGGCACTTAAATGTGCATTTACCATTGGTTAACTGTTTGCTGTAATAAATGTATTTTAACCAGTGTTTTTTTTAATCTAATCTTTCCAAGTATTCTGCAAGTTCTCCTTCACAAAAGATCTTGTGCGAAGAAAATACTACAGCTGCGTTATTGGAAAAAATCATCTCCCTAGAATTGTCCCTAGAATTATTATATGTAATTCTGGCTGTAATAATACTCAGTAAACAGGTAGTTCTGATATAATTTGTTCCAGGTCTCTTGAACGTAGCAAACAGTGTAAGACTCAAAAGTTTTTGAGGGTACTGTCAGATCTCACTGTCTTTACAGTGATTTTGTTCTGCATCTCCTTATAGATACTGTTTGAGCACTGAAGAAGCCCCCTCTAGAGTGAAACTCCCAAGCGGTACTAATGGTGTGGTATAAATGATGCTTTAGGAAAAGTGAGATTTAAGCTAAAGATATTAAAGCTTTATGTTGCTAATTGAAATACAGCTGATAGAGATGCTTTTTTATTTTCTTTATTTTCTCTTTTAATTTTTCCTCATAAGATGAAAAGTTGTTTACATGTTTTTAAATCTTCACTTAAATTGCTGTAATTCAGAGATTCCAAACTCCTGTTTCTGTGATTACCAACCCTTTCACTGCTTTCAGAACTTAGAATCAAACCTAAACAGTTTTGAATTGTTGTTTCTGAATTTCTTCTATAAACATGCTTGAGTTTGGTGATCGGTAGAAAGTGTGAATCCTCTCAAGTCTGTTTTCATTTAACTTGGGAAACATGGAAGATATTACTTTGCCTAGACGTTTTAGGAATTCTGATATAATTGCTAGTTTGTAGTGCCAGTTTAATGCAACTTGACAGCATTAAGCAAGATTGTGGAAAGTAGTGTAAGTGGTGGTATCAGTACATGGAGACTTTGCTCAGTAGAATGTTGAGGTATTGGTATGACAGTTACAAGCTTTAGATGGTGCCCTTGGCACCTCTGCTTATTCTGAAACTAAGAAGTAATACGTCTAGATGACGTTTATACTGAATAAAATTGCCCTTTCCTTCCTATAAATATTACTTTGTGTGGATGTTTGTCTTCAGTATTTATCAAATAGCTTACGGTTGCTTTTTAAGATGCAAGATGGACAAAGTTTGAAGCAAGAAAAACATCAGAATATTGCTATTTAATTACTTTTGGCTTTATGTCCCTACTTGGCTCAATATGTAAGACACAGTCTGCACTGGTGCAAGTTCAAGAAACTGCGGGATTGCTGTTTTTTGCCGTCATAAGAGGAACCATGTCATAGCTTAAATCTGGGCTGTTGTTGCTCCGTTGCCAGTTAGTTTTGGTGAGTCCTTAGTACAGAACAGCATCACTTAGTTTAGTTGATACTGATCGTTTAAATTTTTTAATCTCAATCTTAAGCTTCTGGAGACACAATTCTTTTCAGAGGAGTGGCTAAGAACTAGCATAGCTTGTTTTCAGCATAGAAAACATTGGTTTCTTAAAAGACTTGTGATTTCTATTAGTGCTGATCTGTTCTTTATGCTTATATCCATTTTTATTTTGGTTCATATCTCCATCTTACGGCATTTGGCTGTTTTTTTGACTCATCATTTGCACATGTGCTGAGTACTTCATCTATTCTCAAGTATCAGGCTTAGTTATTGCTGAGTTAGAGGTGAAGAATCAGTGTGTTTTTTTCACAAGGGTCATTAAGAGGCAGTAGCTGTGCAGCAGAGGTGATGAAGATGAACTTGCTCTGTAGTTTCTGCTCAGTCATGTTTTGTAGGTTTTTTCTGTCTCTAATGGACCAAGATTATGTAAATTTGGCTACTATCATAAGAGGTATTTAGGCATGCAGCCTCAGTAGTAAGGGAGCCTGTAAAAATAGGGCAGGAGCCTTCAGCTGGGTATCCTTTCTCTGATGTGTCCTGGGGAATGGACAGGGTGCTAATACTCTTGGCACTGTAGCATTGCTCCATGGGGCTTGATTTTTTTTTTTTTTTTTCTGTAGTAAAATAGATCTATTCTGGTCAAACCTGGAGTTAATGAGCAGTTTGCTTTTGTCAGATTAATTGTAAATTCTATAAAAAGCTACTTTTACAAACCTTTTTTTTGCCATTATGGTTTATTTGATGTTTACTCTGTATTGAGTGTATCGTGTCGACTGTTCTATAAAAAAACAAAAGCTTCTTTCCTGTCCTGTATGTTTTTCTTTCGAGCTCTTCTGTGTTAAAAGAAGATAACCTGAAGTACCTTCTTTATTAGAGGAAAAGATTTTTTTTAAAGGCTTTATTTATATATGATCACCTGTTTAAATCTGAGGTAATATTTCACAAGTGCTGTTGCAGCAGCTGGGACTAAACTGCATGCCATGAAGATGTTATGGTTGCCTTGCACTTTCTAATTCGTTTTCTGTCTCAAGTTTTAAATACTGGAGGCTGGAAGCACGTGTGCACCCAGCTAAGGCTGGGTTATGTAAGGCTGCATGCCATTTGGAACGGGAGGGTACAGTACTGCAGACAGGCATTCTGCACGAGGGGGAATTAAACTTGTGCTTTTAGTGCTACACTGTTGGAAAGATAGGGTCACCATTTACTTATTTTAAATTTAATTTAAAAATTGTAAGAACTGGTTGCACAGTATTTCACATAATGCAGCTGCTGAAGGTCTTGCTACAGTGAAAACCTTGGAGTCCTTCCTCATGCTTGATATGGAATCACTTTGGTTTTTTTGTCTGTATTGTGATTTTGCCTGATTAGTCTGTTTTCAGTTTTCAGAATATGAATGCCATTCACTATTCACTGTAAAGTATTGCTGTTGTATGTATTCTGGTCTGTCTTGGAGGCCCGTAAGAGTACTGGGTCTGATACTGTAATATTTTACTTTACAGCTGCCTCTCCATAGAACTGTGCTTTGTAATAAGTTTAACATGAATAAAAGTATCTATTGCCTGTTCTCCTAGTGAGCAATGAATATGGGTTAGCAAGGAACAGCTTTATACAGGGTCATCTTGCTCCTTTTACTTTCAAGTGTGTTTTTACAGCTGTTTTTTAAAAAGAAACACTGAAATTGGTATCCAAAATAAGCAAATAACAGCTGAAGCAAGTCTAGAGAGTAGGTGCTGCATTGGGGTGTGAACACTGTGGCTTTTACACCTGCCTGCCCAAGGCATGTTGCTGACATGCTGTCTCTCAAGATAGCTACTTGTAGAAATAGGTATGACACGAAAGCCTACTATGATTACTCTTTAGTGCCATATGCCTTTAACTTTGAGTCGTTCAATTGCTACTCCTCCATTTGCTATCTACTGTATTCTTTCTGGGTGATGAAAATAAGTAAAAGTCACTCCCTCAGCACACTTGGAGCTGTCACATTCTAATTGGCAGTGCTGATGGAGGTGAACTGCAGCTGCCTGCTTGACTTTGAGTACACTCATGTCATCAGTTCTCCTGTATCGTGTTTCAGCAGGCTGTTGCTGCTTCTGCTGAATGAAGGCCAGCTTACTTCTCACTACTGTATGCTGTTGAGGGATAAATTTATATGCTGGTTGTAAGGTCTTTTTGGAGACAGGTCAGGCGATCCTTCTGACTTCTATACGAAAACGTGAATAAAAAGAAAGCTTGAATGTTTTGGCTGTTGTAAATGAATTTCCCAGGGCTTTGCTGTGGTGCTTCAGGAAAGGGAAGTAGAGGCCCCACATGCATTACAGACCTAGCATTAGAATGTCACTCGTGCAGAAATAGATTGCAAGCAGGCATACAACAATTTCAACATAGAAGTAGTTTTGTGGAGGATAACGCTTTGGGTTGAACACTTGCTGTGCAGCATCATTTGGAATCTGGAGTAAGTTGCCTAGCGTGAAGGTTGACTTTGTAAAATAAGTTAAATTGCAGTTTGTTTTTGTATTATGCTCTCTGCATTAATACTCTCAAACATTACAGGTATCTAAAGGAATTTCTTCCTGAGTTGAAGGAAGCTTCCATGGTGATAAAAGGAAGCTTTGAGGACATTCCTTATAATAGAATGCTTGTTTCTGGTTTCCCAGGATAGTCTGTTGGTCTGCCCTCACCCCCTATTCTGCCATCTAGTTGAAAGCTGTTTTCTGTTGGTTTTAAATAAAACACAGAGATTAAAAGCAACTAACTATTGCATAGAAAGTAAAAGGTAAAAATCTGACAATTTCTACAAAGAAATTGTGTATTTTGGAAGCAGTTTTTAAATGTGGAAACTGAGCTTCATATGGGATACAAGTGTACTTCGTTTAGAGCCTAAATGATATCTCAGTCTGCCCTGTAGTTTGGGTGTGATGGTAGTACCTTCTTGTGTTACTTAAGGCAGCTAGCTTGCTCTTTGTGATGTTAAGGAGAGAGAATATGTGATCAAAGTTTTGTTACTTTTCATTTATCCTAATGTTTTCCTGTTTATACGCTTCTAAAAACTGAATAATTTCTTTCCTGTGTACTGAAAATATTGTCCTCTATCAGATTTGGACTTGTTTTTTTCTGCACAATTTGTTTCTGAAAGCATCTTATTTTTATGCTACTAATTATTTGCAGAGGAACTTTGAACCCTGCTAACACCTCCCCAACATGAATGAGTTAGGTTTCAAGTGCCTTTTCTCAAGGTTAAGCTTGATGTGTAAAATTTCCTAATTTCATTGTTCAGTCCATGGATTGTTGTCACTTTATCCTTTCCAGGTTATTACAATCCTCTTTTCCCTGCTGTAGGGATAGAAACACCACACAGTTCTTCAGATTTGGTAGCAATGTGTCTGTGTGCCTTTTTTTCCAGCTGCGGATTACTTTCACTCATTAGTTAATTGCACATCCTCTTTTACAGCTGTACTTGTTTGCCACTGGATCAGTTAATCAGATAATTACTACTTACTTGCTTCTGAGCAAGTGGATATGCTTGACAGATCCTGTAGGGAATTAGGAGCTTGTTCCGCAGTTAAATTTTTGTCTATGGATAACATGTTGAGAGAGGGGGAACATAACCAGTTTAGGATGAAAGATCAAGCAAAACAGCTTTTCATATAAGATGTGAGGGAAAGATGGCAGTGTTTTTCCTTAGCTATACTGGTCTATACTTGGATGCAAGAATCTGTTTATAAAAATGGAAGGACTGTGAGGTTTAGGACTTAGCCAGACCGCGTGCATGATATTGTATTTTACTTTGCTTTAGATGCCATTCTTATTGACATCTGGATCAGCCCCTCCCCAGAATCTTTGTTGTCTTATTCTTTTTAATCTCTTAATTAAGAGAATGGCCCTTGGAACTACTCTAACATTTTTCTTGTACTTTCGGAAAGCTGTTGACTCCTGGAAAAGACTTTTCTCACATCTCTGTTTTTTACTGGGGGAAAATAATCTTAATGAAAAGGACTGTTTATTGGAATCAGGAAAAATAAATTGTATGTGTGACTTTAGTTGCTTGTCTAAATTGCAAGACTCAGGCTTAATTATCTTCTCTTTAACATTGACTGAGTAGTGTTTATATGCAAATAAATTAAAAAAACAAACCAACACAAAGCCAGGTATTTCTTGAATCGGAGGATTCTAGCCTATCTAGTGATAAAATGAAGTGAAATAAGATTCTGATAGACCTAGACAAGCATGAAAGTTGGAAGTTTTCACTGTGTGATTTGTAGTTTTCTAATCAGACAGCTAATTTGCCATGGGTTTCTGTAGAACTGAAACAGGCATTCTGACTACTCTTCATTCTGATTCAGTATGTTGGTGTCGAAGGTCAAAAGAGGAAATATTTATGAAAAGGAGAAATGTTTGTTCCTTACGCCTTTGTTTTAACAAACAAAGCTGAACTTCTTGTGGACAGATTCAGAATATGGAATGCTAGAATAAGAGTTGACTCCATGTTCTGATTAATCTTAAAGTTGAGAGAGGTCATTTAAGTAGGCACACCTGTGTATAACTGCTAATAGCAGTCTCTTCTGTTTTTGTAAATGGGAAAGTATATGAGAAGATCACAGTAAGTACAAGTTTTCATTTTAGTTAAGAACAGATAGACCTTGCTGCTCTATGGATTTTCTGTACTAATGGAGGTATCTGGTGCAGTGATGGGTAATGAATAGTGACTTATTTCCCCATTATAACTTACTAGATTGTTTTGGGAACTTTCTTCAGTGTTCTGTGAAGAAGGCTATCTTTTTGTCTTTGCAGTAGAGCAAAAGTAACTTAGTCTATTATGAACAACTTCAGTAATTGTATTTCTTCCATAAAACGTATAATATCACTGAAGTTTTATTAAAAACGAGAACCAATTTCAGTTTGATTTTAACAATATGATTGCAAAATACTTTCAGGAGAAGAGAAACTTGTTAATTTTTCCATTTCAAACTCGGTGAACTGTTGCTTCCAGAACTGCATGTTCTGTACTGTCAATAACGAGGTGTCTAGTGTATATTAGCTATTTTAGATGACTTTTGCTGTCTAATCCAAACAGTGCAGTTGTTTTGAGTTGGTTTGTGAGTGTAGTACTTCTGGGGTGCAGTTAAGGACAATCTGGGATGATCTTGACTAACCTTTCAAGATGCTTAGAACAACCTGTGAACCTGATGGTTTCCCACTAAAGAAACAGTTAAGAACCTTTGCAATACAAAAACAATCTGTAAATAGAGTTGAACTATCTTTTACCAAAGTTTAGAGTATTATGACAAAATGGAGTCTGAAGATCAACACCTGGAAAAAAAGGTCTGGTGCAAAAGCAAGGGAAGAAATGGGGTATGAAACTATGAAATTGCTTTTTGAATTTATCGGTGTGAAGCTCTAGGTTGGGGCAGGTGGACTGTGATGGCCAGAAATGTTTGGAGGTTATAAATCTATGGATAGTATTTCTAATATTTCTTTATTTACTTTAGAGCATTTATAGTTGTGACAGGTTATATAGACTCCTGCCATTATATACTTGAGATTTTTGAATCAATTTAAGCATTTTTCTTAGTGGGAATACCATTGCACATAATACAGAAGTCCTGGACTTTTGAAGGAGTTCATGTATTTTGCTGTTATGTATCCACTATCTTTCAGTATTCTCTTTCACTCTTCCCATCTTTCTCACTTCTTTGCTCCCCTTTTTGTGGTTAGTTTGCAAAAGCCTCTATGAAGATGAGAGCGGGTTCCTGGGAGGGGTTTTGATATGGTACGTTAAATTATTGCTACAGCACCTGCTGTGACATTGGTTAATGTGAATACTGATTTGTTTGCAGTTCTTTTTGGCTAAACTGTCATGCTCACTGTAACTTGATTTTTTTTTTTCTACTGCTTATCCGCAATGCCTTATTATTGCTTTTTGCTAAAATTAATCAACCTTTTTTTCTCTCAGTTCATAACTGGACTCAAGAGGACACTCTTCAGTGGCTGTCAGAATTTGTTGAACTGCCCCAGTATGAAAAGAATTTTAGGGAGAGCAATGTCAATGGAACAACACTTCCCAGGTGAGTACTTCTTGTGAATTAGTTTCAAATGATTCACTGTAGACTGCTGATTTAGCTGTTATGTAGGAACAACTGCATGAACCTGAAGACTAACTAGGATGTGGTCAAATATAAGAAAAGAGAATTGCCATGGTATTTCTAAAGGCTGACTGATTTTTTTTTTTTTTTTTTTTTTCTACTGAAGTAATTCTAGCTATAGTTTCCTTCCTGTTGTTCCTTTATCTTGGTTTTATCTCTTTTTCTGTTGAAGCTTTTATCAATGACTACATAATTATCTGTACGTTAGCTCACTTTCTTTTGGACAACTTTGAATGTATTGCATGGGTAAATATCAGAACTATCTGTGGAAACCATTTTCTTGAGCGTATTTACTACATTTGAGTATTGTGTATATTTTGAATTGCCAGAAGTTTCTAGACAAATCATTGCCTTTAATTACACCAGATGGATTCATTTTATGAATATTCCATAAAGGGTAGCACTATGATTTGATTGTTCTTCCCTAGCCACGTTGTTTTTCATAACAAGATTATCATATTGTATCTCTTAATCTGATTGCATGACCTTAATCCACATAACAAAAATTCTGTACAGTGTGGGTGCATTTTCTTTGAGAAATGATTTGAGTACAGCTTGTTGAAGTATGTAATGTGTTGTTTTGTCATTAACAGGATAGCAGTAAATGAACATGCTTTCATGATCTCTCACCTGAAGATAATTGACCGGAGCCATAGACAGAAACTTCAACTTAAAGCCTTGGATGTTGTTTTATTTGGACCTCTTACACGTTAGTGATTTTTTTACCTTGGCTTTTTATTGTATAAATTAAACAGCAGGAATGTCCAGTGACATTTGATTCTGTAGGTAAAATAGCTTACTTTTATTGTGGGTGTACTGATTGCTTGACATGCAGTATAAAACTGGACAGTTGATTAAAATATTGTCAGAATGATGGATTAAAGGCCCACATACGTGTTAAAGACTACATAGAAATTGTAGTGTCTCCTCTAGACTGCAAGTTGGCTTTTGTGATGTCTTCTAAATATTTTTGACTGTGCTTTCTAGACTCCTAGCTAATGTTAGGTTTACCTCCAGTGCAAGCTGGGATGCTGAGATTAGTGGGCATCATTCTTTAACCCCAAAAAGAAAAAAGTGGGAGATGGTGATCGTCCATATCGTTTGGGGGGTTGGACTCGATGATCTATGGAGGTCCCTTCCAACCCCTACAATTCTGTGATTCTGTGATATCTGATGCTAGTGTCTTTTGTGCAGACTTAAGTTGAAGTGCACTTGAATGTAATACTGCAGTTCTGCATCTAACTCATTTTGGCTCATGCAGACTTTGTCTTCATCAGTGGTCTACATGCTTGCTTGTACACTTATAGTCAGTTCTGTTTCTATGCATAAGAGGTGTCCCTTAATTAGTTAGCACTTAGAGCTTGGTAATCAGTTAAGAGACTACTGAATCACAGATTGGGTCTGAGCTCACCTGGCAGATCTGAGCTGGGGATTTGCAGGGAGAAAAACACTTGAATTACGCCTTTAATGCTTACTGCTCTGTTGTAGCAGTCTTGAAACACTTAGTTTTGCTTAGCTGTGAAAATACTGCAAAAGTGTTTTTTTCTGTTCTCTAAAGCAGTTAAGTTGCTCATGAAACTACTTACCCCTAAAATGAATGCAGTTATTTTACGGGGCTTTACTTCAACTAATAAACTGTGACACATTTGCTTCTGTACCTGCAGTAATGTTAAAAGCGGCATATCTAAAGGGATTTCTGATATCAAAATACTTAACGCTTACATAGGATCATAAAATCACAAGTTGGAAATGACCTGTAAGACCATCTAGTCCAACCATCTTCTCATTACATTGCTACCACAAATTAAACTATATCTCATAGCTCCTCATGCAGATGCCCCTTGAACACTGCCAGGGATGGCAACTCCACCACCTCCCTTTGCAGGACATTCCAGTGTTATGTTATAACCCTCACTCTGCAAGGTGTTTTCCAGTAGCATAACATGAAAACTTGAATATGGCTGTAAGGTTTTTCTCTGTAATCTGAAGAGAGGAAAAGAACAGATCTGGTTAAGCTTTAAAATCGGAATGTTTGCTTTTAACCAAAAGAACAAAGCACTTAATAGTGATGCTGGCAGAGCATGGAGTCTGTGCTGCATGAGATATATTGTAGTGATTTAACCAAGTGTTCTGTTTGGGAAACAAACTGCTGGTTTTGTGGGTAGAGTTACCTTAAGAGTTTTAGTAAGATTGTTTTATAAAAGTTCAGGTGGCTATAGAAGAATTAAGTAATGTACGTGTATCTTGGATATAGTACAGTTGAGATTTTGCTTTTAAAAAGTGCTGCTATTAGTTGTGTTATAAAGATCTCTTTTATTACAGTTGCCCTTTCAACTCAGTACAGGATATTTCAGAGGGCACAGACTTAGAGAACTTAGTCAAATATAACTTAAAAGTCTTAAGAACCTGGCAAAGTGTAACTGGAAGAGCTCTCATTTAAAAAAGATGTAGACTACACAATGTAAAAATACAGCAAACTTTCCTTAGTGTAATATGTTTTAGCATAAACTATGTAGATTTTACTAGAACACAATTTCTTCTGTGCATGGTAAACAAACTGCAGTTGTTGGAGATTACTACTCATTTCATACTTTAAGTTATTATTCTGTTTAACATCAGGTTTAATCACAGCCTATACTATGCAGGAAGGAAAAAACACCACAGCAATTCATACACACAGAAAAAAACCCTACTAACTCATTAGTGTGACTTCTGTATATGTGAAGTAATTAATGATATTATGCTCTATACAGGTCCCCCTCACAACTGGATGAAGGATTTTGTATTAACAGTTTCTATAGTTATTGGTTTTGGAGGCTGCTGGTTTGCATATACACAGAACAGAACCTCAAAAGAACACATCACAAAAATGATGAAGGACTTGGAAAGTTTGCAGACAGCAGAACAAAGTCTTCTTGACTTGCAGGAAAGGTATAAAAACAAAAAAAAGTTAATGTTGCCCTTGATTTCCTTTTGAGGTAAAATATAGATACAGATCATTTATACTTGTTAAAAAAAAATAATAAAATTTAAGCTTCCTTTGCATTTTGTTCTTTTTTTTTTTTTTTTTATAAATAGAAACTAATCTCAGTGCTGATGGGGATTTGGGTAGATACTGCTCCTGGGTACTTGAAATTGTGATAGAAAGTTAAGATATGAGTAGAGAATAGTGGTTCAGTCTTTATCTACTAATTTAGAAGTAGGTATTGTTATTTTCAAATAATTAGTTAACTTTGTAATCTATATTTTCTGATATATGTTGAAGTGAGAACACAAGCATATGTTTCATCTACTTTTAGCTTTTAAGATTGAATCAAACTCTGACTGATTATATTGCTTATTTAGTGTTATGAAAGTTGTTAGGTTTCTTTTGGTATGTTTGTAACTCAATTTTCTATGGAAACTGATACTTTGATCTTACTACCTTTAGTGAAGGCTCAGCGAGAAATTGATGTGTTTTGTCTGACACTCTGAACATCTCATTGTGATGCCGCAGATTCATGTGGCTTGTTCAGTTTTTATTGTCACAGAATGGCTGAGGTGGGAAGGGATCCCTGGAGGCTGTTCAGTCCAACTCAGAGCAGGTTGCCCAGGACCACATCGAGGTAGCTTTTTGAAGATCTCTGAGGAGGGAGACTCCGCAGCCTTTCTGGGCATCTTGTGCCAATGCTTGCTCACCTGCACAGCACAAGTGTTCTTCCTGGTGTCCAGAGAGAGTCTTCTGTTTCAATTTGTATCCATTCAATTTGTATTGTTGTGATGTTAAACACTTTCTTCTCTGGAGGATGGTAACTTCTAACAAGCATGCTGTGTGTTTTCTCATTTTTTCTTTTCTGTTCAACTGTGAAGGCTTGAGAAAGCACAGGAAGAGAATAGAAATGTAGCTGTGGAAAAACAAAATCTGGAGCGCAAAATGATGGATGAGATCAATGATGCCAAACGTGAAGCTCATCGCCTAAGGGAGTTGAGGGAGGGAGCTGAATGTGAGCTCAGCAGGCTCAAATATGCAGAGGAGGAGCTGGTGCAGGTATCTGCAAACTGTATTTTAATGCTGACTTAAATTTGGTTCTTGCTTTATTAGAACTTTGGAATTGTTTAAAACAGTCTTTCTCCAATACTAGATTTGAATGGAGAAGTCTAAAAGTACTTAAAGCAAAAGTCTGTCAATTGTCATTATAGTTTCAGTTGTGTTTTATTATGTAGAACTTTATGGTCTTAAGAGCATATGTAACTAGATTCATGGAGCAGGATTACAGAAGTTTTACTGGGAACTAGGGGCTTCGTCTTGTTCTTCTTAGTAGTAGCAGGTCAAATGCATGTTGTGGACCAGTGTAGGAGGAGGTATAATAACATTCAGAGCAGCCCTTGTATAGTTTCAGAAATGTTTGCTGTACTTCCAGAGAGGGAGTGACACTTGCAAAAGACTTGTAAAGCCTGAGTGTTGCTGTGGGATAAAAAGATGTTTGTATTTCACATTCTTTTACTGTCAGTTCTAATGATAATCTTCGTGATGCTTTCTTTTTGATTGTCAGGTGCGCATGGCTCTAAAAAAGGCTGAGAAGGAATTTGAGTTGAGAAGTAATTGGTCTGTTCCTGAAGCGTTGCAGAAGTGGCTTCAGTTAACGCATGAAGTTGAAGTACAATATTACAATATCAAAAGACAGCATGCTGAAATGCAATTAGCAATCGCCAAAGATGAGGTAATGACTTCACTGTTTTGTAAAGATCAATATTTTGCTAAATAAATTTAACGTTAAATACAAAGTTCTCAGGTAAGTGTGTGGGTATCTTTTCTGCTTTGAGCTGATTTATACTGTTCATCCATTTTGCATGTATATTGCTGTATGCATTATGTATTTAATTTGTGCATTTCTGCTTTTTAGGCAGAAAAGATAAAAAAGAAGAGAAGCACTGTGTTTGGAACATTACATGTTGCACACAGCTCTTCACTGGATGAGGTGGACCATAAAATCCTTGAAGCCAAGTAAGTCTAATACCAGAATGTGTTTTTTTGGTTTTGTGTTTTTTTTTTTTTTTTTTTTTTTCTTGGAGGGAAGTGAATTGTGAATTCCTGGAACAATTGAATCAGAGTTATGGAACTTAGTGTTTTTGCATGTTTATGTGAATAGGTTAAAATGCATCGATGTTGGGAATATTTGGACTGTCTTAATGAACCTTGAGGTATTCTAGAATGACTGCACAGGTGTTGCTTTGTCAGTAAAAATGTAATTTTAAATGTATGATTTTTTCTTCAGGAAAGCACTGTCTGAGTTGACAACCTGCTTGCGGGAGCGTCTTTATCGGTGGCAACAGATTGAGAAGATTTGTGGTTTTCAAATAGCACACAATTCTGGTCTACCAAGCTTGACCTCTTCTCTCTACTCTGATCACAGCTGGGTAGTTATGCCCCGAGTTTCCATTCCTCCTTATCCAATTGCAGGGGGAGTTGATGACTTAGATGAAGATACTCCTCCAATAGTTTCACAGTTTCATGGTAAGTGTTAAGTTCAGTAAAAAAAGGGAAAAGCTTTGGAGGGATGGGATTTTAAAGTCAAGCAAGAGGAGAGTGCTAAAAATAAGAGTTGTAGCAAAGTCGGAAGAAATAAAATTTGAGGTAACTTTTTCAGGTGTCTTTCAAGACTTGCATAAACTGAAAATGAAGTTTTGCAGTAAAGCCTTTATTCCCTCTCACTGTTGGAGACTGGGAAGGAAGGGGGAATGCAGGATTCAAAGGCTAAGGCTTTGAAAGTCTGCTTGTTGTACTTGCATGTTTTGTCTAAGCTCCAATTTATCTATAATGTTGAATTTCTCTTAGTGCACGTGTTCTTTCTGATGACAGGGATGGTGTTTGCCTAGGATCCCTTCAGCTACTGGGTAGATCTTACCCTTTGTTTGAGAGGCAGTGTGATACATATCTATTCAAACATTCTTCAGTGCCTGAAAGAAATTCTTGTTGTTGTCCAAGGGAAGCTTTTAGGGAGAACGTTTATGTTGAGATGCATTGAGTTGTTTCAGTGTGAAGCACAGAGGCCAAATGCTAGAGGGAGGAAGATCCAGCTTTGGTTAAACTATGATCAAAATATATACACTGGGGATTCAGACCACCCTGATATCTTGAGTCATTATGTCAACATGAGCCTTTTTCAGGGAACTTGTGATTAACTAGGCTCAAAAAGATGAGTTCCCATGTAGCTGTTCAAGAAGCATCAAGCTAAATATTAAGTATGGAGAAAGCATTCGTCATATGTATGTTTTTCTTCTAGGGCTGGAATTCTTTGAATAAATTAGAATTAGTGTTTTAAAGTTGCATAGTGGGACTGTTTGCCACTTAGCTGGTTTCAATCCATATGCTTTGGGCACGCTTTCCTTCTGATCTTACCAGCCTTCTTGCATGTATTCTACAGGCCTCTTTGAAAACCCTTGTAACACTTTCTTCTGCAAGTTCTGATCACTTTCTAAAGAATACTGTCTCTATAATCTTTACCATGAGGACTTTGATTTAAACCTTATGAACAAATTCCTTGGATGATCAATGGATGCAATAATATTACAAAAAACTTTAAATGTGCTTTCTGAGCTTTGGTAAGGCACGAGTCTGCTTTCATGGAAGTGATTTTAAAGTTTGTACTCAGTGAAAAACAAACAACAAGGAAAAAAACCATAATAAAAGAAAACAATCTCAGAATTGGAAATGCTTTGGGAGCAGGGAAAGAAAATATGATGATGTTGCTGAAATCAGTTCAAGAGTAGTAAAATTATGTGACAGGTTGATAATGGTTAAAATAATTCCCATCCTTTAGACAAAAATGACAAATGTACACTAGGAAAGACAGAAGCAAAATGTCTGATAAAAGGCAATGTGTAGAGAGGTCAGTTGCAAGCAGCACTGTTTTAGTGTATGAACCTACTGAGCTTACTGGTCTGGGCTCATTACCTGGCCTGATGTCCTTTGATCTCTTCTTAAGATCTGTTTAATCAATCCTGAACTAAAGAACAGAAGGGGGTTAGGAAAAATGTGATTGAGAATGGAATGAAGTCATTATAAGAAAGGGGTAGTGAAACTTGGTTTTTCATTGGCTGATTAAGGTTCTGCTAGTTCCTCAACATAGTGTGTTTCAGTTGTACTTGAAAATTCTAAATGTTAAGTTGTCATAGCTTAATCCTTCATAATCCCTACGCTAATGTAGGCGTGTATGCACCTACAAGTAAACAAAATGTTTGTAATTCCTCTCAGTGATGGTTCAGTCTTGGTTTTTACACCATCAAGTAGAATGGCATCTAATTGACCTGGACACACAGTACATGTTTCCTTAACGGATTCTGTAGTTTCACCTCAGTAAACTTCCAGGTTTCTGTTTCATAGACATATCTTTGTAGTGGCAAAACCTTATTTCTGAGCTGTTAATACCTGCATTTCAGGTCAGTAGGGAATTCCTCAAAGTAAAATCAAAAGTTTGAGTTACATGGCAATAGTTATGTTGGAACTTGAAGCCATTCTTTATCCCTCAGCCCAGTAGATCACGAAATCTGAGTACTGATAAAGATGCAGCTGTTTGCTGTTTTGTGAAAGTTGCGACTTCCAGCACTGAAAACAGGAACTGAACCTTTTCTGAGATTCCATGAAGAGAAACTAATCTAGTGGTTGCTAAACTGGCATATAAAAAAAAAGAAAGCATTTTGTTAGGGCTAGGCATCCTTGTTCTTAAAAACAAGGCTTGTGCTACCAAAAACAAAAAAAATACCTGGATCTGCGGTGTACTGAATTAGACAAAGATCTTGAACACCAGGAACAGTCTTATTTAAGCAAAGTGATGCATTCTGTGGGACACTTTGAAGAGGCATATGAGGCTGATAACAGCTTGCCTGAAAGTAGGTTTGTAGTTTCTTTACATAAAAGTATTGCTACTTAATCAACTTCTGAAGGAGAAATTGGGTGAGGAAGATAATAGTTTGTCCCTTCACATTAATTCTTGAATCATCAATTCTTGTGTTGCTGTCTCCACCAATTAATATTTTTTTCCTGAAGTTCGTAACTTGCATGGCAAAAGAAAATGTTATCAAAAATTCTTGAGCTTGAAATGAGGCTTAATTATATATTTACTATCTTTTAATTTAAATGAAATATGATAAATTAGTCTTCTGTGTCTAATGTTAATTTTCAACTAATGCAGTATAATTCAGTTGGCTGTTTGGCTAGATGCACTTACTTGCAAAACTTTCATAAACTCTTTAAGCTTCAAATTACTACACAAGTAAAACGCAGGATATTGCCTAACATACTAATTTTAGCACAGCTGTTCTTGTTTTATAAGGGCTTGGGAGTCTTGATCTCAAGAGAGGGTAGTGAGCCAGTGGTGCGCACTGACGGTAGTATCTGGCAGATGCAAAACTTCTGCAGTTAGATCTTGGTTAGTTGCTTCATCTAACCGTAGAATGTATAAGGCAGTGTCAGTCTGTCTTCTCTCTAAACAGTTAAGCAATGTTCTCTAAATAATTGGCCTATATTGAAGTTGCTTAAGAATCACTGTGGCTGAAGCAGACACCTATTATTTAGTCTTCAGAGTAGATATTATTAACATCAATGTCACTTGGGGGATTTTGGTTTGCTTTTTCTTTGCCTCAGGGTCCATTGTAAAACCTCCAAGCACACTGGCAAGAAGCAGTAGCTTGTGTCGATCAAGACGCAATGTTGTGCCATCATCTCCACAGTCTCAGCATGCTTTGCACTCCCCTGACCCTGACATCCTTTCTGTGTCGAGCTGTCCAGCTCTTTATCGAACTGAAGAGGAGGAGGAAGCCATTTACTTCTCTGCTGATAAACAATGGTACGGAGACTAGCAAACAGCACTTGGAAATCTGATAGGATTATTTGAAACTATCAGTTTAGAATTAGCGATTGAACCAAGTCAGAAATTAAGGTAATCTGTAGGATAATATAAATAATAGAGTTCACAGGGAGCAGAGAGTGTTCTTGTCTGGTATGAATATGTAAATAGCTAGTATGTCATATACAGTTAAGTAATGTTACAATCCAGGGTGCACTGAACTAACCCTGATTCTCCATTACAATATGTTACTGGCTTTTACATCTGAAACTAGGATCAAAAGCAATGTCAGCTACTGGGCGAAGAGAAGATGGATGGTAACACAATTCTTACAGCATGTTGAGCGTGTACCTACTCTTGTTACATGGCCTCATAGGAAAAGGTTAAATTCCTTTTGGAAGGAGCAAATGAGCTTGTTGAAAGGTAGGGACACTTGTCCTGAAGAAACTTCTTGTATATGATAGACTTAAATCTTCTCCTTTCATTTCATAACTTTTCTTGACTTCACGTGCCAGAAAGATAGTTTTTGTTCTTTTCAGTGAGATAAAATGACTGATTCCTGCTACCCACAAAAACGATTTCAGAAGTTGACTAACTTAAGTTTAGGTAATAAAATGATATAATTCAAGTTGTAAGTTAAAATGTCTGACCTAATGTTTTTTTTGTTAATTAACTACTAGGGAAAAGT
This sequence comes from Tetrao urogallus, assembly GCF_951394365.1. NCBI lineage: Eukaryota > Metazoa > Chordata > Aves > Galliformes > Phasianidae > Tetrao > Tetrao urogallus. The sequence goes on along the minus strand of NC_136817.1, from coordinate 53,130,210 downwards.
GGGTGGTACTTTTAGACTAATGCTGTTAATTCTAAATTTATTTCCTTTAAATCCCACCATGCAATTAAAGTTTCATTGTTTTCTCCTCTGTTTGCTCTGACTCAGGGAAGTACAGGAAGCAGGTTCGGAATGTGACTCGTTAAATTCGTCCATTGGAAGGAAGCAGTCTCCTCCGTCTAGTCTTGAAACGTACCAGACACTTTCTCCTCAGAAAGTATCCCGGGAAGAACTCTCACTTGAGGAATCATCTACAGGAGACTCTTCTTCTCTAACTGCAGATATATCTAGGGGCTCTCCTGACTGTGTAGGCATGGCAGAAACTAAAAGCATGATTTTTAGCCCCGCAAGCAAAGTTTATAATGGAATTTTGGAGAAGTCCTGCAGCATGAACCAGCTTTCAAGTGGGATCCCAGTTGTAAAGCCTCGGCACACCTCATGCTCTTCTGCCAGCAGTGATAGTAAACCCAGCCAAGAAGCTTGTTCTGTCCCTAGGATAAGTAGCATCCCACAGGACCTGTACCAAAATGGTGAAAAAAACAAAAAGCCATCAAAAATAAAAAGCCTCTTTAAGAAGAAGTGTAAGTGAGGTGGGCAGAAATCTGTAATAACATTGTAAGAACTCTTTTTTTTTTTTTTTTTTTTTTTTTTTTTTTAAATCTTTAGGAATGTAATTCCATTTGAGCATTCTGTTTTCAAATGGGATGTTCTCTAGGTCAATTCTATTTAACTGACTCTCTTGTCAAAGATCGTGCCAGCTGTCAATGAGAAATCATTAAAAATTTCAGACAGTTTACATTCATTTCTGCCTATTTATTTCTTTTTTTGCCCCTTTTGTTTATTCATAAACCCTTTTTAAGCCACTTTGGACTTAAAAGCTTTAATGAACTAGTAAGCCTTCCCAGGCTTGCCAAAGTTTATTGTTTACCGGAGCATCTTCCTATCTTTCCATAGAGCTAGGACGCTTATCTACTGGACTTCAAGAAAAATAAAGAGAAGTAGAATTAATTGAATTGCACTACTGTTTTACAGACTGGAAAAGTCTCTCTGCAAGTAAAACTGAGAGACTGATATTTGACTGAGAAGATGAAACTTTTCACTTTTAGATTTTTGGGGTTTTTAAGTAGAACCTAGGATTTCTAATTGACTTGATTTCTGGAAATGGAAATGCCACGCTTTTACTATGGGAAGCTTTGTTAATGCATTTATTATTAGAATGGTTCAGGTCCTGCTGTTTAAAAAAAAAAAAAAAAAAAAAAAATTTCCCAGGACTGTCACTGTGATTTTACTTCACTGCAGGCTGTATGATAAATTTATATAGATGTGTGTAATTTAACAAGAGAAGAAGCTCTTGATTCCTTATGCAAGTGATCGATATGAAACTTGACTGGGGACTGAAAATATTCACCCTCTTAAAACAAGGAGGGGATTAGTAGCTTTTGTTTACAGACTGGACAATGGACATCTGGTTTGTGAAAGTTTGTACTGTGGCAAAGACAATAGATTGGAAACATTATTGTGCTTTGGGAATGTTCCAATTTTAGCTGATGCTTGTTTCAGACATATTGCAGAGTTCTGTTTATTCAAAGCTCTTGTAGGCTACATTGCTTATGCTTACTGCTGTGTATAAGTTATTGTTATATTTTTTTGGATTAGCTATTAATGTCTTAATGTCTTCCTTTTGTAAGATTTCATACACTTTATTTTTGTATAGTTTGAAGATTTAGCTGTTCAGACATGTCTGAAGTAAATGGTATAATTTTGTAATGTATACTGTTATACTAACTCATAATTTTAGATATAAAGGTGAGACTCGATGTGCTTCAGAAAGTTTTTGTTGAGCTTTTATACAGAAAGATGAAAATACTATGAGGTAGCAAGGAAGCCTATTTAGGGCAACAGTAGCTAATTGTTTGAAAACTTTTTTTTAAACAGTAAGTGACAACAAATGTACTGCTTGAGTAACAGTGCCTTTTATTCAGTTTGTCTGAAAATGTTAATACTGAGCAGGAATTTATTTTGAGGTACATTCCAAAGAAATATTTCTTGCTCTAGTGAACACAAGCAATTTATCCAGCGATCACTGAATTGTTTCAGCTCTTCCATAGGGGTATGCTAGTTGCCTCAGTAACAGGTGCCACTGCCAGCAAGCAGCCTGTGATTAGGGGCTCATTCCTCGCCAAATGTTCATGCTGTACTGTATGAAAGAATTCATTCACTGACTGCCTAAATTTTTTTGCTAGTAAGGAGCCTTTAACAAAACCTGTAGCTAATTAAAATTGACTGGTATGTGTGCTTCTTTTCCGTAATTTTCTATTTAGGTTCCATTGTACATAAATGTTAGTTCTGTCCTTAGCAAGTAGCAGTGATGTTAACAGAAGCGCTTACAGTGGGTAGTGAAATGGTTAGAAGAGGAACGGTAAGAGATGGCATGGAGGTGTTTAAGTACCTTAAAAGTTCTGTAATACTGATTAATTATTTAAGAGAACAGAAAGAATCCAGAGTTTTGCTGTTTGTCAAGGAATGATTGAACATCATCTATACAGAAAAGCTTAGGGGAAATATTTGTGAAGTTTGAAGAAAAAGAAACTTGATGGAATAGAAAATAATGAAATTATAGTGTTCTCTGAATCATTGAACAGTTATAACTGTGAAAATAGTCATCATAAAGTAGCAGTGATGTCCTTGAACTAAAATTGCTTGCTCTGTTCTTGTTAGACTGTACTAATGCACCTATGTAAAAAGACTTTTGTCAGGGTGAACCACCTCAATGCTGAGTCTTCAGAGTCTGTTGTTAAAAGCCTTATGAAGTACTTGAAAAATGTAAAAAGGGAGAATACATAAAATTAAGGAACTTATTTTGCCTCCAAAACAACATAAAGAAAAATACTACCAGAAAACGTTCAATTTTTGTCTGCAATTGAGAAGGCTATAGCAATAATTGAGTTTTAATTAAGATTTGAGGCTGGATGGTAGATATTGCAATGTGAAGTTTGAGGAATTGTCTACCATTACCAGAGAAGATGAAGCAGCTTTTTGATACTAGAGTGTAAATATTTACATATGGAAAAAACAGTCTGGTACTGGTGAGAGGGACAGTGCTTCCTAATCACACAGCAGTAGGGGTTGGAAGGAACCTCTGGAGATTATTTAGTCCAACTCCTTGCTAAAGCAGTTTCCCTAGAGAATTTGTGTGAAAGTCATGCTCAAATACTGAAAAGCCAAATTAAATTTGCTGTAGAATGTGTAACTGAAAAGTAAAACAGGCAGTGGTAGATTCTAATTGGCTGTGACTTTTTAAAAAGTATTATCTATCTTAAAATACACAATTTTACCAGCTTCTGGAAGAAAAAATGTTATAGTATTCTAAAAACAAGATTTGGAGCACAGACTGCTTTAACACTCAGTTTATCACTAGCTGTCCTGTAACTCTATAGCTGCTACTCAATAAATATAATAACTAAAAGCTTAAGTTAATATGGTCAGAAGCAGTAAGTATTGTATGTTGGAGCATAAACTGTAATTGATTAAAATTCATAGAGCTTTCTCTGTTATTTAGTTGAGCCCTTACAGTCTAATTTGTTCATAATCTAAATGACTTCTGTTCCTGCTGTTATGACTACTGTAGAATTGTTTTTATTGAAACCTCTAGTGTCTTTTTTTTTTTTTTTTTTTTGCTCAACTTAAAAAAAAAAAAAATAAAAAATTGTGAGGCATCTGATGAGGTACAGAAAGGAAGGAAGGATGCTGAGATCATAGACACTAGGGCAGATCCTCATTGGTAAACATCAAATCCAGCTTCTGCACTGAAGTACCTGATGTGTCAACATCTCAGAAGTGAGGAGATTATATACTTTAAGAGGTCCTCCAATTTTACATCTGTTTGCTTAAAGTAATTTGAGTAAGCTGGCAGCCACCGAGTCCAATCAGCAATCCAACCACTAGGATTGCTGTAAGACATTTGAGAGAATCTGGTGTCATCATTCTTCAGCAGCAGCAGACTTCCTGAGCTCTAAACTCTGCATGGTTGAGATCAGAGTTCTTTGGTTTTTCTGTTGAAACTCTTGTAGCTAATATGTTTTATTTTAAGTTTACCTTCTTCTGAAGGTGAGGATCTTTGCTTTCTTAAACATTTTATTAAAGTGTGCTTTGTCAGGATAGGGGCCCCTTTGTAGATGCTCTCTAGCCTCATCAGGGAGAATCATGTGTCTGTCACCTGAAGAAAGAAATGTCTATTTGTTTTCATGTCAAAAAATATACTGACAAGTAAACAAAATGAAAAAACCCAAACGCCAACTCTCCAAAGTTTCTTCCTGAAGATTGATTTTTCTCTCTCCTTATAGCACAAAAACTTCAGTAAAGATATTTCTGGTTGCCATGCGGAATGCTTTATGACCAGATTATGACGAATTTATTTGAGATTAAAGCTGTTAATTTTTTTTCTTGGTGAAGGGTGGAATTTAAAATTGCACATGTGCAGTTCCAGACACATACGGTATACTTTTATTTTGCTACTTAGCTGACACCTACTTAGTGAATTACTGTATACTTTCTGATGGACAACTGACTAAAGCAGAAAATTTTCCATCAAGTTCTCCATGATAGTCTATCCATCCTTATCTGAAAGCCTAGGAATCCAAGAAGACTTGTGTTTATTTGTGATGAGTATAGATGTGTGCTAGAGTTGGGCATTAGTTTCATGACTAACTGCATAAAATGCATTAGAAATGGAAGCCTAAAGTATTCTGCTCCTTTGCCTCTAAATATATGGGAAAAGAGTACGTGCAGGAGAGAGAGCAGCTCCAATAAGCATTTCTCATACCACCAGCTTTTACAGTGTCAGGATAGTTTCATTCCACTTCCAAGATAGACTGCTGGAGGATTGCTATCCTAATTTTATAATGTATGCAAAAAAAAAAGCATTTATTTTTCATGTACTTAGAAACGGGAGAAGAAGCAAATAAACCCAAGTGTTTAACTTAAATTTTTGTTTGAAGCCAAATAGTGGAATTACTGATTCTTGGACCTCTTCACCATTTGCTTATCTCCTTGTGCAATATGTTAAGGATGATGAATATAGTTTTCTAATACGTTCTAGTTGCACTGACTAAAGTGATTTGTGATTGAAACACAGCTTGCTCCCAACTGCTCAAGGCATTTTAATCCTGGATATTGCATCTTCATTGAATAATAGTTGTTTGCAAAGGCTGTTTGATTTCATGTACTTGTAAACATTTCTGCTTTTGTCTTTTAAACACAGATTTGGGTATAGTCAATAACAACAAAAATGGATTTTGCCTGTGGAGTGTCATAGCTTGACGTCATGTAAATGTTTAGATAACAGTGCTTTTGAGGCTGCAGTAGTTCAACAATTTCATGCATATTTTTAGTAGATGGCTTTCCCTTCCAACCCATTTGATGTGGTTCTGATCTGAAACTCCACCAGTCCTCTCTTGCATAAGCAGAAGGCACTGATTCATGCTGATTGTAACAATTTCAAACAAATGGTTATTCTTCATTGCTCTTGCATCCGATTGTTACCTAAGCAAGATGTAGTACTTATCAATCCACTGTCTTTCAAAAGTTAAAATGTGTTTGATCAATTCTTGATCTGTAACTGGGAGTTTCACGCTTAAACATGGAACATATTCTAAGTTTGTTAATGTGTCTCTGAAATTCTCTTAAATGGAAATTGGTTGATCTCAAGTGTTACAGGGAAATCCTTACTCATCACGTACAATGAAAAAGAATGCAAAAGTGTGTATCATTTGCTCCTATATCAGAAGACTAGAAGATATTCACAGCTTTCAGTGCTGGAGATGATATGTTCAATTTCAACATTCAGATCAGTAACTTTGTCCAAGAAATTAACCTTTGTTTGCAGAGCAAACTTCAGGGCATTGCCTTGATCTTTCTATTCCATTTTCAGACCAGCTTTAAATTTGGTGGCTACAGCACTAACTTAAGTGATTGCCAGACCTCAGAGCAGTTCTGGATAATGATTTCAGTAGTCTTAAAGGTGACTTCTTAAAAACGTTGATGACATCTGAATTAACTCTCCTTTACATTCCTTTTACTTTAATTCTGCTCAGTTTTTTGTGATCCTTCTGCTGTTATTAAAAAGAAATATGCAGGTAATGATAGTTGATTGTTTGTGTTTAGAATACAGCTTTTTTTTTTACTCAGTCATTGAGAATTACTAATTTTTTTTTTTTTAAGACTAAATCATGGCTGGATATGGCTGTATAAACACTGCTGTACTTCAGATGAGCAAAGTATGTCATTGAGTGGTGCAATTTATTTCAGTGGTAAAGTTATCTGCCTTAATTGTCCTTCATTTGTTTTTTTATTTGTATCTTAACTTGATGCTGCCCAATAATTTTCAGACTTGACGTAATTTTAAAATTAAGGTCAGTATATCTAGTCTTATACAGGTCAGTCTTCAGTTGTCAGCCATCAGCCCATTCTTACTGAAGTTAATTAAAATCAGTGTTCTGCAGAAGCATCCATCTTGAGTATTTGTACTAGCGTATTAGTTTGTTGGTAGAACAGATTTCTGGAGGTCATCGGGCGATAGGCAGGGAACTGAAGGGAACCAGGTAACCTGTGTTCTTTTATCAGCTTTGAAATCCATCTCCTAATAGGATTGAGTCTCCCCAGGGGAATGTAGATGTACCTTACTGCTTGGAACTTTGTAGTTAGTTGTATTTGGCTATCTAATTCTAATATCTGCATGTGCGCTGTGCTTGCTTGCTTTTCAATATCTGACAAGAGCTATGGGAGTTTTTAGGGGTTTGTTAAAAGAAACAAACAAACAACAACAACAACCAAAACGAAGAGACTGGCAAAATAATTCTGCCAGATTGTGCATTGATTTGAATCAACATCCCAGCTTTTGATCTGAAAGGCTTGTTTTGTGAAATGAATTGCATAGCATTTGTGTTTTCACACTGCTCTCCTGCAAGCAACAAAAAAATTAAATTGCCCTGTATGTTAGCAAGGCTGTTTGGGAAGTGTCTTGCCCTGCTCTTATTTTCAGTTTAAAAAAGATTTAGCAGTAAGTGTTCAGCACATTAATACCTGACTGAAAAGATTAGCAGAATTTGAATGACTTGCATTGTTTTGTTTAATTACAGCTTTATAAAAATGTATATATTTGCATAAAGCCTGTCTTTGGTTCTAGGTTGTTTTCCGATGACATAATAAGAAGAGGACCAAGACAAATAAATGTGTACACAGTTTAAATCTTATTCAAAAGGCTTTACTATTCTGGGAAGATATGTTGTCCACCACGCAGATTCTGCTCTTCCTCTATTTACTTCTGTTTGTTTTTGTTAACTGAACTGAAGTAAGAAACAAAGCCCTGGGACTGACTAGTTTCTGTCTCTCTAATATATACACACTATACTTACTTTTGACTTCATCTACTGCATGTTGTTAAGGCTGTACACAAATGCAGTTGGAGTATTTCTTTGGTGTTGTACAGCATGATGCATTTCATTCCCCTTTCTAGTTTACCTCCCATTAGCTATATATTGCTTTATAACTGGAAAAAAAACAAAAACAAAAAAAAAAAACACAACCCAACACCTGAGTTTTTGGGAATTGAGTCTTTGTTTGCATTTTTTTTCCTGTGAGTCTTATGAGAAATGTCCTGCTTGGAGAGTCTCAGACAGTATTTTCTTGTGTTTATTCATGTTGTTTTGCTTTATTTTATAAGTGGATATTGATTTCTGATGTGTTGTTACACTTAATGTTGAATAAATCTTACTTCCATTTTGAAAAGTGAAAATGTGTAAGTGAAAATGTTATGTAGTGTTAATTCATTTTAGACTTTTTCCCAGAGTATATAAACTTATTTAAAACAAACAAACTTTTAACAACTTTTCTTTGTTATGCATAGAAATCTGGCCAATATTTCTTTGCTTATCATGCTGTCATTAACCTTGACAGCCATTGTACTGGGAAGGGGGAAAGGTGGAGTCAGTTCTGTTTGGCAGCTTGTGTGCTACAGTTAGCCTTAGAAATCCTGGGGCTTATGGCTTGTGCTTGAAAGAGCCTTTGAGTTTCTAAGTTGCTTCATATGTTGAATATCTGGATTTATTTCTTCTTAATTTTATTCTGAAGGTGAAAAGCCTTTCCAAGTAACTATCATAATGATACATAGCCTTGTGATTTTGATTGTATGGAATAGATTGAGAATCCTTTGTCAATATTCCCACCCCTCTGAAAAACAAAAAAACAAAAACAAAAAAACCCACAAAACCCACCACAGCAAAAAAAGACTGCTTAAGATTTAAGTTGCTAACATCTCACAACTCTGAAAAGAAGCACTGGCTGTTCATCAACAAGAGTTATTTTTTGAAAAGTTTTCTTGCAACTGATGCTTCAGACTGAACAGCTTTCATCTAAAGTCCCATCTATCTGCAGGTGACAAAACTGCAGTGAAATAAGCAAGTGAGTGACGATACAGGTGAGGAATGTGAAATCAGTGTGAATGGTTTTCAGACAACACGAATAGAGTAGTTTCTCCTGGAGAGAAACAGGATTAATGATAATTGAAACCATTTATAAATTGACAACATAAATTTTCAGTTGCAGTGCAATATAACCTACCTCAGGAACAGTTTGGGGGGGTGTGTGTAAGATGGTCACTGGCTTCAATTGAGTTTGTGCCTCGTATCCTGGATCAAACCCTTCAGACTGTGTATGCAAATGGAAGAAGTGTGTAGGCTGACCCAGCTAGATCAGCTCTGCTTCAGAAATTTATTTCTATTGGAGACCTACTATTCATTTTTCTGGCATATTGTGACGGAGCTAATTACAGCATAGATTGTGAGAAATGTCTCATTTTACTGTAAAACTTGGCACCCAGGCAAGTGGAACACAGAACATTTTAATCTCATGGGATGAAAATACTGAGCTTTAGTTAATGAAGAGTTTCAGCAAGCTGGGATTCAATCATTGAAGACAGATCATCTTTTCTAGTAGATGAACTACTTCTGATCGCTACTGAATTAAAGTCCATTTCGTTACCCTGTCAAATTAGGTTTTTAAACTGACAGCTTCAGCAATTCCATTGGGTGATGGCATTGCTTGCGATTCACTGCAGCATGCTGCTTACCCTTGGTGAGGTGGAGGCTGAAAGCATTCTAGAAATGCTTTCTGAACTTCATACTGGATTTCCATTTCTTCCATGCATCTTATCTAATGCTACTTATTCTACAGCTTTTCCTATCAGTAATGGTTTTATACAGGTAAGGCTTAGCTGTATGAAAATACTCCAGAAGTTTTCAGTCACTAATAAAATGAAGCCTGACCTGGTGACAGGAACAAGGAAAATTGTATGCTGTGATTTATCTGTGCTCTGAAGAACTTATTTTAAACCCCTTCTACTCTCATGGGAGGGGGGGGGGGGGGGGGAGGAGGTAGGGGCGGGGAAGTGTAGAGACAAAATTTTGAAGAGAATTATGAATCAAAATATTGCTTTGGGGGAAAATTCCCTTCTCCTTTTTTACTCCCAGCTGTTTAAAAAAAAAAAAAAATCATTTTCTAGTAATGTTAGAGAAAGCAGTTGGAAAGAATGCTATTTCTGGTATTTGTCTCCAGTGACTGACATTATGTGCCAGAGATGCTCCAAGATAGATGACTACCCTGTGTCTCAACAAAACGAAATGCACTATATCCTGTGGTTTTGAAGTGTTTTCCTTTGATAGCCTGCTATTATCTAGGTTGAAGTATCCAGGGGGCTGGATAGCTGTAGTTTACATTGCCACAGATTTTGGTTAGCTTTTGTTTGGGGTTGAAGAAGCACCAACATTAGAAGGAAACTGTTCTGTCAGAAGCTAGTGAAAATCATGCATTGCCAGCATGTGACAAGCAAAGGTCTTCTGACGCAGGTCTTCTGAATTTGGACTTCTAATGATGTTCTTCAAAGTTAGACAAGTCTAGGCAGAATTATTCAGGTGTGCTTTAATTATATAGTACTTCTGCTTTGATGCATGCCTTTAGATTTATGATACAGCAAAGCTTCCAAATGTAGTAAAGAATTAAAAAGAACCAACATCAGTTGTGAAACTTCAAATAAGAAAGAATGCCTCCATTTAAGACAAGTTTTCTAGCATGAAATAACCAAATAAAGCAGTAAGCTGTCTATCCAGTCTTCATTTCTTTTAATGAACTGCTTGATCCATCACTATCTTAACATGGAGTTGTTTTGTAGTAAAATCAACTTTTTGGTCTTGTTTAATGCAAATAAGGGTTTCTGCAATGCAGTTTATGGTCTTTGTACTCTCTGCAATCTGCATTGCCTAAATAAGACCTGGGATACCTCTGCTGCTTTGATCTTCTCGTTGTATCTCTATTTTGTTTTGAGCATAAAATACATCATTCTAAGTATCTAGCAAATCTAGACTGAGTTACTGGGCTTTGTTAAAGGTCAGATGTCTGAGGTGACTGTTGTAGGTACTCAGCATGTCTATGCCTAATAACTGCAGTACAAGTGTGTTAGTTTTGTTGAGATTCCACAGGGAGAAGCTCTCAAAGTATTGATGTTTTCTGTCTAAATCAGATCTGTATATATTAAGAAAACACTTTGAAGTAGATCTATTTACTGTCTTGAATCATGTTATGTTATTGAAAAGGAAAATGAGCATTTCTTTGTCCTTCAACATCCCAAAGTAGTGAAAAAAGGAGGGTGTATTATTTGTCTCTTGCAAAGGGCAACTGACAAAATCTCAGGATTGGAAAATGTGTAGAAAATAGTGATAGACGTTTAAAGTATGGTCAGTTGTGCAAGGTGATATTAGCTGCCATGACAATATTTTCTCTTCAGAACTAATTTTGCTCCTATTGAATCAGTCATATTGAGAGATACTCTTCAGGTATTTTGGCTCCCTTTTATCCCTATTTACTGAATAACAGTAGAGCAAGCTGAAGAGAAAGCCAAACTGAGCCTTATTCCGTATGAAGAAATGCATTGGAGTTCAGAGCCTTCATCTGAATGGTAATTACTTGAAGAACATCTGGAGGTACTGCAGTGTACGAGGACTGCTAAGGTGTGAAGCTGTGCTAAAGCAGAAAATCCTGTTGGCATTTTCTCTGAACATAGTCAAGACCATATACTTTCCTACGCTTTGCTCTTTGTAGTATAGTAGAGTATGCAGTTCTGCTGCTTATGCTCCCTCTGCTTTATCTACAGCTATCAAAATTGTTTCTCCGTCATCAGCTGTAGGATTCCTGGTAGCAGGTACTCATTCCTTTTTCTGGAGTCTACTAGATACTTTTTACCTAATTCCGGAAGAATATTATCCTTTGCTACTTATGTGCTGAACACCTCCCTGGGTAAAAGGTGGTGTACTTAAACTGTAGAATGGAGTAGAAGGGATCTTTAAGACCATCCAGTTCCAACCCCCTGCCAAGGACAGGGTACAGCTTCCACCAGGTCAGGCTGCTCAAGGCCCATCCAACCTGGCCTTGAATGGCTCCAGGGGTGGTTCATCTTCAGTTTCTCTGGGCGGATGATGCCAGTGCCTCATCCTCTGAGTAATAAACTTCCTCCTTGTATCTAATTTAAAGTTTCCTGCTTTTAGTTCTAAGCCATTGCCCTTTTTCACTTTACTCCCTGATAACAGTCCCTCTCCATCTTTCCTGTAGGCTCCTTTTAGACACTACAAGGCCACAGCAAGGTCTCTCTGAAGCCTTCTTTAGGCTATCTAACATCTACTTTCTCAATCTGTCTCATCAGAGGGCTGAAGCACCTCGCAGCATATTCAGGGTCCCTTCAGTTTAGAAAATCATGTTGTCTTTTTGGCATATGCCAGATCTTTCAGTATTTCTGCAGAACAAAATTGTTCAGAGATTTGGAAATGAAAATAAATCAGCTTGCCTTGGCATGAATTTGCTGCAACAGCAAAGGCTATTTTGGATCTGTGTCTGGTGTAGTTAAGAATACCCAAGTGCCCTATTTTCCAGGGGAGTGCTAACAAACCTGTTATCAAAGAGCTGTGATTGATTTTGTTGCATTACAACCAACAAAATTTTCTTCTTTTGTTCCAGAGGGAGAAGGGGGCGTATGTTTTCCATCCCTTTAAAGATGCTCTTCATCTCTAAGCACTGTGTAAACTGGCATATATTAAATTCTGAACATGAATGGATAAGGCAGCACTGTAATTCACACATCTTGATTTGACAGCTAGGTCGCAAATATGCTAACGTTCAACTTGTTGGTTATTATTGCTGCTCCTTTTCACAAGGGAAAATTAGTATGCACATTTGTGGATGGCTTCTTTACAAAGAATTATATAAATGAGGCAAGCAGCTCAATTTCTTAGTTGCTTGTGAAAAGGCCTTTTATTTCTTACTGTATTCCCCGTCTGGGAGAAGTCAAACAGAAATACTTGAAAACTGAACAAATAGTTCCTTCACTTAAAGGACTCCTCTGAAATACCTGTACTTTTTTTTCTTTTTTCTTAAGTGTCTTATGCTGGTGAATCACTGTTTTAGTGCTGCATTCACAATATATCACATCCATAATTTGCCAATTGAAGATGTCTGGGAAGTGTGTCCTAACAGCACATGCTTTTCCAAGCAAATAATGAGCGGATGAGAGAATTTCATTTATTACAGCTCTTAGGTGACCTAGCAATGGAGGAAGGAATGAGTCAGTCATTTATTAGTAAGAGACTCCTCAGAGTCTAAAATAAAGCCAAAAATCCTACAAGTAAACTAAGCAGAGAAAAGCCTTATTACATTATAATAAATAACACTAAAAATTCTACTAATGTAACTTCTTGAAAGTAGCTGTTCCCAATGATAGGTCCTAGACACAGTAGTTACAAGCTTGATTTCTTAAATTAGTGAACCTATTGACTTCACGGTATGTGGTATGACTTCATGTTGGTTTGTTTGAATTTGGGAAGCTGTGCAGTGTACAGGGCTTCTTGATGTTGTCATCCAGTCTTTGCATGGTGTGTGTATTTCTTGCAGCAGCTGCAACAGTTTAAAGCTCCCATTAGCTGCGCTGTTAGGAGCTGCACTCAACTTGTGCAGGGTGATTAATTGCTTTGAGGTGATCACTACATTCTTAGTGGTCTCCCATTGTCATTGAAGCTGTAATGTTTGTAGCAGCAAAGGACACCTGCTTTGATCAATAATCTACTGCAGGCTGTAGTTGGATCAAGGAAGAATTCTGGAGAGATGGAAGAATAGAGAAGTCTGAAATTCAAAGGTTAGTATGTTTGAGTATTAGTTTTCAGTGAAATACCATTGGATTTCAAATCTAAAATCTGATGCCTCCTTGAATTATTATAGCTTAATGGTATGGACACTAGAAAGACTTGCCAACAATAAAATAATTTTAAAATAGTATTCTGTGAACTTGAGATGCTTAAATTATGCTTCATGAACTTGCCAGTTTAGTCATTGCTCATGCAGTTTACCTTGGGTGTTATCTTAAAAATTGTCTTCCAATTAGATAATCGCTAATTTCTATTGCATTTCTGTCCCTATCTCTGCCAAGTATGGTCAGCTGAAATGAGCAAATTCTTGCTGAGTGATGCTGACAGTGCTGACCTTAAAAATCTTACTGAATTTTTATTTACACGTTCTCTCCACAGCACTGTAAAATTGAATTCTGGAAACAAGTAGAAAATGGTGTTGTGAAGGAGTCTGTGTGTCTTTGCAGTACTAAGATTTAGTGTTACATGTGCTCTGTGCTATTGCAAATTGCTTGCCCATTGCCCTTAGTGAAAGTAAGGTGGTATGGTGTTCTCCTTTATTTCTGTTTTCCAGCAGTAGGACATAGCGATAATGTCTTGCTCACAACTGTCAACAGGTCTGCTTCATGAACCTTTATACAGTTGTTTTCAGTTTATGTGGTAATGACTACTCCGGAAATACTCTACAAGACCATAGATCTTTCAAAGCTGTTTTTAATGAACAGTAGGACTTGGCTCTTTGCTTTCAGCAGCAGCCAGCACCAGATGAGCTTTCCCGGTGCACTCCATGTCTCTGTTTGATCACTCTGCCTAGACTGCTACTGCTTATGATTCGTCTGTTTTGAGGCCTTTACTTAATAGGCCGCAACCCAGAGCAGCTCAGCTGAGTTCAGTCTAATGAAATAGCTATTATCTAGCGCAGCAAATCTCACAGTAAGTAATAAAGCAAGGGGAAAAAGTAGAAATTCACATTGCCTGCTTTGAACTCTACTTCAGCTAAAACTGTGTATCTGTTTTTATATCTACATAGTGTAAGTATGTAATGTACCAGGGCTGCTCTGAAAGTAATGCCTCCTATTTTATGATGTCAGCTCACAACATCAGAGACAGATGTTGGTGGTATGGCAGTAGAGGCTGAACCTTCTTGCCAATATTTTGTTACATATTGTTGCCGTGTGATGGATAGCAGCAGAGGGGCAGTCTGACAAAATGGTGTCTGACATGAAAGTGTGTATGAAGCAGAAGTGAGTCACTGAATTTCTCCATGTGCAAAAAAATGGCACCCACTGACATTCACCAGTGCTTGCTGAACAGGCGGTGGGTGTTGTGTTTCAGCAGTGGCAACAGCATTGTGAAGCATAAGCCACGCTCTAGATAACAATGTACAGCTGTCACACCACAGTTTGAAGAGTATCTTGATCAGCTCATCCGCATTAACTGACAGTTTATGACCAAGGAGTTGAATATTGACTTAAGTGTACTGGGAACAATGGTGACAATATTGCAATATCTCATAGTTTGTACTATGTGAGTCCCACGAATGCTCACACAGGAGCAGAAAGAACAGCATATGCAAGCTTGTCAGGACCTGTGGAACAAATGCGAAGCCAAAGGTGACAGCTTTCCAGATCATATCATTACTGGTATCCAGATGTGTTGTCACTGCTCTGAGCCAGAGTCAAAGTGGCAGTCCATGGAGTGGCAGCATGTGAATTCCCCATCAAAGGAGAGAAGTACAAGACACAACCTTCAGTGGGTAAAGTGATGTGCACTGTCTCCTGGAACAGGAAAGGGGTGGATTTCCTAGAACACTGACAAACCATCTACTGTGACTTGACTAAGATGAAGGCTCAAATTTCCAGAGTCAGATCTGAGAAGGTGACAACCTTTATCTTGCAACACAATAATGCCAGGCTCCCTGCTAGTTTGAATACTGTGAAACAGATTGCCAATCTTGGCTGGACTGTCCCACCACATCCTCCATATAGCCCAGATTTGGTGCTTTCTGGCTTCCATCTGTTCAGGTGGATGACAGATGGGACAGCATAGGCAACATTGTCTTATAGTAACAGTGCTGTCATAGCAGTTGTGAAAGAGTGGGTCACCTCTGCTGGTGCAGATTTTTATGAGCACAGCGTACAGGCTCTTGTTCATTGCTGGTGAAAATGGTGGTGACTGTGTTGAAAAATAGTTTTGTAGCTGAGAATTTGCTTTATCAAATAGCGCTGTTGTGCTCTTTGTATCTGTTGAAGTTTCCAGGGAGATTAATTATTTTCAGAATAGCCTACATATATGGCTGAAGTTTAGTATAAATTCCCACTAACACTTTAGCAAGGCAACAAATCTTTCAAGTGGAAAAATACTGTTGTTTTGTCTGTTGTCACTTTGAAGTGAAAGATTTCTGTTGTTTTCAAAGGTAACTATCAACAAAGGTGCAGTACCTTTGGATTTTTGCTTTAATGAATACCAGTATATAGCTTCACACTAGAAGTAGAAATTATTATGCTTAACCTAGTCCTTTCTGTCACTCATTTGCTTTGTGACTTTAATTAAACACTTCAATTGTTCTATAAAATAAAGGTAATAGTGAATTACTTCCAGCAGGGGACTGAGTGACTGTTAAGCTTCTGTTAATTGAAAGTGCTGTTCTGAGTTTCAGCCATTAGTAATTCACCAGATGAAGGGATGAAACTCTTGTGAAAGCTAAGCGTTTTCTACTGCAAAGAGAAGGTTTGATTTTTCAAAGCAATGTGAAACTCCATTCTGTCTTTCAGGACACACTGGAGAGGAAAAGTGGAAGCTAAAATGAAAAGTAAAAGGAGAGTATAAAATATAAAGCAGATTTGACCTTCCTTCATCTTAAAACAGGGAGCCTAAGAAAGTGACAGACGATATGGGAAGGAAAAGACAAATGTTTGAGAATATTAAGTGTGTGTGTCATGGAACATCTCAGAGACTTTCAACAGTGCTCTATATTTATTTCACATCAGTGTTGCTACTTATTTTGAAACTTCTGTACTCCATTAATTTACAGAAAAAGGGATGCTCAGGCTTATCCTGTCACTGCTGTTTATGAGCTGAAGACATGAACGCATACTGTACTCTGTTAAAGCAGGTTCCCTGTTTGGGAGTTTGTTTCCTTTTCTAAAAAATACTCTTGCAGCTTGACTTCTTTGGTGTGCAATGTGCCCAATAAGCCTGCATAGCCTTCCTGGAGTATTCAACGATCTTACTTAAGGCAAGATGTTGAATTAGTTAACCTGCTAGTGGGTTACACTTACCATATGTTTTCTGAAAATGTCAAACATATCCATATGTTGACTTTGGAACATTCTGAGGTAATAGTCTCCCTTTAAAATGTTTATTCAGTCACAAGAACATGAATCACAGAAACTGGAAGAGATTCAGATTGCCTAATCCAGTGCTCAAAGCAGGGTCACCTAAAACAGGTTCTCAGTGATGTGTTCAGTCCGATTTTGTCTCCACTTGTGGAAACATGCAGAACACTCTCTGGTACCCAGCTTGTGTTAATGTGTGGAGTTTTTTCTCTTTGCTGAACTTTGTGAAGTTTCTGCTAGCTCACTTCTCCAGCCTGTTTACATTCCTCTGAACAGCAGCATTCCCTCTGGTATATCAGCTCCTCTTCCTCATTCACATATCATCTGCAAACTTGCTGATGGTGTGCTCTGTCCCATTGTCCAGGCCATTAATGAGTTTAATCAGCTCTGGCCCTACTTATCAACTCCAAGGGTACACCACGGCCTCCTGATGGGCTTTGTGCTGCTGATCACTAGTTGAGCCTGGCTCAAACCACTGTCAACTTATTTAGTCTGTACATTGTTAATGTGTATATTACAAGGTTGAGAAGCTGTCAAAAGTGCAGCTTAGGCAGAGATAGACTATATCCCCTGCTCTCCTCTCAACCCACCATACTGAACTGTGGTAAACTATCAAGCTGTTCAGCCATGATTCCTACTCCATGAATTCATTGTACCTAATCACATGATGTATTTGGAAGTGGCTTTTGGGATTATTTGCTCCATCACCTTGTCAGGGTTGGAGGCGAAATCCTTTCTCTCCGCCCTTCTGGCAAATGAGTTGACTCTTGCTACATTTGGTCATCAAGAACCTTTCAAAGATAGTGACTTTGTAATGCTGTTGCCTGGGTTTCTCAGTACTTGTAAGTGCATCTCTTCTCCACTGAGGGTAACTATCCTCTCACTGGTTTCAGGGATATGGGATTCCTGAAAGGTAGATATTGGAAGTAAGGACTGTGGCATAGAGGGGAGTTGAGTACCTTGACCTTTTTCTCTGTGCTAGCAGTTGCCATATACTGTGTACTCCGTTCAGTAGCAAGCCCATTCTCCCCCAAGTCTCCATATTGCTGTAGAAGCCTTTTTTTGCTTCACACGTCCCTCTCCAGTTCCATATCCAGGTGGTCTTTGGCATATCTAACCCCATCACTGCTTGGACAAGGTTTTGTCTGGGTCACTTGTCCCTGCTGCTAGCTCTTGTTGAGCTGCCTTTCGTTAGCTGAAGTTTGTTAGGAGTTCCCTTTTCACTAGCACAGATGTTCTCCTGTCTTTGCTTGACCTTTGGCACACTAGGATGAACCATTCTTGAGCTTGGAGGGTGTGATCCTTGAAAAATCAAACAGTTATCCTGAATCCCTTTTCTTTGTCAAGACTGTACTCCATGTGGTTTTTCCATGTGATTTTTCCTATAGTCAGTTTTCCTGTAGTCCAGGAACCTGTTGTTTTCATTTTCTTCTTCTGTCTGAATCCTTAGCTCTCTATCACGTATTCATGGCAGTCAAGTCTCCCTCCAGCCTCCACACCTCATCCACTCTACTCATCTGGTTGTGATGGAGTTGATTTTGTATGTAGCAGTCTGAATACTGAAATAAATTTGTGGCCAAAACTAGCAATTGCTGAACTGTACTTATGTGTATATCCACTCATCAAAGTACTTGAGCTGGGTGGATTGTCTTATTGGAGTCTCCAATGAGGTCTTAGCCCTGTAACTGCATGCAGGTCTCCAATTTGTTTTACAGGGAGAAAGTCTTACTGATTTCCTGCTGATACCATGACCAATAATATTAAGATCTCTCACAAACCAACTACTGAAATTTTGGGGAAGTGTCCTTCAAGTTCTTGTTCTGTGTTGGTGATGAGAAGAAAGGTAGTACTAGAGGACAATGAATGTTTGTTTTTACTTTCTGATCCTGAAACCCATTTTGCCTGCTTTCTCCCTGCTCCTGGCAATAGAAAGCAGTCTGCTCTGCAGGAAGCATGTATGGCTGTACCGATGTGGCAAAGGTTGTTCATTCACCGTTGAGAGAAAGATCAAGTGAAAGAACATGAGGAACAGAGTCTTTGGAGGAGTCGTGATGCTTGAAGGACTAATAGTTGGAAGTAGGTCAAGAATAGTAGATTTGAGTAGACAAGTGAACGTACTTGGGGGCAAGAACTGATCAAGCGAATCAAATATTAATAGGACTAGGAAACGTTAATATAATCCCACAAGTGGCTAAGAAAAAAAAAAGAGCAGATGAAAGCCCTCTACTTTTTAGATTATCCATGCTTTATATGGCACGTGAAAATCAAATGCTTTGTTTTGAGATATCCTTATTTGTTGCATGCTATATCCTGGAATGTGTGTGTGCTGATCTGAAATGGAACCAGAATCATTTTTCTTTCAAGGGCTTGCTTCCTCATGTTTTGCTTTAATACCTTTCTTTCCTCTATCCCTTGGGTGTGATAATGGCATTCTGGAATCATAACAGCAGTGCAGAGCTTAATTAATGTTTGCAAAGCACTAAGATCCTCAGATGATGTGTACTATATGTATCCAGTGCAACATATTATTGCCAGTAAACACAGGCTATTTTTTCTTCTAGCAGCAACTCATCTTTGGTGCTTTCCTGTTGTAAAAGCAACCATATGAGGATAGCTGTGGTGGGTCATGCCAAGGTCCAGCTATCTCACTGTCTAGTCTCCAGGTATAGCAGACGTTTAAGGGAAAGAACTGTGAAAAGAACAGGTGCTTTATCCTGCAAACACTCCTGGCCTTTTCAGCCAGTTCTTGGTGAGCTGGGGGGATTAACCCTACATATGCTCCAAAGGGTGTTCTTTGTCTGAGAACCTAGAGGAAAGAAAATCATATATTTAGTCTGTTTAGTAGGAAGTAAATCTCCATCTACCATGGTGATAAATGTACTTTGGTCAAAAAAGGAAAAAAATATGATGTGCTTTGACATAACTGTTCATGGAGGAGCTCAGCGTATGTCCTTTCTGCCCTCAGAATAGGATGATTTATTGCCTTATATTTATCTCAATCTTTAAAACCGAAGATTCATATCCAAGCAGAGATCAGTTCTTCTCTCTCGTGAGCTGCAGAACTAGAGTAAGATGCATTAATTCATATTAATAAGATGCTAAAATCCTAGATTCTATATAAATTAAACAACAAATTGTTATCTTTCTATAATTCTGAGTTGCTTTGCCTTGCTATGTTCTCATCCTTCCCCTCCCAGCTGATGGGCAGTTTTTGTACATATCCACTGGAAGCATTTTTTTGCCTGCAAAATACAAAGATCTGGAAATGCAATGTGATTATGATCTGTATGCATACTTATGTTCAGTGGGATTACAATCTCTGCACAAATAGACCAATTAATAGTTCAAAACCATGTGAAAGGAATTTTATCCTGTTTGTGTGAGGAAGTGGTTAACTACTCTGACGTTTCGGAAATGTTCAGAGGTGTTTGTAATGAAAGGACCAATAAAAATGTTAATGATCTCAATTGTCGTTATCATATACTTCACCTAGTTCTCTGGCAGACCTGCTGATTTGGAGAGTGAGCAGCCTACTAAAATTTCATAGGACTATTTAAAACAAAACAAAACAACCATAATATTGGCATTTAATTATCTGCCATGGAAGGTAACTCTTTCACTTCAAAATTAGTCAGGCAGATACTGAGTGTTCACTAAATCTTTCCTTCTTGGTCCTGGATGCTCTAGATGGCAGAATTGTTCTATCTACCGCATGTAAAGAGCAGAGTGGGAAACAAAAAATGGTTAATGATGTATACCTCTTTGAATAGTTCTTGCTTCCTAAATCAGTTGCTTTATTTCTCCAATAGTGTCAAATTTATCAGTAAGCAGATAGAATTTGTAAGCTGTGTTTTTGAGAGAAAAATGTTTTTTTCCCCTTCATAAATGCTGTCTGACTCAATTAGCAGCTGCAGAATGTTTTCTAAAGAATAATTGCTATGATAACGTTGGTACTTGGATTGTCTTTTTGGGAATGCGTGTCAGTTGTCATATATAGTGTATATATAGTTTCCCAGGAAGAACTGAAGTTGTAAGAAGAGTTAATCTTTCCTACAGTGTTATGTCAAATTTCTTGCATGTGGAAAAGTTTCTTAAATTCTAACATAACATGCGTGTCATAGAGGGATCTGAGGCACTTAAGATGCATTTGTGAGGAAACAGCTCTCTTAAGCTAAAATATGTATGTGCTGAACAGGTGTAGGCTCTGTCTGTCAGGATCATTGCATAAGCCTAGTAGAGCTAAGCTGGTCTGATGGTTATCTGGGTTAACACTTAGAGTGAAGTTCTGTCCTAGATTTTCCAGTTCAAATAATTTCATTTTGTAACACTGGATGTAATTTCTTTGAAATCCAGTGTAACAAATATTTGGCATAACCTCTAGTGTCTTTGTGACTTTCTGATCGTTAGTTTATAGGGAAAAAGCAATAAATGTTTTCAGATATATCAGACGCTTCAGGAGAACAGACATATGAAATCTAGCATTTCAAATATGCCTTTTTCCCTTTCTGTTCAGCTCTAATATCAGGTCTGTTTAGCACATTTTAATTGCCTGCATTATTCACCTCCCTGCCACCTGTGACCGAGGAGTCACTATTCTTGAATGAAAACTATTTAAGATACTCACACAGTATTGAACACTTGTTCTATTTTTTGTAGTAGGGTTGCTGTCATGGAAGTTTTAAGTGCTTTTACTTATTGCTATTCCAGTATTTTCCCTTATTTGCAAGGTGGTGAGAGTGTAATTCTCCCAGAAGATATGATTGTTGACTAAATGCTTGCCTTTTGTTTGTGGACCAGCTTGACTTATTCTTTCCTTTAAGGTTGCCTTATTACAGTATAATCTGTCTTGTGCTTTAAGCTGAAATCACCCTTTACTCTGAATGCGGTCCTTGCCTGAGCACACAGAAAGCAGCAAAAGAGAGTGCAAAACTGCCATGGTAACTTATGCACTGGTACTTCTGCAGTGTGTTTTACTTGGTATTGCATGACTTCAATTAGAAGTCTGTAAGGGTATGTGGAATATCAGAATGTGATTCGAAGAAGTAATTGCACAAAATATTCTGTTAATGCTTTTTTGCAACACCACAGCAGTTGATGTGGATGATAACTGTGATGGAGTATTGTAGATGGGGAGACATGATATAAGGCTGGTCTGCTTCAACAAGGCAAAAGAAACAACAATGGAATGCCTAAAATGTGATAGAAAGCATCAAGATGTTCTCCTCGTCCGTCTTCCTTGTCCGTGTGTGCAGAGATTTCTTGATTGTCCTTGCATTCCACAGCAATCTTTGGGACGTGAGTGCTGGGAGGAAGTAAATGTCCTCCAAGGACTAACAGTGGACCATCACGGTGCTAGAAGGATGTTAGATGACATCGAAGGCTGCCAAATAAGGCTGTATCTGTTAAGCAGTCACTAGGGGTGGATAGGAAGGGGTCCCGGTTGTCTGTGCTTGTTCAGTCTTTCAGCCTGCTGCGTTAGACTGCTCAGGCCCAGGGTTTGCTTTGTAAGCTGTGAAAAGCAAAAGGAAGCTTGTTTAATTTTTGATGGGGGGAAAAATCAGGAAAGTGTGAATATTTAAATTAAGGGAAAGACTGCAAAAAAAAAAAACAATTAAAGAAAATGAAAGAAAAAATGTTGCCTATTTTTGAGCTTCAACTTTTATGTATAAATTCTTGAAGCCTACAATTTTAGCATCTCTATAGATTATAAAAGCAGCTTTTTGTTGGCTAAAATCTCTACAGATTTGTACCCTTACTGTTCTAAAAAAATAAGTCAACTCCATTACTGAATAAAATTGAAGACTGCCTTCAATTGCTCAGCTTGTTTGTAAGAAATCTGTTGTGTTTATTTTACAAAGCTGTAATGAGTGATATGTATTTGTGGGAATATTTTGTCTCTCAAGGGATTTTGGCACTCTGCATGCTAACTAGTGCCACTGCAATGTTACCATTTATCATTAGGGAGCTTTGAAGGTCTACAGCATTAATGTTGCTTTGCAGTGCTTGGTATGACAAGACTAGTGTTTCTACAGATTACTCATGCTGTGTTGTCAATGGGAAAGGTCATACAGGACTGAATTCTGCTTAATGTAATCATATTTCTTAATTCTTAGCTTCTTAAACAAAATATGTTCTCCTTGCTATAGGACAATTGAACTAATCGTCTTTAGCCTGTTACTGCAATTCTTGTAATGTTCTATTTTGGGAGAATAGGTTTTTATTATTGCCTCTCTATAAAACTGTTCAGAGGTCACCTTCTGAGACATCATTTTTCTTGCTTGCCTGCTCCAGTCATCATGAGGAGATTCTATTCGCTGAAGTGGGAAATTCTATGCTAATATTGTTTAATGTGTTTTCCAGAGGGAGTTGTTATCAAGTAGCATAACGTGATGTTAAGGAGCGGAGGGTTACTACCTTGTAGCTGCTAGAAAAAATGCATGGTTTTTTTTTTTTTTTTTTTTTTTTTTTTTTTTTTTTTTTTTACATCTTTTGAGCATTAATGAAGTTGTCTTACAAAAGGCTTTTGACTTTGAATGTGTTTTATCATGGAGAAAGAATACGCAAGATCTTCACACTGGCTATTTCATCAAGTACTATCCAATTTTATTTAAATTTCAAACATTATCATTGCCTATTTCACCCTAATTAACAGGGCATTAAGAAAAAGGGACAACAAACCTGTCTTTTGTCTTTGCTTTTGTCAGATACATCATTTGCCTCGACCTTTCTCTGTACCTGTGTTCCCCTCCTTTTACCATAGCAATGCCATTTCAGACATCAATCAAACACGCTGATTGCAGCCATTTGCTTTGCCTCCTGAAAGCAATGTGCTGCCGGCCTGGGTGAGAAACCCTGCTGCGGTGCCATGCTGGGCCCCTGGGAAAACCATCCAGGCTTGTTCCCAGAAGCTACATCTGGCTCCTCGATGTGTTTCACTCGAGAAAGCCTGGAGACAACGTAGTAAAAAGTATTTGTCTTCTCATCAAAAGAGAAAAGTCAGTTTTCAGAGATCTGACTATTTTTTTTAAATCCAATTTGAAGCTTGCTTTCCCACGGAAGTTATATTTCAAGAGAAGCAGGGAGCTGTCTATGGATGGTTGTAAGATTGTATCTGGCGTGACCTACAGAGGAAGAGAAGATGTGAGAAACCTGATTGTTTAAAGGTACTCTAGGACATGCGATGTAATGATCTGTAGGTCTGATGACATTAGACCTATAGAGAGACTTCAAAGGAAGTTTTTACCAGCTGACAGAAAAAAGTGAGTATATCTCAAAATGTTATCTGAGGAAAGACATTCTGTGCTGCACCTCAGATCAGCATAGAAGTAGAGGAAAGGAGAATATCCAGTTATTAAAAAAGAATACAGCAAGTGCAAAGAGATTCTGAAGTGAGTGGAGATGAATAAATATGTTTCTCATAGGTGTATAGGTTGCCATGGGCATACATACCACGGGCAAATGTGGAACACTTCCTGTGGAACAGTGTAATGAAGCTGAATTTGTTTCTTCTTTTCCCCACTCTGAAACTTCTTTGAGACAGATTTATTCCATATTTCTTCTTGTTGATGTGTAAGACTTGCACATCTGTGGTGGTGTTTGTTCTCTGGTTCATCTTGAGCTGGCAGGCTGCATGGTGCAAGCTGAAGCACGGGGAGAGCTCCCTTTATTTTGCCAGTGAGATTTTAAATACGGAGACCAATAAGAAGGGGAGAAGCCCTGAGAATACAAATATAAGCTTGGGTTTAGAAGATATTTCAGTGTAACTTTCATGCTGGAATATAGACATGCTAGGACAAGAGGTAATGGCCTTAAGTTGTGCTGGGAGGGAGATTCAGGTTGGACATTAGGAAAAATTTCTTCCAGAAATAGTGGTGACCACTGGAATAGACAGCCCAGGGAGGTGGTATCACTATTTTGAAAAAACATGTAGATGTAGTGATGTAGTTTTAGTGGTATGGCACTGATGGTTTCATGGTTGGACTCAATAATCTTAGTGCTCTTTACCAACCTTGATGATTCTGTGAGTATGGTTGAGTTATCAAATATAACATTTCAGCATTGTTGATTTACCTAAAATATATACCTAGCTAAAATTACCATATAGCTTTGCCCTTAAAATGTGCTGCTTCTGAAACATCCATTTTCCTTGTTTTGAAGCAGAGGATCTCATCTTCGCCCTGCAGCCACTGACAACCTGACAAGTCTGTTCTGCATTTAAGGCATACCAGAGAATCAGACAGCCATTTTGCTACCGTTTCCTGCCCTCTTTTCATACAGTGAATATCCCGGAATGTCTGATCAGCTTATGTATTTTTGAGCTGATTTGTTTTCTTAATCTCAGAGAAAAGAGAGCAGGTGGCTGTGTCTCTGCTTGCATTTTGAGAGAGGGTTTAGCTTTAAAGGAAAGTGAGAATAGGATTTGTTTTGTGTAACAGGTACGCAGTTTATCTCAATTTACAGCTCTTTTAGGGAAGGTAAAACTGAAAAGATCAGCCTCCAGGGGTAAATAAAGAGCAAAGACTTGTGGGGTATAACAAGTGTATCCTTTCTCTCATAAGGAAAAGAGGAGTTACAGGATATGGTGAAAAACTGCCAGCTGTCGTTCCTAGTCTGATACAAAGGATCATTCATCTTCAACCTAGACTCAGCAAGGTGTTAGGTGAGAAGGATTGCTTTCCAGCTAATACAGTTTCAAAATCCATGCAAATGCATCATTCATCTCTTCTCAAAGCATGATTAACACTGCCATCGTTAATGACTGAAAACAGGAACGTTGAAATGAGGGGGGTGGCATATGTTGGGAACTAGTCTCTTGAATAATCGAGAGTTAATGTGGCAACAGGGGATTTGTCCTTGAATGCATCTTTTAAAATCCGAAAATTCCATATTTTCAGAAAACTTTTTTTTGAACTACAGCCATTAGAGTGAAGATGCCACCTGAAAGATAAACAGTTTCACAATTTTAGTTCTCACAATAACTTTTCCCCGAGAGATGAGCACAGTCTTACTTCACAGAATTGTAATAATGGCTTTTTTTTTATATATGATCTTATTCAAGGGGAAAGAATTTCTCTTGATTCACTTAAAAAATGGACTTTGGGGATGGTGGGAGATGGGGAGAAATAGCAAATTATATGGAAAGAAGGCTATTCCATCTTAAATCATGCTTAGTGAAATAAAATTTTTATCAGAACAGATTCTGGCTGGAAGGAGTTATTTGTATTTTATTCTGCAAACAGCACAAGAATGGGATTTTAAAAGTTATTTTTCAATATGCTAAAGCTCTCTCCATCACACTTTGCAGTAGGACTATAAACTTCTCTTGGGATAGTTCAATACCAATTTACCTGAATTCCAGTATAGCAGTTCTGTAAGATTTCTCAAGTATTCTGAATAATACATGTGAATGCCTGATGTTTTACACAGAAGCCTCTGTTAGTTCTTGAATCAACATGGAAAAAAATCCAAGCATTTCAAGATCTGATTAGAAAAATATTATCCATGCTCTTCCTCTGTACAAATCCTTAAATTGACATTCGTTCCCACTAATTGGAGTGAAAGGGTTTTAGACAGCAAAGAAGTCTATCTTTCCTGATATTTCGGATGGCTGAAACCTCTCTCAAACTTCTCCATTTCTGGCACTAAGGCTCTGCTCTTCTGCAGATTTAAGTCTTGCCATCTTTTGCCATCTTGTTTTTTTTTGTTTGTTTGTTTGTTTTTTTGCCTCTGTAAGCTTCAGGGATTTTCTTCTAGGATTCTTCTCTACTCTGTAAAGGTTGCTGGCCATGAAAGGGGGAAAGTGAAACTGGAGGAGCTTGAAAGCAGCCTGGGGTAAGCCCTGAAACCAACCTATCTGGCATGATTTAACTCATGTTTCTGTGGGTTTGCAAGTCTCAAGACTTCTGAAGCAGTGCACATGGCTTCACACCAAGACTCTAAATCTGTGGTGTGGTGGGGAGAGGAGGAAACAAACTCATTTTCTGCTTTGCACACTGAAACCTTCTTTTTTTTTTTTTTTTTTTTTTCTATTTGGTATTAGATGCACGATTTTCATGCCACTGTCATATTTTCTACACTAGAAATCATTCCTCCCCATTATTTTTTGTGAAAGAAGGAAAACTATCTTCTTTACTAAGAGAAAAGAGTGCTGTGGTACTCAACTACACTTTCATGTGCTCTGCTCTTCCATGTGGTCCTTCAAAATCAACTGTTTAAAAGCAGGGATCCCTGTTTAAAAACAGGGATAATCCATGGCATTCACTAGAGACTTCGTCTAAGTATTTTCTAGTTGTGTGGCTCTGAAATGGGAACAAATTTGTCTGAAGATCACCGCTGTCTCTTTTCTGGGGAATATATTTGTCCATGGGCAGAGCAGATATACTGCAGCCAGTGCCATTTTCAGATGACACCTATCTTTACGTTATTGCCCTGTGTTGCAAGAGCTCACAGATGGTTACTGCAACTACTCTTGTTCCTTGGAATGGCTCTGGAGTTTTGGAGACTTTTCTTAGTTGTTGTTGTTAATTAAAAAAAAAAAAAAAAAAATCTCAGCTTCAAGTATTCTATTTAAAAAACAGAAAAAAGAAACTTAAAAAAAGTTTATGCTAAGCATATTAAAGAATGTGCTAAACACTGCCTGTGGCAGTATTCCCCAGCATTGCTGGCCTGGGGGTAGAGACATTGAATGAATTATGTGCTGTACTTTCTTCTTTCCTTCAACTTGAATTCAACTTCTAAATTTCCTCTGCCTGTGAGCAATGTTGGAGGGTGCCATGGGTAAACAATGCTCGTGAGCAGTAGGGCCGGGGGAACTGGCCTACAGTGAATCTCCTTCTGCTGCCTCTTATCTGTCAGATTTCTGCTATTCAGCATGGAATTATTCCTGGAGTTAGCAAATTCCATGAAAAGTTTCAAAAACTGAAAAGTAAGCCAGCAGAAAAGCATGCAGGACCTGCTATAAGATACTGTTACTAATGCACACCAGGGGGCACAGTTATGCTTTCCCATGTGAATTTTAGTGATTTAGTTTCCTGAGATGCTGCAGATTAAGAAAATATTCTTCTGTTCTCTGAAAATAATGGAGTGTTTAGTGCAATAATACATCAAGAGATGCCGATTCTGATCTGGCATTTCTAAGACGCTAACATGTGCTATAAACCCCATATTTCTAAACAATTGCTATGAAAAAAAGTTCTGGATCTTCAGAACTTCATTCCAGGTGTGACACAATTAACTGTGAGCTATACGATCAGTTCTGAGTTGCTGTTTTTCATCCACTTAAAACAATTAAGGCTGATTTTGATAGCCTAGATTTCCTTTCTCATGGGCTGTTGAGACAGGTTAATTTAACTATCTGCATCACCTTAATTGTCTCATCATCATTTTGTGAAGCTTTAGATTTACATAAATCAAAAATCTACAGTTTGTCGATTCCTTTTCTCTAAGGAAAGAACAACAAATGGAACAGTGAAACTCTTCATGGTATTTCTGTTGAAGAGCTCACATAATTAGCTGTGATGCTACTAGAAATGGTTTTGAAACAATAATGCAATACTACAGAAATTTTTCCATCGTTACCCCTCTGGAAAGCTTGTGTCCCATTTATGTAAGCCAGCATTTTATATAGGGCAAAACTGGACCTCCTAATGTATTTTTCCCCAAGACAAACATTAGGGAACTGATTGCTATTGTGATATTTGAAATTAATTATGTAGGTTCTAGTTTAGATTCAGTAATGCCGACATCTTGTAAATGTTAGCTTACTTCATGAGCTTCATTTGATTATTTTCAGCTATTACTGAGAGTTGGTTGAGACAGGAGTGGATATAGGCATAACAGCTTGAGCTGGGTCCTGAAATTTTTAGACAGAGACTTCAATTCTTTTTTTTCTTTTTGTAATTCCTATTGTCTTCAATGCTGCATCTACTTTTCCAGATAATAGCCAAAATAAAATGAGATTTTTACATGGTCTGAAGAAAAGTATTTGTACCTGAATTGTCTCTCGCAATTTATACAAGTATGCAATTATTATCTTAAATGCTTATGAGTAGGGCTCAATCATGTTGAAGTGGAAACACAAAGCAGTAATTGGTTCTCATGTCAGAGATACTGTAAGTAAAATGGATGTGGTGAGAATACCAGAAAAGTAAGGTATGCGGTAGTATTGTGTAAATGTCACGACTATTTAAATAGTAGGATATAGTTAAAAATTTACAGTGGAAAGACTAGAGAAGACAGCAGGTATATGGGGGGCCTTGTTCTTCTACAACTCTTGGGGGGGGGCTCCTTAATGATACAGTCAGTTACAGTATCACTAAAACAACAGTGTGGGAAAGATCCATGGTGAGGGAAGGGTGGAAGGGTAAGAGTGTCTTCTTGTGCTGGATTGTCTCTATTTTCAGCAGTTATAGATTCAAATAAGACTACTTTTGTGCTAGAAGGCTGCTTCCCCTTCTGAAGAGGTAAGACTAAACATATCTGGGCAGCCTGAACAAACTGGAAAGTGTTCAGGAGATTTGTACTGTAAAACCAATTGGATTGCTGAAACCAGTAGGGAAGACTGTGAAAGCTAGGGCCTACATCTGCAATTGAAGAGGATCTGACTGCTATCTGGCCTTTTTGGAGACTGTACCCAAAATGTTCAGAGGCAACAAAACCATGGTCAACTCTGTAGCTTCACCTTATAATTGTCATCCTATGAGAGACCAGCAGTAAACGCTACCTCTGCCTCTGCTGTTTGATTGTATTACTTGGGAGAATAGGTTTGTATTTCACTTGAAAATGAACTGGTATACCTTTCTGTGAACCTGCTCCAGAAAGGACTATTTCTGTCTGCTTTAGTAGATGTGACTAAAGGCAACAGAAAGTTTTGTTGCCCTTGAGAGGACGACTGATTTCAAAGCCAAACACTTTTGCCAATATAACTGGTGTAAAACAAGCTTGGATTCAAAGATGTTTGATAACCTAGGACCTGCTGACTTCCAAATGCTTGCAGATACAGCGTTGTCAGGCTGACAAACCACATAAGTGCTTATCCTGTGCCATAGAACAGGCATGACCTATGACTTCCTATGATGTTTAGCTGGAAGCCGTGATCAATAGCAGAGATTTATTTGTATTGTATATTACTTTACATTGCTTCTAAATTAGTATTATGTGAAATATACATGTTTAATATATGTTTCTTATGTTCAGTGTATACGCATATGCATATGGTTTTCAGTATAGTGATATATTAATTATAGGCTAACCATGCTTCTCTGATCTTGCAACCTTGCAGCACCCTCAGGTGTTAATACTTCATGTATTCTGGCAGTGTGAATTTGAGTTGTAATGACAATATTTCTTTTGAGAATGCCTCCACAGAGCTCTGTAAGAAGATCTGCAGATACCAAGCTCATACTAGCCTACTGTGCAAGGTCACCATTCATTTTTACTGAACAACTGAAATACATTTGAAAAGAAAGCTAGATATTCCTATGCTATTATGAATATACAGCTGCAAAGTAGAACACTACCTCCTTCCCAGCCATAAAATCAACAAAAATCATTTTGAATTGTAGATATACAATTCTAATTCCCTTCATTGCCCTCAGTTTTGAATAGAGGCTGTAGCGCAAGGGACTTAGCTGCATAGCTTTCAGGACTGTTGAAGCTAAAGCCTCTTCTCTGTTGTTGAACAGGTAACTTTTGTATCACGAAAATGCTTGAAGTATCATGGCAAGAAACTGTGTGAAGGAAAATGGTTAAATGATTTCCATCTGCAATCAATACGATGCTGACAAAGTCTTTCCTTTAGCAGCTCCAATGGAGGTGATGAGCTGCTAGATGAGGGGTTTATCCTGGTGTTATTTTTGCTCCTTCAGTGTGTGATGTGTATGCGATGTAAAAGGGAGTTGAATGCTTTCTTTGTTCCTTCCTCTGTGCCTAGAGGAGCTTGCAAGATTAATTTTCAGTGTGTGACAGAGAGTGTCTCTGGCTCTGAAGACTCTTTATTCACTGAGAATCTGAGAGATGTCTCCCAAAACCTGTGCGTAGGTTGGTGTTGCTGTCTGCAAACCACCAGATGAAGGTTCTTTGTTTGCGAAATGAATGCCTATGCTTTTTGTCTGTGCTTGCAATTGAATCTGAGATAATCTCTGAAATGATCTTTATGTATTATGATTGAATAAGTAGATTCACAATTTGGGGGAAATGCAGAGGCAAATTCTCGTTAGCCAAAATAAACAGTAGTCAGATGAAGAAAAAAGCCATACCCAGATGGGCTGTGATTTTTAACACTGCAGTTAAGCACAATGAACATGCAGATCAAAAATAACTATGGGATGTATCTGTTTATGGAAATACAGCTAGGAAGAAGCTGTGAGCAGCCAGGTTTAGAAATAACAGTGCAGAGGAAACTCCAGCTTACAAATTAGGGGACAAAAATGTCTTGGGGACACCACATATTCCTTGCTTCAAAAACTGCTTTTCTTTTTCTCCAGTCAAAAACTTTAAGAGAAAAATATCTCACCTTGTAATATCAATATGTTGCAATGTGCCCTAGTGAGAAGGAAATCTGGGAAGGTTAATGCAACTTCTCTACTTGGAGCAGAGGGAGTCTGTTGTGTCCGATCAAGAAATGATCAAAGGGAAATGATTTCTAGAGATGTAAGCTATCCTTTTCCCTGCTGCAAGCCAAAGAATGCCTACATTGTCTAGCTGCTGAGAAAGATAAGTCTGGAAGTGTTGTTAAAACTGATTTTTCTTGTGTTCGCTGATCTTATTGATCTTTTTAGAAAGCACTGGATCGCCTCACATGCTACTCAGCGTAATATGAGGAAGAACCTTCAACAAAAGCTGGGAGAGTCCATCTGAAATGATAGAAGGGGAAGTTTTACCTGATTACTCTGCAGTTCATAAAGAAACTTTTTCTGAAGTCATATTCTCTCTACATGACTGCTGGCTGTAATAATGGACTATCTTAGTGTTTAAACAGCTTCTCTTATAGATTCTGTGAAGTACAGAGTGGTATTTTATCTGCTTACAGGTAGTGAGGAGAATAGACTAGTCAGAATTAGCTAATTTTTCTGGAAACTATGCAATGAATGTAAAAATGATAGTTTTCAGAAGTTTTCAAACTGGCTGATGCTGATATTGGAGTGGTTTTGGCAAATGTTTAGGAAATAGATCCTTAAGGGTATGACCATCTGCAGCTGTGATTTAGGACTTAGGAAATCGTCTCCATAGATTTACCCTGGCATTTATCATCTTATCTTGCCATATTATTTGCTTTATTTCTGCCCCTGTATTTCTCTCTTTAAAAAGATATACTGTATGTAGTGAAGACTGCCATGTATATGCAGCCATGAGACTCTGAGATGAACAGCAAAATGGAATTGCAAAGGTTACCTCTTTTACTATTTGCTAGCAGCCTAGAAAGTGCTTGCATTCCTAAGGGTTAATACAAAAATAAATTTAGCTTAGCACAGTTGTCAGCCAATTTAAGGTGAAGATTTCAGAGATTAGTTCTGACAATCCTGTGGAACACACCATATGTCATCTTTTGAAAGCTGAAGACAGTATTCCTTCTGGTCTTTGTTATGAACTTAATGAGGTTAGAGAAATGTCCTCTCTCTCTTACAAGACACAAGGGTAGAAGGCCTTGATTTGAAAAATACTGATCAACAATGTATCTTTAGTGAGAAAACAAATTGAATTATGCTACTGGTTTTGTTCCTATGTTGTCTCTCGTTAAAAGTTTCATCACAAAATGATTTAATTGGAATTGCTTATTAAAAAAACAAACAAACAAACAAACAAACCACAATTTATTACAAGCTAGGCTAGAGTACAGCAGGGATGACTGACTTCATTCTGAATTTACTTGTTGTGTTTTTGGGATATTTAAGCCTTATGACAGACTTAATAGCTGTGACAAGGTGTAGGAGCTCTTGGCTGCAAAGCCATTTCGAGGCGGGGATCACTGGAGAAACAAGCTCCAGTCTTCCTCTGAGTGTAAGAACTGACATGTCCTAATGCCAGCATCCCCCAGGCCAATTAAGGCATGATGATGTTTTATTGTTTCACTGCTCCAAATATAATGAATGTTGCTGCTGTGACAGAGAAATAGACTTTAATATGAGAAAAGAAACTGGAAATAAATTGTGCATTCAGCTGCCTTGCTGGCTGTATTTTTTTTTGTTATCCGAGTCTGTTAAATTACAGCTTGACTGCTACCTAGTCACTGCACTATCTACTCTGATCATGTTGGGTATATATATCGCTTTCATCTATCAAATAGTCAGCCAAAAATGCTCTTTTTCAATATTAGAAGATCCTGAAAACTTAATCTTTTGGTTTTGATTTTTTTTTTTGTAGTTATTGTTCTGTATATCAAATTGGAGTTCACTGTTTGTATTTGATATTTATCTATCCTAAGCAAATAGCTGTTAGAAATAATCATGGAGATTTTCCTTCAATTTTTAATAAAAATTACCTATCATTTTAAATCAAAAAACTTCCACAACTTCTGCTGTCCATTTGATCTCTCCTTTTTTTTTTTTTTTTAATCAAATCTGAATTTTGAAATATAGGATTTAGGGATCATGCTAGGTTCTTTTTAATTTAAAACTAAACCAGGAAAAATAAAGGAAAGCCCATCATGGTGGTTTTTTTTTTTTTTTTTTTTTTTTTTTTCCTTTCACCATTGAAAGTATTTTAAGCAACTGAAATGAGAACTGTCATAAATGAAACAGAGATAATGTTAGAAATGAAGCACTTTTCTGAGACTGTCTAGGCTTTAGATCAAGAGATGGGAAGTTTTTCTGACTTTGCCACTGAATTGCTAGGTGAATGTGTTTAACTTCCATGTGTTTCTGCAGTGGCTATTATCTCATACAATATTTTTACATTTTTGAATCCATATTTTTTTTAACAGTTCTGTGAAGGAGGTGGAAAGTAAATAAGGGGCAAAGGGAGAGACACTGACTCCTGAGGCATCCAAATACTATCCATCTATAAGAATATCTACTTTTTGGAAAGCAGAATAAACTGCAGAACACAGCACTGATAAATCTAAATGGATTGAAGCCTGCGTGTATTTAAGATGAATGATCAAAAGAGCCAAGTGGCACAAAGCACAAATGGGATACGAGAAACAACAGTAATAATGAAGGCAATTAGTTTACTTTCACTGAGGGAACAAGATGCTTGCTGCCAAATGAATATCAAATTGCTTGGCAGCTGGGGATGGTGCATGAGGGGGCAGGAGCAGAGTGGTGAATTGGCAGTGGTTATCCTTTTCTCTGTTTCCCAAAGAAGTTCTGGGGCAGATGGGAGAAGGACATCCCTTCCTGGCCCAACAAGGATGACCGACCCTCCTGGACATTGGCTACCTGTGAACCTGTGCTGTTGAGCTGGAATTTTCTGCAGGATCTTCTGGAGGTACTTCCAGCCCAGCACTGGATGTGAATCAGTATTTTCCTAAAATCTGGATTATGAGGATGCTGAACAGTCTGATGAGATCAATTTTTGAGAAGGGGAGTGAGGTGGGTTATGTTTGGTTTGAAGAGACAGTAATCTTCCAGAAGGCTTGGAGGTCTGATTTCTGTGCTGAAAATGTAGCTGAAGGCAATGGCTAAGCCTGCCTATTGTGAAACCACAAGAAGGCAGTGAGGTAACTACAGAACTAAGGAAAGCCAGGAAGCTAGAAGTGGTGCCCTATGGCTGTTGGCCTTGAGGAACTGTCTACTAATAGTTGAACATCAAGGGAATTTAAATCCTGTGGTGAAACTGTCCTTGAACAGCTCTGCATAAAATACAGAGGTAGGTTTTAAAAGGCAGCTCACTGGAAAATAAGTATCTTCTCATACTTCAAAACACAGCCTGTGACACAAACCCTTTTCATTGAGTAAATCTACTATGAACAGCTTTTTCTTGCTGGTAATGCTGCTGAAGGTAAAATATGAGTGTAAGTTCTATTTTTTTTCTTTTACAGAATTTACTGTATCTTTATGGTGAAGTTACTCATAAATTACAAAATACAGAGCTTCCCCAGCTTGGTTTTAAAAGCTTCA
The DNA here is from genome assembly GCF_951394365.1 of Tetrao urogallus. Taxonomy (NCBI): domain Eukaryota; kingdom Metazoa; phylum Chordata; class Aves; order Galliformes; family Phasianidae; genus Tetrao; species Tetrao urogallus. Next base: position 53,095,602 of record NC_136817.1, on the reverse strand, counting down.
AATGAATGAATTGAATGTGGCCTTTGTCTTCTTACACAACCCTTTTCTTATGTGAAATTATTATCCAAATTAAGGAGACATCTTTTCTGTATTTTTGTACAGATAAAGCAGGAACAGACAGATGAGCCTTGGCTTTCACAGCATGCATCCGATTTATCAGGCATTGCGTTCTTTCCCTGAGGGAAGGTAGGTCAGCTGAAGTATGCAGTGGGAGATGATGTAAAGTTTTTTTTATTGCCCTCCCTCTTCTGTTACCTGCAAGAGATGTTTTGTATGTGTGTCAAGAAAGCTTTCATTAGGATTGTTTTGGAATTAGCACCATGAAAAACAAGCCATAGGATTTAAAATTTGTATGTTGCTGGTAAGAGCTCTCTGTTGTGGTAAAAAGAAAAAAAATATTCACAGGAAAGACAAATGTATGAAAATACTTGTTACTGTGAGAGACGACAGTTCAATGGTATTGTATTTCGAAAAGCTGCCAAAAAATACTGTATGAATAACTGGCGATGCTCTGAAATGTCTAGTGCTGTGCCTGCAAATTGCTCCTTGGCATGAAATGTGTTTTGCAGTTGTTATAAAGGTACATCAAAGCCTGGACTGGGGGAAAATTCAAACTGGAGGGCAAAAAGAAGTCCTGGGTGCAAATAGTTGATCAGCCCAGAGTGAGATGAAGCCAAATATTGTTTGCTCTGCATTGTTTGACAGAAGCATTGAGCAGAAAGTACAAGCAGGCCAAATTCACTGCTTGCATAAACAAGCTGAATGTCACTGAAGTCAGCTGTTTGCACTGACAGTGAATTTGCCTTCCAGGTTTTAAATGACTCTTGCATCCTTTAATGTTAGAACATAAAACAAATTTCATTATGTGGTCTAAATTAACTAATTATACAAGTTTCCTTTCTCTTACTGTAGAGGTGGGAGAAAAGCTGCTTTTCTGCTCTTTAGGACTGTGAGTTGTTTCAAAGCCACTGCAGTGAGAAGATAGATACAATGCCTTTTGCCTCTTTAGTTTCAGGTGCAGCAGTTTAGGGGGTAAGAAAGCAACTAGGAGCTGTAGGAACTCCAAGAATCATTGCTTGGGGCAATGAACCTTCCTGTGCTGTTCATTATGTTCATTATGAGGCATAGTGTGGGTCCCCAGCAATGCGGGAGCAGTATCCTGACCTGCTTTGCATCACTTGGGTCATTCACAGGGAAATTCTCTATTGGAGAGTGAGATCAGTGCCCAAATGCAAGAAGATGCCACCAACAAAGTGCATGGGAAATCAAACTGGAGAATGAACCAGCCAAAGGAGGTTACATCGTGTGAGGTGAGGAGCTATACTGGTTCCCACTTTCTTGGCTAGTTCATACCTAAGGCTCTTTGGTTGCTTCTCACCATCTGGGTACATTATTCCCCTTAACTCTGCACAACCTATCTATAAAGATCAGTCCTAGAGATATTTTGAATTGACCAGCCCTAATATTGCTTGTTTTTCAGCCTTACTGTGCGAGTTGTTGGTGCTGGGATCCTACGAGGGCTCAGCTTAGGGCCCTGGGAACAATGCAGCTGACACCTTTATCTTCTCCCTGCCCTGCTCCCTTCTTTCCCATTTTCCTGCAAACATAGAGTTGTGTGAACAGGGAAATCACTCATTAGGCTAGCTAACCTTCTGCAGAATGTGTCCTGATACAAAGCACTTGATCCTCACCATAGAGGTATAGAAATGTGCTGGAAATTAAATTCTGTTTTATTATTCAAATCCCTAAGTATTGATGCAAACACATTAACTTAATTTACAAGCAAAAAGAATAGTTTTGCCACATAACAGTGGTACAATAAAATAACCACATCTGTTAGTAAGGTTCTCTGTGAGCATCTATTTAACCCTCTTTGTCAAAGCAGCCTGATGTTGTTGGCTTTTACTTAATTATTTCTCTTTCAAAAAGGGCAGAAGATGGTCTCTTATTGGTTCTAAGTGGCTTTGGAGGACTGGTTGTTTAAAACAAAATACTGATATTTAAGAATCCTTCCTTTCCAAAACAATGAATACATGAGAACTGCTCCAAAAGTATTCCCTCTTGTTTTATTGTGTTGCCCCATTAAGTCAGAAGCAGATGGTGGTATGGCACTGGAGGCTGAATCTTCCCACCGATATTCCATTACATTTTGTTGCTGTGTGACAGATGGCAACAATGGTGCCTGACATAGTAGATATGAGGCAAAGGTGTGTCATTGAATTCCTCCATGCAAAAAAAAAAAAAAAAGGCAGCCACTGACATTCACTGACGTTTTCTGAATGTTCATGGAGACCAAACAGTGGATATGAGCGCAGTGAGAGGTGGTGGTGCATTTCAGCAGAGGCGACAGTGACGTGAAAGACAGGCCATGTTCTGGACAGCCATGCAGATTTTTGTGAGCACAGCAAGCAGGATCTTCGTCATTGCTGGCAAAAATGCATAGCTATTGCTGTAACTATGTTGAAAAATAGTGTTTGCTCTACCAGATGGTGTTATTGTACTATTTGTATTTGTTGTAGTTTCCATGCAAATAAATAGGATGCATTACTTTCAGAGCAACCTACCTATTTAGAATGGGTAGGGAGCGTTTAAAAGCTTGTTTTTTTCATCTGGTCGTGTACAGAAGAAAGACATGATCCTTACTACTTTTGGAACATGGTCAGTTTTTTATGGAAAAAAAACGGAATTATTCACACATTTTATATTTGGACAAGATAAATGTTTTGTTTCAGAGTAATGATTTCTAAGTGAGATATTCTGGGGGTAATTCCACTTAATTTTTTTCTTGGCTGCCTTTGGGAACTGGAGGTAATTCAGGAGCTGAATTCCCTTGCTTTGCTGTGTGCTCTGTGCTTACACATCCTTCAGAGGAAAAGAATCAGTATCAAATATCAGCAATACTTAAGATGCTGGGAAAATCTCTCTCTGATTAGCTTGATACAGACTCTAAACATTTTATTATTTTTTAAAATTGATTATTGGCATACTCCATGATTTATAAGACATGAAAAAGACTGCATTTGCTGTGTGGCTCTAAAAATATTGTGCTGTAAAAGAAGAATGAATGAATCTCAGTAAAATTTGAGATTTAATGCCCCACGATGACATATTTAAGCAAACTGAGTTTTTAAATTTTTGAATAAGGAGCAGTAGTTTGACAGCTGTGGTGCTAACAGGGGAACGGCAGTTTTCCATTTTCTTGACAAATAAAATCTAAGCTCCTGAACAAAAAATTGGCGTTAGGGAAGGAGAAGTCATTTATTTGAAACTGATTCAGCAGATGATAGTTAATATTTTCATTTTAAAGGTTCTCTTTCAGAGAAAGATGTAACTTACATTGCAGCTGTAGCACTTTTCTAACATTCAGTGCAGAGGAGTACTGCCTGAATACCATTTTCCTCTGATCTGTTAGCACAGCCTCTGTGGTTATCCTGGCTGATGTGTCAGAGCCAAATCCCACGTTAGTGTTGCCTGAGGAACAGCAAAATCTGTCCGTGGAACTTGAAATGGTACTTCGAGGAACAGGTAATTGCCCTCTGATTTGGGTTGAGTCCATATCCAGAATGAGCGTGGAGGATGTTGGTGTCAATGCTCTTAATTCTCAATGCTTTGCTTGAAGAAGCTTTACCTATTTAGCTGTCCGTGGGGACAAAAAAGAGAGTTATATGAACAGAATGTTTTGATTTAGTAACTAACTTGTTTTCTGCTACAAAACTTCTGTTTATGAGCATATTTCTATGTCTTTTTTGTATAGGAGTGCAGATAAAAGTGCTTCCATATCACCACCCTTTAACTACTTTGAAGACTGAGATGGTCCATTTAATGACAACTGTTGCATATGAGAAATGATTAATCGTTGAGCACAGCCATTAACACAAAGACTTAACAACCCTGTTTGCCCAGTCACTGGTCTGTTTCTGCTTTTTAAATTTATTTTTTCTTTTTTGCACATACATCATATTGTGAGAGTCACACCACTGTTTTTCCAGAGGCACTGTTAATTCAGTATATTTAGACTTCTATGCTTAGGCATCTGATCTAAAGATTATTAATGATGAGAGAGAGACTGCTGTTGAGTATGAAATGGTTTGGATCATGCTCTTAATGTCATCTACTGTAATGAAAGAGGATATTAAAAAACATGGAACAAGATTTTAGAAAAACCCCTTTGCCAAACTGTAAGTCACCCTTTGAACTACGTATCTTGATGTTCAGACATTTACAGTTAATATGTTTATTTTTGTACATGCTACCATTAAATGATCAGTACTTCTCAACTGTTCTTTATTGCAAACTGATATGATAGGGTTTTCGTCAGGATTGCTGGGGAGAGGACAGGGGGGAATCCAATTGGATTTCACATATATAAAATTAATGTCATAAATAATGGGAAAATCCTGAACTTTGATTACTATGTGCTCTGAATGGAGTCTTTCCAAAGGACGTACATTTTACTTAGATGTATTTTAAAAGTAATATTGTAATGCTAGAAGAAATGGGAGGTGTAACTTCTAGATTAATTGTATTTTATAAGGAAATTACATTCTATTTAATGTGTTTTGTGGGATTTTTCTTGACAAATTTGATCTAAAAACCTTGTAGATCTGAGTCTTAGAGTTTCATTTCCACCCGCATTGATCGCTCTGGCAGAACTTTGGATAAATGCCTAAAGAACTTGGAGGCAGAATAAGTATTTGATCCACTGAAATCTTCAGCTTTCTCTTGGAGAAAGATCAAGCTATGAGCAAATACCATTTATACTGCTGCTTTTACCTAGTATGAATATTGCTGAAAACACACCTATAATAATGTTCAAGGAAAATGGGTGTCGCATCTATTATGCAAGTATTATAATGTTTCTAAACCAGATAAAAATAATGTACTCAATAGACACTACAAAACGAACTTCAGTCTAATTGCTCTCAACATTGTATTATATCGCTCGCATTTGCACCTTGCTAATGATTTCAAACGTTCAAACAAGCCATTTTTAAACTGATCAAAGTCTATTGCAGTTCTAACACTGATTCATTTCACCATCTAATCAGGTCTCCGGCAAATTCCTAAGTACTCATTTCCCTGGAAGTAATTTGCAAGTGGTGCTACACAGCATATTATGAATTGGTGCAATATCCAGCTGCTTGTTGAGAAATACAGCATGAACCTTGTATTTAGAAGAGCATAAAGGATAATTTCACTCGGACAAACATGTTTGGCATGTTATGGCATTAGAGCAGATTTGCATGTATCCATGAACATACCTTTGCACCTGGTTTTGTTTCTCTTGTAGATGCACAGCTATTAGAACTTCTTAGGACATGAATGCCTGAAGCATTCTAGCTTTCATAAATGACTACCTGCTCTGATGCTTTTTTGGGCAGGGCTTATTGAGAGGAGTATCATGACAAAGCAAGTACTTCCCTGCTGCTGTCCTTGCTGTATGTATGAAAGACATTAAAGAAGGGCATGTGTGAAATTCTAGTTTTCCTAGACAATAAGCAATTTCTTTGCATTGCTTTGTTTCCATACCTTCTAAGGCTATTGATAACTAAAATTCTCTGGCTTTCACCATTTCTTGTGATGAAATCTCACAGCTCCCACTTGTTTATCCAAATATTGCACTTCAGTGAGGTCTAGGGTTATTGCTTTTCTATTCTACTTGTGAGCTGTGCTTAGGCTATCTTGGATAACAGCTTTGGTTTTTGAAACATGGTCCTAAAAGAGCATTTATTTTCTCCCTCATCAAAGTTGAGTGTCTAGGGATTGCCATGGATCACACTTCCGCCTTTTTATAGAAACAAGGTAGTAGTTCCTATAGAGTAAAAAACCTAGTAAATTAGCTTTAAAGATACTGGAAGTAAGTGAAATTGTAAAGCTCTGGTAACTTCAGTTTGCACTAATGTTTTTTCACCGCACTGTTTTGGTCTTTCACACTGTATTTTCTTCTGTGAAAGGCTGTTTAATTGTGGAAGAATCTGCAGTGTTAAGCTAGACCGTGTTGTACAAATTGATGAGATTCCAATAATTTGATATTGCTGCTTTTCCAAGGAAACTGCAGGTACAGTTTAATTTTACCTTACATTCTTCATTGTAAGTTGAAGATCATTGCTTTTCATATTTACTTTGCTGTTCTTATTAGGCCATGCAATTTCCAGTATTTTAGTGGGGCTGAAATCAAACTGCTCATTGTACTTACCTGTCCTTTGTAAGTCTGCAGTCAGAACTTTATTGATGTCAGTGCTGAGCTGACATCAGCAAAGCAGTGTTTGCTAGTCTGCCACTTCTGCTCAGGAAATGCTAATCAATTTGACTGGAATCACTTGGATTCTTGCATGCAAAAATACTTGCTGCTTTTCATTAGTATTTAAGAGACAAAATCCTATCCATAGGTAAGATTAGCTACTGTGTTACCTAGTGACTTGTATGTATTTATAACACAACAGATGTTTTCCTTCAGTATTTTTTAAAAATTCTTATGATTGAGAGGAGATTGCTAACTAGATAATTGTAGTCTTTACATCCTGAGTCAAGTCCAAATATGTCATGTTATTTAATGTGGTTTAGGAATACTTTAAGCATTAAGCTTCATAAAATACCACTCCTCACACCTGAAGATTTCAAAAAGTAGAAACAATCTTCATTGAGAAAGACCTTAGTTTAGGAATTGTCCAGCATCATTCTACTTCCCACATGCACAAGAATAGGGGTGAGAGTTTGAGAATGTCCTCTCATGGGGAGAAAGGATTATCCGGAGAGCACAGACATTCACCCAAATCTTGTGATATTTATCTTTTAGTGTTAGAAAGGTCACCACTTCTCCTGCTACTGTGAGGTATTATTGAATCTTGAAACTAACAGATGCCTGCTATTGTTTAGAGTTTGCCTGTCTTGCAGCACCAAAACCAGACAGAACTGGAACACAGCTGGCTTCAAGGGGCCAAGCCAGAGGAAAATAATTTTGTTGGATGTAGCTGGACCATCAGCAATGAGAATAATGTTATGAGTTCTTGTTCATGACCTGCTTAAAATGAGTTTTTGAGCCTTTCCATGGAGGGGAAAATTTGGAGACAATTGCTCTTACATTTACCCTGTTGAGAAAGCAGCGGTGGTTGTTTTTTTATTTTTATTTTTTAATTTTTAGTAAAACATCTTTTCTGGTAGTAAAGATGGTGTTTAGAGGAGCTGGAATATGTGAGGGTTGCATTTACCTGTCTTGTTTCAGTGTGCTCAGCTGGAAAAGCCAAATAGCAGGCTAGGTTATATGTAAAAATTTTCTCTTGAGCTCAGGTACTGTGAATAATTATCATGAAAAGATATAATTTTATTAAAGAATTATTAGAACTCAAAATATCTAAAAGATGTTTTGAGAATACTCCTTTCAGCCCCAGTACTTTGACATCAAGCTCTATCTTAGCTTTTGTACAAATATTTCCTACTGAAATTAGGCTGAGAGAAAATGATATTTAATAATAAATTACAGGAGACAATGTCTGCATTGTGAAATGAAGCTCAGTAAAATATTTGAACACTGCTGAAAAGTCTACAACTATATCCAAAGGATTTTGGCAGATTTCACAATCATTCTCCATAGCTTATCGTCCACTGCAGCCCCTTCTCAAGGAAAAGGAATAAAAAATACTTGACAATTGTTGTGTATTGCAGTCTTAAATAATATGTCATTGTGAAATATAGAAATGAAAAAAAATACAAATTTGGTATAAGTGTGAACAGATGAGGTGACTAAAAGTGCAATTACAAATCCAATTTGCATTTTAAATATTATCTATTTCCTGTTATAAGCGTAGTGAAATACTGTATGTAGTATTTGATGACCATCAGCATGGTAAATGCTGACTTTTCCAATGGCAACTCTTATGCTATGTTTAGTGATAAAAGTGATGTGAATGCTAACATTTCTTGTTGCCTGAGCTTTCTAGCCATGAAATCTCAAAATATTGTGAATTATATTTACACTGAAAATGAAATAGATTTGACTTTTGGCAGCAGAGAGGCTGCATGGATGTGAAATAGTATACTGACAGTAGTTCTAGTCACAGAATGGTTTTGTGGGCAAGCTACCCTAAGCCTGTTATGAGAAGAGCTACAGCAAGTTGTTATGGTAACTGGATCTGTACAGGAACAGGGTAGGATTAAATAGTTGATTTTTTTTTTTTTCCCTGTGTGGAGTTTTGTAAAGCATTATTTTCCACATACAAAGAAGAAAAACAGTTCAGAACAAAATTAATGAGGAAATAGCCCAGACAAATGTTTGTGTAAATTGGCTGTTGTGCTTCCATGAGAGGCCTTGCCCCTCATAAATGATGGGTCTTGCCCCCTTCTTGGCAGAGATGAATATATTTAGTTCACTAAAAGTCAATGTTTGTTTTGGTTGGATGTTTTCTTGATTTTTTAATACATTGTTGCATTTTGCTTTTCCAGTTTTATTCTTTCTGCTATGGTGATTCTGTTATTGCTTCCATATTTTTGTGCAGGGGATGTTTGTTGCATGGAAATTGGTGTCTAGACAAGGCGCTCCTGGTGCAAACCCACTGCACCAGGAGAGCTGTAGGTAGATAGGAGGGACTCAGTTGCAGGGGCACAACTGATGGAACAGTGACTGTCTCTTCTTGTCTTCCTCCAGAGCCAACAGCACCTATGTGCCACTCCAGTTATTCTGAATTCTCTTTGACGATGATCTTTCTTTAATAACTGAAAATTTCCTTCAGACATATTTAACATTAATATAGACATGTTTCTGCAACCGTTTTCTGTACAAGTCACTTGTACTCCTGATTCTGTCTGTATAATATGTATTAATGCATAATTTTTTAATATGATAGAATTTAAAACTATAGAATCATAAATTTTTTTGAGTGGGAAGGGACCTTTAGAGGTCAACTGGTCCAGCTCCCCTGCAGTGAACAGGCACATCTACAGCTGGGTCAGGGTGCTCAGAGCCTTGTCCAGCCTGATCTTGAGTGTCTCCACAGACAGAGCAGCCACCACCTCTCTAAGCAAATTGAACGTGCTACTTCTTCAGTAGTACATCACAGCGTTTGTTAAGCTTGTAGTTCTTTGTTTTGTGAAAATTTTGCCTTTTTTTTTCATAATATATCTTATTTAAAAATATATTTATATTTGACAGAATGTAAATGACAACAAACTGTGTGCATTCTTAGCAGGGTTCTGACCCTGGATATGCAAAGCTTTTTTGCAAACAAAATGCTTACTAATTTGTTGCAGGAAATGCTGAAGTCTTAGTGTTTAGGTTGCTAAATAGGCTTGATAAATTGCCTTGAACTACTGGTTACTGGCTGAGCTGGATAAGAGCTGGCTATTTTTATCATGGATACTTTTTTTCTAATGCATTTCACTCTTCATATTTGCTGTCCAGTTGAATTCTAGCACTGTTTGGAAATACGGGTTGAACTTTGCTGTTACCAAAGCAATCCTCTGGTATCCTACCAGGCTCTCTGCAGTTAAAGCTGTAGCTGTGTAAGATGATATCAATGTCTTGCAAAAATAATGAGGTTCTCCATCACGTTTGTACTATTCCCTGGAATGAATTCCCCCTTCAGATGCATAAATTTAAACTTGCACCTCTTAAAAATTTAGACTTGCTGAGTAGAGAGCACAAAGCAGACAGTTTGCATATAATATGCCAAGAAATAAGAAAAAAATAATGAAGTAGATAGCAAGATCTCACCCTGATAGAGAACAGTAAACTATGTTCAGGCCAGACAATTATAACACAAACAGAATGCAACATTTTACAGAAGCAAACCACAGCTACCAACATAGCTCTGGCATTGGCATCCGAGTGGTGATTATTCAAATGTCTCAATGATTAATTCAGTTTGTATTGATGCAAATAATCCTTGAGGAGACCTGTGAGAGCTAATGCATTTTAGTGCTGTGGCTTTCCACTGACAGCACAAAACAGCAAAGAGGAAAGTCATTTTCATGATATTAATAATGGGATTACAGTATCAGGTCATTTAAAAGAATGGTGCTGACTCAGCTGCAGTAGTGCAGGGTTGAATATAGAGATTAATTCTTGAGCATATTACATTAAAATCTACTGCTGGATATCTTATTATACTAAAGTATATTTCCTCCTTTGTAGGAAATATTTAAAATGACAGCAGTTGATTTGATGCTTTCTTCCCTACTGCTAGGAATTCTTCTATAATGTTGGAGTGCTTTGTGTTAGAAGTATTTACCTTTACCCTGTGAGAAAGGGTTTCTTTTGCTCCCTCCCCCTCTCCAGGCACTGAAATCAGTTTCTTCTTTTATAATTCCCTGAAGGTCAATGAAAGTCTGAGGGGATCATAACTGCTCTGCACGGGCAGCTGTCTCAGTCAGTGAATCTTATTAAAATCAGGGATGAGAAGGAGCAAACATTTCCTTTTTTGTGAAAGAATATCTTCACAGGTGTTACTGCAGACAGGTTCCTGGCGAAATTTTGGTACCTAAGGCATTTCTAATCTTAGATACCTGTGCTATTATTGTCATTTTATTCTTTTATGACCAGGTCAAAAAGCTTTACAGATATGCAAAAGTCACATTTCAGCATAAGTTTCCTTGTGAAAATGGAAGGAAAAATGCCATTGATTTCTTTTTTTTTAGGGTGCAAATTAAAAATGCACCACATAGCAGTTTTGTTCCATATGTTTAAAAATACAGCAAGGGAAGAACAGAGGCATTTAATTTAAAGTGCTTGAAAGGAAACCCTTTTTTTTTTTTTAAATGTGGAGTTCTTATGGATAGGCTTAAAGAAATAGGGAAAACATTTTTATTTCTTTGCAATGTACCATTTCTGCATTAGTCTTATTTTTCTGTGCTTTGATAGAATACAGGTTAAAATTTTGAGGGCTGGAAAATCCCATTTATCTTTTGTAGATCTATACAATTAAAATTGAGTTGAAATTTAAAAACACATTTTCATTTGTTTCTAACGTCCGTTTTTGTTCGGATCAAAACTCATTGATATATGAGTGATATGTTACTTATTTCAGGAGTCAGTAAGAAATAATTTAATAAAATATAGCAAAAAATATTACTGTATTGAACAGAATCAGTTCTTGAGATATGTAGTTTGAACTTGGTAATGACCAGGAAAAAAAAAAAGAGAAGATCATTAGTCACAGCATTAGAATATTGGAAGCATCATCTACTAATTAGAGACAGTATTTCTAAAATTCTGTAACAATGTTGAGAACTGAGAGAGAGATATTTCTCCTTAGCATCTTGGGTGGTAAATAATTGGGCTACTTTGGCCTGCCTGAACTCGAAGTAAAGCTCATATTTTCTTGCTGAGTATTTTCTTCACTTTGTGTTTCAAAATAGGTCAGGTGCGCGCCCTCCCCTTTGGCTCTGTATTAAGACATATCACATTGCTGCAAACTCACTTTCTCCTCTGAGGAACTTGCAGTTTGCTGTGTGGCAACACTGGTCTTGGCAGAGGGGATTAATTCTTCCTGAGAGTGCAGCATGATAGGTTCACACTCATGAGGACTTGTTCCACAAGTACCATTAAGTTTCCTTCCTGAGTGCCGATGTACATTTCAGGTAGGGCTCAGATGGAGGGTTTATGATAAAAATTTTGATGCAGTCACAGAAGGGTGAAATGCAATCATTTTTGGAAGACTTCTACTCTCTGTTGCTAATACTGCATAACTGTGGCTCTGAGGACTATGAAGAGTCGGTGTTTGGCAAAGGGGAAAAGGAAGGCCAAGGGAAAAGAGTTAGGTCCTCCTGTTCTAGTATGATTTTTGAGATGAGATTCACTTGTTAACTAATAGTCTTTTAAATCTAAAACATAGTTGAAAGTCCAAATATTATGATGGTTAGTCAGTTTTCTTGCACCAGGATTCTGCTTAGGTAAGTGGAGGTTGTGTACTATTAAATGCTGAGATGTGGGAGATATGAATGTAACTGAGGCCAGTTTTTGTCATGTTTGTATGTGCTGAAGAACTGGAGATTGATACATTGCCTTAAAATTTGCATGGGTGAGAGAAAGGTGTTGAACAGAGAGCCATGTCAAATTGAAGTGGGAAAGGGAAGCTAAGGAGCATTGTTTCCATGTTTGTTTTTGCTGTTGATGTGGTTTTGTTGTTAACCACTTCATTATTCTACTGTAGTTATTTTTGTGAAGACATTTGCCAAGGATTAGTTTTTGTTCTGTTGCAAACGTATTGCAGCTGGAAGCCTTTTTATGCAGCTTTCAAAAGCTGAGAAATTGGTTGTCATTGTGAAAAGTTCTTTGCTGGTACCATAAACTGCCTTTCATTAGGATGTTGTATATTTAATGATTGCTAGCCCAATGGGGCATGTAGAATTTCCTGCTGTGGTCTTCTGCACAACTTTATTGGAGAAAAAGGCTGGAAAATGTTGCTATTGTGCAACAGTGCATGGAAAACATATTTGTATAAAAGTGATAGAAATCCTCAGGAACAGTTGCTAGACTAAAACAAAGCCAAAACCTTCATAATTCTAGTGTTGTCTGCACAAAAATATTGGCAGGTACAGTAGATAATAGGTATTGTCACTGCCTCTGGGTAGTCAGAAAACTTTCAAATCCAGGAATAAACTGTTTTTCTTTAGGAAGGTAAAAGTAAAATACAGTTTTCTCATTTGTTTCCACACATGTATAAAATTAAAAAACAGTAACCATAAAATAAAATGCACAACTTAACAATAGAAGTTCTTCTTTCAGCTCTTTCCTGAAGTCTTGAGATGTGTTGACTCATAAATCTTGTCTCTCTGTTTTCAGAAGTTTATTTGTCAGTCTGTGATTTTTTTATTTGTTTATTTTGCTGTGATTACAGAACCACCCTGGAAAGGCATATTTCTCTGAATGCAGATGTCAAAACACCCAGTGAACTGAATGCATTGGATCAAATCTTTAGGTTTGACTGAAGAAAACAAGATATAGCTCAGGCCAGAGGGAAGCTGACACATGTAGACTAAAGCTACTTGAATGGCTTTCTGAAGTCAAGATGTTCAAAGATAAAATGCAATTTTTACACCAGTGGCTGGAAGGGAAGTTATTTATGTAAGATGTTCAATATGGAGATGTTAGCTGTAGCTCTCGGTGGTGTTGGAGGGTCACTTTGTAGTCAGGTACTGCTGCTCCTTCATTAAGCTGGAGTGTATTTCAACATTTCATTTTGATCCTGAAGTTGTATCTATTGACGTGTCCACTTTAGATTTCAATTGTTAACCCAGAATTTCCTCTGAGGTAAGCATTAATATCAAGAATACTATGCTGTAATGTATGTAAGCGATGTTCTCTCACTTGGCTAGTTTGACAGGGTCAATTGCCTTCGAGACCTATTTAAAATTTATGTGGAACTCCATTAAGATGATGTGGTTGAATGTGGCATCATACCATCAGACAATATTTAGAAAGAATTAAACTGAGATACTGGTAATTTAATGTACAACTTTAGGATGTTTTTCAGACACACAGGCTGATAGGAGTCGCATCAAAATGATCCAGAGATAGGTGTTAAAAGCAGAAATATGGAAGAAAGTAAAGAAAATGCAGTGCACATATAATCTGTGCTTTGAGGTATTTTAAGCCACAGTGCAGTATTGTCTGTGGGGAGAATAAATTCCTTGAATTCCTTCACAATGGGATCTGGAAGGCCCTCTACTATTTCTTGTCCAGTAAATGATGTCTAACTGCAGCATTAGAGTCTATAGAAAGAGAGTATGTTTAGACATGAAGAAGTGGCTAAAGAACTTCTATTTCAGAACACTGTGTGCTTCAGTTAAAAAGATACATAACTTACTGAGAGAGTCTGAGTGGGCCACAGTACAGTGAACGTGCTTTTTGAAGGAGAGGTGCTTGCATACAGTCATATAGAAGCTACAGGGTGATCTGAATAGTTGTAGCCTACAACTACTTTAAGAAGGAGATTTGGGGGTAACAACTTCTGCTCATGGAGGTTTGGGCTAGCCATCCTGTCTTGCTAGGAGGGTGGTGCAAAACCCAGACTGACAACCATCTTTTGAGGGGTTTTCTGTGGATGGTCAGATTCAGTGCTGCTGATAATGCTGTTCTGAGGGCAAGTCTGGTCTGGAGAGCTTGAGAGTTCTCTTACAAACAGCATTTTGATGATTCTGTTCCCTGTCTACTTGACTCACTCTAACACTTCCCCTGCCCTTACCCAACCTATGAAGATGCTTAACATCTGAGTCGATTCAGCACCCCACCAAGTTTCAGAAGAAAGCCCTCAAACGTGGTCTTTTTGGCTCTCCAGGTGTTACTCTTCAGTATAAACGTAAGGTCTATTTAAACAGTGTCTGCTTAATAATTTCTTATATGCAGTATCTGCTTAATAATTTCTTATTCTGCAGTGGTTGCTGCTGCCTTAAATGGTAAGTATACTTTTTTTTTTTGACCTTGACTTCTCTAATATACACACACAGCAGCATGTATATGTTTATGCAGAGAAAAACAATTCTACCAGATCCTACTTTGCATATATAATTTGGTTACAGGGAAGAGAATGAGAGAACAAGCTGTTTGTGGCAAATGTAAATAAATTAATCCATTACTACATAGCACTTCTTGCTGTGGCATGATGGAGTATTTTCAAATCTTGCAGTACAAGGTCTTATTGTCTTTGTTTGACCAGATGGACTAATGATCTTTTAGGTCTTATCTATAATCTGATGACTTCTTAAAATACTTGGAATCTGCATTAGACATATTTTAAACAGAGCACTAAAAGACATGTAGCTGCATATAAGAATGTTGTTCATTATTTTCTCTGCAGTGTTTCTTGTAATTAGTTCTGTGTGAATATAAAAAGGTGAATCCTGTTTAAGTCAGTGTGAAGGCAATACTGATGTAGAAACTCAAATATAGAGACAAAGCCACTTGCCATGGACCATACACCAACTAAAATGATTCTTTCTCTTCATTAATTCTGATGATATAGTGGATGTGAAATCAATTCTTACACCGATCTGGAACAACTGTTGAAGATCTAACAGAATCCAAGTAGAAATAGTGTCTAGCCAAAATAGCTCTCTAAGTAATTAAGGTATAAATTAAAACCACAAAATGTATAGTCATATTATGAATGTAGATTTAATTCTAAAGAGAAGGGAAATCAGAGAGGAATTTAAATATTCTTGACATATATGTGCAGAGTCTTCTGTCTACAAATGTATGTTCTCATCAGTGAAAATGCTGAACATCTGAATAAGCAAGATTGAAGTGACTTGTGTGGGTTGAAGGGTGGGGGGAATGCAGTTAGAAACTATACCAGAGATGATTCTTTGCTAATTTTGTGGAGATCAGGCCAGCTGGATAGATACATTCATTGATCTCTATTTGTTTTGGGGTTTATTTGTGATAGTGATGACTAACAGACTCTTTTTTTTTTTTTTTTTTTTTTTTTAATCATTTCATTTATGAATGTATTTATTTTTATTGTGCAGCTGGAAATGTAACAGCTTGTTTGCATTGACTTCCTTGCTGTAGTATAATTCTTTTAAAGAAAACCTTGCAGAAGAAATTACCTTATCACAACGTATTGCAAAAACAGGTAGATCCTTGTGCATTGAGAGTAATATTTGAGGATCTGAGGATCTTAACACTGCAGTGTTAAGATTATCAGGAATAGGAAACCAAAACTCACCCTGAACATACAGATCTGCTTAGGAAGTGAGGGAGAAGTTTGTGTTTCAAGCTAAAGTAAGATAACCAAATGTTCAAGTAATTCCAGATTATTTTCATATAATCCTTGACAGGTTTTTGATTAAGCCATATATCTCTTTATATCTTTTTGATTAAAGCAGAGATAATACATCTTTCCTCCTCTTTTTGCTGTGTCACTGAGATGCTGTTGCTTTGTTTACCCTGGAGGAGAACACAAAGTGTGTTACAGTGATGTAGAATGCTGTGTCTGCCTGTGGTTTTCAGCAATATCTGTTTCTGGAGTTGTTTGCTCTGATGCAGCCGGCTGTAACCCTGTGGATGGATATCAGACCCTGACATTTTGCTCCCAAAACCTCAGAAGAAGTAAATCTGTTCCTTAAGGTTTTTTTTTTTTCTTTTCTTTTTTTCTCCTTCTCTAAGTCTAAATGGAGTCATAAGGTCTCATCTGTTCTTGCTGAGCAGAGGAAAGGAGGGCTGGAGACTGAATGTCCTCTGTGGGAGTCTGGGCCTGCTGTGTTCAGCTGTTTGCACTGTGAGCATCCTTGCAGGTGGGAGCTGTTAGAGAGGGCTGGTGCTCCTCTCCTGCAGCTCTACATGTTAGAAAGGACCAGTGCTATGCCAGCCGAGGACTGTACTGGATTTGCTTTTATTAATTCACATTCCCAGAGAAGCAGGATTCACTTCATCCACTAAAATTTGATGAAATCAACTGGAGGGAGGTAATGAAATGTTCTCACATGAAATAAAATTTGCCAGAATATTCTCCGTGCTCAGCCCTGGCACAGTTTTACTGTGCTGGAATTTTAACTTGAGTCTACAGCAGGGGGCACTTTAAGACTGGTTAAGGGAGGTGGAAAACTTCGCAACACTAATTCCGCATCATCATGAGCAGAGTAAACAGTCTGGTACAAAACAAAATATAAAAAAAACATAAGCAATTAAATATGTATTTAGCAGAAAGTGTGATTCGATTCCTGTTTTTCCCCCAGCAACTGCACTTGCTGTAACTGGACATGCAACTGAAAATTACTTTCTTGTTCTAAACAGATTGTATCATTGTCGTCTTGTTCATCTAAATAAATGGACTTTGCTTTTCTGAATCTAGCTAGACACAGGATCAGATGCTGTTTTTTTTTGGTTAATCAGCCTCTGTCTCTGCAGCTATCTGTGATGGTAGGTTTGCAATTTTTTTTTTTTTTTTTTGTTTCTTCGTAGGAACTGTTGAAATTTCTGCTTTCTGACATTCTTGCTATTTTTTTTTTTTCCCTCAACTGATTTTATCTGACTTGGGTGCATCCAGAAATAGAGTTCTGTTCCAGGACAGCCCTCGAGTGTCTCCTGAGCATGAGAAACTGTTTCTGCTGCCATTTTAATGTCCATTTTCCTGCCAGGTTTATATGTTTGCCAGAGTGTTTGAATTCTGTACTGATTTATCTTGTAAAGGACATTAGAAGAAGGTAATAATCAGCGTTCCTAATTCTAACAGAATTTTTCTTTCTGAATAGCTTAGAAAAGCTCAGAACTAATCAGATAAACTGACAGAAACATAGCTTTGTTATACATCTCTTTCAACAAAATGAAAAATTTGCTTTCCTAATATCAACAAGATATATAAACTGTGAGAAGGTAGATAAGAATGACCCATTCAGTTCTTTGCAACAAGAAAATGTGCAGTGCATGGCTGAGATGACTTGATGTCTTGTAACAATAGGCTCACACTGATTAGCATATAAAATAGACAATAAATGCAAACGTTTTTTGTGCTTCGCTTCTGAGCAAGATTGTTGCTATTTCCTTTTATTTCTGTCTCCCATGCATCTGACTGCAGCTTACTGTTTCAGATATTGATGGCTTTACTTATTTTAAGATGCTGGTAGCACTGTTCAGCTTTCTGGGATTTTTTTTTTTTTTTTTTTTTTGTCAGGAAGCACTGTGTTGTTTAATCTGAAATAATTTGAGGAAACAATGATTTCGATAAAACTTTGCCATGAAGGTATCTCGGTATTGGGAATACTGAGATGGTGCTAAAAATATGCTCACCTCAGAACAGCTAGTGCCCGATTGCAGAGGATGAGTGCTGCTTTCAGTTCTGTACTCTGTGCAGCCTCTGTGTAAGGAGGTATGTATCTGTACCTAGCTCAAGTGCCATCTCAACTTGTTATATAAAATTATTTTAAGAAAATTCTGAAAAAGTTAGAAAACTAATCTGAACAGAGAGCTCTACAGGCACGACTCAGGGGCTGCATAGTATCTGCATAGTCAGATGTTTGCTCTGAGCCTGCTTCTGCCTGAAGCTTTCAGACCTGTGAGTGCAGCTGTGCCTGCAGTGAATGTCCTGCGACTCTGGTGGGAGTGTGGCTCGGGCAGAGCCACGTGCTGATGAGGCTGCGGGGTGCTGAGCTACAGAGGGCTGGATGCTATGGGGTGAGAACGGGGCTTACGTGTGCCTGCTTTTGTTGAGCAGAGAGTATTTGTATCGTAACAGTAAACAAGGGTAGTGCATGGCTGGAAGTCGACAGATTGAATTTAGCAGATGAGAAATGAGATCTAACAGACGATTACTGCTGCTGGTTGAAACAGTTAGACAACAATTAGACAGTTTACTTCTCTCCTGTCTAGGAGAGAAGCTAGATTGAAGAGCTTGAATTTCAGAGCTCTTGCCATGTCCTGGGGTACCTCAAAATGCCTCTGGGCTTTTCTCCTCCTGGTCTTGGGAGAGAAGCAGATATAGAATAGAGAGAAATGGAAGGAGAATGGATCATAGAGGATGTTTTGGCTGATGGGCCTCAGATACCTGAAATAGATATGTTGCTCTTGTAGACTCCCTGACCCCTGCTGTGACCTCTTGTTAGCCAGGTGAAACAGAATCAGCTGAAAACCATTGTGAGATGAATATTCAAGCAAGCTGATAAAAAATTTCTTAGATGACAGCAGAAATGACATATGTCGCTGCTACAGAGCTGATGGCACCGCTATAGTACACTCCTTTTCTTTGTCTGTGCATAGAGGATTCACATGTAAGAACAGTTTTACTGCATTATTGCATAGTCAAGCCATGTACCAATGCACCAAGTTAGTTCTGAACTTTCAATCTGAAATATAGCTATTAGTGTTGCTTTGAAGCACAGGTCTTGGTTAAGGTTAACAAAGGGTCTTGAGTAATCTTCTGATGCTGGTTTTCTGGTCTCAGTGTTCAGAGCTCTGATTATGCTAACAGTAACAACTATCTTATTAGCTTAAAGATAGCTGTGCAAACTGCAGTAGTGATATCATATGATTGTGCACGTGTATATATATTTATATCATATAACAGTGGTATAAGATTCACTAAATGGAATTGTGATTCTGTGTTATAACATATTGATTTTTTTAGCTACTTTTCATTTTGGCTAATCAACCAAATTCAACCTAATTCATCACTGCAGAATGCCTTGCTCTCCTAAAGAGGAATGCTGTTAACATTATAATCATCCTGTGCAATGTGCTCATTAAAAAAAAAACCCACTATCTAAAAATACCTCCAATTTTTTCCCTTATTTTTTTCTGTTTTCCATAGAATGTTAGAAAATAATAATGGTGGTTGTCTGCAATGAAGCTCAGTTGTGCTTACTTTAGAACTCAGATTGTATCTTAACAGTTTATATTATAACAGGATCTAAGCTATATTAACCCTGGTGACACTTTTTAAATTTTAATTTATTTATTATTTATTAGAAATAAATAGAAATATAGATTTAGCCCACAAGGCACTGACTGAGGCACTGCAGACCAGCCTTCAAGGGCCTGTTTTGTCTGTCTCAGAGCAGCAGAGTGAACCTTCATTCCAGCTTTCTTTCGCAAATGTCAGAGTCAATGTGTTGCAATGAAGTGGGATTTTCTTCCTTTTTGGAGGGCTTTTCATTTATTTATTTATGATTTTTTTTGTTCAAGTTGGTGTGATACAGTCTGAAAAGTAGAAATATTTTGTAAACTGGACAGCTTTTTTCATCCTCGGTTGTTGTGAATATATTTTCCTTCCTGTCAGATCTCTTGTTATCAAGTACATTATTATATGTAATCACAGTGGAGAAAGAAGGCAAAAATACTGCAAAAATACTCCAATGCATAAAACCTTCCTGGGGAGCTTCCTCATCTCTGCTGTTCCGTTATGAACTCGTTACATTTTGAAATGTTTGAAACCCTCAGTGGCAAATTACTGTAAATTAGAGTAATTCTTCCTGTGCACTCCACTACCAGCAAATATGTATCTGAGTCTATAGCTAATTATAACATCTCTGTTATTGCTTAGCTTTTTAACTAAAAGAATCTACTCTGTCAGCGTTTCAGGCAGAGTGTGTATACATATGTTCCTACAGTACTCCAGGGCTTATAGGTCATGATCCTCTTCCGTTATGGAACTGGATACATTTGTAATATAGCTAAAATAGAGCAGCGTTCTCATCCAGTGACCACAAGTGTTCACATGCTGTGTTTAAAGGTTCCTGCACTTTGGTCACTTGTTTAGAAAGATAACCAAGTGAATCACACCCACAGCAGTGTAGGGTAGGAAGGGGCTTCTGGAGATGATCAGGCCCAACCCCCTGCTTCAACTGGGGTTAGCTACAGCATACTGCTCAAGGCTGTGTCAACTGAAATTTTGAATATCTCCAAGGACTGAGACTCCGCTGCAATAGTTTACTCAGAGAGATGGAATTAATTGCCCTCACAATATTGTTTTTCCCTTTTTCTGACAAATGCTTTGTATTTGAACATGTGGCTGTCACCTCTCAACCTGCTGCTGGTTTCACTGGGGAGAGTTAGGCTCCATTTTCTTTACTTACACAATCAGTTATTTATCCACATGGGTAAGTTCCTCCCAGGCCATCTCTTTTTTAGGATAAATAGTCCCAGCTCTCTCAGTCTTGCACTCTATGATAGATGTTGCAACATCTTAACTGTCTTCAACAGACCTGCTTCAGAATATCCATATCTCTCCTTCACTGTGAGCTGTAGTGTTTTCACAGTGATGGGCAGTTCAGGTCCACTGTGCTGCTATATCATCCTGCTCCTCAAAAGAATAGGGGGAGAAACTATGATGAAAAAAGACTCATGATTTGAAATGATGATAAATTAATTAAAAGGAGAGCGGGAGAAGGAAAAAGTTATTGTCTACTTCTTGTCAGCAAATGATGTGTAGCATGTTTTGAGAAGCAGGGCCTCAGTATACCTGCTGGTTTCTTGAGAAGACCAGTGCTTTTGTAATGAGAGTCTCGGTTTTACTTCTCCTTTCTTTTCCTCAACTTTTATTGCTGAGTGTTACATCATGCAGTAAGGAATACCAATTCGTTTGGTTTAGGGCTGGTCTCTTGATCATGCCCCCTCCTGACCTACAGTCCTGTTTACTGGCTTTTGGATCTGGAGTGAGTTAGAGTCTTGGTGCTGGGCCAGCACTGCTCAGCAATAGCCAAATCATCGGTGTGATGCCCATGCTGTTCTAGATAAAAATGAAAAGCATTGCACTATATGGACTGCTGCGGAGAAAGTTAACTCCATCTCAGCCAAATCCAGTACACTCAAGGCACCAGGATTAGGATTGTTAATGAAGAGGTTAATCAACACTAGTCCTGGTGTCAGTCCCTGGAATACGCTAGTAATTACTGCACTCTTTCTTGTCAACCTGCTCTGCCAGTTCCTCTCTGGATTGGGTGTTGCCATCTATCCCTGATCTGCTGTTCCCTATTTAAAGCTCTCCTCACTAGGCTCACCATCCTGTTGGCAAAAATACTTTTGTCTCTCTTGCTTGGTGGGTCCTGTCTCTTCCAAGATGTCCTCGGCCATTAAATAGGATGACAGGGCTAGTTTCTGCAGTCAGTGGTGGGATTGTGTCCTGTATCATTTCACTGTATGCAGGCACACGTAGAGTTTTTGGCCCCCTTCTTCACAAACTGCTTCCTAGTCCTCTCCCAAGTACCTGCTGAAAGGGTGCTGGACCCTCCCTAATCTACTGATGAACTGATTAAAACCAGTGCACAAAGCACCTTTTGATCAAGAACAGCCAGAAGAAATTTTTAAAAACTGCTAGAGCTTGCTAAAAGTGGCAGCTTCCTGCAGGTATTCTTCTCTGGCAGCAGTAGGAATCTTGATGCTCCTATGAGAGTTCCCACGAGTCCTCTGGCAATCACAGGAGGTCAGGAAAATCTGAGAAACAGAGCCCAGAAACTGCTGTGCAAACTGCTGTGTCTGAATTTAACACTGAGGAATTCAGCTAGAAGCAGGTTGCACTGCCAGGTTGATGCATTAGTCTCTCTTCCTGTCTGAACATAAGATTTCCCTGTCTGAAAAACAAGGGGTTGATGAGGCAGATGAACTGTATTGTGCAATACCTCTCAACAAAGGTGGTGGATTGACTGCCTTTTTTTAATCTATTGTATACAAGATAATAGGACGCAGATTTGAAAACCCCCTTTTTGTTTTGTTTTAATTTGCTGTTTTCTTAAAAAAGCTTTTCTACATGTTTCATGTTGCTCAGAAACAGCCTACTCTGGATTTAAGAAAACCAGCAATGTACCTAATATTGTAGAAGGCAGCAGATTCTGCCTACTGCTGACACTTCGTACTGTTTTGTCATCATAAGTACAATGGAAGAGCACTGTTGTTGTTAAAACTTTTCTTTCCATCTGCTCATTCTGACTTTAAGCATAAGCCTGCTTAACACAAAGGGAAGGCATCTTATCTAGCAAGGAGAGGTTCAGGAGGGTTCACTGTAAACAAACTGATGAGATGAATGTAAACAGGAGCAGCATGTTCTACTACAGATGGCTCTTTCCTTATAATTCTCATGCTCATAATGAAGTATTTTTGTTCCTTAGGGTCCTGTAATGAAATAAGAGGCAGCAAGAAATGGATTTTTTTCAATCAGGTTCTAATTCTTCATCTGTCACCAATGAATGAAGAATTAAAACCCTAACTTCATAGCTAACACTGTCTTGGACAGGAGGTTGTACCAGATGACCTCCCTCCAACCAGAATTTCCTTATAGTTTTATGGGTTATCTCCCAGGTGACATGCTATAGCAGGGTTGTTGGTTTTTTTTTTTTTTTTTTTTTTTTTTTTTTTAATATAAGAGTTTATTATTTAACTGCACCTATATATATCACAGCACTGCTACTGAATAGTATATCTAATTTCTAAGTCTTCTGTTGTATCTCTTCCACAAATTAGTGGAGAAATTGGGGAATTTGTGATGTACTCTTTTTCTGCCTAGAAGCTAAAGTTGGACTTCTTCAAAGATGGATCTGGAGCACATGCCCTATGAGCAGAAACTGAGGAATATGGGCTTGTTCAGCATGGGGAAGGGATGGCTTTGGAGGTACCTAACAGCTGCTCCCAGTACCTGCAAGGAGGATGTAAAGAAGATGGAGCCAGTTGCATGGTGGGAAGGTGAGAGAAAATGAGTGTAAATTGAAAATGAGGCGTTCAGACTGAATCTAAGGATAAAATTGTGTTCCCATAAGGACAATCAGACAATGGTACAAACTTACTGGAGAGGTTTTTCAGTTTTCATTTCTGGAGTTCTCTGGATCAAGTCTTAACAAATCTCATCTGACCTCAGAGTTAACCTTGCTTTTTGAGCAGAAAGTTGGACTAGAGATCTCCTGATGTCACTTCCAAGCTTAATTATCCTGTGATCCTTGCATAACCATCTCTAGATCTGTTCAGAATAAGAAGATCATACCGTTATGAATTCCCAAAACTCAGTTCCCTGGTTTTGTGTTTCTTGTCTTTGTGGCTGTAAGAAGAGTCTTGACTATTGTAATCTGTGCAATACTGTCCTGTCGAATCTGTGAATAGAATCCAATGGAAGGAAGACTTGCAATTATTAAATCCAAGGGAGATTATTGTTTCTGCCTTTTATGCCAGGTAGGCTAGACCTAACTGGATATTGTCTGTCATTTTAATTTCATCTGTGAGAGTGTGCTAAGAGGAAAAGGGCAAAAAGTCCACTCTCAAATGGACATGTTGCTAATGCAAGGAGTGATTTTTTTTTTTTTTTTTCCTTGAAGATGAAATTATATAGAATCAGAAGAAAGCTGCCAAAAATGCACTGGATTCATGCATGATGTGGATGATTAAAGATAATCCAAAATTTGAACTCTTTACTTTTCTTACTTCTACCATTAGTAAGTAGTCCACTTCAGAAGTAGTGACAGTGGTGGGTCACCTCTGCTGGTGCCAGTTGTGACGAGCATGGCGTGCAGACTCTTGTTTGTCACTGGTGAAAATGCATAGCTAATACTGGTGACTGTTGAAAAACAACAATTTGTATCTGAGCATTTGCTCTATCAAATAGTGTTGTGCTCTTTGTATCAGTTGTGGGTACGTGGAAACAAATAGGAGGCATTACTTTTGAAGCAACCAACTTGGAATTGGAGATATTCGCAGTCACTTCTTGGTTTGCTGAAAAACTAGTGGAATCTCTTTGAATTGATATCATTGGGAAGCTGATCTCTAGCTTGTCCTCTTGGCTTTCTAGGCTGAGCTGTTCAGAGAGATACCAGAAATGCTGCTTCTCTGAGGAGAAGGGTTAGCTACACTCATTGCCTTTTTTGCTTTGTTTAAATGGTATCTGTAATATTTATCACTGTGCAAGAGTCTAGGGGAAGCTGCTATTATCTTCTACTCCACAGCCTCCGTTCAAGTCCAGATGGTCAGAAGACTTGGCAGGGCTGCAGTTCTCTCTATTCATAACACTGACAACTAATCCTCTTTGCTGCTTTCAGTTCTAGGTGAAGCCTGGGCTACTGATTTTGCACTGTCAACTTATTTGAAGAGCTGGACAAAACTGAGGCTTTATTGTTATCTTGGTGCTTTCTCAGTTTGTTAATGATCCTTGTTCTGATGAAGAGAAAAAGAATCATAGAACTGAGTTGGATAGGACCCTTAGGAGTCATCTGGTCCAGCTCCCCTGAAATGAACAGATACATCAACAGATAGAACAGTTTGCTTAGAGCCCTTCGAGCCTGATCTTGGGTGACTCCAGGGAATGCCACCACTACTCTGGGCAACCTTTTCTATTGCTTCACTGTGCTTACTGTTAATTTTTTTTTTTTTTAATATTTAGTCTAATTCTTCCCACTTTTCATTTGAAACCATTTCCCCCATCCCATCACAATAGACAAAAGAGTCCACTTCTTTCTTACAGCTTCCCTCTGGATACTGAAAGGGCTCTAAGTTCTCCTTGGAGTCTTCTCTTTCCCAGGCTGAACAGCCCCAGCTCTCTCAGCCTGTAGTCATGGGGGGTGTTCCATTCCTTGGATCATTTTCCTAATACTCCTCTGGATGTGCTCCAATAGGTCTGTGTCTCTCCTGTATCAAGGACTCCATGTGAGGATGCGGAATTCCAGTTGAGATCTCACCTACTCTGGGTAGAGGGGCAGGATCACCTCCCTTTACCTGCGGGTTATGCTTCTTTTGATGGAGTCCAGGACACAGTTGACTTTCTGGGCTGCAAGTGCACATTGCTGGCTCTTGTCCAGCTTGCTATCTACAAGTGATGTCATGGTTATGTCACAGCTATCTAGTATGATGGTGGCTTTCAGCTCCTTCTGCTTGTTTCCCAAGCTGTGTGCCTTTGTGCAGAGGCACTTCAGCTGGGCAGTTGGCCTTGTTGCCTTCTTGGAGGATAATTTCTTTAATCCTTCAAAGTATTTCCCTTCACCTTCCCTGTTGCCTTTTCCTATTGCCTCAGTGCTCCCTGATTCATTGACGTAAGATTTCAAATTGCTGCAGTGTTCCCAGAAAATCTTCTGGCAGCAGGTTGAGGGACCCCACTAACACCCTGTCCTTCTAACCTTAGCTGTGCCATCCTACATCTTATCAGGGACAGGCTCATTCTCTTTCAATAACCTTTACTTCTAAGGTAGGACATCAGACTGGTTATGAGCAACTGCACATCCTTTTGATCTAAATAAATATTTAGAAGATTTCACTGAGCGGGTTTAGCAAACCCACGGGAAAGAAACAACACTTTTTTACCTGCATAAATGCACATTGAAAGAGTGTTCCTTCGAGATGAATTCTTGGACATCTGTAAGTTGGATATTTTTCTGAGAGGATCCTCTTTTAGCTATCCTAAATTTTTCAGACAAATTTCTCAACCACATTGAGTGGCTTTGCTAGTTAATGAAAATGCATATACAATAATGAGATATTCTAAATTGCATTTATTCTTAAATCTAAATTGAAGAGTTACAAATTAAAGACTTGTTTTTATTTCTTCAGATTCATAGTTAAAAAAGCCTCTACATAGCTCTGGAACTTACAGAAATTAAAATGTGCTTGATAAAAGAAAGTTTTAAATGTATGAAATGCCTCAATGTACAAGATTTTTCTTTGTCATTACAAAAAATATCCACCGTTGTAGCTGAAGAACTCTGCAGACTTTTACTTAAATCTAAGTTCAATTTGAAATGGTACCAAGAAGATGACTGAATTGAGAAAAAGCAAGGATTTAATGAACAACCAACTATAATATATCTCAGACATTTTATGTAATAATTTTGACTTCCTTCTGTTCCTCAGAATTACATATCTTGATTCCATTCCTTTGATTTTATCCAGAATTTACTGCATACCAACCTCCAACTTCTCCATCTTTGACTGTTAGAAGCCGTGTTCCCTTCCCCTTCCTCTCAAAGCATTTTGACATGGGCTTTAATACAGCCCGCTCTCTTTATCCCTCGACCTTGATTCCTATTTCTTCAAAGTAACAGTGAACTTTTGATGTGAAGAAGAAAATTTCAGAAGGAAGATAGTTGGGTGAGGCAGGGAGGAATAGGAGATGCAAAGATTGAACGACATTTTCCTGGGTTGTTTCCCAGTGTAATCAGCCTTAGAGCTACTCCCTTA
Source organism: Tetrao urogallus (assembly GCF_951394365.1). Lineage (NCBI taxonomy): Eukaryota > Metazoa > Chordata > Aves > Galliformes > Phasianidae > Tetrao > Tetrao urogallus. Next base: position 53,069,036 of record NC_136817.1, on the reverse strand, counting down.
AGATCTAACTACAAAGTAAAATGTACGTGTGATTGTAGCATACTAAGAATAAAATTAATATGCCTCAACATAGTTTGCTCTGAAAGAAATGTCTTCTTCTTATTTCCACAGAAACAACAGGGACACAAAAAGTACAGTAACAGTATTTGATAGAGCAAATTCTCAATTACGAAACACTTTTTTCAACAGAGTAACCACCATCAGTTATGCATCTTTGCCAGAGTTGAACAAAAGTTTGCATGCTGTGCTTGTAAAAAAAAAAAAAAAACAAAAACAAAAACAAAAACAAAAAACAAACAAACAAACAAACAAAAAAACACCAAAAAAAACCCCAACAAATCTGTACCAGTGGAGTTCATCTGCTACTGCAACATCTGGGACACACCACCCACCTCCTCAGTATGCCCACAGCCATGGTTTGGGCTCCATAAATGTTCAGCAAGCATTGACAAAGGTCAGTGGCTGCTATATTTTTCCTGCATGGAGGAATTCAGTGACACTTTTGCTTCCAAGTCAGGTGCCATTTTGTCAGACTGCCCCTCTGCTGCCATCTGTCACATAACAAAAAGTAGCAGCATATTGATAGGAAGCTTCAGCCTCTATTTCCATTGCACCATCATCTATCTATTATGAGCAAATAGGAGGCATTACTTTTGGAACAAGCCTTATGTTTTCCAGGTGTATATGCATCAACGCAGGGGATAGTAATCAAAAGAAAACTTCCAGGAGGTTGAAACTATATTGTTTTCAGTCTGCTGCTGCACCTCTGTTGCTGTATTTACTGTGTATACTGAAGTTAGAAGAAATACGCCCACATGCATCTCATTCTCTGATGTAATTTTTCCTATGAAACTTAAAATCTTGGTTCAAGTTTTCCTCAATAGTAAATTAATAGTAAAGCACCTGATGTTCAGGTCTCTGCTTATTGTGTCCTGCTTTGGAGATATTGTGATATGCCTTACTTCTCTAGGGTAGGAGCTGTTAACTACAGGAGTTACCTGTTAATCCTTCTGGACTCCTTTGACAGGAAAAAGGTTTTTGAGAATTTCGGAACAATCTTTGAATTGTTTTCTGGCTTCCACAGATTTCTGATCTTTTATATATGGTGAAGACATACTGTTCGCAAACTTCATGGAATTGTTGAGCATCAATCAAAAGTAAAAGCTAGAATTAAATAGCTATTCAGAAATCAGCTGAAAGATCAAAAACACAATTCTTAGCTTAACAATTTAAACTGCACCTATGAAGAAAAGTTAGATTGCTTCATTTTTTTGGAAAATAATGCTGTTTTTACAAAATACTCTGCACTTTGTTTACAGTCCTTTTAATCCTTCCCCAAAAGATTGGCTTCAGGTTTATCATCTTGTGTTTTCTTGTGCACTCATAATTTCAAATCTATTTAATTTCTTTCTCATATCCTATTAAAATTTTATTTGCCACAAAAATTTTTTCCGCTTGGAAAACCTATTTTATTTTTACTTTTTTTTTTATTACCGCTGCTATGCCTCTTCACATCCTTTTCACTTCTTCATTAACTGTGATGTATTTCAAACATGTTGAAAGCAATTTTCCTCAGAACTTTGGAGGATTCAGCTTTTGTTTAATAACAGAAATTTAATGTTTCAAATTCAGGCTGTAACAAGGGTGTGTGTGTAATAAGCCTGAGACTGTACTCAGATCCACTGCTCTTTTCTTTTTTTTTTTTTTTTTTTTTTACTTTGCAAGAGATACCAAATATAGAGCTTGCATTTCTGTGTTTGGCTTTTTTTTTTTTTTTTTTTTTTTTTTTACTATGTTTTTATTTGGGATCACATTTACTGTGCATTTCTTCTCACACTAACATACCCCCTTCTCTTTCATATGTCTTCTCTTTTATATGGCATTGTTTAGATTTAGATTTAGCTGAGTTGTTTTCCACTGCATTGACATACAGTGGTGTTCCTGCCTGGATGCACATCCAGGAACAGAAGACGTATTTCTGAATTAACTTTGTACACAAACATGTGAACAAGTAATAGAGCAAATATATCCTGCCTATGTTCTAAATTCATACTGTTTTTAAAAGATACATATCTTAGTAACTCAAAAATGGAAGAAAATAGTTGGCATGGATTGCTATATCTTTTTTCAAAAAGTACTTAAGTAAATATGGACCATGGTTTGCTCACAATAGTATGGATATACAGCAGCTGCAGTAGTGTGCATATGGGTCCTTCGAGGTGTATTTTCTGATTTTATATACTGGAAATACATGCCTTGTAAGAATAAGAAAAAATAGTTCAGGAAAACATCATCATTAGCACCATAGTTTTATTTCCTTATTTATCTTTAAATCTCTTCTACTACGTAGCCAATTCTGCAGATCATCACTAAGGTGTCCTATTCTTAAACTCCAACACCTGCTGCAACCTTCTGTGTGTTTTAACCAATCAAATGATAGGTAAATATTTAATTTTTGAGATAACTAAAAGATTCTTCTTGAACTTACAGCCTTGTCAGTGACTATATATGGTTTTAATATATGATGTCAAAATCCTCTTATCTGTCAAGCATGGATAGTGCATCTCTGTGAAACCTTTTTGGACCCATACTGTGATTGTAAGTGCTAGGAGGTTGCAGGACACTTTTGTGGATATACTTTGCAAATCAGGACTGTTTTTTATGAATGCATTAAACATTAATGCAGACAAATGTGAAGCTTTATAGCACAAAAGCTTTATTTGCTTGGACATGTATTTATTTTTTATTGATAATTTTTACCATACTACGTATTTCTCTTAAAAATTTGAACTTTGAAAATGATTCCTTGGACTTAGTAAATGTTGTTTCATATAAAACCAAGGGAACAAATGAAAATCACTCAGATTTACATTTCAGTGAAATCTCATAAGTAATACATGAACTAGGCTTCAGAACTGACTTGTATAGGGCCTTAAGTGCCTTCTGACACTCATCATCTTCTATAAGGAAGCTGCAAAAAACAATTTTTCCTCCTTTCTTTCTTAAACCAGAGAAAATCTGGAGAAGGGTGATGAGGGCGATTATTGGTTGAGAAAGGTACAAGATGCTTTTTTTTAATTACAGGGAGCATGCTGATTTAGTTAGTTGTTACTAAGGTACAGCATAGCAAATATTGAACCTTGTGTTCTGATCCATGAAGTGCAAAAGTCATTGTGAGCAGTTTTTGGTGTGAGGTTAATATGAATGGATAGACTCACTTCAAAGAAACCTGGAGATGGAAATAACCATACCAACTCAGAACCCTTCTGAAAACTTCTTTCTAAAGCGTTTCAGGTATTTTCCTTGCTCTGTGAGGATTTGGGATTCTGACTCTGGTTTTAAAATGATTGTTTCAACTGATATGAAAATGGCTTTTCCCATAAGCTTATGGTAATCCACCGTCACTGTCAGTGTATTCCTATCTGAAACTCATTCCTAAACCATGACCTGTTTTTATAATAAATAAACCGCTCACTTCATCTACTACCACACATCCTTTTGCATGCTAGCATAGTGGTGCCTATCACAGCTGACCTTTATTATATTATATAATCCTGCTGAATAGGATCTTAAGTAGCATCAGTGCTTTTCATTCAAATATAACTCCTCTCTTGTATAACGTCCTAGGTTACCAGTTCTCAGATGCATACAATCTCCTGCAGGATACAAAAACCTAGAAGAAATGCCAAATTGTAATCAATGTGAAATGTGTGCAAATAGATGCGGTATGAAGGAAGAGAAATTAAAAAATTCAATGACAACTCTAAGCAGCTACTGTTGACATTAGAAATTCGAGGATTAAAATGGTATCTGCATTGAAATGCTAACAAGTGTGATGATTTAGACTGTGTGCCCTGTTTCTAATTATTATGCATAGCTTGCATATAACATAAGTAGTTGTAACCTTTGTGTGAAGAGCAAAGTCAGGAAATATTAATCCATGGGGAAACCATCACTTTTCTCCAACTTCCACATAGAAACTCTATCTCAAATGATAGCTCTTGTTCTCCAGACCAGGGGAAAAAAATAACCACTTTGCTTTTGAATATCCCCTTTTATGCTGTGTGTGCATTAGCCAAATTGATTTCCATGAGAGTCCTCCAGGCTGAGTTATATAACACTATCATTCAGTGCATCTGCAAAGAGAACTGTAAGAGAATGAGAAATATTAGAAAAAAGACCTTTTGAAACTTGGAAGTAGCAATTTTGATAAAGTTGGCAAGACTTTGGACTGGAGAGCTGATATGCAGCTTGTCTAGAAGGAAACTCTTTAGGGAAGGACAGGTTTTGAATTTCTATTTTTCTTGAAGTTTTATGTTTCCTTCTCTCCTTTGGAAGGGCTACTCATCCAACAGAGGCTAAGTATTGTGCTCAGGGCCATCCAGGAGGCAGGAAAGAACTGTTGGGGAAGGATATGACATGTACATCACCAAAGATTTTACAAGAGTGCTTTTGGCAAAAATCTGTCTATAATGTTTATGTGCAGGTACTGCTTTTTCAAGATCCACTCTGTCTACCTTTTGAATGACTCTGGTGCAATAATTCCTTGACATTTCTGTAACATGAATTATATGCAATAGTTTTACCTGAATGGAGCAGAATTCTGTCATATTGCTGAAGTGCTTGGACCAGGAACTTTAAGGATAGAAATAACATGTAACTGATCACAAAGTGAAAGCAAATTCTTTCAGAAGGTAGCCATCTCTATCTGTTTGTCCGATCATGATCCTAGAAGCTGTTGTGCTTTTCTTTCTCCCAGCTTTGTGGTTACTTCATTAAGTGGTCATCTGTTTTTATTGTAAGAAGTTATTTTCAAGTAAGTGTCTATTTCTTGCCCTGATTTCCATGTCTGCTCATAGGCTGTGGTTGTTGGTTTTTTTTATTTAATGCACATCAATATATACTGTGGTTATAAACAGTATTTTGCAGTTGAATAATTCCTTCTCACTTGAATACATCTAAAAGGTTTTTTTTTGTATTGGCTGTACTGCCTTGGCCTGTTGGTCATACTACTTTAAAGAAATTGGGAATAATAAGCAACAAAGTGCTTATATTTGGAATTTTTCATGTTATTTAACACTCTCCACTGTTTTCTCTATCTCATGTATTTTATCTGTACACTATTCAGTGTATCCTCTATCTGTAGTTGCATAATGCCGAGTTCTTGTCAGTGTTAAACCACTAGCAAACAGTATCCTCATACTTAGAGCCTACAATGTTCCCAGAAATGCACGATTTTTATTACTGAGCCATTTCCAGTATTTAGCTTCCAAATCTTGTGTCAAATTTAATTGTATGTTCAATTGAAATATAAATAGTTATAGCTGATGAGAAAATACGAAGTCGTCTTTTAGCATTCTGGAAAAAAATGAAGCTTCACAGTGGTAATTTGATTTTTGGAGAACAAACAGGTAGTTTTGAAATCTGAGACTTGAATTTGCATGCATTTCCCTTCAAAATTTCCCAGTTTTGGCTGTGCTACAGAACTTTTTATTTTGAGCAAAGTATATATGAAGTTCTGGGATCAGATAATTCCCAGAATCTTAAGAAGAAAGCATAGTTTGCTTGAATTACTTGACAATAACACTCATTTATAGTCAAGAAGGTAAAATGTAAATAGCAGCAGTAATAAAGAAAAATCAATGGACATAAAAGCAGGAACCAAGGCTTCATAATACAGATACAGACTATATATAAAGAGCTATGTCTAGCTCAGTTGTATCAGATATGATCTGAGCAAACAAAAGACCTCTTGAACACTAACCCTCAAATTTATAGGCATTAGAAAAGAACTGGAAGGCTGCGATCCCTATAGGGCTACTTGGGATTTGAGCTGGACCTGATGACTGCCAGGGTGAGCTAATTCTGCAGGTTGGAAATGCTGAGCTTTGGAGGAGGAAGAAGTATGTTTGAGAAGAAGAAAATATTTTATGGCTCAGCTTGCACTACTCTGTATCCTGTATTTTAAAAGCATATCAATAACTCAAAGACTGAATCTGTAGCTGTGCCAGCAAAATCAGTGCAATGTCCTCAAACAGAACAGAGTGGTCTTTGCAATACAGAAAAATAAGCACACATTAAGGAAATTCAGGATCTTGGCAATTTTCACCATGTTTTATTCCTGTCAGTTACTTTGGTATATTTTTATTGTTCATCTTTTTTCTTCCTGTCTCCTTTAGGTCAGGCTAAAATTGTAGATTCTTATTAGCGCTATTCATTAAATTGAAACCCAAAATATATGTTTAACATTGCTGTACATATTTCCTATCTCAACATGCAGGTAGTTGTCTCCATTAAAAATAAATAAATAAATAAATAGAATGCTCCTGAGGTGAATTTGATACGTTAAATTTCAGCTTGTAGTAAATTTTTACAGTTGAGTTATAAACCTCTGGGAAACAGTGGGTTGGGTTATCACAGAAATGCTAATACAAACCAAACTCCAGCAGTGATGTTGTAATACAAACATCATTAAGTTTCCATTCTCACAGAACGCGTGGTGTACAGAATATTTACATTTATAGTACTATAGTGTATCTTAGAGTATTCCTCCAGGTAACAGTGAAATGATAGTTTCATGAGGAAAATTATGTGACATTATTTTAATATACCCATGCTGATTTTAGCTCAGAGCTCAGGAGCAGGATTGTCATAATGCTTCCCTATATTAGCCTGGAAAGCGTTCAGCCCCTTTTAACTATTAGTTCAGTGGTTGTTCAGAGAATAGCAAGATTCTGGCTTCTACAGTAATTATATCGTACAAGGAAGGGTTTTTTTGTTGGAATAAATCTAATATTCCAACTTGCTTTATATGAGGTTTAAATATGAAATGGGTTTCAGTGTAATTTTGCTACCTGTTCATATGTTGACTTATTTACCTATGCAGGTTTTATGCTTGGTATCATTTACTCTCAGATGCCAGTGGACAATTTATTTGCATTCTAATCATAGCAGGAAAAACTGCAAAGAGAAATTCATTACACGGTTTGGAAGGGAATGTTTAGAACTAAGCACTTTTTTTGGTCTTTTTTGAAAAAAAAAAAAAAAAAAAAAAAAAAAGACAATGATTAGAAAAAAGAAAAAAAAATAGAAAAATGAGACTGTGCTCATATTTCTCTGAGGATGGATATTACAGCCAGAAAAGCCAGTGATGAGAGAGAAGAAAGACTCAAAGTCAATAAGGGACAGAAATTTTGTGTGAAGCATTTGAGCCTAATGAACTGTTACCAGGCATTTTTGTTCATACAGGTCAGCACAGCTAACATATTTCTCTGCTGTGCAGTTGCCTAAGGGAGAATATACACTTTGGCTTTCTGGAAGTGCACGTGGATTCACCTGAACAGAGTAAGAAGACATTTTTCTATGCTATTGAATACTTTTTAGATAGTTTGAATGTGGAGATTAATTTTGATTCTGATTTTCAGGGGTTGGCGCTGCGAATGAACTCTGTAAGGCTGCCTGGGAAGATGTATAAAGTACATGCCTTTTACATGAGTAATAGGTGTGAATGTTCTGACACCAAGTATTTCCTTCTAGGTGTAATGTTACAAGTGGGAGTCCCATCTAGAAAGGTAGCATCTTTTGTCTTCAGAATGCATGTGGAAAGGAACTACAGATTGCCTTTAGAGGTGATGAAAGGGCCATGGCAAATCTTTTGCTCTGAAAATATGTTCAGGCAATATATTTCTGTTTTTTTCCCAGAATACATCTGAAAAGCTATTTTGTAGCATTCCACTGCAATAGTAATTTACTGGAGTTATGACTGTATCCCTGCAGAGCTTTGTTTGATCTAAAACACACAGCAGCTACCAAGTACTCTTCTGTAGAGTGCATACAGCTATAAGAGAATGACATTTGAATTAATTAATCTGTGGAAATACTGTTAGAGAGGAAGAGACTAATGCTGAGGACTTGACAGATTCTACTTGCTTTCTGAAAACACTTTCATGACAACAGATTCCAGCAACAGGCATCAGTACCAGCAAACCACCCTACTAATCTGTTCTGTTATGTTTCTCAGCATTCAAAGAGCAATCAGATATTTTCTGTTGAAATGACTCTCATTTTAAATTAAGAACAACAAAGTAAGAACAAAAATAAAGCTCCATCAGAGAGTGTGTTTTTCTTTTTCCAGAGCATTCACTGAAATGAAATGAAAATGTTTGCTAGTCTGTATAGATAGCTGTAGCTTTTTAGAAGCACAGCTCATGACAGCACCAACATCATATGCATGTACCTAATGGCAGCTAGTTTTACAGTAATATACAGATTTTTCCAATTTAATAAAACTTGCTCTAAGCAGTGTTATTCATGACTTCATCCTCTTAGGGTACTGAACTTTGAGATTGTTTCCTTAACTGCCTTTTCCCAGTGAGGGCACCTTCACACAGAGCACATAGGACCACCTATTTGAGAAGCATGACTGATATTTCTGTTTAGGGGATCTAGGCTGTTACTGTTTTTGGAGGTAGGTGCTTCTCTTGAGCGTATGAGAAGTATGTGTGGTGAGGCTGGAGATTACTGTCTGCAGAACAATCTCAGAGCTCAGGTTTTGCTCTTAGATGTGGATATTTTCAGCCAGCTGTAACAAACTCAATATTTGGTCAGACAAACTATGATCGTATTTTAACAATTTTTGAAGGAAGATTTGCTTTTGAAAATCTCCACGTTAGAAAAAATTAAGGTTAAGAATGGAGAAAAAAAAGAAGAGTTAAAATTCAGAGACACACAGAATTCGAAGGGATTTTCTGGGTCTTCAATTGCCCTGACAGTTACTGGAAAGCATGGTGAGCTTAAGGCAAACCAGGAGGCTCCTGGAATGCATCAAAGATAGCTTCTTGAGGCCTGTAATAGACAGCCCCACCAAGGACCATGCTATACTGGAGTAACTGTTCACCAAAACAAGTGAACTGATTAGTGTTTCATAGTTTTTCATTGGTATTCCACATCACAGCATCATGCAGTGCACTGTGAGTTTTTTTTTCTTTAGCTCATTGCCACTGTTTACCTCATCCAGGCTCATCTCCCTGTCTTTTGCTTACCTCCTCCCCCTGCAAGCCTTTCCTGGGGCATGGATTAATGGGTCTCTTTGCCCCCTTGTCGAGGAAACCAAGCTGAAATGTGACACAGTGACATCAGGATTGGATGCTGCGTGGGCTGTAGTGATCATGAAATAACCCTGGGGGGGGGGGGGGGGGGGGGGGAGGATGGGACAGATAAAGAGTAAAAATCAAGATGCTACTTTTCAGGAAAGCCATCTTTCAGCTCTCTGAAGAGTTATCAACAACCTCCCTAGGAAACTGTCCTCAAGGACAAGTGAGAGGAGCAGAGTTGGCACATTTTTGTGGAAGTTTCCATAGGGCACAAGAGCTCTCCATCAGCAGGTGAAGGATGTCAGGAAAGGAAGGTAAGAGACTAGCATGGCTGAAGCAGGACCAGAACTAGGGAACAAGGAGGATATGCACAGGCAGTGGAAGCAGGGATAGGTACCCTGAGAAGAGTATAGGGATGTTTCTAGCTCTGTAGCAGTGCGGTCAGGAAGGCCAAGGCCCAATGGGAACTGAATTTGTCAAGAAGTGCAAAGAACAAGAAAGTCTGGTACATCAACCAGGAAAGAAAAGTCCAAGAAGGTGTGCCCACTTGTGAGCAATACAGGCAGACTAGTAATAAATGACAAGGAGAAAGCTGAAGTACTCAATAAATCTTGTGCCTGAGTCTTTACTGGCCACTGTTCTTCACACAACCCTGGAGAGGGTGGTTTGGAAGGTGGAGACTGGATGAGCAATGTCCCTCCTACTGTAAGCAAAGATCAGGTTTGTGACCTTCTACCTTAACATCCACAAGTCTATGGGTACTGACAAGATGCATCCCAGAGTTCTGAGGGAATTAGTTGATGTAGTCACCAAGGCTCAAACAATGGTATTTGAAAGGTCATGGCAGCCAGGTGAAGTCCCTCGTGACTGGAAAAAGACAACGTCACAGCCATTTTTAAGAAAAGCAGAAAGGACAACCCAGGAAACTACTGATGTGTCAGCCTCACCTCTGTGCTGTGTTTTGGATTCTGTAGGCATAGGGTTTTTGGAGGCACCTGTTCCTGCCTCATGACAGTGTAAATTGTGAACAGCAGAGGAAAGACCTCCAAAGCACAACGGAATTGAAGAGCAACAGCCCAGATTCAGAAAGTGTTAAGCAATAGATGGTTAAGAAATAGTGGGAGAATCCAGAATTTAAAAGTTAATGTAATCGCTTCTACCAAAGAGACCTGTGGAAATGTTAGTCATATTTTTGGAAGAAAGTTGTCAGCAGTAATAGGCAATTCTGAATGGCATTGTTACATAACCAGGGTCAATGGGCCACAAATTGATCTTTTTCTATCTGTATAATTACAATTTCTGCACTTACATAGATTGGTTCTATACCCTACTCTGCATCCTTCCACTCACATAGAAGAGTGTTTTCTGTGGTAAAGCAAAAGGATGCACTGGATCTGTGATGGGCTCAGATTACAAGAGCACTGCAAATTGAGGTTGTTAATTACTTTAAAAATTGTTGGGGCCACGAATACATCCCTGTTGATTTCTTAGAGTGATACTCAACAAAATCCTTCCATAAGGGCATGGCAGATTAACTGGGACTATTGGAAGTCACTGCTTTATGAGTTGCATCAGTTCATTTTTTTTTTCTTCTTTTTTTTTTTTCTCCATCATAACTAATAGGAAGACAATCATATAGAAATTTTGTCAGAGACATAATTTCCTTTCACTCTTGACTGCTTTCTATGTATTCACTGATTTCTCTGCTTCTTCAGGTGGTGCCTGTAGCAGTACAGCTTGTGTTTTTCCTTGCTTATCTTTCTATCCACAAGCCTTCACCAAAAAAAAAAAAACCAACAGTGAAATAAAGATTTTAATTGGTAACATAGAGTCTCTTTTCAGGCCTCTCTGCTTTTATTTCTCTTGCCACACAAATTTCTCAAGGGAAGGAATGGTAGACAGGAAGAATGTTTGATCTTGGATTCCAGTGCTAGGCAGATGAAAGATAAGACAACTACTTTGCTTAATTTTTACATGAAGTCTATTAACTGCAGTGATCTTTTCAAAGTCATTAGGTTGTATTGTTGAAGTCAGTTAGTAATTCAGTTTGTGGTAGTTGTTTTTTCTCAATTTTATCTTTTATTTTTTTTTCCTTATGGCATAGTTGTCTTAGCTGATTATTCCTTGCTTACTTGCTTTTCTAGGTTATAAAAATATGTAACAGTTTGGAAAGCTTTGAGAGCAAAAATAAATATGAGCTGGTACAATTCTTGAACAATTCAGCATCAGAATTTTCTTTTCCTGTTGTGACTTAAGCTCTGAAAGAAGAAATAAACCTCAGAATGCAGTGAACTCATGCTCATAACAACTGACTGGAAATTCATTTATACTGTTGAGTATCATGGATCATTGCACCACACAACACAGGTAAGAATTTAATCTTTTAAGAGAGTAGTCTCTTGGACTTTAATACTCTGTCTTCATATACTTTGCAAATTGCCAATCTCTCCAAAAAAAGAATACCACAAATCTCCCCAATAGGAGTCTGCAGGAAATAGATACTTCTTCATTTGCTGTGCTTTTTTTGTTTATACCTCAGTTTGTCTTCCACAACAAACGCAAAGTTGATACTTTTTACAAGTTTGAATAGTCATTTACTATTCTGGAGACAATCTGAAATCTTTGGAATGACTTTTTCAGAAGCATAGTATTTGAGTATGAAAATTAAATGTGTACATTACTTCTTAAACAAATTCCTCTAAACTATTTATTATGTCTCTGTCAACAAAATGCTAACAAGTGAGCTCAACTTTGCAGCCCAAAGTATGGGTGGTGTTGTGTGGAGGCATGCTAAACAGAAAAAAGGGAAAACAGAGGTTGGAAGTTTTGTTGAAAATATCGTCTGAGGTTTGAAATAGAGAGGGGGAGTGGAGGAAAAGAGATATTTGTTGCAAACTGGGCTTTCTGCAAAGCAAAGGACTTTAGGACTGAGGATATTCCTTTAAATGCTAGCCCTATTACAGGCTGGCAAGATAAATCTTCAGATATAGGTATATTATTTTTTTATTTGTCTGGCTAGACGTGGGCAGACACATTTCTTACAGAGTGATTGGAAAATTGTGCAAAGATGAACTACTGAATGTAGGCTTTCCTTTGCATATCACCTTCATCAACTGCAAAAATTTTGCAATGGCTGAAAGGCTTTGCCCTCAAAAGAGAGTACTGTAGCTGGTGTTACACAACATGAAAAAGCTTTTTCTTTTTATATAGCATAGATCTATGTCATCTTTCTGCCTATTATCACTGAGTTCTGTAAATACCGCCTTGGTAGAATACCACATTTTTAGATTTTATATCTTCCATTTTGCCTGTGGATGTGTGAGGTGTGGTGTGGGTTTTTTTTTGAGGGGGTGGAGGCTTGTTGGTTTTGTAAGACCCTCAACACTACTATTCCTGTTTCTTCCATTTCCAATTGGCACTTCATCATAAATGGCATTCAATATACAATGTTTTGAGCTCTATGAAGACTAATATCAGAGAAGACCATGGATTTTATAACCAGGAGCGGTGTTCTCAGTTATTATGATGGTAGAGGCATGTGCAATACATTTCTAAGTACTTCAGAGACTAAAGCTGACCCTTTCTGGGATAACTTGCTGAAAGGTCCCTCTAGTGTCAGTTTGTCGGTGTAGTTTTCTTTCTGAAACCTATAACTGAGAATGGAAAAAAAGTGCATTTTCAGGAACTCCTACAGAAATGCAAGTACTAAACTGAAGGTAGCAGTGAGCAGGGTTGCAATTGATAGTGGAAGATGACTTCAGAATAAATTGATTTTTAAAACCAGCAGTTTTATAGTGTTCTTCCTTGAGATAGTAAAGACGTGGTGCAGGTTGCAAAAATTCTATCATAGCAATAAAATCTTTATAAAAATATTTGAAAACATCTTATTTTTATAGAAATATAGCTGTGTAAAATCTAGTGCCATGTGAAATGTCTAATACTATTTTAAATGTGGCATCTAACTCACACTGCAGTCAGTGCAATGCACGTACTCAAAGACAAGTTTATATTTTTGAACAGTGCATATTTTTAATTAGATCTAGTTCCAAATTTCATATTCAAACTAGTAAATAGGTACTGTCTGTGAGTCTGCAGACATCTCTTTATTTTGGGGAAAGGAAGTGGGGCTGTCCGCCGTTAATCCTGAATTAGAAATGGTTTCCTCACTCCTGTGTGATCAGTTGCCTTTGTTGATTGAATGTCTTCAAAGTTATTTTCATGAATAAATTAACACAGATACAGTGGTATCCCTTATTACTCTTGCTTCCAGATTAGTGGGAATGCAGGGAAGTTAAATCAAGTGTCTATTTTGATTTTCCAGCAGGAGATTGAATCTCCATTTCCTATACCATAGACAACGTTTCTAACCCTAAATCTCCTGGCTTCTCTGAGTCAAAAGAGCATTTATACCTCCATGGTTATGGTCATAAATATTATTCCAGATTTGAAAAATGTTTCCTTTTTATCTGTCCCATTGTTGGAGGGACAAAGGAAGAGAATGTTCTCTGTGAAATATGCTAGCAATACTGAAAGTCTGGATGTCCGCTTACTTGTTAACTTCAGCAATAACTTCGTGGTAGAGAAGTGTCAACTATCTTCTGCATATATCAGAGAATTATTGGACACCTAAAGGCCATCTAGTCCAGCTTCCCTGCAATGAACAGAGGTACCTATAAATGAATCCAGTTTCTCATAGCCTGGTCCAGCTTGACTTTGAATGCCTCCAGGGATGGGGCATCCACCACATCTCTGGGCAATCTGTTCCAGTGCTTCACCATCCCTATCATTAAAAAAAAAAAAAAAAATCCTTATATGTTTTATCCTTATATATCTCAACATTCAACAAACCTTAACTGATTTCATCACTCTCTGTTATTCATTATATTTTTATAATTGTTTTACATCCTATCTGACTAAAGGTAGACTCCCGAACTGGTAGGGAGATTGGGATTTTCAAAGCCTTCATGTGACTCAATCAGTTTGTATTAAATTAATTCAGACTTCTAAATTTTTTAATACAGGTGAGAACTCTTTTGAACTCTGTGCAATAAACCAACTAGTAACACTGTTGCTTGTAAGTGCTTTTGTGACAGAAAAAAAAACCAAACAAACTACTAAGAGTACAATATATAATTAAACTATGAAAACAGAAAAAAAAAAATCTATTAAAATAAAAATAAGGCAAAATGCTCTCTCCTACAGACCATTATGTTCAATGCCAACAGATTATATATCCTATAAACAAATAGGTGTTAGGTGTTCAAATAAAAATAATAAGGGAGTAACCCATTATCCCTTCATCACTGAAAAAAATCTTTTTGATACTCTTTGCATGTGACATCCTAAACCTCTTGAGTGGAGTAAACTGAAAATAAACCAGATGGTCTGTATTTCAGTAGTCTGGTTTCTGAAAGCCATAGACAAAGGAAATACTGTTTTTCTTGTCTTGAAGACTAATGAAGGAGTTTTGGAAAAATCATCTTTAGTCCAGAAAATAATGTGTTGCTTTGAATTCCATCATTTCATGCTGAGAATAGTTATAAGGCAGAATCAGACTACTAAGTTAATCTACTTCAGTGTTACTATTTTGGTTTTCTTTACTTGAGGTGTTTTTTCATGACTCTGATGATAAATGGACCTTGTCCGTACTTTCTCAAGGGAATGGATGCTTTTTGTGCTTTGCTGACATTGTGGAAATGTAGACGGGAGTTAGCCATTAAGTGGGATTTGCCCATCATAAGTTTGGCAGCTAAAATCATGAGTTTGGCAGGTGAAACAGAGAAACTTTAAGCATTAGAAGTTGTGTACTATGAAATCACTCCTCTGTTTATTTCTGTTCAGACATTTTCAAAAGGTCATCTGCTGTAGTTGATGTATGTTCGCCAGGAAAAAATAATTATAACAGTTGCTTAAGCAGAAGTCTAGTGACTGCGTAACTGTATGAAAGTTATATGAAACTATATGAAAACTAATGCAGTATTACAGAAATACTATAGCTGCAGTGGTAATTTATTTTTTTATTCTTCAGTCCCTAAAATTTAGAAGAGATGAATTTATATCTCCAATTTTGGTAAGAGCCTAATATTTTACAACTGAAGCTATTTTCTGTATTTTCTTTTGTATTTAGCTTATTTTTTTAGAATGCCCTGGTGGTTATGCTCACAGTTCAGTAGGCAGACATGTTCTGGGGATGACTGGGTATTTCTGAGCACAAATAATGAATTGAGGAAACTTTAATCCACGGACTATTGCTCAAATTCTGTATCAGGTAGAGGACTGCTGAAACTGTGTATTTCATGCACTGCAAACCAAGCAGAAGGACCCTTTGAATAAGTTTACTTGTATGCAAGGAATTGTCTACAGTATTGCTACTCAGCAGAAGGCCAAGTCTTGCTTTCGTGTTTAAATGTACTAGGAAATTGTATGATTTATTTCCAATTAATTCTATCACTACCAGAAAAACTTGTTTCTTTTTTTAGTGGAAGATAAGGGAGATGGGTGGGGGGGAGGGGTTGCAAATAAAATACTAGGTTGATTTTTGCCTTCAGTTTGATGAAAAAGGGCAGTTACTACCACAGGTGACCACTAGACACTGAAAAACCTGTACAAAGCTTTTGGTTTATAAATAGTATAGGAGAAATATTGGAAGGGGCCAAGATGACCTTGGAATGAAATTAGACTCTGCTACCAAATAGCTGCTTGAATTCTGTCAGCTGCTGTTCTCCCAGACCACTTTCCAGTTGATGGGCATCAGCAGCACAAAAAGCTTTGTCAGAATTGATTGTAAGTGCCCCTAGTTAGCAGTCACAATAAAAAGAGAGACACTGAATGGTGCCCTAGGAGCAGGTATCTCTTCTCTCCAAAGATGACCATCTTAGTAGATGCTAAAGAGTAATAATTTGGTGATTATGTGTGTACTATCTGATGTGAAGAGCAAAGTGCCTCAGGCTGTGGCTCTGTAAAATGGTAGCTCTGGCTTTTGAGTGGAAAACATCAAATGAAAAATTGCTCAAAAGCAAAGCACAGAAACAATACTAGCTCACTCTGCTGTCTCAGCAGTTCTTGCTCAGTCATTTAGCATATGTACTCCCACAGCAGGCATAGATTTGGCATAAGTATTGTATTGCTTGTTGTGTGGATGGCTGAAAAACTATGTAATTGTGTGTTTGCACTTGATCCAGATCACATTTATTCTGTCTATGGTTCAGACAATATATATATTTAGAATCAATAAATGATGAACCACGCCTACAAGTGTCCTGCACTCTTTCACCGTGGTACTTAAATTTGATAGCTTTTCTTTCATTAATATGAAATAGCAGGGTTATTCTAGACTCATTAGCTGAATTTTCTTGCCATATATCTTTCCTGTAGAGAAGGCTGATATACTTTCAATTAAAATGTAGAATAAAAATCAAATTTGATTTTTTAGATTTTGATTTTTTTCAATATTTTTATTTTCCACACCTTTCTAATTTCAGGGAAAATCTCTCCCTCTACCACTCCACCTACAAAAGATGGGCAGGGTAAGAAACAATGGTGAAATGCAGCATAGGAATAAAGTTAATCACATTTGATGGGCAAAATCAGACTTCCAGACCATATTGATATAACAGGCCAATTAATAAAATGGCGTATCATTTATAAGGTTGAGTACTTATTGTGAAACTATTGTGCCAATAGAAAATCGCAGTTTCAATGAGCCATGTGAAAATGCTGTTTCAGCATATCACTAATTAGCATGCTACTCCTGGTTGTCCCAAATTAATCTCTTCTGCTATGTGTATTATATATAGCTAGTAATTGTGATTGATTACTGAACAGAAATGTTGCAGAACCACTGAAATTGTGAAGTTGCTGAAACAGGATGGAGAATTTTGCTGAACTTGTTCTGTTATCAGTGAAGTATGAGAAAGCGTGGTATGGAGCTATGGCAGATTTTGGTGACTAATGAAGCTTGATTATAAGCTGTGGAATTTTCTTTCTTTTGGTTCCTTTCTAATGTCAAAATGTGACCTTTCAAAATCATTCATAAAAAAGCAGCATAAAATACCACATATGTATGCAAAAATAGGAAATACTCAGAGTAAAGGCATTTACTGTGGATGATGTTACCTGAATTTGTTTCAATTCATTCTAATTACAGACTTGAACTTCAGTCGTTTCAGTGTCTTTTCCGCCATGCACTGTTTCCAGGGATACATTTCTCTTGTTGGGGCTGTTCCATTTTGAATAACGAATCAAACTTCCACTGAACAAATACTTCAGTTTCTTACATCTTAAAGTACTCCAGTCACTGTGATACAAACTCATGCTTCCTCTTGATGTGGTTAAATAAATTTTTAATTTGACAGAATAGAACAAATCCAAGAAAGAGTTTGAGAGAGCTATCTCAAAGTAGGTAGCCTATTTGGCAAAGACATTAACTTCATGTGGAAAGTGCTGGCTGAAATCCCTGGTCTGAACAGAGCATAGAAAATATTTGCAGCCAAATAAATTGCCAAGGCTTTTAACCACTGGCTGTTGTAGAGCTGGGCTGCCTGAGAAGCAATTACTCTGGGAGAGAAGCATAACGTGATTAAAAATCTTGTTTAGAACCCACCATGAAGCCTAGT
Source organism: Tetrao urogallus (assembly GCF_951394365.1). Lineage (NCBI taxonomy): Eukaryota > Metazoa > Chordata > Aves > Galliformes > Phasianidae > Tetrao > Tetrao urogallus. The sequence goes on along the minus strand of NC_136817.1, from coordinate 53,051,329 downwards.
AACTCCAAAACATTTTTTTCCTTTACTTTCTCATCCAAACACAAATGTCAATATTTTCACAGGAATCTTTCTCTACAATCCCAATATATATGATACATACTTCTGTCTTTATTCTTTCTTTCTTTCAGTTTTTTTAAAAATATATAAAACCCTCAAATAATTTTATAAAATAACAATAGCAACGAAAACCCCATGTACACCGAAAATGCAGCCATGACCTCTCTAAGTATATTAGCACTTGTTAACAACAACTCACTGGCTAAACTTTGCTGTGAGCTCTGAGATACTCAGCAAAAACCAGCCAAGGAGTATTTTTTGTACTTATCTGCAACTGCTACTGCGTGCTCTCTCAAATGACAAATAGAGCTTACCCCTAATTTCTTGCATGTTTGTAATTGCAATAGATTTTATCTACCCTCTTTTATACCTTTGAGGTAGCATGGCCCATGAGGAATGAATAAATTAGCTAGTACAGCATTAAGGCATCCTAACATGTGGGACAGTGGAAATTTACCATTTCTAGACTCTCTGTTATTCTATGAAGTGGGAAAGATCTAAATGCTCTTCCCACATTTATTTATTAATCACTTTGGTTGATTTCCTTAGTGCATTGCTGAGGGAGGTGGATACACTGGGACAGGCCAGTATAACTAGCATGTTTTAGGAGATCTGGTATATCTGTAGGTCAATTCCAGTGTCACCCACCTGTCCTCCTTTCCTTGCCTTTATAAGATAGAATGTTTCTATTATTGGTGAAACTAAATCTGTTGCTTTGGCTTTCCCATCTTTAAGAATATTTAGTAATATGCTATAATTCAGTTGTTAAGTTCCAGTGAGGAAGATTCAGCTTCAAGCAGAATCTACTCACTATATGTTATTTGGATGGAGTGTGAAAATTGTTATGAGAGTTGATCTGCACAGCTAAAGAAAAGAAAAGAGCAAATTTAAAATACAATTTGAATTGTTGTTTTTGGGGAAATTTCTGTATGGACAGGCTACTTCATTACCAGTGAGTTCTATTTTGGCCAAGAAGTACTTTGGCAGAGGCTTTAAGAGTCAGAATATTTACCATTCCTTCATAAGCACTGGGGAGTATTCCTGTCCCTACTCTAATCTTTTTAGATTCTTGGAGAGCTTTAGCTGAAACAGTCCAAGTAAGAGGTACCTGAGTATGGATGTGTTGGTGAGATGCAGCCAGTAAGCCTATACCTTTTCTTTCATGTTAGGTGATATTGATGAAATGTCGCTAAGCTATGGGGAGCCTCAGATGATCACAGTAGCTCATTTTCACATGGGCCTGAAAGGCAGGAAAATTCTGTTCTTTGGAGAAAGGAAGGAGAGAAGTAAAGGTCTGCAAGCAGTTTTCTGGAGATCTCTCTGTGGAGTTAATCATGTTGGTTTTGAATAAATTTTAATTATTCAGCTTAAGGATCTGACCCAAGTAGTTTTTTCCTCCTTGCTTTTATAGGGTACTTTATAAAATCAATAATCAGGGACAGTTGAATAAGTTTATACAGCGTACCACTTTCCTTAGAATTTTTTAATAATAAGAAGCTAACTAGATTGTTTTCTTCTTCATGAGTTTTAATAACAAATCTAAACAGAGATTTCACTATAGATTTTCTAAGCAGTTATTATGTTGCTAATTACCCTTTTGTTTTGGTACAGTAATGTGCAGGTAACTCTCAGCACAATCAGAAATCTCTTTATGCCTGTGAAAGTTTGAGCAGGACTGTTTAAAGAAGTTATATCACTTCTTTGAAGTTTGGATAAGACAAAGACTGGGCTACCTGGGCTCGTCATCTCATTTGCTTTTTATGAAAGGCCTTAAAAATCTCACTTATTCATCCGCTTTCCAGCAGTGCTAGTACTCTCAGAGTGGAATAGAGCCCCAGTGTAAGCCAGCAGTTCTCACTGTTCTAACATAACAAATCTCTTCTGGATTTTCACACCTGGATATTTATGAATCCTCGACTAAATGTTTGACTAAACTTGAGCGGGTCCAGAGGAGGGCCACTGAGATAGTCAAAGGGCTGGAGCATCTCTCCTATGAGGAAAGGTTGAGGGAACTGGGCTTGTTTAGCTTGGAAAAGAGAAGGCTCTAGGGACATCCCATTGTGGCCTTCCAGTACTTGAAGGGAGCATATAAACAGGAGGGGGAGTGGCTGTTTATGAGGGTGGATAATGGTAGGACAAAGGAGAACAGTTTTAAACTGAGGCAGGGGAGGTTTAGGTTAGATAATACGAGGAAGTTTTTCACACAGGGGGTAGTGATGCACTAGAATAGGTTGCCAAAGGAGGTTGTGGATGCCTCATCCCTGAAGGCATTCAAGGCCAGGCTGGATGTGGCTCTGGACAGCCTGATGGTTGGCGACCCTGCACATTGCAGGGGTTGAAACTAGATGATCATTGTGGACCTTTTCAACCCAGGTCATTCTATGATTCTATGATATTGTACACTTCAGATGCGCCTTGAAAGATGTAAGTAGGCATTTACTTTTTAGATCATCATCATTTTGATGAACTGCTCTCAGAACTGTCTTGCAAATTACCTCTGCTATTACCTTTAAAAAGGATCGTACACCAGCAAGTAGATTGGTTATGCACACATTTTTAGGTATGTAGGCACAGATCTTCTAAATGTACATCTGGTCACCTTGGATATTCATGATGATCTACTTTCCCTCACTGTACTACTGTTCCCATGCTATTCTACTTCACTCCTCTTCATGGTGTTTTTGGTGAAACCTGCCATGAATATGAACATAACTCTTAGAGTCTTTGGAAGTTCAGGTGTTCTGGGATATACTCCTAAAAAGACATTTCTTTGAATACTTTACTTACTAATGCTTAAAGAATTCCATAGAAGGTAGAAAAAGCTAATGAGGAGGATCAAAAATTTGGTTAAGTAGTAGGAAAGGATAGAAGAAAGGAGTGTGCAAACTTAAGAAAATCTCGAATTGTCAAATAGATGTAGTGATTTGAAGGAAAGGCAAAACATTGTAGATCGCATTGTAAGTTAGTTCCAAGGAAAGCTCAAATTTGTGTAGTACTGAAATAGCTTGGGCAAAATCCTAATGGCAGATGCGGTTAACTGCAATAAATAAGTCAACGTGGCCCTGTGATGTAGGCTTTTATGAGAGAACTTTCAATTGGTTAGTAACAAAATTTTGAAGGGGAAGTGGACATAGAAAATATATCAGGTCCAACAGTGCTCCAATGATTTAGTGACTTCTAAGGGATGTGTATATATCTTACTGGATGGAAGATTTCATTTTAGGATCAGTAATTCTTTCTTTATCATTCAAAGTATTAGTAAGTCCCATTTACTTGCATCATCAGAATAAAGAACACTCCCAGCTACCCACCCTCTGCCAAAAAACCTAGGCTTTATGATAGTCAGAATAGATATTAGGGAGGTAGTTCAGATAAGGAAAAACCATATCTCAACTTGATGTGACAAGTAAATGACAGAATAATAGCCAGGAAAAGATTTGGCAGTAGCAGAAAGTAATGTCGAGGTAGATATAATTCTGATGGCTTCACTATCTTTTGCTCATGTAAGAATTTTCAATGGCCATATGAGTAGCAGTTTATTTTGTAAATTGTTTTTTAATCATTGCTGTACTTTTTAAGCCACTCAGTTTTGTGGGAAATGTACATACCTGATAATTATGTACAGCAGATGTAAAGTGAGTATGCATTTTATCCAAAGTGAAAAAAGCTGATATTTCACTGAGTGTCTCTTGTTAACAGATAATGTCAATAGAATAGGATGTTATCACAAGATAATGGTCTACTGCTGCTAGATAAGTGCTGAGTCAAAACAACAAGGCTTATTTTCAAGGCAGGGGACATTGATCCTCTGACAGCTTTCTATTTCAATGACATTCTTGCTATTACATTAGATTGATGCACTTATGACCATTTTGTTTAATGGATATTAGTTTAGTAAAGTGACAGCTGCTTATTGTGAGCTTATTCAATTCACTAGCTACAGTGATTGGCTTTAAGTATAGAACTTGTGTGATAAACGTAAGAGGTATGTATGGATTTTTATTTTAAAAAAGGGAATCTTCTCATATGAATGAAATGTTCAAATTGGTTTTTTTTTTTTTTTTCTTATTCTCTGCTGCAAAAAAGATTTTTACTTTACAGGATTGCCTTTTGATGTAATTCTAAGCAACAGTGCTTTCTTTCTTGAGAAAATAACAGCAAAAAAGGGTAAACTAAGAATGAATACTGCTTTGCAAAACCTGGATCACAGAAAATTTGAGCCTTTCAGCTGAGAGCTTTTCCTGGGAGAAAACCAGTAATTTGTTCTTTGGAGAAAAAAACAAATAACTAAAATGCTTTCGGTACTAGAATTACCATTTTACTGCACTGGAGCTGACTATGTAAAACATTAAAAACAGAGAGCAGATTAATTCCCAAGTGTAAAACAACCTTTTACTGTAAAACATTTTCACTGCAAGCCATGAAGTTAAGTTCTATCTCTCTCTCTCCTTTTTACATTCCTGAATATTTTAGTGTCATTACCAAAGCTGAACCTCTAATTTTTTGTACTTTGTTTTACCTTGTAGGAGAAGGCAAAAGGTAATTTTTAGACTACACTGAATTTTCATTTCGTACAAGCAAGGATGATTTGTAGGGCTAAAAGGCAAAATCTAACACACAGGTATGATGTAGCCTTCAGGAGAAAGGTTCTATTTGAATATCAGCTAAACAAACCCTACTTACTTTTTCAAAATTGTCATTGCTTTCATGCAAGTAGCAGTGAAAATGAAACAGGAGAATAAATAATGTGATACAGATTCTCAATGAGAGAATTTTTTTTTTTTTTTCAACTGCATTAACAGTGGTAAACCTATTGATTTTAATGGTTCTAAGTGTCTAATAATACTTTATTACACTGAAAGTGAAGCATAGGAATTTGACCTGGGTGATTTAGTTGAAAAACAGAGAACTTCATTATTTATATTTTCTTGTCAGTGGTAATTCTACTCTGTACATTTATGAAAATGTGAGAGGAACGGTGTATGCATTTGTATGTGTGTGGGAGAAAACTAAAGAAAAATAATTAAGTGTAACCTCCCTCCACACTGTCAGGAAGAACAACATCATGTTATATTTTATTAAATTATTTACCTTAGAAAGCCACTGTGAAGAAGTTAGGGTAGCTTACTTTGGAAGGGCACTGTAATAAGTAAATTTTAAAGTATATAAGTAGTTTGGACATCTGTAAACTACAATGCCTGACGGTCATGTAAAACTTCCTACTCAAAACTTGTAAGGATGTGCTTTGTGATTTTTGTATCAATCCAGATCAGGTAGTAGAAAAAGTTTTTCTCATTCCAGCATTTTTTTGCTTACTTTTCTCCTTGAAATGTATAAATGGAAAATGCTTTGAATCTGCAGAAAGGCAGAGGTTAGTATAAGACGAAGTTTGGCTTAGGCAATATTCATACATAAACCATAAGCCAAATTTTCTACTGATAAAAGTTATTTTTTATTTACAGCAACTGAAAATCTGTCTGTATAGTGATAGTGTTTTTTTTGGTTTTTTTTTTGTTTTTTTTTTTTAACCTTATATGATCTCTTTTTCAAGTGTTGATTATCTTACAAAGCCATAGAAAGCTCACCATTTTCTTTCAAAGATGATAAGTCATATTTTCAAAATCTGGACAATGAGTAGCAAGTGTTATTTTAAAAAAATCTGGTTGCACTGGAGGGAACCTCATTTAGTTCCAACCCACAAAGATAGGACTAAGTGAGATAGAATTTTTTCACTGGAACTTTTTGAAATTACAATGATTGCTCTGGAATGATCCGAAGAGACAGCAGGCTGTTTCCATTGTTCCTGCAAGGAAGAATTTCCACAATACTTCTCATGAAGGAATTGGGTTTCATCTATGTTTTGATAGTAAGAAAATCTCTAACTTCCCAGCACAAGTTCCTGCTCTGATGTGTTGATGGCCACAAGCCCAGAAGCAATTTTTCTTTTTTTCCTTTGCAAAATGAGAAACAATGTTTTACCTATAGGTAAAAAATAACAACAAAACAACATCAAGCCTGTTGGTGCTTTTTGGGAGCTGGAGCTGTTTTCCTTCATTTCATGTACTTAGTATAAAACCAGTTAAGTTGCATTACTCTTAGAACATTTTGTGAAGAACGATGCAATATACATGAGCACAAAGTAGTGCAATACCATAAAAAAACTGTATAAAAAGGGAACTGAGAAACCAGAGTTAAAAAAATTTGTGCCTGATTCTCAACCTGGACATGTAAAGGAATGGCATAAGGAAGAATTTTAGCAAGTATCAAAATATATATGTGAGAGGTGGTTGATACTGAACAGAACCATGGAGTCTTAGACAATGAATAACTGTATTTAGAAATAGCCTGCTTAACAGATAGATGAATTAGTTTATTACTGATAAAAACGACACACAGATCTTACAAGATATCTGTCAAAGCTATCCCTCTATTCACTTCCTTATCTGGAATACGTTCCACAACCCTATAGATACGAAGAAAGACATACAAGGGTAGTTGGAAATTAGTATGATTTGTACCCGCATGCCTTCATTGGTGTCCACTGCGATCAAGTGATTGACAGCATAACATAAATCAAGATTTTTTTCCCCTTATTAATATAATATGAACTGCAAAAAGATTAAAGTCCCATTTACATAACCTGAGATGAAAGGAGGTGAAATATTGTAATTATCTTTTCAAGCTAAATTTGTACTGCCATTTAAAATTAACCTATGCAAATGACAGGTTAAACCCCAGGAAAGCTCTAGCAATGTCTGAAAAAAATACAATCAATTTCAAGTTAGGAGTATGTTTTTTTGTGCTAGTCTCTCAATTAGTCACTTGAATTTATACATTTATACAATGAAAAATATTTATTTGCCATTTTTTGTTCTTGGCTTTTAGCCTGCTAGAAAATATTCAGGTGGCAACATGTATTTCCTTCTCTAAATATTGTAAAGAGCACTCTAAATATTGTAAAGAGTATTGATAAAGTAATATGTTGCCTAGTGTTAGAATACTTAACTGTAATTGTGTTCATAACTAAGCTAAGAATCTATAGATTTTACAATTTGTAGATATATGGTGGGATCTTGGGACAATTTGCATGAAAGGAGGACAATTTTTAAAGGACTCTTCTTGTGCTTCAGAGAAGAATAGTTTTATCTCTTTTATTTTTTTCTTTTTTTTTTCCGGTTTCAGAACATAACAATTGAGGGTCTATGCATTACACCTTGGTCTATATGTGGTCTGAAAGTATTTTTCAAAAACGACAGCCTACATTCCCACATAATTTCTCTGTAAATTGGGTAATACAGAGGTAGACAAAGAGAACTGTCTTTAATAATCTGATGTATATGATAAAGTGGATAAAAGCTATAAACTTGGCTTTAGCCTTGTGCCCTCAAGACATATTTCACACTTGGCAGTTGGTGGCCTTCTTAATCAAAGCTAAACTCAACTTTTTATTAAGAGATGGGTAAATAAAGAGGTGGAAATTTTACTGAATGCAGGCCAATCCCTTAATCAATGCAATAATGCTTAATGGGAAGGAGAATCAGGATGATCTGAAAGCTTGTTTGAATTTATGAGGGAGCACAGTGCCTTAGACTTCTGGAATGCCACATTATTTTTGTTGCTTCTGCAAATACAATAACCCTGCAGGGGACTTTGTCTATCTTACTGGTAATATCTGCAGACATTGTCAGAGTTCGAGAAATTATTCTGAAATGCAAACTTCCAAATTTCCTAGATGGTAATTGCTCATTAAAAAAAATTTAAGTTGGATGGAACTTGAAAGTGATATATGAATTGTTGATTCTGTTTTGGCAGTCAATTTGGAACAAATACTTCTGCAGGAAAAGGAGTAACAGAGGCCTATTTTGTTATGCGTTTATGCCTAATGTCTCCTATTGTCACTGTAAGTACTTCAAATTCCTCTATGAGGTATATCTTGATATCTTTTGTGGTCCTGAGGACCATCCTGTTGCCAGTCCCCTTTAATTTCAATCTACTAGAAAGGTTCATTCTCTGAATTCTTTCCATGCCTGTTCTGAAGGACAGTGTGTGCACATTGACCAGGCAGTAATTGTGTTGTCCAGCACTCGGTAGCTGTCAAATACTAGCTCCTCTCTGCCCTTTCTTCAGACTAATATGGTCTCCACTATCTCATGAGACAAATTTTCACAAAACTTACATAGTAGCTTTTAACTCATGACTGTCAGTCATAATTAGATAGAAATCACCCAATAAGACAGGAATGTCTGATACCTCATGCAGCTGTGTCAGGTATTTCCTTGCAAAATAAGACTATAAAATTAAGGGGAGGAAAAAGGGAAAGGGAAGGGAGAGAATTACTCAAATAATAATGAATGGAATATATCTTGCTGAAATGAAAGAGTGAAACATTTCATTTGGTTTGACACAAAAGGTTCCATTCACCATGAAATAAAATATTTTGTTCTGAGGCATGTGTGAGAAAGCAAAGAAAATGAAAGATGAGTCAAAAGCTGACAGGGGAAAAACCTTCTCCTTGCGAAACAAGTGCTAAGGCCTACCTCTACATGACAATAGAGATCTGAATTGTACTAATTTTGTATTTGGAAGGGGACTTAACTCCTGGTTTTTGTCTTGTACTGTGTCATCCCTCAAATCTTTAGAGGATGTGAAATTCCTCATCTTTTAGCTCTGCTTCTATAAAATGCTTTAATGGTCATAATGGGTACACACAAACGTGCAAGTCAGAGAAATAAAGGGAGAGAAGTTTTTTTATAAACAAACTAAAACCGCTACTGAAGGCACTGAGAAGAAATAAGAATATTTATATCCACCAAAAATATTGCATTCACTTCCTGGGCTCTCCAGAAATGAATATGCGTTTAACTGTAGAGAAACAACTTTGCTTTACTTGATGTGGAGGCTAAGATGTTGCTAACTATCTGAGAATTTGTGTTAGATATTGAATGTTTATGGACAAATATCTACTACTTAAGACTACAAATTGTGTAGTTCTTACTCTGATTATTTTTGACACTTAGTTATCATAAGTCTTTTGCACTTCAGATCTTAAAATTTTAGAAACACCTGAGGTGTTACAGAACTGAGGTGTCCTACTGATTTGTTGGTACTTTTTATATAAAGTATCTCAGGTCAGAGGTCACTGACTTGCTGGTAGCTGGGTTTGAGGAGGTGAGAGGAATGCTCTTTGAATTTCTGTTTTTGCAGTCCTGGACTTCTGAAATGCTCCACCCTAACTCAAGGTCTTGGGAAGATCAGGGGAGTGTAGCTTTCCTGGAGAAGTGGAAAGCTAGAGATGAAAAAGTTTAGTGACTTGTATAGTTCATTTGCCCATGGGAGTGGGCAAAGAAAGGGCAACTGTAGGTGTTAGCCTGAAACTCCCTTCTGGCTGCCACAGAGAATAAGAGGATAATTGCTTCTATATGCCATTACTCAACAAGGAGCAAGGGAGATCTCCACAGAAATTTTTACTGAAGTGTATTTCACACATCGCATTAAAGAATATTCTGCTGAAAGTGGAGTTAGTGTGTAATGTTATTGATTATATAACATTTATTTAAGATCATCTGTGATGCTTGACTATCTTTACCATTTTTCTCCTCCATCAAGAGAAATGAATCCACCCCAAAAATATGTATCTGAGTATTACTTTTTGTAGTAAAGGTTATGTTCTGAACCTGAACTGTTTTTCTCTAGTTTTGTATTAAGGTGAATTAAGCCACTGCCTGAATATGAGCAAATTGGGATGCTTTCAGTCTGAGATCTATATCTTCTTATCATGATCTGTGATTGGTTTGTTGAACTGATCTGACAAGTGTTTTTGTGTCATGTCTTTTATCTGTTTTTTTCATCATTTAATGATTGTTATTTTGAAGATCTCCGGTGACATTAGCTTTTTTAAGATGGCAAATAGAAAAGTCTTTCTACCCTAGATAAACTGGAACACAAAAGTATGGGTTTTGAATGTTTAATACCCACTGCTACATTTTTGAATCAGTAGTCTCATTCTCATGTGCCTCTGACTTCAATTCACTGTCATATAAAATGCCCAACAGAACCTTGAACCAGTTAATGTTGTAATAGGTCTGCTGATTATTAAGTGTATCTGAGCTTTTCCTTTAATTTTTGAGAGGTTATGAAAAGAGCCTTGTAATAGATGTATTATTTTTGTTTAATACACAAATATACTAATATACATATTAGTATATATATATATATACTATATATATATATGTATATATATATACATATATATAAAATATATATATAAAAAATATATATATCATATACATATATATATTATATATATATATAATATACATATACTATATACAAATATATTCTATACACAAATAATTGTGTAATAGATATTTATTTCTCTGTGCATTTCTTGAATACGACTATGGTTTCCAAATTGTGTGTCTTGTTCTACCTCATCTGGCTAAATACAAATGAAAAAATATGGATGTACTCAAATTTAGTATATGTATAGCTATCAAGCTGATTATATAGTTTATTTCTCAGTTTTTGGAAAGTGAACAGTTCTACAGAAGATGATGCAAATTAAGAATCAAGTCCCCTAGTACCTTTTAGAAGCATCACCAAAAGAGAAATTATTGAGCTGGATTGTACATTCATGCTATGTCTTCATCTTGGCTTTTACTTCTTTTCTACCCAAGCAGCAACATGCAAAATGCAGCCAATATTTAACCATCATCATTTCAGACTCCCTGCATGCTTAAAGTAACTGCATTGTTTACACCATTTTGAGCTTTGTTTCCAGTTATACAAAAAGAGATATCTTTTCTCTGGAGAAATTAGTCTGGAGAAAACTGGAACACTTTGTATCTGTCCTCATTGACAGTTACTAGCCCTTGGGGAATTGCTTTCCTGAGAGAGTAATTTCAGCAGAACTCCTTTCATAATGCAGTGTGCAGCAGAGGACTGTACCTTGTGCAAATAATCAGAGTAATGGAAAATGATCCTTATCATCAGATGCTGTAGACAAATGCAATTACAAGTGCAACGAACTCCCAAAGATGGAGAGTTTGGTTAGCATTCTGTGTTCTCTCTGTTACCAGATTTGATTTATGCTGGAATCAGTTGCAAAGGATAAAATGAAAAAACAGAGTGACCGGCATGGTGCTTAAGCATTTTAAGCACTGTTTCATTTTACAGTAAGTTGAAACACGGTGTTTAACTTTATTAAAAAAAAAAAAAAAAAAAGAATATAAGAGTATTCCTCATTATTACTTAAGGATCATAATTATTTACGGAGAACATAGAATTTTCCTTTCCAAAGTGACATTGTTGCTTAGGGATAATTTCTAAAGGTCTGTGTTTTAATCTGTCTGTGGTCTGAAAAATTTCATTCTGACTGTATCTACAAGCCAGATCACAGACCATCAACAATAAAGGATGAATACATTCTCTGAGTTATCACTTCTGCACTATATACACACTAGGTTGGAGTCTGAAAATTTCAGATTAATTACTAGTCCTGACAATGCTTTATGTTTTGTTGCCCTTCAAGCTTGCAATTAATATTGAGACAATAGTGAACAGAGAATAATTTGGTGATTTTCAGTTTATTCTTCCAGAAAAATAGAAGCAAACAAGGAGAATGCATATATCTCTTTTACTGCAGCTCAGAATCAGTTGGTAAATTTTTGTCTGCTACAGTACCCAGTCAATGTCAGTTAGTGTACAACTTTATTAAAGTTTTTTTGAATTTACATAACTTTCAGCACCATTACATGTATAATTTATCATGATGATGCAGTATCGTTGTAGGGTATTTATAAGCTTTGTGCAATGGGGCAGAATTTCAAACTTGGTCCTTCATTAAATTTTAATTCAACAACTTAGTAAAGCTAGGTGAGCAACGATAGCAAGAACTCCAAGAGCTCTACCAGTCCTTAAAATGAAAATGTTTTTGTTCAGTGCCTTTACAATGTTGCAGGTTGAAGTTTAAGGCACCCACAATCAGGTGTTTACCTTCAGAGTATTCACAAACCTTTTCTTCCAAATATGCTTACCAGCCTATGGTATGATGTCACAGCTGATTGGATACAGGTATACAGAATTTCACTGAAAAAAAGATTTTTAAAAGTCATCAGGCTTTTGCTTGGAAAGGGAAATGTTGAGAAAAAGCTGTTTTCTCTGCATTTTCCATTTTCTAGTTCTTAACACTTAACTAGCCATAGCTCAAATAACATCTGATAGCGGAAAAACAGTTCCTTTCACTGCTAATCAAATAATAACAATAATAAAGCTAATTCAGGTGTTAAGCATGGCTCAGATTCCTGAGAGTAAAACCTGTTAGAATAGAACAACAGCTGAAAATCTAAGCCACTGATTTATTTTATTTTATTTTTTTTTTAAGCCTGGTTTAAAAAAAAAATTCTGATCTAGGAATCTATGGAATGATTGAATTGATCCATGGAATGGAACACCTCTCCTATGAGAATGGGCTGGAGGTGCCTGGATCTCTTCAGCCTGGAGAAGAGAAGGCTCTGAGATGACCTGATAGCAGTCTTTCAGTATCTAAAGGGCAGCTCAGACAAGAAGGGGACAGACTCTTTAGCAGGGTCTGAGTGATAGAACAAGGGGAAATGGCTTCAAGCTTAGGGAAGGTATAAGGAAACAATCTTTTACAGTGAGGATGGTGAGGCACTGGAGCAGGTTGCCTAGAGATGTGTTGGATACCTTGCCTCTGGAGACTTTTAAGGCAAAGCTGGTTAAGGCCCTGGGAAATTTAATCTAGATGTGGTGTCCCTGTTCACTGCAGGACTCTAAGGATTATTTGGTGATCCTTTCTGTAGATTCCTGTACTGCCGTCAAACTCCAATAATCACATTAAGGGACTTGTTTCAGGTCTTAAGATGTCAATTTGGTTTTATGGTTAAGTGTTTGAGTAATTTTGTGCTCCACTGGTGATACTGGCCACTATCCCTGACGGAGATGTGGATTGCCGTCTGACAAGAAGTATTTTGCAGATACGTCTCTCATCTTTATTTTGTTACCTAACTGTTGGCTGTCTCTGAGAGAGCAGCTGTGAGCTATTTCAATACTTGCAACGTAAGTACCAGATTTCCACTTTATGTAAAAGTAATTCCAGCAGTGATAGACACAATTCTTCAAGTGAAAGGGGACCTGGGCAAGGCCAAGAATTCAGCCCTTTCTTTGGCTGGCAAATCAAAACATGTTGCTATTTGCAAATTTGTGTCTAGAATGTGCTTTCTGTATTGCTTTATAACCAGGGATGCTTCAGGGAATTATTTTTCATTTAGCATGTAGAAGAGATGATCTATTTCTGATGATGCCCTGAAACCAATGAGGATAAAGAGTTCATTACTGACAAAACACATCATTGGAAATGATTCAGAATAAGAGATAAATAACTGATCCTACACCCAATGGATTAGAAAAAAGTCCATTCAATTTCTGTCATTTTTAATGAGTCTTAGACCAAGCCTCAAGATAATGAAAGACATATTTCATCCTGTTTTACTCATGTTTCATGTTGGTCATACTATATGCTCTTTCTGAATTCAGTAGAATTCTTAATCTCCCAGAAATGTGGATATTTTCCAGGCCCATTACGCTCTTCTTGTTTACTAATAAGTATACATTCCCATGTTAGATAATCCAAAATGATAGAATGTGTTAAATACAAGCAACGTTGTTCTGAGAGCACAGGAAAAAAAAAAAAAAGAGCTTAAACCTCTCCCTCCTCTACTCTTAAACCTCCCTCTTCTCTGCTAGAAATAGATACTGTGATGAGAAGTGAAAATGTGGCTTTGAGACATTCTTTGGGCTGCAGACAAAAAGAACAAAGTTAACCTTGTTATATTTTTCTTCCATAGCCTGAAGAAGGCCTTATGGCTGAAAAATCTCTTCTCATTTCTATTTCCAGGGTTTATTTCCTTATCCTCTTCATAAAAGAATGGATTATATAGCTAGGTGTTGATCCAGCAGCTGGTTTGTTTTTTAAATGAAAATGTTATCTGTTTATTATTCAGATACAATTTTAAGCAGTTTTCCTCAGTGCATTTGAATTTAAAATCCTATTAAAGATGCAATATTCCTGTGCTACTTTGTCCCCCACTGCGCTGACACTAAGTTTCTCTATTTTAAATAGAAATATTATATTGTATATCTGTTCAGGGTGATGTAATTTCCAGCATTGAATTACCAGTCATTGGACAGACTGTTCACCTTTCTATCTTGGAAATTTTTTATTCATACACATTGCCCTCCACATTTACAAAATGCATTATTGGCCTGGCTATCTTGCAATTGCTCTACAGCAGCACTTTCATTTTAAATCTAGAAAACCTATTCCTTTGCCTCCTTCCACCTGATGGAAGTCATGAGAATTGCTGAGTTAAGATAAACACCCTCATTTTGAGGTAGAGAGAGGAGGGGAAAGAGAAGAAAAATGTTAATTTGTTTTAAAGTTAAAAGTACTGACCCATGCACTGAAGATAAGCATATCTAATTTTAAATCTTCCATATCTATTGTAATGTCTAATTGCATAGTTAAATGAGCTGTAAAAGCAGAAATGTCGCTGTAACCTCTAAACAATTTTACACAGTTCTAGAACATTTGAGATAACAAAAGAAAGCTTAAAGAAGCTTTTCTCCTCTTATAATGCTAGTACTTCAGAGGATAGAGTTTATTGAAGGAGAAGCTTTCTGCTTGGGCAGCACTTTCCCGGTACTCGCAACACACTTTAGATGTAAGGAGGCAATTGAATGCATCGTGTGAGCTATGAACACTCTAAAAAGGTCCAAAAACATTAGTGGATGTGTCACTCAGTGTTCAATTCTCATCTTGGATTGATGTAACGCTGGAATAACTTGATTGGCTTCAGTAACTTTATTCTAAATTAACATAATTGCTATCATAATTATTTAGCCTACAGAAACATCTGGAGCCCCTAACTAGGTCAGGGCACAATTTTACTAGGCTCTGTACATTACATACGCACATACACAGATTAATGCCAGAGAACTTTATATTTAGACTGTTTCTATCTGAAAACTTCTCTTAGGACAAAATAAAAAAAAGCGGAGTGAAGTGAATTCACTTGTCTGAGTGCTAGCCTCTGTCACAGACTTCTCAGAAAGCCCCACAAACTTTCGGTGCCTGTGTTTTCTATGAAGAAAATGCTGATGGTAGTGCTTCTCTTGTTTTATGAGAATAAGTGCATTTAAGATTGGGACGTGCTCAAACACCGTGGTAATGGGGATGTGTAAGCACAGATAGAAAATTTAATCTGCATCCAATTGTTCATGCTTTGTAGCTCTTAATGACAGATACTTCAGGGGAGTTGCTTGTATCCTGAAGATGAACTGTATACAGTTTTTGACTACTGAAAGGTAAGAGGAAAAGGACCAAGTAGTTGTGAAATAACACCTCTTTTACAGACTGTAAAAGAGCATAAGTTTAATGGCAGCACTGCCTGCCATCATTTCTAAGGTTAAATGAAATCACAATACTGCCCTTATAGAGTGAGAATCACACAGATTTTGTTTAGTACATTTTCTATTTCCTGTATTAGCCAGCAGTGTGCCTGGGTGACCAAGAAGGCCAATGGCATCCTGGCTTGCATCAAGAACAGTGTTGCCAGCAGGAACAGGGACATGATTGTCCCCCTGTACTCAGCTCTGGTGAGGCTGCACCTTGAATACTGTGTTCAGTTTTGAGCCCCTCACTGCCAGAAAGACATTGAGGCCCTGGAGTGGGTTCAAAGAAGGGTGACAAGGCTGGTGAAGGGTCTGGAGCACCGGCCTTATGAGGAGCGGCTGAAGGAGCTGGGATTGTTCAATCTGGAGAAGAGGAGGCTCAGAGGAGACCTTATTGCTCTCTACAACTACCTGAAGGGAGGTTGTAGTGAGCTGGGGGTCAGTCTCTTCTCTTGTGTAACTAGTGATAGAACTAGAAAGGATGGCTTCAAGCTGCACCAGGGGAGATTTAGGCTGGACATTAGGAAATACTACTTCTCTAGTAGAGTGGTCAGGCACTGGAATGGGCTGCCCAGGGAAGTGATGGAGTCACCGACCCTGGAGGTGTTCAAGGAACGTTTGGATTTTGTGTTGAGGGATGTGGTCTAGTGAGTATTATTGGTGATGGGTGGATGGTTGGACTGGATGATCTTGAAGGTTTTTTCCAACCTCGGTGATTCTGCAAAGCTCTGAAAGTAATGCCTCCTATTTATAGATAGATATAGACAGATACAAAGAGCACAATAACAGCATTTACTAGAGCCAATTCTCAGCTACAAAACACTATTTTTTGATGTAGTCACAACAGTTACCTGTAAGTTTCCACCAGTGAGGAACAAGAATCTGCATGCTATGCTCATGAAAGTTTGCTTGGCTGTCTGCAATGTGGCTTGTCTTTCACATCGTTGCTACTGCTGATATGTACCACCTACCACCTCCCTGTGCTGATATCCAGTGTTTGGTCTTCATAAATGTTCAGCAAGCATTGATGAATGTTAGCGGATGCTATTTTTTCTGAATGTAGAAATTCAGTTACCTTTGCTTCATAAGAAGTTCCACGTCAGATGTTGTTTGGTCAGACTACCCATCTGCTGCCATCTGTCATGCAGCAGAATGTAGCAGAATATTGGTGGAAAGGTTCAAGCTCTACTGCCGTATCACCAACATCTGCCTCAGACAACACGGGCCAACATAATAAAATAAGAGGCATTGTTTTCAGAGTAGCCCTTGGTGTGACTGTGACTTTTTTTTCCTGAGTTTAGTGGTGCTTTAGGCAGTAAAATAGTTTCTCTGAAAGAAAATTATTTCTTAACTCTGCCCTATCTGAACTGTCATCTAAGTATTTTCTTATGTCTATCAGATCAGAAGTATTAGGATAGGAACAGCATGGCTGTTGCATCAAATTACTGATTTTTAAGTGTCTTAATATTCTTAGGGTGACTGGCTTCAGTGGAGCCAGGATATAATTCTAAGACATTTGAAGATGATCTGTTTAAACCTCCTTTTTACTTCCTGAACTAGTGAGAAGGGCAGACACTGCTCTCAGAGAACACTTGTCTGATTGCATGCTTTTAAGACCTGACAATTTTTGCTATCTTTGCAATCTTTGCTTTGGGAAATTAGTTATGTAATGAGAAAGAACTTATTTACTACTTTTTTTCCCACATTAGATTAGATTTGTTCCCCCAAGATTTGAAGGGTTTCAACAAACTCTTTTCATAACACATCTTAGTGCTACACAAGTTAGTGACATTTGTGAGACCATCAATAGATTGACCAGTCATACTGTGATCATTCTTCTAGTATCTGAGTGAAGTAAGAAGAAAGTCCTTTTATTTTCTTTTTAGTTATAGGGAATACAGGACAAGTTCTGACGTCTTTCCATAGCAGTACTCACCCACAGTATTCATTTATTTCTGGGAAAAAAGAGAATGAAATTTGTGTTCTCCCAAATCTTTTACTAATGTCTTCATCACTGAGTATTTTTTCAGCTATGAATTCCGTAGATGGCTTAAATTAAATTCTGTAGGGCTCAGTGTTGTTAAGAAATATTGGAATCAATATCAGATTGAGACTCAAACTTCATTAGTAGCTCTGTAGTGTACAGAGTGAATTTGCCACTCTACAGGGATATGCTAAAGTACCAAAAGGGCTGACATATATCTTGTGTGTCTAGATAAAGTTTCAAAGACTTAATATTATCAACAAAGTCAACTTTTCTGCAATTCTTTCTGTCCTATATTTAATACAATTCTCTCAATGTTGTAGTGAATTCAGGATATAAATTTCTTTTTGATAATGTGTTTTGTTTTCCTTTTAACTTGTTATAGAAAGGCTGTCTTACATCTTCATCATTGACTGTTCAGTCTGCACTTTAAATGCTCCAGTACTTTCTCAGTATCATCTTAGAAACTGTTGTTTAATTGAGTGAGCTCTTAGGACTTGTGTGGTTTGTTTGTTCTTGCTGTAGCAGTGATGCGTTTTACTAAAGTTTTCTATCATGACCTAGATGCCTGCAGCTGGAAGTTTGTAGAGGAATTTGGTGCTGTTTTTCAGTATTATATAATGAGAAGGAAATCTGTCTTGAAATACTAGTGTCTTTGAGGATACTTCCTTCTGAATAAACAAATGATCATGACTTTCACAGGAAAGAGTGTGAGCAATCCATCTTTAGCAAGCCGTATGTTAAAAGATTAATGGATTACTTGCTTTGATAACACTGGTAAAAAAAAAAAAAAAAAAATGCAGGACTCCAATTTGAAATATGTCAGAAACCTAAATATATAGTTGAACTTAAGTGTGAAAACCTCTTAATTGCAATTGTTGCCTGACAGTTGATTTCTCAAATGAGGGAGACTTATGCAGCTGATCTAGAGAAAACTAAACTGTTGGCCCACTGTGCATCATAAATTGAGCATAAATGTTTTTTCAGTCTTCAAAGATGCTTGTGTCACTGGTTTTACTTATGCCACTGTTGATAATACTGCAAGCTTTGTGGATCTGTGAGCAATTGAAAAACATAACCCTGGTCACTACCTGGATTAATGATGCTTCATGTCTTGGATTGATCACATCTAAATGTTAATCAATTCCAACCAAAAGCCTGATTTTTTTTTTTCCAATTTATTATTTGTAAGCAGTATCAAATCAAAGATATTAAACTCCAATGTCAATAAAACTGCTGTTGATATCATAATTAGCAACTTCTTCTGATATTCTGAAATATTAATGCTACTTTTTTTTTATCAATTTGGCAATTTGTTCTTGATCAGTCCAAGTAACTCTAGTTTTATCTTGTATCTTTTCTTATGGATGACATCCCAAAGCTTTAGTTATCATCTTGTCTAACAGTTAAGAAAAATGGGATGGGAGACTTAAATAACCTTAAATAAATATGCACTGAAAATCATTTCCCTGCACTTGTAAGAAAGGAAAGTATTCTTATTAAGTGAGAATGGTTACAGACCAAGCACTCTTTTTGTGTATATGATGCTCTTTGGACAAAGAAGATTGATTTTTACTTTCTCAGTGTCTTCGCAGTAAAACAATTTATTTTCTCTAATCCCTTTTCTGGCAAAAATCTTGAGCAAAATATTTGTGGATGTCTTGACCACAACTTTACCATCATTCTTGGAGATAGAAAATTTGTATTTGAAAAATGAAAGTTTTCAGCCTGACTATATGTCTGTCCCATCACTGTGGTATGCTTTATATAAGGGATTTTTACACTTCTGATTATATTCCAAATGGAGCAAAAAATGCACGTTATCTGCAAGGATAACATTAAAGAATTTAGTAACACTGTAAAACAAACATTTCTAGAAAAGCACTGCTTTCCTCCTTTCTATGAGTGACTACAAAAGCAGCTTTTTACAATTTTCTGGTTTTCACTGAATACCTGTCTATTTTTGTACATAATGGTGGGAGCAGGAATGAGCAACACTGCAGGAAATATTTTGTATCTGAATAATGGAAGTCAGAGATTGAGAAGACCTGCTTCATGCTGTAGTCCGTCTTCCTCGTCTGGATCATTTCTGTGCAAATAAATTCTTCTTTCATTGCTTTCAGAGCACTGACACCAAAACAGTATATGAGCACATGATCTAGAGCATGGTAGAGAGTTAATATTTTATCATAGAAAGCTGTGGGTGCCTGTGACAGCAGTTTGAGAAGCTCATTAAAGAGGTGTGTGTGCACTTTTCCAGTGGGAGGATGGTACTGATGACACCTTCTTGCATAAAGTAGGATTTTTTTTTCTAGCTATTTGGATGAAACTGTTTGCTTTTATTACCTGTTTATTATTGAGATTCATCTCTCCTGAGAAGGACAGCTTCTTTCATATAGGAGAGACTGCTCAATGCAAAGACAGTCTATCATAACATACCTCTGTGCACTTTTCTTTAGCTTCTGTAGTTATAATGAGCTACTAAAATGAAGTCTTAGTGACAGTAGGCTTACAATAGGTTGATTTTATTTCCATTATGGAATCTCTGATTTCAGTTACACAACATTGCTAGTAAAGGTAATGTGATTGTGATAAAAAACAGACTTTTACAGTAGAATAACTACTGAAAATGACAAGTTTGGATCAGTAGATATTCAAAAGCACTTCCTCTCATCCTCTAATTTCATTGTATTGTGCTACAGTTCCTACAGCCTAATTGCAAGAGAAAATGTATAGAATTTGTACAGAGATGATCCTAGACAAAAGAGAACCATATGACCTTTGTTTCTGGGATGCAAAAAGTTAGTGAAATGGGCAGAAAGACTTCTTTACAACTCTTTTCTTTTTAGATGTTTTGTGTTTCTTTGGCATTTTTTTGTTTCCTATTCTATTTTTATCTTTATTTTTATCTTTATTTTTATTTTTATTATTTTCATTTCTAGTTTCACCTTGTATCTTTTGATTCCAGCATCTTCAGCATAAAGGAAAACATTTTATACTGCCATTTGAATAACATTCTGAGATCTTCTCTACTCAAAACACTATAGAAAGGCTATCTTTGGATTTGAAGAGTTCACACTTTTTTTTTTTCCTACTACAATGTCTTTATAAAACTTATTAAAGTAATTTCCAAAAGGCAAATGATGGAATTCTTGTGATTCTAAGAATAACATTAAGAGCATATTTTACACTTCGTATTTTAGCATTTCAACTTCTAAGGCGTACTTCTCATTATCATACTAGGGCACAGTACAGAGTTCAATGACCAGAAGCTCTAAGAAATAATTGAAAAAAAATCTCAAATGATATCTAATTAAAATCTGTTTCAGGCAGAATGAATTAAACTTTGCCTTAAAGTTGCTTATTGCATCCATCTTATTGATGTGAAAAGAAGCTGAGTTGCAAAGGTGCCTACTAAATGTAAAAAAACCTTGCAGTAGCTAACTTCAGAAATAGAGTAATCAACAATCAGCTGAAATTACAGGAGTGGTGAATTACATCATCAAATCTTTGAGCATGGCAGGAAACATGAAAAAATATGTTTAATTGGCTACGAAATCTGGAGCCATAGATGTTTTTGTGGCAGATGATAGTGTTGTATGACATTAATCAGACGCTTGAGTAGAAGCCAATACGACGTATAAAGAGGAGAGCTAATGCATCGGATTACTTTTTGCAGGTCAGCATTTCTGCTGTAGCTTGGAGTTACTTGGTCTCTGTTCAGCAGGAAGGCAGGAAGAACGGCAAGCAGAGAATTATAATAATCAATCTGTTATGCAATCAAGAACAAAAAGTAAGCTTTGTGTGGACAGATTTGATTCAGTTCAGCAGCATTGGTACTATAATGAAGATGCTCAACAGAGAATAATTTCTAAGGGCTGCTATGTTTAAGCCTGATTGATCAGTTTTTTATGAAAAAAACCTGAATATAGATCTGTAGATAGTTTAGTCCAAGGGGCTAGCAGTTATAACTTATACCTACCATAGGCTTCCTGTTTTCACACTAGTTAAAAAAAAAAGTCAATAAGAAAGAACAAAATACTAGTTATAGAGAGTAATTTTCTAGCAAAACAGTGTATTGTGAAGTCATATTCCTGGAATGGAAATGTTTGGTGTGCCCATATCCTGTGTTTGGGCATTTTACCCCAAATTAGAATGCTGGCTTTTACAGATTTCTGACCTGATCTACATCTACTTTGGTTTAAAGACCTTTAAAGTACGAGAGATCTCAGTACTTCCACTGCACATAGGGAATTTCTTTAGCTGGAAATTCCATATTTTCCTAAAATTTTTCATACTACATGTTTGTCTTGATGTCTTTTCAGAAAAATTCAGAATGAGAACAGTTAAGGATGCAAAACTGAAAAAGTAACTGGGAGATTAAAGGTAATCCAACTCTACACTCTGTAATCATGCTGGTGTCTTACTCGTAACGTTGATTCTCTTCCTTGCTGTGCTATTTTAGTGTAATTAAGTACTTCTGTACTTTCATATCCTAATATGCCTTCCAGCCTTTTTGCTTGAAAACCCATTTACTTTCCTTACCTTCATCCCAGTGCCCTGCTCTTTCTAGCTTCCTCCCCACTCTTAATGTAAGTCTCAACCAAAGTGTCTATTAAATTGATAAGCAATATGAAAAACTACCAATCAAAATCCTTATACATCTCTTCAATGACCTCTTACCTGTGATACTATCAAAAGATATGATTGGAACTCCAATACAGATTTACTAAGCTTAAATCTCCAAAACAGAATTAGTGACTATGACAAAAACAAATCAAAGCCAGCTGCTTTTGCCAAATTAGTGTACAATGAAGTAATTGTTTAAAGAAGCGGTGGCTTTGAATTCTGGAGTATTTGGCAAACAATAATTCATAACCATACTAGCATTCATATCTGCATGAATTTTTATGTGCAAATAAGGGTATCAGTTTGTTACTGTTCTCCATTAGGAGTCAGAAGTGCACTGTTTTGAGATATATGGATGATTTACAATTCACAGCTACTGCAAAAATAACATAGCTATGCTTTTTTTTTTTTTTTTTTTTTTCAAAGCACCATTAATTTAAAAAAATATTATATAACTGCAATAATAAAAATTATTTTTTTTGTAACAGG
This sequence comes from Tetrao urogallus, assembly GCF_951394365.1. Taxonomy (NCBI): domain Eukaryota; kingdom Metazoa; phylum Chordata; class Aves; order Galliformes; family Phasianidae; genus Tetrao; species Tetrao urogallus. The sequence continues at coordinate 53,028,699 of NC_136817.1, read as the reverse complement.
AAAATAATAGTAGTAGGGAATACAATATTCGCTGAACGGTAAATAATAAATGGCCATCCATGTGTTCATATACTGCTGAATACAAAGTGCGTTGTCATTTTAAAATTTGATTTTCTATCATTCTTTAGAGAACACTTTTAAGATGCTGCTGTTTAACTAATTGCTGTAGCAAATGCCCTGTTACTTAAACACTATGGCCAAGAGCAGTCTGCGGACTTTAAGAGCCTGGGGACAAAAATGAGACTAGAAGCAAAGCCCACTGCACTGAAGACATATAAATTAAAAAGATTAAAACTGACTGCTTCGGGCAGAGTAGGGTAATGATTTTTAGGCCAGCATAAGACTCCAGATGCTCCAGGAAAATCCCATGGCAGGCAATGTCAACTGATGTCAAATACTACTGAAAGATCTAAGTGAGGACACTAATAAATGTAGCAGTGTTAGTTGGTGTTGAAAGCAAGTGGTTAGCCATGTTCCGTAGTTCTCTATGCTGTGAAAAATCTTAAAATCATAAGGAAATACATTTCTGGGAAACCCCAAGCCATCATCAGAATAATTTTTTTTTTTCCAGAGTTTCTGAAACTGTTAACTTTCAATTTTTCTAGTAGTGAAGAAAAAAAACCACCACAACAAACCTCTGTAACTTAACAGAAATATGTATATGAAACTTACATATGAAATACATACTAAAATATGTAACAATATTTTGCGTATACAAAGTTGTTATGGTATAAAAGATTGTCTTCCAGTAATAGTCATCATAAATACCAGTGAGTGCACCAGATTTTGTGATATTTTTAAAGGGCAAATTACCACTAAGAAGGTGTTATGAAATATGGGACTGGGGAGAACTGACTGTAAAACAGCTGAAACAGAAGCAGTGAAGAAGACTGAAGTTTTAATGAGAATTTCAGCTTATGTTGTATTCATTGTATGAAGTGACAGAAACTCATCTGGATGACCTTGAGTAGATCCAACACGTTTTTGGTTTATTTCAATATATGAATTAAAAAAGCAGGGAAGTGAAGATGCCATCCCTCATTGTTAAACATTAGTCAGTTAGAAATGTGCATTTGTGTATTCCAAAAGATCATACTTATCACGTATCTATCATCAAACTTCAAAGGAAAATAATCAGGTGATAATTAACCAGATTCTAAACTATGATAGAGTGTAAAGAATCCTGAGTCAGTGCAATGGTTGGGGGAAAAAGGCAGGTTCCAACAGTTTCATATTTTGTTTAATTGTTTAATTTTCTTTAATTGGATTTCATTGTGTCTTGAGGAGAATATATCAAAATCCCATTAGTCTTTTTTTTTTTATTCATAGAAGTTTTGGTAGCTGTACCTACACAATTGCATTTTGCCATTTGTCAGTGATCCAGGGATTTTATTCTTAACACACTGCTCAGTGGGATACTGACTTGTAGTAAAAGTCTGTGGAGCATTCTTATGTCTCTGTTATTGGCCTTGAGTCATATCTAATGAGCATGAAATACAGTTTATCCTATTTCTTACAAATTTTATTGTATCTAGATAGAACATCTAATCTGAATAGAGCATTTTTCAACCATATTTTTAGTGGGTGTAAAAAACTAATCTTTTCTCAATCAGATTCTGAATCAAGCTGTGAGTCAGTTCACTTATCCTACACTAGACCTAGCTCTTTAAAAAGTTCATATAAACTAATCTACTACATTTTTAGACTGGTCCATCCTGCGTTATGTTTTGATTCTCTCTCAAATACCATTTTATTAGACAGTTCTGCCTAATTGCTTTTCTGTAATCAGGAACTGCTCGCTAAGAGAGAAAGAACTGTCATATCTTGAGATATGGTATCCAGGGAGGTCCATATCATTCTTATAGGATTATATTAAGAGTGGATTAATTGAATGAGTCTCTATTCTTATTGCAATCTCTCCTTATTAGAATGGATTAATTTATCACATTTTCTCTCCTCTTCACAGTCTTTGACACAAGAATGAATTACCACACTTTTTTATTGTTTTTTCTTTCTTTTCTTTTTTTTTTTTTAATTACTGTTTCTCCAACTGGCTGATGCTTCTCTTTTCAGTCTATTCAGAAAAGAAAGGAAATGTTAGTAATTTGTTGTAAGGAACTTGCACGTACTGCAAGATAGAGGGCTATGAAAGTTTTTTGATTTACAAGGGAGCGAAGTGAGAACTCTTTTCTTCAGAAGATGCTGAGGATATGACAGTGTTCATGTTAGCGGGATCGAACAAAAAATTTATAGGTTAAACTCAGAGTAGTTGAATACACTCTCCTCATTTTTTTTTTTTCTGCAGTGAACTTCTTTACATTCACAATCTTAATTTTAGCTTGTGAGAAATATCTAAGGCGGGAGCACCTGACTGTTCATTGCTGACTTTTATCTTTCAGTACCTTCAGGCGTACTGGAGAATATTTCACAGGATTACTCTTCTCATGTCAATGCACACTAAAGCAAGCATGTTAGGCTGATAACGTCTAGTGCTTTCTTCATAAACAGCTTATAAACTTTTTTAATGGTAAGTCTAATTTTCTTTGCTGAAATAAAGATGCTATTACAGAAAAGAACTTTATGTATAACGTACATCTATATTCTAAAGTGCAGGTTGGGTACAACCTTGCTAGAAAGAGGTCTGAAGTATATTTAGGGAAAATAAATTGAGCTTTGTGGGTCTTGCTATCCCTTCATTATGACTAGGAGAGACAAAGTTATAGTCAAATCTGAATAGTTTATTTATAGAAATGTTGATGTGCATTGCAATTGACACTGGACAACCAAGTCAAGCAGACTGCCTCTTAGAATAACTAGACATAACACATTGAAGCCTGTAAATTGAGCTACAGAAGTCAATGTGTGAGTGTATGGAAAAGTAGACTGTGGGTCATAGAGCACAATAAAGCTGCTTTTAGATCTGCTTTCTGAAAAGCAGAGTAGTCATAAACATTATGGCAAACTGCACAAGCTAGAAAGCATTAAAAGAGTGTTAATGCCATGCTCTTTTAATATGTAAATAGCATAAGACCTTTTGTGGTTTTTCTCCAGGCAGAACTAGTATAGAAATCATGCTTTTCTAGACTGGCTCAATTATTACAGCTTCAGCAAAATGAGCGCAGACTGGACATTATCCAAGCACTGAAGGCTCTCTAACTTACAGAGATAGATTCTGTATTTCAGTTTAGGAATGCAAGAATTTCTACTGCAAAATAGTTTGCATGTGTAATTTTCTCTTAAAGCAGTTTATTTTATGTGCTTCAGAGGTGGTAAGGCACATCTCATGCACAGTCATGCATAATTCTATCTATTAGTTTTAGTTTGTATACAAAGGGGCAGAGTAAGAATAATTTATTCATTATTTAAGCTAGTTATTAATTTGTACTATAAACATGAGTTGTGGTGACCTTTGCAATTTATTTAATTTTACCAAGCTATTTTCTTTAGTAATATCTTAAAGGGCTGAGGCAGTTATAGTAATTATGTAGTGCACTAAATCTATTAGTCTTTATACATACAAAATTTACTTCCTTTTAATTTCATCCACTATCTCTCTATGCTTGTATTATGAGGAAACATAAGTATAAATATCTTCTGTATTCCACTGTAGGTATACCATAGATATTGTTTCTTTAGTGGTTTTCCACAGAAGCCAAAAAAGTAATTCCTTTTAATTTTTGTGTTAAGGAAATCCTGCATATATATTTCCTTTTTTTTTTTTTTTTTTTTTTTTTTTTTCCCTCCCTCTCTTCCTTTTCTTTCTGTCCATTTCTCCTTTACTCTCTTCTTTTGAAAACTGTCCTACTTCTGCTGTGGCTTCTCTGTTCTCTTGATTCTCCTCAATGAGGATAACAAGCTTTATGTAATGTCAACTTCCTCAAAACACAATCCTGGATGCTTGACTGGGAATGTCTAGGCGCTTGCTAATCCTCATGGTGCTTAAATACCTTTGATTTCCTTAACTCCTCTTTGTAATGATTAGAGCGGGAGAGCTTAAAAACCAGCCATTACACCAAAGTATATTGACTGCTTAATTATGTTCACACATTACATGGCTGATATGAATTATGTCTCTGGTGCCATCAAAATGCTCATTATTTCCTGTTAAGTGCTTTCAAGTAGTATAATTTCCGGATCTTGGCCCAGAAGATTGGAACTGTAGATGCAACGGCTGTGCCTCCAATGGCACTTCACTAATTGGCTTGGCATGTAACATTAATTACATTCTGTTTGGGAATTCTCTTCTCCTGAATAAAAGTACATTGTGTGTGTGCATGTGGAGTGTGAGTATGTTGCAAGGTGCCCTGACTGGTGAAACAGTAGGGAATCTTTACTGTGTGCCTTTTAAAAATTGAATAGTTCATTTGAGATGAAGGGAGGTATAGCTGTGTATTAACTGAGGACCAGCAGAAGCATATTGGCTTGTATGTTGTACTACTTAATTTTTATTTAGAAGAGAATTTAGGGGCAGAGGTGCAATTAAATGGAAACAGAAATGGATAATTTTCATTCTCTACCTTTTTGAGGGTATTTAGAAATGAAGACACTGAAGTTAGAGACTTTCTGAACCTAGGCCTTTGTTTTGGTTGTCCCAATTCTTCTATTCAGACAGTAAAGCATGACTTGATTTTGACTTGTTTATTGGTGTAAAACGTAGTATGCCATTTATTATAATGCCACATTTACTGTTGACATTATAAACAATCTTTAAAGCCTACAGGTTTAAATTTATTCACTGAATCTTCAAGGGAATGCTCACAGAACTTTGGTTCCACAGTTTCCTTTCAGTGCGTAGGAATATATTTTTGTATAAGCATCTCCTATTAATTTTATTTACAAACTTTGGAGAGAAATTTGTATCTATAAAGGTATTTTAATGGGAATTACAACTGGCAAGAGGAGCAAAAATGAAAAAGTAACTTTTAAGTTCCTTGAAGAACATTTACTTGAAATACTGACAGTTTCCAGAAAAAATCCAATATTTGTTTCCCAGCACTAGGAACTGTTCCGTCAGTTTTGACAAAGTCATTTGGAAACCTGTCCTTCAGCAAGATCCCAGGATCTGTCAATAGTATCTCTACATAAATAGCAAATCATTTCAATCTGCCAGCTGTTCAGAAATCATTATATCAAGCAGATAAAATCAATTCATCTCCTGTTACAGATGAATGTTTAGCTGCAGTTATAGGAAGATGAGGAACCAGACTCTCTTCTGATTTGAATGCTGTCTTTTTTTTTTATTTATAATCATTATTCTATGATTTTGATCATCAAATGATCATTTGATCATTTGTCAGTTGGAACAAATAATACTGCTCAGCTTAGGTCTGTTGACCTTAATCTAGAAATCAAGCTACTGTTAGCATCATCTGCATGGTGGGGTATCAATTAAAATTTGGAGAGACTAATGTTCCAGTTTGCTTACAAATAGCAATTTGCTTAGCTCTTTAAAGAGAGACAGTTGTTTTGGGAACTCAGTGCCATTAATTCTTAAGGCAACTCAGAAAGGATTATAAAGAGTAGAAAGTCAATGGTAGCTTTAATTTTATTTCTCCATAGTAAATTTGGAGTGATATAGCAACTTTAGATATTCATCACATATCTGCGATTACTAATTCAGCCAACTTGTGATGTGATTATTTTGCTTCCAGCTATGGTGTTCACAAAACAGAGATATGATTTGGTGATCACTGCAGTCTAGCAATATATGGAGAAGAGAAATAAATCCAAACGCAGTTACTGGATGAAAGAATGATTAAAATAGTAGCTTTGACAGTTAAGAACAATCACCAGTAATATTTCTCTGAGAGAAGATAAGGGAAAGGAACACAAATGAAAAAATGAAGTCAAAAACAAAGGCCTAAAGAACTCTAGGAGAAGGGACAATTTATAACTAGGTAACCATCTCGCAGAGTATTGAGGCTGTTTTAGGAGAGGATGAGAGATTTTCAAGCTCTCTGGCAGGCAATAGATCTATAGGTGGAATTTACTGTAACAGTACCAATCTACAAGGGTAACTACATCTCCATCAGGATCTTTACAATTTGTCACCAGTTCTCTGCAATTCTGACAGATCAGTTGAGCTTCTCCACCCATTACTTTCCCAGAATATTTATTTGTTTAACGTGTCATTGAGTGAATTTTCAATCTCGGTTCTGTGACAGGAGCAGCAGTACAAATACATGGGAATGAGTCGAGGTCTATGGAGCAGAGGTGAAGTGTAAGACTACAGAGACTCCAAGTCTACTTCACAAGGTACATATATATTTCATGGTGCAGTGCTTTCCATCATTGAGCTAGAATGTAAGAGGATCCTTACGTTGATACATCTTTAAACTTTTGGGCACTGTTATCTATTAACATGTTTTGAGAGTCTGATTCAGTCAACTCCAACATAGAATCATATAAATGTTACTACCTTATTGAGGATTATGAGGATGAAATTCAGCTCTTTTAATAATGGTTGTATTTTTACCACTACAGATTTCAAATAGGTCTCAATGACATTTAAATTGTGTGTTACTTATCTGTGGATATCCAGTGCAATGGAGCAAAGGACATGCTTTCCTTACGGTACCTTCCACTTCAGAATGGCAAAGATCTGCAAACAATTTGGATGCTACAGAAAAGAGCATAGCTCTGATCTTACTTCAGGAGTGTGGGTAAGGAACTTTGAAAAGAAATCCTTGAGCTATTTGTCTTTTTGTTTCTCTTTACCACAATACTTCCATCAGTTAAATAGTAATAATACTTGCTGTGAGATTGGAAGGTCTACTTCATTAGTGTCTCTGATTGCCAAACATTAGGCTGAAGAAAAAAATGGTGTATGAATTTGCAGTTTATTGTGTTATTGTATTAGAGATTACATGTAACTATCTAAACAGAATGACGCAACTTCATATTCAGAAATCATTTTCTCTAAAAGGATGTAATATTCAACAGGAGATGCTTATGTTTTGTACAGTTAGAAATATTAGCATCTGGAACAAATGAATGAATCATCTAAAGACAAACCTTTTTATCAGTAGTAATGAACAAATATATTTAAAAGACATTTCATGCGTAATTGCTCCAGAAACTCATTTCCTGGGTTTCACGTTTAACACAGTACCTGGCAAGACACCAGTTCAATGTATTGTGCCTGAACACAATGAACATGCTTGTTCTATGCAACAAAAATAAAATAAAAAAAAAACAAACAACCCACCTCCAACAAAAAAACCAAACAACAACAAAAAACAACAGGAACAGAAAGACAGATCTAATCTTGAAAGTGCAATATTCATTGCCACGTTTCCTTCCACGGGCAGAATGTTAGAACTCTGATAGCACTACTAAGAAATATAAATGTACTTCGTTTAAGTCTTAAGTCTTACCAACTCTGCAACTGGTCTGCATACATATTAAATGCTTACTTATGCACTCACCAACTAATCCAAATAAACTCATTAAAAAAATTTTCTTTGGGGATCTCCAAAAAAAATCAGCTCTGTTATACAGAAACAGAAAATCAAGTACAAGTAAATTGACAAGTAAATATCCAGTTAGAGCAAAATAGTGAGTTATATATGAAGGAGAAAGAGAGATGTTTAGAAGTTTGTTTCTTGTCTATGGTGCCACTTATGACAGAGTGAGGAAGATGATGCAATACTGTACTGGGCAGAAAACCACTTATATACCAACCTAGATTATGCAAATTCACATGCAATTTCATTAATTGCAGGATAGGCATCACTCTTCATACAGGGCAGCACTGAATAAGAGTGTGGCAGGAGAGCAAGAGAGAACAAGTCATTTTCAGAATTTCACTTTTCAATTCATTGTCCTTGCCAATATAATCACCATTTGTTAGTGACTGCAGGATGTCTCTTGTATAACATTTTGGGCATTAGATACATACTAACATGCTTTACTAGCTAGGTTAATCAATTTTATTACAGGAATATATAATTATGACTTTGTACTCAGTAAAAAACAACAGTGGTGGTTGTAAAGTATTTTCTTTTTATTTTCTATAACCAAATTTTACATGTAATGCAAATGCTGCAGCTTCAAATTTAGCACAATCATCTCCACTCAACTGATTTTGATGTATTCAATATTTTTAATTACCATTTATTTCTTTAAAGCCATTTAATGAGAATACTTCTATCAACAGTTTGACCTGGGTATGTTTGGATAATCCAGGGTAAGCAGTGAAGCTATTAAAAATGTTACGGGAAACGTGAACGTGAAACAATGATGAAGAGCAGGACACAATTATAACTGTAAAATTAGGCTGATTTTAATTTAGACATAATGGGTGCTTTCACAGAAGTATAAATCATGCATACGTATTTGGTTTTGTTACCTATTCAAAATCTTCTCTAGCTTGTTAACATGAGTACATTCAGAATAAAATTTTTTCAATTATTTATGGCTGGTGTAATCTCTTAGATTTGTGATCAACCCTCTTGTGTTGTATGGTGCAGGCAATCAGTATTCTGGAAGGACACCTATTAAATCCATTCTGTTTTTATGCCACGGGTTTAAAGTGACAAAAATTCTCTTTAGCATTTATGATTGTGAAAATAACTTTCGTTGATTAGTTTATTTAAGTTATTTAGATTATTTAAGCATGGCTGGATGAATATCAGTAGAATGTTAGTAGTGACCATTTACAGATAAACATTCTTCTGAAGAATGTTTTAAGGTAGATACTTTGCAATTTTTATTAAATATAGGAAGAAAGTGTTAAACTAATCATTTTTTGGATCTAGGTAATAAAAGGTTTCTCACTGTGCATTGAATCTAGGGGTTTTTTGAATAGCCCAGCGGACAGGAAGTCATGTAGAATCTGGGAAGTCAGAGTTCATGAACAATAAATTCTTGGTCTGGAGTGGAGTCATGTCAGCAAGAGAAAGCAAACCACCTTAGACCGAGAGCGGCAGGTAAAAGTTCTCAGTGTATCATGTCTGACCATGACATGATCATGTTCCTTACCCAGACAGGACACTCCAGACTAATGGTTTTTCCGTAGAGAATAGCTGTGTCTCCCATCAGAAAATCCAGCCTTGACCCAATAATTCAAAATTGACCTGCAAGTGCTGCGTTCCCCCTCACACCCCCCCAATTTATGTTATTTTTCAACTTGTGTTGAAAACTGTTTTTCAGAAAATCATTATTTAATCAGATTGGTTTTATTATCTTGAGACTTAGATGCTTGGATTAGAAGCTATCTAATGCAAAACAAATTCAAGATTAAATGCCATTCTAGCCCACAGTTCTTTACAATATACATTTAAAAAAGATGTTCTGGAGCAGAGGAGTTTTAAATTTCTTTGGGGTTCTAATTGCCTTCCAGACAAAAGGAGCAATTCCTGTATCAGATTGCCTTACTCTAGGATTGTGATTGGCAGTTGAATGTCAAGAATTTATAAAATGTGCGTTAGTCTAAAACTACAGACATGGTTGTTTATTACAGACATGGTTGTTTATTACAGACATGGTTGTATATGGAACAGGAACACTTCATTATCGACTTTCCCTACATTATCAACTGTTATTTTTCAACTTAAAAAATCTTCTAAGGTTTTTTTTGGTTGGTTGGTTTTTTTTGTTTTTTTTTTTTTTGTTCAGTAAAATGACAAAATCTTCTAAAGAATGTAAATGATGGAGTTTTTCCATTCATGGCAGAAATTATTGTTGATACTTTGTGGTACAATCGGGAACACACTGTCCTTCAAAGATTGACTAGTGATGATTCCTTCATTTATTCAGTGGCAGTAGTCCCAGATTTAGATGCATTTCACACTGTTGATCCTCACAGTTATCGTTCAAACTAAATCTACACACAAAATCTCATTTATTCAAGGCTACATTAATGAGTCAATAAAAAAGCTCTGATGAATCTGGCTCTGCGATCCTGTTTAGATTACTGAAATTTAGCTGCAACAAATAGACCAAAGAAGGTTGGTTTTGGCTCCTGGATGGTTATTTTGTTGGTTCATTGACAGTTTTCTGTATGTTTAGACTTTTCCAGTGGAGCAATGTTATGTTTCCCTACACTGCATATTTTATTATTGCAGCATTGTATCACACGTATTGCATGTATTCAGTGAGCTTCAAATGGCACTTGTATTGCACATGTTTATGTTACTTCATCAAGGGTTGCTGGGTGTTGAGGTTAACTAGGTTATGACCAGTTCTAATTTATCCAGAATCAGATTTTTCTAATTTTATATGTATATGCCAGAAGTATTCACCTGTATTGCTTTTTTTGTTTTAATGTTCTGTTGTTGTTGTTGTTTTAGATGAAGCATTGCTGCGTTTCTGATCTTACAAAAGAAAAAACAATCTTTGCCTATGTATGAATGGTACCATATGTTTTGTAATCACACTCATGGCAAGAAACTTTGATATTTTAACACAATACATGCTTGGTTCCGCTTATTTGTCTTGCAATTTGTAAGCTGCTAAATGACGATTGTCCCTCACAGCTGTGATGGTTAGTTATGAACACTGTTTCTTCAAGGAAATATGAGATTTAGTGATTTAAAAGGCTTCGGCAATTTAAGGAAAGGTGCATATATGGAATAAAATTTTATAAAGGGCCGACAAAGATTTATGAAGAAGTTGTGGCAGTTATCAAGGCTGAACTCCATATGCCTACTTATGATCAACTCTAAATTTCCATCATTGTTCTTTTTTCTTTTTTAATTAGTTTTTGTAAAGGAAGGTATACATGGTCACCCATCAGAACATAAATCTTGGTGTACGGCACTAGTTATAGTACTACAAGATGTAGTTTAGTTGGAGCAGCATAGTTTCATTTACGTAGGTTTGTGCTTGAGCTAATAAACTAATAATGATTTTTTAAAGTTTATGGAGAATAGGAAAACATTTCCAATGACATTAGTTTTTCATTGCAAATCAGCTTTCAAACATAGCCCAGTGTCTTCAAACCTTAACTAGCTCCTACAGAGCCAATTAGGGTGTGTCTTCAGTGTGAAGATGGGCCTCCTGGCACTGCTGTGTGGGTCTGACTGAGGAGCTCTGAATTGTGCAAAGCTGAGATCTGCCACTGCAAGGAACATTTTCAGTAGCTTTAAGAATTTGATATTATTAGTTAGAATGGCTGCATTCTCCATGTATTCTTGGCAGTCCTGTGTTCTTTAAACTCTTGCTCTTCCCGTTGTAACATCACCCATTATCTCCCTAACAATGCCTCAGCTTTCAATGTCTATTTTGTATATGTATGCTTTTGAGTTCAAAGTCTGTGTGGAAACTTTGTGATTTTTAAGCTGAGATATATATGTGGCATAGTCTGAACATCATCAGTAGACTGTTTTATCGTAAAACAGTGGCTGGTGAGGAATCTGAATTGCTAAATTTTTTCTCTGACTTCGACATACAGCTGAAAAACCCCAAGATTTTCTCCTGTTGTTTTTGTGAAGAATGCAACAAATCATTCTCATTTATAATATAACTTAAAACTTCTGGTGAGTTGAGATGTATCAATTGGAAGAAAACATTGTTAAAAGAATTTTTAAAAAGTCATTTAAAATGACTTTGAAATTTTAAAAATAAAATCAAGACTTTCTGAAATAGTCATTTCACACAGTGTTTCACTTTGAGAAAGGCAGGAGGAGTTCTTAACTTTCTGGGTATGTTTTCAGAGTTAGTAAATTAAAGTCAAAGCTTGTTTTTCTGGTAGATCTTCATCAAATTTTCAGAGTATTCAGTGTAACTAAAACTATATACCATAGTGAAAAAAAAAAGGGGGAAGTGAGGGGGAAGCGCTAGGGAAAAAAAACTAAAAATGAAAGTATGTACTCTTTATTGCTGTACTGAGCACTTGCTGGTACTTGGGGGGAAGAAGCAGGGATGGGGAGTCTCAGACACCATCACATAGGCACGCCTGCTCCAACCCTGCATTAGATGTATCCAAGACACCTTGTACAGCCATCTAATGAGTCTGAATGCCTTCCTCCTTCAGACACAAACCGTGCTCACCCTTGCTGAGATAGAAGTGACAAAGGAGTAAATGTCTTGATATTGATCACTTGTTATTACACTGCTGATGCACAGCTACTGTCTTCCTTCCTGCAACAGGGTTGTGGAATGTTTAAAAAACCTGTTTCAATTTAGACAGTCTAAGCTGGATTCTTACTAAAAGCATATTCAGAGCATTCTAATGTTGTTTTCTTGTTGAACTTTAAAAAAACAAACAAAAAACCACCAACAAAAAATGCAACAATCAAAAAACAGATCATTGTGATAAATCACCAATCTGCAGAGTTGAACTGCACATTAATTTGCTATTAGGAAAAAGGTGTAAAAAGAGTTGGTGATTTGCACTGCAAATTTGGCAGCGAGTGGTCAATTTCTGTTTGTTCTTATAATGAATACAACTTTTCTTTTCCCTCCAACAATTTCAATTAGTGATGCTTGCATTTTGCCTTAATTTTCTTGTTTATTTTTTTCCCTGAGCAAATTGTTTCTTACTGTGTGTGCATATATTTTTTTATCTTGTAGATGATACAACCAGGAATTTATAAGGGATTTTTGGATTGCTCTTTGTTACTGCTAGTAAAAATTAATGACTATTCTGCCAGTGCGCTTTGTTGTCACGTTGGCTTCATGTGAGTTGTTCTTGAACCCAGTGTTAACACTTAAAAGTTGAGATATAAAAGAAAGATGTCTAAAATGATTTTATAATAATATGACAGTGAGAAGCAGATGCTACCTACCACATGAAACTTCAGCTGTATAACTTGAAAGTAAAGCTATGCTTCCATAAAATCAATTAAACAAGAATAGTAAAAAACTTGTTGTAATAATATTAAATAAAGGGAATGTTTTAGGGTTTGATATGCTGCCTGCTGGGTCTGATTCTCACATGGGACACAAAAGTACTCTTTGAGAAGATGTGTTTCCTACAGATTTATGATATTTGGTAGCACTTCTGTGATGGGCTGACCTTAGCTGATGCTTGCCAAGCTGCTCTCTCACTCAGACTGGACTTAAGGAAAATGAATACAATATATTGACAGTTAGAATATGAGGATGGGAAACAAAGACAAAAGCTAAAACACATCCCTCCAAGCCCCCACGCCTTTTTCCCATACTCATCTCTGTAACAGCTCCTTCCTCCTCACGCTTTTCCTCTGCTCAAACATAAGTCCTCAGTGGCCTAAAATGTTTTCCACAGTGGAGCTGCCATCTTGGCTGCAGGGCCCGTCAATGTCATGCTGTGGGGCCATTGGACCTGGTTGGAATCAGCCGTGTTCAACACAGGGCAGCTCTGGCCCTTTCTCACAAAGACAATTGCAGCCCCCACTGCCAAAACTGGGCACAAACGCCCAATACAACCTTCTGTTTTATTACGGAAGTTTCCTACATTTTTCTGGGCTCTAATGTGCCAAGTCTTCTTTAAGAAATGTACAAACAGGTACAGTCTGTGCTCCTTGAATCGTGCCAAGTATATTATTTTAATGTGAGGCTTCAGCTAGAAGAACACACTGAAATTAACATTTGATGTTTTGTTCTTTGATATCTGGCATTTTTCACAGGCAGACTATAATAAAGAAGTCAGTTACTGCTATTAGACATATTTTAGAAGAATTCTTTTTTTGATGAGTATCTCCACTTGGATTATTAAATTTAAATCACTGCTGCGATCAGTTTGAATACTAATGATATGTTCTGCCAGATGGAATCCTTCAATAAATTTTCACTTTTCTCTTAACAGTCAGCTGTAAATCCTAAGTGAGATTTTTTGGGGAGTTGATGCCAGCTTTATGCGTTATGTCCATGTGGATTTTGATGTTGTCTGTACCTGGGAGGCAGCGAGCTCTTAATTAAATACTATTCTGTTCCCTTGGCTGAGGTGCACGGTAGCACAAACTTCCTTATTTTTCCTCCTTCTGGATATAAAAAATTGTGAATGGTTCCTGATCTGCTGGCCACTTTTCTGCTGTATGCATGCAGTGTGCCTGAGGCTGTCTTTCAGTGTCTTTCAGCTGATGTGTATTCAGCTATGGTCAGACTTTCTAGCTCTTTGCTGCTGCTGGTGTACTTGAAACTCCAAGTCTCGTGAAAGACAGATGACAAGAAGCTGCCTACTAGAGGTATATGTCTCTCCAAGTGACATAAGCATTTCTTGATTCTAGGCAGTTTGGCCAGCACCCTTTCACAGGACCAGGGCATCAATTATGACTCAGCAAATCAGATGGAGGATGAAGGAAACTTGATAAACCAGTTTGTTTCTTTTATCAGCAGCCTCTTTTCATCAGCTAGCAATGTTTCTGTCCAGGCGTCTGCTACATTCACTTTTAGACTTTTGAATTTTTGTGTAGGGTTCTTACAGTAAATATCTGTGCTGCTGTAGGGATTTCAACTTTGTATTCCTTAACCTTTTCCCTGCTCCATTTTACCAAGCTAGGAAAGGTTTATCAGGGAAAAAAGATGCCTATCATTTTACACAAACTATAAGAAATGGTAAGCTGGAGATCCTGACTGTGGTAAGGAAGGGAGAATAAAAACTAGGTAACTGCAGAGAAATGAAATCACAGCACTTCTAACTTTCTGTACCTTGAGAGAAAGAGAGAACTAAAATACTTACATGAATCAATAACTGTTCCCAGTAGAATCCTTGGAAAAGCCTACAGGTAGAGCAAATTTTTCAGTTATTGAGTTATGTTCTCACCTGTCTGTTTCACTTATTGATTTGTTTTGTCATTAAACCTAAAGCCACGCAGTAAGATGTGATTCATTCATGCGCCCAACTCTCCAAATAATTTCATTATCATCTAAATAATTATCTGATGTGCCAATTACAAGTAAGTAATTAATAATATCATAATGCAGATAACAGGTTTTGTTGAGCTTTGTGGTGGTGCTTTGTTCTTTGATTTTCTCTTTTGTTCTCTCTCAGCTTCGAAGTAAGAAATGCCCATTGAAACATCTCCATCATGGAACAAAAGATGTCAATTACAGAAAAGTATGAGCATCAACAAAACATTTTAAATCATTTTAAGACATTTTCTGACATAGTAATGGTAATTAGTATATTTCAGTTTCAACAACTGTAATTAAACCTGACCTTTGAGTTAATCATGTCTTGACATTTATGATTTTAAACTAGCTTTCCCTGTGGTGATGATGTGTTACACACAGTTGCTAATAAGTAGTTTTTGTAGTGTGAGCAAGCAGATTTTACATGTGCCCACACGGCAGTTCAGAGAACGGCATCACATGCAAACCAGAATCTTCAATACATTAGTGCAGTTCAGTTAATGCTGTGATTTTGCATTGGCATGATGACATTGCTGCATATGCAACAGAAATCACTAGAAGAATTTTGAAAGGATCTTAATGATCATTAAAAAGTGTTGCTATTGTTAACAGTCCTTATTACTAATGTGGAAATTAAGAGAAAAATGTCTTGGAAATTAAGAGAAAAACAACTCAATCTATTTTAAAGTCTGCAGCATAGCACAGATCACAAAAAATAGTCAATAATGGGAGCTGGAAACAGGATATGTGAGAAAATAGCAATAGGTTTAGAGGAACTTAGTAAGAGGACTAGAGAGAATGGACTCAAGTTATGTCACGGTAAGTTCAGGTTGGATATTAGGAAAAATTTCTTCTCCAAAAGAGTGGTCAGGTGCTGGAATGGGCTGCCCAGGGGAGTGGTTGAGACACTGACCCTGGAGGTGTTCAAGAAGTATTTAGATGTGGTACTGAGAGACATGGTTTAGTGGGGAAATATTGGTAGTGGTTCAACTGGATGATCTTGGAAGTCTTTTCTGCCTTAGTGATTCTATGATACTATAAAATCAATATTCAGAGCTATTATTGCTCATACACAAGAAATCTGCCTAGATTTAAGATTAGACACAACGGTAGGTCTAGATAATGTTAGAAGAAACATCAGTCACATGAGGTTTTTGAATGTAAGAAGCAGCTTTTTTGAAAATAAGAGAAATTTTACAAAAGACATAGTAAAAATATTTTCAATAAAGAACAAAGGTACTAGAAACGTGCTTGTGGCAATCAAGTCCTCTGTGATTTTCCACAGAAAGACCTATCTTGGGTAAAAGAGATCAGTAATCTTCTGGAAATGCATTGGCCCTTTGGAAACTAAGGGATCCATGTGGACTTGGAAGGGGTGGAAATTTGCTTTATGCATAATGAATATTGTGTTTCACCACTCTAATGCTAATAATATACCTTTAACACCGGACTCTGAATTTGATAGAAGAAAGTTGAAGTACCTTTCTAGTGTTTAAAAGCACAGTAATTTATGCAATGTTCTATGGAGATTTTTATAACTCTTTCCAGAGCCCTACATTCATCTGGTTTATATGTGTAATCGTTGAGAAATCTCTACTGCTTTCAGGCTGTGCAACTTCAAATCCATATGGAATTATTTGTCTATACATGTTTATATATATTCAAGTAGGTTCAAGCCAAAAATCATACTGGTCTGTTTGGGTAGTTCTAAGCATTCAAAGTATATCTGATTGTTCTATGACTGATTAGAACAGACTGCCTGTAAACATTCCCCAGAACCCAACAACCAGTACACTTGCACATATTTATTAGGAAATCAGGAAGCTCCGTATAGCCTGATTTTATTTTCTGTGCTAACAATTGTTCAACAAGTTTTCTTCGGCTGTTTACTTATTTGGATAAGCTACAGTTTATTTTCTATTTTGTTTCTGTACAAAATCTTGACATATATTTGTCGAGGGCCACTTATGGTGAGGAAAAGGTCAACAGAAAGTTTTACAGACTGAAAGACTTAGTCTTGTTTAGAATACCTGGACCCTAGCTGCCTGACCTATTTATTGACTGTGTTTTCTAATTGGGCCATCATTGCTATCCAACCAGCAGTGTAATGTGTTGTTTAACTGCTAGTTTGGCCAGAACACGAAAATCAATCTATCAGTAAAGGGCATAGCGAGCACCATGCCTATAGAGTATTGTATGCTTGGCCTTGGAATTCAAAGGGTGCTTTTTTGTTTGCACTACTTGGATGGAATACTGTAGATTTATTTCCAAATTAAGTGTCTCACAGCTACTGATGCTATCTTTTAAATATCTTTTTGCATTGCATTAATAAGTGCTTTTTGATGTAGGACAAACTGCAAAACACATATGTTTAAGAGGTATATGACAAAATACTGCTATGCTCCCTGAGTTGTGGCGCAAAGAAGAGTTGTGCTGTGTATCCTGACATCTTTTGCCATTATTACTGCAGATTTTCTCTTCTGAAATATAGTTTTACAGAGTGTGGGATTTACTAGAACTGATAGAATATATGAAAACAGTAAGTGACACTGTGCAGTAAGTATATAAAAAACAGCTCTTTTTTTTCCTGTATAAGTTTCCTCCTAGCTATGCTGTTTTTGGCATTTTAGAAAAATAAAACAATTGATCTGATCTGAAAACCGCATGAAAAGCAAGAACGCTTTCATCAAAGTGAAAATGAAAAAAAATAAGCCCTTGACTTTCCTATACTTAAGTTTGTCAGATCCAAAGGAAATGAGGCAAACGTGTACTTGGATTGGAACTTGATTATAGAAATGACTTGGAACTTAGCCTGGAAACGCTGTTGAGCCACCCCAGCCCCATCATTTTGTTTACCATAGTGCTTCCTTTCCTTACATCGTATGCCCTGGTGATAAAGGTGAAGTTATTTTCTTTTTCTTTTTCTTTTTTTTTTTTTTCTATTCTTCAGGTAGTAAATCTCAGAAGCTTATCTTAATCTGATAACAACAGTCTTATTACAATGTTTATAGCATTTTTTTAAAATGTGAATTAACTCTAACATGTTTATATCAATGCAAAATATATTACCAGAAATATATTGGCCTTTTTTTCCAAGAAATATAGAACACATAAAGTATCTCAAGAGGTCTGGGTACAGAGGGTAAATGATCCTATGCTTAGTGGGTAATAAACCTCTTTTTAAAATGATCTAGAGGCCACTGAAATCAGCAAAGATTCAGTGTCTTTTAAATCAGTTCTAATTCTTTGCTCCAAGCTGTTGAGAATGCTACTGAGAGATACCATGACCAAGGTCAGTAGAACTGTAGGCTGTGGTTTGTGGATAAACGGAGAAGAGCTTTTTTTTTTTGGTAGAGTAGGGTTTTGGCTCGTAAACAATTTCATGGGAAATTGTGAATGTGAATTGGTTACTAAAGTGCCAAATGTAACTAAATAAACCCCTGTAAGAAATCCAGGGCTGTTAGCACAAAGACATAATGCCAGGCTCATGATGTCCCTGATCCATACATTACTTGTAGTATTCTCAGGAAATACTGCTCTCTGTATGAGCTTTTGACTGGGTGCCCATTGTAAATCACAGCCAGCGATTAGATACTGGGTGGACCTGTGGTATCAGTCATCCACCAGATGAACTTACAAGTTCTTAAAAAGCTGTATGAGCATCACAACTATTGAGGCGCACACTTGATTTTTGAAAAAGAAAAGTTCTGACTGATGTTCTGCCCACAGACTTGAGCTGTAAGTATTGTTCATTTCTGTTCTACAATATCTCAAACATACTGAGAATGCAGTGCAGTATTTTTTTCCTCAGGCAAAAGTAGTATCTTCAGTACACCTGTCCATTTTCATTAAACATGATAGACATTTATTATCTCTGAGCTCACTCTTGTTTTGTGGGAATGTAAATGTAGCTAAAAGAGGGCAGAAGGGTCTGAAATTTTTGAAGCACAAGCACGCATGGAGATTTGGCTCACCTTGATCATATCAGCCATCTTCAGTTTAGTAAGCAGGCTGATAACAAGGAGTCCAACAATCATCATAAAGCACAAGATACAACTTCATTTTATTAGTAGTATATGTTCTGTACACAACAATTAGACAAGATTCACACTCTAAAATTCTCACCACTTAATTAGGCTAGTTTCAGTACAAAAAATTAGGAGCCTTATAGTAGTAGCAGGAAGGGTCAGAAGATTTCTATGTATGTGAAAAATAAATCATTCATATGAAGTATGTTGAAAAGACAAAGGATACAAAATTTCCTTCCACCAGCATATTGTGAGGAGAGTTTTCTTCTGGTAAGAGCTAGGTAGCTGGGATTTTCCTTATTCATTTGACTTTTATTACGAGGAGATATTCTCCTGAATCCAGTGTCCCATATTCTCAGATTCATCTGTCCTTCATAGGAAATTTCCTGTTTGGAACTTGGGTTCAGCATATCATGCAAAGCAGGCTATCTTTTATTTATGTGTATCAGGCCTACCATGCCTTTGCATACAGTCGTATGGTCTGTGGTCCTCAGACAAGGAAGAGATGTACAGCTGCCATCGAGAACATGGGTCCAATTGAAGGAGTACAGGGAACCTTTCCCTGGGATGCTACTGTAAAGCTAATGTGTAAATGGAGAGCTATAGAACCTGCACTTTCAGAAATAGTAGAGCAGACCTCAAAGATGCATCACAGTATAGCTTGACATATTTGACATCACTAGAATTTTTACTAGTGGTCAAAAGCAGTGAAGAATTGGTCCACAAATACTTAGACCTAAGGACATTTATTTGAACTCAATTTTTATTAGCAAGTTTCCTTCTGAGAAGAAAAAAAAGAGATATTAATACATCAGCTAAGTCTGTATTAGACTAATACCAATTTGTCATTTTACATTTATTTGATGATTTATTTATGAGGATGATTTAATTTCAAGACCTATACTATTTTCTGAGCTGTTACCATTTTAAATACTTCTATACCTCATGCTGTTATGCCTTTGAACATACACACAATGCACTTCTCTTACATCTAGCTTTCTTATATTATAGCAGAAAGCAAACATTTTTAATTTATCAAAGAATGCCTTTCATTTCTTGCCTGCATTTTGTTTCCTTTATAAATAATTTTTATGTACAGTTTTAAAAATATAAACAAATCCTCTATGACATTCTTTCTGATCATTTACGTTCATAGTCTCTCAGATCAAAAGTTTGCTGAGTTTCTTTGTGAACATAAAAACTCCTACTCCTCACGCTCAAGAAGCTTATACTAGAATGCTTTTCCTTCCTTTCTTTTTTTCTTCTTGTCTGTCTCAATAAACCCAAAAGGTAAGTGATAAATAATATAGCTCTGTTTAGACATTCCTTGAATTTAATGGATACTGTGGTGTTTAAAAGTGGCTAAACTGTAGTGAAAAAAAAAAGTCTGTACTGAAATAATATGAGCAGCTTTCAAAACTTATAAAACAGTACTTCTAGATATTTTTTATCCACGTAATTTCAGACCCATTTAACTAAATTTTTGCACAAAAAATGGAATGTTTATTAAAATTCAAATGTTTATCTTGATATCATATATACTGATCATTCCATGTAAATTAATTTTGGAGCTAAATATAGTTATTGTAATTGATAACAAAACAAGTGGGGTACTGACAAACTGACTTGCTCGTCTACTTGTAGGTTGGTCACATTTCCAAGCTTAGAAACTGAGCAAAACTTAACACAATGAGATGAAATTGCTGCAGAAGGTATCTCCATTAATTGTTCATTAATGAATAAATAAGATTTTATGGAAAGTGTAGGAAAAATGCTTTATTTATGTAGGAAAACATGCTTTATTTTTTATTTCCCCCCTCCATATTGGGCCTTCACAATGAATTGTTGGGCACTTCACAGCATAGGGAACATTGTGAAAAATAATTCTATTTGTTGTTGCTGTCATGTCCTCATTATCTTTGCCATTTTTCTCAAAGCTAATTCACCAATTCCCTTCATTTCCTTCTGCCTATAAACTTGCTGACCGAGTCCTGACATACTTCAACATTTCCTGTTCACACCATACATCAGTATTTTGAAGAAGTGCCTGGGAAGATTTTTCACCCAGTAGGATCTGAAATTTGCCCATTCCTCAAATGAATATTTTTCATTTTTATTTTCATTTCATGAACTTAGTCAAATCTGGGACTAAAGTTTTGTTCTCTTCCACAGCAGACTATACTAACCAGCTTTCCTGAGTATGTAATCCTGAAGTAGAATAGAGAACACTTTACTGTCTCTATGTTAAAATAATTTTCTAAATAAACATGCATATTAAAGCATGGTTGCATCTTTGTGCCTTTATGTGACCTGATGCATTCACTGAGTGATTCCACACATGGGTATATAGCAGTTCGCTGGGGATTCATTTGTACTGGTTAAGCCATAAACCTAATTGCAGTTTGGGGTAGAGCACAGGCTACAACAAAAGTCTTTCTGAAATGAGCAGTACAAAGAATTCTGTTTTGTGTTTGCAGGCTGCAGATAAGAATTATGAGTCTAGTCATTTAAAGTCCCTCTAAGTGTCTTCCAGAGGCCAATTTATACCAAGTCTGAGGAAGGTATTTCCAGGGAGTGCTTTACACTTTATGTGGGGTTTTATGATTGGTGTCTATTTTCCTCTGTTGATGGTGGAGGATCTTTTCTTGGACAGCTGTATTGTCAGATCGTATGAATTCTGCTTGAAAAGTTCCGCTGTGTACTGCAGATGAGGCTGTCCCTTTAGCCTTTCAAGTGATTCTTATTAGTGGATATGCAGAAGGATATGTTTTCAAAGATATTTAGATGCTTAGAGTATCTAACAGGATTTTCAAGATCATTAAAGTAGACTGGACATCTAACTTCAATTGATTTAGCTGAGGTAGGTGACTGTTTCTATTTGACTATGTCTGTTTTATCCATAATCCCTCTCAGCACTTTTCATAATCTTGCCCGCTAAGTCCAATATCATTTCTGAGAACTGTACTCCAGTTGAGTCTATCATATTAAACAATATCCAGGTAAAATGTGTTAAACCTCAATCCTTAGACTAGAAGCATAAGACTTTCAATCTTGTACAGGGTCAGCAGTCTGTGGGGATGTTGTGTGGAGCCATCACTTCACCAGAGAACTGCTGGTACTTTTGTGCTTCAGCTAACATACTGTGTTGGGGGGCAGTGTTACAACAGAAATTATATATTCAATAAAATGCTGTGCTCTTTGAATCAATAATTTTCCCTATAATGAAACATAGTGCTTTCAATATGTTGGACAGCAAAATACTGTAGTTTGATGGACCAGTGGTATGAAGCAGTATCGTTAATTCTTGTTACTCCCATGACAATAAGGCTCCATTCGTGAATGAAATTTCTGCTGGTGCTAATGGGATGACCATATAGACAGGAGACATTATCTCACTCCTAATTTACCTTCAGTAGCTTCGTCTACCAGATCAGCATTTTATTTAAAATAATGAGTACTTGATTTATTCCTCTGTCCCAGTTTTCACTTTGCTCTCATTCTGCCAGTGTGGAGTGACAAGAATTTTTCTACTTGTCTTAAATTTCCTTGGACAATAGATTTTATTTTTTAAAATGTTATCTTAAAATAGGTAAGTTTTTAAAAAAACTACCTGCAAAGAAATTACATGTACTTGATTTAATTTCAAAAAATACTGTCAAATCCTAGGTAAGCATACGTATGCTTTCAGAGTTGGTATAAATTTAAAACAGTTCCTACATGCCTTTTTCAGTGTCTTTTTTGTCTACCGTATTGTTTCCCTCTTGCAAATAATGCATGGAACAACGTCAGTTAATTAGTGGCAATACAAATGAAAAGTGAGAAGGAATTGCTTTATGCAGAATGATTGCTTTATGCAGAAATTCACTGTAAGTGCAGTGTGCTATTCCTGAGCTCTGTAGCACAGCCCTTAGCTCTTACCTCTCTTCATTCTGCTACTGTAACATAGGTCAGATGGTTTTCAATGCCTGTGCTTTGAACTTTTCATGTTAATCGCAGTCACTAATTCTCACTAAGACCTGAAGTCAGTGAAACTGCCTGGCAATATTGATGATGTCTACAAGAGCAAGATGTGTGCTATGATGTTGAGGTCATTGCCCAAGAACAGGATCCATCTTGAGAATATCCCCAAGAGAAGATGGGGAATTGATTCCAGAGGTGTTTGGTGGCACTCTTTCCTTAATCACTCTGCCCATAAGAGAACTGCCAAATTTCCTTGAAGTGTTTTAGTCTTCTCCTTCTTCTTTTTTTTTTATTTTTTATTTTTTTTTATTTTTTAGAATCAGTTCTAAAGGCATTTGCAAGCAGCTGCTTCCACAACAAAGATAATATTGGTACAGCTTTTCAATTGTGTGAATAATAGGCAGCATTATTTTAAAGTTCTGTCCTTCATTTGTGCCGTATAGACAAAATGCTGACTTGTGTCATTTTTAAAGCTAATTATATAGCAGGGATTTCGCAAAATATCTTGAGCTACTTAAAATGGATATTAAAAAACTCAAAATCCTGATATGACAGCTGCAGTAATAATACCTATTGTTAAATTTTGCTAGACTTCTTCTCTCGAATATGCTTAAAAATGTCTGTCTTATTTTTCAAATATCTTCTTCCTTTCATAACTTAAGAGCAACTTTTATTTATTGCATATTCTTAACATTCAGTAGCTATGCAGTAAAACCACATGCCCTTGAGTTTGTATTTTATATGCATAGTTTAATAGATTGATTTCCTACCAGGTGAGTTAAGCAGCATTCATTTTCCTTTATCTTACCTGAACTATGTATTACAGGCTTTCTGAAAGCAACTGTGTCAAATTAAACCTGACCTTTTCTAATGGGGATTCCAATCAGATGGAAACTGTGGAAAATGAGCTGTACCGGTACTTTTTTATGTAGACGGGAAGTTTCATGCCCTTCAGCAGATCTCTAAGGATATTTTCCATTGCAGTATACTGGTGAGCTGAAGAGGACTTGGAGACAGTCCAAGTTCTCAGGCAGTTGCACTTGGTCTGAATGTTGGACAGTGGTGTGATGCCTGTCTTCAATCAAATTTGCTTCTTTTTACATTAACATCTACCTGTAATCTTTCACTAAAGTGTGTGGAATTACTCAAATATCCATTAACGCTCACGATGTGTTAAAAAAAGGTAGCATTCCTTACAAGGATAATTGTTGAGAACAGCGTTCTCTAAAGTTCTCACATACAGTTTGTTTAATTATGTCTGTGTGAACAAATAGTTACTGTCTCTAATTTGAAAGTCAGTCTTTATGCAATGATAGCACAATTTGTCTATAGCGAAACAGTTGAAGAACCATTTGTGAAATGAACATTGACTTCACTATTCTACTGTTATAGAAAACTATTTCTTCCAAATCTAATAATTAGATTCTAATATCATGTACATTAGCAATGCTAAGAGAAAAACTGCATATGTATACTGGAAACTGCTGAAATAAGAAGGCCATATAGCATTTAGTGTGCTATGTCCTCTCCCCATCAAAAACTTCTATAAAGGTATTTGGAATGCATTAAACTTCAGAAGAACCAAGATGGAAGTCATTGTATTGCTATACAATGTACTATACATTATGCACTCACTAAAATGTGCTTGACATAAATAAATTGCTATCTGAAATTTTTTAACTGGATACTTGAGTGACAGACTGATTTACTGAAAATTCAGTGTTTGGCCACGTATCAGTAAAGGAGTATAATGTTGGGATTACACAACCCAGTTGGGCCCTAATCACTTTAGAAGCGTATCCAAATAAGACGGTGTTTTGATCTGAAGAGGAGCATCATGTATAGGTCTTGATTTAATTGTTCTTTGTTTAATTGATACAGTGAATTGTCAATCACTAAGTTAGCTTTGAAATGTGCAATTCCTGAAATCAGGCTGAAGGTAGATTTGGTATTTTTCTACCAGTGTATTTGCACGTAACTCTTAATAACTATCCAGCATTAATTCTGTAACTTGAATTTGACAGTGATTTTGTTCTGTTCCCAGTGGACTCCTTAAACCTGAAATAAGGCTCAGTGCAGCAGGTTCAAGCTCATACTCTCTTTTTTCTGAAATAATAGTACTACACCTACTGCAAGAAGATTAAGATGAGAAAAGTAAAACAGAAAATCCAGTTAATCGATCCTTTGTAAACACATTCTGTGGAATCATACTCTCTGTTGAAAGCAAGAGTAGCTTAACCATTACATTTAGAGAGGTGAACGTTCTTTCTGTTGTCCAAAATGTCATTCATGTAGAAGCGAAAGAGAACAACACTGTTGCACGTTGCTTCTGAGTGTAAAACTACTTATTTTTCTTATGGAGCCTTCTGGAAAGATCAGAGAAGAGTTTACCTTGTAAGTTTCTTTACATATAGAAAGCAAGGAGCAAAGGAAATTTGATTGAAGAAACTGATTGGCAGAACAGTGTGTTCTAGATAAGAGCTATAAAAATATGTATTATATTTGAGTTACAGTAAGACTAAATGACTGTTCATTAGAACCAGCAATGAGCACAGATCTTCTGGTTTTCAGTCAAGAGATTTAACTGGAAGTTTTTCACTTTTTTTATCCATGTTTTCTTCATGGGTGTAAGTGTGATTTCCAGCTATAATTGTTTGTAGCATATTTTAACAATACAAAGACAGTTTCAGTCAGAGTTCACGAGAACATGAAGGTGTAAAACTGCAAATAGCGGATAAAAAAATACGTGGACACAAAATACTTTAACATCCTGCGACAGAGCTTAGCTCAAAGAAATGGCAATGTTTCCATATCAGTTTAAATTGCACTAGTTACATGAAAGAAGAATAGGATAAGACCTCAGTTTGAAATGAAATTTGAAAAAAATAATGTGATAAAGATTTATCCAGCCTCCTAAATTAGTTTGAAGCAATGAAGTTACCTTTCTCAGAAAATATGGAATATTCCTTTTGAGATAGCATTTTCTTATTGCTCATATTTATGGTATTGCCCCTTATACTTTGTTGTGCATACCCATATTACAACAGCAAATTAGAAAATAATGTAAAAATCCAGTCCCTTGCTAGACCACTATCTGACTTACTTCTGTGGGGAATTGTTTTAAAAAATGACGGCACAAATTTTAAGGTACAGGAAAGATTGAATTTAAATCGATCAGCTGAGATTGCTCTTTTCAATGAGAATGTATGTTTTGTCCAAGAGAAACAAAATGCAATTTCTGAAAGTGAAACTCTTTTTATTTTTCCAGAAAATGTAAAATCACCATGTATTTCTGTTATGGTTTCTGAGAAACTTGGGGGCTTGTTCATTCTAACAGATGATTTACTTCAATTTATTATGTTTCAGAGTAATATTCAATGATTACTTTCATAGAAACCAATTCAGAAATGTCATTATTCTAGAAGAGACAGTTTCATTTCTATGCTTGTAAAATTACAGAATGGGGATAAACATTTTCCAGGGAAATATTATCTTCATTATTTTATAGTACGCTGCAATTAAAAAACTAGAATACTTGCAACTACATATTCCTTAATGAATGAATAACTGTGAAACAAAGGCTGTTTTTTTTTGTTTTTGTTTTTTTCCCTGAAAAAAACCCAACCCTTATTTACAAGAAATTCTATAATTCTGCAAACTTTTCTCTGCTTGAATAATCCTATGAAGCTCAATGGGGCTACGCAAATGCATTAAGTTAATCACATAATTGAAAACATAGTTTTAAGTATAATTGAGCATTTAGTGCACAAAGACTACGCACTGCCAGATAAAATGAGAAAGCTAAAACCTTTGTTTCAGATCTGCAGTGGATTTTTCAGAAAGTCACACTTAGAATATTTCTATTGTTATTGTCCTTCCTTTCACAAGATGTTCAGGTCATTGTTACCAAGACAGAAAATATGCCTAAATCCACCAAGTTATATAAAGACGTAGAGCTGCTTTTTCCTAGTTATGCTTTAATCAACTTAAAGATAAGATTACTTGAGATTTGGAAAATGAAGTCCATTCTACTCAATGGAATATTGCATTGCCAAGGCAAATAATTGATTATACTTTCTGATAACGCTCTTTTCATCTATTTCAGGTAGTGCTATTATCAGAACTGTAATGATTTGGAACTATAAATGATGGAAGATTTATGTACAGGTACAGTATCTTTTTAAAAAAGTCATCTCATATAATCTGAAAAATTGAAAGCTTTAGTACAGGAGCCTTTCATCAGGTTTTGTATTTTAAACTTGAAAAAGAGTTAATATGTCATCTGCAAAGCTGCTTGAAACAAAGTTGGAAGACCAACCTTTTCACTTGCTTTGTTTTAGCTTGGATCTGTGGAGATCATCATCAGGAATCAGTCAGGTTAATTTCCTACCTATTCAGACCTTGATTTCTGTGTTTGCATCTGTTACTAACATGGATGCTAACTACATGGCAGATTTTTCTGTGTATTAGAAGAACTGAAAGACTCTGCCAACTGACTTCATGTTGTAAGTGACTGCTCTGGGTAAACAGCTTTCAGCCAGGGCTGCCTCTGAGCTAGTTGACAAATGCGGAAGTGAAAAGCTCTGTGTCCCACTAGGATTCCTTTGGTTTTAACTCAATTATTTTTAATCTGTTTCTGAAATAGTTTTCTCTACTTTTGATGTAATCTCCTTTCTTGTATTTGGAAAAAAAAAAACCAAAAACATTCTACTAAATACTAAGTAACTGATTGTGTTTAATTTTCTGAGAAAGAGTTTTGAGCTTTGTGGGCCTCAGAATTTATTTTCCCTTTCATGAAATTTTAATAAATTAATGAGCAAATTAGACTAGTTGAATGGGGTCATAACTTTCCAATGTCTTTCAGTTCCATGTTTGAGTATCTATTAATGATTGCTATTTGATCCATTCATGCAGAAAACTTCTAATTTAGAGCAAGGGAGGAACAATGAGTACATACCAGTGATTTAATTTATGCAGGTAAATACTAATTTGTTTTTTAGTTTGACTGTGTTGTCCCCAGAAATTAATACTTTCAAGAAAGTAATCAAGGAAAAGAAAGATCTACCCACGTTCTCTCAGGGTCATAGTAAATTTCCTAGACAATTTCCTTCTGCTTCAATTGTAGGTTAGGAGGAAAAGAATTGATTAAAATACAGAAGTCCAAAATTCTCATTAAAATGGAATTATTTCATAGAGAAAAAGACTGAGCTATCAGTTCTGTATGTAGTTCTTTTGTCCACGTTCTTTAGTCCTTTACGCTAATATATTTTTATTGATTAAACCCATGGTACAGAAGCCATTCTGTTTGCCAAATGTATATTACAGAAGAAATAACTAAGTGGCAGAAGGGTATTCAAAGTCAGGTACATTATTTTGAATGAGTAGCTATTCCAAATATTCTCATTTGAATTTTAAATAATAATGCTTAAAGTGGTAGATAACAGGTTAAGGACGAATATTCTTTTCAGTTTTGTTAACAAGTTCTTCACAGGTGAAAAACTGTAAGAACATTATTTTTTAACTGTGAAAGGTAATGACATCAAGGCCCGTGAAGACATTCAGTAGCTTACAAGTTATTGACTCTAGACCATAAACTGCATTACACTTGCAGGTGTATTAATTTTTTTAATGAAACCAGCCACTTTAATATCAGAAAATGCGTAGTCAAGTAAATGATAACTGAAATGTCTGCTAGATGTTTTCTTTAAACTGTGATTTCAGTTTTAATTTTTTAAGTCTTATTATATGGAAGATTAAAGCAAATTTTTCAGTGTATCATTTAAATCAGTCATGAATATGTTGATACCAGTGGGCAATGTGTTTGAATATTTCATTACAAAGTGACGGAATGTCCTATCTTAGCTTGTTAAAGTGCTTTTACTCACTGGTCCATTCTGCTCTTTTCTTTGACGTGACCTGAATAAAGAATGACCAAAAAGTTCAGCAAGGACAGAATCCATAAATTGTATCAATAGGGGAAAATATATTTCTAATCCTGATTATATTATTGCCTTCAATTTTTTACTACTACGAAAAGTTATTCAAAGTCACATAACAATTTTTGGCTTGTGCAAATGTAATTTAATAAAAAGAAGAAAATATTTCTTCTGGTAAACAGAAACTAAAGATAGTGAAAAGGGAATTTTTTGTTGTTGTTCTTATTTTGGTAAATTTTGGATCTGATTATTTGACTCAAATTTGTTTTGGATTCCAATTTACATTTCTCTCTGTGACAAGAGAAGCCCATCTAACCCCTTGTCAAATTAGACAAGAAATTGAGTAATGGGAGAGAACTTGGTGTTAGCACATTTATTTATTTTGTAATAAGTCATGAGAAAATATATGACAAAATCTGGCATCGCTGGTGTTTCTAGAATGAATTTCCTTGCATTCAGAAACTTTGGGAAACCATAGGAAGATTCAGAACTGTAAACTTTTTTTTCCTAACTACTGTAAATGAGGTGTAAATGTTTTATCATGAGGACATTCGAATCAGTACAACAGTGTTACTCCCTGAATTATTACTATGCTGAAGTGTTTAGATATATTCCTTTGGATAGCCTTGACAATCTGTAATTATCAGTCTGCACCTGACAGACTTTTCCCACTGACATGTTATTCTTTTCTATGGACCCTGTTTCCCAGACCTTGATATTTTTGCTGTGAGTCCAAGTCAACTTAATGTGACAATGCTCTTTACATATCAGTGAAAACTAGCAGGGTAGAGATTTTTCTTTCAACTTTCAGATCTGCAAAACAGCAAAAATCATTGCAAAGTGTTCTGTGGTTTGCCAAGAGTGAGGAGCTTTTCTCTTTGGGTGTAGAAGGAACAACAGGGAATCCCAAGAGAGGATCCCCAAGTGGTGACTGTCAATGATTGTACTGTCTGCAGATGACACTGCATTTCTCTGTTTTTTTGTTTGTTTGTTTGTTTTTTCAGTAGAGGTGGCATCCAGAGGAACTTCCTTGATGTCCTCCACAGATGTCACTGCTGACTCATATAGGTTTAGAGGTAAGCAAGGGGGAGATGCAGCTTAATGCATCACTCTCAGCAACTATACAGAAACAGAGCAGATGCTGAAATCTTTGAATGCCTTATGTTGCCACAGTCTGTAATCAGCAGATTTTGCTCTCTTGACTGGTGGTGTTACAATCATATATTGCCTAGAGGCCACAAAGCAAGAAAAAGAAGTGAATATGTTGCTTGTCAGCCTGCAATTTGTCTGTACTGGCACATCAGCATATATCTTTCATCAGATGTACTTATTTTGGAAAAATTGTTTTGTTTTGTGATTCCTTACATATTAATATGCGACAATTCCAGGTTCATACCTCTTGCACTGTTATGAGTAGCACAGTATGTTAATTCTGTTTAAGAATATTCAACATAACATAGCATTTGGTATATATTAGTATGACACAGGTAATTCAGTGGACAGCAGAAATAAGGAGACCTAGCTCTTAGAGTTTTATACCTTAGGAGTAAGCCTCCCTGAGTCTGGGGGAGGATGAGTTCATTCATACTACAAGTCTGCCGACAAATAGGCATGAGGATCTATATGATCATCTGTGTCCATGAATAGAAGTTCATGCTGCAGTCTTTTCACAAGTGGGGAAATTAATTTAAAGTCTGTTTTCTACCATGCTGCATAGTTTCATAGAAGTTAAGTGAAAGTGAAGACTCTGACACCTCAGATTCTTGGTTATGCTTGCTTCAGTTAAAGGTGAATTAAAGGGGAAAAATAATGACTGATAAGCATGCTCTGAACAGCGCTACATGTGTTTTATCAGACATTTTTGGAAAAGAGCAATGGAAAGGGTTATGTGATAAACTAGATACATGAGATGAAATATTGCAGTGGTTTAGACTGAGGATTATTTAAATAACTCAGAAAACAGTTAAAATGAATCTTTTTCTGCAAACAGAATACATCAGAATTCACCTGACTCTTCAAGAGATCTTTAAAGCAATAATTAAGTGTTTGAGAGGAGCACTAATATGTGGGGGGATTGTCTTGCAGAGAGGAGCCTATTGACTCTATTTCACTCAAATAGACATAATTCTGAACATCAGCTAATTTCCCTCAGAAAGGTGGTGGTTGCCAAAGTTCCTCAATACAACGTTAAAAGAAATATTTGAGACCATTTGTAGGGTTATTTAATTTCAGTGGAAAGTAGACTGATGTACAGGAGTGAGTGGTATCTGTTGACATAGGTGAAGTTTGCTCTTGCGAGTTAATGAATATAAGTGTTCAAAATTGTTGAAGTTTCCATCTAGATTGGTTGCATGGCACAGACACGCGCAGGGATGCTACAATTAGGCATGAATGTAACTATCAAGGCTCTTGGAAGCAATATAACTGCATTATTACCTCTGTCAGAGGTAATGGGTGCTTCTCCATAGGCACTGTTTATTAGTGAGTGCACTAATAAACTGCAATACTGTGTTTGTTTCTGTGTTAGTTGAGCCTTTCTGCAGGGCTTTGTGCTGAGTTCTAAAGATCTGCCTCTTAGAAGATGCCTGCTGTGTCCTCAGCAGTGAATTGCTGCCATCTCATGTGGTTGTATACAGTCACAAGTGGTGTCATGTGTCTATTTGTTGGCAATATACAAACAAAAAGAAAACAGTGTGTTTATGGTATTAAAATGGAATTTAAAAAGCCTGTTTGCATACATTCTTGATTTCTGGCTATTTTTGGCTGATCTGTTTGTATGATTCTATGTATATTTGTGCATATATGCAGCTGCGCAAGAAAAAGGAATGTTCAAAATTTACTCAAGATGCAAATATGGCTGACTGTCTGATGGTCCTGATGTAAAATGATAATGTGAAGTATGTGAGGAGGCGGGAGATGTTGGTAAATGACATTAAACCTGACTTTTTGATTGAAAAATTCTACCTTTCCCTTATTTCCCTGCTGCTTTTCTTGGGGAAAGTTGCATTTCCCCAATAAAACTTATTACAGAAAGAAATAATGAAAAAGTTGAAATATTTCCCAGTCATAATAATGACCCATGGTTTTTGTATGTTTAAACAGTGATTCTAATAAGTGCATGCAGATTATTTTTGGCTATATTATTTTTATAGCATAGGAAGAAGGCTAAATGCATAGATAATGACAATTTGTACATGGCACCTGGATTTATGACACAATGTACATTGCCTATACATTTAGTCTTAAATTTGCATCTGTAAAATGAATGGACATGAATATTTTCCAAAATACTAAGTTCCATCAAATAACATACAATGAAATAATAGGTAGATCAGAGTATATGTGATCTACACTTTTGCTGCAGTATGGATTTGACAAGGTCTGTGATTAGCAACATGCAGTTGGATACTGCATGCATAGTAATAGAAATAAAAACATTTAGTTACCAGGGCTAATTAGAAGATGAATACCTGAGAAAGAGGAAAAAAGTAATCTTGAATGCAATTATATGGAAAATTAAATCTTATATCTGACTAAAAAGCTTTTTATGTTTGTATGCAATTCATGGATTAAAGATGAAAGATAAATATTCCTGTACTCTTTATCCCTGATTCATTCTTGTTAATCTTTTTGTTTTTCTCAACATTTTTCTGATAAAGTGGTTCTTCAGAACAGGCTTGGATTTGTTCCTCCATATCTGCCTCTTCCCTCCTGCCTTTTAGAAGGTTTGAAAACCACTGCCAGGTAAGAATTTCTTTTTGATGTGTTTGATGTCTCAGTCTCCTCTGTTCATACTGCCAGTTCAATTGCAGGTATTCTGTCTAGTAGTTTTATGTAAGTAAATTTTAGTATTTATCAGTATAAACTAGCAAGATGAAATGGTAAAGAATGTGGAGTCTTCCTTTCACAAACAGAAGGGAATTTAGGACTGTTGATTGGTACTATTGATAGTTAACATTAAGCAGATTATTCTATTCTCAGGCTATATCAGGTAGGCTTTTTTCATTGCAAAGAGCAAAATTGTTAGTCACAGCCCTGACAGTCAGGTAACCAAATTACGTGATGTCTTCCAGTGCCTGGAGAATTTTACTAAGGAAATCTGGCTGTGTACTGCTATTGGATTATGATGTAACATTTACTTTTAGTTGTAATCATTGTTTTTCCTTGACCTACTGCATGATACTCTGTTGGTGTATAATATTGCATAAATATGCATTGTGCATATTATTCCTTAATCTAATCTGATTTTATTAGACAGTCATCCTTCAAAATCAAAGAAGTATCACTAATATAAGCAGAATTTGGTTGTATGGGAGTGGTCATGTCTAACCAGAAGAATGGGTACTGTGGTGGTTTTCTTATGGCTCCAATAACTGCCAAGTCTCCCAGGAGGAATAGGAGACCAGCATTCAATTCTTTCTTTTTCACTCTTGTTTTGTTGTTTTTTTTTTTTTTCCCCAATATGTGAAACACTGTGTTAGCTATTAACTAAATAGGTGGTGGAGGAAAATTAGAAACCTGCTGGATAAGAAATTAATTGTGAATTTGGAGTGAGAAATTAGAAAACCTGTGGTAACAAAAAGGAGAAAAGCACGAGCCAGAGAATTTTAACAAGCTATTAAAGCGACAAGGTTTAGGTCAATGTAGTCTGTAAACATCAGCCTAAAAGTAAATCTTACATCAGTTTAAAAAAGAATGTATTTTTTTTAATTGCTGTGAAGGTGCTGATTATCATTTTGTGGCTGTACTGGAAAGAAGTCATTAAAATGAAATGCTTTCACTTGTGTCATGGAGTTAACTAGATCAATCTATGCCCGTGACTGGGGGGCAGTAGGCCCCTGTGCCCCCCCCAGCCCCACAAAATGGGAAGGAAAAGGGAAAAGGGGTAGGAAGGTGGGAGCTGGGCTCAAGGAGGAAAAAAAAAAAACAACAACAGCGGCAATGATCTATGGAGGAAAACTTATTTTACTAGCTATGATATCGGAATAGATATCACAAGGTAATACAATATAATACAATCTAATTGAAATTGAGACTAATAAATCAAATAAAATAGGAGAGAGAGAGAGTTCCCGAGACTGAGTCAAACCTGAAAAGCTTGGTACGGCTAGGAAAGCACGCTCCAGCACCCACTGCCAGGCAGTAAGAGAGCACCCAACCAGGAAGGGTCAGATCCCATGACTTCTGCGAGGTATAGGGACAGGTACCAGGAATTGGAGAGTTAACACTTTAACTCCCAGTGCACTACATGATGTTATGATGTGGTATACTGAAAACCAAAATTCACAAAGCCACAAGTTGTTATGTTAAAACTGAATCCTTATATCATCTAAGCAAAGGCATGCTGGGAATAAATCTATTGAAATAAATGTCCTGAGGTACATGGAAATAGATGCAGCTACATCAGAGTAAGAGTCGCTGTTCTTAGTAGTCTTCTCTGTGATTGTAAAATGGCTTAAACAGTGCTGTTTGATTCATAATGAAAAGATTATATAAATTAAATTAGAATATTATGGATTACTAAGTGGCAAATAGATAATTCCAAAGGGTATATTAAGCATGGTGACAATCAAAACAATTGTAATCTTCAGGTAAAGCAAAATGGTTAAACTGTGCTTGTTTTAAGATTTTGGGGGTCCCTCATAAGTCAGCATGATGCCATAGAAGATGGCTTCAGTTGTGAGGCAGTTAATACTTTCAATAATTCAAGTAGATATCTCTATAGGGAAAATAATATTTTTGCAAAAGCATTATCATAAACAAAAAAAAAAACACGTTTTCTGTTAATAAAAAGCTAAAAATGTTAAAGAAAAGGAGTGGGATTCAGTCTCACTCCCATTTTCATAGTAACTGTTTATGACCTTCTTATGAAATACATGGCTGACTATACTGGGCTTTGTTTTCAGTTGCCAGCATATTGTATTCATTCTGATGAGAAAGAAAAGCTAATAGCATTTAATCTTTGACTTGCACTGGATCCTAAAACAGATTCTTCTTTATTATGTCTACACTGTCTATGCTTGAAAACAGATAAATAGAGCAGACTAAAAGCACAGTGAAGAACTTGATGAAAATGTATTGTTACTACAAAATAATATCAGTGACAGCATGATTATTATGCAGAGTATTATCAGTCCTGCCCTTCTTTTCCTTTTGTTCTTAATCCTTCTTCTCCTTTCTGCTAAAATATGAAATTATCCATTTGTAAACTTCTTGATTTCCCAGTTAGAGCTCTCCATTACTATTACAGTGGCTTTTAAATATTTAGAAATTGACTTGTTTTGTAATTCTATGAATTGGAAAGAAGACAGAACCAAAAATTTTTCTCCTAAAGTCCCATGAATCTGATCTGTGTGTCTGACTCACATTTGAAATGAGATAAAAGCCTAAATCCCGTAAGCTGGCATCATACAACTTCCTTGATTTCATGTGGGAGCCTAAATACTTTAATGTATGTGGGCTCTGAACACTTCAGAAAATATTAGCAGAATGTGGCAAAAAGATTAACATTCAAGGAATCTGATTCTCTAATCCATTTTACAGATTAATAGGAACAACAGACTACTTGCTTTAGTAAGAATATTTATTTGACTAAAACTGGGCAGGCTGGGGGAAAGCTGTGTTATAGATGGAGTTGCAATTTACATGAGGAATCCATTAGGGTGACATAATACTTATTTACTGGTGGAGGTCATTACATGCCTCTGAAAAACAAAGCAGCATAAATAAAATCTTCTCAGTTTAATGGATAATGTAATGTTTAATGTACTAGCTGTTGTCACACGGTAATACTATAAATCATTACACTTCAATTTCATTTAGTAAGGACACAGAAGAAATCAATTTACTAGCAATTAAGCCTGTGTTAGGGCATTGGTTCTGGTTTCTTGAATATATTCTGCAAATTTACTACAATGACCTGAGTTATAGAAATACTATTTTAAGTTAAGAGAAAAACTGACATGGTTTCAAGCTGAAAACAAATGTTCTGACAACTCAAGTTTAACTCACCTGTCAGTATCCCAGAGATATTTGCATGAAACAAGGGTATTTTTATTTTCTGTTTTGCCAGTTCCTAATTTTGGTTGTATACTGGGAGTAGGAGAAAGAATCAAGAGGAGAAACAGGGGAAAACTCCCTAAATGAGGGAAAGCAAAGTAATAGCAAAACGTAATCTGGACTTTAAGTTTGGATAATGGAAACAGGCAGCTTGCTGAATGAAAATTTTATACCAAGAAACAGTGCCGTCTACACGGAAATCAAGATGCTGTTGACAATAGTGGCTTCATATTTTAAGTTTGACAGGAGAGGTACAGTAAACAATTACTGCTATTTGGATTAGATAAGAAATAGCAAATTTGCTTGAAGGAAATTGTCACAAGGTCTGTTGCAGTTATAAGCTGTTGTGTAGAATATCAAATAGAAAAAGATGACAGGTGGTTTGCTTTAGTTGCGAAACTTAAGAAATATCTGACCTTTGCACTGCACATATGAGTAGATTACAAAATGCAATTTAATTCAGAATGGTAACTAGGAAAGGGCACACCACCAGCCTTCCTTGCAGGAAAGGACATCTGTCTTATCCATCACTCACTGGGAACAGTGTTTTGTCACATTGCACAAGATCAGTATATTCTCATTTTCCAAAAGCAGGGAAACTTTCTTGAGGATTCGTGTTGGCTCCAAACTTAATCATGTATCCTACCAGCATTACTTGCTATCTCTGAGATAACACATAAACATTAACTAATTAATCCTTGCCACAAATCTGTGAAATAGATCATTCTTTTCAACATCATTAATACTGTTATTTTTGTAGGTGATAAAACTGAAAAATAAAAACTTTTATAGGCATTTAAACATTGTTTTACTTAGCACTGTGACATATCCTTTATAACTATGCACACTTCGATTTTCTGCATACAGTAGTATAGCTTTAAACGACATAGTAAGTATAGCAGAAACCATATGGAAGTATGCAGATATGTCTATGCATCAGGCCTGGTAGGCTCTGCAGTGTCCCTGCCAATTCAGCTCCTCCTGGCTGCATGCCAGCATAAGATGTGGAGAACTTTTGCTCCTGTGCATAGCTTTATTTGGAGCATTCAGCACAATAGTCCATGATGGCATCAGAATAAGCTTTTTTCATGACCAGCCCAGCTGGACTGTGCATGGGATACATAAACATGCGGCGAAGAATCATACTTTTGTCCTTTCTGTTTACCAGAACATCATTAACTATTCCCTGAGGGATGGTTCAGTTTAAACAGGTGTGGTAAAATGTCTATTTCTCTCCTAGAAGAGTTCTGCCAGTGATGAGGATAATATGAGACTGAAGAAAACATCAAGCCTATTTTCTCCTCCTTGGTGGCTCCTGGCATCGTCAGGTAGCCTATTATATAAAAGAAGGCATCACTTGTTTCAGAAGCAGTGTTTTGTAACAAGCAGTCACAGGCAGCATGAAATGTACATTAGTATTTTGGAAGTCATGGCCAGCTTTCAGAAATCAAGCTCTTGAAACTCCTTGGGACACTGAGGATTTTTCCAAGCCTCCCTAAAGCTATGTCAACAGATCCCACTGAGACTTGTCTGAATGTGGTACTCATATTTTAACTCTCGGCTTCTGGTTCCCTGATACTAGAAATCTAGTGAGCAAGATTAGTACTGTCTGAAGAATTTAAAATGAAAAGATCCTTTGCAAAATTTGAACGCTGAATTTACAATTGGAAATATAGGGACTAAAAATTAAAGCTGAAGATTTGTATTAACTCATACAGATGTAAGATATGAACTGGTTATTTTGTCCAATCTAAACAATTATACATCGTCAGAATTTTAAATTGACTCCTATTAGCCCTAGAGGAGCTTATGGGAATTTTTGATAGAAAAATATTCTTTGTAGAAATTGAATAATGATAGGTAAGAAAATCACAAGTTGTTTTGTCAATTCTTACAAAGAAAAGTGCCTCTGTATATCTAATGGTTTGCTCTGTATTTGCTTAGTTTAATTGTGGAGAAGAGTAAATATTTTGGTTGTGCTGAGAGCTGTCAAACAGAAATGAAAGATGGAATAGACATATTAGGTCACCTTGAGGCCAAATTCACAGCTGCTGAAAGCTGGTATAATTCCACTGACGTCAATTCCTGTTCTTTTCACTTGGATACGTAGATAACTCAGCACCCCTGAAGTCCTTGAAACCATGTATTCAGTTTCTGTTCTGTTTATTCCATCACACTTCTGATGGCAGATTTCCCTACAATTTGACTGATAAAAATACTGATGTATTGGCTAATGTAAAAATGCATATTTTCTTTTTCCTGTACTCGTACCTCCAGCAAACTTAGAAGGTTTGGTCTTTTGCAATTGTATGTGAGTAGTATTGCAAACTTTTTATAGATATGAGTTAATCAGAAAGACAGGCAACAAAGCAACAGAGCCTGCCAGTGCACTTACAAAAGCGTAAGTTATCAAGATGGCTTCAGCTCTAGACTATTGTGATTGAGTGAATTCAGGGAAAGTGTGCACAAAATGAAAATACTTTGCAGTAACCATCAATAAGTAATGATTTTTAGCAGAATTTCAACTCTTTTGGGATACTTTGCCACAAACTATACTTCAAAGAACATCCTGAGAAGAAGATTTGATGATAACGTGTTGACAATTTTAAATATATTATAAATGTAAATTATAATTTAAGTATAATTCATAATTCATAAATGGATTTGTTAACCATTTTTTTTTTGCAACTGTGCAACATCTTTCCTTTCTTTGAATTGCCTGTTAATGAATTTATGAAAAGATACAAATTCAGAATAACACAAGGTAGAATTAAACATTCAAAATTGTGATATTTTGGAAAACTGTAAATATATTTTAAACAACTACCTACTGTGAGTTACTGCTGCGGCATCATAGCACAACAGTAACTTAGACCATGAGATGGAGAAATCATTTACACTTATATCTACTCTGAGTTCCAAGAAAAAATGTGGTTACTATGGCAACTGCCACATTACACTCATGCAGTCTTGGGAATAGATTAAATTGCTGAAAAACTGCAAGTTTTCATTTGACTCTGTTCAGAAGTGCAGCTAAATGTGCTGAAGTTACTTAATCAACGGCATGTCAGGATGCATATTATAATGTATCACTGACTGAAATCTTAGCTAGCTTCTAGGTTTGGCTTAGTTTTTCTGAAATGTATATTAATTCAAAATAGCTTTGTCACATTGATTTACTGTTTACGTAGAATCTGTTTCACCATATGTACATGTTCAAGTATACACTGACAAGTATGAAATGTACTATAGAAAAATTCATTCCTCGTATTCACATACACCATAGATACAGTCAAGGGGTTTAGATAACAGACTTTCTTTCCTTTCCATAGGAAGTTTGTTCATAGACCATACCAAAATTGCATAAAAAGTTATTTCCTATAGAAATTCCACTCCAAAGGCTTGACACAGTTGGTCAGCAATTGCAGGCGAATTCATCTAACGGTCATCCATTATGTAACACAAACAATTTCATGCTTTATGTTCTAAGTGCTAAAACAGTGATTCTGAGGAGTGAAGATTTATTCCTTCCTGATGTATTTAAATACTACAAAAGTTAAACTAGCTAACATGCAGGGAAATTTTATTGTAGATATTTTTTTGCATGGTAGTCATGCAGAACGAAATACAAAATAAACACAGGATGCAGCTGTAGAAAAAAAATCACAACAAAAATCACCTCTTTGAACAGCAGAGATGCCAGATCGTTTCATGGTGTGATTTAAAAAAAAACATCTATAGATAATTTTGAATTTCAGGTTTTTTGGATATCCCCAGCTGTGACTTTGAACAGACAAAGCAGATATTCTTGTAGACATATCTAGAGGAATGTAAAACTGAAATCATGGGACTGTGTGTGTTTGTATTAGGTGCTTTTGTTTCTTTCATTTCAGAATTTTTCTTTTTGTCTGTTTGAGGGAGTCAATTTTTATGTATATGCTTCCTGATGATTTATTTTGCTGCTTAATGAGTAATTTTTGTTCTCTTATCTGGGCTTGTCCTGCTGGAGTAGTGTAGGACAGTATATCAGGCCCTTCTGTGCAGTCTTGATAGATTAGCTGGTGTTTTTTTTCTAATGTGAAATTAAAAACACTGTCTACTTTTGACATTTTCTTATTCCTCCCTGTGGATTATATTTCCCAAAGTGGTGAGTATTTTGTAACCCCTCCAGAAAACAACCGGGTAGAGTCCTTGCAAACGTCTGATTGCTTCTGTTGACCTCCAAAGTGCTATTAGCATAGCAGAACTCAGCTCTCATCCCCTTCTCATTCCCTTTCAGACTTTCTTTCTTTAGAGTTCTGCTTCTATTCCTGTATTTTCTCTGATAAATCCTTATTGTTCAGAAATTCTGAATTATTGGATTTCCTTTTGTCTGTGATTTGTTTTGATTTATCTATCTGGTGATTATTTGATGACATGACTATGTCTCATTTCTGTTTATTACTTAACGTTTTTGACTAAATCAGGACTTTTTTCCATGCCTCAAGATAATTTATTTATTTCTTTATTTATTCTTAATATTTTTTTTTCCTGAGAGGATGCAGCAATCTGGTGTTGAAATATTAGCAAGTTTTTTGTTGTGGATGACATTTATTTCATTTGTTCTCTATTCCTAATGCAGTAATTCCTACTTGAATTCTTATTTGAATATGTCATTTAGGTATTTTACATAGAAATGCTGCATCATTCTCTCTGTAACTTTCTTGTTGGTATATTTAACAGTACCAGATTATTTAGGATTGCAGTTATTGGCTCTGTGTGTTTATGAAATACATTATTATAAATATTCATGATTTTTTATGGGTATTTGATATTAGTTTGCAATGTTAATCCTGCCTCAGGACCAGCTTCCATCATGACAAGTACAAGAAATGTGTTCTTGCCTACTTCATGAGCTTTGTAAATTAAAACCTTTGAAATATACACAGTGTAATTTGCGTTTCTTTGTTCCCTGTAGTATTTCTCTCAATACCTTGTCACTGAGATTCCATAGGAGCTACATTTTCCTCCCTGCCAGGTAACCTGCATTCTGTCTTCTTTGTTTTAAACTGTCAGTTTATTCTTTTGTTACCCACTTCATTGCGTCACCTCAGAAAACAGGCTCCTGTACTGCCACTTCCCCGGCAAAACACATCCTGGTGCTGTGCTGGAGTGGTAAGATTCAGACTGATTATATGATGCAGGCCACTTCTTTTTCAGAGTACTGGGGAAACTGAAGGAAGAGGAATACGGCCTCTAGATAGAAGGCAGCTAGCTATCTTAAGCTCTTTTAAGAATGGCTTAAGTTGGAAGAAACCTTAAATATCCTCCCTGTGGTGAATAGGATTGCCAACCACTGGATCAATCTGCCTAGAAGCCCATCCAACCTTGCCTTAAATGTCTCCAGGATTGGGGCATTTGCAACCACTCAGGGCAGCCTACTCTGGCTCCTCTCCACCCTTTGAGTAAAGAGTTTTTTTTCCCAACAGCTAACTTAAATTTCCCCTCTTTTAGTTTTTTAACACCATTCCTCCTTTTCCTATTGCTATAAGACCATGTAAAAAGTCAGTCTCCTGTTTATAAGCTCCCTTCAAATACTGAAAAGCCACATAAGGTCTTCTTGGCACCTTCTGTTTTTCAGCTTAAACAAGCCCTATTACCTCAGCCTTTATTCATAGGAGTGGTACTCCAAAACTTTTGTAACCTTCTTGACTCTCCTCTGGACCTGCTCCAAAAACTCCATGTCTTTCTTGTGCTGAGGGCCCAGACCTTAATGCTCTACTCCTGTTGTGACCTCACACCAGAGGATAGAGTAGAGAGAGCAGAGTAAGGAGGGACAATCACTTCCTTCTCCCTGCTGGCCACCCCTCTTTTGATGCAGCCCAGGAGACTGCTGGTCTTGAAGGCTCCAAGTGCACACTGCTGGCTCATGTCCAGCTTTTTGTTCAACAAGACCCCCAAGGATATTATATTTTTTTTCTAGGGAATACCTTTTTTTTCTAAGCTCTCATACTCAGATAACTATCAAATGCAATTTTTAATGCATAAACTATTTGCAGAAAATGCCTACTTAGTACTCTTATATTGATGATAAAATGTGAGTACCGAATGAGGACCTTTTACCAGGAAATCTTTCCCACTTTTCTATATACCCCATGTTTTGTTCATTATTAGCAAGATGCAGACTTGTCAGGACCTGTCAAAAATAGGTGTTTTCCTTTCCTAGTGTCTTAGTTACAGCAAAAAAAACCCAAAAAAACAACAACAACAAAAAAAAAACCAACAAAAACAGAGTTCATAGTTTATCCTACAGGTCTCTTATTTTCTCCTTCATATTAATAAAATTATCACCGTATTTTGGTTGCTACCACTTTTTCACTAACTGCTTCCATAGAAACAGAAGTTGAGAAATCAATTGGATGTTTCCAGTGACTTTAGAGAGAGTTCAGTTCAAGAAAGACTGCGTCCTGTGGAAGAATGCTATGGTGGAGCAGGTGAAAAATGTGAGGAGGAAGGATTGGCATAAGTAAGTCAGGGACTGAGCTTACCATGATTCTCTGTTCCTTCTGCACTGCATGGGATGGGAGGAGATAGAAGAGCTGGAAATGGAGGACTGAAGTTGTGCCTCGGAGTAAGGAGGGAAGTGGGGAGAAGGGGTTTCTTGTTTTGCTGTTGGTTCTCACCATTCTGCTCTAATTAAGTAATCAGTATGTTGGATTAATCTTCTCCAAGTCTGTTTGACTCATGACAGTAAATTGGCAAGTGATCTGTTTTCACTGTTACCCATGAGTGCATCCATATTATTTCTCCTCCTGTCCTGCTGAGAAAAGAGAGAACAGCAGAGTGGGAATCAGGCACCCAGACAGGGTCAGCTTGGCACACAGACTTTGGTTTCAGCATGGTAAAAAGTAAAAACTGTCTCTGGTTGATGGATTCCTCTTGTACTAAAACACAGCTGTACTTTCTGTTTTACTGCTGCTGAACCACTTTGCAGTAGCCTTATGATATAATGGCAGCAGACTCTACGAATACATCTGTCCAAATCCAGTTTTTGGTGAACAGGAGAATCTTTGGAAGTGAAATTTGAGGTAACTAAGGAGAGAACATACCCTGATGTGTTCAAAATAGATTTGAAGGGCACAGGAATGGAGATTCCATGTTTTGGAGAGAAATTTTTATCCATGAACACATAAAATAAAGATTATAAATGCTTTAATAGTTATGTTTCCTTTAACTGTGCCCTTCTAGCTACTAATTTATTCTTCTTCCTTTACTGATCTGTTTATCAACAGATTACTCCCTTTTTTTTCCCACTGATCCTCTAGATGTTAAAGGCTAACATTGTTAAATCACACTAGGGTAAGCAAAATGAGCACAACTTATGTGAGGTTTAGGAAAAAGGAGGGATTAAAGAAAAATGAAAATACAGTGAGGTGAAGTAAGGAGATGAAAAAGGCAAAAGATAATAAGTGCATTAAAATGAGAGGACAGAGAGCAAAGGACAGGGAAGAAAAATATTCTGGAGTAGTAGGCATTTTAAGGTTGCTATTAGTGTAGTGAAATGCCAAATTTACTTCTTGGTGCACGCATAGGTATGCGTCATAGAACTCTTAAGACACCTCTCAGCTATGTATTTAGAGAAAATTATAGCATTCTATTTCAGCCATTAATATAGGTCCTTCCAAGATGGCAAAAATGGATATTCTCCTTGCAGTCTGTAG
Source organism: Tetrao urogallus (assembly GCF_951394365.1). Classification (NCBI taxonomy): domain Eukaryota; kingdom Metazoa; phylum Chordata; class Aves; order Galliformes; family Phasianidae; genus Tetrao; species Tetrao urogallus. The sequence continues at coordinate 52,985,238 of NC_136817.1, read as the reverse complement.
TTTCTGGATACCTCTTGTACACTGGATCTCTCTCTTAAAAGTAGATGTTAAAGTTAGATGTTAAAGTTAGTGAATTCTTAAAAGAGCCACTGCAGGGCAATTCGGACAACAGAGATAGGGAGATGAGGGAGGAATTTGGCAAACGTATGCGCTGAACAGTACTGAAATCCCTGAGTGACAAAAACAATCACAGGAGATCTCAGTGAATTAAAAAAAAACGCAAACATTTTCTCAGAGTAAAAGCCTAGGGATCTATTAGCAAGCGGTAACGAAGTGTATGTATGCTCCTTTGGCAAAAGCTACTTTAAAACACATACAGACACCATGTTTGACAGTGACAGTTCAGCATTAGTTTTTTGGAATTGCATTGTGGCATTTGATAGAGGATATATCCCATGTCCTTCAGGATCCTGTTGGTCTTTCCTAATTCAAGCCATGATCCATTGAAATCCCATTGTATCCTCCCATGATGAACACTTGTTCTGTCAGTATAAGCTGCTCATGTTTTGTGAGTTTGTACTGAATTTTAATCAACTCTCACTTGGAAAATCATTCTAGCTGTAGTTTTTTTTTTCTTTTATGCTTATTGAAAAGACTAACTGCTTCATCTCAGATGGGAACAAACTTGAAAATGCTGGACTGTCTTGCTGACAGCATTGTTATCCTATAATCATTTAATGTCTTTGTAAGTATTAAAATGCATATACAGGAATAACTTCAACTGACCATGATTTTAAGTAAGAAAAAATAGGTTTTCTATATAGAGTACTCAAGAATCAGTAATGATTTTCCTTCCATCTTTCACAGCGAATACTTAGTAATGAAAACTGTGAATTAAAAACTGACTGATCTACCAGACCTGTTTTCTCAGAGCTTGAGAAAAGATCTGAGATTTTGCATGATCCCTCTTTGCAAAATGATAATTAAGAACTTGTTTTCATTTGTGTGCAGATTTTCAGCGTCTACAGATCAGGTGAGTACAGCAGGAGAAATGGAGATGGTATTTATTTGTATCTTCCAGGCTCCTAGGCCTCCTCCTCCTTTTAGATCACTGCTACACTGTTTTATTTTAGAGCTTTTCAAATATTGCAAAAATTATTTTATAATTGGAATACATGCATTTTTCTCTCTTCTCCATTACAGTACCTGAACTGATTGTGTTGAAATTCTTTTTGCTTCACGATTTTAATGTTGTGCTGAAGTCATGAATGAAATTCTGGTATGATTGAAGGTCATAGTTAATCATGCTCATGGTCATGGTTTTACTGGAGGAAGGATTATGTAGCAAGGTTTCTTACTATATTGAAACTTCTGAAAACTATGTGTAATCAAAATTAGTTTTGAATTGAATACTCCAAGCTGTTTAATGCTATTTTCACACACATTCATGAAAAACAAGCCATAAAATTAGATGAGGGAATGATGGGGAAAAAAAGGAAGTTTTCTTTGAGGGTAAATGCAATTAGTTTGACCACTGTAGCTCCAGAAGAAACTAAACAATGCCATAATCAGACCAAGCCAAAATACTTCAGGAGAATGGTTTTAAAACTACAAGGCATATTGATGCATTTTCTTAATGAATTTGATAAATAGCTTCAGAAATAATAAAAACAAACAGCACGATCCAACAAAACAAACATCTGTCATTCTGTCTCACAAAATAAGAAATATGAGGTGCTTAGCTTTACTTAAAAACGGCATTCTGAGATTAAACTTCCCAATTAAAATAAATAAATAAATAAACAAAACTATTTTAATTGATCAAAATGCCTGGGCTAAGCAAAGACCATTCATTACATGGAGGCAGACAGAAGAAGGATTTGAATACTGTATAATTCAATGAAAGCAGATCCAGAGGTGGGACACGGTAATTTGTGACATTTATGTTTTTGCTCCTTCCTCATCATTGATTAATCTAGATTTGCACTGAAAATAATGCAAGAAGGAAGGTTGAATTAACATGGGAAAGTATGTGAGAAAACAAAACAAAACAAAACAAAAAAACACCTCTTAAACCAGAATATTTAGGACAAATGAGAGAATTTTTTTTATAGTGGTCATCTAGCTTTTTGTATTCACAATGTTTCAAAACATAATAGTCCTATTTAGAACACAGTTGTTATGTTGTTACATTAAGATTGCTATTAAACTACATATTCTCCAAAATACATTTTTCCATAAACTTATTCTCATGTGCATTTAAGGCATTATAGGAAATTTAAGCTCTTTGTCTATATGAAAGCTTGTAGTTTATTGACATGATTCTGAAAGTCATGATTACACATTACTGGTATGTGAAGCACTGACAATTTTGTCAGAAATGTTTTCTTTGTCTGAAGCAAATGATTACATTTAGAATATGATTCATTTTTCTATGGATCCTAGAATTGTAAATTCCAAATACAAAAGAAATGGCCAGTTAACAGTAATATTTCTCTTTAGGAAAAAAAAAAAAAGAAAAAGAAAAAAGAATATAAATCAGTGTTGGACTCAAATTTATTACTGTTCTGATTAAGCTAAAAAAAGACCCACAAAAAAACCAAAAACAAAAACAACCAACCAACAAACAAGCAAAAAAACAACCCACACAAAAAAACCAAATACACAAACTTATCCACAACACAAGCATAGTAATGCATTAGTAACATTCTGTGCTACCACCATGTTACCATGCTTGAAATGTTAGTAGAGCATTTCTTGTATCAATATGGGATAAATTCTTCTTTGTAGCATGCGTAGTGTTTCTGTTGGCATATATTAAAATGCCATTTGCTTATAACCAGAAAAGTATTTACATCTTTACCCTTTCTTGTCAACTACTCGGTGGTGGTGGTGGTGTTTTTTCTTTGTTCACTGACAACTGAGAGGTTATTACCTAAGTCCATTCCTTGTCACTTTGACTGTTCTATCATCCTAGTCATAATCACTGGCATGTCAGAATTGACCCAATAGTCACTTTTATCTCTCCCAAATTAAAGCAATTTGCTTGACCAGAGAAGACACTGAAAAAATTCAGACACCTTAAAATGCTAAGTAAGAAAGAAATAATGAAATTTAGTATTAACAAGTACAAAGTAATGCATACTGAAGGTAAAAATTAAAGCTACTTGTGCACTTTGCAACATTCTAAGCTAAGAATATTGCTTGAAGAAAAAGGAGAGAAATTGCAGGCAGTTCAGTGCACATCTTACAGGCACGAAAGTTAGCAAGATATTAGGATGCATATGAGGTAGGATGAAGAATAAAAACAGATTATCATAATGCTACTGTGAGTCAGAATAGGAATTGTTGTATAATACTGTGTGTGGGGTTGATCACCCCATCTCAGAGGGATATTAAAGAACTTTAAGGGGGTTCAGAGAAGGACAATAACATTTATAGAGAATCTGGAACATCTCTGACATAAAAAAAAATTGAGAGCCCATGTGTTTTCCTTAGAAAGGAGATGAATAACTGGGGGCATAATAAATGTATGTAAATTTTTGACTACCATAGAAAGATTAAGAGCTTTTTCTTCTCCTTTATAACACAAGAATAAAAGGAGCATTAATGAAAATGTTTATTTTATTTACTTATATTTAGAATCGTAGAGATGTCTTGTCCAAGACACTAGGCTTTCTTACATAATTACACAATAAATATCTTTACAGAACACGTAAGTAGCATTAGGATAACCTATTCCACAAGGACTTGGACAGTCTCTACGTACAATACAGAAAGCACTGCAGAAGCATGTGTAATAAAAGATAGTAAATTTAAAACTGATAATTCTTTTTGATATTTACTGTAATTAAATGGTGGAACTGTAGTGCAACAGAAACTGATGAGACCACAAATTTAGCAATGCTAAAGGGAAATTGCGTGTTTATAATGATAACCAGGATATCCAGAACTACTCCAGCTAATTCTAAGAGCTTTGTCAGTCATATTACGTCTCATATTTTGGAGCTTAAACTTGTCTCTAATGATGTGAGACCACATGAAACTAGGTACAAGCTGTAGATAATAATTTCCAGTCTGTAACATTTTTATACTCTCCTCTGAAACGATTTCATTGGATGCTCCTAGAGATCATTAAGACTTGATGAACCTTGATGTGATCAAATATTTTGATTCTTATGCTTCTATATTAGTAAGAATCTTAGCATCTACCGCTGGGAAAGCAGAATTATTATGAGGAAATATGCACTGAATATTAAGCTCATACCATGAGAGAGCCAAATTGCTTTTAAATATGCATATAGACATTCCTGATGGTAAGGGATTTTAGCCATATCCACTGTTGACTTTTGTACAGGGAAATGTTTTGAGCTGGCTGGAGTGACTAGTTAGAGAGCTCAAAGTGTTAGTCCACATTTTGCAAGTGTAGTCACACTGGCTATCCAAAATGTTTTAGACAAAACCAATTTTTAATTGCATCTCTTTCAGTAAAAAGTGAACTGAGTTTTAACTTTGCTTCCTATTTTGGTTGTTTCAGAGTACCTTGGCAAGTGAAAGTAGAAATATATACAGCTAGACTCTGGTATAACTATTATATTATAATTCAATTATAATTGAATTATATACAATTATAAATAATTATCCAGTCAAAGAAGAGGGACAAACTTATGTGAGAAATTCTAGAGCTCCATTAATACTGTAGCATGCAATACTCTGGATGAGAATCTCTTAGCACCTCAGTTCTTGGAGAAGCGTGATCAAGGGATAAGCAGTTGGTAATAAGCTGAGTACACCATGGCTGCTTTAACATTTGAGAAAGCCATATGGAAAAGAAGCAGAGAAAGGTGTTTCTTAAAAAACATGCCACAGAATTTGTTTTACCTTTGTTTTACATAAAAATAAAACATTCTACTTTCTGAAAGCTTAGATGTGGGCAAATTAGTAATGGGGAAGCTAGGATATGAAATGAGGATGCATTGAAACTTGTACAGTAGAGTGCCCATTTAGCTACCTCTCAGTAAATAGAGAGGGGTGATGTGTTTCTATGAGAAGTTGTCTCAGCATGAGAAGATATAGTTGACCAGATAACAGACATGCTACAAGTTCAAGTCCTAGACTTTTTTCAAGTACTTTTTCTGTATGTCCATAGCTTTAATTTGAGGGCACTCAATTTAATTTAAAAAAAAAAAAAAACAAAATAAAATGGATAGCAAATCTATTTCAGCTTTGTCAGCATATAGAGAAAATACTTCGGGCACAGTAAGACTATTTACAGCGTCAAGAATATTCCAATTGCTGTGATACACAAGCTAAAATGAACCAAAAAGAGAGATGCTGTTTTAAGGAAAAACAGGATGCAGTTTCATCAATATTTCAGAAAGCGGAGAAACAGGCAAAGCTGCGGATAAGAAACTCTTAGCTTCCCAGTTGGCAATTTATTGATTATATGAGCTGTTCACTAATGAGCTAACTAGAAGAAGCCAAAGTAAAAAAAAAACCAACTTGCAGAACCAAATATGCTGACACTGTTTAACAACGAGCATGTTTGCACAGAAACACCTGAACTTTGCTGGTGGAAGGAAAATGGCTTTGCCTTCTCTCATTTTTTTTAGCCCATTGTAATATATTATTTAGCTCTATAACAAGGATATTATTTAGGCAGAGTCTTTCATCAGACCCAATTATGCTGTCTCAACAGAGCACTGAGAAGTAGCTGCATTTCAGAGAATTTGTATGCTACATCTGTAGGTATTGCACTCTATTTTTGCTAGTTAGGATAACTCTTTGCACAATACGTGAGCAGTTAATTTCCATGGCAATGACTTGTGAATACTGAGGCCACTCATACATTTGGTTTTACTCTATCTTGTCTTTGATTAGCTAGGGGACTCTGTCTCACTTTCCTGCATTGCCATGTTTTTGCTTGGGCTTGAACGGACTATGACACCTTATGCAGTAAGCTTTGGAAAGCCAGTGCGCTTAGATTGCACTTTAAATCTACTTGTTTTCTTAAATAACTTTCTCTTCTTTCTGTGCAGATTTTCCACAGAATGCTGGATAAGGATACTTTGTGCTTGCATGTAGGCAGCACTATTCTAGGTTCTGTTCTGTGGCTGTGTTCTCTTAACTGTCCAAACTGCAGTCAGGCTAGGTTATACTGAAGTTTACTTCTGGCAAATACAGATATAATTTGTTCTAATGGGAAACAGAGCAAGAGATTGGGGCTCCTGTGTGCTGGATGTGGCCAGAGCATGTCCTAGGACCAGAAGCTGGGAAATGCTACTGAGTGCTGCAGTTTAAGTGTAGCCCCCCTCCAGGCATCTGAAGCTCCATGCTGTAGATGCTCAATGAAGGTTGTTAGATAACTGCACACTGACATAATATACCTCCTTGGTAGAATTAAGCTAATCTGTTCAGAAACCTGAGCCTAAAACTATGGCATAAATTTCCTACAAGTATAGATCATCAAAAAGTCCATCATCTCTGCTGGGAGGCAGCTGGGCAGCAAAGATATAAATGTGCCGGCTCCCTGCTGTTAAATGGCACAACGTACATACTATACGTTTGCTCTAAGTGGACCATATATCTCTGTGACCTTTCCTCCCTGAAATAAACAGGCAGCAATGTGCTTGTTAAAAGTTAAATTAAAAGTACATTAAAAGTACTTTGAGAATCCTATTAAATGAACTACTTGTATGCATTGTCTTTTGTGACAAGAGCACATGCTATTCAGGTCACTTAAACCACTGTAGTGACGAGCATGACAAAAACCGGAGCAGATTTTCCCTATGACTAACACAGTCTAGGATAATGGGCATGGTGTTTTTGTCCAAGGATTTTAGGTAACAAAGATAAAATGCTTGAGGTACTCTGTTTTCTTTCTTTGCCTTTTTTTTTTTTTTTTTTGGTGTGTGTGTGTGTGTGTGTGTGTGTGTGTGTGAGTGAGTGGAAGAAATGCACACAGATGAGTGATCACCATATAGCATTTATGACAAATGCTACAAAGGGGAGATAATTATTCAAAGGGGTTAGTTCTAAAGAGGCTTTTTGGGTGGAAGAGGGAGGATTTTTCCCTGGCATCTATGTGAGATCTGATTTGTGCAACAAAAAGCTAGAAAACCATTTGTCGTTGATTTCTGTGTGCTCATGATCTAGGATTAATGTTCTTTGGTAACTCTTTTGTGCTTGCTGATGTAGACAAACATGCACTAGTTCTAAATTTATACAGAATGTACTGGAATCAAGTTTGCATTTTCATTTAAATGCTTTAAGAACAGGCAATATTTTTTGCATCTAATGTCTTAAAATGGGATGCACTAATGTGCAAGTCTACAGAAATAACAAGATAACTAAATAAAGAAATAAAAGATAACTAAAGAAGATAAACTATAGTCCATGGGTAAATATACTGTAATATTAAATATCAATTTCATTCTTGAGACCAAGCAGAGTTAACTTCTGTGAATTAGGTACAAAGGATTTGTTTAATGGGTATATATACATACGTGCAGACATACACACATTTGTATATGTGACACTGTGACCAGGCATTTTTACTATTTCTTTTGCTGAAGGTGTTTACAGATTCTGCATTCAGAAGACTAAAAGGGGCTGTTTGCAGGGGGGTATACAAACACTGGCTGTAAATGATATGCCACAAAGCTGTGGTTATAATGCTGTTTTAAAATGTGTATCAGTGGGGACACAGAGCTAATTTCCATAACTACTGCAGCATCTTATGCCTCTAAAAGGAACTAGTACTACAAAGTTACTGTTATGGAATACAAAGTGGAAACTGCATATTAAGTGGTCTGAAGACAAAAAAAGAAATATTTTATCTAAATTATGAAAAGGAAGCCTCCGGAAAGTCGATTTTAAGGTATGGTATTTCTTTCTCATTTTAATAATTTGAGTGATGAAGATGCTCGTTAACAAGCTGAAAACTCAACCTTTGCCCAGAAGTACTCTCTTTAAAAATGGCACAAGAATGTAATCATCTGTGCAGCATTTCTCAGATCTTAGTTGTTCTTTGCAATCACTTAGGGGAAGTTCTTTGGAACTATGCTAGGAACCATACTCACAGTGGCTTTTTCACTTTAACAAGGTAGAAGACTAAGACAGAAACATCTATTTGTTGTGTCCTCAGAACATTAAAACAAATTTACCTAAGTTTAGATCTGAAGAACTAATACTTCTATCAAAATACTTATGTAGGTAGCCAGCCTTGCTATTTTTGCAGTACAAGAAAGAGGGGTTGTGAAAATGATCTAGCATCCTAACCATCCACAAAAGAATGCAGAAATTCTGTTAAATGCAGAAGAGAAAAAGACTCTTTTTGGCCACTTCTTTTCTGACTGCCTTCACATGACCTTTGAGCTCCTTTTAAAGCATTTGATAACATGGCAAAGTGTACTTCCTTCCAGCTTAAACAGTCCAGGACTGGATTCTCTGGATCTGTCAGATTTATTCCAGACAGAGTTCTGAAACAGGTTGCTGGCTTTGGTAGATGTCACAATGCATTTACATCTTATGTGTAAAGGAAATACTGCTGTCCGTTGCTGAGTAGCAGAAAAACTGCTGGTAAAATGTCACAGGTATCTTCGTGTTGGCCTGAGTGCACTCATAATACAATTTATGATTACAAAAAGAATTTGGAGGACTTAAATGGGAAGTAAATATAAAAAATGAGGTTTCATTAAGCTTTAAATGTTGTTGTTGAAAGCTTCATCCAACTATTAACTACATGATAAAATCTTGCAGTAGCACAAAATAATAGAATAATGTCTGTAAAATTAATAATTCATAAAAGAAGAAGCTGTGAAATCCATTGCACTTCAGCTATGTTTACATTAAGATGCAATACATGCCAACAAAAGTGAGATTTTAGAGTCATCTGATCAATGTTGTGAGTCTGGTGTCTTCACATTATGAATTTCAGAAGGATTTTTTCAGATAGTGATAGTCTGTCTTGGTGAATGGAATGCCCATTGGTGTTTGGAGCATAAGATGAGTACTTATTCCAGTTCCTTCCAAAGGACATCCAGATTGTGTGCTCCAAGACTCCCCTGTGATTTAAGCCAAAGTACAGGCTGTAATCCTTTCAATGCATTCTTCTGAATTAAATTAACAATGTAGATACATTCCCATTGCCACCACTAAATACAATAACTCAGTTCAGCCCAATGTAAAAAAAAAGTTGTATGTGATCAAAGTCAGTTTAAGCACACCTCAGTCAAGTTCAACTGCTCTGATTTGAGTGTCAAAGTAGGGAAGCTTGCTTACACAAATGCACCAGTACTTTTTTTTACATAGAGAATCTGACTCTGCTGAAGTGGTCTCTTTACAGCTTTTGGTACCCAGAAAAGTGTAAGAGTGCATATGTGTACAGGAAATGAATCTCTACAGAGATAAAAGGACTTCACAGGTAGAAGCAGTAGAAATATTTGATATAAACTTCTAAAAAGATAAGAATTATGCAGATGTTATTTTTGCACCTTTATGAATTAGTGACTAAAAGCAGAACTGGAGATAGTTTCTTTGAGGGACTGCATTGCTGGAATCGGCTGTAGAATGGAACTTATACCTTGCAGCACATGAAATGAAAACTCTCTGAGATGAGCTCTCTAAGGAGCAAATAATCACCTCATTGACAGTACTGAGCTACATTAATATGCACCAAAAGTAATGCTTGCAGTTTCTGGAGAGCAAATTATGGTATTTCTATCTTTCACATCCTGCAGGAGTTTCTTCACTTGCAAATAAAATGGACCTTATTAGGCTGAGACATGTGTGTCTCTTTGAACTAGACTGACTTTAGCATCCAGTCTGGACATATTTCAATTTTCTCATGGGAAATATAAAAAAAAAATAGTTTCCTCTTTCTCTCTCTCTTTCTCTCTCTCTCTTTCTCTCTCTCTCTTTCTCTCTCTCTTTCTCTCTCTCTCTTTTTCTCTTTCTCTTTCTCTTTCTCTTTCTCTTTCTCTTTCTCTTTCTCTTTCTCTTTCTCTTTCTCTTTCTCTTTCTCTTTCTCTTTCTCTTTCTCTTTCTCTTTCTCTTTCTCTTTCTCTTTCTCTTTCTCTTTCTCTTTCTCTTTCTCTTTCTCTTTCTCTTTCTCTCTCCCTCTCCCTCTCCCTCTCCCTCTCCCTCTCCCTCTCCCTCTCCCTCTCCCTCTCCCTCTCCCTCCTTTTTATGCATGCTATTCTCCTATTATTGAGTAAAACAAAAATGAGGTACTTTGGACAGATCTAAAAATCAATATTTCTTCTAGCCTTTCTGCATCCTAAGGGGACACTGTAGAAGGAGGCTGCTTTGCTTTAGCTAGTCAGTAGGCTTTAAAGGAAGTAGCTTATCATAAAGTCTTTATGATACATATGTACAAACTATAAGATATATATATTTATTCAAATGTCTAATTGTTGGTAGTTTTGTTTAGGAATGTTTTTAATCACCCTTGCTCTTTTAACAGAGGGAATGAAGTTTGATGCTTATGCTGTCTAAGCTTTGATTTAATGCTACTTCCTTCCTGTAAAACACTTTTTTACATCACTGGCATGGTTTCCCTTTTGTTTTGTCTTTTTTCTATTGGCTCCTAATCTGATAGCATAAACTGAGATCCAATGAAAAGAGAAATCTGGAAGAAATGCATTGCTGCAGATATTGACAAAGGTGAGTCAAATGAATGAGAGATATCTAAGAAGCTTAGGAGACTTTTATCATGTTGTAGCTAACAAACGCATTTATAAGCAGGAATGGCATAAAATAAGCCAATATGTGGCTGTACTTAAATGCCTATACTCCCATGTGCTGAGCTGTGGTAACAAGAAGTGCCCGGTGGTCTGTGCACTGTCACAAACATGCAATAAGTTCAAAATAATGAAAACTGGGTGTAACATCATACACAATTTGGACACTAATGTGAGTGGCTGCAGCCAGTCCAGGAAGATTGGGAGGAAAGTAGAGAAAGAGAATTTGTAATTTGTGTTAGAAACCTCATGTGGAACAAGAAATGTGTTTGTCAAGAGCTTCTGATTAGCAATGCTGGGGATGCTGTGCAGGCAGTTATCACCAAGGGGAGATGAGATTTCTGGAAACAGCTATGAGAAGCTTGCTGCTTTGCATGGGATTTGAAACACCCAGACAACATCTAGAAAGACAATATGGCATATTGCAAGAATCCAAGAAACTACATTATCTGTTGGCTACTTACTAATGTAAATACTGGAGGTAGTCAAGCAATATAATGGTGTATGTGACCAGTTGTTTACAGATTACTCAGGTCAAGGTCAAAAGGAAAGTGAAAGATGATTAGCAGAGTCTCTGGCCTTCAGAAAAGCAAATTTCTTTTTGTTTAGGCAGTATCTTTGGCCAAATTTCATCTTTCTTATGCAGAATTCCCTCTGGAAGCTGTCATGAAGGAAAAACATGCATAAAGAAGGTGGTTTGTCTTTAAAGAACACTTACTAAGGGTTCAGAATGAACTTCCATTTGTGCAAAAAGATGAGAATTTCTGGCAGAAGAGTTGCTTGACTGGGCAGAAAGCCTCTGGTAGAACACAAACATAAGAACACAAGAAGTAGAAACTATGGAACAAAGGAGGAATACAAATAGAACTGCGTGAGTATTTGGAGCAAATCAGAATGACTAGAGACTAGCTGCTGATAAAAGTAGTGATGAACATAAGGAATTATGAGAGAATGTGCTAGAATCAGAGCAAAAGATGGCAAAGAAAAGGTTGAATCGTTCCATACCATTTTTGACCCTGTTTTCAGAAGCAAAATTTTTTGCATACTCAAGCACAGCTGAGAGAGGAGAGGAACTACAGGGACTAGGGGAACAAGTTAGGGACTGCTTACAGAAACCAGATATATTCAAAACCTTGGACCAGATTAGATACACCTGAGGGTACAGAGAAGGTTCACTGAGGTGATGCAGTTAGATAAGGTTTCTGGATTTAGTTCTTCTAATGATTTTCTAGCTGCAATCATGTTGTTGGGATTGCTTGAATTGACATTTACAGCAAGGACCCAGGATGAGGAAGTCCACACAAGAACAAACAGCAAAAGAAGAAGTATTAGGTAAGCTGCATAACTTAGGTGAGGGTTTCTGGAGAAAAAAATAAGTGCCTCTTGCAGTCTGAGAAGCCATGTATACTGACAGGGGAAAAAAAAAAAAAAAAAAGATTTTTTATTTGTTCTTAGCCTGTTAAACTTAATGGATGTACTTTGTGCTGAATGTTCTCTTCAGGCCTGCAACTGGATGCTGTCTCATTAACTAACTCTCTATGAACAACTTTAGATTTCTGTCTTGGACTTTCTGCAGATCAATGAAAACACTTGCTGCCCTAACTAACTAGCTGTAACAAACTTCCATTCTTTTACTTAGCAGCGAAGTAGCATCGTTCTTAAAAATAGCAGATAAAAGCATTTTTCTCCCAAAAGTCACCCTAAATCTTGGTCTAAAAGCCTGTCCAGTTAAAACTTTATTCTACAATATTTTTGATTCCTGATTCCACATTGATGCCTTAGAGTTATGTCTGAAAATCTAGACTATGGTGCTAATGCACCCATCAACTTCAGTAGTGAAAGGTACACATCATGTTTAGTTTCTGGATTATCTAATTCTGTCTGCCATACATCTTGTCAGGAATGCTGAAATACCTCCAACAGTGTGTTCATGAATTCTAAGTGAACGAACTGCAATCAGCTGTTTGAAATGAGCATGTCCCTATCATTCTGTTGTAGTTGTTGTAAGTTATCACTAATAGATTTTGATTGCATAAACACATGGGAGTTTCTTAGATTTGAGCTAGAACAAGAGCATTTATGCATAAAGAAAAATATCTGCTATTCACTATTCACTGTATCACTCAGTAAACATAAGAAACAAAACAATGCAAGTAGTTGACCAATCATAAACTGCAGAATGAAATTGGATTTCCCTGATTGCAGAAGAAATTGCTGAAGAAAAAAACAACAGTTGTTGTCTAATCTCAATAATAAAGAATTTTTAAAAAATCACTGGCCTTAGCAGTACAGAGCACATTAAATAATAATTTTATTGTAGGTTAAACATGAATCTCAAACTCTTTGAGCAACATTCTAAATTGAATCTTTTGGTTTTTCTAATTTCCCTAATTGTTTTATTTATTTATTTATTTATTATAAAAGAGAGTTCCTGCTGCTTTTGAACATGGTAATTCCTGTAGTGCTTTCCCTGTTTTAGACTAGGGAGAGTGAAGGGGGAGATAAGAACAGGTGTATTAGAAAGCAGGCTGTAGAAGCTGAACAACAAAGCAGAGAAAGGCCTCTGAAGTTGTGTCAGTAACTAAGAATTGAAAGCATAATTCGGATGATAGGTGCCTTTTTCTTCTTTGTCCAACTCTCTCTTTCTCCCCCTCTTTTCCTTCATGTTTCAGTTTACCTCTCATATTCTCTCCTGTTCTTGCTCCCTCTTCATTGCTTCCTGCTGTGTGTCTTCAGTCACTGCACTGTACAAAGAACAGTCTGTATTCTAGTTTATGATTTTTCCTTTATGAAGGTATTTTTTCTTTGTCTTAAGAAAGAAAAATCCTCTTGTCATGGAAAAAAAGAATCATACCTAAAATAAAACTTAAGAGAGAAATGTGCTTAAAGCCTTGGGAAATCTGTAGTCTTACCTCTTAGTTGCTGATGCTGTCTGACGAACTTGGGTTCTGGCAGTGGGGGATTCCTGCAGGAATAATCCTTTGCCAAGCTGCCAGTCCTAGCACTTAACTCTCACCTGAACTCCCACAGGGTTCACTGATCAGATAGATGTCCTGGATTCAAATTCTGCAGAACTGTGTCCATCAGTTGTGCTTACGGCAAGTCCAACATATGACAGTCATACTAGACTCAAGGACATGTGGTTTAAAAACTGAGATGGATTTACCTCTAGGTGACATCATAATAGCTAGAATTTCCCATTTAAAAGTTGGAATGCAAATTCACATTGCCATTAAGACAGTCGGGGAACTCCCACACTGCTCTCACAGATAGGTTGGTACTTCCACTTCTGCAGCTGCTCAATAAACATAAACAAGGAACTGACTCAACTAGCAAGAATAAGTATTTAAAAGTTCCCTTACTTGTAAAGATACATGGTCCAGTAAAGAAGTCAAGGGAACATGGGAATGTGGGCCCAATGAAATTTGAAGGGGCATTAAACTGCAAAATCCAGAAGTGACCTCAGCCCTTTTATGCCTGATATTTATCTGTATGCTATATTTCAGCTATATGTATGCTATATTCATGCTATATTTAAAGCTGTGTTTGACAGCATCACTCTGAATCTAATAAATATTTCTAATTAATCTCTACTTAAAAAATTGTAAAATTCTTAAAAATCATGCAGTTGAACAATCCTGAGCAGAATTGATCATCTTGAAGATTTCTTGGCATCCATGCAGCTATTTTGCGTGCAGCAGATGAGTTCTCTCAGCTATTTCATGAAATACATGTAGGTCTTCCAGAATTCTGATTCTGAGCTTATGTATTTTAATTTGTTAATTAAAATTAATCACAAAATTAAATAATTTTGTGAATTGATCAGAGTCTGGATAATACTCCAACTTTTTAAAAATTTTATGAAAATTCTGACAAGTACAATTAATAACTTAATACCTTTTGATTATTAGAATCAACATAATGTTTTTAGAAGGTTTTTTTTTTCTTATTTCTTGCCTTCTAAAAGGAACAGTGTCATAGTTTCTTTGGAGTGCAAAAATCCTGAGATTTACCCATCATAAATAGAGTGTTAGGTAATCTCTACTAGTGTCAAACAATAGGTTTATTTAGCTTGCACATAACTGACTGAGAAAGATGATCATAGAAATGTGACTTAGCTTATTTATTTTGAGGTACTTTATGGTATGTTTTATCTTTGAGTATCAAGGACAACAACATCATATGAGGTATATTTTTGTGCCTTATATGATTGCTTTTTTTTTTTTCAGTAAGATAATCCTGCTTCTTTAGAAGGAATATGAAATGAAATCAGAGCATTTAATTTGCCTGGGATGGAAATTAAACAAAGGATCCAGCTGAACACATACACATCTAAGCAATTATGGTTTTATACTGACATGCATCCATTTAGGATTTAAATTTTCATAGCACATTATATGATAATGATTTTTTGGTGTGACTAACAATAGTGAAGATCACTGAAGGTAAAAAAAAAAAAAAAAGGATGCAATATTGAGAAGGGATGTTTAAGAATTAAATTAATAACTAAAATGAGGATGAATGAGCATGAAAGGAAAAAAGACTAGGGTAAAAAGAGAATAAGAAACAAAGGAAACAATTGACAATGAAAGGAAAATAAGTTCAAGACAAGTGCTACTGCTTCTAAGTAGTATAAAGTATAATAGAAAATGGATTGAAGGAAGGAGCATGAAAAGTAAACAAAGGAGATTTTTTCAATTTTGTTCTCAACTTGTTTGGATTCCCTAGGATCTGTGTTATCCTCTGTACTGACTTGGATGATTTGGCCCACTTGGTTTACCATTTCTTCTGTCCTGTGTAATAACTCCCAGGTGAGCAGAACCTGCTGAAATGGAGGTGAAGAGCAACTGAGAGATAACTGCCATGGTTCCAACATGTTCTGCACCCAGACAGTTCCCAAAGAGAGGCTAAACACCTCAGAAATTACCAGTCAGTTGACATCTGCATAGAGTTGTTTATCAAAGCTCTTAGCCCTGCACAGTATAAATGGCCTCCATCTGACCCAAACTGTATTATCATTCTCCTCCTGCTTCTCCTTCAGTTCAGCAACAAGCATGGTGTGTGCGTTCCCTTGTCTGAAGGCTGTTGTTTTCATTATCATGCTACTTGGAAGATGCCATTTCTGTGTATTATGATGATGCAGCATGAAGCAGAGAGGTTGGGGGTGTTTTGAAGAATAGCACACAGATGGGATGCTGCAGGGAATTGGCATACAGGATGGTATAAGGAGTTAAATGTGTAGAACTGCCAGGCAATTGAAACAGTATACTTCCTGTGAAAGAAAAGTCATGTAAGCAATGTTTAATTTAAGTGCTGCTGAACTAAGCAAATGGCTGTTTTACATATCACTTACCGTGTGCTTTCAGAACTTTAATTCATTGATGATCTCTGTACTCTCTTGACCGACGATAATAATGCCTGCTTCACCTATCCCAGTGGCTGACTTGCACCATGGATAGAAAAGCCAAAGGGCAGAATTCCCAAGCTAGCTTCTCAGTACAGGACTCTTAAATATTCAGCACATTTCAGCTGCAGCAGCAAATTTACAATTGTATTTCTAATTGTTTTGTTATAATGTGGATGTGCAATGTGTCAAAAAATGAAAATATTAATACCAACTAACATATCATACTTGGTAAGTATTTAGCTGCAAAGGACAGTGTTCTGAGCTGATAAACTGAAGGTTAGGATTAAATCAGCCATTTCTAAGGAAATAATTTCAGAGAAGTACAACTTCTCTAATACTCTTTGGCTTATCCTACTCTAACTTGTAATGAAGGGATTAGATGACAAGAATCACCAGCATTATTTCTGATGCTAAAAGATTACAAATAGTGTGATAGAAGTCTGGACTGCAAACATCGCAAGAAGAAGGTTATCTATAGCACATGTTGGAGGGAGAACCTGCCTTTTTATACACTGACAACCTAATTACAGATGCTTCTTGCTCCTTATATGCATCAACTCTCTGGTTGAGCTGCTAGTTTATCAGGTAGTGCGCTACACAAATCTGTCATTGTCCTTCTTGACCTAAAAATGTCTCAGAGTGGATGATCCAAAGTCTTGTAAAATTGGTGTGTTTTCTCCCCAAGGAATGTTGCCAGGCTTTAGGCCGAGCTTGAAAAAATAAATAAATTAGGTCTTCAGTTTTCTTACATGATCTGGTGAAAGGCTTATTTGAAGTGAAATGATTGCACTAGGAAGCAGAAAACTTATTTTCTATTTCAGGCTCTACCATGAGAAAGAATGCAATTGTTTCCTCACTTACTCAGTTCTATTTGACAGATGTCTCATGGAGGAGTTGCAAGGCTGGTGCTGTTCAGGGTTTGAGATCACTAATTCCAGATGTAGCATATCTCTAAAGTACTATTATTCTATTTTTCCTCACAGATTTATGAATATTATTTAAAAAGTTTTATTCCTTCTGTTTGGAAGAAATAAGAAATCATTCACAGCTGGTAACAGTTTTACTTGGTGTCTTGCTAGTTTGCCATTTTGTTTAATTTTTTTTCCCCTAGTCTCATCATTTATTTAATATGATCCATTCTAAACTCTGTGCTTGAGTTTCCTGCATGATTAATTTAATAATATTAAAAATGTGATGAAATGCAGACTTCATAAATTTGAGGGATAATTATATTTCTTATGTTAGTCAGTAAAACGAATGATGAATAAAACCATAGTGGCCTGATCAAAACCATTAAATAATTTAAAATGAGTCCTTCAGAATCAGGTTGGAAGAATTATATTGAAAATAATTGTTATCCTGATTTATAAGCTTTCTGATGTATCCTATCTCTTGTAGGGCTTTTCTCTTGCAGAATGTTAAATACATATTTGTATTTAATTTGCTGATACTATGTATATGGGTTATTACTTTTTCCCAACTTCAAGTTGTGCAGTTCACTCTTTTCAGTCCTAAAAGGATAGCTGCTGGGATTTTCCAAAGAAGCTTAGAGAATTTAGGGCTAAATTTTAAAAGGTGCCTGAAGATTCGGATAGATGCCACAGGGGATTTTCAGAAGTATGCAGTTTCATACTATAAGAAATAGAGGTTGCTATTGAAATTCTTGAAAATCATACTGGGTTTGTATCAGTAGCCTTCAAGTTCCTACAGGTATTAAAACTGTCTTATTTGGATGTGTCTGTTTTAGTAAGTAGTGCAACACAGTAGGAGCAGATTTGTAGAGCAAAATGACACTGAGGAGCTGACATTCACATTATATAGTTTTTGGCTGTTTTTCTTTAGATGAGCTCTGGTCCTGTCCCACTGACTAAATTCACATTAGCAGCTAAAGCACGTTAAATATGTTACAGGATTGTAGAAGTATCGCTTGGAAGGGGATGTCTGGAAGTCCTCTCAGTGAAGGACTGTTTTTGTGAGGTTCGAATACAGCTTTTTTTTAACCTAAGTCTGCAAAACTACAAGGAATAGAAGGTCCATGATTTCTTTAGGCATAGAGTGCTGCACTACCTTCCCTGTGAAAAGTGCTTTACAGATCCACTCTGAACCTCCCTAGCTGCAGCTTCTGCATGTTGCATCTCGTGTTATCATTCATTCACTACTGCTGAAAATACTTTGGTTCTGTATATTTTTAAGCTGTGAGCTTAGGCACACAGCAGGAATGCACTTTTGCATCTCATGAAGACTTTCATTCCTATGCACCATTTTCTAACTTATTTCTGGATGTGGACACCATGGTTTAAATGGTTGCTATGTCTATGTCTCAGAGCATGATAAGAAAAGAAACCAAAGCCTCTACCTCATGCTACAGTGAGGTAGAAGTTACTCCTACTATGGATTCATTCCCTTTTTGCAAATTTCTGTATCAGTTTTGGCCACATAATTTTGTCTGATTGCTCATTGCATCTGAGAAATTTAGAATCACAGAATTCTTAGAGTTGGAAGGGACATTTAAAGGTCTAGTCCAACTCTCCTGCAATGAACTGGGACATTCACAGCTAGATCAGGTTGCCCAGGTCCTGATCCAGCCTCAGCTTGAAAGTGTCCAGGGATGGGGCATCCACCACATCTCTGGGCAATCTCTTCTAGTGCCTCATCACTCACACTATTAAAAAAAAAAAAAAAAAAAAAAAAAAAGACAACTTTTTCCTGTGTCTAGCCTAAAACTACCCTCTTTAAGCTTGAAATCATTTCCCCTTGTTCTATCACAACAATCACAACAACCCTCGCTAAAGAGTCTGTCCCTTTCCTTCCTGTATCTCCCATTTATATACTGAAAGGCAACTATCAGATCACCTTTCTCTCTTCTCCAGACTAACAGCCCCAGTTCTTTCATCCTGTTCTTGTAGGAGAAGTGTTCCATCCCCTGGATCATCTTTGTGGCCATTCTCTGGATGCGCTCCAGCAGGTCTATGTCTCTCCTGTTCTGAGGACTACACATCTGCATGCAATATTCTAGGTAAGGTCTCACTAGAGCGGAGTAGAGGGCAGGATCACCTCCCTAGAACCTTTTGGTCATACTTCCTTTGAAGCAGTCAAGGATGTGATTGGCTTTCTGGGCTGAGAGGGCACATTGCTGGCTCATGTCCAGCTTGCCATCCACAATTACCCCCAGGTCTTTTTTGTCAGGGCTGAACTCAATCTTTTCATCCCATTGGTAATGGATGTGGCATTTACCCAGGTGCAAGTCTGCACTTGGAATTGTTAATCCCCATGAGGTTCACTTGGGCCCACTGCTCAAGTCTGTCTAGGTCCCTCTGGTTGTTGACTGCACCCCACAGCTTGGTGTCATCAGCAAACTTACTGAGGGTGCACTCGACCCTGCTGTCAGCGTCACTGATGAAGATATTAAAAAGTTCCAGTGCCGACCCTTGGGGGATACCATTCATAACCACTCTCCATCCAGACACTGAGCCATTGAACATTTCTCTCTGGACTCGATCCTACAGCCAGTTCTTTGTCCATTGAGCAGTCCAACCATCAAATCCATATCTTTCCAATCTGGAGAGAAGGATGTTGTGAGGTACCATGCCAAAGGCCTTACTGAAGTCAAAATAGATGACATCAGTGGCTCTTCCCTTGTTCATTGATGCAGTGACACCATTATAAAAGGCCACTATGCTGGTCAAGCAGGGTTTGCCCTTGGTGAAGCCATGTTGGTTTTCCCATATCACCTACCACAGTAGGAAAAAATACCTTTCCCATCTAGTAGTGATGCTTTTTTTTTTTTTTTCTTCCTTCTCTTTCAAGTTTTGCTTTTGTTTTTATATGGTTTTGTCCTTAATTAGGCTCTTAATTACTTTCTCTGGTACTACAGCAAATCTCATTGCTTTGTAATTCCCCTGATCTCCTGTGACTTCTTATTTTAAATATAGATGGTGTTTTATGTGAAAAGATTGTTATCCTCAAAAATAATTGCTGTTGTAAAGCCTGTATTTTGTGTCCTTGTCTATATCAACACTGCTTCAAACTTTATTTCATTCAAAGTTTTTAAGCCAAGCTAGTTCTGTACCCTGGGGAATATTAAACATATTGACTGTTTTTTTTTCTTTTTCTTTTTTTCTTTTTTCTCCTTGTCTTATAGTCTTCACAGTCCTGCTCTTACTTGGAAAATATTTTATAAGGTACCTTTGTTGTTCTATTTGGACTACTTTGTCTATGGTCAGCACTGCTGTGAAGAAAACTATAAGCTGGAGAAGCAATTTCCCAAATAAATGAGGAGAAAGGAAAATATCCACAGTGTCACAAGCTGGCAGGTGGGTCAACAACATCAGCCCTTGTGGGCTAAGTAGACCCTAGGGTGTGATGTGATCTGAGAATACACAGGAGGTGTCAGAATCAAACTTTCAGATATTGCATAATTCCTTATAGGTGCAGGCTAAGTACAGATAATAGAATGACTTCCCATTGGGATATGCATCTAGAGCCTTCTGCTACTCCTCTCATTATGTTATGGTATACTTCTTGATATGCATTGGACAAAGCTTTCAAACTGCAAGGACTATTGATCAGAACATGTACAGGAACAGCATGGCTCCATTGTGCTCTCCCTTATGCACTTGCAAGTGCAGTTTGTCCGTCCAAGCAAGAGTACAGTGCAGAGGTCTTGGAAGAGAAAGAGGGTAGCACTGAATTGGTGTAAGGCTGTAAAAAGATAGAGGAACGTGGTATAAGGTGATGGTATAAAGGGTTGAGAATGGAGGAATATAATTTTTTTTTTTTTTTGGATGCAAAGTGGGTGACTGGAGGATGTAAAGGATTGTATGTCTATATGACACATTCTATACTGAGAAGATGGTGAGCTGGAGGTAATGAAACTGAATATGGAAACTAATCTCAGGCTGAAAAGCTGATAACTATCTAAAACCTCTCCACACAAAAGGCACATCTAAAACCATTATGTATGTGTTCTTATAATACTTTTTAGGTGTTTTTAGAACTTTATCCTTAAAAACAAACAATTTTCAGGTTATCAAACTAAGTATATAGTTATAAAGCAATGACTCCTACTTTTTTTTTTTTCTTCCATTGAAATAACAACAGCTATAAAGAACCCAATAATATTATTTGATAGAACAAGTCCTCAGCTACAAAACTGTTTTTCAACATGGTTGCCATCATTAGCTACACATTTTCCCCACCGATGAACAAGAGCCTGCATGCTGTGCTTGTAAAAATCTGCACCAATGGAGGCGACCCACTGTTTCAAAGTTACTGTGATAGTGTTGCTGCTGACATGCACCACTCATCACCTCACTGTGTTCACTTCCACTGTTTGTTCTCCATAAACATTAAGCAAACATCAATGAACATCAGTGGGTGCAATTTTTTCCCCATGGAAGAATTTCATGATGGTTTATTTAAGAAGAAAGAATGCAAATGTGATCGGGGAGTTATAAACCACTGCACTCTGCTCAGAGTTGGTGAGGCCGCACTTGGAGTACTCTCTCCATTTCTTGGCCCCCAGTACAAGAAAATGTTGACATGCTGTGAGGAGTCCAACATAGGGCCAAAAAGAAGAAGGAAAGTCAAAAAGTTAATGGACTGGAGCTCTTCTTGTAGCTGAGAAGGCTGAGATGGTTCAGCCTGGAGAATAGGAATCTTGGGGAGATCTTATCTATAAATACCTGAAGGGAGGGTATAAAGGCTACTGGGCTAGGCTCTTCTTAGTGGGGCCCAGTGCTGGGATGAAAGGTGATGGGCACAATCTGGAATACAGGAGGTTTCAATCTGAAGATCAGAAGCACTTTTGTACTATGGATGATGGAGCACTGGCACAGGCTGCCCAGAGACTGTGGGTCCCCTCCTTGGACCTTCAGAAGCTGCCTAGGGGTGGGCCTGGGCACCCTGCTCTGCTGTCCCTGCTGGAGCAGGGGTGGGACCAGATGGATATAGAGGGCCCTTCCACCTCAGCCATGCTGTGGTTCTGTGATTCCATCTGTCAGTATGTTGCAAAATTGACACTTTCTGTCAGTCTACTCAGCAATACATTGTAAAGTACTGTATAGTGACATCTAGTTCAGGAAATTTTAGATAAAAAATTCTGAATGGGGTTGACTGTTGAAGAAAGAGGCAGTAGCTCCTGTTTTATTTCAGTTTTCTATAATTTTATACAAGAACATGTCTAGGTTTTATGAAAATATCACACAAAAATCCTATATATTTCCTGTTAACTGAAACAGGGTTGGAAATTTTTTCTAAATCTTGTTTCAGAGCATGACACCAATTTTTATCTTTTTTTTTCTTTTTTTCTCTAGATTGTTTTTGTGAATTATTGAGCTATAAAGCAGAAGTATGGCATAATATCTCTTCTCCTATTTATGGATTCTACAGATAATGATGCTATATGTGTAACCTTGTTCAAATATGCCTATTGTAACACAAAATGTAATCCCAAGCAGTAGACATAC
Organism: Tetrao urogallus; assembly: GCF_951394365.1. Lineage (NCBI taxonomy): Eukaryota > Metazoa > Chordata > Aves > Galliformes > Phasianidae > Tetrao > Tetrao urogallus. The sequence goes on along the minus strand of NC_136817.1, from coordinate 52,962,682 downwards.
ATAAGAAGTTGCCTTGGAATTCCTAGCTGATTTCTTGGTGTTTATTCTTTCTTTATCAGATGAGTACTTTATTCCCAATTCTAAATCCCCTAGATGGCACTACAGAATACAGTATTTAAATGTTTTACACAATGCTGTTGAACAGACAATGTTAAATAATTTTTGTCCTGAAAAATAAACATTAATTGGTTATTTAATAAAATGAAATAGAAGGCAAAGAATTTGTTTAATGAATGCAGGATAATCTACATGCTTGGAATTTTGGCATGTCCATATGTGCAAAAGTGTAATGGCATGCTAGACATGTGCCAGATCACATGCGATCCTTTCTGCTAGTGTGGTCCAGATGGTAGCTGTCAGCTTCAAATCCAGACTTGGGCCTCCAGGTCTGAATTGGAAAGTAAGTTTATTCAATCCAAAGGGATTAAAAATCAGGAAAGAAAACAAGAGCTGTTGTTTTGGATTAGAAACACTCTCGGCAGTTGTAAGTGCTAAAATTGTATACTGTAAGGAATTGTTTTTTTGAGACCAAGTAAGAGATTTTAACATTTTAATTGGCATTTAAATTTCATGCTTTAGTGGCAGGTATCTCACAAGTTGTACCTCATGGGAATCCTGATAGTTTGTATTACCCCTGAGCATCTATTTTGCAGTTGATATGTCATTGTCTGCAGATCACTGCAGTAAATACTGTACAGTACTGAAAAGAGAGAAAAACATTGCCATCTGCAACTACAGCTTGCAAATTACAGCTTGCAATCGTCTGCTATTAAATAAAGACACTTAAACAATATTTTGGGTTTTAAATTAGCAATTTACATCACAAGATGCTGAAAATACTAGTCTTTTTAATACTACAATTTTCTTTCCTTTTAGCCAGACATCAACATATATTGAATAAAATAAATTAAAAAAAAATAAAAGCAATACAAACCAATGTTTACTTAAACAATAGCCACTGACAGCAAGGGATGTGCAGATGGAAATCCAATAGTTTCTATCTCAGTGGGAGGTATTGTTCGAGGACCTTGATGGGGATGTGATTGGACTGCAGCACTCTAATTTACGTCATGGAGAATCTATCATGATGCCTTTTTTACTGCACTGTTGTGCTGAACTAGGTCTCCTATGAGAAACTGGTCTCAGATGGGGAACAGGAAGGAAAGCTTTATTGTGAAGGAGAGGAAAAAGAAACGGAGTTTCAGGTACTGAAAACATAGGCTAACTCGAAATAGACTGCTACTCTATGGGCACAAGTATGGGCAATGCTATGCTTTTGTTATTTTTGAAGATTCTGGAAAAGGGAACAGCAGAGAAGCAATAGGCTATATTTGTCTTCAGTGTGTGCTGCCCCATAAGTTAAAGGAGAAGAAGAACTGTGTCATAGCTTGCCAGTAAATGGCTCAAATTTACTTTTTTAGTGTCATTACTTGGCTTACAGGGATAGAAGGAAAGAGTGGAGAGGAGTTGTCCACTATAATGAGTGCAGAGCTCATTCTTTCACCCAGGGAATCCTAGTGTCAGCAAAATGTATGGAGAAATCCTTGACAGAAATAGCCCTGGATGTAATGGAAAGTGCCAGCAAAGAATTCTATGAGGCAAGCATAATTTTCTGTTAAATTCTACCAGATGGCCCACAAAGGCCTATAAAAGTGCTTTCCATTATAAATCTTGTAGATTTTTTCCTCCAAGGGCTAATCCTGTAACTGCTAATCAGCTAAAGCTCCGTGTGCTCGCCTTTACCTTTGAGTACACACAAAGATGTTTTACTTCTGGTCTGCCTGGCCTTTTGGGGAAAGCAAATTCTTTATTATTGATCAGAAGATAAATCTATTAAGGGAGATAACATAACAGTCCTTATTAACTACTTCCAGAGTCTGCTAGGGCAGCTGGTAACATGACTGTGCTTGGATGTTCCTTACTTTCATGCTCTTCTGTGATACTCCTAATCTTTTTTTTTTTTTTTTTTCCTGGTTAGCTTTTCCAATGTAAAAATGAGCAATCTTTTAGCCAGGAACTAGAATCCTTGGTTCTCCTTCAGAATGATCCCTAACTCTTTTTTCTGGTATCAGACAAGTCACTTAGGCTATACATGGGCTGAGCTGTAAGTGCTGTGGCTCTTGGCTGGGTCCTGATCACTTGATTCCCCTGATTCATTTCCCTGTGCACCAGGGCAGCTGGATAAGGGTGAAAGAACAAGCAGAGGACTGGCAGTGCATATGCATGACTCCCAGTTGGGAAGTGGCTTAATCCTCCCCCATTTTTTTCCCCCTTTGTTTATCATAGATTCCCTAGACTCCTGGAATAAATTTTAAGCTTCTGTTCTAGCCTGAAGTATATTATTTGTACCCGCTATAATACGATGTCAACAACAGTAGTGAAATCTCTAGAGGAGACCTGGTAGCCAGCACTTACAGACTTACTGTAGTCCTTGGTACCACTCATTTGCTCTGTAAACTCTCTGGGTCAGGTCTGGACCTCACCGTTTGTTGATGTAGGGTTTAGCTTTATCTCAGCTGGGCTGTTTGGAGACAGCTGTGATGCAAATGCATTTCAAATTACATATTTTATTACAGAAATGTAAATTATTATAATTTAGATCATTTTTTCTTAATCCTTTTTATTTTCCCACTGGTAAAAATGACTATGTCACAACAATAAGGTATACAAAATTTCACAGTTGGATAAAAATGGTATGAAAACAACTTTTAATAAAAGTGTAATCTTACTGAACTGCAACCAGTTAAACTCCATTCACATACCAGTCTCAGAATGTTGTTACTTGTCAAAAGTTTTATGAAGTGCAACTCCTCCATTTTATATCATTCTTTTGGTCCGTGCTGAGTTGCTAACAAATTTCCATAATGATTCTAGCAAAATTGCTACCGCAGTCAGACCTGCCTAGATTCTTTCCGTGATTTACTAGCAAAAAGTGTTAAAGCAATTACTAACTTACTTTTTTAGACTCATTAGTCATCTCTCTGATGTAATTTATTACTCTATCTTATTATTTCTCTTAAGGTCTGATGCCAGACTTTCTACTTAAGTATCAGATTGGTTTAATTTAATCTTCTGATTCATGTTCAGATAGTTTTTGAACCTGAGTAACTCAACTGTTTTTCCTGCTTCAGAAATGGCATGCCAGAGGACACTGTTCTTGGCCTTCTATTAGATGCTATTTATAGTGCCTTTTTGTGATAAGAATCAGTGGATAATGGATGGAATTTCATTTCTATGCTGATTGTGTGGGCACTTTTATTTCATTTTGAAAGGTGGCTGGTTCTTATCTATCTATCTACCTATCTATCTATCTATTTATTTATTTATTTATTTTACTGACCATATATCTTGTGACTTAATTGTATCACTGATCTCAATTTGATTTCCTATGAGAAAATGCAAATTCCTGCAAGATATGTATGGCTTTAAATGATTGAGAAATGCTTTTAAATGCAACAAAAAATCCAACTGCTTATACCTTCGTTAACGAATGCTGAACTAATGAACACTATGAACACTAATTCTCTTCTGAACTACTATTTCTGTATGAAACCTATGTATGCACTGCTTAAACTGCACAATAGCTATGATTTTAGTATATGCTTGTTGGGAGGTGTACTTAGTGCTGAAGATTTCATACAGTTCTCTGAGTAAATATATCCTTTTTTCTTTTGAGTTCTGGCCATTGTTCCCTTTTCTATCAGTAATATGAAAATTATCTGCAGACTGCTGAGAAGGGAGGAATAAAATATGACTGTTTACATTTGCACTCATATAATGCTTACTACACAGATTTTGACATAAAACTTTTGGGCTGGCTGAAGGCCAGTTTATTTCCTAACCTATCATAGAACAGCTGGAGACCATGTGTAACAGCAAACTTGCCAAACCAACACTTTTGGCTCATGCAAATTTGGATCAGAGAAAATGTGGCAGTCCAAGACTACTTCATAGAGAAGCATAGTTTAGACATGGTTCTTGTAATCACATCAAAGACGGTCTGCATTATCACAGGCTGAAGGTTATAGTTCTCATTGATCTGGAGAAAATTTAAACATAAAGGTATTATCTTAAAGATGAACTTAGTTTGATAGAATTTTGTCCAGACTATTCTCCCATTCTGATCCAGACGGTGATAAAATAAAAATAATAATTAAAAACAACAACAACAAAAAACACACACAAAAAATAACCAAAAATGAGATTATAAAGGTCAATAAGAGGACAGATGTAAAACATGTTTTAGTGAATTCTGGGAGAAGACAGATTTTCATTTTTAAATCTGTGATGGTGCAAAGATTTTGGTGGTGCTAAACTTAAAACTAGTGGGCAGAAGACTTGGTGTTCTCAACCCCAGTGACTCAGAAGCAGAGCAGGACGTGATTTTTCTTTAAAAACTGTCATGTTTTTAATTAGTTTGAATGTCATTTTACAGGCAGTAATAAGACAAAGTAATGACTTTCTCCTACTCATGTCTGCTGTGTGGAGTGTATTCCATACACACATTCATAATGTGACTTTTGAAGTGTATGATCTGGTATAGAACACAGTGGATAGTGTAGGGTTTTGTTTTGTTTTTTTTTACAGTTTTTGAAGTTTTTTTTTTTTACAGTTTTAGGGAGTTTAGATTCTTGGCAAACTTCAGTGCATAGATACTGGTGCTATGGGCACTTCAGAAAAAATATTAATACATCTAGATTAGACAGATATTAGCTGAGTGTTACTGCCAAAATTTAAAATGAGAATCAAGCTATACAGATTCCCCATGCAGCTTGTGTTTAATTTTACAGGAGACATTGTTTTAATTTTTCTAATGATCCCCAATATAGAAATTCTAATCAGTGCAGGAGTCCAAGAAATATTGTGTGCATGCCAGAAGAAGGATGTTCTAAATACAAAATAGTATTACTTGGTAGTATAAATAACTACTGGAGCTTGATTGGATGAGAATGTTGAACAGTGTGTTTTTATTAGATATTTGCTACTGATAATCTCTAAGAATCAGGCAGTAATTCCAAGAAGGTTTTTTTTTGCTTGAAGACCCTAGTATAAATTTCTGTTGATACTTGTGCTCAGAGTTCAGCAGGCTCCTCGATAGAATTCATAGGCCTGCAACAAAAACTCTGACGTTTTTTGCGATGCTGCATACTTGTGAGCTAAAATTCATCTAAGTGGAACATTTGTGAACTTTGATCAATCACTTCCTAACCACAGGTGCAAGGGTGGGAAGCCCTCTGCAGCTGCCAGGCTCTGACCTCTTGAGCAAAAGGTGAGTAGCCCAGGATGACCAAAGCTCTTTTCTTTTTTTCCTTTGAAATAGCGCTGCCCTCTTCTTGAGATACCAGCTTGTGTGGTGGGATCTATGAGCACTTGGGCAGCAGGTCTGGGTCCATGGATTGCTTTGCTTTTGATGAGCATGCTTCCTTCCTCGTGGAGATACTTCTGTTAGTCCAGGGAAGGACTTGTTTTTTTAAGAGCAAAGCTGAGTGCTGAGTCCTTCTTCAAAGGGTCGCATAGTGCCACATAGATCCACTTTTAATGGGAAGTTATAAAAAATATTTTACTCCTGCACACTTCACTTTTGGCAATTAATTTTTCTTTGCTATTACCTGAACTGCTGTTAAGGCAGATGGCACTGTCTAGTTCCTGTCATCAACTGATGAACTTCAGCTGTCTCCAAAAGATTCTATTTAAAGAGAGCTTCTACAGGAAAAGAAAATGTGACCCTGTTGTGCCAGTGATAAAAATCAGTGTATTGGCTAATTGTCAGACATGCTAGCAATCATACAGTGAGCACCTGTGCATTACTGGAAGCTGAGTATGTTCGTTGATCCCTTCCTAGAGGGAAGAAAATAAATATGCTCACTTATATTTATGTTCAGAGTTCAAATGGACTTCTCTTTTATTGCCCCTTTATTAATGGGATGCTGTTCCTTGTTCAAATTTAGTCACATATCAATTTTGTGAATCTTGTTCCTCCTTAAACTGTTTTGTATTACTTTCAAATCATAAGATAGTAAAAAATAAGTTGATTGTCCATTTACATCTTTGGGACTTACAAGGTCCTAAGGCCTGAGAAGCAGAATGTAGGGTCTTGAATTGCCTCCTCATCTGGTTCGGTGCTGGGATTAGTAGCTCTGACAGAGTAGAAAGAGGTTTCTTGAAGATAAACAGTTTGGTCTTTCTGCCATAAATGGAGAAAGAGCTGATATACAAACAGCAGAACATAAATGGGACTCCAGAGACTACCAATTTCCAAATGAGTGCTTGATTAGTTTCTATGATTGTTGAACAATTGTAATCCTTTATGCTGCTTTTTACTTTATGAAATGCTCTCACTGTTTGTGGAGAATCTTATGCTTTCAGAAACAGGTGTAGTGCATGCACATTATTATGTCAAAGGAGAAAGAAATAGTGCAAAGTTGTTGCTGTCAGTGCACCATAACAGATGAATATATAGTCCTTCAGAACACTTAGTATCATCCAAATAAATGCATTTTAAGATTATGTAATGGAACTCTGGGTACTTGCAAAGAGTAGAGTGCATTATTTAGAATCAGAAAGTGTCTGCAAACCTGAAATACATATTATATTCATTATTATTGTTTGTAGTTACAGGTAACTTCTCAGTCCCAATGTAGTAGGCATTGCAGGCAATGGCAAAGAAAGATGATGTATTTTCTAAAAGATTTGCATGCTTGAGTGAGAAAATACTTTCTAAGAAAAGGTAGAAAAAAAGGTAGAAAAAGGTAGAAAATTGTATTTTCATATAACAGAAAGGTTTTCCTCTTGTGTCTTAAAGACTGTAAGAGTGGAGGTCAAAGTCCTACTGTGTGTACTTACAGAATCTTGGCAACATTATTTTATGTGCAAATATATTAACTTAGTTTTATTTTATAAAATGTCTAAGGGTTATACCTTTAACTAACATATTTAGCTGCTGCATGTCAACATCATCTAATCAAGCTCTATAGTTTATTATCATACCCAGTATTCTTTCTTTTGAGCAAGGCAACTCAGCAGTCATTATAGAGTTTGTGTGAAATACACGTACATGGTGTGGGACTGAATGGACTTCTTCACATTTATTTATAAAATGTTTTATCGCCTCTCCATCATTTTATATTTCCATAGTGACTCAGGCTTTATGTGGGATGAGACCCACTGGATATGTCTGCTCATAAAGTGTCATCCCTGAAGAGGTTTTGAATACAGTGTGCTGTGTCCTGCCTGATTGCCATCCACATTACTGAAACACAGACTGAGTGCAAGCTGTGTGCCTACCAGCATACAAACCTGCCTGGCACACTTCCATGATTTGGAAGCATGAACAGGCTGTACTTACAGATTTCTTTTCCATTTGGACTGAGGGTCTGATTTTGAGGACATTTCTAAGGCATTTCCCATCCCAATGAGCAAATTAGATCAAAGGCAATACAGTTATTCAGGAGAATAAAGGTTTAAATGTTTTCAAATATAAACTGTGAAACTGAACACGAAAGGAGAATTTCATTCTTATTTCAGCTGAAAATAGCTCAATAAGAGGCAAATCTCCTTTGCAAAAAATAAAATATATGAGCTCATATGTGGAAGGCAGGCTCAAGGGGTGGAAGGGTTGGCAGGTGAACTATCCTGAGGACATGATGGGGGCATTGTTACTTGGCAAACTGATAGACGCATTCTGGCTGGGAGATAGAGATATTTAGGAAGAGCTAAATCCAATGGATTTCAAAATTCTCATGATAAAATACACTGAAATCAACATTATTTATTTAGATTCCAATTTGCTTTTCAAAAATTCTTTAGGATTGAAGTTGCAAAAAAAATAATTGAATACATCACAAGTTCTTCATCCCTGGGATTCAAATCACAACCCTAAACTGTTCAAGATCTCTCTTTTCCATGAGCAGAGGCAAAAGAACATTATTTCTGTGACTGCAGTGGGTTTATATCAGAAAGAAAGGAAATTACATAAATGTGAGACTAGGTATATCCATTACAGCAACTTAAATTGCAACTGGTTGTAGTAGAAAATGGTGAGCTGTCAAAATGGCTGCCAGCTTTCCTATATTGTATAAATATATTTTGGATTATTGATTTTATCTTCAGTAGAATCTAGGAGAGTTCTATGGATACCTTGCATTTGGTTTTCAGTGGGATTCTTGGTAAATCATTTATTTCCTGTTGTCTCAGGTTTTCAATGGAAAAAAAACAAGAACTTCTAATAAGAATGTTGTGAAGATAACATGGTCCTAGTCTTATGAGAGTGATGAGGAGGGCTGTACTGTTATTTGGAAGACTAGTTATGAATTTGCCATTTACAACAGGGCCTTCATTCAGTGGAATTGAAGTTAAAAGTTTTTTGCCGATTCTATAAAAGAAATCGCAAAGTGCAATACTCAAACAAAATGGAAAGGTGCTCAGCTTAAAGAAGTGTTTGCTATAAGCAGCTTTTCAAAGTTAATGAGAAATATCCACATAAGGGGGATTTTAATAAGCATTCTCTTGCTGAGTTCTACATTTTTGATTAATTTAAAAAAATGTCATTGAGATTTAATATATCAAAAGACAGCTTCATTCTAATTCTGCTGTTGGATTTTTACATGGAAAACCTTTTTTTAAAATACATTTGAATCTCAAGGACAGTAGTTCTAAGTGGCTGTTTACAATTTGCATACAACATTTTTCTACTTTGTGGTTTGATTGGTAACTGTAATGGGCTAGAGAAATAGCTATCATTCATTAAACAATCTCTAATTAAGAATAATATTAAAAAGCTTAAAATATGGTCAGTATTTCTATCAGTGGTGATATATGAAAATGTTTAAGTCTTTCTTACATCAATCTTTGTTAGGCTGAAAATGATATTTTTTTTCCAAGCAACAGATAAGGTATAATCCACAAAATGGTGTAGTCATGAGTATATGACAGTCAGACAAGCATGGGTAAGTTAGCAGACTTCGCAAACTTTTTCTGAGTATAACCTGTGTTATTTGATGATAATTTTAGAGGTTGCTTTTACTTACATTTATCAGTACATTGTGTTGTTGACAATGTAAAGCAACTTTAGGACTTCTAAACTTTCAAAATCTTCAGCTTCACAAACAAACAACCCTCTGGATAAAACCACCATTTAAGCTCCTGTTGTGTAACTATTTTACTCCCTTGGAGAAGATAACATGGTAGGTTGAATTATCTGGTAGAAAATTGTCAAGAATTATGTTCTGAATGACAGTTGCGTTGTTAGCACTCCATGATGGTTTCTGAAAGGCTGATGGACAGCTTAGAGTGAGCAAGAACATTTCCCCAAAGTAAAAATCAAAAAGCCATGTAGTTAAAAAAAAAAAAAAGTCAAAAACCAAGCCACAAACTATCAGCAGTATGAAGAAACTATTTCTTAATTCCATATTCCTTGAGTTAAATGCTTGCTCTGAAATCATCCTGTTTCCTCAGTAATAGCTAATCGTGCTGGAGGAACAAAATTGCTTTTGTCCCTTTACTTAACTTTGTAGAACACATAGGCAATTATGGGAACTAAGAAAGGTTATACTGGCCATCAGTCATTCTAGTTTTATACTTTATTCACCCCATGGTGCCTTGTAATTATTTCTTAAATGACCTTATTATGTTTGTGCAACATGGAAAATAGCTCACTTCACTTGCTTAAAAATTATCCCAATTCCATGTGTTTCTATTCATTAATTTTATACATGTAGATTGCTTAAATTAACTATTATAAACTGCACTTCTGTGGGGCGCTTACACTAATTGGTAAGCCAAATTACCTACAACAATTTTTTCTTGTAGCAGTGATGCCATAGAATTTATTTATACATGCACACAGACTTTAGGATGGCACAGACCATAGTGTTTTGTGCATTTTGATATATCCTGGAGCTTTAAGAAAAAAATAGGATTGCACATCTTGTGTGCCTGACATAAATTTCTGCCTGTGTATTCTTTTTCACACACCTTCTTCCATTTTGCTCTTTTTTTTCTCATGATGAACACCCATCACTTGTTCATTTCTGATAGGGCCTACAAAAATCCCCCTGGATTAAATTAGGGCAATCTGGGGATTTTTTTTTACCTGAAAGTGTGTTGCTTGTATTTTACCATTAAGTGAAATATTCAAGATCTTCCTCTGAAAATCAACAGGAGTAGGAAAGTTCACCAGCTTTACAAATTAAATTATATACTTAGGATAGGCTTTTATTTTTATTTATTTTGTGTGTGTGTGTGTGTGTGTGTGTGTGTGTGTGTGTGTGTGTGTGTGTGTGTGAGAGAGAGAGAGAGAGAGAGAGAGAGAGAGAGAGAGAGAGAGAGAGAGTGAGTGAGGAAAGATTTTTTTGATAATTTTGTGACTGAGAGCTTGAGGCTTCCTGCTGTCAATTTTTAAGTTAATCTCAACCTTGAGTAATAGAGAATGTATTGCTTCTAGGATTTCTGATCAGGACAGCAAACTTTGCCTTCCTCCTTTCCCTGGAATGTAAGTTTGTAAGAGCAAGAGCAAAATAACTTCTTATTTCACCAGTCTTACTACTCAGAACATTGCCTGAATTTGGTTTGATTTCTATTGCAGCTATAATCATCTGTAGTCTACCACTGAACCTATAGGTTTTGAAACTGAAACATGTAGATTTCAGCATGGACTCTTCTGCTCAAAGGTGTCCTGCTATGCAGAAGAGGATGCATGGTTCAAGTTTCTGGACAAGGCAGATATACATGTAACCCCTGACACAGGTGTTCATGACCACAGCAGATACAGGATTTTGCATGCATCTCATTTGCACTTCAGTTTCTAAAACATTGTGCCTTGGCTGAGTCTCCAAATGTCATCTGCAGTACTGAGTATCTGAAAATCAAGTTCAGGAATGCTATGTCCTTCCAGAACAATCTTTTTCTAACAATAGACTTTTTTTTTTTTTTTAAATTGAATTGCTACTGTGGCATGAGAGAAATCTATTTAATTCTTGTGGAACTTCCGGGTGCTTAATTTCTTATTTATCTGTTATATTTTATCAGCCATATCTACTTCTGAGATCTGCTGTGAGAGCATGTTAATATATGCAGATGCATGCTACAGAATTATCATGGTGGGATAAGGGATTCCCCACCAATATAAGACTGTAAATTTTATGGAGTTATGTGGAGAAATAAAAATGTGTAGGCTGAGATTATTGTCCTTTTCATTAGATGTAGATGCTAAGAATCAGATTTGGGCTTTTATTTATACCTGACATGACATATCTTATTCACTGAGCAATTATTCACATGGAAGGTACCTTACCTTCTGATATGTGCTTATGAATTGCTGACAGAGAGGGTCTTAGAAAGCTTAAAGCATGATCTGTTCAAGTTCTAGTTTCATCTTTACTTAAAACCTTTATCTTTTTAAATTTAAAATATATCTTTTTTTTTTGGTATTAAGTATCCTTTTTTATTGATTAAAGATTTGCATAATTCTTGTTATATACTAAGATGGAATAATATAATTGTATATTATATAATTATAGCTATAAAGATGTTCATATAAAATTTAGTTAAATATGTTTGTGATTATCAATGAAGATATAAGGAATTTAACTAGAAATATGATGTATGCCTTACTGTTAAAGCCAGGGGTCAGTAAGCTAATACATAATATTTTAATGTGCTTCAATGTTTTTCTGCACATTTTGTTTTAGTTTCAGATCACAAGAACTGCTTTAAATTAAATAAGAACCCAGAAAGCAGAGACTTCTTCCAAAAGAAATAAAACTTCAAAAAACAGATGACAAAACAGAAACTTGCCTTCAAAAGGGCATAATATATTTTCTGAACAATATGCAGTACCTTATCTAAATTAAATAGTTTTATCCTGCAACCATTTATGGAAGAACAGAGTACAGAATAAGGTAAAAACCTTTCACATATTCAGTATTCTTGGTTTATTTTGCAAAGCTTAGCAAATTAGGTTCTGAAAGAAACAGTCAATCCTTGCCCTCTGCAGACTATTTATTATTTTAGTTTCGAGATGAAAATACAGTAGCTTCAGACTCTTCTCTTTCATAGTCACTGATTTGTTTGGTACACATCTCATGAATTATACCAAAAAATAAGAAGAAAAGGAAAACACCTATATGTGTATTTATTTTTCAGAAGACAAATAATAGGCTGAAGGTGTATTACAAACACCAACTCAGAAGAAAATACAGGGCTGTAGAATCTGTTGAGAATTTTGCAGAGAATGAGTGAATACAAAGAGGCTATAGTCTCACAGTCCTTTCTGTCCAGAAAAAAGACAGATTTTCCTGGTGTCATAGAAGACGTTGTGGGGGCTTCATTTACAGCCCTGCCCTTCAAGAAGAACAGTGTTTAGATTATAAAAAGCCACTTGTTCCTAAGTCTGAAAAATGGTGATAGAGATTTAATCTTTGTCTGCAGTGAAAAGTCTCTTCCCTACAACTCTGCTCTTCAGGGTGCCACTCCCTATATCTATACCATTAATCAACCTTCACCATTGAAGCTTCATCAGTAATATTCATTATTTGGTATGGTATTAACAACCCCCCTCCTCTTTCCTTCCCATACTTTTCTATCTCCTGTCAGTTTAATTCTATAGCAAAACCAAAATACCCCCTTACAATCAAAATTAAGCAATCAAAAAAATTCAAATAACTTATAATCAAAATTCTTGATATTTTTTCCCCTAGGATTCTGTTAAAAATTACTTGTTCAATAATGTGTGAGAATCTGCTCACAGGCTAAAATATTTTTAAAAGCCTGAAAAAACATCCAACTCCGCCCCAAGAACTCATTATTTTTTTATCCCTTATATTATCCTAAATTTTACCCTTTGTCCAGTTACTAATGCGTTCTCCAAATGACAGATTTTCTAATTTATCTCACAGAGTAATAACAAGGTAGATAACCCTCCCCCCAACCCCCAATATTTAGCAAAATAATCAAAACAAATGCCCTCTTTAATTTTATCTCATTATTCTTCCTGCAGCTATAACCCCTTCTGTCACTTGGAATAGTGTCTCTCTTTCTGTAATGCTTTTCCATGAGAAATTTGTAGGTTACTATTGCTCTCCTTAGTTGTTGCTTAGCTAAGTGATATATATTTGACAGACTGTAATTGCACGAGCCCCTGGGAAGTGAAACTGCCAAGGTTGCACACAGCTCTATTTGGGATACGTATTACAAGGTATGTCAAATGCAGGCAGTTGCAGTGCATAAACAAGAGAAAAAAACCTCCAACTGAGTAAAGAAAAGAGAGAAGGAATCTTTTTTTTAGATATATATATATATATATATATATATATATATATATTTTTTTTAAAGCCAGTTAATACAATCTCAGCCATTTCTCAAGTTTTCTGAAGGTCACTAGTGAAAGCTCACAAGCACTACATGTTCACAGGCACTTGCACATTCTGATGCCTGGAGAACCGGCAGTGTCTCTGTTCATCTGACATCCACAGTCTCTGTCCACTTACCCACCCCACAGTCTCCTGCTTGGCCATGCTGGTGCTCACTGCCCATGTGCAGCGCTCGAACAGTTGCCTCACAGGCACAGCACACTTATGGGTCCCCCATATACCAGCCTGGACTCTTGGCCTGTTACTTGCTGCTGCATAAAGCTTGAGGTTTGCCAAGTGAATTCATGTGTACACCAGGTTTAGGGTAGATAAAGGCCTTCACCCCACAGAGGCAGTGCCAGGTGTGACACTGTGTTGGGCAAATGTACTGACCAGCCATGACTTATGCAGCTGGCCTATTTTATGCCTCTTTCTAACTATTTCCCTCTTTGCTCCACCCTCAATTCCTTCTCCTAAAACCTAAACATTCCTTCCTGAATTTTTTGTAGTCCCACAGAAATATCCCAAATCCTCATGTTCCTTTTGTTTTTCAGTTCTTGACACTTGAGTACAGACTAATCATTTCTGGAGTTTGTTACTAGCCTATCAATTAGTAGCAGGAGACATTCAATCTCTGCCCTTGTCTCTATTATCCTTGTCTAGCACTTTTCTGTCACTTTGAGTTATTGCTCCCCCCTTTACTTATTATCACCTTTTGCATTAAAATATCCTTGATGAGGTAACCTTATGTAAGTGGTGTTCCTGCCTTCCACATTTTCTTGCAGAAGTCAATGCAATGAATTTCAGAAAACCCAAAAAGCCCAGAAAAGTCAGTGAAGAACAAGGTGGAAGAAGTAGTAGACAGAGAGACAGGGAGAAGGGTATTTATTAATCACAGTTAAACACAAGTTACTGGTATTCAAAAATAACAAAAAACAACAAAAAGATGCCAGGTCATCAAATAGGTTAAAGGGAATGAAATTCTTTAGTTTATATTTTGAACTAAAACCTTTAAGATTATTATTTGCATATTAATGCTATTATAATGAAAAAGTCATCCGTGTTAGATATTACATTTTTTCTGCAAAACCTACAGGCAAGAAGAATTCATCCACCCAGATGTAATCATCTATTCATTCTGGTCTTCCTCTGTGTTGGTGGAGAGAAATAGCTACTTCTTGGGTGCCACGCTTCTCATCCTAAAATAGACTTGTAAAATAGATTAGAAGAGTCATGCTTTAAAATTGCCTAATTCTCTTCATTGACTATAAAGGCAGCCTAGGGGGTTAGCTGAGATGTAGATGTCTACATTCTACACATATTAAATTAGGTGAAATGAATCCCACCCTTCATTTATTTTTCAAAGAGCGTAACTTGAGATTGTCAGATAATGATATGAGAGGTGGGGCTTTGAAAAAAATGTTAAATATTGCAAGAATAGTGATAAGATTGTGAGGAACTGGTAGAAACTCTTATGCACAGTAGTGACCAGATTATTGCCAGGATCATTCATATCATTGCGTGTTACTGGAAATAAGCAAAGACTGCATGAAAAGAAAATATGTACTGTGTTAGAAAAAAAATAAAAGAGGATACTGAAACAGAATGTAACACCAGAACTGAAGTAATAAACAACTGGTTTCTCTCCCTATCGATTTATTCTTCATTATTGCTTCTTTTCCTCAGCATTGAAAGTTTGTATAGCTCCTCTTCTCATCTTCACTTCAAACAGAAGAACAAAAAGCTGAGAGCAATAAACTAAAGAGCTGAAAAAATCTACAGTGTAAAGAAGCAATTCAAAGAACAAGGAAGAAAGAAATATGAGAGGAGGAAGGGAACAAAGAAAGGACAAAGGAAGCAGAACAAGGGTAACAAGTGTCCTATCTTTCTTTAGGTAGTATTGTGTGTTTACATGTAAACCAGGTTGCTGTGACTAACACAATGAACTGTTCCTAGCATGCTGAAATTGTCACTTGACCACTTCATTGTCTCTTATGTTTTGCTTTCTCCTGTCCTGTATTTTTCTTCCTTTTTCTTTCTGTCTGTAATTCCTGTTTGCTGTCTAACACTATAATATTAAAAGCCTCTGTCTGCCCTTTGCTGCCAATTGCTATTGTTTTTGCCTTGCTACAGCTAAGCTCATTGAGTTGCTTTGGAAAGAGCTCAAACTCCTATCCAAATCTCTGGAGGCAGCACAACAAAGCAGAGAGAGACTGCAGCCAGTGGTGAGAGAAGCCTGGGCCGAAGGAAAGGTACAAACCCTGTATCATTATCATTTGTGATCGACACTAACACCATGAGTAGTGTGCCAGATACAACAATAAAAAGGAAAAAAATGTGCTGGCTGGAGGTTAGCTCTGTTAATTTTCAGAACTGAAAATGAGATGAACAGCCTAAAGTGCAGAAAAAGGTAAGCTGCAGTGTCTCAGACACCTGCTTTTCTTAACCCAGTATCATTTGGAAACAAAAATGCTACTTTCTCGGTCCAATACTTATCAAAAATTAGGAGCAGGTGACTAATTTGATGACTGAAACTAAATCTGGAGGCAATCATTCTTACACAGGCTGTCACGAATTGCTCTTTCCTTCAGATGCTGATTTTCTATGTCATACTGGTGTCCCATGGCCCCTGTGAAATTTGGCTCCCTGTTGTACTATTCTTCCAAAAACAGAGAAGAAGAAACAATCTCTGTGCCAAGGAGCTTGCAAGTAAGCAAGCCCACTGTGGTAGATAATTTTTTCTTAATGAGCACGTGTTCATTTGTACTGCTCAGGTTCCTGTTAGGTTACTAAATCATTCTTCCAGTCTCCCACTTTCTTGCTATATACCAGCATGGATTTGGAGCTTCAAACTTCATGAAAGTTGTACCATATCTGAATTCCAGCCAACAGATACCACTCAAAATGAATGAAACATATCAAAGTAGAACCTGTTTAGAGGACAGAACATGACGAAGGAAAAGAATGAGCAATTTTGGCAGAAGAAAAACCCCACAAAAACAAAGATGAAAACAAAGAAATAATATTGCCAAATGGAAAACCATTTTGAACAGATTCATTATGGTAAGATTGATTGAACTCCCACCTCCCCCCATCCTTCCCCTTTCACCCCATCCCGTTTCCCCATTCTGATCAATTTTTGGTACTTAAGAGGCACAGAATTACAATTTGCTACTTGCTTTATTCGTGTGTGTGTATGAGAGAGTACTTTGTTATCACAGAATCATGGAATGGCTTAGGTTGGAAAAGATATTAAAGGTCATCCTGTTTCAAACTCTCTGCCATGGGTGCAGTTGCCATCCACCAGATAAGATTGCCCTGTGCCCCATCCAACCAGACTTTGAACATCTCCGGAGTTGGGGCATTCATACCTTCTCTGGCCAGCCTGTGCCAGCACTTCTGAGTAAAGAATTTTTCTCCTAATACAAACAGGTGAGAATTAAAAAATTGATAAATAAATTGATAATGAATTAGGAATGTTTGTTTTAGAAGAGAAAAAAAAGAATTTCCTTTCTGTTAAATACAAGATTGACTTGACTCTTTTTGTGCTATAGTAATCAACCATATGTTGTAAATCTGGAACTCTAGCTGTAAAATAAATACTGTTGCAAAAAGCCCATATATTTCTTTAAAAAAAAAGAAAAAAGAAAAAAGAAAAAAAAAGCATTCAAAGAAAAAAATATATACTGATTATATTAAAATAAATAAATAAAAAATAGTGTTTGCAGCTCTATTCTCTCACAGACTTGGAATGGACCCCTATATCATTTTAAGCCCATTGTTTGGTTTATTCCATGTTTCCTGAATGAAAGTGGATTGAAGATAATTATCTATGGATGAAAAAGCATCACACCTTCCTCCTCTTTTCTCAACCTTCATCTTCTTTGCCTCATTTACCCTCTCATATGTAGAATTGTAATTCTAACACAAAAATAAGATTTTCTTTTGACTAATATGCCCAGAATTCTTGCTTCTACATCATAGCTGAATCTGAGTACCTCATGCAAAACAAAGCACTTTTGTATGAAGTCTTTCACAGGAATACCTGCTCGTTCTGTACAGAAGCAGATATAAGATTCCTGGATGTCAGTCAGCACCTCTTCTGTTCTGCAGCGGTCTTCAAGCTTATTAGACACCTGCAGCTGAAAGGTACCAATCTGTAGACTACTGTCTTATGTAAAACACTGGTGCATCAGTCTTCTGCTGACCCAGATTCCCCCTTTTCAGTTTGTATTTGCATGCACTGTCCATGGAAGTCCCTATCTTTTGTTGTCATTAGAAGGCTGTGTGCTTTTACGAGAAGTCACTGCCCCTCTGCACTTTTTGATAATCTATAACACTAAGCAGTGATGTGGGCATTGATAAGACATTGCTCTGTGAACTCTATTGGCATGGATGTTACGCTTTTTATAACCCCCTAGCTAAAGCTGTATCTGTGGTGGGTTGGTTCTATCTATCCTAAAAGAAAATGATTTGAAGGTTACCTCTGTCATATCTATCAAATCACTCACAATCTACTTCAATTATCACAGAAAAGCACAGCTGAGAGTTACTTTATCTTACAGCAAAGAAAATGGGAACAGGACTAATGGAAAGAAATAAGCATGACACTCACAGTACAAAACATATAGCAAAATAGAAAATGATCATTTCAGACTCATTTTATATTTAAACGTGAGATGAGTTCCTAAGCAATATAGACAGATATTTTTCAGCAATTTAAAAGCCCCCACAAATTATAACAAATAAAAGGAGATTCAACGCTCACTAGTTTGTGGTCCTTTTCTGCATTTACATATGAAGTTGCCTTTTTCTTTTTTTTTTTTAAGGTCTTGATGGAGAAGGAAAACATTCTGTCTCTATACGTGCATATAATCATTGCCTCCACAGGATTCTGATTCTTGATAACTGTAAGGTATGATGCAGGCCATATTAATTCTAAAGTGTAATACGGAGGGAATCCAGTGAAGTGCCATGACTATATGAGGAAGGACCTGGAGCATCTGTCTTATAAGGTAAGATTGAGAGAGTTGAGACTGTTCATCCTGGAGAAGATGCAGAGGGGATCATTCCAATGTATATAAATACCTCAGCGTAGGGTGCAAAGAAGATGGGTCCAGGTTCTTTTCAGTGGTGTTTAGTGACAGGACAAGAGGCAATGAGCATGCAGTCGGGAGGATCCCTCTGAGTGTCAGAAAATTTTTATTGTGAAGGTAACTGTACTGGCACAGGTTGCCTAGAGAGGTTCTGGAGCCTTCTTCATTGGAGATCTTCCAAAATCTGGACATTGTTCTGGGCCATCTGCTTGAAGTGGCCCTTATTTGAGCAGAGGTTTGTACCAGATGACCTCCAAACTCAGCCATTCTGTGATTCTGTGATCACATATAGATGACAGAATTCCCTCCCAGCTGATTTTTCACAGCAACAGATACATGAAGACAAAGCTACTGAACATGAGCTTGCTGCACTTCAAGTAAACTATTTCCCTTACTCTGTGCAAAGCAGCCAGACTTGTCAGATTTAACCTTTCATTGACATTCACTCTAGGATTCCTTCTTTTCATTGTACTGCTCTATGTGCAACTAACCAGATTACTTGAGTCCTCAAGGTAAAAATAGACCATTCTGCTTCTGTATGTGCATGATTCACAAAATTCAGCAGAGGAACAAAGGATATATGATTGCTGAGATGCAGAGGTACATGTACTTATGTTACATCCTGAGTTCTCACTACCTGCTAAAATGTATATTCTTCACCAGTCAGCACATTATTGCTATGGTGAAAAACAGAATTCCCTTAAGAGGAAAGAGAGCAGGCAGTTATTTGGGAAACAGTGTACATCCTAAAATCTTAGATGGTCCTCCTGGTATTTGTAGTTTAGGACAGCCCTGGCTACCATATATGTACAGTATATTCCCAGTGGCTGACACCAACCCCGGAGAACAGAGGCACAATGATATGGTGAAACAGATGCATACATTGTCTTTTTTTAATTTTTTTTTTCCCTTTCCTTCCTTCCTTCCTTCCTTCCTTCCTTCCTTCCTTCCTTCCTTCCTTCCTTCCTTCCTTCCTTCCTTCCTTCCTTCCTTCCTTCCTTCCTTCCTTCCTTCCTTCCTTCCTTCCTTCCTTCCTTCCTTCCTTCCTTCCTTCCTTCCTTCCTTCCTTCCTTCCTTCCTTCCTTCCTTCCTTCCTTCCTTCCTTCCTTCCTTCCTTCCTTCCTTCCTTCCTTCCTTCCTCCCTTCCTCCCTTCCTCCCTTCCTCCCTTCCTCCCTTCCTCCCTTCCTCCCTTCCTCCCTTCCTCCCTTCCTCCCTTCCTCCCTTCCTCCCTTCCTCCCTTCCTCCCTTCCTCCCTCCCTCCCTCCCTCCCTCCCTCCCTCCCTCCCTCCCTCCCTTCCTCCCTTCCTCCCTTCCTCCCTTCCTCCCTTCCTCCCTTCCTCCCTTCCTCCCTTCCTTCCTTCCTTCCTTCCTTCCTTCCTTCCTTCCTTCCTTCCTTCCTTCCTTCCTTCCTTCCTTCCTTCCTTCCTTCCTTCCTTCCTTCCTTCCTTCCTTCCTTCCTTCCTTCCTTCCTTCCTTCCTTCCTTCCTTCCTTCCTTCCTTCCTTCCTTCCTTCCTTCCTTCCTTCCTTCCTTCCTTCCTTCCTTCCTTCCTTCCTTCCTTCCTTCCTTCCTTCCTTCCTTCCTTCCTTCCTTCCTTCCTTCCTTTTCAGAGGCATATTTATCATAGGTTCAGGCTAATGTCAGGATTAGATAATTTGAGTCACTTCATTGTAAACCTTTATTATAGTAGTTATATTTTTAAACTCATGGAAAGAAAGTTGATACAATAATTATTAGGAAAGACTGCCTTATCCTTTTGTCAGGATTCACTACATACGATACAGTGCTGTACTACAGAAAAGATCAAAATATTTTCTCTTTCTCCAAAGACAGAGTTACAGTCATGCACAAATACATCTGAGCAGAATGTGAAATCCAAGGTGGTCTTTAGATGCATTTTTATCTTGATTTGCCTGATTATTTTTCATTATTTGAAACTACAGCAAATATCAAACGTTACATCTTTTATGTCCCCAAAACTTTTAAAGAAAAAAAAGGAAAAAGAAAAATATACAGAAAGGAGCAAAATTTCTGGATATGGAAAGCTTTTAGAACTGATTATATTTCTTTTGTTGGGAAAAGATTTAAAATGAAAGGGTCAGCAGTGTGTGTTTTTTCCTAAGCTCTTGAACTCTTAACGGGTGTCAGTCTGATTTTACTATTTTTTGTTAATACAGTGTTAAAGCAGAGGGAAGAACAAAGGTTAATTCCAAATAGCACTATGCTGAATTCTATTCATAAAAAGTAAGATTAGGTTGTATTAGAGAAGCCATGTCTTTTTAGAATATAGCTTTCTGTTAATTGCAAATGTATTCAAATTTTTCTTTAGAACAGAAATGGATGTAGAGCCCAGAATCACATTTTGACCTTAAGCTTCCTAAGAAATAAAAAAATTATCCATCATTTTCAGCTATAAAGAATTTCTATATTCAGTGCACCTGAGCTCCTTTTCTTTCCTTCAGGCTTTTGAATCATGAAGGAACAAGAGGTAATGAAATTTAACATAGAAAGAACTGGAAATGTCAATTCCTACTAATTCAAGATTCCTATTTATTACTCTTCTCAGACCATTTTCTTACCATTCTGTTTGGTGTTTGTAAGCCTCCATGATAAGAAAAGCTGATTAAGTCATGAAATATTTTTCATTACTTTTTCTGGAATCAAAGAGTCATTTTTGCAACACATTTTTAGAGAATACTATGTGAAATCTTGCAATTTTAACAACATGCCAACATTGTTGTTCAGTTCACTCTGCAGTCATAAAACAATAAAGGGAAATTCTGGGCCAAGGAGCTTCAAAAGAAACATAAAATTATATACATAAATATACATGGTAAGCAATTGTCTTCAGACCTTTAACGATCCCTTATAACTCATGTGATTTTTTGATACTATATATACATAAATAGACAGTAATTGACCAAAAGATCTTTCTGGCAGGCATGGGGTTCTTAATGTGTGTGCCCTGATCTCCTTGCCAGTTACTATGCAGTACATTGTGCTGCTTTGTGCCCTCAGGTGGTTGTGTTTCAGCAATAGAAGAATTGTTCCTTGTGTGCACTGTATTAATGTTTATAAAATGTCTTAAGTTTCTCTGATATAGAAGCTGATATGCCAGTATAAAGTCAAACTATTAATGTACAGTTAAACTTCAGCCCTGGATTTATCAGAAGAATCTGAGACTGAATCCTCCTTGATAAAGTCTCCATTAATCTTGCACTAACAGAGATACATATGCCCTCCAGTGCCTTGATTCATTAGCATGATTTCCATAATGACATACCTGGAATGAAAAAGTTCACCTTTCTACTCAGTAAATGAGTTGGAACAAATGTAGAGAACATTGACCTTACAGAGAGGCTTCTAGGTGATTAAATTGTTGAAACCATGTCAGTAAGTACATTAGCCACTATAGAAACTTCCCTGTGGTGCTAATGAAGAAGAGAGGATAAAGATCTCTGTAAACCAATTGTCCATGTGTTTCCATCTGGCTAAGTGAGGATGAAAAAAATAGAAGTTTATCTAATCACAAGTCCTTAGTCTTTTCCTCCATTCTGCTGCTGTGGAGTGAAACCTAAAACAGTGTCAAATTTTGAATCAAAAGGCCTCCCAGTCTTGCATAAACACTCAGATGTACTTAATTCATTTTCTGCATTGATTTTTCAGACCTGATCAATGGAAATTCCAAGGTGTTACGGTGAAGGGAACAATAGAAAAGCTTAGCAGACAAATACAACCAGCAGTTTTCAAGTCTTTGAAAAAAACTTTACCTTTCAATATATTTGTACCACATATTTTCCTGCAGATCTAGTAAGAGTCAGAGTACTTGTAGTGGGAGTTAAAGAACACAGAAAGCAGAGCAGCTTTTCACTGGCACTTTTAATATATTATCCTTTCTAAGCTTAGCTTCCTGTTTGCAGATCTACAGTTCTCTGCATAATTCAGTGCCCAGCAAGAAATTCTGCATGTCTGTGCACAGAATATTAAATCACAATCTAATACAAAAGCGAGTCTGTCCCAGTGCACATGAAGACTGGAGTATTTTCTATGCTGTGCTGCTCTTTTTCAGGTTATAAGCCTACAAAAATCATACAAAGACATGGCAATAGATAATTCACAGGTTCAGTCTTTTAAAAGCTCACAATGGATATAACAAAATGTTCATGAAAGAGTGTTAACAGAAGTTTTCCAAAATCAATTTTTCTTATTCTCTCTGACCACATCTCAGAATGATACCCTTGTGACCTACAAAATGTCTGAGAGAATAAAAATGCAGCAGTAGCTGAGCAAAGAGCAGAATTTTCCAAGTCAGAAGAAAAGGCAAAAAAGCAGCAGAAACAGGACAAAGCATTCTACTTAATCATACTCCATGATATAACTTTGTTATGGTAGAAAAGTTTCAGTCTTCCTAATGTTAGCATTCCCTTTCTGTCACATAAGCTGTATAATGCCCAATAATTAATATCTGGAAAATTGTTGTATGAGACGTACTTGCATGATGTAATTTATATGGCTAGGATTATTGGCTGCTCCAAAAACAGCTGAACTAATGAAGTCTTTTCTCTTATAATTTGTGTCTTCTGTCTCTAACCTTTTCCAGATGAGTTCTCTTTCATGTCATCTATGATATCCCTTACAGGCAAGAGACAGCAATGCTCTACCTAGTCTGAAACTATCTGCATACTGATCAGCCAGCCAGGATGCACTTGCTGACTCGCTGAAATGCTGCTGCCAAATGGAGTGTATACTGGCAGAAATCTGTCTTTCTCTCAGTAGGACAGCAGTTTGTGCCCTACCCTTCCCACTAACTGCTGATTTTCACATACTTGAAGGAACATAATTATCTTTGATACTTTACTTTCATACATAGCTTAGTACAGAGAGCAGAATTCAAATAGTAGAAGAGGCAGGGGAAGAATAGACAGATAACTAGACAGATTTTAATATGATATATCAGATTTGTTATATTTGTAATATCTAATTCATTCCCTTTAGGAAAAGAAGGAAAGGCAAAACAAAACCAAATGAAAAACGACAACAAAAAACTCCTTTATCTATTGGTAGAAGATAATAGGCTACAGAGCATCATAAGAAATGCATGTGATTATATTTCTACACTGATGAACATATTTTTATCAGAAAGGATTTTTACCAATTTACTGAATCCATTCCTGCTTGCAGACCTGTTTCTTGCCTGTCAGCAGAATAATTTATTTTAACTTCTCAAGGTCACTCTGCCTAGAGATGATAAAATTGTACAGCCTAGATGCAGATGTTTTAAGTAGTCTTAATGAGCCTCTGATTCCTATCCCAACAGCACTCTAAAATCATTCATCTGGCTGCAATAGAACAAGACTTCTGGTTGGAACAGGGGAAAAATGAGTTTTTTTGTTCCAAAACAGTTACTAATCATTTTACTGCACTTTTCCAGAAGAGTATGAGTATGAGTAGACAGGAGAAATAACTTGTCTCAAGTACCTGGTGTACCAAGAGGTAAGGGAGGAAAACAGTGGTTGTGACTGAGAAAAGTGACAACAGATCCTTAGACTGGCTTTCCTTCTTAGCACATTGTACCTAGAACTGCCTCTGTAGGAGATACTAATGTAGTATTAATTTGAACATAACTTTATCATTCTATACAGATTAAGTGACTTTACATTACTGAATAAATGCCACATTCTTTGCTCATACTAAAAAAAAAAAACAATTAACATTCTTGATTCTCTAATAGTTCCTGCTGTCATTCACTGGTCACAAGATCATCAAAACTGCTTCATGAAAAAAAAAACACCCGTAGGAGGCATTATTTTCAGAACAACCCTAATTTTTAGGAGTAGACATCTTAGTATGACCATTCCTAGCTATAGGCTGTGTATTATCCTTTACATGAGAATTCCATGAGATTTCTGAGAGTACCACAGATAAAGCCCATAAAAATGCTGTTTCAAGTACAAGTGTCTAGTTTAACAGTGAGCATCAATGCAAATCAAAGCAGCATATAGGCAGCCGGGAATAACAGCACAAAAATCGTATGCTAATACAGTTGTCCTCTACATTGAAGCCATGGATGTGAAGGGCAACAAGAAAAATTTTTATAAGTATGTTGTTGAAAAAAGGAAAACTAAGGAAAATATGGTCCCTCTCTGGGAGATGAGAGACCTGGTTACTCAGAATATGAAGAGGATTGAGATACTCAACAACTTTTCTGGGGTCTGTTCAGTTCAATGCCATTACTGATTACATGGATGAGGGCATTGAGTTCCCCCTCAATAAGTCTGCAGATGACACCAAGTTTGGAGAAGGAAGGCCCTACAAAAGGATCTGGACAGACTGGATCACTGGGCTGAGGCCAGTAGGATGAAGTTCAACAAGAACAAGTGCTGGGTCTGCACTTTGGCCACAACTCCAAGCAATGCTACAGGGTAGAGGAAACAGACCAGGGAGTATTAGGTGATCGTCATCTGAATGTGAATCAGCAGTGTGCCCAATTGACCAAGAAGGCCAATGGCATCACAGCTTGCATCAGAAACAGTGTTGCCAGCAGGAGCAAAGTCCTGGTCATCCCTCTGTACTCAGCCCTGGTGAGGCCACACCTTGAGTACTGTGTTGTTTTGGGCCCCTCAGTACAAGAAAGACATTGAGGCACTGGAGTGACCAGAGAAGGGAAACAAAGCTGGTGAGGGGTCTGACCACAGATCTTATGAGGAGTGGATGAGGGAACTGAAATTACTTAGTCTTTAGAAGAAGATGTTCAGGGGAGACCTTATTGCTTTCTACAGCTACCTGAAGGGACATTGTGGTGAGGTGGGAGTTAGCCTCTTTTCCTATGTAACTAGAGATAGGACTAGAGGGAATGGCCTCAAGTTGTGCCAGGGGAGATTCAGGTTGGACATTAGGAAAACTTTTTCTCCAAGAGTGATCATGCACTGGAATGGGCTGCCCAGGGAGGTGGCAGAGTCACTGTCCCTGGAGTTCAAGGAACTCTTTGATGTTGTACTGAGCAAAGTGATTTAGTGGGAAATATTGTGATAGTTGGATGTTTGGACTAGATGATCTTGTAGGTCTTTTCCAACCTTGATGATTCTATGATTGTAGGATTCTTGTTATTTTCTCTCAATCTTAAGCAGCAAGTGCTGTAGCCACACCACTCAATTCATAGAATTCAAAGACGGGTACTGAGAGAATGAAGAACTGTCCGCTATAGGGAAAGAACAAGTTAAAGACCATCTAAAGAAACTGAAGTTCATAGGATCTGATGAAATGAATCTGTAGTTCCCAAGGGAACTGGAGGATGAAGTTGCTAAGCAGCCCTCCATCATATTTGAGAAGTTGTGGCAGTTTGGTGAGGTTTCCACTGTCTAGAAAAGGAGAAGTATAACTTACATTTTTTAAAAGTTAAAAAAAAAAAAAAAAGGAGGATTTGAGGAACAAGGAGCCAATCATTCTTACCACTGCACCTGGCAAAATCATGGAGCAGATTCTCCTGAAACCTATGCTAAGGTATGTATAAACAACAAGAACAACAACAAATTATAACAAAACAAGAGAGGTTATTGGTGACAGCCAACATGTTTTCATTAAGGGAGAATCTTGCCTAACAGTTTTGGAGATCTTCTATGATGGTGGGTAAGGAAGGGCAACTGATGTAATCTAACTGGGCTTTTGCAAAGCATTTGTCGCTATCCCCTGTGACATCCTTGTTTATAAATTAGAGACATGGGTGTGATGGATGGACTGCTTGTTGGATAAAGACTTGAGAGGTTGGTTGCACTCCAATTTTTGTAATCAGTGGCTTAATGTCCAAGTGGAGAACGGTGATGAGCTGTGTTCCTCAGGGGTTATTAAGACCAGCAGTATTTAATATCTTTGTTGGAGACATGGACAGTGGGATTGAGTGCATCAAATTTACTGATTACACCAATCTGTGTTACTGCTGATACACTGGAGGGATGCCACTCAGAGGGACCTTGACAGGCTTGAGTAGTGGGTCTGTGTAAACCTCTTCAAGTTTGACAAGTCCAAGTGCAAAGTGCTAAACCTGTGCTGAGGCAGTCTCAAACACAAGTATAGCGTGAATGCAGAATGGGTTGAGAGCAGCCCTGAAGAGAAGGACTTGGGGGAGTTTGTTAATGAAAACTCAGCATAAGATGTCAGTTTGCACTTTTATTCCAGAAAACCAACTGTATCCAGGGCTGCATCAAAGTGTGACCAACAGGTCAAGTGAGGTGACTGTACACTCATTTCCTGTGAAACACCACCTGAAGTACTGCATTCAGCTCTGGGGCTCCCAACATATGAAGGACATGGACCTGTCAGTGTGGTTCCAGGGGAGGACCACGTAGATGCCTGGAGGGCTGGAGTACCTCTCCTCTGGAGACAAGCTGAGAAAGTTGAGATTGTTCATGCAGGAGAACAGAAGGCTTCAAGGAGACTTGGAAACCTTATAGCAGCCTTCCAGTACATACAGAAGGCTTACAGGAAAGCTGGAGAGGGATATTTTACAAGATCATGTAGTAATAGGGCAAGAGGAAATTATTTTAAACTGCAAGAGGGGAGATCTAACTAGATATAGGGAAGAAATTC
This sequence comes from Tetrao urogallus, assembly GCF_951394365.1. Classification (NCBI taxonomy): domain Eukaryota; kingdom Metazoa; phylum Chordata; class Aves; order Galliformes; family Phasianidae; genus Tetrao; species Tetrao urogallus. The sequence continues at coordinate 52,935,657 of NC_136817.1, read as the reverse complement.
TTCTGCATGAGTCTGATGAGGCACTGGAACAGGTTGTCCAGAGAATCTGTGGATGCCCCATTCCTAGAGGTGTTCAAGGCCAGGTTAGATGAAGCCCTAGGCAGTCAGATCCAGTAGATGGCAGCCCAGCCCATGGTGGTAGGTTTGGAACTAGCTGCCAAGCCAAACCATTCTATTAATCTGATTCTATAACTCTATTATTATGTCTCTAGCTGGTTTTGTGAGCTATGCTATGCAATAGCCAAGAAGTCAGACACATATTGAAAAAGAAAATGCTTCTTTATTGGCACATATACACTTAATTTCTGTGATAAATTTAAGCAATTAATTGCATTCAGTGTCTGTGCACTTGCAGCAACGTGTTTCACACTAATTAGTCAAGATAGAATCAGTATAGTTTATCTTTTGCATGTAAATGGTTACTGAAAATATATTGTTTACTTTAGCAGCAGTTTCATAAGGGAAAATTTTTGTTTGAGATAAACAGCTATACTCACTCTACCTCAGAGCTCTGACTGTCTTGAACAGGTACATGGCTTTGGGAAAGAAAATCTGCTGAGAGCATGATAACAGCACAGGAGCTGCAGAGTTAGTTCTAAGGAACTGAGAGGCCTCTCTGCAGTTTTAGGCAGTACCTTCCATCTGTCTATATTATGTCAGGAACCATTTTTTTGAAATGCTTAATATTGGAAAGATTTTAAAATATGTCTATCTCTGCTCCAGGGATGCAGGCTGTATGCTGAGCCTTTTAATATTTAACCGTTAAGACTATTTAATTAAATGCCAGCAAACTTGCCTAAGGATCATAAAATTTGGTCTTTGTTTTTTAATTTTTTTTTTTTTTCTCAAGTATGTTGTGTGATTGAAATGAGCTATTTTTTCACATGTGGAAAGAAATTTGTCTCCTTATGAGTAGTGTGTAATCTATTTGATCTGATAGTCATTAGTAATAAATACATTTGTATAAGGGTAAAGAATCTATGAATCTGGATAATTGAAACATAGAAGTGTCCTCTGAAATTATAAGACTTTCCAGTACAAAGACGACATCAGGGTTTTTCTTAGATGGTCACACTGTGGTGACATTGCTTGGTAAAAGTGAACGGGTCTTTCTCTGACAGAAATGAGAAAAAGTAGAGAAGCTGAGAGAAAAGCATTTGAGTACTTAGTGGGAAAAAACACTGTGAATGTAGCTTTGTGAAAAAGATCTTAGAGAAAGATCTGTTGGGCTAATTGCTAGAAATTGGGCTAATTGGGCTAGAAAGAGCCTTGACCCCACAGACAAATAAGCAATATCTCCTGCTTTTTGATTTCTGCTTCATTCATGGGACACAGACTTTGTGCATTCTTTGTAAATAAACAGGATTAACTGGAGAAACACCTGACCTGAGCTTCATCTTCCACCTGAAATAGCCCTTGGGCTAACCCCTTAAGTCAAAATGAGTCCTTTCAATATTACTTTAAACGTGCTTGATATCAGAAAGGCTTTCATAGAATCATGGAATGGCTTGGTTTGGAAAGGACCCAAAGGATCATAGAGTTCCAACCCCTTGCCATAGGCTGGACCACCAACCTCCAGAATCTCGTACTGGAACAGGTTGCCCATTCGTCACTGATTTCTTTACTAGTGATGTGGAGTTCAGAATTCTTTCCTATATATTACATGTATGTCTACAGTGGAATAAGGATATTTCAGAAGGGAAGAACTTGCAGTATTTGCATTGTATGTTCAAGAGATCTATGTTAAAAGAAATACGATATGCAGTCAAATTAAATGTAGAACAGCTGTTGCCTGAGAAGCATTAATATTCAGCAATAGAATCATGAAATTATCTACTCTGTGGATAAGTATATACAAATGAAAAATGAATATTAAGCAATTTCATCTACAGGATACCTATTACATGTAAAATTTGAAGAACATTGAATAGAAATTTTGTTCTGAAGGACTTGACTCATTTTGTCTTCACTGATCCTTAATCAAATTTTAATTATTTTGCATTACATTCTAACATCTTTGTATTGTGCATAAGTTTGTGATATTTTTATTTAATCATCTCTAGTGATTTAGATAGAAATCTTTGGAGTGTAAAATACTTCTTTTGCAAAACTTGTCTCAAAGAAAAAGAAAGATTTCTAATCTTCTGTAAAAATACAAATGCTCGTATAATGCATGCTTTGAAAGAGACAATAGTCATCATGTGAAGAACATTCTTGCAAGAAGACAGGTGTACATTTAATTGCATGATTTCTTAGAAAACTTAGACTTATTTGGAGGTATGTTTGAAAATCATGAGTTATTCAGAAGTTAGCAGTTTCTTAAACTTAATAATTTTGTTCTGATCAATGTCTGATCATTTTTAATATGGATAATAATTCTAGTGTTCTTTTTTTTTTTTTTTTTTTTTTTTTTTTACTCTTAATTAAGTAGCTCAGCAGAGGTAATTCCTAAATGTAAGCTTGGTTGAATTTGTCACCAGGCTGCTCTTAATTATTGCAATTATTTTCTTGAGTAAACAGATACTATCTATATAGTATTTCTCTCTCCTCAAGTCAAATGGGTAAAGGCCTTATGTTCTTTTTTTTTCTTCATGTACCCACTCCGTACTTCTCAGCCTTCTGCGAATCTCTTATCCTGTTTGCAGGTGACTATGGATTCAATCATGGACAGAATTAAGGAGACGGTGACTTGCGCCCAGTATTTCTGTCCACTTGAGATAAAGTCACTTGCTATAATTTAACAGTAGTCTCTTAATATACCACCAAGAATTCAAGCATGTGAGACTGCATGAATAATGATAGTTCCTGGAGATGAGACAGTGATGATGAAAAAGAAATTGCTACTAGGTATCATACTGATGAGTTGGTTAATGTTCAACGGCCTTCTGTTTTATGTGGAGAGGTTTTTTCTTCTGTGATTTCTCAAAACAAATACATATTTCATCTTTTAAAATAAGTTATTTTGTTTCTGTTTCATAAGGAGGCTCAGTGGTTGTTAGCAGGGGGAAACAGTGGGGAAAAAGAAGATGAAGGAAGGTCAGAAAAGGTATTTAGTCATAACAGACTTTTTCAGTGAATATCCTGGTTGATGTGACTTGTTCAATTTAAAAAGAATCCCTGGTTGGTTTGGATCATAGGATTGTAACAACCTGTACTTCATACCAAAGGAAATGTACACACAGCTCACCTTGCTCTGAAGCAACAAACTGAATAACAAAATGAACTTGTGTTCTTGAGATTGAAGGTTCAGGGTTTCATCCCTATATGCTTGATGTCATGGAACTTTTCCTGCTCCCTTACAAATAAAAAGAAATAGCCAAGTGTTTAGATGAGAGCATAATTCGTCCTAATATATACAAAATATTACTGCTTTTACACTTTCAAACTTCCCTTTAATTTCATCAGGTTTTATCAGGAATTATATTGGCCTTTTGTGTATTTAAAGTTTATATTTTCTTTTATGTTCTTCACTATAATTGTCATTGCAAACATGAGCTAAAATGTCCCCCCTGAGGGAGAAATAACCATCCCAAGTTCCTAATCTCTCTTAATATTCTACTTTCTTATTCTTTATAATTCTCCCTAAAAGATTTGATTCAATTCTTATTGAAGTCACTGGAATGTTTTCTGTTGATTTTAATGGGTGTTGTATAAGGCTACTTAATAGTTTATTGTTGTGACCTCTTTCACCTCAGTCAGTAGTCACTGCTCACTACGTGGTTTTGATGAGTGAGGTAGCTGCAAGCATAGAAAGGTGCTTTTTCAGATATACTTGCATATAGTTGCAAGCACAGCATCTCTTAAAACCTGTTCTAACCTGTGTTTAGGGACTTTAAGGCAGTGAAGAATATAATTTAATTCCCTTTGAGATTTCTTTAAGAGGAATTGGCAGCCCATCTTGCTTTAGGAAGATATTTGGCATGACAGTATATTGACTTCAGACTTTCTTTCTCACTTCCAGTGAGACACATTTACCACTGAATGCGCAATATAATGACAATCTTTGAAGAACTAGAATGAAGTTCCCAAAAAAGATGTGTTCATTTCAAAATAAAGTAGAATTGTTTTCTGTAAAACATTTCAGTGAGCATAAACCAATTAACCCTTTTCCCTAAATGAAGTATGTACGTGTAATGAATTTGTTAAAGAGAAACATGATAATATTTTCTGTTTAGCTTGACAGCATGATAACATAATATTCTGCTGTATCTTGATAACATATAAGGTAATAATTTGAGTAGGTTACAAAAATGAGTTCTAAATTGCATCTATCCTGCTGAAAACCTTTCTGTATAAAACATGTTTCCTTGGAATCATTGAAGCAAATCTTATTTAAATTGGCTTACATTCCAGCGCTGTCTTTTAGAGTCAAATTTAGTTAGCTAAAATGTACTCCATCTAAAAGGCAGACTCATAAATGGGTAGAAGTAGTACCTTTTTTTTTTTTCTTTTTTTTTTTTTTTTTTCCCTGCATAGTGTCATTTTAAAAAATTAAGTTCAAAGGTAGCTACCCCAAACTGCTACTTAACTCTAGCTAGTCATAGTCATACCATGTCCTCTAGGAAAGCTTCCTGGACAGCTTTTTCTGCTTTTGGCTTAATAAGAATTACTGAGCAGCAGAAATTGTTGAGAGATTCATTCCTTGTTAGCAATTATTCACATTAACGTGGCAATGTGGTAACACAAGGTTGTATCTTCCAAGTGTAATGACTTTGCCAGTGCAAGGAACCATGGCCCACAGCAGCTTTTACAATTTGATTATTTTAACCTTGTACACACTATATACATTTCTGTTTCTCTATTCCTACTGGAATTTTTTTTCCAGAAACTTTTTCCTATGATGGGTAAAGTCTTTCAATGTTTCTTATTCTGATTTTATTCCATAACCACATGCTTTACTCTTTTGAAGATTTCAGCTTAAATAGCTTTTCTGTCTCTTAGATTTAACTTTGTGATGTGTTTATATGAAGCAAATTTATCCCCTCTTGGCCATTCTTCTAAGAAGATCAAAAAGCCATGCATTCTTTTAGACTTCCCTGTAAAACAGGCTGTCCAAAGCTCCGATCATACTGGTTGCACCCCTGGAATTGTTTGAGCTAAAATGTGATTGTTCTTGAATATGAGTGACCAGAATTGTGATGGACTATTTCAATGAAAATTTTGAAAGTATCTTATATAAATAACACAAATACTTTCTTACCTACCAAAAAAAAATATGTAAGTTGCTCCAGAAGTATTTATTTATATATTTATTTCCACTGAAACTGCAACAGATACAAAGAGTACGATAACTTTATTTGATAGAACAAATTGTTAGCTACAAAACACTCTTTTTCAACATAATCACCAACATTAGCTATTCATTTTGGTCAGCAATGAACAAGAGCCGGCATGCTGCGCTTGTGAAAATCTTCATGGCCATCCAGAACATGGTTTGCCTTTAATGCCAATGTAGCCACTGATGAAATGCACCACTCACTTCTCACTGTGCTGACATCCAATGTTTGGTCTCCATAAACGCTCAGTAAGTGACAATGAATGTCAACGAGTGCCATTTTTTACTTGTAGAGGAGTTCACTGACACGCCATTGCTTCATACATAAGCCCATGTCAGATGCCATTTTGTCAGATCTATAGGCTGCTGCCATCTGTCACATGGCAGCAAAATGTAATGGAATATTGATAAGAAGATTTTACCTCTATTGTCATACCACCAACATAATCACCACTCTGATGTCATAGGCCAACATAATAAAATAGGAGGCATTACTTTCAGAGCAGCCCTCATATTTCACATAATAACTTTCACAGATAAATTTGCCTTTCCTCTTGGTCTGATTACACGTTTGATTATTAGTCACTAAAAATTTATCTCCCTTTTCCTGTTCGCACTATTTGAAATTTCCTATTTCAAATGTTCTCCTGCATGTTGTGAATTTATTATAGCTCCTACAAGTATAACTTTGCATTTTATATTACTTAATTTCACTCAGATTCTATTTCTGTAGTTCTCAGTGTGGCACTGAGATTCTTTGTGGTCTTTCTGAAGGATCTACCTTAATCAAGTTTCAGCAACACAATTCCAAATAAGACTATGCTGGGCCTAATTTATCTTTATGTTGTTCTATTTATGAGTCACTAACTCCATGGAGTTCAACAGAGTTATGAAAGTTTAAATTTGAATTAACATATGAATCAGACCTTGCAGTCTCCTTCCCTTCCCCTTCCCTAATGGCAGGCCATTTTTTTTCTCTAAAAGGTAAATTATTCATGAAGTTAGAGAGTGTACGTATCTTATTTGAACAAATAATAACTAACATACTGAAATCATGAGAATTTTCATTTTTCCAGAAGTAAATTCTGTGACAGTATAATTTTCAGTTTAGATATAGGATCATTAAACTAGAGGATAACCATTGTTAGTAGTCTGGGGTTGGAACAGAGCAAGGATCCTATAAAACTGTTTACAAATAGAAAAAAGACTTTCAATCAGTCTATGGGTTTCTTCCCATTCCTATGATTCTGTGATTCATGAAGGGATGGTTGGGCTCTGAAGGGCAGATCCCTGGGGATCCCTTCTAAGTCAGGATATTCTAAGATTCTGTGATTATGAGAATTTCCCTCTACAGTGGTGATTTTGAGATGAATAAGTTGAGTGGTAGTTCACTGCAAGAAATGACTGACCTGGGTGTTTATGAAAGCAAGTGCAGTTTATCAATCAAAGTTTAATGTAAAAAAAAAAAAAAAAAAAAGGAGGTGTAAATGGAGAGATTTGAAGCTACACCACAGTGAAGTACAGAATTTTGTCAAGATAATGATGATCATAAGCTAATGTAAATGTGAAATTTGGAAATGGGATTTTGAAGCAGCTTTCAGGAGTTGGTAATATCAGGCTATTCTGACTTTTCTAAGGTGCTTCCAAGGTACTGAAGCTGCCTGCAGTACCAAGAATTCACCAGGCAGATCCAGAACGGAGGTAGGGCATAGTAGGCTCCTCATACTGTCATGAAAAAGTTGCGAGAAGGCTACCAGTATATATGAAGCAATAAAATCAGATAGAGTAGAGTACTTTTGCTGTTTGATGTCTGTATCCTTTCTCGCTTCGAATGTACAGGTTAGCTCTCAAGCCAGTGTAATATCTTAATAGCAGCAATACTTAGAACTGCTGTAATCAGACCTCCCTTTGTGTTCACTGCCCAAAACCTGACCAGCTGCAAGAGGAAATCCTCATACCAGCTGTTGCTCAGGGGTGAAATTATCTGGATTTAAGCTTGGATGTAATTTTTTAAATCAAGGAACCAGATTTTTATGTATGTCATATTCTGAATGAAAATAAGTTTTGATAGAGTTCGCATAATCTGTTAAATATCAGTCTGGGAAGTGACAAATTGTGGACAAAACCCATACAGCTTGCTTTAAAGCAAAGTAAAATACTATATAACCAACTGACAGAGCTTAATAATTGTTTTGTTTTCTGTCTGTTGAAAAGCTTCTCTTTACAAATTTAGGTAAAAAAAGTAATGCTGTAGTTCTTTCTGGGGTTTTAAACCTTTGTTTTCATGTAGTATACCTTTTACTAATCAATAAATAGACCAGATTAGCCCAGTTTTGAGAAAACCATCTGGCCACTGTTTATCTCTGATCACATGCTCCAGAAAGGAAAAGTGCAGGTAACAAGTTGCATCAAACCAGCTGGACTAAGTATGATTGATGTAGACAGTATAATACACAGAGTCTTGGTTTAAAACAGGAAGGACTGTGGCATTTTGCACTACATAAGACAGCTGGGCATTCTCAAAGAAGCATGGTAAGAGACCTGGTGGTCAGAAACAGTGTGAAAGTCTCTGTTTCTGTTTCCCCAGAGACAAGTACTTTGAATGGAACCTATGAATATTTCTGTGATGTCTAATCAACAGCTGGACTGGTAAAGTACAGATGTACAGTACAGAAAGTTCCATATGGACTTTGAAACTCAAATTGTTCTAAATGGCACGAGAATTTCACCAGGAATGAACAAAACAGTGAGCAGAGTCATTGCAAAGGTATTTAGACACTGTGCGGAGAAACACAAGGCAAGAGGCCATCTTACTCCCATTAGAAGATAAGCAACTGCGGTGAGACAGCTTGAATTCTTGGATGTTATGGGGGAGCCTGCTGGGGACATTGGCTGGAAAGTCTTTCTTAGAGCAGTGGTCACAGGTGGACTAACGGTGTTTAATGGTGTAGCTTGTGAGGTTTCCTAGTGCATGAACTTTATGCTGTGAATGACCCCAGCCACATATGCTACACATGTAATGTGTTTTAATCCCTCTGTAGACACCCGCAGGGACTGTGGGTGCTGTCAGAATTGCCCTGTTTAGAGTCCCCATCTGGACACATTTTCAGCTCTGAAACCCTGAAGTTCTCTCATGCTTTTCATTGATGCTCCCCATAATTAGTTCTTTTACCTCTCTTTCGTTTCTTTCCAGCAGAGTTTGAAGATTTGGCTCTGTCTTGGCCAATACTGAGAAAAAAAGTGCAATAAAAGGACTCTGTTTAAATCTGCAGAAACTGAGATCCAGCCCAAAGCAAGGCAGCATGAAAATAAGGTACAATTTATTTTTTCTCTAGTTTTCTTTAGATGTAATACTGAGGGGAGAGAAAGAAATTGTAGCAATAAAGTACCAATTTTATTTGCAAAACTGATTTTCAGAATTACAGCGTTCTTTTAAAAAGCATACTCAAAGTCTGTAGCAGTTTCTCATGAGAGAAGAGACAACTAAGCCTCAGAATTCTATGTTAAAGTAGACCCTTCTACTCCCTTTTCTCTTTTAAATATTAGAATACAGGTTTTTATCTACTAGAAAGTGTACTGATAATTCAGAGGAAGAGCTCAGGAAGCAGCCATCTTGTTTGATGTTCCCAAACAGCAGGGAAAACACCTGTGAAAATACGCAGCTGTTTGGGTGAAACACAAGGAGAGCCCTGACTACCCGCACCTGCTGTGTAGCTGGCAAGCAAGAAGAAATGAGGCCAGGATTTCAATCACTTCATGATAGACAGAGTTAGGTTCAGGAACTAGGGCTTTGCTAGTCAAGGAAATGCTGGTATTCTCTGTGAGGAAGGTCACAAAATAGCTAGAGGGTAAGAAAAAGCAATAGAGGCAACATAGTAGAAATCACAGAAAGAAATCACTTCAATGTACAGGAATAAAATCACTGTAAGAAAGGTGGTTATTTTGAGTATGTTCCACAGAATTTAGATTGTCTAGGTTTCATAGAAGAATGATATTAATGGGTAATTAAAACTTCTTGTGGTTTATGTTAATACAATTTCATGTTTCTGTTCCTACATTCTTTGTAATGACTGATATAAATATTACAACTCCACATTATTGACAGCAACTGTTACGGTCTCTGAGAAAGGAGATTGCATCTGAGATATTTCTCACATAGTGGAATACAGAAGTAAACACTGCCAACTTACTCACTAGATCTCCTGTCTGCATCAATATATTTTCTCTCATTTCTTTCAGAATGATTTATTTCAGAAATAATTATTTCATGGAGATCAGATGTGACACCCTGGTCCTGTTGGCACCAGTGACAAAATGATCTCTGGCTTCAAATGATTCAAAACAAAGAATCCTAGAAGCACAAAAACAGACTTTCTGGAGCCCATATAGACCAAATGCTAGATGCTGATGGCCCCGTCTCCTATGAATTTCTCCTCTCTGGAAATCACTTTAACTTTTGGCTTTCAGAACATTATGTGGCGCTGTCTCACAATTTAATCATGCTATAATAATAGTAATTGTAGTAAGTGCCTATAATTAATTCTTATAATGTATTGTTATATTGTTATAATTATACACATAGTTAATTGTTATTGCTAATCATTACAATTAATATCTGCAAACTATCATAGTAATTTCCTATTCATCCTCTGTGTACTATTAATGACTCAAGGATTGGAGTTACATGTATTGTTGTAACTACTCATATTTCTTCCTTATAAAATAGTTTTCCAAAACAGTATACATCCTCCTTTCTTCAGAAAGTCTTTTCCAAGCTGAAAAATCTTAGGTTTTATGTCTCTTTTTGTATATATATAAGAGCTTCAGATCCTCAACCATTTGCGGTAGCTTTTTCCCACTTATCCTGTCTGCTATGGGATGATCAAAGCTGAATATATTTTTCAAGGAATGAACAATATTTACATACAAAATTTATTTTATGACATTGTTTTGATTTCTTTTCATTTCTTAGTTTCCTGCTAAATGTGCCATGCTTTTGATTATTTTTTACTACTGCTAACTGTAGTCAATACATTTCCATAAAACCTTCCACAATGACTATTTCTTGATATCCTTCTTGAGTCGTAGTTCATTTAGAGACCATTATGTTACGGGAACACTTAGGATTTTCTCCCCGTGTACACTTTCTTTTTTTAAATTTAATGTTTATTTGTTTTGTCTCCTGCAATCAATTCATTCAAGATCTTCATCTACATATCTTTAGATATCTGCAAAGAATCGATTCTTTGCTGTTTTAAATTTAAATGTAATGAGTAATTTTCTGTCATCTAAAGACTATTACCTTATTCCTCATCCTTTTTTTTTTTTTTCCATACCCTTTATTTTATATTCATATTGGACTGTTTGCCAACCAACAAAGATCTCTCTGAGCTCTGTTGGTAACTTGCTTCAAAAATCTAGTTTTTTCTGGTCATTGAGAGGTGAAATGAGATCAGGTAGCCCACAGAATCAAATCAGAAGTCTTTTATGCAAGAGTGGGATATGGTTTTCCTCAGTTTTGTGACCAAGGTCTTTTATCTCGATACTTTTACAAATAGAAGAAAAGCAAACACCAAATTTCATTTCAGATAGGACTTTTCACATCTAACTTCTATTTTATTTTTTTATTTTGCAAGATAAATAGTTATCTGTATGAATTTCATTGTTTTCCACTACCAAACTCAGGAAGGTGTTTATCACCTGATCCTAATCTTAAAACTGTCATGATTTTTTTTTTTTAACAGGAATTTCTTGGCAGAAATTTCTATTCTTTATGTCCCTCAGAGTGAACAGCTTAATCCAGGCATTTTATCTCCATCAGTGATGGACACGAAGTCAATTTCTGCCATAAAGATCTCTCTTTGCTTGTCCCTAATATCAAACACAGGAGTCAGGGAAGTGTTAGTCAGAAAAAAATTGGATCATCAATTCTCTGATGTTCTTTCCCAACTAGGTCTGGTTTTGAGAATCAGAAAACAACTTCTTTTTGACTCAAAATGCTTGGTACTCTGGTTCACTGGAAAAAACAAGGATGATAAGATTTCTAGGAGTTTCAGTGAAATTAGCTTGGAAATATAATGGTGGAAGGAAAGTATGATTTCATAACAAAGCTTCATATACTGACAAAGTATCTGCATTAAAATATTCCTTTTTTAAATGCTTCCTTTTCCATAAGTTGTCGTGTTGAAATAAATTTAGAGGAACAGATGTCTTTTGTTTGATGAAGAATGTGAAGCATTCATTTCTGAAGCACTTCAGTGAAAACGTGGCATTATTCTGTGGCTTTGAAAAATGAATACAAAAAACTTTTTATACTGGTGCCCAGCTTTAGAAAAGTCTGGAAAAGTTGTATGCTTAATTTCATTAATTCTAGTTTTGTTTTGTTTTGTTTTGTTTTTTGTTTTCTATATGGAATAAGAACAAACCTTGCTCACTTATTTAAAAATCGATATCACATAGTGAACAAATTGCTTTTATGTCTTACTTTATGGTGTTATGGCTCACACTGTATTATTGTAGTTAATGCAGAAATGTTAGCACTATTTAAATCAAAAGTGAGCATAAGTTGTTTACAGACAGCAAGCTCAGCAAACAAAAGTAGCATTATGGAAAAGAAAAACACATTAATAAAGTACTTTGTCACCTGATCATTCTATGCAGTTTATTCGAAACTGAATTTAAAGCTTTGGCTAATAGGTGGACAATATTTTTTTCCATACTTCATTTTAAATAATGTGTATTCTGCTTTTCTTATTTAAAAGCTGTTATCTGTTAATACCATTAGAATCAGTGATGATGGCTGATTTTCATTATAAACAATACTATCTAATACTATCTACTTAAGATTACTGTGGTTTGCAGAATTGTTTTTTGTTATTCCAAGTCAGTGATCACATAATGTTTTGTAGGCTTTACACAAGTAATGACTAGCAGAGTCTAGCTCTGTAAATGTGACATATAAATACCTAGACATGTTTATATTATATTCCGCGAACAAATCTTATAGAATTAGATTACACTGCAATTAAATGGTAGCCTGTAGATGTAAACGCTCCAGTGCTATGTAGTATTTAGTGAACCCGGGCCATCGCTGATCCTTGCTTGCTGTGAGATGGGTGGAATGTAATGAAACAAAGTGACCTTCTTCTGTGTGTTGGCTGCACCTATTCTTATCCTGTGATGTGTAGATTCAATCCCCTCAGGGGCTGCTTTATTTGGCATGCTGAGATCTGACTGGAAATAAAGATGCAAAGGCTTTTCTTTCACTGTAGCATCCATCTAGGACATATATTTTAGGCCTTGATTATCAAGGAGACCTTGATTTAGGTCTAGTATTATTTAACTTTTTCTCTCAGAGAGTGGTCAGGCACTGGAATGGCCAGCCAAGGGAGGTGGTGGAGTCACCGTCCCTGGCAGTGTTCAAGAGGCGTCTGGATGAGGAGCTGCATGATATGGTTTAGTAGCTTGTGGTAGAAATGGTAATGAGAAGACGGTTGGATTAGATGATCTTAGAGGTCATTTCCAACCTTGTGATTCTATGATTCTATGAACTTATTTGTCAGTGACTTGGATGGAGGAATGGAGTGCCTCCTCAGCAAGTTATTTGATGGCACAAAACTAGGAGGAGTAGCTGATATCCAGAGTAATGTGCTGCCTTTCAGAAGGATTGTGACAGGCTGCAGAGGTGGTGAGAGAGGAACCCATTGAAATTCAACAAGGGTGAGTGTAGGGTCCTGGACCTGAGAAGGAATCACATCAGGGACCAGGCTGGGAGAGCTGACCTGCTGGAAAAGAGATCTCCAGTGAAGGTTCTAGTGGACAACAAGTTAACCATGGGCCGTTAATATGCCCCCATGGCCAAGAAAACCACTGTCATTCTGGGCTGCATTAGGCAGAGCACTGCTCCATTCCATCTGGATATGAGGAAAAGCTCTACTGTGAGAGTAACTGAACTTTGGAACAGGTTGCCCAGAGAGATTGTGGAGTCTTCTTCCCCACAGATATGCAAAAGCTGCCTGGACACAATCCTAGGTAATCTGCTTGAGAGACACTGCTTGAGCATGGAGGTTGGACCAGATGATCTCCAGAGATCCCTTCCAACCCAAGTTATCCTCTTCCAAAAGCCCACATTCTCATTAGGTGGAGGACATTTTTCCTCTCCCATTAATGTTGCTCAGCAGTGAGCTCCAGTTCTTCCCTTCTCTGTCCATAGCCCAGTCTTGGCACGGGGATTGCTGTATGTGTAAAATGATCACTGCACTTACAAAGCATGCTGCAGAGTAGAGCAATTGTTTTAATGTATTTTCTGCTGTAATCACAGCTGAGGCTGAAGTGGGGCGCTGATCCTATTGAATTTGTAGCTGACACAACTGTAAGTGGGTAGAGGTTATAACAGCATCATTGAGTCTTTGCTACCTTGCAAACTGAACATGCTTCCATAAAGTTAAGCCATTCTGAAAGTTTCAGCAGAAGCAATTTCACTGATCAGACTTTTACAGAACCTGTTATTTATCATGTTTAACTGAGCTTGTAAATTGAAGTCTTAATGCAGTTTTGAGCAAGAAAGTTTGGGATTCACAAGACTTCATAGCAGAGTCTAAGGTTTGTCTCTCATAGACTTGTACAGTTATCTTAAAAGACATGAAATTATGTATTATACTGTTATGTCGGTTCATTTAAGAATATCTAAATGAGTAATGAAACCAGTTGCATTCCACTGTGTTATCACCATGCCTCAATGTACTTAAGCAGATGCATAATCATAGAATAAGACTAGTTCCTTTCCATGTAAAGAGATAATATGTGTTTAAATTTAAAGGCATTTAAGCCTTTTGTTATTCAGGGGGTGAAATTTCAATAAAAATGTCAGCTTCTGTGTATCAAATAAGTGTTAAGATATCATGTAACTAATTGAAGGATGAATCACTCATGAATGAAGTGCACAAAAAGGAAAAGTTTGATTAATCAAACAGTATCTGCTTTTAATAAATGCAGAAAGGTAATAAACAGTTATTATACTGAGGTTTCTATGACAGCCTCCAAAACATCTTGTGGAAGAGCTAGCTTTTCCCTCCCATCCTAGGTTGAGAAGATGAGATGCAGAAGAGAGCTGTAGCCTGCATTTTGCTGCCCAGAATGCCAGTGTTCAAGTCTGTAACTGATCAGTTTGCCCTCTAGTAAATACCTGTTCATATGCAATTTGATATAAAATCATTTGTATAATAGCATTGGTTTTCTCACGGGATTTTCCATCCTGTTCCCTTTGAACTTGATATGTCTCGAGATAGCAAGACTACCATTTTTCTGTTAGTCATTATAAGTAAATAATTACAGTGGCTTATAGTAGCAGGCACATAACCATATTTAGCCTTAATTTAGGCAAAGAAAAGAAAAGTGTAATCTGTTTTAGCAAATTAGCAAGTAAAAAGATTCAGTATAAAATATATATATATCACTGGACTATCATTTTCTTACAAGAAATTAAACAAACAAACAAACAAACAAGTGTTCATATGACTTTGTCCAGAGAATATTTATCAAGATTGACAAAATTTTTGATTTACAGCCTGACTTAGATATTTCTGCAATGATACTGGCAACTTGTAGGTGAAGTAAAATACCTATAAGTGAATATCAGGAAGCCCAGTTATTCCCTTAGGAGATAATTTCTTTTTCTTTTTATGAAGAAGGCAGAATTAGTATGCTATAAAATTTAATTTTGTGCGTTAGCAAAAAAAAATGATTCAAGCACTGTCGGACAAAAAAGAAATAGATACCTCTAGAGGCAAGCTGAGATCAGAGAGGAGGGAGAAGGAGATGATGAGAGTGAAAATGTATAACAGACCATACATTCTGTAGTCCAACAGTGATACCACTAAGCTTGAAGTACAGCATAGCTGAATTAGATCTTAAAGATCACGTTAGCTTTAGTGAGATGCCATTCTGAATGGTTCATTAAGTAATTGATATTGACATTTTGGTAAGTAATTAATGCTGAATTCTATATAAAATGGCTTAACTATTAGGATTTTATTTCTTTAGATGGGATGACATAGTTATTAAATGTTAACACTGCTATTAATTCCTCTCAATTGGACTATAAGAAAAAAATATGCATTTTATAGAAATTGGGAGCAATCATACCATCTATTTTTTATTTCTTATTCTTATATAATTCAGTTTTGGATTGATAGGGAGAAGAGACAGGACTGAGATGGTGTCTTATTGTAGGCAATTGTACTACAGTGGTAAGTTACATTCTACCAGGCTTCATGTTGAAAAATAAGAAAAGACAGGAACAATTTCTAGTGATATAGTATAGTTTCAAGAAGAGTATAAATTGATAATTTTCTCCTTTTCAGAGTTGTAATGAAGCTCTTCAAGGCAATACTCCTTACTGCAGAAATACTTTGTTCTCCATGAGTAGGAAAAGTTAAGAGGGTGAAATGATTGTCTTTTTGCAAGTTCCAATCCAGCAGAACGTTGACATAAATAATCAGCACTAAGCTATTCCTTTTATTGTATTTGCATTCAGTGCAGATCTTAGGCTGTGATATGAATGAAATGTAAGCATACATTCAGAATAAATATCAACCTCTAAATAATTAGTATTACCAATTCTGGATTAAAAAAAAAAAACAAAGCAACAGATTAAAACCATAAATACCATAAATATGACTTTCTTTGTCACTGAAGAACTCCTTCCTTCAAAACAACAGAAGAAAAAAAAAAGAAGCCTGTCTGACTTGCATTTACCCTTAGAGCCTTTGCTTTCAGACCCTTGCAAGCTTTTGTAATCAAGTAATTCCTAAAGGAATTACTGGACTGGAAATACTAAAGCAGCTCCTAGTACCAAAGAACTGCAGTTTTTCCTGAAGTGACAATCCTGTTTTCACAGAGAGAGATGGGAAGCAGGGGCAAAAGGCAGTCAAATCTTGCTGACCTGACGTCTGGCTCCTCACATCTATTTTTAGGTGGAGCCTGAGGTTGCTTTATACTCAGTAGCAGATTCTGGAAAGCAATTGTTTTGTGTCAATCTATAGATTAATTATATAAACTGCTAGTTTAAGCAAGAAATAAAGTTTGTGGTTTATACTTTTCTTTCCCATTGTAATCTTTTTCAACTTTGATAATCTTTTTCTTTGCAGTGCTTCTTCTAGCATTTAATTGAACTGTGGACTTTTTAAACCTCAGGCACCTCCTTCCTGAACTTTGTAAATTGCTATTATTGTCCTGGTTACCTTTCCTTATTTCCTACAATACAGTTGCCAGAACAGACTTATTTTGCTCTTATGTGATCATTTCAAAATCATCTGATGTGCCTTGAGTCAAAGAGAATGAGAGATGTTCCTTCAGTGAAACAGGTCATTCAGTCTATTTGCAAGACTGGCAGGCTCCCAAGACTTCCTCTTTTTTCTTCACTTGGGATGTACTACCTCCAAGAAAGACATAACTTGACCACATAACATTCCAGAGTAAGATAGCATTGCTGCTGGGGAGAAAAAGTAATTCTCCATTAAATGAGGTCAGTAGTCCCTATTCCCTGTATCTCTACTATACCTTGAGATTTTTTTTTTTTTTGTGTGTCATTGTAGCTCCTGTTTAAATCAGAAAGAGACAACGGAGGTAAGAAAGAGAGGTTATTCTATAAATCTATAAAATGATATTCTATTTATCTCTCCCTATGGCAATGCACCTGCAAAGTTCTTCTGTCTTTAATTGAGAAGGCATGATGTCCTTTCAATATGCTTAATCTACTGGCAAATAATTTCCATTGAGACCATTCCTGAAGCAGCCCAGCTGACATACACCTGTTCTTTATTGGTGGAACATGAAGATTTTAAGCTTAGGTGACTTAATATGATATGATTTGGGAGAGAAAATGTGCATTCAAGGACAGGCTGGATGTGTCTCTGGGCAGCCTGGTCTGGTGGTTGGTGACCCCGCACGTAGCAGCGGGGTTGAAACTGGATGATCATTGTGGTCCTTTTCAACTCAGGCCATTCTATAATTCTATGATTCTATCTTTTCTTTATCAGTGGTTAAAATCTGGGATTCTCACAAGTTCAATTTCCCACCTGTAAAACATGGATAAAACACCTCAAAGTAAAGGCCTCAACCTAATGTTGAGAGGATGAATTTTTTATATGTAAGGTGACTGCCATAATGCAAGAAACTTAGAGCTGAGACGAATTGACTGACCTTTTAAAATCTTCAAATGTTTGTTCTTCATCATATTAAAAATAAATACCTCCTCTGTGTCATAATTTGATTTATAGGTTTGAGGGAGACTCCTTTAAAGGGAATCCCATTTTACCTAGGTGAGTAAAGAGGATGACAACCTTCTAAAAAAAATCATCAGTGTAGTTGCATTTTCCATCTTTTATCTTTTATCCATTGCTACCTGTTTCTTAACAAATGTTGAAAGACATATCCTTTCTTGCTATAACATTTAGAGATTTTTGCCTTGGGCAGATTATCTGTCTTATGATTTTCACCAAAGTCATTGTCAGTATTTCTTTTCAGTCCTTTAAATTTATATTTCCTGCTGAGGGAAAATACCATTCCTGAGTAGCAGATAAACTACATGTATTATAATATTCAAAATAACATATTTCACTTGAGTTTAATTATATTTAATCTGGCATATCTATTGTACACACAAATAAATGTGTTCTTCTTCTGATTTTCTTTCTACTCTGTTGAATTCAACTCACATATCATTGTTTTATCTTATTCTGTTTTCTGTAAGGAGGACTCATTTTTGTCTTACTGCCTGTACAGTATTATAATGTAAATAATAGCTCATACGAATGATTCAGGTGTTTCTGTTATGAGAGAAACAAAAAGCAAAAAAACAAGAGCAGAGAGAAATAATTATTTTTTCGTACTTGTACACCTTTAAAAAGGTACAGTCTTGCTAAATAACAGGAAATGCAACTACCTGCCTCATTAAGGATTTCAGGAATTCACCACAATGCCCAAGCTGAGAGTAGCACACCTGCTATTGCTGTGCCAGTTGCTGCAGTTGCTACAACAGACATAACGGGGTTATTCTTAAGCCTTCAGCATGAAAGTATGCTTAGCATTTTAAAAATATTTTGTTTTGATTAGTGAGGGGGTTTTGTAAGAAAGTGCTATAGAAATCTAAGGCATAGAAAAATCTTTTAAATCACCAGTGCTCAAACATATGTAATGCAAGCAGGCTTTAAACTCTCACAAACCAATGATACTTCCTGCTGTGATGACCTGTCCAGTGGCACAATTTAAGTGGATTTTTTTTTTCTTGTTTATGATCTCTTATTTGTTCTATTACAGTTCAAAGCTATGTTCTATAATTTCAGACAGCTCCAGCAACTTTCATCTTCAGGACCTGTTATGCTTTACTTAATTAAGTAAAGGACAGGTTTTGGGATCTAGAGTTCGGACATAAAGGTTTATGTTAACTCTTATAGAGAAGATCTGATCTGAGATGTCATGTGATGTTATTCTGTTTTTGATTCTTCTTTTGATCTCAATTAAACAATAATTTGCCCTTAAAAACCAAATAAAAATGAATTTTTCCTAATTGTAATCACATAAAATTAATCACTAATTCTTACTATAAAGCATCTCTTTTGCAGAAATTTTATTTATATAGTCTGAATATGCAAAAAATTACTCTGAATGCACAATATATTTTCTTTTCAGATTGATGAATATGAACTCTGAGTATATATTACGATCATGAAGTTATATATACATATAATATATACATATAAAGTATTTTTAGACTTTCAAACAAAACAGAACCACACTGATTTGAAGAATATCATCACAAAACCACAATGTGGAAATAATGATCTGCTTTAAATATGCTTTAATCTACTTCAGAAGCCAAGATTTAGTAAATCCACTTTTCAAGAGCTCCCTTCACAGGAGGCTTGTCATCTTCTAAAGAGCAGTCTTCACAAAATATATAGATATATATGTAAGCAGAAACTACTGTGTAATATATATAGTAGTTTACAAATAGTGTTGGATACATACAAACACTAAGTAGGGAACTTTTCTATTTGCTCATCCTTTTGTTGCATATCCACTATTGAGAGAAAGAAAGAGAAGTAGCATTTCATTTTAGCAATAACTTTCAGAAACTATCTGCCTAAATCTGTTGATTTGACACACAGCAAATGTTAATAGTGAAGGGAAAGGAAAGCAAGTATCTATTGCAGAACGTGTGCTGGCAGAAAGTTGTGTAGCCTCAATTTGTCTGCCACCACTGAAAGGATTCCTCCGCTACACGGTTCTAAAATGCTAACCTTGAGGGTAACATGTTAAACAAGCTTGTGAGCATATTCAAAAGGTGCTTTTCAGAATCTGTCTTCATGGTTCAGAAGATCATTTTAAAGCAGTAGTGGTAATGCTACTTGAGAATAGAAACTCTTATCCAGTGAGATATTAAAATCGCTTTACACTTTTTTTTTTTTTTTTTCTGTCATGAATTTGGCTGAAATGAAAGGAAGATGCTGAATTCAGAAAAACAGTGATTAGAAAATGTTAAAATATAGCTATGCATTTGGCTGCAACACACAAATGAAGACTATTTATATTCCAGTTTTAAGGAGATTTATTTTCAGTTGTCAAAAATCATCAGAACAATGTATTCAGCTGTCTTTGATGTGAGACTGAATCTCTCTGTGTTGTCTTATAGAAGCTGTGGATCAAGCAGCTCACTGAGTGAGCTGGCCTCCTCAGCTGGACTGCCTGTTAGTCTTCACTGAACGAAAACTGCTCACCTCACTGTGAAAGACGCAGCACAAAAGCTTGACGTAGACTTGATTCTCTCAGTGTGACCTCTTGTATTACCCGAGCAGATGGATGTCTCATTTCTGGATTCTGATCATGCTTAGGTATGGTAAAGTTACTTAATTTCTCATTCTTACCAAGATTAGCACAATATTCAGACACACTTAATACCTGTGAACTTTAAAAATAAGATTAGTCCTTCAGATTAATATGGAGGCTGTATTTATTTATTTTTTTTTAAGTATCATAGTTTGTTGCATACTATAGTTTAGGGCAAAAATTTCAGTGTATGCATCTAGTTCTCTCTTCGTATGATCCTGGGTTCCTTATATGAGCCACCAAATAATTATTGCCTAACCCTGAGGTTAACCAGTTCCAGAAGGAAGACTTCAGAATCATAGAAGTAATTAGGAAACATAATTCATTGTCACTTTTTCATCATTCATTCATCCTTCAGATGGGGACAGTAATGACTGCTAGTGGTAGAGGGCTGTTGGAAATTTAAGTTAACATTCATACAATGTTTGGAATGTATAAGAAATTGATTTGACAAGCTTTGTTTAGGCAACAGATGAAATGTGCAGATACATTCATTTTAAGGTGCCCTTCTGCATTACTAAAGTGTAACATTTCGTATGCTGACATTTATGTAGGAAAGGAAACATGTATATGGATGTAATAGAGCTGCCTTCTCTTCTGAGAACCTATTTATTCACCTCTTGCAGGGGAAAGAAGTAGAAGACAGAAGGGTGTTTGGACTGAGGAAACAGTTGTCAGCCAATTCTGGAAGGTGAATTGAAGCTAAAATCAATCAGCTAAAAAATATACTTAAATGTTACATTCAATCTGGTATCTGTGCTTGTAGAAAGTGAAACAGGCTCTAGGAGAAATTGCTGACGAGTCACTGGCAACTGCAGTGACCCTAATCTCACTGGAAGATTACCCTCTGTTGGGTAGAGCAGCACAGATCAAAGGGTATAAAGGGGTTCAGTTTGTAACCAGAGTGCTAGAAAGTCAAGGGGATTTTGTATGTGTGTATGTTTGTGCGTGTATGTATGCATGTATATAGAACAGAAAAGGAAAAATTTCTTTCAGGATATAGTGAAAGGCAAGTGATTAATGATTTAAGATTCTTTTCACACTGCAGTAAAAATTAATTAAAGATGTGCTGCCTTCAGGCAATTCTATGCTTACAGTGATAAATATGGAAATGTGCTGCATTTTGCAGGATAAAAACCATTGTCTTTACAACACACAGAAATGAATTGTATCCACATCAAGTTTTATGTAAACACTCTGAAATTTAATTGGTAAGGGTTCAGCTGAATGTCTCCTTTTGATTAAAGAAAAGCTGGTGGTGGCATCTCTGATAGCAAATGCATTTTCTCACTCAAGAAAAAACGGAAAGAAAAGATTTTTGTCAACTCTGGACAAATAAGGTGGAGAAGAAGGATCAACAGATACTTTTAGTAGCAAAATATGTTACAGTTGTGATGAATGTATGATTAGGTATTTTTGGTTTTATTTATTAAACTTAATGTCTGACATGCAAACCCTGAATCTTTCACCACAAATAGTCACTCGATCCATTCTTCTTTTGGTTCTTATAAAATGAACTACAAGAGTAATCTTCCTTTTTATTGACACAGAGATGTAATTCATACCTTCAAATCCCTCCAGTGACTATCTCTTTATTATTTTATTAAATAGAACCTTTCATTACTGGCTTCAAATGGCCACATAACAGTAAACATAAATGTTCCTCTCTTCTGTTCCTTTCTTCTCTTCTTTTAGTTGCATCTTAGGGGTGCCAGAAGATTCCTGGTCCTTTTCTGCTGGACACATCTTCTGCAAAGCAGCTGTGGGAAGCTGGCTTAGGACCTTCTGCAGACTACAGCTCTCATCTCTGCCTCTGCTTATCCTTTCAGATCAACCTCTGTCATGCTGCTAGAAGTGACTTGTTCAAAAGGTGCCTTTCATCTGCTTTCTGCTTGCTCACCTGTTCTTCAGGTTCAGAAAGCCTGCTGCAGGTCAGAATGATGCTAAAATTAAAACAAAACAAAACAAAAAACTAAACAGACAAACCCATCTAGAAAATTCTCTTTATTAGGAACCTGGTATGCCCCAGCTACTCCCATTGAGAAATATTTTAACACTGCTACTGATTTACTGTTGAGTGTATGTGTGTGTAAATCTCACTATGGCACATGCACCAGAGAATTTAATTGGCTAAATGAGAATAGAAACATTCTCAGAAATATTTTTTTGCTTCTTCAGGACTCTGAGGATAAAGGGAAGAAAATGGAAAGCTGAATGTATTGGGGAACTAAGTATGTAGCTGCATGGTGGAAACAGGTTAGTCAGAAAATTCTGTAGAACCAGCAGTTGGGTGGGGAGCTGCCTCCATGCCCTGCTGCGCTTGTGCATTCTTGTTTTGAGTGACCAATACTTGTGATCCTATTGTGTTTATCATTCTATCAAAAGAGATTTCAGAACAATACAAAGGCAGTGTAACTCTAATGGCACCAGTGGAGGTCACCAGCTGAAAGATTTGTCCAATCTGTCCACTTATGAAAATTCTTAGGATGCAGAGAGAAAGATGCAAATAAAGCCAAACATAGAGATCATTTTTGATATGAAAGAAAATTATCCTGCAATATGGGTAAAGATGATAAGGTACTAAAAATTCTAGAAAACTGACAGATGACTTTTTAGCACCTCTGAGGATGAATGTTTTGATGTAGGCGTAATGTGCTAATGAATTAGCCTTTCAAATTCAAATGGAGCAAATCTGGCTCATTCTAGTCCTAGAGCATGGAAAGTATTTGTTCAGGCCTAAAATCCATCATATGCTTTAGCAAATATGTGGTAGGAGCGGAAATTTCCACTTGGTCAATGCAAAGCTGTAATAGCAAGTACAATTTTGATACAGCTTTCCATAGTGCTTTTAAAGAAAACGAGTGGATTCTTGCTTAGTTTAGGGTCATATTTTGCCTAGTTTCAATAAGTGTTGCTGATGCTTGGACAAAAAATAAATCCAGTTAGAAAGGGATGAGAGCATGAGGCAAATTTGCTGGAGTAAGTTGAACTAGGTTATAGGAGGCATTTAGCCAAAACAAGTTGATGAGTTATGTGCCCTTGAGACACATCCACAGTTGCCCAGCAGATCTTCCCCATCCATTGAGAGTGAAGCTAGTCAGTCCTTGAAAATCCTGTTACAAATCTTATAGACCACTGGATGAGCACACCAAGTTTTCTCAGCTTTAAAAACAGAAACATTGAAATCAAAATCAAGATTTTCTATGTACAAAAGGAAATTAAAAGTGCTGGGAAACTACACAGGGTTATCATGGAACCCTTTTCGATGGAACATGGTGGAAACTCTTCATCCAGCATTCATCATCCTCAGTTATTGCCTGCAGCAACAGCAGTTCATGAGCTCCATATATCCATATATCTTAACAAGAACCTTTCCCGTGCCTGCTCTGCAGTTTGCATTCAGTTTTGTCTCAGCCTCTGTAATATAAAGAAGAGCACTGAGATAATGTAGGTTAAGAAGAAACACTTCTTTAAACAAGTAGGAGAAGTGAGAAATGTTATTGGGTATAAGTGCTTACAGTAGCAAGGGAACTGTGAATTGCCTTAAATGGCCAGCAGCAGTTCAGCCACATGGAAGCAGGGGGAATGAGTATTTGTATTTGCAGGCAGTAATTACAGCTGCTGCACATTCTCCACTCTAGAGAAATTAGGTTGCTTCTGATTTAAACTGTAGTTTCATTATACAAAGTGTTGGGTCCCAGTGCTGGTTTTCCTCTCATTCTTCCTTATTCACTTTGCACCTTCGTGCTGTGTCAGTGCAAATCCTTGCTCATTGGTGAGTTGAATTGGGCATTAGAGAACTATTCTGACATGAAAAAAAAAAAAAAACCCAAACCAAAACAACAGCAACAAAAAAAACAAAAACAAAAACAAAATAAAACACAGAGAAAAGACAGATTACTTCTATGCCTAAGACAGATGCAATGTGAGAAATGAGGGACGAATGTACAGGATGAAATTATCACAGCCATCCCTTTCAGTGTTGGCAAACTTGGTCTTTCTACTTGTGCCTAGCAATCAGCCGTACTCTGTGCCTAGCATACAGCTATACTCTGTGCTCTGCACAGACATAATGGAGTCGTGGAACAAGCAGTATAGAAAAGCATACTATCCATCAATTCCATCCTTTCTGCTAAGCATATTGTCACTAAACATTAAAAAAATCTTATTGTTACTTGGCTTTAAACCTCCAACATAAGCAGTGCTATGCCACTAGAAAGAACAAATCTTTTTAGGAAAAAAGCATTACCTTTTATATTTTCCCTTAAAGGAAAAATATTTCACTATTTTACTGATCTCTAAGAATTTATTTCAATAAATTGTTTATAAACATTAAAAGAAACGTAGTGTAGTTTATGGGATTTAAACATACATTTTATTATTTGTTAACAGGATTTAGCTTCTCCATGCTGCTTCAAACATCCCTCTTGAATATACTTTCCTTAAGTTCTGTGTCTTGAAAGAATTCTAAAATAAGTCTTTCTTACCTGAGCTGGCCTTTGTCAAATATTCAGCAAGAAGACGTGATGTCAGTTAAAGTATTAAGCAGCTGTATAAACATTGTACTATTTGCTAAAAATCAACTTCAGTGAATGCCTTCTAGTTAGATTACTATTACTCATGAATATTTCAGTTATAAATTTAAAAAATATAAGAGTCAAGCTACAAAGAAAGCACTTATAACTTAATTTCCCCTTGACTGGCCTCATCATGCATTCAGCAACAAATTATTTCTTTTCTTGCCACCAGCATGAAGCTTGCTGGTGCTAAGTGCCAATACATAGCTTATAGGCTGAAAGGTTAATAAACGATGCACACTGTGCCATTTGCATTTGTGTTCTTTATATCTACAGTAAAATATTTATCTTTTTCATACATAGGGAAACCCACAAACATTTATTTATTTTATTGGCAGATTAGCCATTTGTTTTTAAAATGCAAGATGCTTATTTTTCACTTTATTGCACTGCTTTAATATTTTACTCTTGATAGGAATGGAGTAAGAGAGGTCAATAATAATTTGATTGAGTAAATGTCATGCAATAAGTTTCATAAAATAATGATGTTGCAGAGAAATCCTCCTAGATGGGGCTTAGTGTGTTGTGTTTTCTGAGAACTGTTTGGTAGTCTTTTTAGAATGCACAGGAGCATCTCTGTACCAGGAAAGATGACAAATTCACTGACCTCAGAATAAATTCTCTGAAGATGAAGGCTTGAAAATCATGATAAAAAGAAACATTTGCTAGTAAAGAACAGGAAGAAATGGAAAATTTCACTTATCTAAGAAGATGAAATTCACTGGCTGATAAGATCTAACTGTTATGAGGACTATAAAATCACTGGGAATTTAGAGGTATAGAGTACATTTTAGTAGCTGCCAAAGCTGTGGTATAGCAAGATCTGTGTATAAACTAAATTGAAACAAAGCCACAGCAATACCTTGTCAAGATTTCATCGTTAAGCAAAAATGCAGCAGCAAATGAGGGAAAAGTGAAGCAGATTAGAAGCTTTTGACAGTTTCTGAGTCAGCTGGTGGTAGCTACCAGCATGGAGGTTTGCACAGTGCCCAGCCAGCCGTTCCTATCAGCCATCACTTTGTACAGGTTATTCTTACCTTTTGCTTATAGTGTAACTTCACAGAGAGGGCTGCATTTGCAGCCAATCAGCAGAGAATGTATCAACAGAAAGTTAATAGAAGGCTGCTGCATGGTTCAGTGAGATGATTACAAACTGGATTTCTTGTCTGCAGTTTTTGAAGTGCTGAAAAAATACCTTGGGTAGAATGCTTACAGTGAAGAGAAACCAATTAAACAGATCTGTGTTCATGGAATGTCTCAAGTGCATTAATCTCTATGTAAATTTAAGTAGTCAGAAAAAGTCCCTACACAGCCATTCCTCCCTGTAAAAAATTATAAGTAAAATGTGACAGCTTAGCTAAATTCAGTTATTTGAGGTATTTTTCAGCGTTCGTAGTCAGGCACTGTAAGAAAAATAAGTTAATTTCTCTGAAAACTTGAAATTAAGTGATAATCCAACTTTGATGCTGCTGCTGAACCCTTCTACATAATGTATTTGCTGTGGCTGTGGTGTTCTTAAAGAAAACAAGGACATTGCCCATTCAAAACCTATAGTATTAAGGTTGCAAAGTCGTGTACTTAGAAGATAAGAAATGTCAGTTTAGGTTCCCATCTGAATCTAATTGTGTTCTTATACAGCAGTTTGTATTATTAGATTTATTTTATAACTTGTACAAATTCTACTTTTCCTTACATTATTTTGCTGTATTTAAATGCTTTTTTTTCTTAGATTGTATTGCCAAAATAATCAAAAAGGCTTTATTTCCATAAGTAAATTTCTGATGTTTGTAAACCAGAAGGATGTGCAGGGATCATATTTGCAACTGTATCGGATCTTCCTTTTCCTGTGCAAAATGCCACTGCAGGTCTGCAGGTTCAGTCCCTTCCAGGCTGCCTGATCCTCATTCTTCATCTGTTGTGGGAATGGTGCCTCCTTGTGCCCTGCAGAGCTCAGAGATTTGTCAAACAGAAGGGAGTATGACTGGAACATGAGAGTGATTTCAATGTTACCATTCCTGTAAGTGCAGCATGCCATCCTGGATCACCACCAGACTTTGGGTTTTATGGGTCTCCAAACTATAGAGGGTATAGAGCATGCTTCACTGTTACACTGCCACACTACCAGCAGATGACTTCAGTTTCTAGTGTTCTTGTTATGTTGCAATCTGTCAGCAAAATATAGCACTTCTCTGTTCAGTATTTTCTCTTAAAGCAGCATATTCAGCTCATGAACTTTCATGTTGTTTTATGACACTGTTAAAAACTCAAGAGTAATAACCTGTCATTGAACAAAGGCATAAGCACAGGGAATTATCAAATCTAAACTGAGCTGTCAGGGTGAAGAGAATACATCTACTGATTTTCTCTTGCTTTGTATTTCTTACCATCGATCAGAGAAGATTGAGTTTCTTGACCCTGACTGATAACATTCAAGTTGACCCAAGTTAACTGTACACATGTAACCTCTATCTTCAAAAAGGTGGATAATCCATTCTGTTTGCTCTTCCATTGGGTTGAACTAAAACCCAGTTTAGTTTAGTTTAGTTTAGACCTCAAAATCTGAATGCAAACAAATTATAGTGATGAAAAAAGGTAAAAAAGCATCACATCATCACTATAGAACTATTAATTTCTCCTCAATAATCTGCAAGGCTTTGTAAAATTTCCAGGAAAAAAGAACTACTGGAAGTACTTGTAGACAATGTAATGCAAGGAACTGTTCCACTCAGGAGAGAGGACAAAACAAAAAGATATTTTCCTACAAGTGTGGTATGTCTGGTTAACCTGTTGGCTTAATTTGGATTATAAACACATTTTGAGAAGAAAATCTGTTCTACAGTATTACCCGGACAATTAGTATGTAGTAGTTAAGTTACTGCAGACAGAGATTTGTACAAGAATTATAAGGAAATGAGGAACCAGCATAAGAAGAGATGTTCAGCCTTGAGAAAAGAAGACTGAGAGGGGATCTGATCCAGGTCTATAAATATCTAAGGTGTGGAGGGCGGAATGGCGAGGCTGGACTCTTTTCAGTGGTGAGTGGAGACAGGACAAGGGACAACGGCCAGAAACTGCAGCATAGGAAGTTCTGCACAAATGTGCGCAAGAACTTCTTTACAGTGAGGGTGACGGAGCACTGGAACACGCTGCCCAGGGAGGTGGTGGAGTCTCCTTCTCTGGAGATGTTCAAGACCTGCCTGGATGCCTACCTGTGCGACCTGGTGTAGGGAACCTGCTTTGGCAGGGGGGTTGGACTCGATGATCTCTGGAGGTCCCTTCCAACCCCTACAATTCTGTGAAAATAGATTTTGTTAAAGTGGAAATATTACTAATGAAATTCTTCTAGGATCAGGCTTGCATCTGATCCCGTGTAGAATTTTTGGTAAACATCATGGCAGAAATAAATTGATCTTGAGCACAGGGAAAATTTGATAGGATGAGATGTAATGGACTTAAGTTGTGCCAGGGGAGGTTCAGGTTGAACATTAAGAAAAATTTCTTCTCGGAAAGAGTGGTGAAGAACTGGAACAAGCTGCCTGGGGAGAGGTTGGAGTCACTATCCCTGGAGGTGTTCAAGAAAAGAATAGAAGTGTGACTGAGGGACATGGTTTAGTGATGGGTTTGTGGCTGGCCTAGATGATTTTAGTGATCTTTTCCAAAATTAATTATTCTATGATTCTCAAAGTACATTTTTGTGAGGCATGTGCGAGAATTTTTCTCACCCGTTGGTGAGGTAGTTACAGGGGTAGTTACAGGCCCCTAAACCAAGAAGTTAGTGATGATAGTGGGGAGAAAAATTCATCTCCAGAGGACAGCTCACAAAGTGTAGGTGAGCTTCCAGCTCCGACTAGTGCCTCCCTCTTTTAACCACAGAGAGAGAGGAGGGGGCAAGATGGCTCACTTCCTGTGGTAGGAAAGAATGACAGCTTTTTATATATGGTTGAAAACCCTGTATTCAGGTTTGCTCTAGTTGCTGTTCACAATATTAAAACAGGTCTTGAGCATTGGCTGTGCAACCTACCAGTCCCCTGCAGTGACTCTACTTGAGTTCATAGATAATTTAAATGTACATGAAAGGAGTAGACTAGACACAATATATTTCAAGTAGTTTGCTTTTTAAGTCTTTCAAATCTGCTTTTGCAGTTAGTTTTCTTTTGTTCCTTGTACACACTTGTAGGACAATACCTGATTCTCAGTCTCTCTGTTATTCACCTAGTGCTTCACAGGGGGCCGTATACCTGCTTATACACTAACTCTCCCCCTCACAAATCAGCATAATTCAATTACAGCAGAGAAATTGCTCTCAGCCTCAGACTTACTTTAAAGTTTGATGTTAATGTTTCAGAACTTATCTTGTTTAAAAAAAAATAAAAAAAACAACTTATTCTCTCTACCCTGGATAACTGTTGAGAATCCTGATGAAAACCAATAGTAACATACTTGTTACTATTCAGTGTTACAAAAGGCATTGAAGATTAACAAATAATAGTCAGTATATTTATTGTCTGTTTTTATTTTTGTATGCCTACTTTCCCAGCTTTTGTCTGCTTGTTTCTATTCCCTATATCATAATTTGTCACCTCCAGGATTTGCTTTGTATTTTCCATTCGTTTGGAGGAATGACTGTTTGGATTTGGTTTCTTTCTGCCTAAGTCATTTCTGTGAACTAGTTTACGCTTTGAGCCACATGGGACATTATGATGGAGATTACAAACTGTACCTCTATTCAGGAAAGGAGAAAAGAGCTGTGGGTTTTCTGAGCATTCTACATTTTAACACATGATATAGAAGTGACATGATTCTTCTATCTGCTTCCTTGTAGTCAGACTTGACAATGCAATCAGACAGTACTATTTGAAATGTATAATTGATCTCATTGATCCTGTACAAAACTTTTGTAAGATATCCCAATATTCCAATTTCTTTTCCTGAAAGAAGTTGGTTCAAGCTACTAGTCCAGGTTCAGACACAAAATACCAATGTGGCTATTATATTAAGCACGTGATGTTAAGTATGTATAAAAAGTAGCATTGTGCATAGTTTTTCTGATATGAATTTGGAGAAGGGAGGGCAAGGATATCAGAATCAATAGAAAATGGTTTACAGTATGAGGCAAATATAGTAATTTTTAGACTATAGAATGTGGGCTAAGAGCTAGTGAATGTTCCTTGTAAATATCCTATATTTTTAACAACAAAGA
This sequence comes from Tetrao urogallus, assembly GCF_951394365.1. Taxonomy (NCBI): domain Eukaryota; kingdom Metazoa; phylum Chordata; class Aves; order Galliformes; family Phasianidae; genus Tetrao; species Tetrao urogallus. The sequence goes on along the minus strand of NC_136817.1, from coordinate 52,905,719 downwards.
ATGGTAGGAGATACTTAGCTTAAAAAAAAAAAAAAAGTAAAAGAAAAATAGTGTTGTATTGACAAAAGAATTCATGCTGTAAGACTGTGGAGTGTGGATTAGACTTCCAACCAAAGTAGTGAAGGTAAGAAACTTAATGAATTCTGATCCAAATATTGATTAGTTGATGAAAAGCATGATTTTGTTGCTGCTATGATATACTTGCTCTTGCTTGCTTTGTTAGGATGTGTTCTGAATTGCTGTCTCCAGTGTATGCAAGTTCTGTTTTCCTAAATTATCATTGTTTAGTCTGAATTTTTTTTCTGTTTAACTTATCTGATGTGAAGTAATTACAAAAGAACTCATTCCTTCATTTGACTGCTTAATCTTAAACTTTAAACCTGATCCTGCAAGAATTGTATTAACTTAATTTAAAACACTGCAGGCATCTATAATGATTTCAGTAGCACAAACTTAGCATATTGTGAATTACATGTGGGTTACAAGGAAATGAGCCATCACCACCTATATTCAAATAAGATCTCAGAAGACTGTGTGCTGCTACTTGATAGAATATTTTTTGGCTATTCAGTTTACAAAATAGCATACCCAGCAGCTGTCACCAAATTAGGGTCTTGAGCTAGTCTCAGTCTGAGTATAGTGATTTGGCAGGAATCACAAATGAGCAGCAGTCATTCGTTTGCTGTGTGTAATACGATTGGCAGAGTCTTTTGAGGGTTAACCCTGAAACACAAATCATTTGAGAAAGATTTTTAGAAAATACTTGAACAAGATAGTTCTTCAAAACAATAGCTACTGAAAGAGGCAATGTATAGATAAATTATGCATTCAACCTGAAAGATCTCACATCATATATGAACATTTTGTCTCTTAGAACATCATGCAGAAAGAAAGACATCAGAAAATGGAGCAGTCAGAACAATCTGTATCTTCAAATCTAGTTTAGTTTCACTGCATTTCTATCCTAATTTTTTAAAACCAGATTAGAGTGTCTTGTAAGTCTCCCTGTTAACACCACTTTTGAGTTTTCTGTAGAGACAGTGAACAAGGTTGCTATGGTCTCCTGTAACTTAAATTCTTTTTTAGGAGTAGGTACTTTATCATCAAATTAATTTTGAAGAAAACTATTGTAAAAGTCAGCCAAAAACCACCTGAAAAAAGTCTGAAAACTTATTCTTGAGTTAAAAAGGTCCAAAATCCATTATCATGCTGCTGGCAGTAAGATACTGTTAGCACATACTTAGGCATATGCCTTTCTGAATTTGCAGATGTCAGTGATGTTTCAGAGGTTTGGGAAAGTAGAATGCATAAATAACAGCTATTGCTATGGTTGTTAACTTCTGGGTTTGGCAAGTCTTTTGCATTCTGATAGAGAACTTTCTTCCAGATGACAGCCAGAGGCAGTGAAAGAAAGATGGAATCTTAGGGAGATAGGACCCACACATATCCGTATGACAAATTGTAATGACAAGGTTGGGATTGGGATTTGTAAAGTGATATACTGAAATAAATAAAATTCATTTCCATATAGTGCATACAGGTCTACTGCTGTTTGAAATAATCATCTCTGCAAAGCACATTGTACTTTCTTTAGGTCAAGAAGCACACTCTTTTCCTGTGCCAAGGTGCTTATATATCTTGTTCTCACAATCTAATATAATTCTGAGCTATAAAGATAGTTTGCTAAGGAATTCATAAGGGCATTATTACAGCTAAAATGGGCAGTCCAATAACCGAATTAATTTCATATCTGTGGGAAAGTACTGACATCAGAACTTCTCTTTCACAAAAATATTTTAAAATATACTATTTTGCATCATTATATTTTTTTAGACAAATTCAATATGTGAAATAAAATCATTGCAATTCTGTCACAAAAGACTAAGTTTTTTTTTCAACTTTTTTAAGGATACTGATTACCCTTGCAGATAGCAATAGAAATTAACCTCAGAACAGCCAGCAGAAAGTACAGAGTATATTTTTTACATAACTGTGATCCTTCCTCATGCTTATAAATAGTAAATTACTGTCTTTTCTTTGCAAGCACTAGGAGGTTTATATAGCAAAGTAACCTACTGTTCTGGGGCCCAGTGAATATCATATTCTGTTAATCTGGAATGGGCAAGACAGAGCTGATTTTATAATTGTTTTGATTTTCACTGGTCACCAGCCTGTGTTGTTGACTGAGGAAACACATAGTGTTCACCAGAAAGTCTTGTTATCTATGAGCTTTTTTTTTTTTTTTTCCCCCATAGAAGCAGACTAAAACAGATGGGAGAGGGAATTCTCTCAATGAAACCAATTGTTATTCTGTCTTACTGTGAGATTCTTAAGCGCAAATGCACCATGTCACCCCTTCTATTACTGATGGATGCATTAGATTTACTTAGCAACTGCTCTCAATAAGCAAATCTATAGTTGAAAAAGATTTGTCAGTTCCTTTAAATCACTGCAGAGGAACCTAGATCCCTGCATTATTTCTAGAGAGGTTTTTAATTTAATTTTTATTTAGTTTGATGCTACTAATTCTGCATCTCCCTACTTCTGTTTTGTCTGTGTTGAATCTCTACGTTAATCTTGTACAGATCTCTGGCTAATCTATCACACAGTGTTGAACCTTACTTTCAAATCTTGAACTTTTGTCTGTAACATCACCTGTTTCCTCTTTTGTGCCTGCATGCTCTTTTAAACTGCCTAACTCTGATGCATAAGATTGTTAGATTAGAATGTCCCCAAATTGCACATTCTTTGTTGCAGCATCAGCTTTTTTTCATAGTTTCTTCTTTATCCAGGTTATCCTACTGGCTCTGTAATTGACTCTACTTAGAAGATGACCTCAGCCTTCTGGAAATGCTTGAATCTCTTCTGTGAATGGAGTGCTTCTGTACTTGGCACTAGTGAGACTGTACCTTTAGTACTGTGTTCGGTTTTGGGTCCCTCACTCCAAGAAAGGCATTGAGGCCATGGAATGTCTTCAGAGAAGGTAAACAAAGCTGTTGGAGGGTCTTGAGTACAAGTCCGATGTGGAGTGGCTGAGGGTAACTAGCACTGTTTATTCTGGAGAAAAGGATGTTTGGGAGAGACCTTATAATTCTCTATAACTCCCTGAAAGAAGATTGTGGTGAGTGGAGATAGGCCTCTTTGCCCGTTTAATAGTGATAGGACAGGAGATAATGGATTTAAGTTGCACAAAGGAATGTACAAGTTGAATATTAGGAAATTTTTTTTCTCAGGAAGAGTGGTATTGCATTGGAACAGGATGTCCAAAGGAAAGATGGAGCCACCATCCCTGGAGGTTTTCAAGGAAAGAGTAGATGTGTTCCATAGTGGTGGCATTGTGGGCGTGGTGGTTCCTTGTGGTGGCATTGTGGGCATGGTGGTTATGGGTCGATAGTTGACTAGATGATGTTAGAAGTCTTTTCTGACCTTATTAATTCTATGATTATGGATACCTTCCTAAGCACATATGCTTTCAAATTATGAGCTAGTGAAAATGTGGTATAAAGTGAAGAGATTCCAAAGCAGATCTGGATAAAACTTGTCTGAGTATAGCTACTGTGTGGACTACTTATAATAGGAGATTGATAGGTGGTAATTATACACCATCCTTATCCTTCCTGAAACACTAGCTCTGTCTAATAAAAGATCACGTTAAGCACTTTTCTTTCCAGAATGGAATATTGGATCATACCTCTGTATTGTCTACTACTGTTTCTCTTTCAAATAATGCCTGAATATAATGTAAACCTTTAAGTTTTAAGACAAGAAGACAATAACATTTTGGAAATAATAAAACAGCAAACAAATTCCTTTTATTGAGCTTGAAACATTACTTCAAACAACGTGGAAAAATTTGCATTATGTTTAGTGAAAAGAATATGATAACAAGTCAGAAAATCAGAAGAAAATATATTGTGTGAAAAAAAAAAGGAAAGATGTTACAGAATTCTATCAAAAAAGAAAAAAGTTGTGTGAAAAATCTGTAGGGGTGCAGCTGCAATGCTGAAGACAAACAGGTTTCTATTTTGTACTTTTAGAAAGATAAAATCAATGATGGATACACTATTTTGAACTAAAATTATGGTTATGCCTCACTTCGAATGTAGTGTGAAATTTAGGTATAATGTGACTGTAAAAAGTGACTTTGAGTACATAGAATAGCACAAGAAACAAGATCAGATTGTAAGGATCTAGAGAGAAGAAAAGTTTGAAATAAAACTTTGTTCTCATTGAAAAATGAGAAAATTCCCTAGAATTAACTGAAATTTCCTATTTATTGCAGTAATGAATAAGTCTTAATGGCACTGCTGAAATGCAATTATACCAAAATACCTAAATATATTATTTGCTAAATTAGTGAAAGCAAACAAAAAGTAATAAAAATAACTTAAAGTAGATGATAGAACCCATCATGTTGTACCAAGGATAGCTGCTGAATGAACTGAAAATAGTGAGAATACAAAGGCAAAGTCTCTGGCAGTAAAGACAGCTTAAGAGGATTGTGCTTCTGAAGCAGGGAACAATAACCTATTGAGAAACTGGTCTGTAAAATAAAATGATTTCAGTTAAAAAATACATGTTTTCTACAAAACCTTATTTCAGTGATCCACTGGAGGAAGAAATCTGCAAACAAATAAGGGCAGTGGTGCTAATGGACAGGGCAGTTGAGCAGTGTGCTAAAGCCAGTCTACATATTTCAGAAAGAAGCAGACGGATAAAGAGACTGGAAAGGTAGATAGTATTAAAAGAGAAAAAGGAGTGAAATAAAATAAGATAATGAGCATCAGAAAAAAATTGTCTTAGTGTTTATTAGGACTTAAATAATAGCTTTGATTTTAGATCTATAATTGCATTGATTTTAGGTGATTCCCACCGCCATTACAAATGAGTTTCTTAAAATCCATAAATTCATTCAATTTCACAGCATCACTTTATAGGGAATGTTGTCCAAAAATGGGAGAATGTTTCTTATAGTCACATAGGTCATGTGAGTCAAAGCAGGAAGAGAAAATCAATATAATCTTCAAAACAGTGTATAGTCTGCTCACAGTTAATCTGTCTCTAGAATAGATTTTGAATTTTAAACATTGTGCTTCTGACCAGGTAAATCTAACTACGGAGACAGGATTTATGGAAATAACATTTTAGTGTTTAAGAGATTGTGCTGGGAAATTGGTCACTTTTGGCTCCAAAGAGAAAAAAACATAGTGTGTAAATGAGCTTATAAAGGACTTTTTTATGCATATTGAGAGAAAAGAGATTTCTGTTGCATAACAAGTTTACATTATTTGAGTCTTGGACCCAAGGTGGGTGACATGCTCCATGTAGGGCACCTGAAACTGTCCAGAAGACTTGTATTTCTTGTTTCCTAGTCACAGAGCTCATCAGCAGAAACTTCCATAATGTTGCAGAAAAAGAGAAAACAGGAAACTTTGCTGTGCAGCAGCTGAAATGTAGCTAGGACTGAGACTAGGCAATCTGTAGCTGAAAGTTGGAGTACATCTACATTTGAATCTGCTTGGACAGGAGTTGACAAAGAAAGCGTACAAATGCCACTTTGGCTGTAAGCGAGAAGATAAGTATAATGCACAGTTATGCTTGAATTTATGAGTGAAAGTTGTGGACATCAGGGAGTTGGATGATAGTTAAGTAGGATGACATTATAAGATTTCTATTACATATATAAATGGAACATTATTAATTTAATTTTCTTACAATTATTATATTTTCTCTCACAAAATCTTCATTCACGGTTACTTTTCTCTAAAATTTTCAGCAAAAGATTAAAAAAATTAAGCATGTATATATATCCAGAAACTGATAATATGTTTCTGGGCAAAACTAAGTACTTTTTAAAATTCTAAAAAATGTCTGGAAGATTTAAAAATTGACTTTTGCATATATCAGTTGATTGATATATGCAAACAGTAAGAAACAGCAAGAAAATCAGAAGCAGCTTCAGCAATGATGAACCTACGGATTGGTGAAGAATGGCATTTCAGCTTCTTGCACAAATCAGTACACAGTTCTGACTGCATAATTATACAATATATTACACTCTAAAGTGAAAATTTACCAACATTGGTGAGAGAATTACCAAAGTAGTTGGACACCCTTAAAATATGTTTCTGATGATCATTTCAGGGATTTTGCTTCTTTATTAGAAAGCTGTAAGAACTACATTTTTCAGAAAGCTATCAAAAAAGACTATTCCATTAAAAGAAATTTTCTATGTTGAACCTAGGAAGAGAATATGAATACTGTGTTCCGTTAGTAGCAGAGCTGTGCAAAAAATGTGGTGCCAAATTGAGCTCTGCAGAGTTTGCAAAGTTTCAGTCAAACTAAAATACTCTGTGCCACACTTTTAGGAGAAAACCTTTACTGGAAATCTGTGTTAAAGTTAGGTGCAACATTTTTAGTGTGTTTCCTTAACAGATTGGTAATTTTAACAGGAAAACTTGACACAGTTAACTTCAAAGACCTACACTGCTGCTAAGCTGTGACTCTTGGTCTTCTTTTTTTAATGGTTGCTGGAGATTACTGCTTTTAACAAATATGTTCTGAATAAGCCATTTTGGCTTGCTTTGCCAAAGCAGTTAATGACAGAACTATGTCTTCTCTTTGAGAGAACATTGTATAATAATACCACTTGACAATTCTTTTCCTAAGTTATATTGCTGTTAAACGCCATGAGATAAAGTGTTCCCAACCCATGCAAATAGGAACACAGAGGCATAGTTTGTTACACACATCTGGAGATCCAAGCTTGAGACTAATGAGACACACCCCAAATAGTAATTTTTCCAGCCCAGGTTTTCTGTCAAATTTCATAATGGGCCAGTAGAGAACAATACTCCTTACAGACTCCTAAATGAAGAACATCCATTGGAGATTTATAAAAAGATGTGAAAGAGGGAAGGTGCCCAATTTTCTATGAATCAGCCAAGAAGAGAAGTGTTAACATTCCCAACAGACCTTATGTATTTTATTTATCCCTCTAATAAAGGCAATGCAAGATGCAGATGAAGAGGTTGAAGGAGGAGATAAGGTGATATATCTGTAATGTGCCTGTCTGGGATTGAAAGGAATATGTGAGGGCTTTACAAAAGTCCTTATCAATCTCTGGGAAGTATTAGATACATGAGTATTACTCCAAAAAAAAGTGTGAGGTTTCTCCTCTTTTTGGGTTTTTATGTTAGTTCTCATTAAAACTTAATTAAAATTACTGTTGGAGATTTTTTAAGCTGGGCTGAAGTTAAAATGTGTGCCTTCTCTGTGGGCATATGAGGCTGGGAGAAGAGTTCTAGTGAACATCATTAGCACAATAAATATATTCCTACCTCTCCCCAGCTTCTGAGAAGTGGATTTTGAGATTTGGTAATTAAAATCATGCATTGAACTCCCATAAGTGAAAATGGCCATATTCCATACTGTTTCATATCTATGTTTATTCATATTAATTTCTTCTCTTTTAGAAATGTTATCCAGCCAACATTTGTGAACTACGTACTTGTCTTGGGATATCTGAACAACCTGAAGTCATTCAGGCAACCTTTGTCCATGCCTGAGGTTATATGGACAGATCAATTGATAAGCAGTATGTACAGTGGCTGAGATACATTTTGGATAAATCAGACTTGTTAAACATATGCAGCACATCTCAGGCACATTTCCATCTGTGAAATCTTGGAAAGTAGTATGAGAACCCTGATTTTCCACTCTGCAAAGATGCATTGAAATGGAAAGTGATATTTCGAATTTAATGTACTTTTAGCTTTCGAGTCAATATTCCAGTCATATTCCTTTTTATCTAACAACTGGGAAGAAATATGATAGAAAGATGGAATGAAGCACCATTCAAAGAGGTCTTGGGAGTCAGTTTTTTATTCCTAGTCCAGCTACATATTGGAAAGTAGTACCTCCCATTCTAAAGCATGATCAGATTCTAGGGTGGAAGGTGTCTGTAATGAATCTTTGTTAATGTTATTGTTCATATTTAAACTTTCTGCACAGGTTTATGGTTCTAATTAAAGGGAAAGGACAAAAGTATACTGAAATGAATAACAATTCTTGTTCAGTGAGATTTTGAGGTATGTCATTTCTTTAAAAGTTATTTTCTTTTAGAGACTGCAATAAAATAGCCAAATTTAGAGACTGCAATAAAATAGCCAAATTTAGAACATTAAATTCATTTAAACATATCTACAACTCTTTAATTGTAATACATATCTTACTTTTTATTGTTACAAGTAAGTTCCTCTCTTTGTTTTCCATTTTATTCCTCTATGGGGGTGCAATGCAGGTCAGAATGTAAGAGTTTTCAGACTCTTGCAAAATATATTTAGAGACTTGTTATACTCTCCAGAAATTTAATTGGTAATTGAGGTTGGTTTTTTTTTCCCCTTAATAGACTGTGAACTGAAAAGGACACTCTATATTACTTTAATAGTCTATCTGACAAATTATGCTCTTTAATTCTACTTAGGAAACAGTCTTTTACATTAACTAAACACCACCCCCCTCCCCGACCCTTCTTGACATTTAAAGCTTAAGCAACTACAGACTACTTCTAACAAGTTCTTCTTCAATGTAATTAAAATAAAGTGGTACTGAACAAAATGATCCATTATCAAACAATGGTTTCCACTAGGATTTATTTGAGACTGTTCATGAACAAATAGAGGAATTCAATTAAAAAAACAACCAAGGTCCTAAGCAAACTCTCAATATTAGCAGAATGCAAAGTAACTTGACAGAGAGTTCACCACATTGTATATTGTTGTATACTCATATATATGCACATGTAGACCCAATAGAATGTCTTCTGGTCTCCTGATTTATGATATTCATAGTTCAATTAAGAGTATCTCTTAATTTAGTTAGTTCACTCAGACTTACTGTTGTGAGCGTCCTCAACAGCATTATCCTGGAATTTTCATTTCTCTAGGATGTAGTTAAGTCATGTACTTTGTTTGGCTCTCATATATGCTCATTTAAATAACTAACAGGAAGTTTGCTTCTCATCTTCTAAAATACTTTGGGACATAATTATGATTAGATTGTTCAGGTACGCTTGCAGTCATCTCTATATTCCAGGGATATCATGCATGGCAAAATTCAAATTTCTATGCTAAACTTACTTTAGACATTTGTTGAACTTTGTTGTTTGCTTTGTGTCAAATCCAGGGAGTATACATGTCATATATTTAAACTAGATTGGTAATATTAATGAAAAAAAATAATGCTTGTGTGCTTGCACAACATATCAAAACTATTCAGTTGAGCATTGGTAGTATACTTGCAGAGGCAGCATATCAATCCCTTTCCATGTCACTCCTTGTTATTTTTAATGCTAGAGACAGCTCTTTCTTTGGTTCAAGTATTTATTTTGATATTATATTTTTCATGAGAATTTTCATTAGATGGCCAAAACCCCTGCATTTCTGGAAATTAACTGGAAGATTTATTGATATATTTTAACAAGCAGAGAATAATTCATTTATGGAAAATATACTTTAATAGGATTTTAATCATAGCCTGACTTATAATGCCCTGAACAGCTGTACCTTCAACAAATGAGAACCCTTGAATATGGGGTTTCTCTTAAGTGGTTTAAACATGTAGCAACTGATAAATCTTTTTGGATTTGATGTGCATTACATACAAACGACTAAGTGAATCTGATGCAATGTTCTGGACCACAAGATTAGAAGTATTTCTGAGAGACTAGAAAAAAATGGGATATGAAAATTAATTTCAGATATTGCTACTCTCTAACACTATAAAAAGATACTGCATGTAAAAGAAAATAAATTATAAATGTAATAATTTCTTTTTTTTTTTTTTTTTCTGCTATAGTAGTACACTCTTTAAAAATCATGAAGTCCTGGAATAGCATTAGAGAAATATCCAGGTTGGTTGCTAATGAGGCACACACAATTTTTCATCTTTGGGACTTATCCAAGATAGGCTTAAATATGTGCTTAACTTTCAGCACTGCTTAAATCTCATCAAGTTCGATAGAATTTGATTATATATGCAAACATCCCCAAAGAATAAGATCATTTTCTGTAAGTCAGATTTTTTTAAAAGTTGATTATAGAAAAAAACTTTGGCTGTACATTTCAGCTACAGTACTGTATCTGCTTAGTAAATGAACTGTTGTAATTTTAGCTGATGGCTTTAGTATTAGAGAACTCAGTGAGTGTTAATCTAGCATAGCTAGTCTCTTTTATTCTTAGTGAATTCGTTGGGTTCTGTGAAGTATTACTAGGGGTGAATCTGGTCCACTGTTGGTAATGTGCTTGTTCTGACTGCATGCGAATGCACAATTTAGTAAAAGTATATTAAATATACCATTTAGACACCACACATAGCATTTTTGAGATCCAAAGGAAGCACATCTGTTAAATTGCTCTCTGAAATTAATGGTTTGGTTTGATAGTTGTCTACATGATTAAAAATAAGCAGGAAGTTTTTGAATCAGAAATTTCAGAGGAAAACTGTGAGAGATGATAAGCACACTTACTATACTATCTAGATGGACCATTGGTTTGATCTAGCATGAGTTCCTACGTTCTTGCAAACAGCTTTTCAGTGCACAACTGTGAAAAGAATTTGGTCACGAGCATAGGTTAGAACAAGTTAATTCTATTTTAGATTCTCATGCTTAGAGAATATTAAAATATAGAATGATTAATTTTAGGAGAATGCACACTTTTTAATGCATAAGTCCAATGTATTGAAGAAATCACAAATGAATTCAACATCCTACTTCTCTGGGACTGTGAGAATTCAGCTGCTCCCAGTTTCAGACCAGTATCTACTGATGATTTAGAAAACAAATGCAGAGTCTGTGTCTGTTTTGAAGTTGAACTTATTTTATTAACTGAATTTCCCTGTCAAAGTGCCTGAATGTTGTGTTTTCAACAGTGGTCATTCTTTGTGATCCAAGGGGCAACTACTGAACTACTCAAGCATGCAATTTATGAACACTGATGCTTTATTAAAAATGCATGAAATGTTCAATTTTCAATATTGGTAATATAGTGAATGATAGTGAATGATGAAAACTAACCTTAAACTGGAGGAAAGCACGTGATGAATGATCTTTGAAGATTTGTTAGTGTTAGTTCCTTGCATGCAAGTTTGTTTTAGACATATTGCAGATTTTGTGCAACTGAAGAAAACTGACTTAAATATAAACTGAAAGTAGATCTGGCTCTACATCAACGTTAATATTATTGCAAGCCAAAATGTACTATGGGGTCTAAGCTAAAGAACTGGTTGATAATTTTGTTTTGTTTGACAACTGAATGAGGTCTGCCAACTGTATCTCTCTATCACTTGTTTCTTATGCATAGACTTATCTTCTTTGAAAGTTAAGACAAGGAAACATTATATTTTCCCAAGTTAGTATTAATTTCTGACAAAATATGAATTTGAGACAGGTAGTAGCATAGTGCTGGAAAACAACCACGGTGAGATTTTTCCATCAGGTTAGGTTGTAACAAAATACGGGTCTCAGACTTGCTGCAGTGAAGAGCTCCGGTCTCTGTCATTATGTCCACAAGTTACTATAGAAGGTAAGTCAGCTATTGAATCTTTCCTTATTCTTTCCCCCCCTCTTTTTATGGTGAATTCCAGCTATGTTCTTGAATGGCTGCAACCACCTGTTCTCCCATGCCTGTTTCAGTTTATAAACCATATATTGCAGTCACACACTGTAGACATGATGTGGTTTCTTGTAAATATTCTGTAGACTTCCTAATCTCTTCACTTCAAAATAATTTGAAAGCATTGATTTACTGAAAATTTGAATGCTCTCTTAATATTATATATGCTTTTTAGGCAAAGAGTTATAATGATTGCTGAATGATAAAAAATGCTTGTGGAACTATTAACATTTTGTTATTTGAAAATTAATCTTACTTGATCAATGGTAAGGAAATAAAAGATATAATAACTATGTAACAAAAGTATGCTTAAGCACATTGTAAATAATAATTTTCAGAATGATACACAGGCCAAAAAAGTTTTGCTATCAAATATTCAGAAAGAAAATTTCCTAATATTACTTTATATTAAAGAGATGTTTGGATAGTTGGCTAAATCCTCATCTGGTGTATGCTATAATACTTTGTTTTGAAGTTATACCTATGTTTACATTAATTATATAAATGCATCATAAATGTTCAATTTCCTGGTATGAACATCTGGAAATTCATAAACATTCAGAAGGGTGGTAGGTTCACATATTTAGGCATAATGTGCCTTTCATTCTGTTGGTAATGGAGTAAAACCTCACACTGACAACATTTTATAACTTAAACTTGTCCCTGATCAGTAGAACTTCCACACTTTTTGAAAGATTGATGAATACTGATGGTAGATAGCCAAAATATTCATAGTATCATAGAATCAGTAAGGTTGGAAAAGGTCACTAAGATCATCTAGTTCAACTGTCGACTCATCACCACTGTGTTCATTAAACCATGTCCTCAGTGTCATGTCTACACATTTCTTGAAAATATCCAGGAATGATGACTCAACCATTTCCCAGGTCAGCCTGTTCCAAAGAAATACCAGTCTTTCTGAATGGAAATGTTACGTAGTATCCAAACTAAACCTCTGTTAGTGCAATTTAAGCACTTTGACCCTTACCTCTCATCCTATTGTTACCTGAGAGAAGAGAATGACATCCAACCTGCCACAGCCTTCTTTCAGGGAGTTTCAGAGAGTGTTAAGGCTTCCCCTGAGCCTTATCTTTTCCAAACTAAATAACCCCAGTTCTGTCTCTCACTCCTCATAGGACTTGTACTTCAGACCTTCAACTGCTTCACTGACCTTCTCTGGGTGCGCTCCAGGTCCTCAATGACTTTCTTGGGATGAGAGGCATCCTTAAGATGAGGCCTCATCTGTACCGAGTAAAGAGATGACCAGTTCCCTAGTCCTGCTGACTACACTATTTCTGATTCTAGCCAGGATGCTTAGCCAGGCCTTATTGGTGACCTGGGCACATTTCTGGCTCATGTTCAGCCAGTTAACATCCACAGATCCTCTTACTCCACATAGCTTTCCATTCATTCTGTCCCAAGCTTGTAGTGCTGCATGGCACTGTTGTGAACAAAGCGAAGAGCTCAGCCCTTGGTCGCATTGAAGCTCACACAATTGGCCTCAGCCCAGTGATACAGCCTATTCAGATCCCTCTATAGGCCCTTCCTACCCTCAGGCAGATCAACATTTCCTCCCAACTTTGTGTCATACGCAAACTTACTGAGGGTGTACTCAATCCCCTCACCCAGATTATCAATAAAGATATTAAACATGGCAGCCCCAATACTAACAGCTGAGGAACACTACTAGTGACCAGTCACCAATTGGATTTAGTTCATTCGCCACCATTTCTCATGGAATTAGTAGGTTTTATAGTAGGCCCATTCTTTGGACTTTCAGTCACTTCCTATATCAAAGTTTGGATCCAGTTGTTGTCCATAGCCATATTTCGTCACTATCTTGTGCTGAATTGGCTTGGAACAAAAAGAAACTCTTGCACATAGGCATGTCTTCAGAAGCCGTTTGCCTGGATGGAGAATGAGATGGCCTTATGAAACCCTTCATGCTTCGCTGACTTTCATTTTCTGTAAAGCATTTGAATGAAGTGGAATGGCTTGCAAAATGATTTATTATGGCATGGACTCTGTTTCACTTTTACTCTTCATAGTGAACTAGGACTGTATATTTATTACACTGTGCACGGGTAGTGAATCATGAACGGGTGATACAGAACTCAATGTTTAATTAACGTGATGGATAAACCAGAGTAATATTATGCTCTCTGCCTACCATTGTCAAAAGAGCAGCAGCTGCCAATGTAAAAAGTCAATTACATTCTTAATAGCTTGTACTGGTGAAAAATCAAGCCTGTTGGAGGTGGTGTACATTTCTTCCTTTTCCCTCATCAATTTCTTTATTCCTCTTTTTCTTGATTTTTGCTCCCTCCTTTTTTTTTCTCTGCTGTGTACTCAGTTCACTGATTGCTTATTCTGAGGAGGAGTAGTTATTGTATCTGAAATAATGCATTGTTTTCTTGCTTCTTCTATTTGCCCTTCCTTTTTTTTTTTCTTCTTTTTTTTTTTTTTTTTTTTGGATCACATCTATCTTCATATCCTTTCAGTAGCTATACCAGCTTTAAATGAAGTCAGTAGAAATGGCAGCATGGGGAAATGAGATAAACAGAAAAAGATAGAGCTTCTAGCTATGACTATTGTCATTTAAAATAAAAAGGAAAAAAAATGTTCCTAAGCATAAAGCTCAAGGAATCAAAATGTACAAATTCTCAGTCTGAAAACTTAACCTGTGCCTGAATCTACCATAAATTGGGTTTATTACCTGTCCAGTAGTGTTTATGGGAAATGCACACCAAAAGTTATATGTCTTACATTTCTCACCATACACTTTTCATGCAGAAGAAAGAGGAATCTTCATGCAAGAATTTTTTTTTAAAGAACTCGCTCTTAATATTGAATTTAACAGTATTTCAAAGCAAGAAGGTCTTTGCAATATTTATTTATTGAAAGTTCCAAGGCCTAAAAAGGAAGAACATTTCTGTTTGTTTGTTTGTTTGTTTGTTTTAATATATATATTATATTCATCTTGTCCCTAGGTAAAATCCAAGATAGAGGGTTTCTGGTGTTTGGGGTATGATGTTACCTGAAACCCCCTCATTATCTAGACATATATTCTGAAAGACCTTTGAATGTCAAGGTTATTTGAATACACAAGGAGAACTGTTTGTAATGACTGGTGCCAGCTCTGAAAATGTTGACTAAGAGATTGCTTTCTGCTCCTTCCTTTCTCTTTAAAATTTCATATATTAGTGCCTTGCTCCTTTGAATTTAGTAAAAAGCCTGGAGTTCCTTGTCATTCCAGTTTAAATTTAGATCATCTCTGCTCAGTAACACAGAAATAAGCTTCTATTTTTGAAGCTGTAATTAGTGAGTTCTATGCAATGGAGATAAATAGATTGAAACTGGCTGAAGTTGGGTTACCCTCCTTGTCTTTTTCATATGAATTTTTCATGTTGTCCTTTGTTGGTGGTTGCCTTGATCTCTAATTCCACAGAATTGATTAGATGTTTTTATATCTGTTGTGATTCTGAATATTTCTTCTGAAATTTTGATCTCTTTTGTGTTTTCATGCATAAGTTTAACTCTCTGGCTAATAAGCAAGACTTGGTACAATGCAGAAAAGCAGAGTAAGCTTTCTAAGTTGTAGTTTGATGAATGAAAACAAGCAGGTAACTTCTGATGCATAAGATATGATAGGGAAATTGATATGAAGAACTTAGGCTGGGACCATTTGGCTGGCTATGTAATCTCAATCTTAAGCTACTTAATATGTATCACAATCTTAAACTACTTCATTGCCATAAGAACCAGGCTGGAGCCATCCTGTAAATGAAAAAGTAACTTTAACCCTGTTGGGAAATGAATCTGTTTTGTGTGAATGGGAGGCAGTATCTAAAAACTTTGGCACTGTGCTGAGCTTGACCTTCTAAGAAGCTCAGGAGACACATATGCAGATGTATTTTGATTTGTTTATGCTATGCTTCAGGCAGGAAGACTTTATGTATTTGACTAAATTATGCTGCTAAGATGCCATCTGAGATTTTTTAAACACTACTTTAGGAAAAAAGCAGCAACAGCAGTATTCATATTTGGACACTCTAATTTATGTTCTGAAGGACCTGATAGTCATGTTCCAGTCCTTACTTCTATGTTTTATGTGACGGGTCCTAATAAGCAAACATTACACAGGATGCTGTAGATAACCAAACACTAAAACATCGAGATGAAACCTGAAGTGCTCCAATGTGGCAAAAAATTCAGGTGAATCTAAATATTTTACCCTATAGCAGTAATAAGGAGTCTTAAACCAAGAACATGAAAGAAATTTATAGTCATCTACTATTGACCAAGCATGATGGAGATTTAAGGCATTTTTAAAATTTACTTCTTTTCCCTCTTTTATTCTTTTTTCCTTTTTTTCTTCTTCATTTTTAATATACTAGTGTCTACACTGTCATCAAGGATCTCAAATATCTAGTGATTTAAGAAAAAATACAATATCATTGTATAGGTAGTAAGTACAGTTCTTTCCCCATGCTTTGTTTTCCCAGCTTCTAAAAGCAAACTGTAATTACAAGGTTGCTACTGCCAGGAGAGTCATCCAGAATCTCCCTCCTTACATTTGAGTGAAAACAACAACAACAACAACTATTTCTATAGTTCTATACAGTCAAGTTTTGACAGGAATATTTTTCCAATGAGAGAAAAGCATACATACATTAAATTGCATTCTAGTAAACATTCTAGTGATAAAAAACAGGTTAGTCTCCTGCATATGTGGGGCCTAGGGGACTGTACGTTAAACAGACCTGCTTTTAAAAAGCTTAAGGACCAATAGCATTGACCTAGAGATGGGATCAAGGTGTTACAGGGGCATAACATTTTTCTTTCATTAGGTTAAACTTGATGCCAGTGAAAGTAATTCAGTGGGAAGGTTGAAAATACAGCATTGATTCTTGTTAGTGATATAATGATTAATTATGTGTCACCGAGTACAGCAATGTGCCAATAAGAGCTTGCTGGTGCCCAGTAACAGGTATCATTAGGTAAAATATTAGTGTGATCTCTCAACCATCCTACTGTTACCATCTTTCACAGAAAAGCTTAGAAACCTCTAACAATAGCCAGAACTACTTGGCTTTCATTCAGATTCAAACACATAACAAAGATCATTCACAGTCACCAGTTCAAAGCCATCTAGAAGAGGCAGAAAAAGAGTAGGAACAGAAAAAGAGACAGAGTGATGCAGCTAAGGTAATAAATAGGGCTGTCCTGGGAAGTCTGGGAGTAACCTGAGTGTGGATCTTGCTGCAGTGGAGACTTTGAGACCCCAGGGATCTATTGCTACAAGTCTGCCTCACCTTCTTTATGTGCTGCTTCCTTCTGGTGAACAAACATAAGAAGCAGTAGCAACATCCCTAGGATGGGTATCAGTATATTTTAGGAGCATTAACTGTTTATTTGAATCTGTCTGGGAATGACTTGTAACTAGTCTTAAAATTCATAAGATCAGTGTTGAACATGGAAACATTTCTATTATTTCATATAAGTATTCAGGAATGTATGCTAACCTGCCCCTAGAAATTTTATTTAGAATCATAAAATCACAAGGTTGGAAAGGATCTACAAGATCATCAAGTCCAACCATCCTCCCAAGTCCAACCGTCCCCCTTAACATTGCTATCACAAGCTATTAAACTGTATCTCATAGCTCCTCATCCAGATGCCTCTTGAACACTGCCAGGGACAGCGACTGCACCACCTCCCTGGGCAGCCATTCCATTGCCTGGCCACTCTCTGAGAGAAGTTTTTCCTTATGTCTAGTCTAAATCCCCTCTAGCACTACTTGTTGCCATTTCCTTGGGTCCTGTTTGTTGCATGGGAGAAGCCAAGCGCCTCCTCATCACAACCTCCCTTCAGAAAGTTGTAGAGTGCAATGAGGTCTCCTCTGAGCCTCTTCTTCTCCAGACTAAACAATCCCAACTCTCTCAGCCACTCCTCATAAGACTTGTGCTGCAGACCCCTCACCAGCTTTGTTGCCCTTCTCTGGACACGTTCCAGGGACCCAATGTGTTTCCCATAGTGAGGGACCCAAAACTGAACACATAACTTGAGGTGCGGCCTCACCAGTGCTGAGTACGGGGGGATGATCACCTCCCTGCTCCTGCTGGCCACACTTTTTCTAATGCAGGCCAGGATGGCATTGGCCTTCTTGGCCACCTGGGCACACTGTCAGCTATTCTTACTATTCTTTAACAAATGTGTTCCCCTGTCCAGTCAAAAGGAGAAAGGCAAAGTTACAATTCATCTGTAGCTGCTAGGATTTCCTAATTTGTATTTGCTTTGGACTAGTATTTATAAACTTAAGCCCCTTTGATTTCTGTAAGGTTTAAATTCTTCACTATATCTACAAATCTGAATCTTGGCTGGTTTTCACTTCTCATATGTCATGGTAAAATTAAAATTCACTTGAATTGAAGAGTGGATTTTCTCTTGACATAATTAGCCTCCAGTTTAGAATTCAATGCAAATGAGGGTAGTCAGCACAAAGACCATGTAAAATCCTGAACCTGGAAACTTAAGTCTGTGGAATCTATCCTTTCTGTTAAACCACCTGGACTGATATGACTGGGTTAGAACTGTTATTAAAAAAACTCAAGGGCAATTGATTTTTGTGGAAATTCTCTAGCTTTCTTGCCCATATAGAGTGCATCTTTTCCTGGAGTACATCCACAGAGGTGATCTCAAAGAAAATGTCTGACATAAATAGGGATATTATAATTTAGAAAGATCTACAAGTCAGATATGCTTTTGTTTTTGAATATTAATCAATTTATCCCACTGAGATACAAGAACAAGGAGTGGTTCATTCAAATTGTCTTTATTGAGACTATAAGCACATTCCTTCTGTATACCATAAATTCTATCATAACAGACTACAGATCTTTTTCTTTCTTTTTTTTTTTAATTTATTTTGCTTTTTATTTCACCAAGAATATGTATTAGACGTTTATTTCTTCCTAAACACTGTAGTTTATATCCACATATCCTCCTGCTCATTACAATCTGCAGTTTCTTTATCTGTAATATAATTAGCCCTGTGGAATATATATATATATGTGGGAGATATATATATATATATTATATATATATATACAAGTGGAATATATTTATGTGGAATAATGACCACATATTATAATAATACTAAAATATCTTCAGGAAGACAAGTCAGTGTATACTGTTGCTTTCTAGAAGTTAAATAATTACTTAAAGGTATGTTTGAGAGTATGAAAGCAGTCATTTTGAGCTACATAATTAGTTTCCTATGAACACAAACTTGAGAAAAAGATTTTTTCTTCCTCCTTCTTCTTCCTGTTCTTTTGTTTTATATATAAATATTTTAAAAAAAATTGTAATATAACATAATATAATTATAATATTGTTATATTATGTTATATTATAGATATATATATGTAATAAAAATATGATAAAATTGTGTTGAGTCTTAATTCTGAAATCCTTTACTGTGAATATTTAGAATTGATAATTTAAAATTCATACCAAAGTAGCATAACTGAGATTTGGATAATCAATTGTAACTCAGCCAGATTTAACTAAACTGTACAGTTCAGGACCAATTTTGATTTCTATAGCAGGGTGTGATTTTCTCAAAGAGTAAGAAAAAGAAAAAAAAAATGCGGAAGATCCTCAATGCTAGCCATTCCCTGTGTTAGAAAGAGAACAGTAGAAAGAACATCCACAAACTTTTATTGTCTTCTTTCTTCTTAAATTTGCTTTAAAACTGTTAAGTATTTTTTTCTGTATATTACATCACCATCTTGAGTGATTTACAGTTGTCAGTTTTCATCCGGAGAAAATACGGAATATTAAAGTCTCCTTCTTCTATGTGGGAAACTTTTAATGACAGGATGTTAAAATCAAACAAAACAACTTTACCATTGTTGGTATTAACCACTGGAATTACTTCAAGAGGGAAATGGATCATTCTTCACTTCTTAATATTTCCAAATCAGTTCTGGATGTTTTTTTTCTGAAAAGTGTGCTTCGTTCAGAGCCATTCATTACTGATATGACTCCAGGAGTAATTGGCTTTATTGTTCTGCTTGAGACATATGTGAAGGCAGGCTTAAACATCTCAGTAATTCCTCTTGATCTTAAAGTATTTTATTTGACAAGTCTGTTCTAGTGGAATATAATTTTTTTTTAAGAATTGAAGTTGTAGAGAAAACTATGTGATTTTTTTATTTTTGGAAGTATCAGTTTCTTCACTGAGGAAAGATTTTGCCATAAAACTATTGTAGCCTATGTTGATTACAAGGTCAGCTACAGAAGATTGCTATATCTATCTGGGTTTTCAACATCTCCAGGATGGAACGCTGTGGAATCACAGTTCTCAACTTTCTATACCTCCAAAAAACTATCTGAGGGCATTCTAAAATATTTGTCTGAAACATAATGGTAGTAACGTAATTGTTGCAAATCTTTCAAATTCTGCTGCTGAAATTGATAGGAGCAGCCAAATCTGGTGAATTGGGTGATCCAGGGAACCCTCCTGTCTCAGCTCCATGCAAATCAATCTGCTGTAGATCCCTGGTCCCAGAAGAGGTACTCCCAGCAGTTGCACACAAACATAACTCTGGACTCAGAGATCACCCAGAAAAGTGTGCACATAAAAACAAATCTCAGAAACAGCCCAAATCTTTTCTCCTTGTCTGTGATAAAGACAAACCTGCTGACCTGCTTGCAAGCAATGGGTTTTACCACCTTTCCTCTCTTTTTTCCCATGTGCAATCCATTTTAATCACTCTCCTTCCTCATTCCATAACAACTTTTAGAAACTCCCAAAATTCACTTGAAACATCCCATAACAACATCTTTGCGGTCTACAAATTCTGTTTTCAACTGCTGTAAGAGATTATTCTTTTACATCATTGTCTCAAAGCTTGCTGGAGACACAGATGTACAAATCCAAGCAAGTCCTGGGCAAGGGTTGAGAAATCCTTTGTCTGGAGAACACTGATAGACAAGTCCTGGGCAAAGGTTGCAAAATCCTTTGCAATCCAA
Source organism: Tetrao urogallus (assembly GCF_951394365.1). Lineage (NCBI taxonomy): Eukaryota > Metazoa > Chordata > Aves > Galliformes > Phasianidae > Tetrao > Tetrao urogallus. The sequence continues at coordinate 52,885,005 of NC_136817.1, read as the reverse complement.
ACACAGATGGGCAGGGGCAGGGGCAACGAGAGAGAGAAGCTGCAGCTTAATGGCTGTGAAGCAGTCTTTTGTGTGGACTTATCTCAAGGAAGATGGCCATCTCAGAGGGGTGCTCACATGACTCTTGCTCAAGCACTTAGGGATGTCACATAGGCAGATAAAAAAGGATAAAATGGGGACCTACAATCATGAGGCTTAGGATTTTCTGGCAACAGATTCCTCATGAAGAAGAAGAGGTTTCTGCCATGAGAAGCCTCATGACCTGCCTCTCTCCCTCCTGGACTTGCTCTGACCTCTACCATGATGCTGAAGAAGAACAAAGGTGTCTGCCATCAGATTCCTCACTTTGGAATTCCTGCATGCTGACAGACTCTCCTGGGCTTGCTACCTGAGTCCTGCTGCTTCCTCCCGGATTGGCTCTGTGACTTCTTCCTGCTACCTGCTTGCTGCCCAAGGCCGGCCACACTGCCGTTCTCTCCCCCTGCTGCTTTTGCCTCAGACCTTCGAAACATCATGCAGTGGAACTGCTGCTGGATCTTGGTGGTGACTATCCCAGCTTTACGCAATTCTTGCTTCTTTCCTATCTTTTCTATCGCCCTCCTTCCCTTCCCTGCCTCCCTGATTAGGATTTATAATAACCTGGTTGGACCAACATTTGAACTGTTGTTTCTTAATCTCATGCCAGGTATACAGATATTAAAAGAACCTCATCTCCCTCCTATAAATTAGAGCGAGACAACTGCATCCCACAATAAGAGCTATATCTTCATAGGCAGTAACTCTTTTTTAGTCTGAAGGCCTATGAAAGAGAATTTTTGCTGTTGGATATCCCAGTAATTTTCACACTGGGACATTCATTTTCCCTTGGTAGTTTCAGGAGAGGCTGATTAAGTGTGCTCTAATTTTTATTGATTGGCTTTTCACTGACTGTGCTACTACAGTCCCTCCACTGGTAACCGTACTTACAACCATGTTGAGCCTTTCTGCTTTTTTTGCTTAGCTTTTTATCAGAGAGTCTACTAGGAAACTTGCTTGTAAAGGAAGCAAATATGAAACTGAAAAGATCTGAAAAAAGTTCAGGTTTTTCTTTCACAGTTGCATTCTACCTATTTAAGTGAGAAGTTATCCAGTTCAGGAACTGAAATATAATGTACCCCTGGCTTTTTATTCAGACCAAAGAAGGATAGTGTGGGGAGTTTAGCTTCTTTCACATTTTCTGTAATCTGTACTGGAGAAGAAACATCTGCTATTAAATTCATATCTCTCTATGTTTGGTATTGCTGGATTTGTGCATGCAATTCCCTGACAGACCCAAGTTGATCAGATATAAAGCAGCTGCATTTCTGTTCACAAAGACCACCTGATAGAGTTTTATGCAGGCTCTCTGCAAGCAGTGGAATGGGAGATATGTGACCTGAAATAATGTCTATATGGGAAAAAATGTTACCTCTTGAAAATTTTGGAATCCTTTTAAACTGACAAAGTGATTTTTTTTCAAAGCTTTGTCTCGTACAACAGACATTTTACTTTAGTCTTTGATACTTTTTACTTATTACCAGATTTACAGTAGGTCTAAAGCTGTAGGTCTAGAAACTAAAGTTGGATGGGAGGAATGAATACAAGAAGTAGCTTTTCTTAGAGAGTGTGAGAAACTATATATATAAAAAAGAATGCTGAAAGCAGATAATTAGTTTTTAAAGAATAAATAAGTATATTTCATCCACTTTCCATTAATTCTCAGAAAACACGTTCCTCGGAGTGTTCTTTGATATTTTGAGCTGTGTTTTGCAGATAAGTTCATCACTCCAAAGTAATATGATGTTTGTGTTCAACTTTAACAATCCAGTTGCCTCTTACGCTTTTTGATTAAACAATTGTCTATGAATTTATTAAAGGTCAGTCATTGACTGATGACATTAATTCCTAATGCTCTTCTGGAGCCTGGCTTCTAGAATTTGTTTTCTTTATTTATTACGGGTAGTAGCTTTTGAAATATCCCCTATTTGACCTTTGTATTTGCCATTGACACTGATAAAAAATTATACAAGTTTGCTGCTTATCCTGGACATGAAACCTTCTACTTGGAAAATAAAGGTCACGTGAGGATGTTAATTATAGTTGCCATATGTTAGTAGGCAAAAGATTCATAAATGAGTTTCAGTGGGTAAGTGACTGAAATTAACGTCGTTTTTAAAGTTAGAAGATGCTAATTAAGGGATTACAGGGTGACTTGTTCCTTTCCCTGACTTCAAACCCTTTGTAATTGCTCATGGATAGTGTAATGTTTTATGAAGCTAACAGTTAGATCACTGATAGGGAACTTCATCTTCCACAAAACTATTGTGTCATCATTATTGCTGTTACACAGGCAGAGGGAATAACATATTACTGCAATACGAATATATCTTGCTCACCAGTTGTGTAGAGTTTGGGATATAGAACAGTACTTCATTTCACTTCTGTCATATACAGTGGAGATGCCTACCTCTAGTCTACAGTAAAAAATATTTTTTTCTATTGCTTCAAATTATCTGCTATTTCATAAAAAAGGCAGGCTTAGCAGGAGTCCCTGAAGTAATAGAAACTGAATTGTCAGCAAATGTTTTGGAAATTTTCATTTTAATGTTACCACGTGAAAAGCTTTTTATAGTTATGTTATTATCAGTCAGAAACTCAAGGCAGCAGATTCAATTTTTCAGAAAATTCATACTGAAATTTAGCACATGAATTTGTACCAAGCAAAGACTTAGGTAGGTGGGACTTGCAAACACAATTTTATGGAAATATTCTCCAATATTATACAGATAAACTTTTAAAGAACATGACAATACATTAAAGGAAAAAACATTTCTGAATTTAATTGTGTATATTAAAATGAAAAATAAGCATGCAATTATTTCTGAGTGCAATACATAGCTATTAGTAAATGACTATTTAAAAAGGATTATCAACGTAAGTTTTCCATAGCTTTCATTTATCTGTTGAAACTTTAGCTGATTACTGGAATGTTCGATTTGTTGCAATTTTTGAAGAAAGTTTATGCTCTTTTACAGAAAACATGAACAGTTCCAATTACTATAAAACTGTTACTTTAAAACAACTTGTTGAATTTTATATATGTAGAATTCATAAATGGATTTTTTCATTTAAAATATCTCTTTTGAAATAATGGATTACCAAGGAAATGTTTCACAGTTAAACAACTAATGTACTTAATAAAATTACTCATAATTATCTTGGTATAATTATGTATAATTATATTTTCGTGAGAAAGAAGAAGCTTATTCACAATCACTTATTTTTTAAATTACAGTTGTTAAAATTTATTGCTTTTTCAAAAATAACCTTTAGCAAAATATTTATTACAGTTTTGGCTAAACCAATGCAAAACTAAACTGTCCACATTCAAATGGCTAATAACTAAATTCTTCCCTGATGCATAAATACCTAAATATTCTCCCCTAAAATGCAATTTGAGCATGTAAATGTCAAAGACGCATGACTGCAAACATTCATATTTGCAGTTTGGGGTGACACTGAACACAAGGCAAGTAATAAATGCTGTTCATTGGGATCTCCCTCTGATAGCTGACCAATACCTTCTATACCAATCTATATTGTAAAGTTGTATTGCTTTTTCACAACTGGACTCTTCTCAGTTTGATCATTGCTGAAGTTGTAGCTACAAGCTGTTCTGTGAGGGTGTTGGTTTCTGTGTCTACTGCTGCCTGCCTGGTTACGAGTGTGATAGCACCCTGCTACCTAACATCCATGTATCTAATATATGGTATGAAGAACAGTATGTTTACTGTTATTATGTTCTGGCTTAGAAACATGTAACATGGTAATAAGTAGTAGCATTAAAAGATTTTCTGCAGCATCAGAAATCCTTCAGTAAATAATTTGTAGTCAATATGGAGGATAGTTACTGAAATTTGGTTGAGAGATTATTATAATCTATATATATTATACTCCTTTCTCCTGCGATTTGAGAACAATGGAGACCTGGAGTGTAGCTATCGTTTCTCAGCTAGCTTTTCTTATAGTATGTATTTCACTGTATATCCACATACAAAAGCTCTTAGGGTTCTGCTGGGGTTGTCTGATCCCTTTTCAGGCTTTCAAGGGCCTTAGCACAGGGATATCCCAAAACACACCAGCATAAGCATGCCTTGAAGATCTTTGAAGCAGGCTCCTTCTTTGAAATGATGGGTTATGAAAAAAAAAATACTGTGGGGCAGGATATTTTCCAGAGAAGACTTGCTGATAAGATTAGTGATAGTGCTGATATTGTCTATGTTTGACATGACATGACAGAACTCTGTCATGATAACATTCCAGGTTTAGACAGGAAAGAATAAAAAAATAAAATAGCTGACCAGCCTCTTTTGATATTTATAATCTTGATCAGTTGCATTAAGTGATAAGAACAATTTTATACCAAGAAAACTCATGAGAAAATGTGTTATCTAGGAAACAGTTTAGATGTCTCAAACCGTTTTAATTCCCGTGTCAAGACCTCAGGTAAAAACTATGACCTAAAAAAAAATCTTTAAAATCCTTTCACCTTCCACATAATGTATAAACTCGGGATTTTAAATCTTGCAAAAGACAAATTTGTAGTGGGAGTAAGAAACGTTCTGTGATGACGGTGACTGTACCTTATATAAGCTTTAAGTATGAAATGAAACTGTCCTAGATGTTCTCTGATGTGGCTGCAAATGGATATTGAATCCTTCTGGTTGAATATTCAAAGTGGCAAAGTATGACATTAGCTGTATTATTCTCAGTATTTCAAAGTTTTTGCTTTTGGTTAAGCCTTTGATCTTGACATCAGCAAAGTAATGTATGAACTTCATTCACAATTAACTGACAGAATTGGCAGATTCATATTTTTTGAAGAAATATTACTGTCTTTTGGTTTCCAATAGAAATGAATTTACATAAGAAAGATAAAAGGAAAAATAGAATTTTGTTGTCTTTGTAGAAAAAACTAATATATCTGAGTTCTGGTTAACCTACAGTGTGGCACCAACATTCATAGTAACATTATTAAAATTGTACAGTTCATTCAATTTAAAATTCACAAGTAACAAGTACATTTAATGATGACTAGTCAGTTTGATTGCAAATCACTGGTTGGCTTGAAAAATAAAATCAAATGCAAAATCATCTTGCCAGATTCAGTGAGTAACCTTGATCCACAAACTTTCTTAAAAGTGCCAAGACAGTTCTGTGTACATGGATCACTTAATTCGACAAAACAGGCTAATTTTCAGTTTCCATTATTTTGGCAATGTATGCAAATGAGGAATAGAGTTTTAACCTAAATTATTGGCATTCTAGCTTTGGGGAATAAGTATCCTTTAATTCTTAAAAATAATAATTATAAACATAGGATGTATTTGTCTTCTCTTCCTCTTGCCCTGATTAAAATACCATGCTATTTATTGTTTACTGTGGCTAAGTCTTAGGAAACTTCTGTCTGGGAAAAAAAAAAAAAAAAAAAAAAAAAAAAAGTAATTTTGAAATCTTTTGTATCTGCAGACATGTTAATTGGTAGTTGCAAATGCAGTTTTTTTTCTTTTCTCTGATTCAGTGCTGCTTAACTTGTCTCCCTTTCTGGAGTGAAAGCTAATCCTTTGTGTGAAATAACAATAGCAAATAGAAAGACAGGTAATTATTTCCAAAAACATGAACTGATTTGTTTGAAACTGAACATGCATAGAGTAAGCTATATCAAATTTAAAGACTGCTTCTGAAAATTATAGATGTGTAGTAAATGAGTGCCCCAAGGTCATTCGAAGTTTGACAGACCAAAAGCTATGTTCTATTTTAATCATAACAATCTGTTATAAATGATTTTGTAAGATTTTGTAAGATATAACAGTATTTTGGAATGTGGGAAGAACAGTTAGTGCCTGGCTGACATACCTTATGTGCAGTGCAGAATTCTTTGTCAATTACTTGAATAGGAAAGAAGGTAATCCTTTGTGAAAAGATTCTCGTTTGTAAAAGTGAAATGGTTAAAATGTTACAAAGTAGATGATTATTCTTAATTTTTGGATTACTCTAATTTGGCAGCTCTGTTATCTAGCAAATGCATATGCAAGAGACAACTGACCAGAATATTAAATATAACCTCCAGTTGGATAAGAGGAGCCCTCAGCTCTATAGAAATTTTTTAATATAACTACTAGACTTTAAATAGATCTCAATTAGTGAGCAAAAATCTTTCTCAGGGCTTTCAGATGCTGAGTTGTTACAGAATGTGAATTCAGTGAGGATTATGGCAAAATTTTGCAAATTGTTTTAGTAGTTGGACAGCATATCTTGAAATCTCTTTCTCCTGGATTTAGCAGTCTTTGCAAAGTTGGAATCCACAACTTCACACTCAATGAAGGTATCTAAATTTTTTTAATTATTATTATTATTATTTTCATTAATACTGTAGCTAAAAGCAGCAGGATGTGCTCTGTGCTTTTGAAAGATGGACTGGAGGGAGAGAAGTGGTGTGCATGCATCTTGCAGCAGGGCATCTTGTGATGAAGGAACCCACACTGTGTCTGCAGCCGCCTTTAGAATGGGATGAGCTAACAAGAGCCAAGCTGTGGGGAGATTGGGTGGGGAAAATGCTCATAAACCTGGAGTATTTGTGTATTTGTCACTAGATGGAGTAGAGAAACAATACTTGTGGCAAAACTTGGAACCCAAATTCTCCTTAGTGTGACATGACTTTTCTCTTTTTGCACCCTGTGGTTTAATGCAAGGAGCACAAAACAAGCCCACCAGCTGGAGTCCACAGACTGGTGGCTGTACCACTGACTTTCTCTTGATTATAGAGAAAGCTTTTAACTTAGACTACATTAAGTGATTGCAGTTTAGAGGTATGAGACTGGGCTGTTAAAGACTTTAAGTAGTTTTCCAGAAACTTCGCTGTTGTAATAGAAGTGGCATAGTCGCTTCTATTTTAGGTTTAAAGCTTAACTTTCTTTTCAAACTTGAGACATGTTCAATGGTTATTATATGAAGAAGAGGAGAAAATACACCTGTAGTTATTGCTAAAGGTGTCTGCAAACACAGAAGAGTAATAAAAACTTTTTTTTTTTAATTATTTTATTTTTTAAGAAAACTTTTGTGCTGTTGAATGGCAAGAATCTACATTCAAATAGTAGAATGTGATTTATGCCTATGGTAACAAGAAAACTTGAGGCAGGAACTAGTTTTTTGCATGCAGTGAACTTGCATTCATGTGAAAAAATCTGATGATTGTAATAGAACTACCTGTGGGTATGCATCAGAGCCTGCAGAGTATGATGTGCGAGAAATTTAGTCATGATATATAGTCCTACACAGGTGTTAGGCAATACAGCCTCATCCTTGAGGTGCTATTTGTTTCCTAGGTAGCTCCCTGACTCCTTAATTCCATTGAAGCTTCTGAAGATGTCATGATATTGTTAGGTTTGAACCTCTGAATTTTCAGTTCAGAAAAGAGTGAAAGGCTGTATCATTTGCTGTAACATTTTACTTCTGTTGTTAGATTCCTTAATAACATTTGAATGCAGTGTTAAAATTGTTTGATTTACATGCTAGCTAAAAAGAAATCAGCTTGGTTTTCCTTTTTTTCTTTCTTCTTTTTTTCTTTCTCTAGGAGTCTAGCTCTAGTTATCAAGAGCTATCTATCATACTTTATATGAAGTTACTTAAGTAGAACATACAGGATACTTTCCAATTTCTGTGCTGTGATGGCAATAATCTTTAGAAGGATTAAGAAGGTCCTTATTGCCATTTGCAGTGCATGTACATCTTAAAGCAGCCACTTTATTGATTTCATTAGCCTTGAATATAAATATTGACTGTAAGCCAAATCTTGTGTGTTTGACATGCATTCCACTGTTCTACAGAGCTCCATGGAAGTAAAGGGATTTGAAACACTGGAGTTTTTTACAGTACATATTTTTTTAAATTTATATTTGTTACATTTCAGATCTGCATAAAATTTATTCAGTTGGTTATAACAGCTACAGTGCAACGACAGTACAGATTACGTGGGGATAACTGCATGAAAGGTCTTATTTGCAAGTCAGGCATTTTTGCCTTATACATGAATGTCTGATATTGAAAATATCACATTGAAAATATTACAGAATGGAATATGGAGCTGGTATAACATTTAAGGTGTAGGTTTTTTTAATATTTGTAGTTAGAAGTCTTTTAAGTGTGTTTGTATGTTATTAATGCAGTTTACTTGCAGAAAACAATTTTGTTGAGAATATGGATTGTCTCTGGACTCTGGGCTTCTCCAGAAGCCCACTCCTCCCTTGTCTCACAGAAATGCAAACACATACCTGCCCCAGGCTTATGACCACTTCCATACCTGGTTCCTGAACCTATTCCCTTGCTGGTCCAGGGATGTGTATGTCCAGGGATATGTACCAGGGATTACCCAGTGACACACATGTACTCACACTGTGCATACAGTGCTGTCTCTGCAGTTGCTGGCCCTGCAGCCATACAGTCCCACTGACCTGTGGTCTGATTCCATTTGCTTGAGCTCACTGTAATTCACAGGTAGTGCTCGTGGGATATAATCTTTTTGGACACTATACTAAGCAGTGTTTATTCCCTGCTCAGGAAAATGCCATTTGTGTAATAATTTCAAGGCATTCATTTCTGAATGTAATTTGAAAAGTAAGAGTCATCTTCTTTTGTTTGTACTTCAAAAACTGCATTTCTTTGAGAAGATAAAAGTTAATTTGAAGCACAAAGGGATTAATGAGTTACAAAGTATCTTTAAATAACAGATTTCTATAGTAACTGTACTTGTTTAAAAACATCCATGGTGAAATTGAAGGAGTTATTTGAGAAAAAGTAAATGCATTTTACACTGTACATCTGCTTAGCATTACACCTGGAACCACTCAGTACCTACAAATAGATAAACCTGGAGCATTGTTATCTACATAATTAAAAAGTTCCGGATTAAAGAATTATCAGCTAAGAGGATGGAATTGTATACGTTGCATTTTTTGTGCATCCCCTTTGGAAAAGTTTTCAAACAGGTTTTGTTATAAATCTAGTTAGAGTATTTATGAGGAAGAAACAAACAGAAATGAATACTGATCAAACCTTTAATCCTTGTGATAATGTTTTTCTGAAAATTGACAATAAAAACATGATGGAATATCATGAAGGGAATGAAAAGAAGCAAAAAACTTAGAGTTTATAAGATTAGGTCTTTTGGTGCCAAAGCACTTTTGTGGATGAGGCAAACACAATGATGACTGGCAACATAAGCAACTATAAGGTGTTTGATGCGAATTCTCAATCATCTGGTGAGTATGACCACAATCCTGTCAACAAATTTTTAGGCCATCTTGTTTGTTTTGAAGTAGTCCTGGATTTTCAAGGAGTAAAATTGATATATGATGCTTTTATACCCTTACTGTAAATACCTATTGAAAAGACAATACCACCACCACTGCAGTGGAAATGACTTAAAAGACTTTATGATTTACTTTATCCAGCAGCAGGGAGTAAAAATATTTAGATGCTTCACTGAGTGTAGAATGCACTTGGCTGCTGGTTTAATCAAGAGGACTGATACTAGAGCATCTCATAAAGGTTTCATTCTTTCAGGGTGAAATCTAAAGCTTATGAATTTAGAAACTGAGTGTTTCATAGAATCATTTGTGTTGGAAGGGACCTTTGAAAGTCTCTTGAAAGGAACAGGGACATCTACACCTATTTAATGGCTTGAGAATTGAAGCCAGAAGAAATAAAAATTCACGTATATATTGTGAATTTATGCATTTTTTGCTTTCTGCAGCCTGACAGTGTCTAAGCTGATTGCTTCAGAGATTAGAATAAGACTTATCAGTGACCTTTTTTTTTTTTCTTTCTTTTGTAAGCCTAGATCATAGAGTTTTGTCATATTTTAGAGGGTGGGAAAAGAAATGTGGGAGTTCCTTCTTTCTGACTAGTTTTCAGTAAATATGGGCAAGCCTGACTGACTTTCCATAAAGCACAGCAAATTATTAAATAATTTAGAACTCTGTCTCTAATTCACACACCTGTCTGCTTTAAAGGTACTTGATCTTTTGATCAGGTGTCTAATCAGCTAATATTCCATGGGTGCACTGTCAGCTTTTTCTCTTGAAGCAGTAGCCCAGTTCTGAAGTTCATCTTTGATTCGACTGCACTTATTGCACATTGTATTGGTTCAAAGGGACGTTTCAATACATACAAAACAGCTGTCTGTTAGAGGAAATTAAACTGGGAGTTACACTTTAGTTGTGTTCTTCATCATATGAGTTCGAAGTGATTAACATAGTGTTGCTATCAGGAGCAGGGAAGTAATTTACCTCTGTACTCAGCACTGGTGAAGCTGCACATCAAGTACTGTGTTCAGTTTTGGGACCCTCATTTTAAAAAAGACATCAAGGCTCTGGAGTGTGTCCAGAAAAGGGCAACTGAGCTGGTGAGGGGTTTGGAGTCACAGACAGTGACTGAGAAAGCTGGATTGTTTCGTCTGGAGAAGAGAAGGCTCAGGGGAGACCTTATCACTCTCTGTAACTGTTCGAAGGGAGGTTGTAGTGAGCTGGGGGTCAGCCTCCTCCCTCATGTAACTAGTGATAGGATAAGAGGGAATGGCCTCAAAATGCACCAGGGGATATTCAGGTTCGATAGTAGGAAATACTACTCTGTAAGAGTGGTCAGGTGCTGGAATGGGCGGCCCAGGGAGGTGGTGCAGTCACTGACCGTGGTGGTGTTCCGGGAATGTCTAGACATGTTAAAGGACATGGTTTAGTGAGAACTATTGTTGATAGGTGGATTGTTGGACTGAATGATCTTGTGGGTCTTTTCCAACCTTGGTGATTCTATGATGCTATGATTCTATGAGTATTCATAACACATATGTGGTGATGATATTCAATCCATAGGACATGATTAATGATAATCTGAAGTAAAGTCAGAGACCATGCAGGGTGGTGCTGCTTAGGTTCATCACCAGCGATTTTGATCTGCTCTTCCTCTTATGAGGTGCTAAATTACTTGCTGGTATTATCTATGTCAATACCTTTAAGTATACAGAGTGGAATATGCAGAAAGATTGTCTTAAAATATTCAAGAATATTACATTAAAAAAAAAAAATCTTACTCTTATACATAGAAGCTCTGTAAAAAGCATGAAGATAAAGACACAGAACAAAGCATTATGTCTTTGATCTGTCCTGACCTAATCCATAGCTCTTTTGGCTGTTATGGAGATGACAGGCAATCTCTGATGAATTTGTTCCTGTCTCACTGAGATAGAAAGTCAATCCAATTTGCCATTTCTCAACTCTATGTGATAACAATTAATGCCAATATCTTGTCAACAGTGTTCTTGTGCAAGTCCTTTATATGACAATCAGTATGTATTGAATGGACAATGTACACAACAACAAGGTAGATAAGAACTGTGTCAATATTTTAGGGTCAGGTGCATAAGGTTTCAGTGTCAAAGCAAGCTCCAAAGTGAACACTTTTTTTCTTTAATAATATAAATATCTATTTAAATGTTACATGAAGGTCATACTGATGTAGCAACCTCTTAAATGGCCATCATATAATTATTATTGGATATTAAAATATAAGGCAACAAACATATCATGGGGTTATATTGCAGGGATATGTGGCTTTACAGTCTACCTATCGAATGCTATTGAACAATATCTATAGGCATGTTATTGTTTCCAGACAAAGCAAGCTCTTTAAATTAGTTGCAAAGATATAATAAAATCCAGTGTTCTTATTTCAAGGTGAAGCTTGATAAATTGAAAAAGAAAGCACATGTTTCTAAAAGTAAAAGTAACTAATCTTTGTAAAATCTTATCTTGGGAGACAGTGGATTTTTGCTGGCTGAAAACTCTAAATAAATCCAATGTCTTACAAAAAGAGGTGCTGCAGCTAAAATAAGAGATGTAGTCTTGTATAGATATAATGGAAAAACTGTTGTGGAAATTTCTGTGGCTAGAGTGGGTGACTATCATAGCTTCTAGGACTCAAAGGACATGAGTTTGTAACTTAATAATGGTTTTTGTTCTAGAAAGTGGAGGGAAAATATCACTTTTTTTTTTTAAACTTATTTGGCAATGTTTAAAGATTCAACTCATAATGCTTTTGTAGGCAAATATTCTCAATTAACAGTTAACAAAATCGAGATAAGCAGTGACAGATTGACACAATTCTTTGAATTGATGAACAAAATATCACTTAATAATTGGTGGATTTCTCTGGCATGGATTACAATACTAGGTTTTGATAATAACTTGAATTAATCAAAAGACTACTGCTGACTTTTTGGTGCATTCTTCTGAAGTGAATAAGCAACGTCTTTAACAAATGACAGAAGTTTTGCTATAATGCTAGGAGATAATGAGTAATTTTTGTAGAAAAATAATTGCGATTGTTATGAGTTTATATTACAGCATTATTATCTGTGCATTCTTCCTGCAGTAACACTGAAGTTAATCAGGTTAAAACAGGTTAATTATGTAATCATAGGATCATAGAATGATTTGGTTTATAAAGGACCTTTGAGATCACTTAGTTCCAACTCCCATGCTATAGGCAGGGACACCTCCCATTGGACCAGGTTGCTCAGAGCCCCATCCAGCCTGATTCCAAGGAGGGGCATTCCACAACCTCTCTGGGCAACATGTTCCAGTGTCTGACCACCTTCACAGTAAAGAATGTCTTTCTAATATCTAATCTAAATCTCTCCTCTTTCAGTTTGAAGCCACTTCCTCTTGTTTTGTTGCTGCATGTCCTTATAAAAAGTCCCTCTCCAGCTTTCCTGTAAGCCCCCTTCAAGTACTGGAAAGGTAAGATTGACTTGGAGCCTTCTCTTCTCCAGGCTGAAGAGTGCCAACTCTCTAGCCTGTCCCTGCAGGGGTGGTGCTCCCACACTCTGATAATCTTCATGGCTTTCCCTCTGAACCCACACCAAGAACTCAATATACTTTTTGTGTTGGGGGACCCAGAACTGAATGCAGTATTTCAGGAGGGATCTTATAAGACCAGAGTAGAGGGGCAGAATAATCTTCCTTGACCTACTGGTCATGCTTTTCTTCATGCAACTCAGGATATAGTTGGCCTTCTGGGTTGCAAGTGCACACTGCTGACATATGATGAGTCTTTCATCAACTGAACCCCCAGATCCTTCTCAGGGCTGCTCTCAAGCCATTTCCCACCCAACCTGAATCTGTGCTTAGGATTACCCCAACCCAGGTGCAGGACCTTTCACTTAGCCTTGTTGAACTTCATGGGATTGGCACGGGCCCACTTCTCAAGGCTGTCCAGGACCCTCTGGGTAGCATCCTTTCCTCTGCTGTGTCAACTGCACCACTCAGCTTGATATCATCTGCCAACTTGCTGATGGTGCACTCTATTCCACTGTCCACATCATCTACAAAGATATTAAGCAGCACTGGTCCCAGCACCGACTAGGTTCATATTGTGATGAAAAGGCACTATTTTTATTTCTGATTTAAAATACAACAAGATACACAGAGAGAACAGCAAAATAGAAGAGTGGAGTGGGAAATGTAAGAAATTATTTTGTTGTGTATAATATCTAATTTAGAAAAATCCTATTTATTTATTATTAAAAGATTGTTGTTGTTAAGAGTTCTTAACATTTCACTGAAAAAGTTCCTTAACCATTCAAAATGAATAAGAACTTCTTAAAAAACAACTAAAAACATTCCCTTTATTTGAAGACAATTTAAAGAGTAGTCAACAGATTTGAACGCTTCAAAGTACTGTGAAGTAATTAAAAGAGAATCTCTTTAGATTCACAATAGATGGTAAACAAAATGTTCAGATTATATGAACTGTGAAGAACTTTATGGAATTATCATGGTTGTTACTTTCAAGGTTAGTCACAAAATCAAGACAATCTGCAAAAAACAAGCAGGTATTTGCTGTTTGGTTAGAAGAGATTCTTTTAGCTTTCAGTTTTTGGCACAGGCTAACACTATAGAAAGTCAGTTTTGATTTCATGTGAAATTTTGACAAAGTGTACAATACAGGCATGTATAGTGTGTCAGAACAGCATGTATTACATCCAAAAGAGAGCGATGCTATACATGCATATGAAGTGTTGCACTATAAGCATAATTAAGCAATGTAAAATATCAAAATATGTATGTTATTTTTTAGACCTTTTTAACATGATAAAAATATATAAATTATTGTGGGATTTATAACTAGTTTTCATAACTACTTGATTAATTCAAGAAGATGTGATTTCTGGTAAACTCACAACAAATTATGTCAAAATCACCAAAGGCAGGAAAGAATTTAAGTGCTTGAAATGGAAGAGCAGCATATTTTGAAGTCTTAGTCTAAACCTGTGCAGTCTTTCTTATATTTGACAAGTCTGTAATCTGTAAGCACTTCTGCTCTTGGTCTTAAAGTTGTCCAGATGCTAAAATTTCTGTTACTGCAGTTGTCAAAAGTATCTCAATCCTTGTAGTTTTGCAATCCAGTCCTAACAGAAAGATCCAGAAACTAGGTACCTACTGCTTTCTTCCTTTGAGCAATGTGATCTGTTAAGCTTTCTGAGACTTAACTGATAATCAAGCATGCAGCAGTAGCTGCTGCTTTCTTTTAAGTAGAAACTGGGGGATAAATCTTTCTTTTCACTTAATTTTAACATGACACTGTGAACGCAGGTTCAGTTTCTATTTTCCTGAAAAATAAATTAATGTTATGTTTCTCACCAAATTCTAGATTCTAGACTCTACCAATGTAAATGCATGTTTTTTTGAGCACAAATGTTTTCCACCCCAAACACTAAAGATACATATCTCTGTGATTCAAAGGAGCAGGAAGAATGAAAAACAAGATGACACGTAATCCACCTAGGAAGAAATTTTTTTTACATTTTGTTCAATGAAGACTAAGTTGGGTAAGTAACTAGGAGCATGACACATTCTGCTTCAAGTTTTGAAGGAATTCAGATTTGAAACTGCTGAACTTCTGGCAAAGTTGTTCAAACTGTCCACTACAAGCAGGCTACTGTAACAGGGGACTGACAGGTTGCCAGGGTATCTCTCACTGAAAAAAGGACTTCGAGGGAAGTCCTGTGAACTACAGGATCTGAAGAATTAGTCTGGCTTCCATTCCTTGCAAAATCACAGTCTGCAATAAAGAATGAGATAATGCAGCACAGGTATATTCTTGATGTGTTAGGAAACAGTCCGCACAGAGGCCTGTACCAGTCTGAGTGAGCAGGTGGGTAATGGGGAGATAGACAACATAGCACATATAGACTAAATACTTTGAGCAACTACTATACCAAATTAAATAAAGGAAATTAACTTGCTGTGGGTTTGGAGAAAAGGTGCTTTCAGGGCTTTATGAGATAGGAAGATAAAGGATAGAGTACAAACAAAGAGCATGAGTCTCCAGAGATCAGCAGTGGCTTTATTTTTGTTCAGCATTCTAACTGATGACCCAGAAAAGGAACTGTATAATCAGATGTTCAGGTCTGCAGATGGTATTGAGGTATTTCAGGCAGTTTAATGTGTCAGTGATGATGAGAAACCTCACAAAAGCACCTCACAGAACAAAAGTACTGAGAAATGCCATAATGTCAGTAAAACGGATGTAATGCAACCCAAATCATGCTTACAGGATTATTAATTTGGAAGGGGGAGTTACAATTCAGGAAGTAGATCTTGAAATCTTTACTGACAGTATCTGAAGTCATCAGCTCAATGTGCAGCATTGGTTATGAACATACAAAATGTTGGACATCATCAGGAAAAATTGTTGATGCTAAATTAAATCAGTATTTTTTACTATATGAAACTTTCTATTAGTTTCCCAGTTAGTGGATACAATACATTTCCTTGCATCTCAAAAAAAAAAAAAAAAAAAGTTAAAAATGGTGCAGAGAAAGCAACTAAAATGATTACGAAGATAAAACACTGCCATGCAATAAAATATTAAAATGCTTGAGCTCTCCATCTTGGGGAAGAAAAGCCTGAAGGGGGATATGATAAATATTGACAAAGTTATGAAGATAGTAAACAATACGAATATGCTACTATTGCTCATTGAATCCCACATTACCAGGAGAAAAGGACTCTCACTAAGCTAACAGGATGACAAGGTTCTGTCTTAAAAAGAGGTTGGTGAATTTCTGACAAGTGTTGCCACAGGAGGCTGTGGAGAGAAGTAGTAACAAGCAGTTTCATTAAGGGATCAAGCCAGTTCATGATTAATAAACAGACTCTAAAATCAGGGATGAACTCCCTATGATTGCTACAGTGAATATCAAAGGCAGATGAAGAGAATGTACTGAAGACATTCAAGGTTTATGTGCTCGAAGTAAAATGTCCTGTTTCCGGAGAGCAAATATTGGCCTATATTACTGTTTCTTAGTCTTCTCTAGAGTCACTATTTAAGTATTTATCCAACTGGCTCACCAATGAGGGTCCAGGGAAAAGGGAAAGTAGGATCACGGGAGCCCAAACAACTTATTCTTCATGATGATTGAAGAATAATTGAAGTGGAGGAATAGTTTAAGGTAGCTTTAATTACATCTAACTTGAGATATTTTTGTAACAACAGTAAGCAAGTTAGCAAAATTTTTTTACTGAAGAGATAATTTCAAGCTGACCCATATTCTAAAGTTCATATGTTAAGAGAAAATCATGTTAAGTAAATGGTTTTATACCATTTTGTTTTGTATATGTTTAATTGGGAAAGATTGATCTCAGTGAAACCTCTTAGTTTCAGTTGTTTTTTTTTTATATTTTGTTTTTCTTCAAGAAGACATATTTCAGATTTATAAGGATAATTCCAATTGTCTTCTAAAGTCCTATCTACATGAAATTCTGATAAAACAAGGACAACATCATTAGCTCTGTCATCTGTAAAGTTTTCACTTTTTCTCCATTTATCTCTATATGAAATGCAGATCTTGCATTGCTCACTGATTTCATTCTTGCTTCTTCTCACCTTCATTTAAGACTTGTTGTTTTGTTTTTGTTTTTTTGACAAGCCTGTTATGACTCATACAATGTTGTAGCATTAAATATGAAGTGTATATATACATACATATAATATTTGTCTCTGTAAATTTCTTCCTACAAATTTCAAAACAAATGAACTAGAATTCACAGTTTAGGTGATAAAATGTACAACTGGAGAAGAGGAATGGAGAAATTGTAGCATTTTTTGGCAGAGCAGTATTAAATCAATTTTTATGTCAAAAAATATACTATGCCTATGATTATTTGCTATCTAGCTGCAGTCTCTTTTCAAAATGACTCAACTTTATCTGGTCATACGCAATGAAGAAAGCAGAGCTCTGAGTGCAGTCAACCATGTCAAAAAAAAGCTGTATCATTTAATATGGCATCTTTGTTCCAGCGAACTTCCTAGAGTGACTTCATCTCTGTGCCCACAGAATGAATCAGGTTTTAAAAGAAGCAGCGAAAAAGAAGAAAAGTTTATTTTTGAGATGTCTTTTTGATATTAGTATAGTACTAAACATTCAGAAAAATTTAAAAAGTTATAAATGACTCCTGTAAAAGTAACATATCCTTTTCCCCTGTAAGATACTATGGCTGTACTGAGGAACAATCATAGGTTAGATGCTTGTTTTCACTGAAGAGGAAATACTCTCCAACTAAACGTCACATATGAGAAATAATGAAGTGAGAGCAACACTTAATGAGAATATAAATATGCACTGACAAACACATGGATATCTGTAAATAGTTAAGTAACAGAAGGAAGACAGGGAAAATGCTGGCCTGCTGCTGAATGAGCCGGGAGGCCTTTTGAGACAAAATAGAAAAGGGTGAGACACTGAAATCCTTCTTTGCCTCATTACTAGCAAAAGCACTTTCAGAACTCTAAGGACTGTGCAAAGGTGAACGACTGGACTGAGGAAGATGTAACTGATAGAAGATGGTCAGGTCAGAAAATACTTAAGCAAACTGGACATATGTTCATGGGCCATGTTGTGGTGCAATCATAAGCACTGAGCGAGCTAGATGATATCATTTTCAAGAGCAGCAAGGAGAACCTGAGGAACTACAGGCTGGTTAGCCTTATCTCTGCCTCTGGGAAGGTGATGGAATAGCTAAGCCTGGAAACAGTGACTGAGTTCTAGCAAAGGCTGCCTAGAGATGCTGTGGCCTCCCTCCTTGGAAATCTTTAAAAGCTGCCTGGACAGGACTGTGGGCAACTTGGTTTGGTTGACCATGCTTGAGAAGGGGAGTTGGAACAGATGGCTTCAGAGATGTTTTCCAATCTCAAGCATTCTGTTATTATTTGACAGATTATATGTCATATAGTATATTGATTATTGCATCTGTTGGATTTCCAGAGATACATTTAATCAATCTGGGTTTCAGAAATGGCTTTGCCTTGATCACAAGAACATTGGATTCCTTTGAAATTAGAAAAAAAATGAGGACATCCAATGTTTTGAAAGGTGTCTTCCTCATTCCTTCAGGCAAAGTATCTCAGTTTAATGTAGTCAATGATAATTTTGGCTTCCATTTCTTGTTTTCTGGTTCCTGCTAATGAAGGATGTGTGGCATAGATGACCTAAAATTGTTATTAACGTTAGCTCAGATATTTGCAGTCATCCAGTTTGGAGAGGTAATACAAAAAAATAGTGTTATTCATTTTACTTTCTGAGTTTACATTCTCAGGCTCTGAATATTTTTCTTTTGATTTCAGTTATGTTTTCTTCGTTGTTGTTGTTGTTCCTATTATGTAGTTAATCAGGATCAATAGACAAATTGGAAAGTCTTTTGTAATGTATTTATTATTTCATGCATGCTGAAGGCACGAAGTACAGGAAAGAAGAACTTGTATTGGTATTGACCTGTATCTTGTAATGACATCCAGTTTATTATGAAATCAAATAAATAATGTGAAACAGGGTTAATCACAAATGTCTTTCTTAAAAAATGAAATAATAATGAAGTATAAATCCAAAAAACATTGTGTGAATTATTGAAAAAAAGTTTAAGTTATGCATAATAACCTTTTGCATCCCTGCAGTTTAGAAAGAAATTTCCTGATTTCTTCATGCATTGAACTGGTAAAAAAGATTTGGCTATACAATCAGAAAGGTTGCTTGTAACCTCCATGGTTAGGTCCACTAGCTAGGAAGTATATTGTACTTAAAAATGCAGGAAGGTCCAGGGATAAAAGAATTAAGTTTATCCTTACAATATATAAGTTTAATTTGTGTCTCTATTGCAGTTTTTTGAGCAAATTGTCCTGTGTCTGCTCTGTCTGTAAAGGCTTTGAAGCAGAGACTGTTTCCCTGAATATATTTTCTAGCATAAAGTACAATGGAACCTCTGATTCATGTTAGGGCCTTTCAGGGTTAGTGTGACATGAATAAATAATAATTAGTAACAGATGTTTTGTCTGCTTTCTTCATAAAGTATATGAAAGGAAGCTAACTTTTCCTTATAATGTGAAAGGAATTCAAAGGTCAAATTTTAGCTATTATTCTAATGAAAAATGAGATGCTTCTAAAGCTGTTGATAAAGAGTATAGTTTCATAAACTTCTCTTTTTCCTTAGCCAAATCAGAGTTCTTACTGTGATTTTAACATTTGAGCAAAAAACTAAAAGCCCACACTGCATGCATTTTTTTTCCCTTCAGTTGTACTGTGAGGGTGGCATCAAAGTCTTCCTCAGATTCTCCAACCACTTTCATTTTATTGTTGTAATAAATAGAGGAAGATTTATGAAAAAGTCATTGAGAAGCTTATGCTTTTAGAAATATTAAGATATTAATGTAATATCTTTTTGCAAGCAATTTTTGCAGAATCACAGAATTGCAGGGTCTAGAAGGGTCCTCAAGAGATCACTGAGTCCAATTTCCCTGCTACAGCAGGAAATTTTCTTTCACAGTCCATAGAAAATTAGTCAAATTAAGGCACATTGCATATGTTTTTATGTTAGTAATGCTTTAGTACATAGAACATTTTTAAGCAAAAAGCAAATTTAATTAGAATCAATTCCAACTGTCTCACCACATCTAAAGAATTCTCTCTGTCTGTAGATGAAACCAAAAATAGCAAGTGTTTTATTTACAGTTCATTGAATCAAAGAGAGGAAACTTCTGTCTCCAGTGATATCACCTCTTGCCTTATCAAGTTTATATTTTCTTCATAAATTCTCAGTTCATCAAAATACGCAAAATCCAAAAATATGCATGTATGTTTTTGTCCCTTACTTTTTGTTTTAAAAAAGCATTTTTTTGCTTTATTACACGTAAGTTCTGGAGTTAGAAATAAAAAATAATGTATCTGGCAATGAAATAGGGGTGAATCTCCAGTGAAGGGTTTTAGGATAATTTATAAAGTAATTCTGATGTTTTGAGGTACACAGGCAGTTGAGAATTTTCAGTGAACTGCTTTAACATTTAATTGAATCTTACTTCCTCATTGACTGTACTGGTGAGTGGTCCCCCTTCCCTATGGTAGAAAGAATATAGGAAGGGGCAAGTTGTATCTTTTGAGTGTACACAGAAGCAAAATTCATACTGAAGTAGAAATTCTCTGAATTTCACCTGCAGTTCTGTAATATCTGGGGTTATTATGGGAGACATAAAGAAATTGGTTATTTCTGTGGGTGTTAAAGTCCAATTAGAGAGATGAAAAACAATGATAGCTTATTATATTAAATGTCTCTGACTAAATCCAAAATCATCCTTGTTATCATTAATGTTTTCTTAGTTTATCTTTTATTTACTTACTTTCAGCATTCTGGTTACTTGTACCTTGTTATCTAATTCAAACTATCATTTTTACTCAATTAGTGAATGTAGAATATTTCTGCCTTCCATCTTTTCACATGTACACACTTTATCCAGCACTCTCTCATGTTTTCCCACCATTTCCATTAATGGTAATTGCTAGTTCACTTTCCTATCCTCTTCCTTAAACCTCAGTGTTTGCTGCAGGAAGCCTACTTTAAATGTCAGCACATTTCCTTAACTGAGCCTCATTTTCTTACGCTGTTTGCCAGCTCTGCTTATGTTAGAATTGTTGCATCTAATGCCCTAAAGCTCTCTTAGACAGATTCTCATCAAATGTAAATTTACTAAATATAATTGGAAACACTGAGCTGAAAAACTGTCTTTCTGTTTTGTTTTAGACTGTAATAGTGCATAAAACGTAGAATCAGAGAGTTGCTGAGGTTCCGGAGATCATCTAGTCCCATCCCCTGCTCCAAGCAGGGTCATTTACAGCAGATTAATCAACATCATGTCATGAGTATCTCCAGGGTCAGAGATTGTACAGTCTCTCTGGGGAACATTTTTTAATGTTAAACCATTCTCAGAGAAAAAGCTTTTTACATATATATTTATTTTTTATTTCATGTGCTTTTGTTTGTCTTTTTTCTCTTCTCCTTTCCCTGTGCAGTCCTGAGAAGAGGCTGACTGTCCTCTTCATTCCTTCCTGTTAAGCATGAATAAGCTGAACATCCCAGCTTTCTCATCTTTTGACAGATGATCCAATTCTTGATGAACTTTTTCCATAGTTGCAGGCCTCTCTTGTACTCTTGTACTGCAGAGCCTAGATTTGGACAAAATACTTCAGTCATATCTCACCACTGCTACTTCTAAATTTCGCCAACACTCCTCCTAAACAAGATATTGTCTTTCTTTGCTGTGAGAGCAGATTGCTGGCTTATGTTCAACCTGCTATCTGCAGGGATCTCAGGACATTCTCTGCAAAGCTGTCTTCCAGCCAGCTGGCCCTCTATCAGTGCGTGTTGTTCTTCCAGTATGGGAGGACTTTGCTAAATTTCATGCCAGTAGAGGTCCATTCCTCAATCCTGTTGAGGTTCCTGAATGACAACATAACCTTTGAATGTTTTAGCAATCTCTCTTGCAGAACATGCTGTCCCAACATTTAGGTAATGACTTAATATATTAAACAGCACTGGCCCCAGTATTAACCTGTGAGGCATACCATGAGTTCCTGGAGTTCGTCTGGTGTTCCTATGCTGAGCACAAGCTTTTAAACATGTTCATTCTGTCAGTTTTCAGTCCATCTCACTGCCTACTCTTAAGAATCACAAAATCACACAATCATAGGAGATGGAAGGAACATCTGATCACCTAGTCCACCTCTCTGCTAAAGCAGGTTACCTAAAGCCAACTCTCTGCTAAATAAGGTTCCTTAGAGAAGGTATTTAATTAGTCTTAGAGAATGTTGTGAGAAACTAAAGTCAAAATAAAGAATATTCTACTGCTCCCTTTTCCCCAACTGAGATAATCATTTCACTATGGTCAATGATTTTCCCTTGTAAATACAGGCTGACCAGCTCCATTCACCTTTCTGTCCTTCATGTATCTGGAAACATCTTCCAGGTTTATTTGTTCCATCAGTTTCCCAATATTCAGGATGAGGCTGATCACCATGTAGTTTTCCAAAATCTTCCTCTTGCCCTTCTTCAAAATAAAAGTGACATTTACTCTCTTTTAGTCCTCAGGTGATCCATGAATAACAACCAGCCCTCCCGGACTACTCTTCTCTCCAGCAGTCACCCGTGAGATCCTTCCAAGCAGAACTCTGAAGTGTCAAATATGATTTTCCCTGCCTGGAGAGGCATGTCTTCTGTAGCTACTCCTGACATACATGTAAACTGTTCTTCCCTATGAGGTACCAGAATAATACCATTCCTGTTGAATTTTAAATGCCATAAGTGCCAGTATTTTATTTTCTACTGTTTCCTGCATAATTTATTGTATAGAACAGCTCACTACCAACAATTTCTTTAGATACTCTATTTTTATTTTCTTCAACTGATTCCACAGTGATTCATTATATCTTCTTTGATCATTCAGAATATTTCTTCTCCATCTTTTATGTTTACTCTTATGCTAATTGGTGTCTCTTTACACTGCTCAGACAAGTGAAACACAGATAATATTTTAAAGAATTATATCTGTGTTTACATATTCCATGAATTATGGGGCAGTCTTACTTTCAGACAAGAAGTATCTTAAATTCACAGATTATAGAATAACAACATTTGAGTTGGTTGTGAGCTTATTAATGAACCTTAAAAAGACCATCTCTTTAATTAGCAAATATGATCCTAGTTAAAATGTCCTTAAGTTTTCTTCCAAAGTTAAAAAATTCTTCTGTCATCTGAGATGCAAAAGAAGCTGAAAAAAATCCATCACATATACTACAGTCACAAATTCAAGAATCCATGATGCTGTAAAATCATACACATTGAAAGATAGTCCCTGCTTCATAAAACTCCTTATTTGTTATTTGTTCTTAAACGCAGTGGCACTAGCAATAGAACCCATTGTCCCTCCTAATCACATTTTCTGTCCTCATACAAAGTAGGCAGCACAACGTCCTAGTATTTTGATTATGGAATTATTTCCTTATTATGATTCTGTGTCAGATAAACTTTACACAAAACTTCTGGACAAGCTTCTTAGATTCCATTGTCCTTTGTCCATAGCCATGGATAAACAAGTCATTACAATCTCCAAATCAGTTTTTCTCTTTACTACACTTTTCTGTAGCAGTATGCAGAATGCATGCATGTTCTGTGGTGTCTGATGACACCACAGGAGGGGGCTGAAACTCGATGATCATTGTGGTCCTTTTCAATACAGCCCATTCTATTGACATCTACTTTAATGGTTCTCAGATTTCAGTTTTGGTTTCTATCAATATTTCTACGTTATCTCAAGTAAAGAAATACATTTTCACAGTATAAGTTTAGCTCTTACTATATAAAGTAAGTCTATATACAGTAAGGTGGGTATTTTCACAGTAATCAGGTTAGAGTATAGTATTCTGATTACAGTTCACACATTAGGTTTTTACCTTGCAGGGTAACTCGCTGTATTCTCGCATAGGTTACTTAAATCTTGATTATTTCTGCATGATGAATGCTAAAATGTGTTTCCTGAGCTTATTTTCTCTCCTTGTCAAAATCAGAACATCTTTTTACTGTTACTTCATCATTCTCAACTTTCTCCTCAACAGAACTGATAAACAAAATGTGACTTCAGATTTGAATGTAAGAACTAGCAGCACTTATCTTCATGTGATGCTGACAGTATCATTTACTAATTATATATTACAGCATTTTGTTAGTGCTTAGAAATGTGGTTTTGGGGATCTGTATTCTCTTGTTACGCAATTGTAATCATATGACAAAATGATTGTTCTGGTCCTACAGGCCTTTATTCAGTAACACTGTACTAAGTTTACAATTTCATGTTTTCCAAGTGATTTATGTCACTGTTCATAAGAGAAAAATATGTTAGTAATATTTGTTTATTTGTGATAGAAATCACATCTGAAGCCCATCTATTTCTCATTGTTAGGCATTCCTTCTCATTTTGTTGACCAAGTTATCAGGGATGAACATAGCAAAATACATTTAATATTAGTCCAAAATACTGACTGCGCCATAAAAATGATGTAGTTTGAGTAGATTGTTATATTCTGTGAATGTGTTAGAGTTGTTATACACTTAATTGAAAGGGAAGGATAAATAAAGTTGTGATGCATCTTTTGTTGACTTACTAAGAAATAGCAGATTCTTGGATTTTGATTGTAATGATTGCAAGTATCATTTGCAAAGCTGAAGTATATCACTATGTTATTGATTTAGATGTTTAAGTTCTAATTTTTATTAGTAGGACAGACTGTATTTTTCAAGTGATAATGAGAATTGGCTCAGTATCGTAGTTACATATATTACCATAGCAATGCAGTGCTACTGAGCTACTCAGAATGTTATTTTTTCCCATGAAGACAGATGTATTTGAAATCTCTACATCCAGTTAGAAGAAAAAAAATATTTTAAAAGCTTGCAATGCTTTATTCTTAATAACACTATCACACTTTTTTTTTTTTTTTCCTGTTGGAACTACTGCTAGTGCTGTGCCAGGAATTGAAGGTAAAAGCTATGACAAGATAGTGAAAAGATCATCTTAGAGGCAAAAAAAAGGGTAAACTGAAATGTCTCTCCTAGTTTTCTGTCCTGCTTCATTTGAAAGTGAAGCTAAACTTCAGAGTTATCATTGCCCTCTGACCAGAGTACAGCTGTTAGATTTCAAGGTGAAAAAGCTCTCTGATAACAGTCTTGTAATTGTCTTTTTATAATAGAGAAGAAAATGCTGAAGAAAAAAACCTTAGCATTAATCCACAAATGACATTAGGGAGCTGGTTCAAGACTTCCCAGTCTAAGTTCTATCCCTGCCTCTAACCTACTGACTGTGCTTAGTTAGTCATAAATCCATTTTAATTATCAGCTATTATCTATCCTATTTACTTGAAGTGAATATTACTTAGGTCAGGAATGGTTGAAGTATGTGTTTGTTCAATACCTTTGAAATGGTATGCTAGTTCTAGTTCAGGATTCTTTCCCTTACTGCAAAAAAAGTAACAGTCACAACTAAGAACCTCTTTTAGAGTCCTTGTCATTTATTTCACAGGTGAAAACTCTGATTAGATGTTAAAGCAATTTATACATCCTTCCAAATGCTTGAATCACAGAATCACACAGAATCACACAGAAACACCAAAGTTGGAAAAGACCTACCAGAACATCCAGTCCAACCATCCACCTATCACCAGTAGTTCTCACTAAGCCATATCCCTCAACAAAATATCCAAACGTTCCTTGAAAACATAGTAATACTAGTTTTATGTACTTGTAATTTTTTTTTTCTTAAATCTCTTTGAATAGTTCCATAGAATATAAATTATAATTTGTTATTGATAAGTGGAAATGTTGATCTGTTGGAGGGATCCCGATAGGCTGAATCAATAGGCTGCATCCAATCTCATAACATTCAACAAGGATAAGTGGTGGACCTGGACTTGAGCAAGGCCTTTGACATGGTCCCCCACTACATCCTCATCTCCAAATTGGAGGGATGTGGATTTGATGGGTGGACCACTCAATGGATAAGAAACTGGTTGAAAGGCTGCAGACAGAGGGTAGTCATCAATGGCTCTATGTCCAGGTGGAGGCTGGTAACGAGCGGCGTCCCCCACGGGTCTGTCTTGGGACCGGTGCTCTTCAACATCTTTATCAATGACATCGATGTAGGAATCGAGTGCACCCTCAGCAAGTTTGCTGATGACACCAAACTGAATGATGCGGTTGACGAGGTTGAAGGAAGGGATGCCATGCAGAGGGACCTCGAGAGGCTAGAAAGGTGGGCCCGGGTGAACCTGATGAGGTTCAACATGGCAAAGTGCAAAGTTTTTGCACTTGGGCCAGGGGAATCCTAGGCATCTGTACAGGCTGGAAGGAGTGGTCCTTGAAAGCAGCCCTGTGGAGAAGGACCTGGGGGTCCCGATAGATGAAAAACTTAATATGAGCCAACAGTGTGCCCTTGCGGCTTGGAGGGCAAATGGTATCCTGGGGTCCATCAAAAGAGGGGTGGCCAGCAGGGACAGGGAGGCAATTGTCCCCCTCTACTCTGCTCTTGTGAGGCCCCATCTGGAATACTGTGTCCAAGTGTGGAGCCCCCAGTACAAAAAAGACAGGGAGCTGCTGGAGAGGGTCCAGAGGAGGGCCACTAGGATGATCAGGGGACTGGAGCACCTCCCCTATGAGGACAGGCTGAGGGAGCTGGGCTTGTTCACCCTGGAGAAGAGAAGGCTGCGGGGTGACCTTATTGCAGCCTTTCAATACCTAAAGGGAGCCTACAGACGGGAGGGAAATCAACTCTTTGAAAGGGTTGATATGTGTAGGACGAGGGGAAATGGTTTTAAGTTGAAGGAGGGGAGATTTAGGTCGGACATCAGGGGGAAATTCTTTACCCAGGGAGTAGTGAGGTACTGGAACAGGCTGCCCAGAGAGGTTGTAGATGCCCCGTCCTTGGAGGTGTTCAAGGCCAGGTTGGATGGAGCCCTGGGCAGCCTGGTTTAGCATTAAACATGGAGGTTGGTAGCCCTGCATGTGGCAGGGGGGTTGGAGATTCATGATCCTTGAGGTCCCTTCCAACCCTGGCCATTCTGTGATTCTGTGATTCTGTGGATGCTGCACTTGGTCATAACCCAGTGCAGTGGTACAGGTTTGGGTGAGAGTGGCTGGAAAGTTGCTGGCAGAAAAGGATCTGGGGGTATTAGTTGAACATGGCTGAACATGAGCCAACAGAGTTTCCAGGTGCTTAAGAAGGCCAATAGCAGCTGGTATGAGGGAAGATTTTAATGAGTACAATTCTTGAACATGTAACTTTACAATGAAAATATTAGCATTTTAGATATTTTCTAATTTGATTGTGTAGTTATTAAAATTTTTGTTCTTTGTACACGCTGAATTTGTTAAAAAAAATGCTCAGCAAATATAATAACAAATTTAACTTCCCTCAGCTGAACTATATGAAAGACCCCAGAGACAAACCAAACAAGCCTAGCATGATCCCACAGGAACCTCAAAATTTGGTTGGCCATTTTAAGACTGTCTTCTCTGGGGAAAAAAATTCCCTGCAGCTGCTCTTAAATGTTGAGGGTTAAAAGCATTTTTGCTGCTGAGAATGCACATTGGAGCATATGTAATGCTTTAATGTGCATTTTAAAGTGAAAATACAATACAGCTTTTCAAAACCTTTGGAAATAATCACAGACTTGCTTCTGAGGTTGAATTAATTCAAAAAGGTACTTTCAGGCAGAGCTGACTGACACTCAGAATTTTCCTTCTGGAAGAAATTTTGATATTTTAGGAAAGGCTTCATTTTGAATGAGAGTAAATATAAGAACTTCTTCCATTTTCCTTTCACTAGATAAGTGTGGAAAATGGAAACACTTTGTTCTTCTCCTTTTCCTAACAAAATTATTTAATGTCTACAGCTAAAAGACTTGGGCTTTTGGTAGCTGTCAGAAGAACACAAGGAATTTTCAGGAAGCAGGTAAATTCATTATCACTGAGAAAACAAAACAAAACAAAAAGAACTCTAAAAAATACAGAATCAGAGATTGATAATCAAGTTTAAATTTTATATGATCCTTGCGTGAGAAAGAAAAAAAAAATCAAAATCACATTATCAGGATGTTTCATTGTACTAAAACTTTCGGTAAAGAAATGATGGAGTTCTGAGATACTGTTAAGACCAAATAAGCTCTCTCTCTTCAGTGACTAATTTTCCCCACTTTACCACTGATCTTGCCTCACTGAGTGCATAAGGGAAATTTTCTATTGATTTCACTTTGCAGGAAAGATTTCAGTAAAATGTGGTGCTGGAAACTCTGGGACTGTGTTTTTATCACCCACCCTAAATCTTGCATCCATTAATACCCTAAATGAATGAAATTGTCTGCCTTAACAACACCTCTCTTGGAACCTGCAGTGAAGCTGCATGAAAATAAACTCTTTTTAAGTTTGATATTTTGCTGTGGAAATTAAGGAGAGTTTGTGACTGAGCTGTTGGAGAAGAGGAAAGGGAGCTCTTTCAACACCTCCTCTGTAGCACTCTGGAAGTGCAGCTCTAGCTTGCCATAGACCTGGTATGGAGGAATGAGAAGAATGGAGACAGTCTTAAGAGTGAACCTCTTGTGAATAGGCTGTGTGAATAGAGTCACTGCAGATACAGGGATTATCAGAATAGAATTAGTACTGGAGGATGTTAGGATGTAAAACTGTGATATTACTATGATACTGATATGTTGTCCATCATTATTTATGATCTTCAGCAACTGAGCAATGCCTGTGATGAAAAATGCTTGTAAGCAGCTTAATTCTTCTAGGAAAAGGGAACTGCTCTCAGGCACCCTGTTTATTGCTATCTGTTTTGATCAGTGAACAGTGGCGAAAAGTTAAGATTGTCCTCCTTTTTTTTAATTCCATATAGATAACTGTGTGCCGAGGCAAGTGATCATCCAAGTGCTTGAACCTCATATTTGTTATTTACTTTCTTTAGTCAGACCATTAGTAAGCATGAGAAAATGGTGAATTATTTCACAAAGGCATTATCATCTCATTTGTGTGGTTGCTGAAGGTTCTGTTGTAAATTTCTCTTGAATAAAACCCGTATTAGCAGAGCTTATTTCTATTGCACAGGTGCTCTCTGCTCTGAAATGTTTTGCCCAATTTGTATTCCTACAACAGCTGGCCTGAATATAGATCAACAGTCTGAAATACCCCATTCAATTCTGTAAACTAGCAATATTCTAGGAAAATCTAAAATATTATCTTTTGAAACATGAGGGCTTTGAATTCTAACAGCGAAAAGGAATTTGATCATGTTAAGTCAATTTTGAAGCAATAATAATGGATAATGATGCAAATCATAACTCATTTTCACCAAAATAGTAGGGGAAATCCTAGCTGGTATAATGTGTCTCTCTATAGAGAGCCAAGTAATACTCAATACAGTGGTCTCTTCACTTTGCTGTGCTCTCTTTGTCTGAGATATATCCCATTTCCATTATATAACATATGGGATTTTGGTGGTCATTGTCCACCATAACCTGTTATCTGTAGATGCTAGAGAAATCACCCTGCAGCCTAAACAACTAGTTATATTCCATGCTCCATCTAGAAAAATTATACTCTTCTCCCAAGGCTTTGATGTGGCTGTAAATAACTTTTACAAATAAGGTAGGTATATGTCTAACATATGCTTTTAAAATACTACATTAAATCATTGCAACTCTTTGCTGTAATGATGTAAACTGACTCCCTTTTCCTGCATATTTAAAATACCAGCGTCCCTGGGATTCAAAGTTCAAAACTGCAATTACAAAATACGTTAAATGATAACAGCATATAATCATTGTTCTTATTTGAAACCATGATGGATTGGTACTGAGCAAATGCCAGGAAAGTCTGCAGATGAGCCCATGATGGATCTGGTATACCCCTGAAGGGACTGCAACCCATGGAGAACCCACTATGGAGCAAAAGAAAAAGTTGATTTTTTCCAATTTTCATTAGCAAATGTGGAACAAGTATTAGTCCTTGACTGGTTTTAGTTAGAAGCAGAACCAGCATGCTAGAAGTTGACTGAGATGCTGTGCTGGTATGGATGTAGGCACAAGTTACTGTTTTTTATGCAGTTGAATGTTTGGGTAGCACAGCTTCTATAGCTTTTCTTTAAAATGTTTAATTTTAAACATCTAAATTATTATAATTTCAGTGACTGTGAAGAGCTGCTTCTTCCTTCTGGAATTGCCATGCTTGCAGACACTACAATTTATCATTAAACATTTCAGATTAATTCTGTCTAATTCACCAGAAATTTCCAGCCTATGGTTTCACTACAGTAATAGTATTAAAATAATTAAAAAAAAAAATAGTTTGAACATTACTTGAGAAGGGAACAATCAAAATATACAGTCTGAATAAGTCAAAAGATGGTATAAATCTCTCCCTTAGCTGGGAATACAAGTAGAACTTGGAAGGGCTCTTCTGATTTACGCTTGCCAAAGATCTGACCCATACTTTTTATCATAACACTCTGCTGTAATGTGCAAAAATATATGAGAGAGAACATTTATCTGGTTGACAGAAGCTCGCTTCTTTAGGAAAGCTGTTTAACTCCTAAGTTCAGGTAGCTTTGCATGTTTCTGGTAACCCATGAATGACATCTAAAAATTAAGTCTGACCTGAAAGTTAAGAGAGAAGTACTCTTAAAATAGATTAGATTTATTGCAGAGGTGGGAAATGAACAGTGCTGCCAACTAAGAGAAATATCTTTTTGACTCTGTCTTGTGTTAAGATGCTACCTTGAACTTGTTGATTGAGGAGAAATAATAATCTTCTTGCAAATATAGTATTTGGTGAGTGCTGACTACTGGAAAAGAGCCAATGGTATTTCCTTCCTTTCTGTTTGTTGTTAGTGTCTCAACTTGCAACATGGCAAACTGTCAGAATAAGTTATTTTTAGTCTGTAATGAATACTTCTATCACGTTATTACTGAAAATAGCAGGTCTTGAATGTGTATGGGATACAATTCTTTTTCACAAAAGTATGGATTCTTTTAAGGTTAGAATGAGTGTGAAATCTCTCTAGCACTACGTTAGCCAAAAAGGACTGGAGATAAAGATCTCCGCACAGTATTCAGGCCCATTCTGTGTGCACACAGGTTTTGCAGTGGATATTTAGAAGTGAGACATAATTGTCCAATAAGGAAGATGGATCAATCTTACATAGATTAAATTATCCAAAACTTTAGTCAAGGTATAAAAATAATTTTGTCAAGAACATAAATAGTGAAATACTTAGGCGATATTGAAACATTATCCAAGTGAGCATTTAAAAAGCATACAGTAATATTTAATGAAAATGGAAAAACACGTAAAACTTAGATTTAATT
The DNA here is from genome assembly GCF_951394365.1 of Tetrao urogallus. NCBI lineage: Eukaryota > Metazoa > Chordata > Aves > Galliformes > Phasianidae > Tetrao > Tetrao urogallus. The sequence continues at coordinate 52,853,648 of NC_136817.1, read as the reverse complement.
AAGTATGATTGCCAAGAAAAAAAAAAAAGAAAATGCACTAAAATTTTGTTTAAACTAGAACTAGAGGCTCATTAGCCTCACCTTGATCCCCAGGAAGGTGATGGGGAAGCTAAGGACACCAATAGCATCGATTTATCAGCATGCATTCACCGAAGGGAAGTTATGCTTGATCAACCTGATAATCTTCAATGACTGACTGACCTAGCAGATGGTGGTAAAGCAGCGGATATTGTCTGCATGGACTTCAGTACGGCCTTGAACACCTTCTTTCGTAAAATCCTCACAGAGAAGTTGTTGATGTATAGGCTGTATCAGTAAAATGTGAGATGGAGTGAAAATTGGACAATTATCTGGGCCCAGAAAATAGTGATCAATGGTGCAAAATCCAGAAGACTAGTAACTAGTAGTGCACTCTAAAGATCAATACTGAGCTCGCTTCATCTTCATTAATGATACGAATGATGTATCACAGTGTATCCTCAGAAAGTTTGCTGATGACAGAAAACATGCTGCCATCTTGACAGGCTGGAAGAAAGAGCTGAAGATTATGAAGTTCAACAAGGGAAACACAAAATCTTGCATCTGAAGAGTCCTCTCTGCCCTGGGGAGAATGCAACCAAATATGGCTGGATGTACTTGGATGAAAACTACATTTGCAGAGAAGGACCTGAAGATCCTGATAAACAGCAAGTAGAGTATGAGACAGCAATGTGACCTTGCAGCTAGGAAGGTTAATAGTATCCTGGGCTGCACTAGTGTAAACATTGTCAGCAGGTTGAGGGAACCGAACTTTCTTCTCTATTTGACACTGGTGAGGCCACAGGTAGAGTATTGTATCCAGTTCTGGGCTCAGTTGTACTGAAGAGACACAAAGATGATGAAGGGATTGGAGCATTTGTTGCCTGAGATAAGGTTGAGACAATAGGAACTGTTTAGCTGCTTAGTCTGGAGGAGAGAAAGAGCAGGTAGGTTTTAATCAGTGTATGTAAATACCGGAAGGGAGTGTGTAAAAAGATGAAGGCAGGCTCAGAAGAACCTGAGTCACTGAAAACAGCAGTGCCAAGTGCCAGGACAAAAGGCAACATGCTCAAACAGAAGCACAGAATATTTTGCTTAAATATCATTTATTTTATTTTACTTTATTATTTTATTTGTTTCATTTCATTTATTTATTTTTACTTTGTGAATAACTGAACACAGGCTGCCTGAAGAAGCTGTGGGATATCCCTAGAGATCTTCAAAAGCTTTCTGGACATGATCATGAGCAACCTGGTTTGGATGACCTTGATTGAGCAAGTGGCTTGGACCAGATTACTTCCAGAGCATTAGTCATTTTGTGATTCTGTGAAAATAGATTGTAAGTTAATTTAAACAACAACAAAAAAAAATCTGTTGTTCTCTTGACACATTTTCTGCTTTATTTTCCTTCAATTTTCCCAGTATTTGCCAGTGTTTTCCCTTTTCCCCTTGAATTCTTATGTCGCTCTCTCCCGCCTTGATATTAGAATGATTAAAATTATATAGTTTACCTTATATCTTATCTCATATAGTAAGATATAATTTCTAGTCCTTACTTCTCTGGCAGGTGCTTTACAATGGGATCCTTCTGAACATATATGTTTCTCTCCATGAAGAAGTACATCATGAGTGGTAGGTTCTACACAGCGATACAGTTTTCTTGAACATAGATAAGGTTCTCAGTATTTTATCTAATGATGACAAAGTCATGACATTAGTTCATGGTGAATGGGAAAAACTTGGTCATCTACTCCTGATCTCATGCAGTGTCTTCACAAAGTAAACTTGACTACTAACATCAAAGCCTCCTGTTTGATAAAGGCGAGGCAGGTGCAGCAACAGTCTTTGTGTTAGGCAAATGTGGCATCTTTAACACCAATTTTTTTGTTCTTCTTCTGACCCATTCCTATTTCCATTAATTACCTGCTAATGCAGACACAGCCTCACATAATCATTCCACATGTAAAATCCTACAGTTTCGAATTGCTGTTTTATGAAAGTCATAACTCTTAAACCAACTAATTCTCAGATATGCTTAGTTCTTATAATTTATATTGATAAAGAAAAGATTCTTCAGTCATTTATTTTAAAGATGTCCTGAAAGAATGAAAATATGGATGCCATTTGCAGTAGTGTATGTGTTGCAGAAATAAGGCTTTGTATGTGAGAAATGTTTAAACCAAGTGCACACAGGTTCCTTCAGGTTTCACAAGGCAACGGGGCTCAAAATGAAAAAAAAAGTGCCAAAAAAGTGCATGACTCAGTTTGCAGAGGAGTATTAAAAAATAAAAATTAAAAAAATGGAGAAGAGCCATTTGGCAATGTACAACGCCGAGCACTTCATCCAACAATGTGTATATCAAAGAATCATAGAATACAAAATATAATTTCCTAACTGTTTAAAATCTATAACCACTGCAGAATTTCTCTATGAGAATTTTAGATATTGATAAAGAATTTCTTCAGTCTCGGCAGGAATAGAAATATTCACCAAGACTAATTCCTTTTCCTCTCCTGTAGTAAATGACTGGGGAGATTAGGGCAGGTATAGATTAATACATTGAAGACACCACTATGAATAACAATCGTGGCTAAAAACTGATTAAAATTGTATCACGCTAACTTAAAGCTGAAACATCACAGTGGACAGTTTCTTCAGTAAGACTGAAAAATTACTTCAGCCTCTTCATTGCAAAGTTAAGACATCAGAAAATAAACCCAGTTCAGGGAAGATTTTCAATGGGAGGAAAATTTTGACTCCAAAAATATTCCTGAAGATCTTTCTAGGTCTTGAAGATTACTCCTTGTTCCTACAGATCTTCAGAAATCATCAGTGACTAAAGAGAGTCTGATACTTCTCATTTGCAGTCACCCTACCACATCTTTTGTTGCTATAGCATACCATCCTTCTAAATTGTGTTCTCTTACAGTTGTTTGACTGTGATATGAAATCACAGAGAATAGAAGCATCAAGGAATTAAAAGGAACTAAGAGGTGAAGAGTAAGAAGACTTGAAAATAAATGTCTCTTCTGTACTTTACTCCTTTGTTCTCTACTATTCCTCTTCACTAGTGTCATCTGCCTTCAAAAGAAATACATACCATCTGATCTTTTTAAAGTCATTTGATACTCTAATAATTCCTTGGCTTACTACATGATTCACCACACTGTCTCTTTGGAGCATATAGAAAACCATTAGCAGAGGGTTCTTACAGTACATGTAACACTGGAGGTTATCTACACAGCTATGTGATAACTTTAGGATGAAGTCTTCTAAAGCTTTGAATGAGACTCACATTAGTGATATTTTCAGGAAGAATTTTTAGAAATTAACTTAATCTTCGTAGGGATCAGAAATCTGCATGTTGTAGGAAATTATTCTACAACTTGAACATCTTAAACATGAGTATGTAACATGTACATTCTATGGACTGGCACTATAAATTCAATTTCATTTCTCAAGTAGATTGGCTAGTGTACTAAGCATTCTATGTACTCATTTACACTAAAAAGGTATAACTGGTTCATTAATATGCTATTAAGTTTTTACATTCTTATTTTATTACCATGATTTTATTCTTTTTTTTTTTCTTCCTGTGCTATACTAATTTTTAAGGACTAAATAGAACCTACAAACTACCTGACATTAGTGGAGCTAACAGAGCTAATCCAAAGCAGAAATTGGGTTGTATACCAAATAAGAAGTCTTGGAAACATGCTATCTGTTTGTACTTCATGTGCACTGCAGGTTATTTATTTGGCTTGAGGAATACATCTCCAAATACAATTTGCAAGATATGCAGTTTCCTCATCACAGGGGAAGCTTCAGGCAACTACTTGTTTAATTCCAAATGTGAACATTAGATTGGGTATTTTAAAAGTAATTTTTTCTCCATCGCGTGCCTCTACTTCTACCTGCTAACATTTTATCAACATGTATTCAATAGGAAATTCATTTCATACTTTCTGCTGGAGTTTATTCTAACAGCTGAATAGCCTGAACATCTTCAACATGATAGGTCAGAAGGTGCCACTGTGTAGAGCTGTGATAAGGGAAAAAACCCTCCAAGAAAGTAAGTTTTTACTTGTTTCTTCTGGTATGTAAAAGTTAGCATTTTTCCTATCAGTGTTTCCCAAGAGTTATAATTGGAAATGTAATATTTAGTTTTATAAGGATCTTCTTATTCCAGTCAGAGATTAGCATTTCTGTTTAAGAGCATACTATTAATATATTTGATTGGGGAAATATGAGTAGTCGGACCTCTGCAAATAAGTGAATTACTGTGACCTAGAAAGTATTCTGGATTTTAAAGCCTGCTAAGAACAATGCTTGTATAGAAGATGTTTGCTAAGAATATTCGGGTTGGAATATATAATCACAGACCTAATCTTGAAGGTTTTATTTAGTCAAAATTTTTATTGTAATCAATAGAAAGAACTGATGTATTATCTTCCTTTGCATACTGCAAAAAAACCAACAGAAATAAAAACCTGAAACTGTCACTTTTATTTAGAAATACTTAGAATTAATCCACGTATCTCTCTCATCACTGTGATTATACTGCTGAAAAGTTAGGCAGATGATAATGCAAGGCAAAGTTATGCTTTAATAGGACAGCACGCTGCATTATTATTCATTGCAGAGAATTGTATTTCCCACAATATGTGGGGGAAACTACAGTTTTTCAACATTGTCTTTAGACTGTGGAGATTTGGAGATTTGAATGGGATATTCTCAAGCAATGAATTAATTCTTATAGGACTTATTTAATCTTCCTAGATCAACAGTTTTCAAGAGATACTGCTCACTTCAGTGCTTAATTTAACTAGTGATCATTTATACAAAATCAAATTTATTTTAGTGAATAAGAGTATGTTCATTGTAGTATATATTTTAATGTTTAGAATAAAGCTTATGAATACAAGGTTTTATTGCCATATTCATGTTTTTATGTTAAAAATTTCTATTGAACAAATCACATTTTTTAGTTATTACCAGCATTTCATACAATATGAAAATCTTGACACCCTGAAGAATATGTTGTCAACTTTAAAAACTTAAAAAAATAAAACTAAAAATAAAAAATAATTATAATAATAAAACCTTCAAAATTTGAGCATATTTTGCAATCTTGAAGTCTTCTTTATCTAATTTAATAAAAAAGTCATTTGATCAACATAAACAACCATACTATTTCTCTTTCCCTTTTGTTATCTCAAGTTCATGAGAATGAAAAACATTTCATAAAAGATCTTTCATAACTTCCTTTTAAATCTGGAATTTGAAATATTTTCCAGTTTACCTCTGGAAATAATGTGGAGAACAGTATGATAGGTTGGAGAACAGTAACTGTAATTCACAATCAAAAAAACTAGAGAGAAAGACTTGCCTTCTTTCTTTTTCTTCTTCTTATGTATGTTTTTTTTAGTATTGTTGAAGCAACAAAAGTTTGAAATTCCTGTTGATAGAAAATTTTTGTGTAGTTCTTACTCAAATCTGGAAAATATTTTTACTATGAAATGTAAATTTTGATTTTTTATGCCAACCATTTTATAGAGAGGACTGAGAGAAAATATTTTCTGTTTCTGCACCATGGCATTTGTGTTTTGATAGGCCCAGTGCCTACAAAGTTGTTTTAAAAATGAGCTTTCCTGAAATGAATTTGAAGGGTGATATAAATGTAGTAATGTACAGCTTCAAGATCTTTTAGGAAGTTGGTAGTCAATGGCCCAGATATCTCCAGATAAAGGTGTTGTGAATATGACCAGAGAACTACCATCCCTCAAAAATGGCAGAGAAAAACCAAGAAACAGTGCTCGATCCTGTATTTATATAGTCACCAAACTTATAAAGTAATCAGCTTTTGATCACAACTGAAATTCCAGTTTTAAGTATTCAGGAAACATAACAGAAAAGCATGTTAAGCTTCAGGAGGCATGCTCTTGAGAGCAGGTCTCTTCATGTTGAAAGTCTGTGGCTGAGTAGCAAGTTTGTAAGAGAAGACTGACTTCTCCAACTAGCTTAAAAACAGAGGTAAAATGTCCCTAAGGCAAGCTGGTTTAGGAAGAAAGGCATCAGCTAATTAAACTTAATTGGGTTAGCCAAGGTAGTCTGATTAGCATAATTAATTTAGGTCTCTAAGTAGGCCTGAGGGGTGTGTGTTTCTGTTAGGGGTTCTGTGAGGGTTCTCAAAGTGAGAAGTGTAGTTAATTCTACAGGTCAAGGGAGAGGTGCTGTAGATGAGTGGGAAAGAAAACATACAGAAATGCAGGAGACTTAGTATAGCTGAAGGCATTCTTTTGAAATTGATAATGGCAAGGCAAAAAACAGATGGTTTGGTTAGATTTAAATCTACCCAGAGATGGGAAAGTGCCCTAGCTAGTACATTACATTTGTGCATGACACTGTTGTGATGCAAGTGAAAAAATGAAATCCATTAGGTAGGATTTTAAATTGACCAGATAGTAAAACATTAGAATCCTCCAATCCAAGGTAGTTTGAATAGCTCAGGTTCAACTTCTCTGAATAAGAGTTCATTGCTTAATGATGATCCTCTTCTGGTTTCACAGAATAAATTGACTTCTGAATATGTACGTTCTACTTTCGATTTCAGTAGTGCTTCAGTGGAATAGATTGTGCAGATGTTCTTTCCTGTATTATATTATATAATAAAACGATTGGGTTCAAAGAGGAGCTTATTTGAATCATCATAAGACTTCAAGCCTATTTAATAGTTTTTATATTTATTTGTATTTTGAATAGCATTTCATTTTCAATATCACTTTGGTTGATGTAGTGATCAAATGAGCCTTTGTCATCCTCTGTTTTCATCGAATAAATGTTCTGAGTGGCAGGAAGATACCTTACTTTTTCAGACAAATAGGAAGCGGTTATCTCTATTGTTAAGCTTATCCAACAACTGATTGTTAAGAAACATAGTTTGGAATCCCCAAAGGGAAAAAAAAAGATTTTCTGCTGTGCATTATTCTTTGCCTACATACTTCTGCAGGCTTCTTTTATTACTCCCAGTTCTATACTTTAAATCACTGCTGTTTCAACTACAAGGTAAAGGTAAAAATAGGAATTTTGCTCTGAAAAAGTTTCTAGAAAGTCTGCACAAACTTGTTGGTAACTGTAAACTGCATAAAGATGTGAGGATTTTTCATTATATATTTTATTTACCATTAGTATATAAAGCTAATGAATTTAGCATATAATTTTGTGAGCAGATAAGTTTATGATTTTTGACCGAACATAATGAATAATTTTCTGCAATATGAAATGATGAAATATTCAGAAGCATGTTATGTATCCTAATGAATTACAGAAATTGAAATATCATGTTCTTAAGCTGAAACTTGAATTGTTTTCTATTTTAACTTCGGTTAGAAATTTTCTAGGTGGGTTGTCATAACCATTACAAGCTATTCAGGATGAAGTTTCATGTTATAAATAATCACAGAATTGTAGCAGTTGGAAGGAACCTCTGGAGGTCAACTAGTCTAACCCCATGTTAGATAAGGCTCCCTATGGTAGGTAAAATGGGAAAGTGCCTAGGTTGGTCTTGGATATCTCTGGAGAAGTAGACTCCACACCCTGTCTGGGCATCTATTCCAGTGCTCTGATAGTAGTATAAGTTTTACTTGATTATTTATAGGAAAATCTAAAATGGTGTGAAGGGAGCTATAAATTACACTGTAAAATATTGTAAATATTTTGTAAAATACTGTGATGTGCAAGTCTTTGGAAAACGTCTTGGTTTCATTCTTGCTTGAAATATGATGTAAACAATTTTACAGTGCATTACTTTTTGTAGGCCTGAATTAACCTGGATGACAAAGACATGAAAATTAAAATCAAAGCAGAATTGATGAAGCAGAACCAGAACAAATAAATAAATCCTTAAGTTTTCATTTTTTTAATCTTTAAAAATGTTATGTTTAGAAAAATTCATGTCTGGTTCTGCTTCAGAACTGTTCAGATGAAATTTTACAAAAGAAAGAAATGAGAAACACTGCTAAATTGCTTTTAGAAATTTAGCCACTGGACATGAATAAACTACAGATTGCTGCTCCACAAATATATATGACATTGAAAAATGTTTTAATGAAGTAGTGAAGATCTGCTACAGAGTGAGTTAAAAAGAAACGTGTGGAGTGTATTGTACTTTGAAAAGACAGATGGATTCTTTTCTTCTTTTATATTTAAAGAAGAATTCAAACTATAGCATTTCAAGTCTTTGTTTTAAGCTCTGTGGCAATTCTGTATTGTTCAAAATGCATGTTCCGAATTCCAGGTTTGGCATCTGCATTATGTGAAGTGTAATTACATTTACTGTATGTAATTAGATTAAATTTGTGCTGCTGGAGCAGGAGAGCATGGGGTTTTGTTTTTTATTTTATTTCTTTGTGAGTTAGTGTTAAGCAGTCTGTTTTGTGCTTGGAAAATTTACCATGACAGTGCTTCATAATAGAACCAATTATCAGGAATGCTGTTACACATAGCCTTCTAACCCCAATTTAAACAGAACCAAGTGACAATTCCTTGTGTGAAACAGTTTCTATAAATTGGCTATATGTGAAAACCTACATGCTTATTGATAATAAAATAAGAAATATGAACTTCTGTTAAATAAATGTCTTGAATTTGTTCTGATTAACTTTCAGACTAAAGGGACAATATTAACAGCAACTTCCAAAGTGTCTTCCATATACACTTAATAGGTATTCAGTACTTAATTCTTTCATATTTTGTTTTTAAAAATGAAAAAACCTATCTCCAAATATTTTAAAATAGATGTCTACTTTCAGCACAATTGAGGAGGCTACAATTTATACTGCTGTGTGTAAGATTTTGGTTTTCTATGAAATGAAATGCATAGCTTTTTTGTTCATCGCTATTTTTAAAGGATACTCTCAATAAAAGTAAAACTGAATGGCTAAAACTCCATTTTTGAAGTAGAGTTAATTTATGTTTTCTTTTTTTGAGACTTAATTTTATTAAACTGATTGAAAGGAAAAGACATTAATACTCCAACACGCTTTCAGATATACACAGAACAACTAATTAGTTATGCAGTATTTACAATCATTTCATGTTCTTTTGTATTAAACTGTCCAGTTTTTAATAGAAATTCCAATTTAGTAGTTTTAGACAATGTTTTCCCGCATAAAGTTTCAAAATACAGTAAAATTTTATTTGCATAAAAATGTTATTTTATGTAGACTAGAAATCTGACTGAGGTTTTTAAGCCACTGTTTCTGGTTTTCCTACTAGAAAGAAGTGAGCAATAGAGTGTTAGTAAGTGAGGGAAGTATCTTGTTTGGAAATTACTTTTAAAAGTGCTGTCTGTACACAATATCAACCACTGTCAATAAAATTAATAGTTTACTAAAGAAAGCATGCGTTCTTAATGAAAGTGTATACACTAAAGGAAGTTTTGAATTTATTATTTTTTAAATTCAGTCTACCTTGGCCCAGCTGTTAGGTCCATGTTACATGAGGACGTGCCTGCATTTATTTCTCTGCTTTAATCTCAGGGAATTCAGAGAAAGAAATCCACCTTGGCAGTGAGCTCTATGTGTCTCTCTTTGAGCAAGGGCTTGGACCAGATGACCTTGAGATGTTCCTTCCAACCTCAACATTATGTGATTCTATGATTCTGTGAATGGATCTGAGTACTAGCCTCAGACATTGTAATGCCTTCTTTGAGTTAATGTCATCAACATATTTCTCTTCAATAATGTTTGGCATTCTAATCTCCATCTACTATTGCAGTGTCTTTCCTGCATGTTGTCATGGTTCTATGTTTTTGTTTTTGTTTTGTTTTTTTGTTTCTGGGTTTCAGTATTCCACATCAAAACATCATGTAGTATACGGGGCATTAAAGTATCACTGCCCCAATTCCAAGTACCTATCCCTGTATGTTACAGAAGTCACGGGATCTGGCCCTTCCGGGTGGGGGGGGCGCTCTCTTGCTGCCTGGCAGTGGGTGCTGGAGGGTGCTTTCCTAGCCGTTCCAAGCCTTTTCAGGTTTGACTCGGTTCCGGGAACTCTCTTTCTCTCTCTCTCTCATCTTGTCTGATTCATTAATCTCAATTTCAATTAAATTGTATATATTGTGTTATCTTGTATTCCAATATTATAGTAAAATAAGTTTTCCTCCATAGATTGGTGCCGCTGCTCTTTTCCTCCCTTCCTTCCTCCCCATTTTTGTGGGACTGGGGTGGGAGGGGAGGGCAGAGGCCTGTCACCCCTGTCACGGACATAGATTGATCTGGTCAACTCCGTGACACATGTAAATTGATATTGCAGATTGTTATTTGAATTACAATTGTTTCTGGAGTCCTCTTTGGTCAATATTTTTATATATTTTTCAACTTGGTCTTTCAGTCTATATGGAAGAAGAAATGATTTCTGACACATTCAAATTGATGAGAGAAAAAGCCTGGAAAACAAAAATAGGAAGAGGTAAGCTGAATTTTCTGAAGTTGTGCAATGGTAAGGAATAAAGTCCTGGCCTTCTGACTCCCAGGATACCATACTATTCTGCTGTAGCATATCAGGCATAGCAGACTTTCAAGGTTTTATTGAGATACATTGAAAAGCAAAGGAGCTATGAAATCATCAGAAACAGTAACTTTACATTTGTTTTGTTATTTACCTCCTAATTAAAAAGAGGTATTACTACTATCTAACGTTGTCTAAATGTAGAAACATGTCAGTATTTTACAGTAACATTTCCCAATTTGCTAAAGTGATGACTTGGAGTATAATCATTTTATCTTATCTCTCAAGATTTCTGGAAGTTACATTCATAGCCTGTTGATTCAACAAATCCTTCTTATGAAGTAAATATATTTATTTCTGAGAAGCTTACTCTTTTCATGGTTTTGCATCATTTCCATTCAAAGAAATATTGAAAACCAGGACCTTGTTTACTATGACCATTTTTTCGAGGGGGCACAGGGAGAATGAATAAAATGTATGATGTTTTTCAGATACCTAGGTACAAATTTTCTTTTCTACATACTGCTGTGTGCAGATTTCTAAGCTAGTTTTTACTCTGTTTTACCTTGGATGTAGTTTCATTTCAGAACTACCATAGGTATATTGTCACATTTTAAGTATTTTAATGTCTTTGGTTGAAACAGTTCTTTTACAACAAAGGAGTAACCTAAAGGGAATCTTTCTATAGTCCCCTGTAGGCTTCTGTGTAGATCCTCTGCAGAGAGGGACCTGGGTGTCCTGGTGGGTGACAGGTCGGCCATGAGCCAGCAGTGTGCCCTTGTGGCCAAAAAAGCCAATGGCATCCTGGGATGCAATAAAAAGAGCGTGGCCAGTAGGTTGAGGGAGGTGATCCTCCCCCTCTACTCTGCCCTGGTAAGGCCTCATCTGGAGTACTGTGTCCAGTTCTGGGCTCCCCAGTACAAAAACGACAGGGATCTCTTGGAAAGAGTCCAGAGGAGGGCCACGAAGATGGTGAAGGACCTGGAGCATCTCCCCTATGAAGAAAAGCTCAGTAAACTGGGTCTGTTTAGCCTTCAGAAAAGAAGACTGAGAGGGGACCTGATCCAGGTCTATAAATATCTAAGGTGTGGGGTGCAGAGTGGCAAGGTCAGACTCTTTTCAGCAATATGTGGAGACAGGACAAGAGGAAACGGCCAGAAACTGGAGCATAGGAAGTTCCACACAATGTGTGCAGGAACTTCTTTACGGTGAGGGTGACGGAGCACTGGAACAGGCTGCCCAGGGAGGTTGTGGAGTTTCCTTCTCTGGAGATATTTAGGGCTTGCCTGATGCCTACCTGTGCGACCTGGTGTAGGGAACCTGCTCTGGCAGGGGGGTTGGACTCGATGATCTCTGGAGGTCCTTCCAACCCCTACAATTCTGTGACTCCGTGAGTTGCCACTCACATAACCCATAAAGAAATGCTTAAAAAGTGATCCTGATTTTCAGACTCAGAAATGATAGAGATATGAGTTCTGCCTTGGAAATCATAAGAAATTCAAATTGATGGTGACTGTCTTTCTTACTGATTGCCAAATAATTAAATAAAATATATTTTACTTCCTTTCAATCCCTCATGATGATGACTATACTGTTCCTTTCCTATACTTTTGAGATTTTTAAATTTGCTATGTTTAAATAAGATCTACTGTCAAAGCAAACATTGCATTTTCAGTTAGAAAACTATTAGAACATTGTTGTACTGTACTACTACTACAGTACTCTTGTACTGTTGTACTGTTGTATCACAGTTTGGCAACAGGTGTATTCAGTATTTTTAAGGTTTCTTCTAAGAATCCAGTTGTGCAGAAGCTAATATGATGACGATTCTCTAATGAGTATTTAAATGGATGTGCTTTTCTTGTTCTCCCCCATCATATGTGCTTCAGAGATCTGGAGAGGTGCATTTTGTTCTTACTTTCTTCAATGGCTTGCTTAGTGAGAACATTTTTTTTTTCTTCACATTAGCTGCTGGAGTTTCTCCGGCTGTTTTACCAGCTCTTTCATACATACCTTCTTCTCAAATCTTTGCTGTCCTGTTTGGTCTCTAAATGTCCTACTGAATACTGTTCTTATTATTACTTGAACCATTGTTTCTCTCTCTGTGCCTTCAAAATTTTCTACTAGGACAAGAATTCTGTTTTCAATGTGGCAGAAAGCCTTTGTCCTTACTGCCCCGAGGTGGAACAAGTATCAACTATGTATTTCATTTTTTAGCCTTGAAGTCATGGCAAAATAGACTAGAAGGATATTTGGGGGAAATTATATCTGTGCTTGCCTTGCTCTTATGTTTCCCCATGTGCCTGCTCTTGGCTACCACGGGGTCAGATAGCACATGGTCTTCAACCAGTAAACCATTTTTATATGTTAATACAATCTATCTTCAAATAGAATAAGTGGATTCTACAAGGAAGAGAGAGGTATGGAGCATGAACCTACATTCCATTAGTTCTATCAGAATTCATTTAGTGATAATTTAAGTCATCTATGGAGGAGTTTTCTGCTTTTTCTCACCATGGTGCTGGCAGTAGCCCAAAGTGTTTGATTAGAGGTTATGTCTTAAGTCAGTGCTTAACAGAATGAAATACTACTTCACAAGTTGTTTCCTGTGTCCTTATGTCATCAGTTTGTATTGTATGTTGTTCTTTTGATTTGAGAGTACTTAAACCGGCAAGTAGTTTGTCTGCAGGCTTGCAGGATTTTACTCTTTTATATTATTTTCCCACTACAATCCTAATGAAAATGTTGTCATCTGTATTTCAATATAATCATGTAGCAATCATATGCATTTATAGGAGGGATGCAAACTGTTGATTACACCTTTCCATTATGTTTTCACTTGCTTGTTTACTGTTGTTAGGCAATTGGTTGCTACCTACAAGGATGCTTTTATTCAAAGCTTTTTTCTCTACTGAATGAAAGAAGCATCTAATATCTTGAAAGCTCAGTTTTATTTTCCCCATAGTTTTTCTGCCTACATAACAAAACTAAATCCTGTAGCTGACAGGGCGTTATGCTGAGAAGGCCATGACAACTTCTTTTGTATTTACACCAGAACCTTTGATCAAATCAAAACACCCAGAGTTATTAGACATGTTTGAGCAGCCCCACATTGCATTTTCTAGGCAACTTTCCTTCAAAAACTCATAAAAATAGAAATTCATAAGAGAAAGAACATTACACTAGTGATGCTGAACAGGAAAGAAATGCTTGGCCAGCAGTCCAAACACTGGAATGTGTATTTTTACAATATCTTATATGAAACTCATCAATTTACCTTGAGTGTGGCTGGAAAACTGCAACTGCAGCAAAGACAAAAAGTCAATGCATTACAATAATGCGTTTCAGAACTCGCAGTCAGTTTCTTAGCCAGAACCTAGATCCTTTTACATGTATTGCCCACTTTGAGATATTGGCTTTACTTAACAATTATAAATGAATGGAAATTTGTGAATAAATCTCCAAAGGACTTTTAGATATAGATGAGATTTTTCACATGAAAGCAAGAATTTACTTTATTTCATAATGGATAGAGAAAATTATGGCCATTTATTTAACACCCCTTAGAAAGAGAGTATGTTATGTGGAGTATTTCAGAGTTTTTAATACTTAAATATAGATAGTTTCTTTAAATATAATGCATATATGTATTTTGTATCACAGTGCTGCAATGGCATAATTACTTACATTGAATTACTGGTAGCATGTCTCATCCTCAGGGTACTCCACTCTCTGACCTGGTAGTCTTGACTGGAGTGCAGACAAACCCCCTGCGATTCGGGAGGACGCAGTCAGAGACCTACTACTACTCCAGCTGGACTGTTACAAGTCCATGGGACTGGATGGGATTCACCCAAGTATGCTGACAGAACTGGTGGAGGTGATAGCTGAGCCGCTCACTGTCATTTATCAGCACTCTTTGTTGATTGATGAGGTTCCAGAAGACTGGAGGCTTGCCAATGTGACTCCCATCTACAGGAAGGGTTGTAAGGAGGATCCAAGGAACTACAAGCCTGTTAGCCTGACCTTGGTGCCAGGAAGGGTTATGGAGCGGATTGTCTTGAGGGAGGTCACATAGCATATGTGGGTTCAAAGAAGGGCAACAAAGCTGGTGAGGGATCTGGAGCACAGGGCTTATGAGGAGCTGCTGAAGGAGCTGGGATTGTTCAGTCTAGAGAAGAGGAGGTCCAGAGGAGACCTTATTGCTCTCTGTTACTACCTGAAGGGAGGTTGTAGTGAGCTGGGGGTCAGCCTCTTCTCTCGTGTAACTGATAATAGAACTAGAGGGAATGGCCTTATGCTGCAACAGGAAGATTCAGGCTGGACATGAAGAAATACTACTTTTCCAAACGAGCAGTCAGGCACTGGAATGGGCTGCCCAGGGAGGTGGTGGAGTCACTGACCCTGGAGGTGTTCAAGGAATGTTTGGATTTTATGTTGAGGGACATGGTTTAGTGAGTACTATTGGTGATGGGTGGATGGTTGGACTGGATGATCTGGAAGGTGTTTTCCAACCTTGGTGATTCTGTGATTCTGTGATCTTTCAAACAAGTAATTATCTAATTCTAACAGTTAAAAATCACATTGGAAAGAATGTCCTTTTATTATTTGCAGTATAATAATGTATTTTCTTCAATCTAAAGACAAAGCAGAAATGATAGAGTGAAACTGAGAGTAGCCAATACCATTAGGAGAACACTATTAGTACTATAGATGTGATTTCTGAGATCAGTATACACATATTGAAAAGCTGTGGTCAAAATTTGAAAAAAGGTCTAAAAGGAAATGTATGAATACTTTACATTTCCACTAATTTATTTTAAAGTTATAAGTTCAGTATATTTACCTGTCATATAGAGTGACTGAGCTGATAATGTTTTGCAAATGATAAAAAAAGAGAAAATTTTACTGTAAATGATTGATAAATAGAGATTTAAAATCTTTTATTCTTTAAAACAACAGCCTTGAGAACATAGTACATGAACAGTGAATGAAATTATTTAAATTAGGGGATACTTTTTTGAAACAATTGCTTTTACTGACTTTATCAGCTGGCATTAATAGAAAAGGAATCAGCTGGAGAATATGCATGGACATTGAAGAATACCTGTGGCTGTGAACATGATAATCAGGAAAAGCTTGAGGCATTGAATGATCTTCACCAGGAACAATTTTCAGTGGAGTTTCTAGCATTCATGTCATTAGCAACTAAATGTTTAGGTAGCGGACAACATCCCTTTGTTGATATGGCCCTCTGAGTGGAAGGACTTATGTGACCACGAAATTGTAGAGTTCTCTATTCTTGGAGATGTCAGAAGGGTGACTACCAAAACTGCTATCTTGAACTTCAAGAGGGCGGACTTTGACCTGCTCAGGACACTTGTAGCACGGGTCCCTTGGGAGTCGCTCCTTAGGGGTAAAAGGGGTCCAGGAAGCCTGGACGCTCCTCAAGGTGGAAATCTTAAAGGCGCAAATACAGGCTGTCCCTGAATACCGTAAGGCGAGCCGTAGGGGGAGAGGACCGGTGTGGATGAGCCAGGAATTACTGTCAAGACTCAGGAAGAAAAAGAAAGTCTACGTCCTCTGGAAGAAGGGACAGGCTACTGGGGAGATTACAAGGAAGTTGCTAAGGTATGCAGGGAGGAAGTTCAGAAGGCAAAAGCCCATCTTGAACTTAGATTGGCCACTGCAGTGAAGGAGAATAAGAAATCCTTTTACAAATATATCAATGGCAAGAGAAAAACCAAGGATAATCTCTATCCTTTAATTGATGCGGCGGGGAATGTGACCACAGATGACAAGGAGAATGCTGAGGTCCTCAACACCTTCTTTACATCTGCCTTTAATAGTCAGACCAGCTATCTTCAGGGCACTTTGTGCCCTGATCTGGATATCTGGGCTGACACGCAGAATGTCTCCCCGGAGATTGAGGTGGAGGCCGTTAGGGAGCTCCTCCTCCATCTGGACAGTCACAAGTCCATGGGACCAGATGGGCTTCATCCTAGGGTACTGAGGGAGTTGGCGGGGGTGATTGCTAAGCTGCTCTCGGCTATCTACCAGCGCTCCTGGTTGACTGGAGAGGTTCCAGAGGATTGGAAGCTTGCTGATGTGATGCCCATCTACAAGAAGGGCCGTAAGGAGGATCCGGGGAACTACAGGCCTGTCAGCCTGACATCAGTGCCAGGGAAGGTCATGGAACAAATCCTCCTGGGAGAGATCACAAGGCTCGTGCGCGACGTCCGCGGGATCAGGCCCAGCCAGCATGGGTTCATGAAAGGCAGGTCGTGTTTGACCAACCTCATCTCCTTCTACGACTGGGTGACCAGACTGGTAAATGAGGGAAAGGCAGTTGATGTAGTCTACCTAGACTTCAGCAAAGACTTTGACATGGTCTCTCACAGTATCCTTCTGCAGAAACTGGCTGCCTGTGGCTTGGACAGTTTTACCCTCCGTTGGATAAGGAACTGGCTGGAGGGCTGTGCTCAACGGGTGGTGGTCAATGGAGTGAAGTCTAGCTGGAGACCTGTTTCAAGTGGTGTCCCCCAGGGGTCGGTGCTGGGGCCCATCCTGTTTAATATCTTCATTGACGACTTAGATGAAGGGATTGAGTGTACCCTGAGTAAGTTTGCAGATGATACCAAGTTGGGAGGTGGTGTCGATCTGCCTGAGGGCAGGGAGGCCCTGCAGAGGGATCTAGATAAGCTGTATCGCTGGGCTGAGGTGAATGGGATGAGGTTTAACAAGGCCAAGTGTCAGGTTCTGCACTTTGGCCACAACAACCCCATGCAGTGTTACAGGCTTGGGGATGAGTGGTTGGATGACTGTGAAGAGGAAAGGGACCTGGGGGTGTTGGTTGATGCTCAGCTGAACATGAGCCGACAGTGTGCCCAGGTGGCCAAGAGGGCCAACGGCATCCTGGCCTGCATTAGAAATAGTGTGGCCAGCAGGAGCAGAGAGGTGATCATTCCCCTGTACTCAGCACTGGTGAGGCTGCACCTCGAGTACTGTGTTCAGTTTTGGGCCCCTCACTACAAGAAAGACATTGAGGCCCTGGAGCGTGTCCAGAGAAGGGCAATAAAACTGGTGAGGGGTCTGGAGCACAAGTCCTATGAGGAGTGGCTGAGGGAGCTGGGATTGTTCAGTCTGGAGAAAAGGAGGCTCAGGGGAGACTTCATTGCACTCTACAGCTTCCATAAGGGAGGTTGTGGTGCAAAAGGGTCTGGCCTCTTCTCCCAGGCAAATAGTAGGACCCAAGGAAACGGCCAGAAGTTATACCAGAGGAGGTTTAGGTTGGACATTAGGAGAAACTTTTTCTCTCAAAGGGTGGTCAGGCACTGGAATGGCTGCCCAGGGAGGTGGTGGAGTCGCTGTCCCTGGTAGTGTTCAAGAGGCGCCTGGATGAGGAGCTATGAGATATGGTTTAGTAGCTTGTGGTACTAGTAAGAATGGGAGGTTGGTTGGACTAGATGATCTTGCAGGTCGTTTCCAACCTTGTGATTCTGTGGTTCTGTGATACCAGAGAAGATTTATTGAACCAAACTGTAGGGACGGTGGTGTCTGAAAGTATACACCTTTGAGATAAGATATATGAAGATACACTTAAAGCTACTTCAAATTAGAGCTATCTACAGTGCTTTACACATGTATTTCATTAACTTTGTAAACCAGAAATCAACTGAGAAATTATCTTTTAGTAAGAAGGTTCGACTTCAAATTAAGAGATGCCTGTTCATTTTCCAGAATTACTCTCTGTAGTTGTTTTGCCTGAGTAATTGCATTTTCTCTATTTTTGTTTTCTAAGTGTGAAATGGGAGCAGTAATTACTTCCTGTGCATGGAGAAGTTTTAAGGCGTGCAGTTCTGAGTGATGGGAAACAAAACTGAACAAAGTAGAAATGTGATCAGAAAAATAATGAGAGCAGAAGTAGATCTGCTTGCAGGAAAAAAAAAATAGAAGTGTAGTGAGTTGGAAGCTTTTATAAAAGTAATTTGAAATAATTTATATTTACTTCTGAATTGGTTTTAGTTTACATTTTTTCAGGTTCACTTTTAAAGTACATGGTAAGAAGGAATCATATTTTGTCTTTTTAGATAAATGTCTCCTAAATCTATGTGGACCCATTACAGGAATCAGAATGGAAAACTGAAGTTGTGCTATGTTAAGGGGTGCTAATGTGCATCCTTGATAAATAGAATTCCTTATTCATAGCATTTGTCTTCTTTCTGTTTGTTCTTCTGTTTCTTCTCTTCCCACCAAAAAAAAATATGATTTATCAGATAAATTCAGGACAAATTAAGACTTGTACAAGGAAGGCTGTAAAACTGTAAAGACTTGTATTGAAGCTGTAAAAGTTGGATTTAATCTTGCAGTATCACAGGTACTCTTTCTGAGCTTCTGAGTATTTCTAATTTCTATGGAATTCAAATGGAACAAGGGATATTAACAACATAAACTAAGTAAATATAAATTTGTAAGACTTTCAGGGAACAATTAGCTCATGTGTTAATGTTCTTAGCTCTTATACTGAAGACTTATACTGAATATAAAAAACACTGATTAATGAAAATAACAATGCAAAATTAATAATTATACTATAGTAATCAATAATTACTCATGAAATATTTCTTGCAACTAACAATCAGATTTTAAAAATAAACAGAATCATTCTCCCAGACAAAGCTGTAGAAGCAGTTGAATAAATACAGCCTAAGAAGCAGGCAATTGGTATTTTGAATCATATTTTGTAACTTTTTAGACCTTAATTGAACAATAAACATTATTTATAGGTACTACTGTAACTTTATAAATGTAACATTACTGTTATAAAATACAGTATTTTTTACCCTTTGATTTGATTCCACAAAATAGAAACAAAGTGATAGAAAGGACTCCATTTTTTTTTTTTTAATAATTCTAATATTGCTTATATCTGGATAGAAAAGACAGATGTAGCAAAGTGTAGAATCAGGTGTTCCACTGCCATTAAGCTACATAAAAATCTGACAATTCATCTTCTGGTTGTATCACAAAACATTTAGTTTTTTTGTGTATATGCAAAAAGAAGTCTTGTTCAGATGTTATTACATGAGGCTCTGGTAGAATTGATGATATTAACTGTGAAACATGTATATACACTGTTAAAGCCTCTGTCAAGAAACTGAAGAAAATATATTTGAAATTTCCAGATGATAGATGTATTTGTTTAGCAAATTCAGAAGTGATACATCTGTTCTTACAAAATATACAGAAATATTCATTATAATCATTGACCTTTGAGAGCAGTGGAAATAAATTTCCAAATTCAACGAAGATGTAAATCTCTTCTCAAACATATTTAACAATTATGATGGTTTTAAAAAAATAATAATGAAAAAAACTAATTGAAAACTCTGTCAGAAAGTTAGAAGAGGACTTGGACAATCTCAAGATGTTACTGAAAAGTAAATGCACATATCAGCATTCTGCAAAAGCTAGGAAGAGGAAAACTAAAGATGAATCACAATAATGTCCAGTGTGAGTGAAAATGCAGCAACCAGATTGCAAGATGACATTGCACAGGTGAAAACAACATTAGCATTCTGAATTTAACTCCACCTATCAAAAATTAGACTATGCCAGAGCTATATCAATAGAAAGGAGAAAATATATTTTCTACACCCTGTTTTTAATTTTGAAAATTCAGTGATCTAACTAAATTCCAGTTAAGCAATATAACTATAAACTTGAATGTTCAGTCTCCACCATGTGTTCACTACATTTTTCTTTTTTTTAAATGTGTATTATCAAAACCATGATTTGATGAGCGTGATAGAAGAAACATGTAATGAATACTTGAATTACGAGTAAGGAGACATTTGTATGAGCATGCTGAGACAACATATAGCTATTCCATATGCACTAGGATTAGGCATTGTCAATTCTAATTTTGTCCACTGGTGAATGGTGTTAAAACAAGAAGCAGTGGAGGAGAGTGTTGGGCACAAACTGAAATAACCCGATGTATCAATATTATTTTTGTTTTCTGATGAGGAGTAGAAAAGCAAGATTTGGTCGTAAATCACACCTGAGTTATGAAAGGGACTAAAAATATTTTATAGTGACATGAAAATATGTCACAGTACATGAAAAGAATGGATGTGTGCTACAACCTTCTGAACAGAAATGAATCATATGAACAACAGATAAAAGGAATGAGGTC
Organism: Tetrao urogallus; assembly: GCF_951394365.1. NCBI lineage: Eukaryota > Metazoa > Chordata > Aves > Galliformes > Phasianidae > Tetrao > Tetrao urogallus. Next base: position 52,832,922 of record NC_136817.1, on the reverse strand, counting down.
TATATCTAATTTCAATATGCAGAATGATCTTTCTAGTTCAGTTTATCTGTCTGAAAGCAAAAGTGCGCGCACCAGTTATTGAAATCTGTGGTTCAGTGTGTTTGTTCTGGTGTTTTTATTGATTGTGAAGGATTTTTAACAGTGTGATCTATACATAATTGTCCCTCTATATGTCTGTCTATATATGTCTTCTCTTAAAGAATATGTTTTAGATATGATGTTTTGCATAAATTTGGAGGAAATAAATATTCCCAGGCTGAAGTTAATGTTGCTAAACAAAGTAGGTGGCTCTGATAACATAAGCAAAAGGCCTGTGTGATGAGATCCTCCTTCTAAAATTATCTTCTAAGACGAGACAATCCTTGTGGAGTTTTAAAGCTTTATTAACGTTGTAGTTTAATTTTTAATTGTGGATGCTTTTCTAGCAAATTACAATTTATTCAAAAACTTTTGTAGTAATATCTCTTTAAATTTCTGAGACTTTTCAGAAGCTAAGTGTGAGGAAGAATCTATACAACGCAGAAATGTCCTCACAGTATTTTGAATAAGTGGTGACATTTGCTGAGCGATGTGTAAAACCAGTTATGTTTTCCATATTTCTGGCTGACAAGTGGTTGACTGAAGATGAGTTTCATACTCAGATGAACAGATGCTATAAAGGAATACTGACTCACTCCTTGCTTAATTTGTTTCTTACCCTTGCATAAAAATGTCTTTTGAAAACAAAGAAAAAGAATAAAAATCTTGAGAAACTAACAAAGTTTGGCAAAGTAGCCTAATATCCAAGATCAGTCTGCCTTGTGAAAAATACTGGGTGGATCTTGATAGTTGGGAATTGAGCTCTCAAACTTATACATAGCATGCTTGCTAACATGCAAAATGATTATACATTTGATGTGTTTGAAGTGAAAAGCAATAGCATCCTTTTGTTGCCCCAGGCTGCAATTATTCTGTATTTCTTTCCTTTCTGTGCAGACTGTCGCTTGTTTTAGCTATGCCATTTAACTTTGCTATGATAGGAAACAGAAGAAAAAAACACTCACAACTTGAGTTGTGATCTCAGCTGGAAAGCAGACACCAGCAGCTGTGAGACTACTATGAGATATTCCCCTTGCCTCAACAATGCCTGGCTGCGAGAGATCTTGACTTTGTGTCAGTGTAATATTAAAGCCTATGTTTCCAGCTATTTGCTCTCAATGGAGTTCTAGGAGTCTTACTTAAGTAGACTTCTTTGCTTATAAATTAAATTGACTCCTTCTGTAACAAGGGTGCCTGAAGAATTAATGCTTCCTTCTATTGTAATTTCAAATAGCAGAGACTAGCACAGAATAGAATAGAATTAATTTAGTTTAGTTGGAAGGGACCTTTAAAGATCTAGTCCAACTGCCTAACCACTTCAGGAGGACTAAACAAAAGTTAAAGCATGTTGTTGAGGGCAATGTCCAAATGCCTCTTGAACATTGATAGGCATAGAACATTGACTAGCTCTCTAGAAAGCCTGTTCTAATGTTTGACCACCCAGATGGTAAATAATTTTTTTCTGAATGTCTGGTCTGTACCTGTGGAGAAGAGGTTTCAGCTTTGTGCAATTTCCTGTTATTACTTACCAGAAGTGACTTGCACCTTCTTTTTCAATTTTGCTCCTCAGAATGTTGTAGAGAAAAATGAGGTTCACAGAATCACAGAATCGTAGGGGTTGGAAGGACCTCCAGAGATCATCGAGTCCAACCCCCCTGCCAGAGCAGGTTCCCTACACCAGGTCGCACAGGTAGGCATCAGGCAAGCCCTAAATATCTCCAGAGAAGGAAACTCCACAACCTCCCTGGGCAGCCTGTTCCAGTGCTCCGTCACCCTCACCGTAAAGAAGTTCCTGCACACATTGTGTGGAACTTCCTATGCTCCAGTTTCTGGCCGTTTCCTCTTGTCCTGTCTCCACATATTGCTGAAAAGAGTCTGACCTTGCCACTCTGCACCCCACACCTTAGATATTTATAGACCTGGATCAGGTCCCCTCTCAGTCTTCTTTTCTGAAGGCTAAACAGACCCAGTTTACTGAGCTTTTCTTCATAGGGGAGATGCTCCAGGCCCATCACCATTTTTGCGGCCCTCCTCTGGACTCTTTCCAAGAGATCCCTGGGGTGCTCAGAACTGGACACAGTACTCCAGGTTGCTTCTTAGCCTCCATTTCTTCATACAGAACAAGTGTCTTCTGCCCCTTCTCATAGGATGTGCCTTCCAGATAGATTATCTTCTTAGGACAGTTGACTTGGGCGAAAGTAAAAAATATGTTTTTTTAAGAATAGCTTGAAATTCACTTTCACAGAAACTTCTAATACTTTGACATTGGTACAGCATTTCAAAATTAATGTGTGGAAGCATTAATGGAAATTTCCAAGATAGAAAGGGATTTCTTTCCTTAAAATGTTATTTTTCCTACAGAAAATTGTGTATATGTGGCTGTGTGTAAACATGATAATGTACACATATGCTCTTACTTTCTGGATATGAAATGAAGTAGGAATGTGAACAAACCTTGATCTTAACATGCAATACACAGGAGTAGAAAGCAAATCAAGTAATTCAGACATTTTCTGATAAGTGCTTTTACTCTTGTAGTATTCTGAAATCCAGCTGTTGATCCCATTTATGCCCAATATACTTCTAAGGGAATTTCACTGACCTGGAGCTTTTCTGTCTTTATGTTAATGACAAGAAAACACATTTTTTTCTCTACAGCGCTTCTCCAAGGCTATTCATTTCCAGAACTAAAGTTGTGTCTAAAATTATGTGACATTTAGCACTGCCCAGAAATTACTGTGAATTAGCTACTGAGCATCTTCATTATTATTCATTGGTATTTTTCTTCTGCATTTTCTTACTTACAGTATGTTTTTGTGGTTTTAGGTCCCTTACTACTTGTGAAATTTTAACTTAATGTATTATCTAGTATTCATCAGTTTGTTAATCTCGTGTCCTGTTGTTATTGAAAATGAGCAATCTTGAATGCTACTTTCATGCATATTCCCATGTTTAGCCTTGAGAAAAGAAGACTGAGAGGGGACCTGATCCATGTCTATCATATTTGTAATCAAGGTCAGAATTTACACAGACAACTACTGTCAGGGAGTAAATTTTTTAAATATTAATGAGAGTAATATAGTCTGAATACTGATACATTGGGACAAAACTGAGTGTATTCTCTTCTGTTGTTTTTCTTCATTTCTCTATTGTTAATACTATTATACTCCTATCTGCTTTTTTTTTTTTTTTCTGAAGGGATTGAAGTTTGAAAAAAAGAGAATAGCACATTAGATAACTTTACTGCCTGGCATATGGTAAGCCAAGGGACCATTAACAGTCACACATTAGCCTCAATGATGTTTTCTGAAGGGTTGCAGGATTTTTATCTCTTAATACATATTAAAGACAGACATATTGTTTCCTGCAGCTTACAGATTACACCACATATACAAAAATCTCATTTCCTCAAGTTGTTTTTTTTTTTGTTTGTTTGTTTGTTTGTTTTTTTTCCCCCCATTTGGAAACCTACGTAGAATAGCTGTACACCAAAAGCATATAATTTCTGCCTTTTTTCTTGGTTTGTTTGCATGAGTAGATATCCATGAGGAATATCAGGTTACAATGTAGCAGTAATTCCAAAGAAACAATGTCAGGGTTGAGGAATAGTATACCTCACTCTGTTGGATTGGGAAGCAATTTTGCTGTTTGTCTGACTGACTGGTATTGCTATTGAGTTAACTCAGGTTCCGGGAAGAGTTTCTGTAAATTTGTATGAACTGAAGTTTGTTTATGGATAGTTCAGGTAGTTTTCTGCTACACTGAGATCTGTATTACCAGTACACCTAGGTAAAATAGTTAGAAACTCCCTAAAAATGGGTTGTTAAATCTAAGAAGGAAATACAGGTAGTTAAACAAGAATGTAATTTATATACAGAACCAGCATATAGAAAAGAAAAAAAAAAAAAGAAAACTGGGAACAGTTTTCCCAATAGCTTGGAAAGAATGGTTTCCATTCCAAGGTGAAATTATTCCCCAGAAATAACCCCTAGATTTCTTTCTACCTGCACTTCGATTGTCGATTTCTGTTTGCCAACAGCAAGGTATGTATACAGGATTTCCTGTATACATGAAATCCTGTGCACACAGGATTTCACATTTTCACATATTTATCTCTGACAGAGTCAGAGGCACCATCAGCTTTCACTGCTCATTCCTACTCACATCTCTCTCCATGGCTTTGACTTAATAAATGAAGGTTGCTCCAAAATTGATGCCTCCTATTTTATTATGTTGGTCTACTATGTTGGGGTGAATATTGGTGGTATGACAGTAGAGATTGAACATTCCCACCGATAATCCGCTAATATGTCCGTACAAGAGGGAGTCTCCCATTTCTCCAGCTGAACTGAAGACTTGCACCCTAAAAATGAACTTGCACAGACATCTTCCTTTCCTCCTTGTTGTTCTCTCCTTGTTGTAATACTAGTAGACACCTCCCTTACACCCCCATCCTTCTCTTTGTATTTTTCTCTATCCTCTGATTTGATGTTCTAGTGTTAGTTACCTGACTTCTAGGTGTTGTCATGACTAAGATAAGAATTTTTGGTATTGCTTTAGCTCATTTTAAGGCACCTCTTTTCTTAGCACTTACTAAGTTTTATTGCTCTGAGAGTTGAATTAGAATTTCAGCTTAAACATTTTAATAAGCTTCTTGTATCGATTAATCTGAGTAAAAATACACTGTCTGACATAGGATTCCTTTCTTCCTTTTGTTTTTCTTTTTCACTTGTTGTCACCATCTTGGCTGAAAAATGCTTACATCTACATTAAATATGTAGACCATTGTGAACTGTTTCTTATTTCTCTGATGTTTAGATTCTCTAACAAACAAAACTCTGATGCTTATATAACTCATATTCATTTGATCCACTTTCTTAGGTCTGGCTCTAGTTTAAAAGTTCATAGTGTAGAAAGAACTCACCCTGGGGAAAGTTTCTTGCAGTTTGTGAGAAAATAGTTGTTCAGTAATTACTATAACTCGTTAACCTGTTTTGAAAATATTTGGTCTCCTATTGCTCACTTGGCATAAGCAACTGTGAAGTCTTTTTGCAGTAACAATATTTTGAGCTAATAATTTTAATGGGTTCAGTACAGGATTGTGTCCAAGCTCTCATAACAATTAATGTTACATCCCAAGTTTATGTGTATACATGTATTGGGATTTTGGCATTGTTAATGGCAGCATTTCTTTCTTGACAGTTGTGCTTAATGGGCACAAACTGAATTGTGAGAGAATGAAAGCTGATACTTCTGCCAACTGAGTTCTAATAGGCCTTGGTAGCACAACATGAAATGTTCTACAATGTAATTAAGAAGTACAGTTGCTTGGCTAATTCTAGATCATTGTTTCTTCTCCAGGCAGAAACACCACAAAGTGTTTTTATTTCCACAGGAAGTTTTATTTGACAACTCATTCTCTCAGTACTCTCTAACTTTTAATTTCAGGACATTAGTATTTATTTCCAAATAACTGCTATCCATAAGTTTAACATTTCATAATGATTTCCATTTCTTTCTCAAAATGTTGCTGAATCAAAGTCGTTCTGAAATGTTTTGTACAAGATAAGTGAAAATGTAGTATTCTTACTTGAAATGTATTAAGATTCATAATAAGATTCAGTACATGTTATATTGAAGTTTCTTAAAGACAAACCAATCTCTTTCATGATTGAAGAACATCTGAAATAGATTATATCTCAATTTATTTGCTCAAATAGCCTTCTCTTTTATGATGCAAGAAAAGTTCTTCAGCATTGCTTAAGTAGAATGATGATAAAAATATAACATAAATGTGAAATATGTAACATGATATTACATTAGGTATGCTCCAGCATGCACATCACAGTGTTTGAGTCTTTTCAACTAATAAAACTTGATGTGCACTACAAGTACATTACTCTGAAGATCTTTATTTCATTCTCTTAAAGTCAGAGGACTTGATTGTAAATGCACAATGAATGAAAGTAAACAAAGTATCTGCTCAAATGGTCACTGAAGTTAATTCTTGTCATTACTGACTGGCCATGATCCCAGTAATGAAATTTCAGTCTGAAGACCCAGTAGAATTGTTACTGACCTGTAGCTTTTGAACTTATTTACAACAATGTCTAGCAGTAATTATTTAGATCTATGCTGCAAATATATAAGTAACTATCTTGCAGAAAGGCAGTAAAAATATCTCCCACTGGAATTTTGGCATGTCAACAAGATTGAGTTTTTTCTGGTTGGTTACATGATTTTTCTAATGATCTGTTTAATTACAGTTTTTAAAACCTTGAAAATTTTGGAACGGTTAAATTATATGAACCAAATATCAGTGGGTCAGCTTTGCAGGAGGCATTTATACCATGATTGCCTTTCTACTGAGAAGACTGTTAGTCTGAAGGATTCTGGGATTACTTTATAATTTTACTAGATTATTCTCTGACAATTTTCACCTACCTAAACTGCTTGTTGCTTGAGGAATTCTGCAGCCTAGTGTGTAATGGACAACTAGAGTAGAATAGTTCCTTTGGAAGGAACATTTGAAGATCTAGTTCAACTGCCTGAACTTTCAAGTGCTAACCAAAGTTAAAGAATATTAATCAGGGCATTACTGAAATGTTTCTTGAAAACTGACAGGCATTGGGCATCAACTGCTTCTCTGTGAAACTTGTTTCAATGTTTGAAAATCTTCATGGGTAAGAAATTTTTCCTAATGTCCAGTTTGAATCTCCCCTGCCACAGCACTGTGCCATTCCTCTTGTGTTCTGTTACGAGTTACCTGGGAGAAGAGACCCACACTTCCCTCTCTGCTTTCTGTTCTCAGTAAATTTTGCAGAGAGCAATGAGGTTACATCTGTGCCTTCTTTTCTCCAACCTAGATAATTCAAGTGTCATCTGCACATCCTGTTGATTTACCTGTTTTTCTGCCATCCTGGATGCTTTTAAGAACATTAAAATGTTTTTTTATATGGTAGAGAGCAGAACTGCACCAAGGTATTCAAGGTGAGGCCATAGCAATTCTAAAAGAGACAGAATCACCTCTTTTGATCATAGTTGTTTAATGCATCTCACAGTGCACTTTGCCTTCTTGGCTACCACGGCATACTGCTGAATTCTGTCAGGCCTGTTGTTAACCAGCACCTCCAGATCGTTTCTGCTGAGTTGCTCACTAGCCACTTGTCTTCCAGTCTGTACCTGTGTCCAGCATTATTCCATCCCAGGAGCAGAACCCATCATTTTCCTTTGTTGAGCTCCATGCTGTTGTTAATTACCCAGTGTTCCAATCTATCTAGATTCCTCTGCAAGACCTCTTTTGCTTGCACGGAACCAAAAATACCTCCTGGTTTAGTATCATATGCAAATTTTCTGAGGTTGCATTTCATTCCACTGTCCAGATCATTGATAAAAATGTCCAAAAGACTAGCCCTTATGTACATCTCTAATTGCAGTCAGGCAAATCAGCCCAACCAATATATTGGCCTTTTATGATGGAGTGATTATAGCAGTGGACAAGGGAAGAGCAACTGATCTACCAAAAATTAATCTACCAAATCTACCTGAACTTCTGTGAACCCTTTGACATGGTCCCATACAATATCTCTAAACTGAAGAGAGATGGATTTGCATCACTCACTGGATTAAGAATTTACAGAATGTCCTCATTGCAGACAATGATTCAGTGTCCAGATGAAGTTCAATGATGAGTGGAATCTTTCAGCGGTACTAGGACTGGTACTTTTTAATACCTTTATTTACGACATAGGCTGTGGGATTGAGTGCGTGTTCAGCTGTGTAATAGATGATACCAAGCTGAGTGGTGCAGTTGGTATCATAGAAGGAAGGGATGCCATCCAGAGGGATCTTTACAGGCTTGAGTAGTTGGCCTTCATCATAGAAACATAGAATGATCTGGGTTGAAAAGGACCACAGGGACCATCTAGTTTCAACCCCAACGCCATGGGCAGGGTCACCAACCACAAGACCAGGCTACCCAGAATCACATCCAGCCTTGCCTCAAATGCCACCAGGGATGAGGCATCCACAACCTCTCTGGGTAACCTGTTCGAGTGCATCACCAATCTCCGAGTGAAAAACTTTCTCCTTATATCTAACCTAAATCTCCCGTCTCAGTTTAAAATCATTCCCCATTGTCCTATCACTATCAAGAACTTTATGAACCACATGAAGTTCAACAAGGTCTAGTGCAAAATGCTGGGACCAGTTAAAGGAAATTTCAAACACCATACAGGCCAAAAGGTGAAAGGATTGACAGCAGCCATGTAGGAGGACATGAGGGTACTAGTGGATGAAAAATTGAACATAAGCTTGCAGTGTACACTTGCAGCCCCAAATAACAATTGTACTGTGGGCTGCATCAAAAGCAGCATTGTCAGCAAGATGAGAAAGGTGATTGTCTGCCCTCTGTCTATTTCACCATTGTGAGACCCCACCTGGAGTACTGTATCAAGCACTTAGGCACCAAGAGAGGTCACAAGAGAAAGAAAGATATGGAGCTATTAGAGTAGGTCTACAGGAGTGCCTCAAAAATGATTAAAGGGCTGGAGAACCTCTCCTAAAATAACAGGTTATTTAGTGTGAAGAAAACAAAGCTCTAGGAAGACTGCACAGTTGTATTAGTGAATATTAAAAAATATAATCACTTACTAAAAGTAGAACACATTTTGTAAAGCATCAGTTTCAAGACAGCAAAATACAAAATGTGGAAAGGATAACTTATCATTGGAGTATAGGAAAAAGTTTTGTTATAGCCATTACAGTTCCATCTTCTTTTACTGCATTGAGAAGAATCAAAAACACAACCTCCTTTCGTCTACGAGGAAAAAAAAAACAAGAAAAAAAAAGACCAAAAATCATGCTTGGATCTATGGAATAGAGAGTTGATGGACAGGTAAAAGAGGAGTTGGAAGCTAAAAGAAAAGAATATATTAAGTACCGGGAGACTGCAGGGGAGAGTGTGAAGGACATATTGAAAAGGAAATGTTCCTGTACCAATACACAGTGACTGTAACAAAAATAAATATCAGACTTTTAATAATGAAAAGCTCACTAAAAATTATATGTTTATATGTTTGAAAGATGCAATTACATATTTCTGTTTCCTGAGTTGTCTTAGATTTGCTTGCCTGCGTGGGAGAAGGCAGGAGATAACAATTATATAACCCAGAATGTCATATAATGTGTAACATTAATGAGGAATTTGTAATTCTCAAATCACTAAAAGAAAACATGGAAGCATTTTAGAAATTATCATATGCACGAATCTTTAAAAATGGAAAGAAAGACTCTGCTCAGTTTACAGATGTGGGTTTTTTCACCCTATTCTCCTGGAAGGTTGCTGTTCTGTTCAATGCAGCATGCATTTTGTTTTCCATAGCCACACTAATTACAACCATTTCTTTTTTAACCTATGGCTTACATACGAAGTTTTCTTACAAGCACACCACTTTTAAATGATTTAACATCTGCAAGAGAAAACAGATCGAATTTATTAAGCCTGTGAAGGCAAGCTTGTGTGAACAGATTTTAGTAAGCAGCTGAAATAGGCTGATCATTTGACAGGCTCATCTGATGTACCACCGTAACCTGTGCACTTGTTCCAAAGCAAAGTAGACTAATGGGGGAAATATTGAGATCTCTGTTGTTAAAATTTAGATTCTTTCTACCTCATAATTTTTTTTCTGTGAATTCATAAATACTATGTGCTACATAACTGAGTATGTTATAGGTCATAATAAAACACTATAGAAAACGTGGGGTTTCATTTGTTTGTTTTGTTTGTTTATTTTTTAAGTTCCAAGGATGAGTCTGTTCTCACAGCAGCCTCTGGTATCATGCCAGATGTGGTGAGATTCAGTTCATGGTATTGTAAGGGAGCAAGTCCAGTGGAGTGTAACAAAAATCTGCAAGGACTATAATAAAAAATTTACATTGAATGGAGGGAAGAAAGGAAGGAGACAAATCAGAAAGTTATATGGCTAAAATTAAATGTGGTAACACATAGCAAATTTCTAGCTCTTATCAAATGAGTTAATCCTGTTTCCCAATAGTATTCAGGGCTGTAAAGGGAGTGCTGTTTTAGGAACAAAATTATGAATGCATTGTGTGGGAAGACCACGTTTAAGTCTAGGATCTACCTGATAGCCTGACGAGATTCTGCCAAGTCTTTACTATTGAATCCTGAGCAGAGATAAAGGGGAAATATTGTTTCATTTGCAGGAATGGATTTCAAGGATTTAAATTAAAACTGCATTAAAAACTTTATTTTAATTCCTGTTCTTTCTGTTTTGCATCTCCATCCTGACATGCAAAAGCAAGAGAAACAAAATGCATTTTCACCTTATGCATTTCTCAAACTTCTATAATAATGAGTTCAATGAGTTGAGCATTAAGGGAATGTTGTGTTTTGAAAAAGAAGTCACATTTCCAGATTTTTTTTTGTAGAAAAGCAAAATTAAGATTTTTGATGATAGATCACTCTGTAGCAATAGGTGAAACCAAAAAAAGAAAATCCCAAGAATGCCAGGTGTAAGGGAAAAAATAGTTGAGATTTGTGTTCATTGTGGTAAAGACAGTTGTGATATCAGTTTGCAGTAGATGGTGCTGATGTGCTGGAAGGCATAAACTCATGTTTTAGGGTCAGACTCTAATTAGATTTCTTTATGGAAGTACACATATAAACAAGGCACTATTTGGAGCAAATACCAAGAAATTCAATTTGTTACTCGTACACTATCTTTAGTGCATTTAGTATTCATAGTCTTTTAATCGCTTCAGCTAGTATTAATTAGGATGTCATACTACTCAACCTCCCCTAAGAAAATCTTATTCATAATGGAAGATACCAGGGAAAAAATTATTAATATGACCTACTAAAATAAAGGAGAGCAGGAAAATACTCTTTTGTCTGTGAAAGAAGCATTCTGTAGACCTGATGAGAAAACTGAAAAGTATGCTGATAGTAGCATGAACTCCATTGGTACAGTGCGTGCGTATAATCAAAGAATTTTAGGATGTTATAGTCACAAAACAAACAAGAGAGTTAGGCAAAGCAGACTACGATAACAAAGAAGAATAAATGGAAGGCTTACCCTTATCCTGGGGTCACTCACAAAACACCAGCAAAGGCAATCTCCAGAAGAGATCCTTCCCCAGCTCTTAAATAGGTCTTCACCTGTGCTCCTCTGGCTGACTCATTGCTCGCCTCAGGTGATCAATCAGAGTTTAGACCATGACTCAGCAGTTCCCATACAGTGTGCATGCTTATTGCTATTTTTTTTGGAGCATTCAGCTGATTTTTCCTGATAGAAAAGGATAATTTTTATCTTTTCTGTTCCATAAAAATGCTGAAAACACTGCTGAGCTAGCTGTTTAGCAATAGTATTAGTGAGTATCTGCCATAGTCCCATCATATTCATTACATCTTCTTTCCCCGGAGGTTGAAGAGGGGGAAAAAAATCCCCAAATAATCTGGCTGGAGATTTGTGTCTACAGCTCAGTGAAACTAAATCCAATCTAAGGGCAAAAAATCCTTCCTGAAGCACACAACAATAAGAAAACCATTAGTAATGTACGGTAACAAGTATGAATACACATATAGAAGCTATTCTGGCAGATATTAGATCGTTTACTTTCCAGATAAAGTATATTAATGTAAGATACTGCATAAGTAAGAAAAATAAAATATCAGATTTCAAGCAATATTAATCTTTGTCATAGCTTTTATTCTCTAGGTTATTTCAAATAAGAAATTAAAAGGGCAGAAATTGAACAGATTAATGACTGAACTGTTTTTGTTAAACCAAGTTTCCATGTTAGATGAAAAATGAAATATTTTATCTTACTATGAACCATTTTAGTAACAGCTAGGAGCTAGATTTTATGAAATACTTTGTCCTCATCTCCTGTCTGCAGTAGACTAAGGCTAAACCCCTGCTCACTTCATCAGAAGGATTTGAAGCATTCTTAACTGGTGAAAAGTTTGCTGTTAATATAAAATGTACTTTACAATGTAGCTTTCGTCTGTGCAACATTTTGCACTTTAGCTAAGGTTCTGCTACTCTGCATGAACTCTGGCAAGTAATTGCCTAGGCTTTCTTTAAAGTGGGAATTGAAATATATGAACAATTAGTTTTCTCCCATTCCTCATCAGTCAGATTTTGATGAAAATGTGAACAAGGTTTTATTGCATATGACATAGTGTGTTGATTCACATTTTTATTTTATTTTTTATTTTCTTGATGGCAAGAATGTGCAGATGGGCACACTGGACTAGGTCTCTTTAGGTATGCCCCTCTCCTGTTGGGAGACTTCTCTAATCCTTATCCTCTCTGCATTTTGCCTTTGCTAGCTGTTCTAGCACTGATGACAGATACTCACTGTTTTCTAAGGAATTTCGTATCTACTCATTAGAAGCACTAAATGAATCTGTGATAACATCAAAGCCTAATACGCTGTTAGATTCACCTATTGCCTTAGTAAGTTATATGTACGTCTTAAGTACGTGCTATAAAGCTGAATATATCTTGTACATTATATGAAGTAATACTTCATTAACACTTTCCTTTTGAGAGTGATAATAACTATTAACTTGGTGTGAGAACGTCATTTAAATTTTACATTCTATTTTCTCCCCCGTGATCAATAGTAAATTAAACTACTTCTCAGCTTGTTTTTAGATATGTAGGGAGTATTAAAAGTGGTGCATGAGGAAGTTTTTTATTCCTTAAGACCCCTCTCAAGGCAATTTCAGTGGAATTTCTTCTAAATAGAATAATGGAACACTTAAAATGCATTCTTCCACAGCTCTATTTATAATTTCTTAATCAGTTTTTGGAAGAATGTTATTACTTTTGTACACATATGAGAATAACTGGATTAAAAAATTGTTAGATTTTGCTCTTCCTACTCAGTTAGGTGTATTATATTTAAATTAAATAAATACAGTGGCAGCCACCGAGCCTGTCTATAATATTGTGTCTTTGTCAGCAGTTTACTTATGGCTTTCCTGTTTAATTAAACAAGAAACAGTGAGTGGCTGATTCACTGTTATGCATGGTATGTAGGACAAGCTACGCCTGCCACTCTGAATAAAATCTTCTTAATGCACATGATGAAAGCACACATGCATACAGCATATGTGTTTGTGCATAGTTATTGTAAAGAGTTAATTCCTTGCCAAAGTATTTGTAGCTTCTCTTACTTTTTGAACATTCCAACTCCTTATCTTGCATTTTCTTCAGTATATTTGCAGAATTTTTAGTCTGCTTGTTCTGGTTTAAGAATCTCCTGAGCAAGCAGACTGAAAATTCAGTAAACAAGCTGAAGAAAACGTGAGATAAGGAGCTGAAATATCCAGGAGAAACAAGAGCCATTGAACTCAGAAGGCAGAAATAAAATTTCAACATCATGGATTTTACACAGCAAATCACTTCTTAGACTATAAACAAGTTATACTACTGAAATGTTATTTTCTTAACCTGTATGCTAACAAAATAACAATATTAAAATATTAGCATCCACAAAGTGTTGACTTCCTCAGTAGCCATCACTTACTGTTTGCTGTGTATACCTCTTCATTTTATATATCATATTCTCCGCCATTAAGTTTATAATTGTAAGCTACAGTACTTTTCTATTTCTATTGCATCTTAAGGCTGCATAGCAGCTCAATTTACATTGCATCTCCCCGTCTGCAAAAGGAGGCTGAGGTAATTCTGTATAAGCAACTAACAACAGAATAGTTTCTCTTGTCTGTATAATGCTAAATATATACCTCTATATACATCCTCAATTCCAGCACTGGCCAAGGCCTGAAACGACTTCTGAATAATGCATTTATTTCTCAGGGAAGACCATTCTACTTTTAGATCATGCATGAACTTATCACACTGCCCTTTTCTTCACATTTCTTTTGCTGCTTGACGTGTCCTCTAGGCAGACTGTGTGAGATAGACCTTTCTTCTGTGTGATCCTGCCATTTTTGTCAGCCTTCTGACATACTGTCTCTTCTTTGCTTGCACTTACACTGTACCTCAACTGAACCTTGTATTTTGTTGCTGCCTACCTCATCTTGCTCTCACTCAGTTCTCTAATGCTGCCTCGTGTAACAAAATATTCAATGTTGTGAAAAAAGATGGTATGAGAGGGAGTATAAATAGATTTCCATTTAAAATTTTGTGCAACTCACATGAGTAAGAGCTTAGGAGAAGGAAGAGATGCAAACATGTGCTCTGTAGGTGATTTCCAGCCTCCAGGCTGGAATAATGACAAGGACGTTTAGACAGCCTGTTTGACAGACTGGTTCAACAAGTCTCTTTGAATGTATGTAAAGCTTTTGAATCAATCTACGCTTCTTTATTTTTCCCTGATTGCCCTCAATTTTTAAATATTTAATGTTGACTGCAGATAGATCCTGCATTCTTTTCCAGGGCATTTTCTGAAAATGAATGTGTGAAGAAGGCCTTGTCCTGACTTTCTGGATAATTCTTACACTTCTAAATTAAACAACACAAAACAAAAACAACTTCATATTTGATACACTATGCACATTTTCTGCATACTTTCTATGAAAATATTATAGATTATCTTGATCTAGTAGAAGCAGTGAAAGTTATCCCTGCCCATGAGGGAGTGGGGGTTGAACTAGGTAATCGTGCTTCCCAAAACTACTCTTTGTGAGAGGATTAGACAACTTCAAGAACTGGTAGATAGTATTTCTTTAGAAATGCTTTCCAAAGAAAATACTCAATCACAAGAACAGTGGTGCTCTGACGGCAGTTCACTATGTGATTTTCTCTGCTTTTCTTTTCATTTGATAGCTTAATAGAAAATGTTACAATTTCATGATGAAATGTTTACTGAAGCATGTCCAATTGAGGTTATCCTCCCAATGTAAAAAAGTGTGAATCTTACTTTATGAAGATGATATTTTAACTAGAATTTTCGTAATTGTATGTCATATTTCAATCTTTTTACACTACTATAAAAACTATCAGTGCCACTTATTTTACATGTTGAAAATTAATTTAATAAAAATTAAGATAGAACACACTGTGTTCATAGGTGCAGACACATTTGGAACTATAAAGGCTTCATAAATGGATACATCATGCATAAAAAATTAGACTTGTTTTCCCATTACTCATTATAAGGCAGTGTTGTCGAATGGGAATAAACTGGGTTAGAAAACTGCTTTTTCAGCAATTTACCTTCACAGCAGAATTCATCTGCAACAATAACATAAATCATACACAAACATGTTCAGATAGCAAAATTACAGGGAAATTAGATTTTTCTCATTTAAAATGGTATATCACATTTGTAAAACTTCTTCCTTACTTCATAATATTCTGTTGTGACTCCTTTTATTGAAAGTTATTGCAACCTAAGTGGCTTGCTAGCAAAAATTATACACAGAGGGCATTTCTTCTCTGGAAAATGAGTTAGCATTTTAACCTTGTTTTATTTATCTAAGTCTTTTTATAAAAAGTTTTCAGTATGGTCACCTAATTAAACCCAGGAATCATGACACGTATACTTACTTGTATTTTCAAAACAGTAGCAAAAAAAAAAAAAATCAAACTCTAGTTATTTATTGAACAATGACTATAAAGATGGCGTTTAAAGATGTATTCCTCTTACTAAGGAGTAAGAAGTTGCCGATGATATCCTGGGCTTCATCTGAAGAGCAGTGAGCAGGGACAGGGAGGTGATTGTCCCTTTCTACTCTGCCCTCATGAGGCCCCCCCATCTGGGGGCTAGATCTGAGGCTCCCAGTACAGGAAAGATGTTGGAGAGGGTCCAGAGGAGGGCTACAAGGATGATAAGAGGGCTGGAACAGCTCCCCTATGAAGACAGGCTGAGGAGAATCTCCCCATGCCGGGAACAATCTTTGGTTTGTGTTATTCCCTGAACCATAATTTGACATTTTTTTGAAGGTTGCCATTGTCCATATGAGCAGAGGAACAGACTGTTCTGTAACTGAGACCCAAGTCCCTGTCAGTTTGCTAGTGTAGCTACTTTAGGAAAAGCATCCTGATCTGTCTTCTGAATATAAAATATAGATGTGAAATTGGAAGCTTTCTACTCAGATTTTTTTTCTTGGAGGACAAAGATTCCTGAATGACTTTTGCATTTTGACTACTGATTCTTAAAATATAAATAAGCTGGACCCAAGGTATGCAATAGAAAGCTATTCTGACTTGCAGTCTGAGAATATCTTAATGTCTGGCAATGTCTTGCCTGATATTTGGTTATACATCTGCTGGCTGTTTATACTTCCACTTATGCATCTTTTCTACTCAGTGGCTCTGTCTCAGATGTACAGACTAAGGAATATCCTTTCCCCTCTGCCCATGACTTGCCAGCTCTTCAAGGCAGACCATAATCTTGCAATACAAGATGTCTTCCTTGAGACATCAGAGATGCCTTGAGACCCTTCTGAAACTGAGGGGAGCCCAGAATACGCATTATTTACACTCAGAGGGCATTTAAGAGTAAAAGGAATTAATTGCAAAAAATATGGGTTCTGGCCACTACCAAGATGGGCTTTTAAGTAATAAAAGGAATTCTGGACTGTGAATCCCAACCTCAACTTCTTTTTTTGAATCCAGACAGGGACAGGCTATCAGCCATCCCCCTTTTTTTTTCTGTATACAATGAGACCTGGCTCAGGTGTCCTCTCAGGCACTGAACTGTTTTAGGGAGTGTTCCCATTTAAGTATTTTAGTGACTTATATGGCCATTTAGATTACCAAAACTTCTATTCTGGAAAGAAAGTACATAATATTGTTCATGAGAACATTTGGACATTACTAAAGATACATTAATATTTTAACATTTAAAGTCTCTTTAAGGTATTGCACAACAATACTAAAATCTTCTATTCTACTTAATTCTTTTGGGCCTGAGTCATTCTTATGTGCACAACTACTGCATGCTGTAAACATCCACTGTCAGCAGAACCAACATATCTGAAATTTTACAAAGCATCTCTAGTCTTAACAGCTTAACAGACTACTAGAGAACACAGATGTAAAGTTTACTGAAGTTCAATTGATTACCATCATATGCCAATCTCAGCTGAAAAGGTAAGAAAAGGGGCTTTTGTAAATGTTTGGAAAGGTCTTCCAAGCAGAGTTGGTGAGTATAGCTCCTGTGAAGATATCCTGTTTTTGTCTTTTTGAGATAGAACTGTTATAAATTTATTATAGCACAGATCCATTGTTTTCAAAAGTACGTGTGGGCTTGCAGAAGCTGAGACTCTCAGTGCATAACTTTATGGCTTTTGTACCCACAAAATACCTCAGTGATGAGATAAAATTACTGCTTAACAATTGTGCATTTGTTTTATTTTATTTTTGCACGAATCATTAGACTTCTGTTAGCAAATTTCTCTGGAATATAATTAGAAAAACCCCAGGGAAAAGTGACCAGCTGAGGAAGATATCTTGATTTAAATGAAGCACAAGACCTTTCTGGAGTAGTGAAATAGGACAAGACCAGATAAAATTCATATCAGCCAGGGACAAGTGTACAGGATACAGGCATTTCTCAAAGCTTCCCTATGCCTAGGAAAATCCTCTGGTTGAAGTGCAAGAATTCCTCTACTTCCAACTGCTAAGTCACAAGTTGCATTTATACATTTACTGTAAAGAACTGAAAGGTGAGAAGGGTCCCATAAGTGAAAGTAAAAAGGGAAGAAGGCTTCATAGTGACTTAGAATAAGGGAGGTGAAGGGGAATAGTTAGAAGTATTTTATAGAAGCAAGAATGTAGAGCTTGTTAGAAAATAAGGGATGGCAGACACTGGGTCTGGGATAGCGAGGGTGATGAAGACCATAAGGATAAGGGTTTGAGAACAGCGCGAGGACATTTGGGAGGGAGGTGATTAGATGTCCAGAGGGCAAGAAGAAACCGGTTTGGGGGGATGCCCCCCCAAAAGGTCAGAAGTTTACAGCAAGAAAGGTCAGAAGCCTTCGCGAGGAAGACTGACTACGCACGTGCAAGAGGGGAGGGTCTGCATGCTAACGAACTCTGGCGGGTGTAATGAATATGTATTCGAATTCCAGAAAAACTATTGATTATGTATTAGTTTGGCCTATATCTGTAGCACGATTTTTCCTGACGGTGTGCAAGTTAGGTGGATCTATCCCCCTTGCACCCAGTGTCTGTGCAGCACTGAATAAACCATACCTACATCAGAAGTAGCACAAATATCCTCTCCTTTGTGGATGAAATGGGGCAAGACATTAAAAGAGAAAGTTTCCCAATGACTTGCTGAGTGTTACTCAGCTGTAGACATCAAGCTGAATGTGAGGGGAGCTGCAGGAGAAAAAATAGTAAACGAGGCTTTACTTTAGAATTATTGAAAAATATTACTTCACAGGCAGGAAGATTTTAGACAAAGGAATATAGGGCATAGAAAGCCTAACAGGTATTTTACAGCAATTTACTGTGGCAATACTGTCTCTCACCAATAAACTGCAAAGTAAGGGGAAAGCTTGCTCCCTCTGAACCTTATAAAATCTTCCCTGTAATAGACAGATTGCTTGAAAAATTGCAAAGATTTTGCCTGAGGAAAGCCCTGGATGAAATTTTCTTTATTTTCTTCTTTCTATATTTTTTAAAAAATCATTTTTTCTTTTTTTTTTTTTTCCTTTTGTGAAATTAATTTTTAAAAGATTTCAAGATACTGCATTTACAATACCAGCTATTTAGATACTGAGTATTGAATCATTTTTATTTGTTTGGATAGCCTTGAAACTAAAGAATTAGCATGGGAAAATGTTGGTGTCCACCTTTTCATTCAAACTGAATGAAGGATGAGTGAATCAAGGAATATTATAAAAAAACCCACAACATTGCATTGTCATTCTTATCATACTGTTATTGGACTTAAATTCATTACTACAAGAATTTGGAGAGAAGTTGCAGATTCTGAATTGAAAATATAAAACTGACTACATGGTGATTTAGTTTGTTTCACTGGTCGTTATTTATGGTGGCTGAAATAAGAAACAAGCCAGTTTTAATAAGTGAACAGAAGTGTTACACACAGGCTTCATCTCAGGTTGTGGAATTAATGTATAGATTTAGAGCTAATTGTTGTCAGAACACAATGACAACTAAAAGTGTCTAAAATTCCAGATAATGGAGTCAGAGACTCTTTGTTTTTGTTTTAGTACTATCTCCAGGATACTTGTTTTCCTGCCTGCACAACAATAATAATTGGTAAAGAAGCTGCTTAAATTAGGACCCATGGTTAAGTTCCCTCAAGCAGAGATAATAGATCTCCTGCTTCCTGACAACCTGACCTTACTTTTAATTATTAATTCTAAGGACTGCCTCCTTACTCTTTTTTCATCTATATCTTTCTTTAAATAAATGTGATTAGAACTGCTGTGCTTTGCACTGAATGTCTCCCCATCACTAAGCAAGAGGGGAGCATATTTAGTATTTGTATGGTTCTGGTTCCCTACACAAGGATGTTGTGCTGAGGGACATGGTTTCGTGGTAAATATTGGTGATAGGCAGACAGTTAGACTGGATGTTCTTGGAGGTCTTTTCCAACCTTGGTGATTGTATGATTCTACGATGTAGAAGAAAGGGGCATCCCTTTCCTGATGTAGGGTCATTTTGGGCATAAGCTAAAGCTGATATTTGGAGATGATGGGAACTCACAAGCTCTACATGGCCCCACCCAGTAAGGTTTAGCTGTCTCTGGAGTAAGAAACAGTAGAATAAATTTGAGTAGGCTTTCCAGGTGATTTTCCTGGACATCTGCAATCTCTCAGATTCCCATGGAGACAGGCTAGAGTTGATCTGTATCCTATCATAGTATCGTTAGCAAAGATATGATTCTGACAGAATGAGATGCATGGAGTGAGAGCTACCTTGTTTGTCTAAAACTTAAAAATCTATGATTTGAACAAATTGTCATTTTATCTTCCAAAGAACACATTACCTCTGCTGTGTGAGATACCCATATGATCTGCACTGTCAGATTTTATTATTATTGTGACAGATACTGCAGCATATAAATTTTAAACTAATGAAAAAAATGTCATCTATCTTTTGGAGGTAAGTGTTCAAAGTACATCAGCTATTCAATTTGATAGATCATTCTTCAGAGAGTTTGAGAAGAATTGCATATTAAAAATACAGCGAAGGAAAACCTCACTTTTATCGAGCTTCACATTTTATAAACTAATTCTGGAGAACTCATGAGAAATCTACTTCTAAAAATGTTTTTTTATAGGAAGTATCTGGGAAAAAAAAAAGGTAAATAAAATATTTCTCTATTAAGTTAAACTTGACTGAATAGAAAATAAGAGATGGTATTAAAACTCACTAGTACTGATTTTCTTCTTATTATAGTCTCCTGAAAATGGGAAAAAGGGAAAGCATAGCTGCAGTTTATTGCTTTCATATTTTTCTGTAGCTGAATTGTACCAACATTTATGATTCTCTAATAAAAAAATGCACAGTTGATCTTTACAGGATAAAGCAGTTGATAATATTACATCAAAATGCTTTATTGGAGACACTTTTTGGAACAATAAACAAACAAACAAACAAACAAAAAAAAAAACAGCTTTGTAGATTCCAAATGCAGTGAAATTTTCCTTTTTTAAAATTATTATTATTATTATTATTTTTAATAAAGGTTTTTCTCCTTCAAGAAAAAATAGTTTGATAGATGAAACTTACTCAAAATAATTTTGGAATTTTTATTTCAAGACACATGAACAGAAGAGCAATAAAGTATTTATGCATGAAATTACCCAGACTCTTTCATTAACACATTCATCAGCATGAGTTTTTCCTATGTTATAGATATTTCATTTAAACACTTTAATCGTTGCTTAAATTATCAACTGATGCTCATTATTCTTGAAGATGAAAGTATCACACTTCTCTTTATGTACTTATGTAACTTGTTACTCTGATCCTTTCTCTTCATGGATGATGCATATTTTTGGAAATTTGTTGGCAAAGTATGAAGTTAACAATAATGTTGTAAAAGATGATGATCAAATTAAAATTCTTAAGATATAACTTCAATGAAAGCTAAATGTATTGTTGCTATGACCTATTTATGAGGACTCAGTAATGTATTAAATGTTTATTTAAATGAATTAATCCCTTCCTCACTTACTGAGAGTTAAAATTTGAGAAATCCATTGATACGTTTGGCATCATTTATCTGACATTTTCCTTTAAAAGAAAATGATTGATTCTTGTGAAAAGGAGGGGAAACAGGAACATTTACTTAATAATAGAATATCCACTCTCATAGTACCATGGAAGGCTCATCCTGCCAGTGAAAGGAGTTATTCAGGCAATGCAGTTTGGGAAAGCAAACTTTGAACATAAATTTTTGATCTCCTTCCAAATTACAGTCACATACTACTTTGGAAGCTAATACTGAATAAGTCAAATTTATAGAAGGAAAGCTGCATGAGCGTGAAAGATACAATACGTCATTATAATAGGGAGTAAGTTCTAACATGAGGGAACTTGTCAGTCTGCAATATCCATGACATTTTAATCATCCCTATAGTCTAATTAAATATGGAAATGAACTTTAGAAATAGCGAACACTTCACAGTTCTGAGCTTGCTATTTCTTTTTTTGTATTTCCTGAAGATTCAAACTGCTCCAGGGGATATAACTCAGTCACTTGTGAGTTATAATTCTTTAACATAAAACAAAGAATAAATGAAAATTAAGGAAAAAGGTCAGCAGATTTTATTTCACATTTCCTACCCTTCTATTATTTTTAAAAAAAGTATTATATTTGTACTACAATAACTTTCTGTTTTAGGATGACAACAAACAGCTGGAATGTTATTTACTTTGATTTCATAATAGAGTTTAGTTCACTTTCAGGTATGAAAAAGACTCAGGATCAAAGGAGCAACTCTACTACCAGATATGACTACATTTATTTTATTTTATTTTATTTTATTTTATTTTATTTTATTTTATTTTATTTTATTTTATTTTTTTCATTTCATTTCATTTCATTTTATGTGGGGCTAGGGAAGAAGGGAAGGTGTAGCATTAAAGAAAATTATTGCTTACGTTAAGCACTGAGGAGTAAAATATTCTTTGTTTCTTCTGAAGAATTATTGGAGATATTTTGGAGCAGAATGAAGTGTATATTTTCGAATGGGAAAATAAGAAAGCATGAAGCTTTCTCCAGGTACTCAAAGTCACATCAGACTTTTGTATTTATGACTTCAGCCACCATTCATTAATTTATATTTTGTTCATCAAAGAGCAGTCAGTGAATATATCTTTATTTTTTTGAAATTTAGGAACTATTTAATCCTTTCAAATGCACTGGATTTAAAACTTCAAGTAAAAGATGCTCAGTTTCTCCATTAAAAAAAAAAGGAAAAAAAAAGGAAAATTCATCCTTATAATGTCAAGCTGCTTAATATGTTTGATTTTATTCTCTTTTGATGTTCTCTAATTTTTCTGCCTCATGTTATAGGTCACACTATGGATTAAGAATACAGCTGTTTGTTACTGAATACTAACTGACAAGCAATTTTCATGATCACTTTTTAATATTGCTACACGTGTGTTATTTTTCTCAGTTTTGACTCAGTTTGTGTTGACTTTTCAAAGCATTTGAATGCTCCTTATCTGTAAATTTTCAAAACTTATATTAAGGAAGTCAATTTATAGCTAGAATGCTCTCAGTTCAAAAAATTCACTTCAAAACCAGAAACAAAAGACTGTTGATATATCTTAATTACAATCTTAACAGGAAAAGGAACTCTATTTCAAATGACCAAGAGAAATTATTAATGACTTCAGAAATTCAAAACTTACTTTGCTCCTTCAAAGTCAAGTGAGAAGTACGAGATAAATGTAACTTCTGCATGGACTTCATGTGATCCTTGGGAGTGAGATGCTTTGGTAGGCCTAACCATCTGAAAGAGACACCTGAACATGCCCATCTGCCCCTTTTTTTTTTTTTTTTTTTTTTTTTTTTTGTCAGCCCTAACAGCTAGATCATGTTGTGTGAAGCATCCCAATCTATTATTTTCCTAACCAGAATGTTGCACATCAGATAGTGAATAAAATGTTAAGCAAAGTAAATTACAAATTTACAAAAAATTGATATGCACAGTCTAGAATCAGCATTATTGTATGTGCTTAAAGATGAGCCTATTAATCTGTGCAGTATGGAGAGACCAACACTGTACCTAGCAAATTGTTAACTATTGTACTAAAAAGTTAAATTTTCTAGCTTGAGAAAAGGATGAAGTAGTGTGGATATTTTCTCTGGCCTTAGAAACAATGAAACACTGTAGTAAGAAAAACAGGGTTTTGTGTTTTTTTTTCAGTTTATAGGACAAAGGCTTGCTCTGAAGTGTGAGATGGGAGGGTTTTCCATAGATTATAACTGTATTTCATTTGAAATCGTAAATAAATATTTTATGCTATATTATGCTGCTTTTTATTTGTATAATTTAAGATTAAATTTGAATTAAATCATGTTTATTTTTTACTACTAATGAAAATTTTAATTTTACTTTGAAAATTTCCTACAATTTGCTAATGATAACTATAGAGGCTAAAGGAAATCTGCTTTTTCTTTTTACTTTTTTTTTTTTTTTTTTTTCCCTTTTTTTCTGGTGAATTTCTAAAGCACAGTATTCTATAAATGAGCAATAGGTTCTCAATGTACATTATTATATCTCCTACAGCTATTTTAAAAGAAAAGCCTACCAGGAAATTCAGTAGTTAGGATATCCAATTTGATGAGTGCACAAAA
Organism: Tetrao urogallus; assembly: GCF_951394365.1. NCBI lineage: Eukaryota > Metazoa > Chordata > Aves > Galliformes > Phasianidae > Tetrao > Tetrao urogallus. The sequence continues at coordinate 52,809,042 of NC_136817.1, read as the reverse complement.
TGCACTAACTAGCACTCATAACTAGCACTACTTCAAATACTAATAAAATGCTGTACTGAAATAGATGTAAAACAGTGCCTGAGAAAAAATGCCTTCCCATCAGTTAAAATATTTACAGTGAGAAAAATAAGTTGTGATAATTGATCTTCAAGTAGTAAACTGCAGCTCACACATTCTTTCTTCTGTTTCCTACCCCAATGAATCTTCCTAATATATCTGTTTATGAGGGCTGCTCTTAAAGTAATGCTTTCTATTTTATTATTTCTATTTATTATTTATATATATTTATTATTTATATTGACCCATGATGTCAGTATGGCAGTACAGGTCGAACCTTTCTGCCACTACTCCATTACAATTTGTTGCAGTGCGGCTAATGACAGCAGAGAGTCAGTCTGACAAAATGGCATCTGAAGCAAAAGTGTATCTCTGAATTCTTCCATGTGGAAAAAATGACAGCCATTGGCACTTGTTGTCACATGCCGATGCTGGTGGAGACAAAACAGTGGATGTGAGTGCAGTGAGGCATTGAGTGGGACGTGTGAGCCTTTGCAAAAGCAACATGGTTACCTCTGCTGGAGCAGATTTTTACACGCTTGGCATTCAGGATCTTGTTCATCCTTAGTGAAATTGCATAAGCAACAGTGGTGACTATGTTGAAAAATAGCATTTTGTAGCAGAGAATTTGCACTATCAAACAGTGTTATTGTGCTCTTTGTGTCTGTTGTAGTTTTTTGTTATAGCAAATAAATAGGAGGTATTAATTTCAGAGTGACATATGTAGATAATTGCAGTGCAGGAGTATTTAGTTATTGAATTCACAGATCCTGGATTTGTGTGTTTTCTTTGTCTGGATGTGCATGTCTCATTGGCTAGGTACTCACATATATTCTGCCAAGCAGTGGGATGATAAAAAACATGGTAGGCAAAATTTAAGCAGATTCATTAGCATCATTGTATTATTAATCTAAAACTCATCCATTGGCAAATCACAAATGAGCTCAGTCAGCAACTCCAGTTGAATGATGGTAAAATGTCTGTAATAAATAATTCAGCTATGCATGTTTTCTATTTTACAGATAATTTTAAGATGCTTTGCAAAACATTTTTCCTAGAAAACATCTCAACAACAAATGTTTGGGAGTAAGGAAAATAATTTTTTTCTATCTCTATAGCAGTAATGATAAGATTTTTTCTCAGCAGTGTGAAAGAGAAAGCTGCATCCATGGACACTTTCAGAATAGTTTTCTTGATCAGATAATGAAAAGCAAAGCTGAGAGCACAGTTATGTTGCCAAGTCTTTTAACTTCTCAATTCTCAACAATGTTTTCTGCAGAACTAAGATATATGCATGTCCTTAAACATTTAATATAAGCCTGGGATATGTAACATATATATCACAAACAGGCATGTTATTTGCTATTGTTCCTCTTTTTAGAGTAGAAGATTTTAATATCACTATAGGCTAAATACTTCTTTTGCATTCATATGAATTTGAGTTTCCCATGAAAATAAATAATGTTAGAGGAAGGTAGAACATTTAATTTCAAATTCAGAGGCTTTTGTTAATTTGTGTCATAACTGTAATGTTATTTAAATCTAAGGTTATACTTAATTATAGATATGGCAGTATTTTTGACAGTTTGGCCTCTTTAATGGATTATCTTTTCTCATTTAAATATAAACAGTAGGAATAACAAGAACAAAAATATATCTACAAATTTAACAAGCTTCTTTTTATATGTTTAATAACTATCTTTGAAGAAGAATACACACCATGTTGAGCTTTAAAAAACTGACAATATTTATTAAGCCACAAAAGAGCTTATGTAGCTTTGTGATTATGGACAGGAAAGAATATTAAAAAAGGCAAAGTTAGCAAAAAAAAAAAAAAAAAAAAAAAAAAAAAGCTTTAAAGTAAGCAGAAATTACATGTCAGTCATAGACATTAAAGCTGGCTGTTTTTAAACTCCAACTGCTAAGCCCTGGGCATGAAACAAGAAAATGATGAGGTAGGCTGAAAGAAAAGCACACAAATGCTAATGTTTAGAACCTTACCTAAAGTTAAAAATACGAATGCTTGCTTTAAGGAAAAAGTTTCAAATAAAATAAAAGGGTCTATCATGTGTGTCTGTATGAATATAAATATGCTGAAATCTACACATGCAGAATCTATTAAAGGCAGACTTTTTCTTTTGGGAAACATTCATTCCGTATGATTTAGAGAAAACTGAAATTTCATGTTTTCTGTTACAGAAGTGCAGAAATTAGTCTTTTTTTTAATTGAATAAAAACATGTGGTTTATTTAGGACAGAAAAAATCTTGACGCTGTTCTGATGTAAGGCTGTCACCATGGAATAAAATAGAAATAGCATTAACTGGATTTTCTGCTTTTATGAGTGCTTGCTATGACAAATTGGAGCCTTTTGTGAACAGATCTGCACTAGTACATAGACTGAAAATGTATATTAGAACTGTTATCGAACGTTGCATTTTAAATTATTCCAATTAGGAAAGCTCATCTTCATTTCCTTGCCTATGGAGTTCTATATGTTTATATATATATATTTTCTTTTAAATGTGGACCTACAGAATTGTGTGTAATAACAAAGTACTAGGCTGAATTAATGCTGAAATAAGTGTGATCCCTTAATTTCTACTATATTTATCTGTAAGATAAAACAACATTTGTAAAGATTAGAAAATAGATGTCTGAGTCAAAACATTAAACATTTAAGTTTAATATTTACTAATGTTTCTACTGCTCTTTCTTAGCCCACAGTCCCTTTACATACTTCCTTAAACTTCAGGAAACAGAAGCACACAGGAAGCAGTAAAGGAGCAAGTGTTCTCCAAACTCATCATGTATTTCTTGTTGAAGATGTGAATAAACTACCCACATTTCTTTTTTTCTTTTTTTTTTTTAATATTCCCCTCTCTGACTTCTCTACTCTGCAGATCTTTCTGTACCTCAGTTGGTGCAGCTGAGTTGCAACGAGTGGTTTTAGGCTGTCTCTGACAAAGGGAAGAGCCTTTTCACCACTTAAAGGAATCACAGAATCAAAGAATCATAGGGGTAGGAAGGGAACTCAGGAGATCATCTTGTCCAACCCTCCTGCTCAAGCAGGTATCCCAGAGTGGGTAACACAGGAAAGCATACAAGTGCATGTTTAATATCTCCAGAGAAGGAGACTCCACCAGCACTCTGGAGAGTTTGTTCCAGTGTTCTGTCACCCTCAAAGTAAAGAAGTTTTTCATCATGTTAGTATCGATCTTCTTATGTTCCATTTTGTGCCCATTGTCCCTCATTTTGCTTTTGATCACCACTGAAAACAGCCTTGCCCAATCCTTTTGACACCTGCCCTGTTTAGATTTATATGCATTGGTATGATTTCCCCTCAGTCTTCCCTTCTGCAAGCTAAACAATTCCAAGCCTTTTGTCTTAAGGGAGATGCTCCAGGACTTTAATCATCTTTGTGGCCCTCTGCTGGACACTGTCTAAAAGTTCCCTGCCGTTTTGAACTGATGAGCCCAGAGCTGGACATAGCACTCCAAATATGACCTCACCAGAGCAGAATAAAAGAGGATGACACCTCCCTTGACCTGCTGGCTATTTTTAACGCACCTCAGGATACCATTGGCCTTGTTGGGCACAAAGGCACACTGCTGGCTCATGGCCAACCTGTTGTCCACAAGGAACACCTAGGTCCTTCTCTGAAGAGTTCATTTCCAGCCAAGAGTTCCCTTCCCTAATCTGTACTGATTCATGTGGTCATTCCTCCCCAGGCATACCCTTGAACTTGCCCTTGTTGAACCTCATGAGGTTCCTCTCTGATTAACTATGTAGTCTGTTCAGGTCTTGCTGAATGGCAGCACAGCTTTCTGGTGTGTCAGTCACTCCTCTCAGCTTTGTATCACCAGCAAACTTTCTGAGGGCATTCTACCTCTTCATCACACTCTGCCTGATTAAATTTTCTAACTCTACCATTATGAAAAGGAATTAGGATCTTTGAATTATTCTTTCACAAACAGGTAAATAAATGGCATACTTTTTGCAACATGTAGATCTATTTTTGGTTTCCTGGTGTACTTGTTCGTATTAAATCTACATTCAAATTAAAAATTTGGCAATCAGAAAAATATTTGAACAGTTAGGAGACTCATTTATGGTAGAATAGTTAATAATTCAAGACTCTTCTGAACATATTTGTGTGCATGAAGATTTTTTTTTTTTTAAATATGTATTCAGAAGCAAAATAAATTAGAGTATGTAAGCAGTCAAGGATAATACACTGTCCAGAAGTATTTCCTCACAATATTACAAGAAAACTTTTCAACAATAACATCTGGCCCTTTAGACTGAATTTTACCTAGAAAACTTGAATAAAAACAACTGAATTTGATCTAACAGTAAGACAACAAAATATGTGACTATTGCAGATAAAGTGCAGCAAAACTGCTCATCTTAAACCTTCAAAGTGACTGGGAGCAGTGCTAGCTTGTGAATGAAATGTTGCAGGCAAATGTAATTCTGTAAACTACAAGCAAAGCAGTTCCAGGAAAGTTGGAATAACAGAATGATCTTCTATAATCTGAAAAGAAATACCATTATAATCAATAATCAATACCTTTTTGATAAAAGGGAATGAAAGAGAAGAAATAGAACATGCTGTCATCTGTGTAAAAAAGAGGCACTTTTATCTTTACGAAAAATCAGGAAAACAATAGGGAACATTCAAAGTTCCAGCATGCATGTCCTTCCATGATCCAAAATCAGTTTAAAGACCATCAGAAGCAGAAGGTCTAACCACACACTGCAGAACTTATGTATCTTGAATTCCTGCTATCAGACTCACCAAAGTGATGTGACCATTGTATTTTCCAGCTTATGGTCCTACAGTATCACGGGGTTTTTGCCACTGACATGAGAAACAGAGCACTGACACATTTGTTTTTAGAATAAAAAAGCTAAGTTCTTTTTTAGGAAGCACTGTGCCCTAAAATTTATATATATATATATATAATTATATATATATATGTAAGTTTGATAGGTTTTGCCACAAAACAGAACCTCAGGGATTTCAGATTCCTTAATAAAGAACAGAATACCACGAGCTAAGCTATCATGCAGTAAATACAAGTAGCTGTTTTGAAAATGACAATTACCATATCCAGGCAGTTTGGTTGTTCTGTGCTCCAAGCTCTTGCTTCCAGCAGGATAGAAGCCGCTGCAGAGGTATATAGCATGTAGTACGTACATGGAAGAAGTGAATCTCACTGTACATGTCCTGTATCACTGCAAATGGGCTGTGTACACCACTGGAACTGTGTAAACTTGGATACAGATGGAAAATTTCACTCTCACAGATCAAGTTTTACAAGCTTTCTGAAGGTTATGTTTCAGCTTTCGAGTTTTCATCAGAAAATACATTTCACTCAGTAAAGGTAAAGGCTAATCTTAAAATAATTTCAAATTTGTGCACTGAATACTTACAATGAAATTTGTTCACATTTAAATACAACAAAAACATTCATAAAACAAAGAAATGGAAACTAAGCAATGGGTCAATCAAGGTTAAGGGCTGTAACTCTGAAAGACTGAAAATGTAGACCTAAAGTACTAGTGAAGAGGTCTATGAAAATAGAACAAGAAGTTTAAATTTTTTTTTAAAGGAAAAACAATAGCAGAATTATCATATCTATCATATCTATCACTCAATATCTATCATATCTATCTCTCATATAGAAGTAAGAGAAAATTATTTACTGAACACAAACTCCTGTACTACACTTTGCCAGAGCCTTGTTTTCTGACCACAAAACCAAAGGATTATTCTTGTCACAGTTTTATTAAAGACTCTTATCTATTAAATCCCTGTGCCTCCACTCCACATCCAGTACATTTTTTTGAGAAGAGTAGTGGATAGCAAGAACAAAACTGTGCCACTGACTCTTTTAACCATTGAAACATATTAATTCCTTACCATTATTTGCTTTGCTATAGAATTAGTGTTAAAGGTTAACTGTGTTGGAAGTTAGTTACTGCAAATACTACTTGATGCCAGACTTAATACTTTATTGTAACCTTCGATTCAAACCCATTCTGTTCTTAGAAATGGTTAAACCTTATTTTCAAAAATGACCGAAGGCATTAGGGAACTTAGGTTTGGCTATCTGTGGTGTGCCAGCTCTCTAACTTTTTTTCTTCTCAGAAATAGGCTTTTCCAGATCTTTTCTTTAATTGTATTTGGAAACTCAGCTTGCTGAGTGTTGTACTGTGCTAGATATCTGTAGAAAAGCTTCACATTGAGATCACAACCCCAAACCAAGTTGCTTACAATGCAAAAAATAAGTGATATAATTGAGAGCTTAAGCAAGAAATAGGAAAGAGGGGAGACAAATAAAAACTGATCTGAACACTGTATGTTGGAAACAGGCTGTATGAGAATTTGATCACTGAATCTGAACATAGAACAGAGCTTAAAGGAAACAAACTAGTGGTCCACGTTTTTAACAGAAAAACAAAACAAAGCAAAACAAAACAACGACCCTACATGTTCCATAAACAAAACCTTTCCTGGATATTCTACAAGTAACTTCTAGAATACACAAAATAGGAACAGGAAACGATTATCTCAAGAAAGTGAAGGGAATCCTCTTTTACCATAAATACCGTTGCTTTTCCCCTTTACTTTTTCTTTTGGTAGGTTTTTCCTCTGAAATAATACTACAGTTTTCTGGAATACATTCACTTGAGTGTCAGCAGCCAGAAACAATGAAATAAAATTATCTGATTATCTGCCTTTCTCTTCATCTATCATGAGAAGAGAAAAGCATGCAAAGAATGAAACGGAAAAAGGAAAATATTTTAATAATTTAATACAGTACGATACTCTCTGTCATTGATGCTTATTCTTCATAAGTTTTGTTTTCTTCCGCTTTAATAGGAAGATGAGGTGTTTTACATGCCTTTTTTTTTTTTTTTTTTTTTTGAATTATATCCCTCTTCAAATAATTGTCAGTCAGCTCTGTTAATCTATTTTCTTTCCCCTCTCAGCATCATCTGCAGTTTGACATTTTCTCTCCTTTTGATTCATACTGGCTGGAAATTTCAATTGTATAGCTTTTCTCTTCAATAATGATTTCAAAAAATATTTTCTGTAGTAATATTTCTCCTTTATTATGGGTTAAATTTTTTTTTTTCAAAATATACTTTGATTCAAAATTTGATGAGTGACATAATGAGAATCCCAAAATTCCCTTTCACTTTTTTTTTAAAACCAATCATTTGGTTTTCTTTGCTTTAGGATTTAGAATTTAAAGCTCAAATACATCATATAGTGGTTTTTTTTTGTTTTTTTTTTAAATGCATCATTTTCTGGTTTGACATGACCAGGATCATCATATAAAACTGTGGTATTGCAGTATTGTACTGAAGACTCATTTGCAGAAATGAGTAATGGTGAGTAATATTAGCAGTTAATGGATCAGAATATTTATTCCCAAATTCTTTTGGATCAGGTTGTCCCAAAGACTAATCTGTTCTTCTTCACATCCATAAGGACCTGGTGGATATGTAAAATCAGTTTTTTGATGGTTCCCCTAATATTAGAGAATTTTTCCAAATAAGTCCATAGGTCCCTGGGTTAAAAAATATATATATTTGTTTCCAACCTGTGCTTGTAAGAACGCCTTAAATTCGGAAATATACTGACACTGTGTGTGTATTTTTTTGCAACTCAACACAGTATACATATATATATATACAAAACAAGCAAGTATCTTATTAAAGGAGTAGGTTTATTAAAATAATTAGATGCATGATACAAGAGAATATAGGATTTTAACAGTATCTCAAGGATGACTTAATATTTCAGTCAAGTGAGGCTGAATTTTCTGGGCTCTAACAAACACAGGATATTTCTTTCACAGTAAAAATTATTTCTCCCTCATCCTCAAATGAACAGTTTTGCTTAAGAGAACAAGAAGTTGGTAAGTCATAAGTGCAATTATATTCTCTCAGTGGTAATGACAATGTGTAGACTGAGAATCTGTTCAGACTGTGAGTTAACACAGCCTCCTCAGTCTGTAAGAAGAACTGTAAATCCTATACAGAAGATTTGTGACCAAACAAAATGGATTTTGGCTGTGTTCCTGCCCTAGATGGGTACTGGGAAGATACCCATGAACTTGCTATTATTCAACAGAAAATATACAGAAAGATGGAGAGACTGAGTGTACTGCAAACTCTGTGGCATTTCACTGCCCCACTTTTGCTGGAGAGAAAATAGTTATTTTGTACTGATTTTTGTCAAAGTGCCTGTCATTTTTTTTTATTTTTATTTTTTTAGTGATAGCAGTATAACATGGTCTCTAGTTCCAACTGTGGAAATGCAGTCTATTTGAAAACATCCTATGTATCTACATCCTTGGTTTGTCAAATAATGATTTTGAGAGAGATTAAATAAGTATGGTACTAAAAAATGCCATTTTGCTATCATAGCACAGTAGGTAAATGATAGGGACCTGAGAAGCTCGTACTGGCCAAGAATGTCATCCAGTCTTTTTATATCATTTTATATCACTTTACACACACACACACACACACACACACACAAAAAAAAAAAAAAAAAAAAAAAAAAGAAGAGGAAGATACAGGATTCTGTCTTTAGGTCTACAGGTGCTGTTCTCTATCCTTTATTTGGCGTTTGAAAAAATCATCAATCTGCATCAAATGGGTTTCTTTCATACTGTACTAGTCAGAAATGCTTCTATTTTGATTTAAGCTAAGTTAGTACATCTATTTGGTCCATATGGAACTGGCATAATTAAGACAGACAAGTATTTTGTACCAAGCTAATTAATAGCTTAGCAATGGATTCATCTGTGAGGTTTTTAATAATCTCTTAAAAATACTGTATCCAAAAGGGAGACAGCTGCTAACACACAGCCTAATACATTCAACTTAAAAATGAACTTGACAAGCTCCAGCTTAGTTTTACCATTAGCTTATTGGAAACCTTCTTGTCACTCAAATATTTCTAGTGCTTTTTCCTCCTCCTAATTAGTTCCCAGATCCTAAGAGAAAGTTACAGAGAAGTGTATACATGCTGTCAGTAGAAATGGGCCAGGAGCATAGCAGGCTGAGCCTTGCCACCTCTTGTGGAGTTGGTGCATATCCCTTGGAATGGCAGAGGTGAGCTGGATTCTGCTCCCTCCAGGTCAGAGGGAAATATAAAATAAGTAGCAAATAATATAAATAGGTCCTCTATTACTTTCTTTTACTGCTGTTCATGTTGGACTTCACAGCTGGTCTCCTTACAATTAGTTAATCCTTTCATCTCACATTTTCCTTCTCATTCATTGATTCTATCACCCCTTTACTACACTGAGTGTATGACTGGAGAATCAGGATGTAACATTCAGTTTATGCATACTTTTGGTAACACATCCAAATGAAATGAGGCCCTCTTAGCAGGATGCAGATTAACAAAAGCAGCTGAACCTTTAATTTGTTTACTTTAGTTAGTCAGCCAGTGTTGTACATTAGTTGAATTAGACATACAATCCTCTAGTTTGTGGCTCCTAAAATTGTTCCAAATTATCATTCTGCCTAAATCTCAACATCCTTTTCTCAGCTCTCTAGAAGAAGTCAAAGGTCAAACTCCAGTCCGTAAAGTCCTTAACTAACACTGCTACAAATTAACTTTATCTGTTGCCTACATATATATTTGCTACCTGTATAGATGATACCTAGAAAAAAACCAATGCATTCTTAAAACTCACTGTAATGTGTGAATGATTCTGCACAAGTAATTCTATTCTGAGTGATGCATGACTTATGGCATTAAAATAGCCATATCACATTAGTAACTCTTTTGAGATCCGTGAATTATGTTCACAATGACCTTTTGCATTCATAAAAATAATATTTGTTAGTATTTTTGCATTGCATTTAATACAGAGGCAGCATTGCTATACAATACAGATTTCATTTCTTCCCCTTTTCTGTCTTGCTATTCATAACTTACTCCAGATTATGTAGCACAAAAATTTGCTAATTATTTTTTTTAGTTCACTGTGGCATTTTCTTGTGGAGACACCTTTCATTTTTATTCTAAGATTCTTAATGCAAGTAACGCTTCTGAAAATGTTATTTTTATAAGTTAATGAGGAAATTATTGCCTTAATCTTATGTAGATTCTTCAGTGAAATCAAGAATGAAGGAATATATTCAAAAAGATGACAGGTTTTGTCTTTTGCATGTTTCCTTAGTCAGAGCTCCTGCTGCTGCATAGCTCATAACAGTTTCCTTGAAATATACTGGTGTTATTTTTCTTGGTATTGTATTTCACTTCAAATAAATCACGCCTCTACTTTCAAATTTACCCAAGATTAAAAGTACATCTAAATTAATGTCAACTTTAGATACATATTATAATGTCAGTAGCCTGCAATGTATTATATTAATGTCAAATATATCAAATAAAATAGAAAGGTGATTTAAAGAAGAGGAATTTTTGGTGATCTGAATGTTTTTTTCACTGTAACTTCCCAAATGACAACAAACAAGCTTTTACTGGTCTATACTGTCAGAAATATGTAAATGCCAAATTCCAACTGAAAATACTTACATGTAGTGAAACATAGTTAGAAGATAGGTTTCTCAGGTTCCTACCAGTAAAATAAGATATTCAGAGAAGAGGTATATTTAGATATAGTATTAATCATACATAAAAAAAAACATGGACATTTCCAGATTCCTCAGTGTACCGGCACATTGAGATCACTATGATTTTAAGGAAAAGATGTACACCTGTGGTAAGAAGATGTTTGGGATTTCCCCTTCCCTTCCCTTCCCTTCCCTTCCCTTCCCTTCCCTTCCCTTCCCTTCCCTTCCCTTCCCTTCCCTTCCCTTCCCTTCCCTTCCTTCCCTTCCCTTCCCTTCCTTCCCTTCCCTTCCCTTCCCTTCCTTCCTTCCCTTCCCTTCCCTTCCCTTCCCTTCCCTTCCCTTCCCTTCCCTTCCTTCCCTTCCCTTCCCTTCCCTTCCCTTCCCTTCCCTTCCCTTCCCTCCCCTTCCCTCCCCTTCCCTTCCCTTCCCTTCCCTTCCCTTCCCTTCCCTTCCCTCCCCTCCCCTTCCCTCCCCTTCCCTCCCCCCTCCCCCCTCCCCCCCTCCCCCCCTCCCCCCCTCCCCTCCCCTCCCCTCCCCCCCCCCTCCCCTCCCCCCCCTCCCCCCCCCTCCCCTCCCCCCCTCCCCCCCTCCCCCCCTCCCCCCCTCCCCCCCTCCCCCCTCCCCCCCTCCCCCCCCTCCCCCCCTCCCCCCCTCCCCCCCCTCCCTTCCTCCCTTCCTCCCTTCCTCCCTTCCTTCCTTCCTTCCTTCCTTCCTTCCTTTTAGAATGTGGATTGCCTGCTAAGAATTAGATCTTGAGTAAGAGAGCTTAGTTGACAGGAAAAAAAATCACTGAGTTGTGTAATCAAAAGAAGAGCATAATGGAAAGAGAGATTAAATCTTTAAAGCAATAGAAGATTAGCTCCTTATATGCTGATAAAAAGAATTAGTTTTCAAAGGAAAATATCAGAAAGGCCTTCCAAACATTGCAGCGTCTTTTAAAAGTTTCCTGGTGAATAACCACTTGGCTCTGAATCAGATGTTGACAAGAGTTGTTTGAAATGAGCAAAACCAGATGCTACATTGAGTAAAGAAGTGTATGCAGTCGATCTGTTTAAAATATCCTTGGTGAAACCAAGGTGAATATTAACCAGCAATGCATTCTTGTTAGAGAGATGCCTAATAGTCTCCTGTCTGCACGGGAAGAATTGTTGCCATCCAGTTAAGAGACATGTCCTTTCTCTAGAAAAGATTCTGTGATTTTGTGATTCTAGGGTAAAACTCTTCCAGTATCTGACTTAGTGTAGAAGAAAGGAAAGCTAGAAATAATAAATTCTAAATAAATACAAGATGAATCTTTACAGGCATAATTAACTAAGAATTCAAGATATACACCTCTCTAAGTATACTGCTGAACTAAAAAGGGTGTGAAACCTTGACAGTCCCTTATGATTCTTATTTATAAAAAATCTGGGGATATCTTTTGCTCACTGTCATTCTTCCTGTTCTCCAAAACATTGCCATGCATCATTTTGAAAAGGATAAATATAATTTAGAAAACTCTCTGTCAAATGAATATATTGTGCTTAAATACAAAATAGAAAAAGGGGAACAAATGTTCACCTGTTTATCTCTGGGAAAGTCCTAGAGAATAACATGAGGTCTAGGCATCTTAAGTTTTCCTAAACTGTTACATCACATCTGGATGATTTTATTTGAAGCAGCTAGAATTAGCAGATTAAAAATTATCTTCTTTGACCTGAATTATATTTGATGCTCATGCACGAGGGATAAATGATTCATTTAAGTTGAGAACAGATATTAGACAGGATTGTGTATTATCATCAGCTCCTTTTGCTGTAGTTTTTCTTAACTTTTTTATTATTTTTGTTTTATTTTTACTTACATTTTTTTTTTATCTGTAGAAAAAGTAAAAAAAAAAAAGCAAGAACAAATAAGCTAAAACAAACTAAAACAACAAAACAAATAACAACAAAAGCTTCAGAGTATCTCCTCTCAAAATACAAAAGTTATGGATAGAAAATTAAAAAACAATATATATGCTTGGAGACAAAAAAAAAAAAGCCAGTTTCATAGCAATGCTTATGAAGTTGAGAGAAGTAGAACAATGAACAGTTGTATAATTTTAGGAAAACTGAAAAATTTAGAAGTAGTGAGAAAGGAAGCAGTACATCTGTTGGCTGAAAGACAGCAAAAGGAATGATACCATCCAAGTCTATCAAAATTACAAAATTATAATTAGATAAATAGGAAGGTGAACTGGAATGCATTTATCCTTTAAAATAGGCAAATGTTACCTTAGTAAGGGATATTTAGTAGGTATCTGAAGGAATATATATAAACTTGGAATTACAACTGTCTCTTATGGGGAGCTCGGTAAAAGCTTTTTACGTGGTAAAGCAAAGGTATTAATATAAATTATGAAATAATACAGCTGAAGATACTGGTCTTCAGCATCTTACTATAAATTTTTGAGTCATGAATGTCAAAAGGAACCGGATATTAAAACATTTTTGCCAAACTGAAGCATTATTAAACATTTTCTTTTGTGTTGCAGACATGCTTTTATTGATTTAAACATTTTCCAGACAAAAAATGAGGAGAAACCAAAAAGCATTCTACCCAGGCTCACCCACACCCTGAGCAATGCTAATTCTTAATTCTTTAGAGCTGGAGATTTCAGTTTCAGCATTTAGATAAGTCTGAAAGAATTTTTTTTGTTTGGTTGGTTGATTGTCTTTTTTGTTTCCCAGTGGGAAACAAAAAAAGTGGAGGAAGTGGAGATAATTTTGTTCACCCATTTTTAGTTTTCTTTTTTTCCTTGTGGAGAAAAGCATATCACTTTGCCTTCAATAAGAGATTCATATATTCTGTTCAGTTAGAATTTATAATACTCCCACATTCTTGGCTAAGTAAGGTAGAATCCCACCATTAGTAGTGTGCATGCACTACTGTCTTGAAAATCTCGCCTGGCTTGTCTAAATTATCTGCACAGTAGCAATGCAGTTTGACTTCACCTGGACCAAGGGTGCTAGATGTCCACCAAAAAAAAACAAACCAAAACAAACAACAACAACAAAAAAAGTCCTCCAAAGAAACCCCATCACAACCATAGATTTTCTTAATCATCCTCTTTTTATATAAGAATTAAATCCCAAATGAAATGTTAATCTTCAATGATGTGCCAGAAAAATCATTGTGCTAATTTGAATGTACCCATTTGACACGGGCAAGTTCACATGGACTCAGAACCATAAAAAAAGAACTTAGGAATTCTAGCAAGAATCAGTGCCTTAATGAAAATCTAGACCATCCAAGTTGAGGAAGAGAAAAAATGAAATGTCAGTTTCTTAATGTTATTATGTCATAATTATGAATGGCAGGAGCAGCAGGATTTAATACTAGTAAGATTAATGGACTTAATGCACTTCATCTGTTAGAACTCCGTAGCACTAAAACTTCTGCTAGCACCAATTACGGTCTAGATTTTCAAAAGTGTTAATGAGATCCTTGTGAGAAGTTTTTGAATGCTTCTGATACATTATTTTTATTGCCTCAAGTATTAGTAGAAAAATAGCATCTTCCTGGAAACTCAATCACAGAGATTTGATTTGCTTTGTCTTTTTATACAGAATCATCACATAGGACTGAATGTCTCCTCTGAACAAGAACAAAGTCAAAATAAGCTCTAGACATGACTTTTAGGCTCACTGTGGTGACAATTTACCGGAGGCTTTGGTACAGTGAACAAAACCTGTAGTCTAGCAGAGATTTTAATTGTACTTGAATGGGAATTATATACTTTTGTTGTACTCCTTTCTTCTTGGAGAATATAACCGTCTAGATTTTTTAAACTGAGATTCTTTTTCCCTTCATTTGCTTCTTAGTTAGTCTGTTTCTTCTAGTTTTTGCTTATATTAATAAATTGTACCTGGCTCCTTTTTGCCCTACTTAGGCATAGTTGGTAATGTTCCTTTGTTTTTAATGTTAGACATAGATTTTTCTTTTCTCATCTTATTACTTATCATTCATATTTAATGTTGCACACAGAATTATCTTTTAGACTCTTTCTAGCTTTTGATTTTTTGTATTTAATGACACACCCAATTGTTTGATATCCTTTTTTTCCCTAGGAACCTGTCACTGCTCTCTATTTAGCTGCTTTGAACTAGCTTTCATCTTCTAGCATTTAAACCATCTAAATCCTCATGTATATTACTGCACTGTTCCTCATTATTTACTCTTTCTGACTATAATGCCATTCTCTTCAAACAAGTGCTACTTTTTCCTTTGTTTCCTGCTCTTTGTTTTTAATTTTCCAAGTCAAAGTTACGCTTATTACATGACTCCCACACCTTAGGTATTGTCATTAACCTCAGATGTAAGACTTTATCAAAAGGGCTTTCAAAAGCTTGTCTGAAGAGTCTTACCTACAGTAGCTCATTTGTCGACTGCAGTTGAGGAGAATTATTGAATGATAGAAGGCTCTTCTCCCTGGAAGCTAAGTGCCCAACCCTCTGAGTCCTTTGTTTGAATGTAGGTCTCCAACATGCAAACTACAATATGAGCACTTGACAAAAGGATTGATTTTACATCTAACATTGGAAGAATGCATATAATTTCCATGTATTACATGGTGTATAGACTACATAATCTGAAACTTTTTCTCTAACTACATTCAACAGACTGTTTGAAGCTCCTGCTGTCTATATTCAATGTGATTTTTGTTATAAAAATGACATTAATTTTAAACTCCTAACACTGGCAATCATTACAGCAGAATTTTACCAGATGTTATGAATTGTTTACCTGCAATGAAATATACGGAGAAAGCGTTAATGGAAAAGGATCATTTTATTCTATAGATGCTTTAATAGCGGACTTCACTTAATCAGCTTTTATATTTAGAAATACTTTTAATCCTGACGATTCATAAAGAAGAGTCAGTACATAAGGACCCAATATAATCCCTTCAAGAAAGTCAGTGATGTATTTTGAGCCTCAGTGTTTTATGCAAAACTATTCATCTCATTTCAAGAAATGTATGAAATCATTGATGAACTCTGAAAGTGAAGTACATGATAGTTTACCATATTAATAGAATGATTAAACTTCTATGATGGGAAGGAGGTAAATGTAGGTGACAGGGCAAAAGGATAGACAAAAACCCAAACGGTAATAAGTCAGGTGAGAAGGGACACATGTTATCTCTGTCTTATCCTTCAGAAATTTGAGATATTTGTTTAAATTAGAAGGCAGTAAATTCAAACCAGACTTTAAAACTTACTATCATCACTCCGCCATCATGTGACTAGAAAAATGCTGAAAATCCTCCTATCTCAGTTCTCACAGATACTGAACAACAGAGACCAAGTCAGGACTCTTGGGAAACAATGATCAGAGAACATTTATTCCACCTCTGTCCTCAGCTTTTCTCTAATGCATCTGTTGCTTGCTATCACTAGAGACTATGTCTATTACTGATAGCTTTAAAGACACCTTCTGTTGCTGCTCACTGCAAATTGTGTTAATAGAAAATAAATTAAATCCATTAAAACTACTGTCTTCACAGCTGACTTTAATTCAAAGAAGCTTTGAATCAAGACATAATCAAACTTTTAGCCCTGAGGCTTTACAATCATTTTAGACTGATCAAAGGGGGAAGTTCTGTGTTATGTCTAATCTAATCTAGTTGAGAATTGCTACTAACACGGGTGGTCCTGCTCTCTTTCCTATCATCTCTCCTCATGTGATCATACCCTTCTTATTTCTTCACATATTTGTTTGGGTCACCTTTCTGATCCAACTAATTCTGCAGCTATTTATAGGTTACATCTGGAACTAAGTGGGCATTGTCTGCATATGAGTGGAAGAGAGTACAGGGTTATGATGGTTCACCTTTGAACTGAATTACGCTTAATAAAGGATGCACATAGGTCAATTTTTCTTCTCACATCTAAACACATGTACTTATTCCAGTTTTTGACAGCTAGAGTAGCCATATAAACCAAAAGATTTTTAAAACACTTTGGTTATGTTTTTATATTTTGCTCAAAATCAGAGGAGCTGATGCAAAGTAGTAGCTAGCAAACCCTGATGAGAATTACCTTTTCTGATGACTGGCCAATTTAGATGATTTTAAGCTATTTGTGAAGATATAGAAAAATCTCAAATTCAAGTTTCCCCAATGAGTATATTTCACACTAACTTTCAAAACGCAGTGAAATAGGTGGCATAGAAACTATAGATTTGTACTGAAAAAAATCTTTCTGTCCTAGAAAGTTCAATACAAGCTCTTTTTCTGATAAGAGAGTCATAGATGTCTTGGAGGTATATCCAGGATAAATACAGGATAAACAACCTAGTGAATTGTAGTCTGAAATAAAAATATAACTGCTGCAGGGCAGGCAGCAAGCATTAAATGTGTTTCTTGCAATGACTCAGCTGACTCCAAAGATAAATTACTCCAGTTAGCACTAGACTAAGTTGCCCTTGCCAGGTGTTTGTCTAACATGATAGGACACACTAATTGATTATTTCTTGGGCTGCATGAGTGAGGGTTCCAGTTTTCAGTTTAAACTCAGAGAAGAATGCTCAAACCGTATGTGGTAATAAGACAGGAAGAGTGGTGAGAAAGAAAGCAAATATATCATTCTGAGGTCTAAATGTGTCTTGCAGAGCTCTGTGACAGTGAGATGCATTGACAGAGGTCAGTTAAATTTATTCATTAGAAAATACATCACAACAAAGTTATGCAGACTGTGTCTTTGCTCATCAGTGTCATTTCTGTCCTAGAGGTACTGAGTAGAAGTCCATTTTCTGAAAATCCCATCTCTGATTTGCCAAAAATCTTTTGTTTTTACGCATTTTTAGACATAACACTAAAATTACGTTGCATGTCACTGACACTAAAGACTTACATATCACTGGATTCCTTAACCAGTTTAACTGCTAAAAAACATAGTAGGAAAGAGGGGAGAAAGATGCAAAATATTTTATTAACAGAGGTTTTGGATAGGCAAAAAATAAATAACAAAAAATAGCATTCTGTCTTTATCCAAAATTAAAATAATAAATCTACTGATTGATGATCCAAATAAATTCAGTGGAGAATCACCAAAGCTAAAAGTAATTTTAGCAATATTTACGGATCTATATCCAAATGGAGGCCAGTCGTGAGTGGTGTCCTCTGGGAGATGTCTTTAACATCTTTACCAGTTACATAGATGATGGGATTGAGTGCACCTTCAGAAAGATTGCAGACAACAGAATTCATAATGCTGCAGTTGATATTACAGAATGAGAACACCCAGAGGGACCTGGACAGGCTGGTCCAGGAAATGTTGGCTTGTGTGAGCCTAATGAGATTCAACAAAGCCAAGTGCAAGGTGTACTTTGGCCAGCGCAATCCCAGATATGTGTGTAGCTCAAGAGAAGAACTCACTGAATGCAGCCATGCAAAGAGGATCCTCGTGGAAGAATATCTGGACTTGAGCCAGCAGTGTGTTCTAGCCACCAAGAAAGCCAACTTCATCCTGGTCTGTCTCAAAAGAGGGGTGGCCAGCAGGGAGAGGGAGGTGACTGTCCCCCTCTGCACTGTCTGTGTGAGGTCCCATCTGGAATACTGCGTTCAGACCTGGGGCCCCCAGCACAAGAATAATGTAAAGCTGTTGGAGAGAGTCCAGGGGATGGCCACAAAGATGATCACAATGCTGGCTCACCTCTCCAGTGAAGAAAGGCAGAAGGAGAAGGGCTTGCTTAGCTTGCAGAAGGGATTTGAGAGGAGCTTATGAGCAGGAGAGAGACCACCTTTTTATGCAGTCCGATAGTGCTAGGAGAAGGGAGAATGGTTTTAAACTAAAAGAGAGGAAATTGAAATTAGATGTTAGGAAGAAATTCTTTACTTAGAGGGTGTTGAGGCACTGGAACAGGTTGCCCGAAGAAGTTGTGGATGTCCCATACCTGAAGGCATTTGATACAAGATGGGATGAGGTCCTGGGCAGCCTAATCTAGTAGCTGTTTACCCTGTCCAACCCTTGTATTCCCTTGTGCAGAGGCACTTAAAATGTCAACCTCTGAAGAACCATACTAACCAATAGAGGATTTAGGCTTTTATCAGTTGTTGGGTATATACTTTGTCTAGTTATGTGTAGCCAAGGTTAGTTAAATTTAAAATGATCATCAACATAGATTCCTTAGTGTTCATTTTCACTGATGTTGCCCAGTGGATACTTGGAAAAAGATTCAGGATTTCATTATTTTCTTCTCAAATATATATTAGCATCAACGTCTCATGGAAAAAATTCTAACAATATAGGAGCTTTGTTTTCCTATCCATCTGTGTTCTCAAGAGCTGAATAAAATCTGTAAAAACAATTTTTATTCATTTTGCATTAATAATGCCATGGTCATATTAATTATCTATTCTTTCTTTCTCTCTTTTCTGCGTGTATGTATATGTGTGTGTATTGTGTGCATTGTGCTTTACAAGTGCACCAAAATCACACAAAAAGTTATATCTCCACGAATTAAATGCATGCACATCTACATCTGTGAAAACCCTTTGTTTTCTGGCTCAAAGCTTGCTTCCTGAGGTATTTCTTGTGATAAGACTCTAACTGATTTATTGAGGCGGCAAGTGATGGGTGCTACCGTGTGACTGATTGTCCCACGGCATCACTTTGTGGACATTTGAAAGCACCTTCCTCCAGAGCTGCTTGCCTCTGGAAGAGACTCCTCAGGAGTGTTTACTGATGAAAGATCTGGCCTGTGACTAAATAGCTCCAGTTTTATATGGGAAAACTGGGGAATGATACCATTGTGTCCTGTGAAAAACAGGATGCAGGTGGGTATCCCTGCTCCCTCTTATCTGCTGGCAAGGCCTGGAAGATGGGAACAAAAGAGTTTCTGCTGAGATCCCAGAGCTAGAAGCTGCCACTCCAAGGAAAGCTTACTCAACCACTTTGGATTTGAGCTGTCACTCCAAAGAGAGCTGTCTTGACCAGTTTGGACTTATAAATAAGTTGCTACTACCATTGAAAAGTCATTGTTGTCATCAATGGAACAACAACACCTGACAACCCACCACTACTGAACATCAATGACTGAACTATGAACCACACTGGACCCATGGTGATGTCTATCTCCCTCTTGCTTCCTGCAAAGACTCCTTGCTTCTATTTCCAATTTTTTCTATCACTGTTCTCCCCTTCCCCATCTCCCTGATTAAGATTTGGAATAAACTTGTCGGACCAACATTTAAACTGTTGCTTCTTAATCTCACATTGGGTATAAATACATAAAAGAACCTCCTGTCCCTCCTATAAATTAGAGTGAGACAACATCACATATATATGTACATTTAAATTATTTACTTCTATGACAAAAAGCATTTATAATTGCAAAGATCCAATGTGTTTAGCTGAGTAAGCTTTCATGAACTGAAGTTTACTAAAATCACCTTTCAATAAAGTTTTAATCAAAAGACTTTCCCAGATACCAGAGAGATGAGCTGCTTAATAATTCAATGGATCCATAATAAATGGATTCAAATACCACATTATGGTAAAACTTCATTAATTTGTTTCTGCTTATATTGAGCTCAAAGTACCTGAAGTTCTTCTTACATAATGGCACACTGACAAGGAAAAGATAGTGCACAAATGAAAGGAAATTACATGCTTATTTTTAGGAAGTTTCACCATTCCCTCTGGAGCTGAAGCTCATTATAATTGTACAAATGTACATAACAATGTAATTCATTTTTCAAAATATTAATAATTTGAAATTACCCATAAGCCTCATAGTAATAGGTTAAATTCATTGCATTTCTTATTATCAAATCAAAATTGTATCAACTTTCAGCAGATATATTATTTCTTCAATGCTTCGTACATTTTATAATGTTTATATTCTGTTGTATGCAATAACTTAACACAATATGACTCCTAAATCTACATATCACATTTGAAATACAATCTAGGGGAATAATATGAGGTGACATGGATCATGGATAGAATGATGAATTTTGATTCTGTTGGTTTTTTTTTTTAACTCCTTTCCTTTTTGTTTATAACTGAAATCCTGAAGATAAAATTCTATTTTCTTGTCATCACTGAGTTGAAGGTTTAAAGGAAATTTTTGTGTTTATAAACTATTTATTTAATTTGAAGGAAAGAGTTAATTGCATTTTGCATTTTACAATTCAGCTGGAAATTGGTGCTGCTAGTGATGTTGACAGACGGGCCAGGCACCATTGTCTATGCTATTAAGTGTTTTTGTGCTGTAGGCATTCTCTCCCTTGGGGGTTTATTTAGGAAACTTTTACTGGAGCTGATAACACAGCAGATGACTTAGATGTTCAAATAACATCCTAAGAAGAGCTGTACAGTGTTATTACATTATTCTGGAGCAGTACAGTCTAATACTGATATTTATATGCTTATGTTATCACCAAATTACTTTTTATATGATAAAGCAGACACATGAAAGGAAAAACAGCACAGAAGAAAAGTAGAACACATTTGAGAACTACAATTGAACCCACTAGGTAACGCTGAAGTACAGTGTCTGACACTGGACTTCCAAAATCTGCTCCATATTCTATACCATGCTTCAGGCAGATGGACTGTCAGTAGCAGGATTTTTGTGTATGACACTGATTTTAAAATGTATTTTTTATGTTGTTTTTGTTGAAAATATAGGAAAAATTATTAGTGGTTCCTAGTGGCTTCAGATTGTGGAAATACTTGTAAAATGTTCAATCATGGAGAAGAATAGATTGTTGAAATATTATATACATGAAACAAGTAACATTGCCAAATTGTATAAATTGTATAAATAGACTTACTAAGATAGCATCAGTATTAGAACTATTAAATGTCATCTTTGAGAATTCAGGGACTAGGCTGAGTTAATTATAGCACTAGCTTTTACAGGTCTCTTAAGTACCAGGTATGAGATCAGAGAAATATTTCAATAAATCCTTTAGCACCTTGACAAAATTTGCAGGCAGCAAAAGTTCATAAGCAATAAATCATATCAAATTAACATGCTACCATGGAAAATTCAACAACTTTGTACAGAATGTAGGATTAATGCAGCAGACATAATGGACATTGCTTAATTCCTCTGGTTTCACTGAACGTCTTATCTATTAAATCAAGTTCAACCTATTAAATCTAAACTATTACTTCAAATTCATTTGATTTTTTTCAAACAATCTTAAGAAATGGGTATGTGTAGCAGTGAGTAGAAGGAGAGATTGAAATTATTATTATTAATAATAATTATATTATCTTTTGTTAGGATTAATCTCTGATTAAAGAAGTTCAAACTGCTAGTAACATCTTCTTGAAGTCACCAGAGGACGATGTTAGAAGTAAACCAGAATAAATTACGTAAGGCAAACAATCTTACCTTTTGGGGAAATTAACTTTGAATGACAACATCCTGATATCATACAGAGCATTTTTAGTTGTTCTGTTGCACTGCAGAAAGGAGATTTGACTCTGTTATACAAGATTTGACGAAAAGAAGTGAAAATGCTTTCACTCATGGTAATTCTAACTACATTTCTTGTCTTGTCTCTGACCAAAATGAGGAAGAGATTCACAGTATAATGATCAATTGGAAAACTGCAAGTTCCGAGTTAAATAAAGGTATTAAATGTATCGCATCTTAGGCAAAGAAAAGTTCAAGGGGTTATAATGACAGGAAGGTGTACTGGAAGGTGTAATGGCAAGCATGGTCAAGTAAAAAGGGGAGGGAATAGGCGAATCAAAAATTACTGATTGAATCAATAAGGCAATATCATCATTTCCCAACACAAATTTAGCATATAGTGGAGAAAAGATAGTAAGTGTAATATAAAGAGTTATTCTGAAAAGGTAAAGTTGGACTAATGATACAGCATATCTTTTCCAATTTTAGATTTAATGTTTCCATGATCCTTTATGTAAGAGGCTAAATATCTTCCTCCTGAGAGTATTTGAAACACTAAAGTGGGAGTTGTTTCAGTTAAGAAAGCTTTGGAGTTGCATTATAAGAGCTGAATGCTAATTTTTTTTTTTTTCTATTCTAGTTTTACATTTTTAGTTTCTTTGAATATGAGAATTGAGATGCCCAGCTAATGTCTGTCATTCATTCATTTTACCAGATGTTATGAAGACCATGCTATAATGATTATCATAGAAGCATAGAATCATGGAATGGTTTTGGTAGAAAGGGACCTTAAAGATCATTGAATTTCAGCTGGCTGCAAAAGGGGCCCCTTTTGCTAGATCATGTTGATAACATCTTCATCCAGCCTAATCTTGAAAATTTCCTGGGATGGAGCGCTCACAACTTTTCTGGGCAATCTGTGTCAGTGACTCATTACTTTCATATTCAAGAATTTATTCCTTATAGCTTATCTTAATCTACCCTCTTTTACTTTAAAACCATTACCTCACGTCCAATTCACTACACTATATGACAAAGAGTCCTTCTCCAACTTTCCATTAGGCCCATTTTAGGTACAGGAAGGCATTTAGAAGTTTTCCACAGATCCCTCTCTTCTTTCTGTCTTCTTAGGAGAGGTGTTCCAACCCTCTGATCATCTCTTTGGCTCTGTCCTGGACTTGCTCCAACAGGTCTATGTCCTTCATACGCTGGGGACTCCAGAGCTATACAGAGTACTTTAGCTGGGTCTCACAGGACTGAGAACTTCAGTGGACTGCCATGACTTCTCAAATACGATGAATAGTGGCAATCTAATCTGCCAGTTCCCTTAAGACCCTAAGATCATTATTTACCAGGGACTCATGCACCTTCAGGTTCCCTAGGTAGTCTTGAACCTGACAGAATCCATTCAAAGAATATGTACATTTACTTCAGTGTTCTGAAGGAGTAAATAAATAAACAAGCTTGGCAATTAAATGGCAAGTACTCATTTGCAATTTAATCAATTAAGGATCATCAGGTACCAGGCCAAAGGTATGAAAATATTTCTCTCACAGAAGTATCAACTCAATGTAGTAATTAATTACAGGCAAGAAATATTATCAATATCCACCAATGCTAAATTTTCAAAGCAATGAAGCACCTCACTAGAAGAAAAGTGATGTAAGAGAACTGTGCTGACCAGAAGACGAGGGCAGATGAGATTTAATACCTCTGGTTTAATCAGTGACACACTTATTAACTGATGCCAGAGAGTCCTACACTAGTGTAATGAACTGCTCTTCAGCCATCAGCCTGGATGTTGTTATTTGGCTATTTACAAGTAGGTACTCAGTAGAGGTCATTAGTAGTTCTGCCAGGGTCATCACATGCTTAGATTCATTTCTATAACTAGCATCTACTCTGCTGACACAGCTGTGCCAGCATCCAAACCAGGCTGATTCATAAAACTTTTTACTTGGCTTGGACTCACCTACAATGTCACTCATACTGTATCCCCTCATCCTGTATAGTTTAGGAAGATGATAATTCACATTAGTCTATCTAAGTTTCCTCTTGAATCATCAGATAAAGAATGTTACCTCTCAGAAACAATTCTTACACTAGTGTAAGATTTTAAGAAAAAATGATTTGCTCCTTGGGAAATGCTTATCTCCTACCTATGACTAAATATTAATAATAAGAAAGTCTAAATAACTTAGAGCTGAGGGTCCTCAGCCAAATTTTGAGAGGCCTCTGTAATTTGAAGCATTACTGTAAAGTCAAGAGGAGCAGCATCATGATAAAACTGAACTAATAACAAAATAGCTCTGATTACACTTCAGTTAGCAAGTACCTGTCTGTACTGCTCATCATTGAAAATTTGTCAGATCTTAGGGAATTATGTGGCTATATACCTTGTACAGATTAAGGATCACATCAATTCAGTGCTATGCTATTCATAGCATAGGAGCTTGCATAGGAGTTACTGTATGTTTGTATAATATACTGCCTTTTAGGTAACAATTTCTGTGCCGTAAGAGAAGCTAAAATCCTTCCCCTTTAATTTCCTATCTCAAACAAAATCTGTTTCTGTATAGCAGTCTACATACTGTTGTGCTGCTGACTTGTGAATAAAATAAGCTAACTTGGTACAGTAAAAAAGTAAGAATATGAATTTAATCATTTTTTGCTAGTACTTGACTATACAAATGACTCAAGTTGTTGGGTCAAGTTCATAAATGTTAGGCTGAACATATGATTTTTCTTAAGGTATGCAGTTTCATTTGCTGCACAATACTGTGGTGAGATCTTTATACATCAGTTAAGGTCTTGTGAGAATAATAACATGACAACAGAGAATATTTACACTCCTACTTATGGAATTTCAGACTAAGTGGTAAAAGAAACAAGAAAAATATTCATATTCCCAAAGTAGAAAAAAATTAATTGAGCTTTTATGTGATTAAAGGGAATTTCTATAATAAATTTTCTTGCATCTGTGAAGATCAGATCATGGTATCATAGAATCACAGAACAGCTTGGGTTGCAAAGGATCTTAAAGATCGTCTAATTCCAACCCTACCACCTGCCATGGACAGGGTTGCCATCCACTAGATCTGGTTGCTCAGGACCTCATTCAGACTGGCCTTGAATGCCTTCAGGGATGGGGCACCCATAACTTCTCTAGGCAGCTGGTGGCAAGGCCTCATCACTCTCTCAGTAAAGAACTTCCCTCTGACACCAAATCTAAATCTCTCTTTTGTTTTGAAACCATTCTCTCCTATCTTATCACTATCAGACTGTAAAAAATTGACCTCCATCCTGTTTACAAGATAACAAAATAAAATAAATCAAAATAAAAGGCAGATGAAGAAACAAAAAAAACAGTTAACAGAATGCAAGACAACAAGAATTGATCTTATGACATGTTGTACGTGAGATCAGCACAGACCTGTATGAACACTGAAATAAAATTACTAATTTTCACACCCAGTTCTGGTAGTATTATGTTATAGAAAGGAGATTTCTGCATTTTCAGTGTTGCTACAGATTTAGAAGTATTTGCTGTATCCAACTACATCATTTTTCTGTCTATTCCAAATGTAGACCATAGGAAAGACCTCCTTCTTCCTTACTATGATCAAGGTCTACAGACAACTAAATTAACATTTAATCATGTCAAATATGAAGTGTGAAATTGCTTAATGTGTAATATGGAAGAAAGCTAATTTGTAAATTTCCATGGCTACAGGAAAAGCCTGGGCTCAGAGCAGAACATAAACTCTGCAGAAGAATACAGAGTGATATGCTGCAAAACGTCAAATACCATACTGAGTCTGTATAGTATAATGAGAGGAATTAGGTCAGGAGAAGGGGGGCAGGTAATTAATTTTTTATCTCAATGCAGATTGGTGAGACCTTATTTGAGTGCTTTACACTGTTTTGGGCTCCATAATACCAAAAAGATTTTGCTGAATTGGAAAGAATCTAATAAAAAGGATAACAAAGATGGATAAAAAAAGAAGTTTATTAAGAAAAGAGAATTTCCTAAGCCTCAGGAAAAGATGACTGAGGCACAGCTTGAAAGCTAATTCTAAGTACCTGCTGGAGATTAACAAAAAAAGTGACTAGGAAGTGGAGTAAGGAGAGAAACTGTATTTCAGCAGTCAGTTCAGGTACAAGAAAAATGATTACCTCAAATTAACTTCGCAAATTGGAAAAGAAGAAAGGTATCTGTGTGCAACTGACAGTCCTTGCAGTCTCATGGAAGTCAGCTCATTGACTTTCTGAGGAGGGAAACTTGGTGTGTATATAGTATCAAAAGATTTGTTTGTAAAAATAGTTATTTGTCAGTTTTAAGAAAGTATTTGTCAGTGTGAGTAAAGGTGTAATTCTCCTCTGCCTCCCAAACTCTGAAAAATAGGCTAAAAATATCTGTGTTTTTTTTTCTTTTTTTGCCTTATAGGAAATGCCCAGAAGGCAAAGGCTTGATTCTAAAGGGCATTTATTGCAAGTGTTCTGAATGTTTCTGAATAGTGTTTCAGTGTCAGTCTAGTTAATATTTAACCACAAAGTCTCCTTTTTCCAGTGTTTTTAGAAAGAGAAGCTAAATTCGGGTAGAAACACAACTAGAAACTAGGTCTGTGCACTTAGACCTATGCACATATCCTGAATTATTATGAGGGCTGCTCCAAAAATAATGCATCCTGTTTTATTCTGTTGGCCCATAATGTCAGAGGAGGAAGTTGGTGGTTTGGGATTAGAGGTTCTGCCTTTCCACCATCACATTTTGCTGCTGTATGGCAGATGGTAACAGAGGGTTAGTCTGACAAAACAGCATCTGACACGGAAATGAGTCTGAAGCAAAAATGTGGAGCTGAATTCCCCCATCTGGAAAAAAGTGCACCCACTGACATTCATTGATGCTTGTTAAGTGTTTGTGCAGACCAAAGAGTGGATGTGAGCACAGTGAGGTGGTGGTGGAGCATTTCAGAAGTGGTGACAGCGATGGTGGGTCACCTCCACTGGTGCAGATTTTTTTATAAGCATGACATGCAAATTCCTGTTCACTGCTGGTGAAAAATGCAGAATGGTGGTGACTGTGTTGAAAAACAGTGTTTTGTAGCAGATAATTTTCCCTATCAAATAGCACTATTTTGCTTTTTGTATGTATTGTATTTTCCATGGAAATAAATAGGAGGCTTTACTTTTGGAGTGACCTAAAGCGTATTACATACATATGGTCACAGAACTATTTTTGAAAGGAAACTATAAAATTAGTTTCTGTAATGATAGGAGCCAATCTCTGGCTAGATCCTCTATAATGTATTTGCCCTAATGTGATAGAAAAAGTTTTTTTTCATACAATAAACTTATAATTCTGTTTTCTGCAGTGAATATGTATGAGGTGACTCAATAAATGTCAAAGCTATCTGTGGCCTCAAGAAGCTCCAAGATCATCTCAATTTCCCTATTCTTTGTTTAACAAAAGTCTTAAACGGGAAAACTACAGGAGAATATACACATTAATAAAATACTCAAAAAGAGTATTTATTTCTAGACTAATAAATGAGAAACCTTTTTTTATTAGACATTTAGGATCTTTTGTCTGATGTTTTTGTCTGTTTATCTGTTTTTCACTTTGCATTTAATGTGAATTTTTATTTTTTTCCTTTTAACAGTAAAGAGTTCTGAAAAATCATAGCTTCAAGGATGAACAGCTGAAATTACAATAAATAAATTTTAATTTCTCAGAAAGATATACAAATTGAAAATAAAAATATGCAATGAAAAAGCATTGATACACAAGAAAGTGCAAATTACTGTCCCATGAGTAATAATACTGTAGAAGCTGGCTCCTGAACCCATAAGCAGTGAAAGAAATTAAGTTGTGTGATTTCTCTGGACTACGCTGGGAACTGTGTGGCTTAATTCCCAGACATTACTTCAGAAATTTTTTAGGGCTAATTATCAATTTCAGTCTTCTGCTTTACTTGCTTAATTATATACAGCAGCTATATGAATAAATTGCAGATCTGCCAAATGTTGAGAGCAGTACAGTTTTAGTAGCTGGAAATATGTTGTTGGCACTGACCAGATAATACTTATAACAGTAAAATAAAATATACATTCCAGTTTTAAATTTAGCCACGTTTATTAAGGATGAAAAAATTTCTGTGAAATTCTGTGAATAGGAAGAAAGAACTCCCTGCTCTGGAGTATACATTTAAATTTCACATCATGTCACCTTCAGCTAATTGTTAAACTGGGTCAGAGAACTCTGAACCATTATGTCACCTCTTCACTGAGAATTTGGTACTGTCCTTAGTCATTTTCCTAACCTCAGCTCAGGAATGAATTCACTAATTAATTTGAAGAGTTTCAATGAAGTGATAATCATTTTTCAGTAAGATTATTTGTGGTTGATATAGGCTTTTACTAGATCTTGCTATATTTTCCTCTCTTTCCTTAATTAAAAACAAAGAAACAAAACCTTGTGTCTTTCTAAAATCTCTTCCTGAGAAAGAACAATAAATGCTAATTTCTTCAGTTTCCTAGCACTTGCAGAAAATTGTCTATGTGAAATGACTACAATGGCTTTAATCCAACAGACACATCTAGATAAACCTCTCGTGTGCTCATATACGACTGCCACAGCACAGATACAAATCTCTGTTCACCTAGAAAAGCCCACAGAATTGAATGCTCTGTGCTGCGGTTGTTCTGCTACTTTCATTTATCATTTCAAGCTGTGTTATTTTGATGGCTTTTCAGTTGCAGGACTACCAGTGCTGATGCAGAGATAATGAAATACTGAAAGCATCAAACAACCGGGATGTCTGTAACTGGTAATGGGCATCCTTCCTCAGTTTATTAACTCCAGCTGTGCAGTTTGACAGTTTTTGTGAAGAGGTGCAGCAAAATGTGAGAATGCTGAACAGAGAACGAAGAAGACAGTGTCAAGACATAAACTGCATCATATGCAATCTTTGCAGGTAGACTTGCATAAAATGGAAATCATCTTTTCAAAACTTCAATCTCCATCTTCATCCAAATGATTAGATATATGGAAGTATCTCATCTTGTTAATAATATGAGATGGGAGTTAATATCAGGTGGATGGTAGCACTGCTTCTGATGATAAATTTGTTATTAAAACATTAAGATGTGAAAGTTAGAACACAGAGAACTAAGAAGGATAGCTGAACTAGAAATGGCATGGTTTTGCAAATATTTCTTGCTTCTTATTATGTTTATCCTTACTTTTTAAGGCTTTTTAAACATCTGAAGGTGAACGTGCCAGGAAGCTTTGGAAAGCTTGTGAAAACTTTTTAATAATGTACACTAAGTGGGAGTATCACACAGTGTGGCCTCACTAGCTGACTTTGTTGACTTTGTCATGAGCTGTTGTGAATGAGTCCCAATAGCTATCTACATGTGCAGATGGAGAGAACTTATCAGAAAACAGCAGGCCAAAGGGAGAAAAATTATTTACTGTGAGATACTGCTTGAAAGTCTACTACAAACTGCTAAACTCAGGAGTATAGTGGCTTTGTTAAATCTGTAGGAAGTGTTAAACATGTGGCACTAAGAGGCTGTCCAAAGGCATGAGCACACAGTAGCACCACCAGTTTGTATAACTTAGAGCATATTCAGTCCTACAAGACTCTGCATGTACTTCAAACAAAGGACCTTAGAAGAATTTCGTCATCACGCAGCAAGAAATCACTGGCAAGTCATTATGAATCTCCTCTTCCTGCTACAAGAGCTGACTTTGACTTCCTAGATGTTACAACAACTCTAAAACTATGAGTCTGGGTGTGAGGAAATAATTGAATTAATCATGTCAATATCTATCTCCCGTTAATTTAAAAAAAATAATAGTAATAAATAAGTATTCAAATAAATTGGTCTGTGTTTCTCCTGAGTCAGCCTCTTTGCCTCATTGTCCTCACATCTACTGTTTGGTCTCCATAAATGTTCAGCAAGTGTTAGTGAATGTCAGTGGGACAATGTTTTTTTCACATGGAGGAATTCAGACACACCTTTGCTTCAGACATACTTCCATGCCAGATTGCATTTTTTCAGACTGCTCCCTTGTAACTATGAGTTGCATTGCAGAAACATGTAACACAATGTTGGTGGGAAGGTTCAAGCTCTACAGTCATTCCACTAATATCCACCTCTGACATTGTGGGTCAACAATAACAAAATAGTAGGCACTACTTTTGGAGCAGAACTCATAGAATAGGATTTGGATTGGATAGGATCTTAAAGATTATTTAGTTGCAGACCCCCTTTGATGGGCAGAGTTGCCACCCACTAGATCAGGCTGCCCAGGGCTGCAGGCACCTGTAAGACCCTAGGACATAGCAGCTCTACCTGCTCTTAGATGGTGACTGCTGCTGAATTGTATGCACTAGCTGCCAGGATCTTTCTAACTCAGCCTGCAGTATATGTTTTCTTGGAAATGTCGAACAGGGCCAGTATGTTTGCAAGTCATGCCTTTTAATCTTCTGGAAGACTCCTTCTCTGCTCTTGCAGAAGAAAATAAAAAGGAAAATAGCAGCTTTTTCTGACATTAAACAGGATCATAAATTAGAGTTGATTAGCCTTTTACATCTTCCTTGATTTGCTGGGAGGCTTGAGGGGGCAATGAGTCAAAGTGCTGGTGAGCTGGACACATGCCTACTGCCTAATGGTAGTTTTACTTTGTTAAAAAGATGCTACTGGCTAAATTTAGTACTGCTTTCCAGTTCTCGGACTGACATTTGGGAAAGGTATTATTAAAAACGAATCTACCTGCCTGTGGCACTGGTAACATCTAGGAGTAAATTGGCAGTAAGTGCCCAAAGAAATTCTTTAAGTGCTTGACAAGGAATATCTTGGATGTGATCATAATCTTTATTGTTTTCCTTCCTGATAGATTGTCTTTTTGACATATCCTAAATTTCAGTGAAAATAGGATTAACTAAAGATTGGGCTTCAGTCTGTGTTATGAGTGGACTCTAATACTAAAAAGACATGCAAAACAGATACTTGGAAAATCATCAGACACCAAAATGCAATGCAGGATATAATTTAATTCAAGACTGGACTGTGTATGAACATAGCTATTACAGCAATGCAGATTCTATTACTAAAGTCCAGTATGCAAAAGTTGAGAATATTTCAATTTCTCCTGATGATTTGAGGAGCTTAAATTTTCAGGCTGTTTTGCTGTAGACTCAGTAGTGTCCGATAAAGTGTTTTCATTTTTACAAGTGTCACTGACACTTTGACAAGTATGAAACCACAAAGCAGTACACTCACTGATGCACCACTCAGGAGACACACTTCTGAACTGGCCTGGAAGGATTCTTTACGCCACGCTTCTGTCTGATGTGTCAGGTAATCCTGGGCATTCCTCCTTAGGTTTTCAATATGGAGTCAAATTTAGCTTATGATTTGTGAAGGACAGTCACCCAGGGATAACAGAGATGCTCCAGCTTTTATCTGGTCACTTTCATTGTTCAGAATCTTTTCAATAGATTGAATATCTCTACAACCCTGAATCACTTCAATCTGGCCTAACTCTGCACTAGTGGAAATGTTTTTCATTCTACCCTCAGTGTTTGCTTTTGTGTTCGTTTCCCCTTCTCAGTCATTTATATGCATAGGTTCTTTCCTGTTTATATGCATGGGGTGTATTTTCTAGAAAGTTTTAATGTTCTACCATGATAATGTTTTACCTGATATCGCCTTAATCTTTTTGATCCATATTATTACAATACTCTGAAAAAGAAGTAATAATACACTAACTATTTTGAAGCTGTGTACTTTGAACACTTTGAACACAGAAAAAAATTAAATGCCAGAATTTGAGAGAGAGTAGTAAAAAGTTCTACAGCAATGAAATGAAAAACCTTTCTTCACTACCCACACAATGGCTTACTCAAGCCAGTGATATAATGTTTCTTTCTTTCATCGCCTCTAAATGCCTGCACAAAGGACAAAAAAGGAAAGCTAAAAAATATATTACATACTCCTGCTCCACTTGCAAAACACAAAACTTGATTCAAAGCCTGGCAAACCTGTTAAGGAATCTTTTGTTGTTTAAGGCACTCATACATCATGCAGAATATCCTATTCTTCAGCAATCAGTTTCTCAACTCAAAGCTAGTATTTTGACTATGAAAAATGTATATATTTTTATTTGTCTTGGATTCTCACTTTTAACACACATGATAAAGAGTGGCAAATAATTGCTTACCCCTGTAAATCCACAAAACTAAAATACGTTATTCTTCTCTTTGAAAAGTCAATATATACAAAAGGATTCACTATGGCCATAATGACTGATTACACTTTTCAATATTCTTCCTTACATTATATAAATCTTAGCTAAAATTTACAGTGAATTATTTTGACTTTCAGTACAGTGAAGACTAGCTATGTCAGGAACACAGAATAAAACACCTTGCTGCAAATCAGAACTAATCCTTAATAAGTAAGCAAGTAATTTTTTTCACTAAGGAAGAAATAATTTGAAAGGATTGCGAGACCTTATTTCAAGCATCTCTGTCCTATTTGTCTATTAAATATCCTAGTCTACCAACTCAGAAAATAATTCAAAAAGAAAACTACTTGATTTAACAGTCCTGTAATTCAGGGAGCTAAACTAGTTTGTAGCAGCTATATTCCCATCCTATACAGATGGGGATATAAACACAAAATCCTTTAAATGATGTTGGGTTTTGGCATGCTTTTTATTTTTTTCTTCCACCAGTATTTCTTCAATTCACATTGACCCAGTTCTTGGTATTTAAGGTGGATGGTCTAAGCTTTCCAATTTGTGCTTTGTAGAAAGAATGTTTCCAGATAGCAAAGAAAATGAGAACTTTCCTCCAGTATTAAAAGCTAAAAGTTATTTTTTCCATGCTAATTACAATTAGTTTGTTGTGCTTTTTCGCTTTTTTTTTTTTAATGATCAGTTGTTCTATTTATCTATGAACGTTTGAATAAGAAGATTTTGATTAGCCAAAGGAAGCTAAATCATACACTGTTTTCTCATCAAGAAAAAGAAGAGTTTATATTTCTCTAAGTAGGAGACATGAGTCCTGTGTTAAAAATAAATACTTTTAGCGTTGTAGACAGTAGTCAGCCCTGCCTTATATCCCTTTGTAAACAAAGGAAATTGGAACTGCAGTAATTGACTGTATCTGTTGCCTAAAAATTACATCAATAGCTCTGATCAAATTAAAACAAACCCTACTGACTTAACTATGTTACACATACTTGCGCGTGTAGACAGGCTATGAATGGTTTACATTTGGTTGAACTGCAGCTGGGTACTAACTGGATTCATTTAGTTATATGTTTACATCTGACCTGACAATTAATGGTCGAGTTTGATGTAAGCTTTCTATTTTAAAGTGGTAGCTATTTTACAAGTTATGAACATTTTCTGATAGTACTTTTCATGAAACTACCTATTCTTTGTGAATCATTGAAAGCTATACTACTTCTTACTGACAAGACAGTGACTTGTCTAGAAATTTATCATCATCTTAATAAGAAAAACATCTCATAGACTACTCTTTTGGAGAGACATGCAAAACTACCTTTACAGCAGTAAATAGCATTTGGATAGTAGGAGAAATCTTTTTAACAATAATAAAAATATGCCTCGTTCATCTAACTGGAAAACAGACAATTTAAAATTCAAAAACCTAGCCAGGTAGGGAAATGTGTAAGAAGCATTCTGTCTTCTCCTACCTGGTTCTAATGGGTATGCACCGTTTTCCTGTGTAATTATCAATAATTATATTGAAAATATTTATCAAACTTCTAATTATCTAGGTCTCTAGGTAGTATGTATATGCAAAGGATGGATAGGGAATTCTAACTACTCTGTTCAGTTTCTTTCTGCAAATGCAAATCATATCCATGAAGATGAGCCTATTATCAATTTTTTTAAAGGAAAATTCTTAATGAGGAAAAAAAAGAAAATGAGATTGGACATAAAAATGGAGAATACAAAAAAAAAAAAAAAAAAAAAAATAAAAGCAAATTAAACCCAAATCAAATAAGATTAAGAGCCAGAAAAAACAACCTCAGACTTTTACAGAGTTGAAAAAGACAGCAAGAAGAATCATAGAATCATAGAATCACCAAGGTTGGAAAAGACCTAAGAGATCATCCAGTCCAACCGTTCACCTATTCCCAATAGCTCCCACTAAACCATGTCCCTCAACGCAACATCCAGTCTTTCCTTGAACACCCCCAGGCTCGGTGACTCCACCACCTCCCTGGGCAGTCCATTCCAGTGCCTGACCACCCTTTCTGAAAAGTAATACTTCCTCATGTCCAGCCCGAATCTCCCCTGCCGTAGCTTGAAGCCATTCCCTCTGGTCCTATCACTAATGACACGAGAGAAGAGGCCGACCCCCAGCTCACTACAGCCTCCCTTCAGGAAGTTATAGAGAGCAATGAGGTCTCCCCTGAGCCTCCTCTTCTCCAGGCTGAACATTCCCAGCTCCTTCAGCCTCTCCTCATGTGGCCTGTGTTCCAGACCCCTCACCAGCTTTGTCGCCCTCCTCTGAACACGTTCCAGGGCCTCAATATCTTTCTTGCAGTGAGGGGCCCAAAACTGGACACAGTACTCGAGGTGCGGCCTCACTAGTGCTGAATATAGGGGAACAATCACCTCTCTGCTCCTGCTTGCAACACTGTTTCTGATGCAAGCCAGGATGCCATTGGCCTTCTTGGCCACCTGGAAAAAAAGAAACAGACAAAAAAAAAAAAAAAAGAAAAAAGAGAAGAAACAGTGAAAAGAGAAAACTGAGATAAATGTACAAAGGCATGCATGTCTCAGTGCAGAAAGAATGAATAAATGAAGGTGAATAATTGAATGCAACGTCTCCTGCGGTTTCTCATGTGGAAAATACAGGAAGAAAACTCACTTCTAGTAAATTTGTGTCTTGAAATGTTTTTGTCAGTTTCTGTGGACTCACGGGAATTATGTAACTGGGTCTCCACCAGGTAATTCTCATGTTTTTCTGAAGCCCATTGATTTCACGCACAGTCTTCCTACACTTGATAGTAAAAGAACCTCTCTGTGTATCAGTCCTCCTCTGCAGGTGTAGAATTGTTGAAGGGAATGGAAGCCTGTATGGATGAGATATGAAAAAGCCTGTATGGATGAGATATGAGATGAACATTTATCAGAAATAATTATAAAAAATAATAAGAAGTGTTCACCATTTAATGGAAGATTAGGAGGCTGGATGATTAAAAAGCTAGATAATAACTTTAAAATTATAGAACTGTTATAAGATCTGAATATAAAAGACAATAACAAATAGAGGTCAACTGTAAATCCAGGGAAACCTGTGTTAATCTGGAGAAATATCTTACCAGAAATGTTGTACTATTGGTAATCAAAGATGTGCTTTTTTGAAAGTATAAGAATCAACTGAATATGAATTTCTGACACAGCGTACTCTATTAGAACATTCCATCTGCAACAAGCAAATGAGTTTACATATATCTTGGGAACAGACTGCTATATTATCGTTTCTTTATGGTTTACTTAGCACCTCTATCTGGCCTGATTTGGAGTCAGGTCTGAGACTTCCACTTTCAGGAGCAGAAGAAATTTACATTGGTTTCCTCTGAGTATGTTTGAAACTGTATCTCAAAGAGTACAAGGAATCATCTAGGAAAAAACAGCTAGGAAAAAAACACACATATTTTATGTTTTCCTTGGATCTTGACTAAGCAAGGTGACAATCAAAGCTAAATTGATTGCAACCAAGAAAAAACATTCAGAAGAATATTTGGTCCTTCTGAAAAGATTCATATTTATTAATATTAAATATGTTTCACTTAACCGTACTTCAGAAATCCATACCCTGAAATAGCTAAAGCTCTGCTAAAAGCCATAGTGACTTTGGATTTTGTCTTCACTATTTTAATTTTGAATATATCAATTTTATACAGAGGTTAGAAAAAATGAAAAACAATTGTAAGGTAAAAATGTGTGTTATAATGACAAAGTGTCAAACCTGAGAATTCCACACTTGTTCCTAATCACTTATTCTTAATTCTTCTCCTTTATGAATTATCTTGGGCATTGAACAAAACAGACACTGAGGGAAAAATATAGCTGTGATACCGTATCATAAGTTATATGAACAAAAAAGATAAAGAGAATAAGCAAAAAAGTTCAGTGCTGTAAGACTCTGAGTTGAAATGGTTTGAATGTTCATATTTGTAGCCTAAATAACTTTAGTTCAGTCAGTTAATTTTTATTCCTAATCCATTAGATTTTCTTAAAAATGTCAAATAGTAGATGATAAAAAAAATCACTCAAATACTCTATACAAACTTTCAAGCCTTTGACAAAATCTCTCACAATAAGATTTCACAAAATAATTTGTGTTGAAAGGCAAAGCATTGTCACCAAGCAGCAATTATCTGAAGGATAAAAAACATTAGGCAGAAACTACTTCCATTTCCATGATTACTAAAGGTTAGCACCTATACTGTGATAGAAAAGTCTTACTGTGGGACAAGTTTTGCTGTGTTTGCATATACAAATTATAAATAAAGACAGCCAAAAATAAATGATATGAATTACTGTCAGACTTGGAGGCCAATGCCCATCAAAATTAAGAAAAATCTGATATTGGCTGATCATCAGGAAACAGGTTAGAAGAAAAAGTTTACTAATTTTGGAAAGACATTGTGGACTATGTGTACTAAATAACATGAAAATATGGTAAAAAAAGGAAGGGAGGAATGCAGAAAGGAAGGGAAAAACGAAGGGAAGGATGGAGGGAGGGAAGGAGGAAGAGTAGGGAAAGAAGGAGAGAGCAGAGGAGAGAAGAGAAACAATTCCCTAAAGCATGTCTTTACATTCTCACATTTCATTTGTGGCATCTAGTGTCATGTTCCATTGAAAAAAGTTCTTCAGTAAGGGAATTTAGAAAACAAATAGGCCTTTGAAGAAGAAAATTTTTAATATTAAAGTAACATCCAGGTATACATCTACTCCTATCCAAAGCACAAACAATCAGAGGTGTAGTTAGGGCCTCATCAAAGACTGCTCTGTGCCTTAGATGGGGATAAAAAGTAATTCATCCCCTTATTTCAAAAAGCGAAAATTTTTTTGCTGTGTTTTCATAGCTGTCCAGCTGCATAGGAGGAGCTCTGAGAAAGGTGGGAGATCCCGTTATTTCTCAGTCAGGACTATGTGCTTCATGACAAACTGAACAAAGACATAAGTAATGAGTTTCTGTATGCCAGTATCTGTATTTATATATGATGTGCTTCCACAGATAAGAAAGAGATATCTTTTTTTTTTTTATTATTTTATGGCTTAGGTAGGATAATTCACAAATGAACTGGGGGGGAAAAAAAAAAAAAAAAAAAAAAGCACAGCATCTCTCATTCTCCAATGAATAACCATTTCAATTTATATCAACTATTCATTTCCACACATTAGGAATAATCGTCTATTATATTCCGTTCTTTTTCAACTAATCCTCAATACTCAAGGCTATTTATTCCACAAAGCTAAAATTCCAGGCGATTAGTATCCGTGTAACTTAGTCTCCAAATAGCTTTGGCAAAGTAAGCATAAATATGAGTACTTTCTTTTTCAGTCATCTTTTGGAATATCTGTTATGGGCTGCTATCTGAAATGCTATAACAACTGTGTTTTGAATACAGTGTTATTACCTTTGTGAATTTTTTCTATTACTTTAGCACACTATGGAAGACTGACAAAACAAGTACTAGGAAGAAATTAACTAACAAATAGAGTACCAAATAGAGGACTTCCAAAGCCGTCTGTTTGTGCTGTAAAACTAATAGCAGAGAGGACCTTTAAATATAAGTATTAAATCGTGAAATATTTTAAGTAATGAACAGTTTGAAATTCGTTAATTACCACATGAAACATTTAATACTTTTCAAGCCCATTGATCATCATTCTTGCCCCTGTGCCCCAAACCTTAGCCCCCTTTTATTTCATAGTTCTGTTCTTAATTATCATTAAATTGTATTTTGTCTCATTTGTACACATGGACAAAAGAAGACAGAGAAGATAACTTTATTATTATCTTATAAAATGCTAATCAGTTGGGTGTGATAACCTTTATGCCAATCAAATTCTTACTGAATTCAGTTGTAACTTATGTTCTGTATCCTCTTGCTCAGATTTTTAACGAGTACTACGGAAACAATAGATAGCTTCAAACTAAGAAAACTCCCACTTGTTTCAAAAGTAGGAGCATAAATAGTACTATCATGCATAGAATGTATGCATATGCTCAAAAGATGAGTAAGCATCCTCAATAAGAAGCAACGATTTGAGTAACATTAGATTGGAAAATGTTTTATTTAAGTTCCCCCATCTTTGATTAGGTGCTGGCATCTAGCATAGCCCTAGCAATAAACTTAATCTTCTCTCTTACTTTTTGATACCACATGAAAAACATAAGACACAAGAATGAAGTTGTGGTACTCTGACTACACATCAACCTCTGAAGGTGTAAATTTGTCCCCATTCATCAGATTAGGAGACATCTGGCCATGCATCTCATACTTGACTCAAAGGACAGAGCTTCTTTATTCTCCCTCCCCTGATCTGACTTTCATTTTGTTCTCAGTGGACTGTTTCAAGCTCTCTTGTATTTGTGAATCCAGATAGGAAAGAGAAATTAGTGGGTGCAACATAAATGATTTGTTTCAAACCTAAATAAAGATCAATAGAGTCTGGGACCAGACAAATCCAAGAGGCTACTGTCACGTTTGAATGATAAACATGCTCACAAGATTAGGGTTGCTTCACATATACTCTGTAAATCTAAAACTGTCAATATCATTAAAAAAAACCTATTATTTACATATAATTATCCACTGCAATCACAAACTTCATTTATAACTCCCTTAACAAAAAAAAAAAAAAAAAATTGCCTTAGAAAAGATTAAACAAGCATCTACAAATCAACTGTCAGTTAAACTGTCTAATACTCTGCAACAACAATTTCCAGCCTATGGATTTTCCATGTTCAGAGAAAATGTTGCATTTTCATGTGTACTTGCTTTCTGAATTCTGCTATATGGGCCTTGTACACAGGGCCATGTCATTGCAGGTTACTTCTTTTTTTTTCTTTTTTTCTTTTCCTTTTTTTATGTCTGAAGTAAAAAACACTTGCTATGAAGAGTGGCAGGAAAAAATAGAGGGATATATTTTGTAAACCACGTTTTTCCCCTCTTCGTATTGCACTCAAGAAAGAGAATTGTGGTTGGGCTACAAATAAACACACTTGAGTTCTTTCTTGAAAGTCAATCTACAAATCAGCTTTAGGTACCTTATACCAAGATGAGGGCTACTTCACTTTATCCAGTTACTCTCCATCAACTGTATTAACTAGAAGAGAAAATAGGGTGTTTTTATGAAGCGGTCCTTAGTTTTGTGAGAAAATGCTTATAACATCCTAAGAAAACGATTGGCTGTCTGTAAAACTCATATAATGTGTTAGAAGCTTAGCTTAAGCTATATCAATCTCATAGATTGGCATACTTAGAAGACAAATAAGCATAGCCGTCACATGTCTTTTCAATTACAAGTATGCATTCATTAGTTTAATCTTGCAGACCCTTCAAGGCCCAGCTTTGAGCAGAAAACTAAGAGGAGTGCATGATGAATTTACTATCAATAAAAGTAGGAGGCCTGACAGGCAATGTCCACAAGAAAGTTTTATGTCTTGGCACACGGACTTCTGATTCAAAATATAAAGGGCAAACAAAGCCAGCCCAGTAGAATATCTACTCTTATCCAAGAGCTAAGTTGCTTCTGCAACAGAGTGCCACAATTCCCAAATACCTCAGCTGGGTTGCAAAGAGCAGGCAGGCAGTGTGCTATAAACTCAGAGATCAGAGTAGCTCAGGAAAAGCAGTTTAAGGATAGAGCGGGTTCTGTGGGAAAACCTGAAAGATTTTAGCAGTGTCAGGATTCTTCTTCAGGCTGGAGACAGATTCATCCATAGAAAAGTAATGCAGATAGTCACTGAATAACTCTAAGTAACAGTGCTTTGTTTGCAATACAAACAGTTTTCAGTGTTTGTTAGGAGAAATTTTGTTCATACAGTTGCATCCTATTTTTGCTACTTACCACCCACCCAATTCCTCGTGCCACCCAGAGATATGGGTGATCACTGGTGTCTCACTGTGGGAAATGTGAACAGGCTGTTACTTAGAAAAATGACTAAGAAATTCTTCATGGTCAATTAAGGGATAGTAAGTCATTAACCAGCTTAGGTCAGTTTTGTGTTTGAGCCCTGAAAAACCATTGCTTTCAATATATTACTGTAGTGCACTACATGCTGAATTTGTAGATATCCTCAGAGGGTTTTGAAGTGAAACTGAAAATAGATACAGTTAGCATATAATGCATCTTGATAATAAGACCTTATCAGAACAGTATGCAACACTATTACTAACTGTTAGAAGTAAGGAAGTAGGAAAAAAAAATGCAGAATAGCAAAAGAATGCTGAGACAAAGCCAAAGCTGAAGGTGATTACTTTCCCAAGCTTAAGCATGAGTATGGTCAGTAGTAAACTTAGGAAAAATTCAATGTGATTAAATGTAAAAAAAATATGAGTTGAAAGTATTGCAAAAAGTTCTGTAAATTACCTAGTCCACAATTTTCACTGATATGATAGAAGAAAGCTTTAGATCTAAACTAAGATGCTGTTCAAAGAAAGTTTTAAATTCACCTTTTAACTTTGGTTTTATTAGTCATTTAAATAAAAAAATGCTTTTAGATCTAAATGTGATCTGTTAGTAATCAAGCTGTAGAACAGAAAATTTAAGAACTCCTTGGCATAGAATAGGGTCAAATTAAGATCTAATGTTTAATATTTGCTACCAAAATGTTAACAGAAATTAAAACATATTCTGAGGATAAAGGAAGGAAAAAAAAAAAAAAAGCTGCCAATTGTCACAATTGAATTAAAAGCTATTATTAAATATTTTATAATAAACAGAACGTATTTCCAGTAAGAAGCAGGTAAATGTAAGTATTGCTTTTTTTCTTTCCAAATTATTATTTGCACAGGCATATGGCACATCTGTGTTCCATTAACAATATTTACAGGAAGAAAAAACTATTTTTTCTTTTTACTTGCATTCCTTCCCATGTTCAATTTGTTTATATGTTCCAAAGATGCTATAGATAAAAGGACAGAGAGAAGTACTAAGCATGCTGGAGTATGTTTTCCTCTTAAAATTTTTCTTTTCTAGATGTCAGTGCATTTGGTTAAGAGTTAATAAAGCTAGGAAAGCCAGTGCTCATACCAGGACTGATCTGTCAAAAAAGATGTAAGTGAGCTGATTGCACTGGCTTTCTTGTACCAGTTGTATTCTTGAAGTCAGAACTTCTTTGTCTCCCTCGGGGGGCTGGATGAAGCACTGTCTGCATGTGTATGAGAATTTAGAAATTTAGAAACTTGGAATTTAGAATGACCTCATACCCTGTGCACAAAGCTGATATGTAGGCCTGTCTGTCAGAGGGATTTCTGCCATGTATAAAACATAACATATGAAATAAAACTTCCTGCTTGACATCGTCTAGCAAAGTGCTCCTGTAAACACTTGCAGTAAGCATTGTAAATACCCAGATCAACATGAAACCAATATGAAAATTATTTCTGCTGTTAAAAATTAGCTTTTCATTCCTTTTAGTTTGTTATTAATTTAGAGAACTATGTAGGTTACTTCAAAAGTGATGTCCTATTTATCTCCATGGAAAACACAACAAATACAAAGAGCACAAGAGAGCTATTTGATAGAGAAAATTCTCTGTACAAAACACTATTTTTCAACATGGTCACTACCATTAGCTATGCATTTTTGCCAGTGGTGAAAAAGAGCCTGCATGACACGCTTGTAAAAATCTGCAGTAGCAGAGGTGACACATTATTGCTGTCACCACTTCTGAAATGCACCACCACCACCTCACTGCTCACTCCCATTGTTTGGTCTCCATGAACATTCAACAAGTATCAGTGATGTCAGTGGGTGTTGTTTTTTCCTTATGGAGGAATTCAATTCCACTCTTTTACTTCAGATGTAATTCCATGTCAGATGCCATTTTGTCAGACAGCCACTCTGTTGCTGTCTGTCACATGGCAACAAAATATAACAGAACTGACATGAAAGTTCAACTTCTGCTGCCATACCACCAATATCTCCTGATATCATCATGAGGCAATGTAAATAGGCAGCATTACTTTTGGAGCAGTCCCAGTATTTTAGGTACTTGATTAGAACTGTTTAAACAAACAAACAAACCCCAACAAAATAACCAATATTCTTGAAACACAGATATTTCTTCAAGTCATATTGCTTCATAGAATGCAACATAATAAATTGTTTGGGATTCTTTTCACAAACTCATATCATTTTATTGAACTGATATCCAAATATTTTTGGAAGGAAGAGAGAAAAGTAATTAATTAATACGGTCTGAATCTAGAGTATAAAATCCCTAACTTTATCTCATATGGGAAAGAATGATGCAGAAAGACTGTAGAAAACAGGGTTTTCAACAATTAGGTAAGCTGCTCACTGTTTATAGACTTTCCTCCCCTTAATTTAGTTTTTTTATCTTAGCTGTAAATGAGCAAGTAACTTTGGTCACTTTCATAAATTCTGTTATTATGGAATATTGGAACATTAGTACCTTGGTTCTCATTAACAGAGGAGAATGGAATCTTTGTCTTCCTGCATTTGAAGAGTTGTTTCTTTTGAGCATCCTTAAGGAAAACTCTCTTCAGTTGCCCACAACTTGGATGCCTCAAACATTACAAGTCAAAAAATTTGTCTGCTTGCCCACTGAGTGAATAGTATACAGATGATCAGAAAACCAGCCAAGAGCACAACATCCTAGATAGAGTGCAGAAGCTACTTTCCAAAATTTTTCCCTCATAGCTGCCTCATTTTGGTGTCAAGCAGAATACACTCTTTATTTAGACAGGCATGCCCTACAACTTTTCGCCTGTGAAAGGGAATTCTATTGCTGAGGAGTTCAGGGTTTTCTGAAGAACACTTTGACCTAGGTGTCAGTGAAAGGCATCTGAAAACGTGGATACAATACATTTTTTCTTTCACTGCATTCCTGACAAATCAAGAGATAATGCTTCCTATTTTAAGGAGTAAATGGAGTCCTTAGAAGGAGAGGCAAGCTGAGAGTCAAGAAAGACAGCAAGGCATACTCAGGGACGTAGTCTCAATCAGGAAGAGTAGAGTCAATCCAGTGGCAATAGTTTGTGTCAGCCTGCAGTCCACTTACCACCAAGCATATCAGAAATGCTTAGGCAGGTCTAAGGCAACAGCAGGAAGTCAAATAATCAAGGCAAAGTTGTCATGTTCAAGACCAGATATAATATCCTTACATTTCAGATCGACAAGGGTCATGAGCCAGATCCTGAGCTAAGATGCAAGTATAAACCCAAAAAGCACTTGAGCTGGGGCCTCAGATGATCAGATGAAGTTGGTTAGGGTAATACTGGTAAACTCTTTTCTGGAGAGCTCTGTAATTCTTGTACCAGTGTATCTCTCTTACCCCTTTCCAATAAGTAGGGCCAACAGCATTCTTCTCTCTAGAGTTTAGTTCCACGTGTTTATCTGTTTGAAGGAAATCTCATTCACAAATAATTCTATGGAGATGCTTCTAGTTCTGCACAGTCATAGT
This sequence comes from Tetrao urogallus, assembly GCF_951394365.1. Taxonomy (NCBI): domain Eukaryota; kingdom Metazoa; phylum Chordata; class Aves; order Galliformes; family Phasianidae; genus Tetrao; species Tetrao urogallus. The sequence continues at coordinate 52,765,238 of NC_136817.1, read as the reverse complement.
CAAGAGTGCTTAAATGTATTTCCAAATCTGCCCTCCTTTCTGAATTTAGTTTTCAGCTCTGCATTTCAAAGGAGTTTAAAGCACATTGATATTTTAGTTTGGGTGTTTCAGCTACATAAATGCAGTGTCTGGACAGACACTGTCTGTCTAACTTAATTAGAACTGAAATAGACCTATTTGAGTTCTTGTATACAGTTCTAGCATTTTGCTGTGGATGCTGCTGAGCACTTCAGATTGGCCATTTGAGAAATGTTTTAGAGGAAAGTATTGAATGAAGCACACAAAACATACTAGTCGATTAATCAGTGGGGCTGGTTCTTCAGATTACTAACCTATACTTCTGCAGTACTGTTAAATTTTGAAAGGCTGACTGTAAGCTAGATTTGAAGAGAATGAAAAAAACTTTACTCAGAATTTTGCTCTTGATTCTTGTACTATTTACTCTGACTTTCCAGTGTTTTTCTTAACACTGTACGCTGTTCATGTCTTGATCTCATCTTGATTGTGACTGTTTTCTTCAAAATCCATCATGATGCCACAAGTATATCAAAAGAATTAGTTTGGTTTTACACAGAGTATGTTTCTCTGCAGTTTTCTATACTTCAGGGCAACTTCGCTACCTCATTTCTTTTCAATGTTAATGGAGATTTGTTATATTCATCAGTAGCTATCAGCCTTTGCATCTGTCAGGTAGCGACAGGACAAGAGGAAATGGTATTAGATTGGAAGAGGATAGATTTAGACTAGATAATATGAAGAAGTCCTTATTGCAATGGTAATGGAACATTGAAACAGATTGCCCAGCAAGCTTCTGAAAGACCTCTCCCTGGAAACATTCAAGGCCATGCTGAATAGAACTTTAAGCAACCTGGTCTTATGGGAGGTGCCCCTGCCTACAGCAGGGGAGTTGGAACATGATGATCTTAAATGTCTCTTCCAATCCAGACCTATGATTCTATGGTTCTATACCCTTGAGAATGGCAGTTCTCCTGTGAAAGTATTTATCTACGATTTGAGAGAAAAGAGTAATTGTAACAGGATGTAGCAGTGTTTGCATTAGTTTATAGCAGAGAAGTCGTTACAGTGATGGCTCTGGTTGAAAAGAGCAAGATGGGGGATATATACAGGTTAGCTTGTTTTAAAAGGTATTAGGAAACAGTTGCTGAAGTCATCAGGAGAAGGAAGTTTTGAAATCACGGCTTCGAAATTATATTTGCCTTTGGATTTTGAATAAGAATGCTTCAATTTGGGTAGTCCATACAAGGTCAGAAGGTTATTTGAACCTAATTATATAAAATTGAAGGGTGAGAACATCCACTTGACTTGTTTTTTTTGGGGGGGAAGCACTGTAAACGAGGCAATAAAAAAGAAGGGAAGAATCAAAGACACTGGTTGCTATTATTATTATTTTTATAGTAGCTCAGATAAATATAATCTATAGCTTGAAGTGGTCCTTAAAGGTGGAATTCTTACACTGGATGAAAATCTCTGCATCCGAGTTAGAGACCTTAATGTCAAATATATGTTTAGTCAAATGAATCCCATCCTACATCTTATAAGCAGCTTAAGGTAGTCAGACTGCAGACATTTAAATGTAGGTGAAATTAATCCTGTCTTGAAGAATATTATACCCGTGTTGGCATGATTAGGGCGTAAGGCATACTAAACAGTTTTTCTTTCTCCTCACAAATGGTAAGTCCCTTGTCTACAGTTTATAGAATTTGTCCATTCTAAGCAAATTCAAGGCTTTATAGGTGGTTTGCGAACTGAAATGAACTTGAATTCTTGTTTTATGGTAAACTTCTTTTATTTCTTTCAAATCTTCACATACATATTTTACCTTAACTGCTCAAACCTCCTACACAGGCACAAGCAATTTCTCATTTACTTCAGGAGGAATTTTGCCTGCGAACATATTGATGACAAGGTTTGAATAGAAAAAAAAAAAAAAAAGCGTGTAATTAAAGAAATAGAAAAGTAATGAGAAATGCTCAAAAAATTTACTTCCAAGTGTAAATTTCTGTATGGAATAGTAAGTCAGAAGAAATATGTTTATCTCAAAATCCATAGATCAATAAATATCTCTAACTCTTGCTGCTATATTTCTTAATGTTAATAGTAGCTGCCATGGTGCTTACTCAAAAACTGAATTTGACTATCAGATTTATGAAACATACATACAAATTCAATAGTTAAAAAGGAATATCTAAGACCTAAATTTTCTTATTGAAGTGCCACATTTTAAAAGTTCTTCTTCCCTAAAAATAGAAGAGAACATTGTTTGTAAACACCTATGCCAAAGCTTTGGAAGAAAGGATAATCTGCTTTTCATCCAGCCTTCAGCATCATGTTTCTCATAGGTATTGTTGTCAAAATTATAAACACAATTCTTGATTTCAAACCAGTTTGCCAGCAGGAAGGTATGGTAAATATATCTATATATCTATATTATAAAGATATAATTCAAGACTGATCATTTAGGTGTCTAATCACCTGCCATTGATAATAAAATATGAGGTACCCCCGTGTTCAAACTTTCCTTACACAGTACTCTGGAGCAAAATATGTTTTCTTTGCTATATTAACCCAAAAAGATTTACAGTGATTTGATGTCTACATTCTGGAAAAAAAAGTCTCACTTAGTAAGTGAATATTCTCTATAGCAAAATATATCCTCTGGAATGAAAAGACTTAGGAAACAAAAATCCGTGTGTCTCTATCACACACACAAAAAGAAAATCAATGTGGCTTCACCATCTTAATATAATGACCACAACAAAGTATATTGCCATTTTATGCTTTGAAATACTGGAGTATTACAAAGGCTTTGCTGGTATAACAAGTCCCTCCATTTTTATGATTATTTAAAACAAAACAAAAAAAAACAAAAACAAACAAAAAAAACCCTGTACTTTTATCACCATTTTTGAGATACATATTAGTGTTAGGGCTTGGTTTTTCTTCTTTTTTTTTTTTTCCTTTTCATCTCTCTAGCAATTTTATTGGCTTTTATCTGCAAGATTTTCTTTTTATTCCGATATCCTTTAAAATACACACATAGGGAAATGAGTGGACTAATCCATCATCAGTTTATGTGATGGATACTGACAAAATGGAAACTCCTAATAAAATGCTGTCTTAATGTTCATATTTACTGTCTTGCTCAGTTTCTTTGTCAATACTCTGCTGATTCATTAGACAGTACATAGATATCTTTGCATTCAGGAGAAAGATATGGGCAATTTTAGGGAATGACCATATGATCTTTTCTTTTGGAAATTAAGCATTTCACACCCGAGGAATGCATAATTCCTTCTACAGAATGTAAACATAGTTGTGCTATGATCAACTAAGTTGAATGAGCATGGCTAAATAGTACAAACTGTTTTGAGGTACACTCTTTACTATCACTGTAGCAGGCTTTCTGTGGGAACGACTTCATTCCCGCATCTATAATTTTTATAAAAAATATTGAATATTCAAGGAATGTGGAAGCAGAAAACATTTAATTGTGCTTAGTGAAGGAGGATTTTTCCAGTAAAAAAAAAAAAAAAAAAAGCAACAGTAAGAAAAAGAAGAAGCCATGTGCAAGAACACAAACCTGATAAACAAATTATAAGGGAGGCAGAAAGGAAAACCAAAACTAGTCAGTCATGCTGATTGGAGAAGGTATGAGAAATGTGGGAGTATTTATTTAAGATTTCCCAATGTAGGATCTTGTCAGAAGTGACAAATTGGAGAAATGTCTTGAATGTACATCTCTGGGATGTTTTCAGTGTTACCACTGAACAAAGGGAAAAAAGGCAAAGGGATTGGTGTCAGCCATTTCCTCATCCTAGACAGCAACCCCAGCTCCCCAGGAACCAGGCTGAACTGCAGTGGCTAGGCAGGAAGGGCATGAGTTTGCGTTGGGGGAAGTAGCATATGTTCTTAATGCCCTCTAAAAATACCATATTCAAACAGAGTTCCTTCTGTTTTCTGTGGAATCCTCTGAAGAAGAATCACATTCTACAGAAGGATCTCACTCTTACATTTCTTACTGAGATGTCATTTTGACAATGTCTGACAGATTTTATTTACTCTCTTCAGATTGTTTTCCTCTACTGCTTTTCAAATTTCCTCTTCAGACTCAGAAATTGCTTGTTGCAAAGGAAATAAGCAAGAGAAAGACATGTGTTTACATAAGATTTTAATACTGAAGAGGACTTTCCTAGGTGGATACATGGGTACTGCATAATCAACAAATATACAGATTTTATAATTAAGACATATACAGGAAAGTTAAGTTAAATAAGATTATCGCAATAGGAAGATAATAAATAGAAAATGCTAATAAAGGGAAAGTACTTACCGATGTTGTAGGCTTGCAATATTCTCCATGAGAAGTGACCTCCAGGAAGAGATCCTTCCTCAGTGGCAGTCAGCATTTAAATCAGTCTGGGAGAGGTGGAATCAGGCTCCATCTCTTCATGCAGCACAGGTGAATTATCTTCACCTGTGCTCTCGTGGCTGGCTCATTGCTTGCCTCAGGTGGTCAATCAGAGGTTCAGGCCATGATTCAGCAGTTTCCATACAGGTACAAATTCAAGTTACATAACAAGCCTGATGCAGAGATTAATGTAATATTAGCAAAATTTGTAAGAGAAAAAAAAAGAAAACAAGTGCATTCTAGATGATGCCACACCTCTTCCTGCTTGCACACATTGTGCTTTTTTTAATTCCACATTAAACTTGTGCAAAGAAGAAAAAAATTTCTTTCCTATGTGAGTCAAGAGATCCATGAGTTACATTTGGATTTTCAAATGTATCCATGATTGAAAGCAACCTCTCACCTGCAGGTTGAGCGGTACAGTGCATTTCACTTCCATACAGATCAGCGATGATTGCATTAATGCATCCGTATTGTCTAACATGAAGACTTCTCAATGTATCATACTTGTCACTGTAGTATCGAGAATAGTGTAATTATTCTCCTATACTATTAATGAAATTATAATTTTGTAGCCTACAAGATGTAGCGTTATATAGAAGCAATAAATGCATGGTGTTTTATTTAGGGTGTGGCATATGTGTGTGTGGGTTATTTGAATGTAAAGGCTATGCTGAAGGAATGGCAAAAAATTCTGGGGAAAGCAGGAAAAAAAAAAGATGCTGCCTGTTAGAGGTAATTCTAGGCTCAGTTACAACAAAAGCCATATCTATTATTTCTTTTGCAGATGGAACAAAGAGCATCCAGTAGCATTTAATGATTTCATAGTCTCTTGCTGTAACCCAGCTCCAATATTCTGTCTCCAAAACTGGTTAATAATGGAAAACTAGGGAAGAGTACAGAACTAGAATAGATAATTACATTTTCATCAAGCAATAGTCTATATTTTACAGACTTGTTACTTCAGAGGTAGTATCTTGAATAAAATAAACTTCGATAGATTTCATAAATTTATCAATTCTCTTTTTGTACTATAAACACTTTACTTTCTGTGGCAAGAACATAAACAGTTTAGCAAGGTGAAATGCAGAGTTGTACACCTGCAAAGGAATAACTGCATGCATCAGTACAGGTTAGGGGCTGACCAACTTGGTAAGGAACTCTTTAGAGAACGTGATGGACAAGAACCAGAAGTGTGCCCTTACGAGTGTCCAAGAAGACCAATGGTAGCCTGGGGTGCATTAATAATTAAGAATAGAATATCCACGTAGATGGAGAGAAGTTAATCTCCCCCTCTACTCTGCCCTGATGAGGCCACATCTGAAGCATTTGTCCAGTTCTGTGCTCCTCAGCTGAAGAAAGACAGGGAACTTCTAGAGAAAGTCCAGAGGACTACAAGCATGGCTATGACCTCCCTCATGATTCCCCTTATGAGAAAAGGAGACAAAGAGAGGAATCTTATCAGTGCTTATAAATACCTAAAGAGCAGGAATAAATCTGATGGAACCAGGCTCTTTTCAGCAATCTCTAGTAACAGAATAATGGGCACAAATAAGAACATAGGAGGTTCCATATGAACATGATGAAAATCTTGAATTTGAGGGTGACAGGGTACTGGAATAGGATCCCCAGAGAGGTTGTGGAGTATCTTCCTCTGGAGATAATCAAAACCTACCTGGAAGCTTTCCTCAGTAATCTACTAATCTAGGATAGAACAGCAAAAAGAAAAGGATCAAATTGGAAGTAAGAAGCAACTTTTTCCATCCACAGAGACAGTTCAGATGTGGAACAGTCTTCTCAGGGAGGTGTTTCATTCTCAAGAATTGGGGATCTCAAAATCCAACTGAGCCACTTGTTGTGACCTAAAACTGGTGCTGCTCTGAAAAGGGGTTGGACTAGAGACCTCCTGAGGTCCTTTCCAAACTAAATTATCTTGTAAATCTATGTTTTTATGAAGTACTTGTTATTACTTATTGGTTATTGTTAATACATACATTTTACAGTATAGCATTATAACTACTCAGACCTCAGTATTTACAAAAACGTGCAAAAACACCAGTGTTAGCCCTACTCAGTTAAACATGACTACAGGTCCAACCTGTTGTCAAATGCTTGGTGATGTATATTTTTCTGTGTGACAGACAATTACACGCTCACTTTCACAAGATGTTAATGCATGTAAATCCACAAGGAGACAACAGAAAAACCTGTTAATTTCACTTTTTGTGTTAGCCATGAAACATTAAGAAAAGCATTTACATTGGTCAACTACAAAGTCTTGACATCAGTTTTTCTGTTACTTGAAAAATAATGTTTGTTACATGTTGATCCAAAATAAGATAAAAAACTGAAAATTTTTCCTAAAAGCCAGACGTACATTTCAGCCAATGTTCAAAAATAACTTGTTTAAATTAAAATATTCTGTATTTTTTCTGTGCTTGGTGTTTTACATCTCAAATATCTTTTCTCTCTTCCATATACTGTTCCTCCAGTACCTCAGTAGAAAACAAATGAATCTATTTTCATATTTAAACCTTCTTTCTCATCTAGGAATAGTGTTCACAAACCAGTAGCCTCGTACTAAATCCTTAATAGCCCTGCTAGTTCTCCTTAATTGATCTTTATTCCAGATAGGGTAGGTCTAGAAATATATTTTGATTACCTACGAAGATGACGTTAATAATTATGTTTTTCTAATGAAACGTAAAATATAATACATGCAAATCTTTCAGAACAAATTAGAAATACATTTCCAAAAAAAATGATGTAGTTGTTCATTTTCAAGAAGAGATGAGCTAAAATTTGTTATACTGGTTTTCTGTCTCTCTGGTTTCATTATTCCATTTATCAATACTTCTCCAAATTCTATCTCAAGCTCTTGGACAGACACATGATATTCCGCCTGCTTTTTTGGAATGCATCAGGTAAGGTTTTGTTACTACTGATATTACTCCATATTTGATTCTACTCCTACACAAATTAATGCATTATAATATAATTATTGCTATGGAATTGTATTGCTGTAGTCACCCTGACAGGATATAAATGATAGTAAGATAGCTTACATTTTCTTTTCTGGAAAATTTCTGAAAAGGCATGCAGAAATAAAACTTAAATTTCTCTTAGTATTGGGGGGGGGGGGGGGGGGGGGGGGGTTGTGTGTGTGTGATGAAATTAGTTTCTTGGATCTCCCTAACACTGATAGGTTTTTATCAGTCATCTGCAGGATGTAGTTCAGTGTTAAGCAGTTTTAATATGACATTTTAGCATGAACAGTCCCAATTGGAATAACAACATAAGAAATGTCTTACTGGTTGAACTAACTTGAATTTTATTTGTGTATGAGTAATGCTAAAGACTGGGTTCAAGAATACAGCTCATAATACAGATCATAACCCTCCTCAAAATCCTCTTATTTACCAGTTTTTCTAATTCCTTTCTAAATCTCCTGGTGCTGTCTGTTTTCAAAACGTTTTGTGGCAGTAACTTTCAGAAATGTCTGTTTTAAAACTGCTTCCTGCTCATTTCATTAGGTGTTTCCTAGTTTTTGCACTATTGGATTTAGTGAACTGTAGATTGCCAATCATGATTTTAATACCTTGAGTATTGAAATGAGAAAGGGTTGAATGCAATCAGATGTTATGACCAGTACATAAAATCAATATTAAAATGGCTTAAAATGCCTTAAATAGTTTAAGTGGAATAAAGCTCAACCAACAAAGTAACAATACTTAGCAAAAGGTAAGTTTTTCAGTGCTGAACTGACAATAGTGAGTTATTTTAAAGGAAATAACTGAAGAGAATGAAGTCTTCAAAGAGAAATATTTAAGCAACAGCAAGAATGTAACTGAAGAACAAGCATAAAGACAAAGGACTGATGCCATCTTTTCTGACTGAAAGGTTAAGTCATCATCCTTGTATATTATAGAGCTTGATGAACTTTCCACCAAGTTACTTAATTACATAGTAAACCTGTTCATAATTTTGGTCTCTATAGCACTTTATAGTAATGAGAGTCACAATTTAATTATATTCTATGTGGAAATGTACTTCCTTTTGCCTGATAATTTCATTGGGTATTCCTATTTCCTGGTCTCTGAGAGTGAATAATTGTTCCCTAACCAATTTCTTCATGTCCTTCATGATACCAGGCAGCTCTTCCATATCTATCAATTACTGTCTGTTTTGCAGGCTGAAGAGTCCTAGTTCATCAGGTCTTGCCTCATGTGAAAACTGTTTCATGTCCCTGATTGTCCCTTTCACCTCTCCTTGCAGACAGCACCTTTCTAAGATAGTATGATTAGAATAGCATGAGGAACTCAGAATGTGGATGTACCATGGATTTATAGAACAGAATAATTAAATATTGTGGGTCTCCTGTTTTCTTTTCTGGTAATACTTCACACTATCTCTGTTTCATTGCCATGAATATGATATGTAAGTTCTCATAATTGAGTATAATCAGATAGTTTCCCCTCACAGTCTTAATGTAACAGCTATGTTTCTGACAGTGTACATTGTTTCCAATCAATTGAAATTATTTCACTACCTGCCTCATTGAACAGTCACTCCTATCACAAAACAGCGCATAAATATTTGCAGCAAATCATGATTTTTTTAAACTCAAATATTTTGATTCTCCAGGAATATTTCCTATTTCACTATGTATTCTCTTCTACAGAAGGAATGTTTGTAGGGCATGTTTCCAAAGGAGATAGTGAAGTACCATCAATAGTGACCAGATGTGTCAAAAACCCTTTGAACTAAGAGGACTTCATTTAAAATTTTGAGTATTGCAGCGTAAAATTAATGGAAAGGGATAATCAGACGCTAGTATGGCATAACAAAATGAAATTAATCTTGCAGAAAGCTTACACACCCAAGAAAAAGGCAATCTAAAACATCTATGTGCACTAAGAAGATTAGAAAACATTAAATATTCTTAAAAGAATTACTTAAAAGAGAATAATCTGCCACATACATGACTTTGATAAAAAAAGATAATTACAACATCAATTACATGTTAGGTGCATCAGGCTGTCATGCAGAAAAATTTGTGGTAAACAGAGTTCAAATGCACCCTGGAAGGTCTCTCTAATCCAATCCTCTACACTAAGCAGTGTTAACAAACAGTTCAGGTCGTATTTCCAACTTTCTTTATGACTTGAAACCCCGAAAGAAGAGAGAGAGAGATCAACAGCGGTTTGAGATCAACTCCAGTATTGCCTATCCTCACAGCATTTTTCAATTTTAATCCCTCTTATTTTTACTTGCATGTTATATGCCTGTCATGCATTGCTGTGAAAAGTCTAACTTCATCTTCTTGATGACCTCCCCAGAGTTGCTGAGAGATTGTTCCTATACGCCCCAAAACCATTTCTTCTTCAGGTTAAACAAGCTTGGCTCTCTCAGCCCTGCTTCTTCAAGCACTGGTCAGCTTATTAGCTTGCTTCTGGACTAGTTCAAGTTGAGAAATGTGTTGACAATTTGCCTCATTTTATGGATCTTTTATTACTTTTGAGCTTTTGGTCTTGTTATCTATAAGTGTGTGTTTAATACACATATGAAATCACTGAATATAGTGAGTAGTTACGCTTTTAATTCATGTCTAAAGTCACTCTCATTCACAACATGCCTAGAAAAATATATTTAAAAATATATTGACAAACAAAACAGGATAAATTTAGTATATTTATTTTCTTCCCCTGTGCACAGGTACTGCCAAGAACTTCTCATTTAAGGAAAATAAGCTTCAAATTTGATTTAGTCAAATATAACTGTAGCCAGGCACTAATTTGTGGTCAAACTCTAATATTCGTGAAGCAAAAGCTCCTCTTGAACATAATTTTCATAATAACATCTTTCAGGATATGTGCAGCCTTCTGTTCAGTAAAACTGAATTCAAAAGACTTTATTCCCTTAGGAAAAAAAGATGTGTGTTGGTATTCTTATTTGAAAATATACATCCAAGCAGTCATCGAAACTACAGCTTTCTTAGATCCATCATTAGTTTACAAGAGCTTGGAAACTGCACTTTTAGCCTCATTTTATTTTATGATGTTCAGCCATGTGTTTATTCCTCTCTTGGTGAGAGACACGTAAAAGTTTAAGACTGAAATCAGATTATCTGATTATTACTGTATCAGAGTGATTAAATACATTGAAATATAGTGTGACATAGAACGTAAGTTCTCAAAGAGATTTCCAGAGAAGAAAAAGTGAGAAGGTATATCAACTTTCATATGTTTATGATTCTACGATAATTTCCTCAGCAGTTTCACACTTATTTGTTATTTTGATTGTTGGCTAATCTGAATAGATCTGAAAATGCACGTGTTAAGGAAGAAAGGAAAACCCTTTATTTCATGTGGTCTATTCGTTCTTGAAAAGGAAAAGATAAAAGAGAAGCAAAAGTAGATTGAAGACTCTACCTGAAGAACAAGGATTAAGAATGAGATTGATTCACCGTACATATGCTTTTCTGGTTTCTAAATATATCATGTTAGATGGATTTTATTTAAATGCTATTTAAGTAGATAAAAACAAAAATAAGAAAAATCACTCCAGGTTATCAGAAACTTTAAAAATGAAAGCAAGAAATGTTACTTGACAATTTAAGAAGCTTTACCATAAAACACTTTTTTTTTTTTTTTTCCCCCCTCGCTTTCCTAAAGTTACTTCCTACAAAGAATCGGTCAAGTATTTCTTTAAAAGACATACTCCACTATTTGATGTTAACATAACTATTTACATTATGTAAAGGAGAGTTATGTAGAAAAGAAATATGAATTTGAATATCTGCTTAGCCTAAATATCCTTTCAAAATAAAAACAAAGCATGCTAAGCTTCCCAAGACAAAGAAATTAATAGTGATTTTGTATGTAGAAGGATAAATGTTTAATAGAACTATGACTGTTTTCCACAAGTACACTATAACAATGTTTTAATCTAAACTGAAAATTTAAATATCAATGTTTGTGTCTCTAAGAAAAGTGATAAGTATTTTAATTACACTGTTTTTTAAATTAAATGTAATTCTGAGCACTAAGTAGTTTTCAGTATTTCTGTTATATGATGTTATATGATATATGATTGTTAAAATGACATTTTAATCTTGTCTTCAAATATTTTCCATGGTGCCTTAAATATATGAAAAGTGTTGTATGCTCCCTATAGCTACCTGAAGGGAGGTTGTAGTGAGCTGGGGGTCGGTCTTTTCTCTTGTGTATCTAGTGATGGGACGAGAGGGAATGGCTTCAAGCTGTGCCGGGGAGATTCAGGCTGGACATTAGGAAATACTAGTTCTCTGATAGAGTGGTCAGGCACTGGAATGGGCTGCCAAGGGAGCTGATTGAGACACTAACCCTGGATGTGTTCAAGGAACGTTTGGACATTGTGTTGAGGGACATGGGTGTTAGTGAGAACTATTGGTGATAGGTGGATTTTTGGACTGGATGATCTTGTATTTTCCAACCTTGGTGATTCTGTGAAGTAATTGCAGTACATTTGTATCATTATCTAAGATAACTAATAAGATAATTAATTTATGAATTTAAACAATATTTTATCCTTCCAAGCTATACAATTCAGTGACTATAAATAATTACAACAACAGTTCTGAGGACTTGTGTACTCTTCCTGTCTTCATTGGTTTTGCACATAACCTGTGGAATCATCCTGGTATATTACAATAAACATGAGGAGAACAGGGATAAAAATGCTACAATTGTATATAGGAAACATATACATATTCTGGTTATTAGTAAACCATTTTAAGAGAATAGTCATCTACCTAGCCAGTATAAAAATGGATTAAGCATGTAAATTTCAGTTTTTCTATCTGAAATTTCCCTGTAGCTGTTTATAAAAAAAAAAAAAGTATATGAATGCTTTATACGTGATTTGATGCAAAAATTATATATATTGCTAAAAAAAAAAACCTATGTGGCAAAGTGCCGGAAGGATTATCAGCTTGTGATATAGCTATTATAAAGACAAAACCATTCAATCTCAAGTCATTAATGAAGATTATCATGTTAATTGCTACAGCTTTTAGCTTCTGATCCTTCACTCTGAATATACAACTATTCAGATTAGCTGTTGCTTTTAAAGCTTTATAATGAAAGTGTTCTAAGTCTTCTCTCTCTTCTGTCATGTTCCCTGGTGAAAAAGTAATAATAATGGGAATGCCTCTTGGTGAGGCTATATTACATCACGATTAAATATTTTGACATAATGGGAAGATGGCTTTGAAGTTGACAATTATATTGTAGAGAGAATATGAGTTACAAATGCAGAAGTTAGTTATAGAATTGATCATGGACAGTAAAGATCTGTAATGCTGAACAGCATTTAGTAAACCTAAGAAAATGACCAATACATTTCATAAGCCTCAAACTTTAAAGAAATGACAGAGCATTATCTGCTGGTTGAAATCAAAGTCATTCTTTAACTTGTGAATGTTACATTCTTAAATCTTAAAATGATCAATAGAAATGACAATTTTATTTTTGCATGCCACAGGATATAGAGAGATATAACTAACCAGGTTTTAAACATAAGAAAATATGTAACAAAATATTCCACTCAATAATTCCTATCTGTCACCATTGGTTAATGACCACATATGGTGTTTGAGCCACAGTCATATCTGATCTATACATGCATTCTGGCTTGGTTCATAAGCTTTTCTTTCTCTGCACACTGTTTTTTCCACAGTTGTATTTTGTTGGTGGTTTAGCATATAAGCCATCTGGCTCTATTCTTGTGTTACTTTCTTTTGTTGTTTTTAATTTTTCTGCCACAACATTCCCCATCTCCTCCAAAGCTCTTCCTTTTCTTTGCCCCTAAAACTTCTCTACCAGGAAAGAATACTACTTGTACAATATTTATATTAATGTGTTCAGTAAACTGGATATTTAGTAACATTTCAAAAGCCCTTAAGTGAACTGAGCAGCAGTAGAGGACAAAGTAGGAGGGGAAACATAGATTTGAAGAGAGGGGTCTGAGAGAAATAACAGATGTTACTTTTTAAGAATAAAAGGTATGTGTCTCACTTTGCTTTCCTGTATCAAAATAACAGTCCTTTAAATTTATTTTCCTCTATACTGACAGAGTTATGAAATAAATATTTAACCTAAAAAGCAAAGCCTTAAGTAAAACTTTTCTTCCTCATTGAAAATCGTCAAGCAAAAAAAGCAAATTAAGATCAATTAACAATGTGAAGAAATATGAAGAAATATGAAGGTGCCTCTTAATTTCAGTTTTACTTTCCTTGCAAACTGGAAAAATTATTAAACAGTATGCACAGTGGAACGACTTAATAGTGATACTAAAGGTTTTTAAATAAAATGAAAATACTAGTTAAGAAGAACATTATAATGTATAGACAATTACTTGAGGCTACTGAACTCACAGTGCATTGAAGCAAATAAAAAAGTCACCATGAATTTGAGACAATAATTTGTCAAGGTAATTTATGAGGTAAGAAAATTCGTCATTTTATTATCCATGCACAAATGGGCGGATAACCATGTATTGAACTTCCACAGCAAAAAAAATCCTTTGGTTTGAATTGCTATGAATGAAAGATGATAAGATGGGAAGAGAAAGCAAAGGAAAAAGAATAATAATACCAGATTAAAAAAATATATAGAAGTTATTTCAGAATGACAGTTTACTGGGAAAAAAAGTAAAAAACTAAAAAACTAAAATAACAAAAAAAGTTAGAATGTAGTGAACAGATTTGTTTCCACACAATGAATCTTAGAGAGGATTGAAGCTGTACAGCAACATCACACACAAGAAACCCCCCATTGGAAGCAAGTGAATTACATATTTTTCTTTGGAAGAAAAATATCCATGAAGTTGATTTCAGAGATACAAATGACCCTGAATGCTTAGATAATAGATATATGAAAATTTTCAGTTTTCTAAAAGTCTGCTTTGATAACTGTGTGGAAATGAACATTCACAGTTTGAGAGTATTACCTAGAATTTCACCAGAATCAAGATACAAACTGGAAGGAAACTGAAAACATTCCAAGATGGAAACATTAGCTATGCCACTTAATTTTAAAACAGTTGGGATCAAGACATTTCAATTAATTTAGTTCCAAACCCACATTTTTTCCAGAGTTGAATGCTGTAGCATAATCCTATTTGCTTTTCCGCAGAAACATTTTCATGTTTGCATTGTTTACATTCATTTCCTCCAATCAACGGTAATTACATAACTGGAAGCAATGTGAAATGCAAAAACTCCTCAGATATTTTAGAAACAAAATAGAATATGTTCTAAAGAATTCCATGAATACAGCTACAGACAAATCATATTTCAATAGCAGAAAAGAAACTTTGAGAAATTTTCACTTAAAAGATCATTAAAAATCAGAAAAGTGCTATCAGTCTTTTCAGTCTAAATACTTCACAAAATTTTTGCGACAGTTCTTATGTCTTGGATTCAAGTATTTCAAATCTTATTTTAGAATCTAATTTTGAGTTTGAGGTCTCAGTGCAGCTGAGTATCATTTTCTTGGCCATGACACTTCTTCAAGACTAAAAGATGATATCAGTTAAGCTGCCCCAATTAAAACAAAAATAGTTGAAACATATCTCATGATGGATTTGTAAGTAATGGTCCCAGACTATGATTGACTGCTTTAGGAACAGTTCCACAAATATCTTTTTCAGTTATCAGTTTTCCAGACAGTGAGGAAACTGGAGACTTAATCATTTGTATTAGCTAGCTTTGGCAATATTAGGCAACACTGCAACCTCTGTAAGCAGAAAATATACTAGAAAGCAAGTTAAAAAAAAAACCAAACAAACAAAAAAAAAAAACAAAACAAAACCACAACTTCCTGCAGATTTCAATTTTCTACTCTCCTCTTTATTTCAAAATATCAGTTATTTTTGTAAAGAAAGAATTTTTGTATTATATTACATATTTATACTCCGCTTTCTATTTTCTTTTCTAAACAGGTTACGTTTTCTATCCTGAAGAACAGGGTAAAGCTGCAGAGAAGAACAGAAAGCTGCAGGAAAAAAAGTGTCAAAGAAAGAATGACAAAAAGTTCAGGAAAGAAAGGAAAGAAATAGCCCACGATTTCCTGCTGATGACAGGAATGAGTATACTGAACAGTTATCTGTGGAAAAACTAATACAACCTAACAGCAGATTAAACAAAAAACAAACAAACAAACAACAAAAATAAGCTAATCAACTTCTAGGCTTTTATAAATGAAGTCTAACACAGGGAATTAACAGATGAAATGGTTAAAGAAAATAAATGACCTATGATTAATAAATAATATAAAATATATAACCTCCCATATTGTCTGGTTGAAGTTTAGGATCTACAAATAATGAAGCAATAGAGAAATCATGTTAACTCATCTTTTTTTTTTTTTTTTTTTTAAACCTAGCTTAGATCAACATTCGCAATTTGCCTTTCTGATTTCAGTATCTGGTAAAGTCTTGATTTAAAGTGGATAACTCACTTCCTAATTCCAGAATGATTCAGAGACTGAAATGACTATGACTCCATGTAGACACTCTCATGAATAACATAACACACTCAGTTTCATACCATGAGTGAGTATATATCTTTGAGATTGTGCACTGGTTAATTAACATCATGAAGTTAATTATAGTTGAATGAATATTAAACAGCAGGGTGAGATAAGGAGTGCCTTATTCCCCCTTAACTGTTCTATTCTGAAAAAAACACACCAAACATGTCTGATCTGTTGAAGTTAGTTGAGGTTAGCAGTTTGAAACGCTGAACAGCAGTGCACAAATGTGTACTTATATAAAATTAATCCACATCAACATTAATCTAGCAGCCAATCAGAACTCTCTCTTAATCCAAATAGTTTTATAATGCACTTTAAATCATTGAAGTCCAGGTGCTTTGCACTACTTAAATGAACAGTAACAAGGAAATTTAATCTCAAGATTAAGTATTTATAGCAGTGGCTAGGGGGTATCACCTAGCAACAACATGGCCCACAGAGTAAATCTAATAAACTGCAGCTCATCCTTTCTGTCATCAATAATCAAATAATCAAGACAGGAAAAGCACAAATAGTGATGACACTGAGAGAATCTAAAGATAAAGTACAGCAACATTTTAGGAGACAAAGAATATGTTTAGATAACAGAATATAGTCTGCACAATAATTAGGATAAGGCAAAGCTGGACTTCAGTCCCAGTTAGCTGAATAGAGAAAAGGTTGAAGTAAGGAGGAGGAAGAAAACTGGAGGAATAAGATAAGAGATTAAACATGGAAGATATAGGGATTCAGAAAAAGTAAGCAAACTAAGATGCTGTCAAGGCATATTTCCTGGGCAGACTTCTTAAAAAAAAAAAAAAAAAAAAAAAAAAAAAAAAAAAAAAAAAAAAGGGCACAGATATTAAAATTTTATCAGATAGCTTAAGAGATTATGGTAGTTGTACCTTAAAACATAAAAGCTACTTTGCAAGGCTTCAGCAAGATGCTGTTGGGTCAGAATTGATATCAGCAAGGCAGAAAGGATAAGTTTGAAGTTATCACAGTGTTAAAAGGAGAAAGGTTCAGCCCAATCAGTTAAAAAAAAATGTATAAATATTGCACCAAGGTTTACAGCAGATGAAAAATACATTAGAGATCTATGTAATTACAGTTAAGCACCTGTCATCATTTTGGAAAGCTGGTATTTACTCAGATTCACACTGTACAGAAACACTGCTTTTTTCCTTCAGCACTCCACATGCAGTCTCACTAAAAATCAGAGGGACCCTTGTCAGACTAGTTTATATTCCACACTAAAGGTATCTATAGGACTTCAGCTGATCAAATAATATTAAAAGTGCATATTCATATTCACAGGAAACTATTTACTTGTTAGCTTTCCAAAGCACTGAATTTTCTTCATCCTATTCACTACAAACAATTTAAACAAACAAACAAACAAAAAAACCCGCAACATTTCTGTTTAATTATTATTTGAATCATTGGCCCCTGAAAAAAAATAAACACTTCTGAAGATCCCCAAACTTTCTGCAAGTGTTCCATGTTAGTGCTGATGATAGATAGCCTTATGGAAGACTGTTACCCGCAGTTAGAGAAGAAGTGGATGTATAAAGTAAAATTGAGGCATCCCTAGTTACAAAAGAAGTGATAATGTAATCTTATCTTTAATCACCATTTCCTCAGCACAGGCATATAATTTAAGTGTTTAAAGGAATTTATTGTAATTTATTTATTATTTAACCCCCAAGGAGAAATCAAGAATTTTTAAGATAACTTACACAGAAATTGAACACAGAATTACTTACTGCCAGAAGTTGTAGTCAGTTGTCAAAAATACTCCTTGTTGCCCTAAGTATTAACAAAATTGTTCTCTAGAAGAGAAAGAATGTAGTCATAACTGAGAAACCTGAAGTAACAATTTATTTTCCTTCATTATCCTTCTAGGTGTTGCCTGGACACATTAGCAACTTTTAACTTACATTGTAAAGGTCTGTTGGTATTTACAGCTCTTCCTCTGTGCAGACCCAGAAATGCTTTAGTTTATTGAGATCATTACCTCACCTTCATAAAGAATTACAACTTTTCTGCCAAAGTCTATTGGAACAAAGAGCCAGTGCATGTGTGATATGGCCCACCACAAAACTCTTCCAAAACATCACACTGTTGGAAAGGCCCACCTTTTAAGAAGATAGCCTTATGAAATGCAGATGATCAAGCAGCAAAGGAATCAGTTCCATTCCTGTCTCATCTGGAGTGGGATAAAACCCATAAATATGAGTTTATCACATTCTGATAGATTGTAGGATGCAGGGAAAAATAAAATATGTCACAACCACAGAAACTGGTACAGGATGTTGGGCATGATTAATGTGAGAAAGTCTAGGGACTTAAAAAAAACTGAATAGCAAATATAGCAAATCAAGTCTCAGAATAACTGATTCTACTGATTGTTCATGATGAGACAAGGTAGAAATCAATTAAGCTTACAAAGCTGTACAGCTGGAATGGCGCATTGCCATCTTCTGTATTCTAGGGAAGAGAAAGGTGTTGGTACAAAACAGGATTTTGTTCAAATGTGAGGCAGTAGTAACCTTGTGTTAAAAAAATGCTATATGAATAGGGAATGTCAGACTCAGACATCTTCAGTTTTTATAACTGTGTCTGAGCCACAGTTCTTACTAAAATCAACATGCAATTTTGAAACACTGTGGAGGATAGTAACTGATAATTTTCTGTGTCTTCTCTCTTTCCTTTCTTTGGTATTATTGTGCAGAGAATTTTTAAAGTATATAAAGAAATCAAAGAGAAAGGTAGAAACAAGTAGCATACAAACTTCTATAGAGAACACAAACCCAGTTTCTGATATTAATCTGCAGCAACCCTGCATCCCTTTTTATTTAAACGTTAGTCAGAAGTGGTAATTTTAAGCAGAAATAACAAAGGCCATAAAAAATGAAACCCCCAAAGAGAAGTCCTGCTTAAATCCCCTCCCTCTTCAAGATTTGAATTCTCTGTGCTCTGTAAGACTAAAACTGCATGTCCAGAAGTAATAGATTAAACTACAAAAGTAAAATCATGATCACTTTTGCACTTAACTTCATCCTGTGTTTTACAGTCGAACATATGGAAATACTGGTTATATTTGTTCGAAGCCTCTCCGGCAATTAGACTGAAATATATCTTTTAGACTGTAAAAATACTCTAAAGATAAACAATCAAGCAGAAACAAGCATAACATATTTAAAGAGGATTAAATATTTTGAGATGCACCATATAGAGATACTATCAGCACGATTTCTCCCGATCAGAATTTGTAAATAGAAAACAGGTAGAAAAGTCTTTTTATGATTTCTGATGGTCCACAGTGAATTACAATTTAAATATCAGATAATATATGCAGGAGTAATTACAGGTATCTGAAAAACTTAATGTTAGAAGCTAGGACCATTGCAGAGTTTCTGTGGTTAACTGGCATATAAGGGACATAAATCAAGTACGCATTCAGGTATTTGTTTCTTCTGAACTACCACTGCACATGAATAGTGTCTTAGATGGAGCTAGAGTGCGGCTTCTATACAAATTTTCTTGAAATTCTCTATAATTTTGCCTTCCTTGAAAGAAAAATAATCACTATTTGTACTTACTCTGCTTATAAAGAATCTCACATATTCAGACACAGTGCAGGGCATTGAGGAATTCCGAATTTACTTACGAAATCCTGACAATAAGTCTCATCAAGAGATACTTTAAAGAAAGTAGTAAATTGGTCTGCAAATCACATGGAAATATATCATGTAGCCTGTTAGTGCGCTACAACGTGTTTATAGTTAAACCGAATTTACAGCACATCTAAAAGTAAACTATGTTTTGCATTTCAAACTGTTCTCTGGGGTAAAGAGATAGTGGGGGAAAAATAGACATTTTTACTTTGGCAGGTATCAGACTTCAGTGACTAGGATAATAAACAGAGTTTTACTTAGAACTCACAAGGCTGTTACACTGATCTGCTTTCTAAAGAATAACATCAGAGACAATCATTAGCAGCTTCTTGGGCTGCCAAGAAGGACAAGTTTATCAGATTTCTCTCTGATGTGAGTTTTAGGTGCATTTCTGAAGCAACTGGTGTTTGGTGAAAAGGGAAGTTATGGAACTGATGTATTTATAGATAACTACAATTCAAATTTTGAAGTTAAGATCAAGTTTTTGCACATGGTAAAGAATTCAGAAAATTATATTTGTTTTTATTTGCAGGAAATTCATTTTCTCAAATCTTAGAAATTATTTTCAAATTCTGTAGGATGGCTGAAACAAATGAAACTGTTATTGTTTTTTGTGGACATACAGAATTGTCCATATCAGAAGGCCAAACCTTGGTAATTTTAGAGATTATTGTTTGATTTGTATATTTGTGTCTTCAGATCTTATTGATGGATAGAGATTTAATGTTACTGAAGTAAAAAGATCTTGAAGAAATCAGTCCGAAGAAAGTTTTCTAAGTTTTTTGTTCTTGAGTAAGGAATGTCAGTCTACTGCTCTTTAAAACAAAAGAATAGGAACAGTTTTGTTTAAACAGCTATGTTCTCAGGAGATGTACGTTTCACTAAGAAAATATGATTACTTGTCACAGAATACTTATACAAGAATTTTTCTAATAGTAAGAGAGTAACTACAAGAAACAATTATAACTACTGAAATAGATGGCATTTCAGTGTATCATGAACTTTAAGAAAAAAGATTTGGTGTATCAAAACAGTACCAGCTGCCATTTCAGCCACCATTAAATATCTTCTATTAAAATGACGGCAACATGATCAGCTAAGTAATTTGAAGGGTCAAACACTTTTTTGTTTGTAGTTGAGTTGAAGCTTCTTTTATACAACTGGAAATTTTCCCCTCACATATAAACGCATCGTAAATTCTCAGTTTTGGAGCAAGTATTACATGTTTCACTGAGCATGATAAGTAGATTCTGATTATCTTAACTGTAAGGCATAATTAAAAACAAAGTATTTCAAACTATTGTTTCAGGTACAGCAAAATATATTTAACCTGTCAATCTATGTTATACATTAGTCTTATTATGCCTACTGTAAAATGCTTTCCCCTGCATTAGACTTTCAGACTGTTTGATCCTTCTCAGCTTTAAATAGCAGAACAAGATTTTTCCTGTCTGCATTCTGGAGAAAGACTCACTGAACTTATTCTCTTAATTAGGACACTCATCTTCTACTCTAAAAATTACACTATTGTTTACATTAATGAAAATTCAGAATTTGTACTAATGAATTTGTATTGTTATTCTAAGAAAACTAGATTAATTCATTGAGCTCTGTTGGCATTTCTGTTCAAAAGGAATTGTGATTTTGAAAAGAAAGAAATTAAATCGAGTTTCATTGGCATAATAAATTTCCACCTGAATATTAGTTTAATTAACTCTTTCTGACAAATATACGCTCTCATTCCGCTGGAGTATCTGCTAAAAACATTTTGGTTTGTACTCGTGTAATAAGAAAGAGACACTACATGCTTGTGATGCACATAATATCCTTGGTACTAATTATTCAGTAATGACATCAATTAACACATTCTCCATATAGTTTCTTCTTATTATTCAGATACATGTTAAATGCTGATGTTTTATTTCCCTGCATATTGGATCAGTGAATCTGCATTAGATAACACTGGAAATACCCAGTAGGGTTCCTCCTTTGATCCAAGTTTTGTCCCCTGAATAATTCAGAAATTATGCAAATCACGTGAGCAAAATACCCTGTAATTATGTTGAATTAGTGAAATAAATTGCAAGCACACAGCTAACATTTTTTGTTTTTTCAATATGCATCTGCTGTTGATCTTTCAAGAAGGAAAAGGACAAAATCCTAGTGAATGTTAGTAAAAATTAGTACACAAAAGCATCAAAACATCTTTAAACAGTCCAGCTAGAAGCAAGCATTTCTCTTTGCAAAAAAATAGCACTTAATCTTGTTTGCTGATTCAGATTCTCTCCAACACAACAGAGATGTCCTTTTGGTGCATTTGCTGATGGTTACCAATGAGTTACAGCATGATTAGTCAGTGCAAGTAAAACAGTGTGGGTACACACTATTATTTTGTCGTGTTATTTGTATGCATTGTGACTTTCTAAAGCGTGCTATGTCAGTAGGTGAAGAAAATTAGCTACATTATAGCAGCATTTATACCTCAAAATTAGACTGACAAACACCTTTTGCATACTAATAGTCGCATATATAAATCACAGAATTGTAGGGGTTGGAAAGGACCTCCAGAGATCATCGAGATCAAACCCCCCCTGCCAAAGCAGGTTCCCTACACCAGGTCACACAGGTAGGCATCCAGGCAGGTCTTGAACATCTCCAGAGAAGGAGACTCCACCACCTCCCTGGGCAGCCTGTTCCAGTGCTCCGTCACCCTCACCGTAAAGAAGTTCTTGCGCATGTTTGTGCGGAACTTCCTATGCTGCAGTTTCCGGCCGTTTCCCCTTGTCCTGTCTCCACTCTGCCCTTGTCCTCATGGGGGACTTTAACTTCCCTGACGTATGCTGGGAGTACAGCACAGCACAGAGGAAGCAGTCTAGGAGGTTTCTGGAATGCGTAGAGGACAACTTCCTGATACAGCTGGTCGGAGAGCCCACGAGAGGAACTGCCCCACTAGACCTGCTGTTCACAAACAGGGAAGGTTTGGTGGGAGATGTGGAGGTTGGAGGCTGTCTTGGACAGAGTGATCATGAAATGATAGACTTCGTGATTCACGGTGGAGCCTGGAGGGGGAATAGTAATACTGCTACCTTGGACTTCAGGAGGGCGGACTTTGAATTGTTCAGGGGACTAATAGGGGGAGTCCCCTGGCATTCAGTCCTAGCAAGCAAAGGGGTCCAAGAGAGCTGGTTGCTCTTCAAAAAGGAAGTCTTAAGGGTGCAGGAGCAGGCAGTCCCCCTGAGCTGCAAAATGAGCCGGCGGGGAAGAAGACCGGCGTGGATGAATAGGGAGCTATTCCTGAGGCTCCGGGAGAAAAAGAGAATCTACCGCCTGTGGAAAGAGGGACAGGCCACTCAAAATGAATACAGGGAAGTTGTTAGGATGTGTAGAGGTGAAATCAGAAAGGCAAAAGCCCAGCTTGAATTTAACCTAGCTGCTGGTGTGAAAAGGAATAAGAAACTCTTTTATAAATACATTAACAGTAAGAGGAGGACAAAGGAGAATATCCACTCTTTGCTGGATGAGGCTGGGAATGTGACCACTGAGGATAAGGAAAAGGCGGAGGTTCTGAATGCCTTCTTTACGTCTGTCTTTAAAAGTCAGACCAGTTATCCTCAGGATACCCCTCTCTCTGACCTGGTAATCTCGGCCGGGGAGCACACTAACCCCCCTGCGATTCTGAAAGAAACAGTCAGAGACCTACTGCTCCAGCTGGACTGTCACAAGTCGATGGGGCCAGATGAGATCCACCCAAGAGTGCTGAGGGAACTGGCGGAGGTGATAGCCGAGCCGCTTTCCATCATCTGTCAGCGCTCCTTGTTGACTGGTGAGGTCCCAGATGACTGGAGGCTTGCCAATGTGACTCCCATTTATAAGAAAGGTCGTAAGGAGGATCCGGGGAACTACAGGCCTGTCAGCCTGACCTCGGTGCCAGGGAAGGTTATGGAGCAGATCGTCTTGAGGGAGATCATGCGGCATGTGCAGGGTGACCGGGGGATCAGGCCTAGCCAGCATGGGTTCATGAAGGGCAGGTCCTGTTTGACCAACCTGATCTCCTTCTATGATCTAGTGACCCATCTGGTGGATGAAGGAAAGGCTGTTGATGTGGTCTACCTAGACTTCAGCAAAGCCTTTGACACTGTCTCCCACAGCATTCTCCTGCAGAAGCTGGCAGTCAGAGGCTTGGATGGGTACACTCTTGGCTGGGTAAGGAGCTGGCTGGAGGGCCGGGCGCAGAGAGTGGTGGTGAATGGAGTCAAATCCAGCTGGCGACCGGTCGTGAGTGGTGTTCCACAGGGGTCGGTGCTGGGGCCTGCCCTCTTCAATATCTTTATAGATGACCTCGATGAGGGCATCGAGTGCACCCTCAGTAAATTCGCAGATGACACCAAATTGGCTGGAAGCGTGGATCTGCCTGGGGGTAGCGAGGCCCTACAGAGGGATCTGGACAGGCTGGAGAGCTGGGCTGGAGCCAATGGGATGAGTTTCAACAAGGCCAAATGCCGGGTCCTGCACTTCGGCCACAACAACCCCAGGCGACGCTACAGGCTTGGGGCGGTGTGGCTGGAGGACTGCGTAGAGGAAACGGACCTGGGGGTATTGATTGATGCTCGGCTGAACATGAGCCGACAGTGTGCCCAGGTGGCCAAGAAGGCCAATGGCATCCTGGCTTGCATCAGAAACAGTGTTGCAAGCAGGAGCAGAGAGGTGATTGTTCCCCTATATTCAGCACTCGTCAGGCCGCACCTCGAGTACTGTGTCCAGTTTTGGGCCCCTCACTGCAAGAAAGATATTGAGGCCCTGGAGCGTGTTCAAAGAAGGGCAACGAAGCTGGTGAGGGGTCTGGAGCACAGGCCATATGAGGAGAGGCTGAAGGAGCTGGGAATGTTCAGCCTGGAGAAGAGGAGGCTCAGGGGAGACCTTATTGCTCTCTATAACTTCCTGAAGGGAGGTTGTAGTGAGCTGGGGGTCGGCCTCTTCTCTCGTGTCATTAGTGATAGGACCAGGGGGAATGGTTTCAAGCTACGCCAGGGGAAATTCAGGCTGGACATGAGGAAGTATTACTTTTCAGAAAGGGTGGTCAGGCACTGGAATGGACTGCCCAGGGAGGTGGTGGAATCACCGACCCTGGGGGTGTTCAAGGAAAGACTGGATGTTGCGTTGAGGGACATGGTTTAGTAGGAGCTATTGGGAATAGGTGAACGGTTGGACTGGGTGATCTTCTAGGTCTTTTCCAACCTTAGTGATTCTATGATTCTATGATTTAGCAGAGCATTGTTAGAGGTAGGGTAGTATGTTAGGTGATGGTTGGACTTGATGATCTTTGAGGTCTTTTCCAATCTTAGCTATTCTATGATTCTATGATTCTATGATTCCACTCACCACTGAAAACAGTCCGGCCTCGCCATTCTGCCCCCCACACCTTAGATATTTATAGACCTGGATCAGGTCCCCTCTCAGTCTTCTCTTCTCAAGGCTGAACAGACCCAGTTCACTCAGCCTTTCCTCATAGGAGAGATGCTCCAGGCCCTTCACCATCTTCGTGGCCCTCCGCTGGACTCTTTCCAAGAGATCCTTGTCTTTTTTGTACTGGGGAGCCCAGAACTGGACGCAGTACTCCAGATGAGGCCTCACCAGGGCAGAGTAGAGGGGGAGGATCACCTCCCTCGACCTGCTGGACACGCTCTTTTTAATGCACCCCAGTAAGCCATTGGCCTTTTTGGCTACAAGGGCACACTGCTGGCTCATGGCCAACCTGTCATCCACCAGGACGCCCAGGTCCCTTTCCGCAGAGCTCCCCTCCAGCAGCTCATCCCCCAACCTGTACTGGTGCATGGAATTTTTCCTCTCCAGATGCAAGACTCTACACTTGCTTTTGTTAAACCTCATCCGGTTTTTTTCTGCCCAGCTCTCCAGCCTATCCAGGTCTTGCTGAATGGCAACACAGCCTTCAGGTGTGTCAGCCAATCCTCCCAACTTCGTATCATCAGCAAACTTGCTGAGGGTGGCCATTATCCCCTCATCAAGGTCATTGATGAAGATGTTGAACAAGACCGGACCCAGCACAGACCCCTGAGGAACACCGCTGGTTACAGGCCTCCAACCGGACTCTGCACCACCAACAACGACCCTCTGTGCTCTGCCAGTCAGCCAGTTCTCAACCCACCTCACTGTCCACTCATCTATCCCACACTTCCTCAGCTTTGTTATAAGGATGTCGTGGGGGACAGTATCAAATGCCTTGCTGAAATCAAGGTAGACTACATCCACTGCTCTCCCCCTGTCCACCCAGCCAGAGACAATATCATAGAAGGCTACCAGGTTGGTCAAGCACGACCTCCAGATGTAAGGAAGAAGGAGTATTGATGTTGGGTAAGAAAAATGCCTGTGTTGAATACCCAGAAAAATATTTTTTCCTAACCCTCTGAACTACTATTCTCAATATTAATTACTATCCTGAACAATTGAGGTCAAATTTCAGCTTTTCTCCTTAGTTCACCAAATCAAACATAACTCCATTAGAAATTTCATAATGCAGATTGAGATTACATTATTTTTTGTTTGGTAATATTTTGTAGAAGCAACTTGTCCTATAAATTCCAGCAACAAACATACAAGCAAGTAAATAGAGAAACCTAAATACTATCTGTTGTGACTAGAAAGACCATGATAGATACATAAAGGATGACATCATAAGTTCAAAATACAAAAGTGCAAACAGCTAAAATAAATGTGGGTGCACCTGAGAAAGGTATAGCTTTTCATATGTTCACATCACATGCTTTTTGAAGTGCACTAGATTTTGTAGGACATACTTTCAACAGACCTTGTAGTTGTCTTTCAGCTGCAGAAGAGTTTTGAATGTAAACAAGCACAGAAATCACTGAAGTAATTTTTTCTGCCTGAAAATCTGGAACAGCACTGCTACAGCAATCCTGTCAACATAATAGCTGGTAGATGACTTCTAATGTCATCTAATGTTCATCAAATCAGTATTTTTCTTAGGATGTTTTGGGTAGGAAACAGACTTGCTAGACATTTGTATCGTGACAGAACTGTAGCATAACCGTATGGTTTTTGGCTGCTCAGATAATACATGAAGTTGCATGTTCCAGTTATTGTTCATACCCACAGTTTTTTCTATTCCACTACATTCTTCCTCTAGCTGTAGTCTCTCCTGTAAAGTTTGACAAATATTTTAATAGTCAGTGTTGAGCATTTAGTGCTCTTTTAATACTCCTGAGTTTTTTATAGATAAAGGAAAAACCTAAGCAAAAGGGCATACATGGAAATAGGAGTTACTTCTCACAAATACAAATCCTCATTAAAAAACAAAAAAACCTTCCAGGATTTAAGCTTCTTCTGTATCAAAATTCTGCATAAATATTAAGGTTGGAAAAGACAACCAAGACATGTAGTACAACCATCAACCCATCACTACCATGCCACTCAGGGTGGATATCATGACATCTACCCTTTTCTTGAATGCCTCCAAGGACAGTGACTCTAACACTTTCTTGAATGGTTTGTTCCAATGAGATAACTGCATCTGGTTGAAAATTTGTAATTAGCGTTTCCACATTTTTCCACATCAGATAATTGATACTGTTGACAAAGACATGCCAAAATTTTACACTAGGATATAGGAGTTTCAGATCTCCAAGGCAAAACCTGGCTTGTAAATTTGCACATTTACCAACACTTTTTTATTAGAGCTATATAGTATGTATATATAGGTAATGAGAATCCAGTTTTCTCAAACGAGAAGATCTTTCAGTGGAATAGCTTGGAAACCATATCAACTGAACTTCCACTTGTATAACTGGATAAAAAGAAACATTACAAAAATGGAACCCCCTTGTAAAATGCTCTGTAATCATGTTATAAAGAGATAGTAGGGAGTTCAGGGCAGGACAGATGTGTTATAATGTATCAGTCACAAGTAAGGAAGAAAAGAAGCCTAGGTGGTCTGAAGAGACCTGCTTAAAAACCCTGCAATAAAACCTGGCAAAGTGCAACAAATTTTCTAAATACCATAGTATGAATGATGCCCTAATTCCCGTGTTGGATTAGTTGCTATAGGTATCACAGGGATGTTCTGCTACAGCCCCCTACCCTAGCTTGCTTTGAGGAGTGTCTGATTTTTATCTTTTCATCCAATTCACACTTTTTTCCCCTCTTACACAACGATTACATGGGCTTTCAGGGTAAAGTCAATTTTATCCTGTAAGAAAAAAAAGTGTATCATCTTGATGAAAAGACTCCCTTCTGTTCACAGTTGATTTTCTCTCTCCTTTTGTCTCTCTATTGTGTTCATATATATTTAAATTACTCTGGTGTCTTTCACTGAAAAGAATGTCTAAAGTTGAGCGAAACAGAATGGATCCTGAGAGCCTGTGGATGTGAAATGAGGTTCAGGCTGTGCATTTTAAAGCAACCTATT
Organism: Tetrao urogallus; assembly: GCF_951394365.1. Taxonomy (NCBI): domain Eukaryota; kingdom Metazoa; phylum Chordata; class Aves; order Galliformes; family Phasianidae; genus Tetrao; species Tetrao urogallus. The sequence continues at coordinate 52,737,134 of NC_136817.1, read as the reverse complement.
TTCACAAATGAAGAAACTATTAGCTTCTTTGTGAAATTTAACAATGTGTATCTGATCTATAGGATTGTCATTAATTATATTTCAACAAGCAAAAAGGCTGTGAATTTGCACTATGAAATACTGCCCCAGCACTTGCAGTTTCTGAATTATCCAGACAATTTGCTTGTATGTCAAATATATTTGAAATGCAGGCTTATCTGAAACCATTACCTTCTGGCTTCTGCATAGCTTATCAAACTCATTTTTTACCTTAAAGACATATTATTATTAGTATTATTATATATGACCTTAACAGTAATTGCAAGGAGAATGTGCACAACAATAATATTAAAAATAATTTAATTTAGATGTTAATTTTTAGGGCATGTAGGTAGAAATTAGGGACACTTTATGATATTTGTGAAGATATTGATTATGACTGAGTCGTAGAATAAGGTTAATTTTCTTCCTACTATGTTCTGGACATATTACCAGTCACTTTCTTTTTTCAGTGCAAATTTATAAGCTGTAACATTATGATGAGTTCTGGAATCACAAATTTTAGACAAATCTTTTTAGCACATTACATGTAATATCTAATTCTTAAAGTATGTGGGAAATGCTTTCTTTTCTTAATCCATTATTTCTAAGGGAATTATTCTGAGACACTATCACTAATATACTAGTAATACATTTCCAGGTTTGTCTAAGTAGGGAATTTGTCTTTTGGAAAGAAATTCCATTTCCCTAACAATAATTCTAACATTTTAATAGAAGAAGAGTTGGAACTAGATGATCTTAAAGGTCCCTTCCAACTCAAACCATACTATGATTCTTTGATTTTCTCTCTGAAGCAGCATGTGAAAGGCAAATCTGTTCTTTAAATGGATAATAATTTTTTTTGTTTGTTTGTTTTACCCAAAGTTAAAAGACGACAAAAAGAAAGTCAGACCCACACAAAGACCTCATTAATTTTTTTTTTTTTTTTCCATCAAATTACAATATAAATGGCATGGATCATAGAAATCTGAACTTGGTCAAACACTATTTGGCATTTTCATGAAAGACTGAGACGATGGCATAGAGAATACAGAAATAAGCTACACAGATGATAGAAAACTAGAAGGCTTTTCAGGCAATTGATAAAATTGAGTGATCATCATAAATCAGAGAAACAGCCTGAAATAAAGAGTATTACATACTATAATGACAAAGTACAGTCACACTAGTCTTGGAGACATCAAACATACTAAAATGAGAAGTGCCTGACAGTCATTAACATTAAAATAAGACTAAAAAAAAAGAATCACAAATTCTTTTTTTAAGATGACCAGAAGAACTGGTGTTCTGGTATACTTTTAGTAGCACCATCATGAAATGCAGAAAATTATTATACCTAGTGAACATGGTGGGATAGGACACTTAGTTTTGACAAGCACACTACAAGAATTAAGACAAACTGAAGACAATGCACAATAATAGGTATGATAAACATTTTACAGAAGCAGCCTAGCCGTGAAAATTTTAGGAACAAGATTTCCTTAGTGTAGAAGAATACTGAAATGGAGAATTTCAAATATGCCTATCTTGGGGAGAAGGGAATATCAAGACAATGTGACACTGCTAAGCTCAATTTATGTGTGAACTTTAACTCTGTTACAGAATTCTTCTTCTTGTTAATGGTCTCCTATAATTTCTTGCTGGTATCTATGGATTTTTGTAATGGTTACTTTGTATATTATACCTGTTTGTAAACCTGTATTTTCTCTCTGAGCAGATATTTCATGTTCATAATAAAGGACAGTAAAATTCAAATGAAAAATTCCATATATATTACCAAGCATCTAACTGCAACATTTATCCAGCTGCTTATTCAGGCAAACTTTTCTAATCTCACCATTTATTACATTGATAGCATCTAAGTTAGAAGACTAAAACAAACAAACAAACAAGAAACACTCTGAAGATATTAACAGATAATTTGCAAGTAAATCTGTTTATGATTATGTTAAAGATCCAAATACACCAATAACAATTTCTGACTAATATTTGAAGATATTTTCATTTTTCAAAAATCAAACTGATGTGCCACTTCTGACACGCCCAATTTTAGATTGCTGTTTGGTGCATTTTAGGATTCATTAAAAAAAAAAAAAAAGTCATTCACTTTCAATGACCTACTCTAGCCCATTCTTTATTAACTAAAAATAATCATTATTATTATTATTATTAAAAAGAAGGATTATAACATTTTCTCTAGAATGACTGAAACATGAGTTTTTTCAGTTATATATGTTGCAGTTGCTTTTGTTAGTTCAGTATTTGATATCCTTAAGCTTTTTTTTTTTTTTTTTTTTTTTTTTTTTTTTAAGTCCTTAAGCTCGTGTGGAAAAGAAAAACAGGACGATATAATATTTCCTTCACTTCTCTGTATTATCACAACAACTTCTTTAATATAACTCACCTACATTTATTAAATGTTCAACCAGCCATCAATTACCTTACTCAAGGTATATTAGTCTGTGATCACATAGATATGATTATGGTCTCTTTAGCTGTTAAAGTAATTAAGTATTTTAAATCACAAAAATATAAAGAGATAAGTAACAACCTTTATGTCAGTTATTCCTAAACTCAATCTTAATTCAAACACAGTTGTACTGAACATGTGTTCATCTGGTCAAACATGTTTATCAAATCTCAGAACAATTCTCATCACACATACAGGATTTCTGTGCTGTTTGTCTCTTGAAGAAATTTCTATATAATTCCTATATCTTAATTTAAGGGATCTGGTTAAAAAGCCTTGAGATGTTCTTACTCTAGAATCACAGCTCAAAACTGTTTGTTTCTCTGATGGCTGTAGTTATCATAAATAGCAGAGCTCTGAGTTAATCAAGGGAAAGATAGTAGTTGAGTATGGACCCTGAATTTCAGGAGAGCAGATTTTCTTATTCAAGGAACTGATAAGTGGGATCTCACAATAAGCAGCTTTAAAAAAGAAAGCAGCTCAGAAAAACAGATACTTACAGACACCGTTCTTCAAATGCAGAATTGGTCTGTCCCTCTACTCTGGGAAACAAACCCTATCAGCTAAGCAGACAACTTGTAGCAAAGCTCTAACTCACACAAAAAAGCTCGTGTACAGGTGTAGAAAGCAGGAACAAGTACTAGTGAGAAGCTTAATACCATTGTATAAGCATAAGAGGATATTAGGAAAGCAAAAGTTCAGCTGGAGTTGAGACTTCCATAAGATGTCAAGGACAACAAGGAATCTCTACTAGTAAAAGGTAGAACAAGGCTAATCTTCCCCTTGGAATGGGGGAGTTTTCACAATGGATATAGACACAACTAAAATACTGCCTTCTTTTCCTCACTTTTCTCTGAAAAGGTCTCACAGGTCTCCATATTAAACAGAAGGGCTCAAGGAGGTGATAAAAAACTAGAAAATGATGACAATTGATTCAGGGATCTTGAGAGAAATTGTCCCATACATATAATGGAATCAGATAGGCTGTGTGCAAAATTGCTGAGAAAGCTAGCTGATATCCTTCAAAAGTCACTTTTTTTTTTAGTGTCTTTTCAGCAGTGTGTGGAGACAGCACAAGGAGAAATGGCCAGAAACTGGAAACATTGGAAGTTCTGCACATATGCACACAAGAACTTCATTACAGTGAGGGTGACAGAGCACTGGAACAGGCTGCCCAGGAGGGTTGTGGAGTCTCCTTCTCTGGGGATATTCAAGTTTCACCTGGACACCTACTTGTGCAAACTGGTGTAGGGAATCTGCTCCGGCAGGGGGGTTGGACTCGATTTCTGGAGGTCTCTTCCAACCCCTACGATTCTGTGATTTTAAGTGATGGCATGTCTTCAAGGCCTCTGTCATCTTTAAAATGTCATGGAAACTAAGGAAGATCTATGACAACTAGTTAAAGGCAAACAGAATCTGTGAAAATATGGTCAACTGGCCTGTCCAAGAAAATTATGGAGGAAGTCATGCTGGAGAGCATTTCTGCATATACACTGGAGAAGAAGGGGAATTAAGAAGTTTGCATGGATTTGCCAGGTGTAGATCATACCTGATCAGTATACTTGCCTTCTATGATAAAACATCTATATGTGTGGCTGAGAGGAGAGCAGATGATAGTTAACATGAATTTATCAAGGCTTTTAACACAGCTTTCCACAATGTTCTTGCAACCATCATTGTGGCCATAGATGGGCATACATTTGGTAGCATATAAGATGGCTGGATAGCGAGAGTCAGAGGTTAATGAGTTTTACTTTACCTGGATGTATATACCTTTTTTTTTCCCCCCTGCTTAGGACTTCTGACCTTGTTTTCACTCATATCATGCTTTCTTAATTACACATTTTAGAAAATGTATTGAGAATTATAGTGTAGCACCAGGCAAGGCTGCAGGTCAACCTACTGCTTGTAGAAACAAAACGAATACAGATGATCTGTGCTGCATACCCTGAAGATTGCGTACAAATTGCTTGTTGACCCAGGACTGCAAGGCTCATCAAAGTCAGAAGCTGTGTTGATATTTCCAACATGTATGTTGCCAATATTTCTGAAGTAAGCTCCACAGCTCTCAGCTCCAGGAAGCTACCAGCCCACAATGCATCATGATGTGTAGAGAATATACTCTCATGAGAATTTGCAGAATGAATTAGATACATTATGGCCTAATCAACTAAAAGGAGTATAAGTGAAGCTAACTTCTCTGTCTCTGTTCCAGTTTGTTAGTTTGGAAATGTAGTTATGCAATGTGATGTCCTTGTCAAAGAAGTAAATTTAAGATCTGCTCTTATGCATCCATTATTTTCTCTCTTAAAGAATTTCAGTTACACTACAGGACAGCAGTCTGCTTCTTTATCCTAACCACTCTTTGTTTTCTCCTTCTTAGTTTGGAAGAATTCAGACAGTGGATCAATTGAGGAATCTCTGGTGATACTAAGCTTACAAAAATTACTAATTCCTTATTTTTTTGTGTTGTGAAAAGGGATGATACACTCTAAAGCAGAGCAGTCCAACCTTGCTTAGTTCACAGTGAGTGAAAAAGAATCACACTGGAACATGTATGAACTATATAATCTAATTAACTTAAGTAAAAAAATTCTGTAAGTATTTTTAATTAGTACGTTAAGAAAGGGCAACATAAACTTAAAACTATCAAGTTGGACACAGAGTAGCAAAATCCTAAGCTGAAACAAGCAAAGATACTTTCAAATGCAGCAGCAGTCACAGAAACAAATAAAAGAAATAAAAAATCAAACAGATGTACTTACTTTAGGAATATCTCAGATAAACAGGGATCTCCAGCAAGATACCTTACCTCCACTGCCAACACTAAAATGAGATCTGGAAAGGGGTGGATTCTGGCTCCAAACCTTCCTGTCACTCAGGTGCATTGCATGCACCTGAGCTTTCCTGAGTTGGCCTTGCCTTATCACCTACCAGGTGCTCAATAACTGTTTCAAGCTGTGAGTTAGCATTTCCTCTGTAAGGTGTATGTGTACATGTGTATCTATGGCTTATATACATAACATCATAAATAAAAATATAGGTGTACAGCTGAATACATGCATACAGAATATCTTACCTGTGGAAACAGTGTTATGTCAAATTATATCAGCTCACTTAAAATTTAAATACTGTTGAAAACTCATGTTTGACTGTGATTAAGATATAGTATATTTAGCTGGACTAAAAAAGAAAAAATGTTCTTAAGGATGTGCCTACAAGTAATTTTGATGGGCCTTCATTACTATTTTTTAAATATTTACTTATTTATCTTAACCTCCAACTTCTTTTTGTTCTTAGAAGGACAGGACAACAGTGCTTTCTGTCATGTATTTTTGACATACTTTCATTTAAGTTCTTTAATTAGCAGCCCTTGAAATGTGTTTCAGGAGGACAAAGAAATAGACACATCTTACATTACAAGAAAAGGACAAGACTGCTAGTATTATCAATACTCCTAGTATTGAAAGGTGTAGAAAATAAAAGTAATATCAAGCATATTGAGACAACCGTCCATATGCAAGTCTCATATGGACAGTAAAAATGTCCTCAATATCTCTACAGTACACAGTGTAGGCAAACCTGTAATATTATTTTTTTTTAATTCTTTTTTCGAGGTGCACGTGAAATGGATTTTTGTACATGCATGAATATAAAATAAATAAATAAATAACTATTAATACTATAGTTGCAATTTAAGTTCACAGGGCAGCATACTTTGAAGTCCTTTGAACATTTCTAAGGCACGGATTGGGAGAATCACAAAATCTCCCTAGGGTCAAACACTCTCAAGGGTCTCTTTATCAGGGAGTGGACCGATAGGACACTCAGTAACAGTGTTAAACTAAAGAGGAAAGGTTTAGGTTTGATATGAGAAAGGCATTTCTTCATTTTGAGGCAATTGCGTGTGGCCTTTCCCTGGAAATGTTCAGAGCCAGGTTGGATGGGGCACTGGAAAACCTGATGTAGTGGGAGGCGTCTGTGCCCATGGCTGGGGGGTTGGAACAAGATGATCTTTATGTCTCTTCTAATCCAAAACATTCCATGATTCTATGATCCTACAATTCTATGTTTTGACAGGACTAGGCTAAATAAAATTCCTCTAGATATTTCTCTAACTTAATTGAGTGAATTTCATTTAATTTTCAAGGACTTTTAACTGCAGTCCCAGCTGAGAATTTAAAAAACAGCTGCTATTGTGAAACAGTCTGGAAAGAGATAAGACATATTTCAGTTTATCAGGAAAGCAATACAAGAGGGGTATTTAAATATACAGCCTCATATCCCTACTTGAACTAATTGGCAATAATGTTTCTTAGCTGTATTTGAAATTAAACAAATTGGTAAATTAGAGCTGAAAAGAGCTGCACCCCAGAGACTTAAATTCCAGCATGAGCTCCCCATTCTTCATCCATTAGGTTAATGGCTTCCTTGCCTCACTCATTTCTGCTGTTTGTGTTTATCTTTCTGTTTCTGTCAGAAATTGCAGAGAACAAATGTTGCTGATTGCCATCAAAATTAGACACTGTTATGCATCCAAGCTACAGCAGCCAGTTGAATTTGACACACAATTTGACAGCAGTGATGCATGGTGAATGCTGGGTTTATGACAAGAAATCAGTGAAAAATATGGTTCAAGATTAAAGGTGCAGAATTTTTAATAGTTTCACTGCAATAGTTTAGGTTTTTATTTACCATATATTTTAAAAATATATGTTTAAAATGAATGATCTTATCTACTTTATTTTATTCCAAGAGTGTAACTTGTTCACAGTGGGATATGTATTATGTAAAGAATTCCAGTTATTTGGATTATAGATTTTAGGTAAAAAAAGTTCTCAAGAATAACACGATGAACTTCTAATATGCATATGAAATGCTGCCCTTACTGAGAGTCTGATTTAATTGTAAGACTTTAATGACTTTTACTACTACTACTAATACCACTAATATTGAAAAGGGTCATTCTCCTTAATAAATGTAACTAATCTTAAATGTCTGAAACCTCAGATGTATAGATTTTTATGTCTTAAATAGAAGTGGCAATGGGATCTGTCAAAAAATGACAACCATTGTTTCCTGTTTTTTTTCCTTCAAACTTTGATTTATAGTTTAATTTAATTTAATTTCATGCACCTTGAATTCATTTCATCTATAGAAACTTTTAATAGACTAATAGTTCCATGATACAAGGAATTTTAGAAGAGAACAGTACTGTGGATACAAGATTTGGATTAAAGATTTTGTCTTAGAAATGGTGTTATGTCTTGATCAATGAAGCCAGTTCAATCTGGACATAGAAACAAGATCAAATCTACTTTAAGAGAAAAAAGATGCTGTAGTACAAGATCAAACATGAAACAGTACAAATCTGTGCCTTAATGTCATTATGTAGCTCTGAAGTAACCCCTGTCAAAAATTAAATGAATGTGAAAGAAAGAAAAAAAAAAAGAAAAAAAATTCAATATGTGTTATGTCTTTAACTGTTGGAATATATTTTTATGTTAAATGAGGCAAACAGCATGAATGAAGGTTCACATTAGAAAAGCAAACTGATAGACTGAGACTTGAGGAAATGTAGAAAATAGAATTTGATGTAGTAAAAGTCAACAAGAATTAATGAAGTATTGAAAAATATTCCTTCTAATGTAGAATTTGAAAGCTTGAAGTATTTGGTTTGCCAAGACAATATTGTGATTTAATAGTTTAAATCATGATTTTATTAACATATACAAGGTTGTAGCTCAGTTTCTATATCTGAGCTTCATCTATATCTATGTCCAAGACCTCAACACAGCACTGATAATTATGTCACAGGACCTGTGGAAGAGTATTGTAGCAGATCAATGAAAAACACTATATATGTGGTGTGCCTGGAATTGTCTCAAACACTTGCAAGGTAAGATGATAGGGATGAAAACAGGCTAACTGTTGAAGACTTTCTCCACAGAAAGTGGAGACAGAAAAGTCTTGCTCTGTCCAAAACTCTTGTTTACTGTGGAAGTTTTGACTGTGAACTTGTTTATGGCAAATTTCTTGATGAACCCCATAAACCTAGGATGCCTAAAAAGATCCACAGAGGAGCTTGGAGTGTCTTTGAGATTTCAGTACTTCTGGATGAACACTCTCACAAATCAAGGACCCTGTATTGACTGGACCAAAGGTGAAACTAGGATTGGTGATCTGTCCATCTCTCTTTCTTGCCTCTCTTCTCCATTTCTCTTTTTTCCTTTCTTTTTCCCTCATAAAATTGTTAAGTAATGCAAAATATATTTCTATTTCTTCTGAAGGTTTGTTTTTTTTAGTCACTCAACTTAGATGGATATAACTGTAAGAGTGCTAATACTTTTAAGACGTGTATTATAGAGACTGTCATTAAAATTGATATTGTGTTTGAATCTTGAGTGTCAATTTCATCTTAATCTGACAGGGGGATTTGCAAATCTGGACAATCCTCCCACTCTTCACATGCAGGACATGACATCTATGCACTTTCAAATAGCAGTGGAGTAAACAGGGAATAGATAAAGCAGCTTGAAAGTAAATACAAGGCTATATCTAGTCAACTGAATCATTTACATACCATGTTGGAAAATTAATTGGAATAGTATGTTATTCAGAACTACTTACACCTGAACAGAGAGTCCAATAGCTAGAAAAAAACAGAAATAGTGCACCAGAACATTGAGATACTTCTGGGGCTAGCCAAGGATTGTGGGTTAGAAATGTCTTAATTGGACAGATATGAAAGAATACTATTTCAACTACAGGGATTGGATCTGAAGCAAGAACTAATGCAGGGAACTCGTATAATTCCAGAATAAAGGCTGTCAGAAGGGACGACAGTCATCCCTTTTGAAAAGGAATCCTACTGATTGCTCTCCAGTAAAAACTGTGACTTGTGAGGCCTCTCTTTTTGGTTTCTTCTGAAAAAAACAGAACATTTTAAGGGAACTTACTTCATATTAATGTATTAGATATTAATTATGCTAAACTGTATCAAACTAGATATGAAACTTCGAGTTCCTCAGAAGCTGAAATTGTGATTATAAGGAAAATAAACACTAATTCTAATTTTAATCGAATAATATACGTTCTTAGTTTTCCTAGAAGACTTCTTTTTACATAAATGTATGTTTAAGTTTTTTATTTTCTGCATTTCTACTGTTCTCTTGAGTGGCACGTTCTATGGCATATACATAAATTATAAAATTTTATTAAGAAGTGTTATTGACTGTGTCTAACAGGATTTTAAATGCAAAAGAGTATGCTCCTGAGAATGCTTTGATCGTTCTCAGACTTAAAATTGAAAAGTTTACAGCTAAAACTTACAGTCCTAAGACTCCCTGTATCTAATTCATTGCCAGTCCAAGAGCCCTAGACTTCAAATATTTCTCCAAATAGAAGACAGAAGAGAGCTCAATGTTTACTGGAAATATTAGGTGTTAATGTTAAGGATATCTACAAATGAAAAAGATTGTGCTAAGGCTCTTGCAATGGGTAGTCATGACAAAATAATTAACAAGGTATCTATGAAACTTGATAGTTTTCAGAGCATTGACATCTATTCTTGGAATATCATGTTTTCGTATTCTCCCTCTGTTAAGACATTGGCATCTCAATAATAAGGCATCATGTCCATATGTAAAGTTGGAGAGAATTAAAATGAAAGTGGGGAATAAAGAGTATGTTTGGTAAGTTAAAAGTGAATTTAAAACTGATATAAATTCTCACAGGACACATGAATTTAATTATTCATATGTGTGTAGGAAATAGCTAGATTCAAGTGTTATATTTGGCAATTTTTGAGGTAATAATTTTCTTCTAGATCAGAAAAACAGTGAAGATAAAACTTATTATACTTGCTGATCTGTAAGAACATCACATCATGAAACAGTGAAATGAGATAAATTCAGCAGGATTTTTGAACCAAACTGTCTTGACATCTAAGAGCGTTTAAATCAAAATGTGTTATCATCAATGATCTAAAATTGGGTCGTACAAATAGAATGAAAATACTGAAGCAGACTGATGAAACTTGGCAAGTTGCATTGATATAAACATTCTCTGCTAAGATCTAAGCTAAACATGATAATAACTCTTGGTATTGTTGGATTTCTACTATGAGAAGATAGTCATACCTTACGAGCAGACATGAGATGGTGGCAAACCACAGTGGAAGTATACAGTGACTAGTATAAATTTCAATAATAATTTTTTCAAGCAAGTTAGTGTATTTTCACTAGCCTGGAATGTACAGAATAGCATTTAAATATTCTGGAAACTACAAAATTATATTTGTACATGCTCCTAACAGACAGGAGTATTTTTATCTAGGTGCTACCCAAGGATGCTCTTTAGGCTTTTCAGAACCAGATGTTGCAGCAGGTCCTGTATTGCATATTGCTGAAATACTTCAGTGGTATATGGCTTGGAATTACTATTCAAACTGCTGTGTCTGCCAAGAACTAATTAAAAAAAAGCCATCTTGGATAATCTGGATTTTAAGATGTTGTAGTATGGTATTCAAGTTAATTATCTAATTTACTTGCAATTTTAAAGGTACAGTAATAGCTTATGTAGTATAAAATATTTCCAATATTTTGATAACTGGACTGGATTTAAGATGTGTTAGAATGAGACCCACTGTGCTGAATGCACTGCGAATGGGGAAATCCATAGAAATTTTATCTATTACATCCCAATGCTAGGCAACTATTAAGACAACAATGATGTTCAGGAAGAACAAGTGCAAGGTCCTGCAAACAGGCCAGGGCAGTCTCAGACATCAGTACAGACTGAACATAAAACAACATGAGCTGGTAATGTGCACTCAAAACCCAGAGAGCCAATCATATTGATATATCAAAAGAAACATGCCCAACAGGTTGAGAGAGGATATTGTTCTCCTCTACTATGATCTTGCAAGTCTCCACCTGGAATACTGCAACAAATTCTGGGGCCAACAGCACAAAGGTGATATGGATGTATTTGAGCAGGCCCTAAAGGGGAACACAAACATCACAAAATTACAGAATCAACCACAGAATCACAGAACCACAGAATTGTAGGGGTTGGAAGGGACCTCCAGAGATCATCGAGTCCAACCCCCCTGCCAGAGCAGGTTCCCTACACCAGGTCACACAGGTAGGCATCCAGGCAGGTCTTGAACATCTCCAGAGAAGGAGACTCCACAACCTCCCTGGGCAGCCTGTTCCAGTGCTCTGTTACCCTCACCGTAAAGAAGTTCCTTCGCACATTTTTGTGGAACTTCCTATGCTGCAGTTTCCGGCTGTTTCCCCTTGTCCTGTCACCATTCACTACTGAAAACAGTCTGGCCTCGCCATTCTGCCCCCCACACCTTAGATACTTCTATAAGTATAGAACCTGGATCAGGTCCCCTCTCAGTCTTCTTTTCTCGAGGCTGAACAGACCCAGTTCACTCAGCCTTTCCTCATAGGAGAGGTGCTCCAGGCCCTTCACCATCTTTGTGGCCCTCCGCTGGACTCTTTCCAAGAGATCCTTGTCTTTTTTGTACTGGGGAGCCCAGAACTGGACGCAGTACTCCAGATGAGGCCTTACCAGGGCAGAGTAGAGGGGGAGGATCACCTCCCTCGACCTGCTGGCCACGCTCTTTTTATTGCATCCCAGGATGCCATTGGCCCTCTTGGCCACAAGGGCACACTGCTGGCTCATGGCCAACCTGTCGTCCACCAGGACACCCAGGTCCCTCTCCGCAGAGCTCCCCTCCAGCAGCTCATTCCCCAACCTGTACTGGTGCATGCAATTATTCCTTATCAAGGACTTGGAAAGGACATTTAGAGATCATCAAGTCCAAACCCACTACTGGTTATCTTTACCATAAAGAAACTCTTTCACATGTTATTACAGAACTTCCTATACTCAAGTTTTAGGTCTTTACCACTTGTCCTGTTGCTACACACCACCGAGTTGAGTCCAGCCTCATCCATTTGCCTTCCACCTTCCTGTAGATCAGATCCCCTCTCAGTGAATCCAGTTTCGGATGTAAATATGTATATGTGTCTTTCTCTGCCTTTGGCCTTCGCGTAGAGCAGTATATAAAAATTTTGCACTGGCCCTCGAAATAGTTATTGGGAAATAATCTTCCTGATGTTCTTTATTATTCATTTGTTCATATGTTTACAATTTGAAGGTACTTCTTTTTTCTTCATCACTAGACTTCATAGTGATTGTCATTTGCAAAGGAATTGTTCTTCTCAGCACTTTGAGGAAGACATTCTTCCTGGCTCAACTAGAAAGTTTTAATACTCCAAAATATAAAGAAATTTTGCTGTTTTGTTTTTTAGGTCTGCTCCCTTAGTGGAACACTACTTCATAATGTAGATAGTCTCCGCTTCCTAAACTCCTTTTTCTGTGTGTTATTCATTTTTCCCTTCAAAACACAAATGGAGAGGAGAAAGGAATATGTGATTGTAGTGCCATTTTCCAGTTATTAAACTACTTAGAAGAAATCAGTAGCAGAATGTGAATCCTCAAGGAGCTATGAAAACCAGACATGCCTTTGAACTCCAGCCTACACAGTTTGAATTGTCAAATCACTGTGTAGATATTATATTTACTCTTTGAATCTTAAAGCTTTATAGCAAATTTAAGAGAGATCATTTTATCTTACTGAAAGTTATTTCTTACTAATTTCATTGAGTTGTGAGTTATATTATAAGAGAAACAGAAACATCTTCTTTGTATCATTATAACTCAGCAACTTTAGAGGCGAATATTCTTTTAAAATTCAGTTCCACTTATTCAGTGTATACATTTTTCAATTTCTGGAGTTATGGGATTTTCAATTTTTAGTAAATGTTTCTTTTAACATACTTTGAGCAGACAAGAAAATTAGTATTTTTTTCTTTCAGATGCTTGTGAGTTTTGCTTAAAGCTACTGAAATTGGAACAAGATAAAATTATGATAAAGTCAAAAGCAAAGTACTATGGTCAGATATGTCAGCAAAGAACAAAGTCAAAATGAGAATTGTATGAAATTTTACACTTACATCAGTGTATTTTGATTATCCTGTTGTCTTCCTCCAAAACATAAATGTGTATCACAACCACAGAAGTGGGTACATGAGATAACCAGGAGAAGCAAATAAGCAAGCAAGCAGGAAAATCCATGCACATACAAACATTAGTGTCATCTTCATATTTAATATGGTTTAAAAAGGAGTTTGAAAATAAAAATTAAAAATACTTAAAAATACTATGAGCAAGTTTTTCTTCCTTCTGCACAGTGACATTTTATTTGAGGCATGCTGTGGTAGAAAATGTAGTCTTTTCAGAAAAAAACCTGAATGTTGTCAGACACAGATACAAAACATAAAATTTGCTTTGACATTGGATAACGAGCTTCTGGCAAAATTGTGTCTTCTCCTTGAGGCTGCCTTTGCAAATCACCTCAAAAAGAGAAATGTGCATAATATCTAGTTTCTGACCAGATTTTATGGATTAATAAAATAATTTTATTTTTGTTGTGATCTGTTTCCTGTCTGAAGTGACTGAGAATTAAATTGTACTGCCATGGATAGCAGTGGAATTTTGATTCTTCATGGGGACCAGAGTTTGTTTCTATATATGCAAGAGGTTTTACTTAATCTTTGTACTAATATTCTGAGATGATTAATAAAATTTTGAAAGAGTGAATATACTAATCCCCTCTTATATCTTCATTTATAATCATCAAGTGTGGATCTAGGACAAATGATTCATCAAGCTACAAACAGAAACCAAAACTGACTTAAATGGCTATCTAACCCAAAGAAGAATACTTGCCTTCAAGCTTAGTACTGACAGAAAAGAGGAAAAAAAGAAATCTGGAGATGTGATTCTTTCCCAAGTTTTCCTATTTTTATTGAGAACTGTGAATATAATGCATTCCACTTCTATCTTTGATGAGCATGGAATACTCCTGTATAGCCAACTTATTTTTTATTGTGCACTTGCAGTAACTTTGCTTCTTCACTCTGCCATAAGAGTGTTTGTATGTTTCCTTTGAGGAAAATATCTATTCAATAACAGTAGCTATGACCTAAATGAGATATGCAGCTCTGCAATTTTTTACACTCAATGAACAAAAGTGTGAGGAAAGAGTTCTCACACTGAGCTGATGCAAAACAAGCATTTCTGAAACACATAATGTTTTCATATGAAGATCTCAGAAGCTGCAAGAACTTACAGGAATGGTGCAGTATGCATTTTGTGGTTTTAAACCTCACCTTATTTCTTTTTATAACACCAAATTCTATTACATGTTCTGCTGACAGTACTTTGAACATGTGTATCCATTTACGTATCCATACCAAATAAATTATGCTTTCACATCTTGGACAGAATGCACAATATTTCCATAGTGTTTGTTTGTTCATTTGTTTTGTCTTTTTGTTTAATTGTTTGCTTTAAGCCTTAAGGCTCAAAATTAAATCACTTTTTAGTTACCATTTTGGAGGGTATGTTATAATGAACATAACAGATATTCAGGTATTTATCATACTCTTTTTTGGCCATAAAAGAAGACAGTCTTTTTTTTTCTTTCTTCATTGTGAAACAAACTCTAAAAAATGGTGATGTTGTGAAGCCTCATGCTAACAGTGAGACACCATAGATTTAAACTCCTCTGACTATTGACGCCTTTTCACAAACCACAGATATAGAAATAAAATCTTTTTAAAATAAGAAGTTTTCTGAAAGGCCACCATATATTTGTATTTTAAGTGGAAACTCAGAGAATTATTTAAGTGTTCAAAGTTATCAGAATTGTATGAGCAGTTTTCATGTTCCTTCAGTGCATGACAAAAATGCTGACAGGGAACCCTCAGGCCACCTGCTAGGCATAGCAGCATTCACTATGTGCCACATTAAGGGCTGAATGGCAGGGCTGACACTGAGTTGCTCAATAAAATAGATCTTTCACATTCAGCAGGAACTGAAACTCTAGTGTTTCAGGACAAGCATCTATAACCACCCAAGAGAGCACTGCAATATTTATGTTTTTTAAATGGGATTTCAGTCTTCTATCTTCTTCAGTCTCCAGCTGGGAATAACAGTAGTAAGCACTGAGGAGCGAAATCCAAGAATTCAAGCAGCACTGAGACATTTGTTTTTCTGCTCCACATTTATGGTCGTGTCATATGCCAGAGATGCAACATTTTGACATTACCTAAATTCTATATTTGAATGAAGAATTTCTACTACAAAGAACTGTTGCTTCATATTGGAAAAAATCTACAAACCATCTCTAATTTTAATTCATTTCATAGTGTTAAAAAAGAAAAAAGACAGAAAGAAAAAAAAAATGTCTCTAAGCTCAGATTACTCCTGACCTTATTCTTTCACCCTTGCAGAGAGACTTAGAGAGGCAACACAACAGAAATCTGTTTTTATGAAGAGAAGGCTGCAGACTGCATTAAATGTTAACCTTCCAATTGAAGTTAATGGTGAGTAATTCAGAAACTGGCCAGACTTGCACTAAGTAACATGTAAATCCATGATGTTATGCTAGTGTAACTATTGGTGTAATGTCACACACTGAGTGCAACTTTTAATATTTCCTCTGAAAACTGCTGCTATCTAGAGTCATTCAAATGAAATAAAAATTGTACATAAGAAACTACTTTTTGGCCTTAATACAACTGGAACATTATATAGCATGATGGGAAGAAAGGGGGAAAGGTAACTGTGAACAAGAAGTTTTGTGACTTCAAGGTTCAGTTCTCAGGGACAGTATTTAGTTAAATGTTTTCTACTCTACTGTTTTCTACTGTCATATTTTAATTTAACAAACTGGCAGAACAGTATGGGTCATCTTGCTATTATGAACTTTCATTTTCCATTTAACTCAATCAATTTCCTGTATTACAACTCATCAAGTTTGAAAGAAAATTTTCAACTAGTAAGGAAGAGGATACATCTCATACTGGTGTCTTATGGACAATTAGAAAGCAAACTGTGGTGAAGGATAGGTAATACATATACACAGAGAGCCCACCCTTGCTGAAACACAAACCTTTTCTTTGTGAGATAGCTCAGGCACATCAAGCATTCAAATTTTTCATGTAAGCAAAACATTTCCAATACGTAAGAGACAAAATGATACTGAAAAATGTTCTGTTTCTTCTGATGTGTTCTAAGTCAAACACCATGGTATGTTTTAGGTTAATTAGCTAAATCAATTTTTAATTAAGCTGTTGCTTCCATGCCAACAAATGGTTTTTAAATTGTGGAAAACTTGGTGATTTAGAGTGTGAGTAAAAAATTAATTGCCTAAAGTTTTTTTTTATTGTAATTCTTTCAGCCAGTATGTGAAGCATCAGATTTGTAGTGCAAGTTCAATTAATGGCCACAGTTCCAGTTCTGTGAGGGAATCATTTAGCTAAACCTTGCTCATACATCAATTTTATACCACAATAACAACTTTTCTGAAATTCCATCTATAAAAAGGCTGGCACTGGAAATGAGATTCACTACCAACGTAGCGCACATGGGTCTAAACTACCTCAGACACTTTTTTTATATTTAGATTGATTATTGTTAGATTGTTTAGTACATAAGGATGAAATGCTGTATCAGCACTTGTAAGCATAGTTATAGTGTGAAAGAGAAAGTGGTCTTGGATGAAAATAAAGATAAATAAATTATGGTTTTTTTCTTGCATTCAAATTCAGTGGTAAAATATGACATACGAACTGTACAAAAACATGCATAATTAGCATAGTCAATAAGGAATACCTTTATAATTATAAATGTAGCTTATAAGTTGAAATAAGGAGCCCTGTCTTTAGTATTTAGGTTAAATAATTCCAGGCAGGTGCAGCCTCTACCATAACAACAGTCCATTTTGTTTACAAGCAGTATGTCCATCTTCTCCTCTCTTCCTTTTTTCTCCTTATTCTCTCCTCTTCTACTTTAACTTTTCTACTTTCTCCTCTCCTTCTTCTTCCTTCTTTCTCTCTCTTCTCCACTTTTCCCTGCCCCTTTCCATTCCTTTGCTTCCCTTTCTCTGTGTGGAAAGTCTCTTCTTTCTAACCCCTCTCCCTCTTTTTTTTTTTTTTTCATTTGTTTATATTCACTACTTATATTCCTTATTGTTCTTGCTATAATTCTGATATTTTTTATCTGACTCTTAAGCACTGTGAAAAACCTTTTACTTTTGGAAACTATCCACAAGAACAGAAGGTTCATATAATGCAATTGACATTAAGCAGTTATTAAAGGAAAAACATAAAACAGCCTTGACATGGAGCTGGAGCCAGAGGCTCCGTTCTGCCAGGCCTGTGCCTCAGATCTCCAGGCTCTTTCATCCCCTATTTTTCTCCTCCTGATCCCTTAGGTCTTGAAATACATCCCAGGACGGCACAGTTCAGTAGCAGAGGAGAAAGCACCATGCATAGACTTAATCCTCTTCAAATATTTGAGAACTGTGGGTAAAGATTCTTTAAAGCCAACAATGGCGCAGAATTCAGATTTCTTACTTCTTGTTTCAATGGCCTGATCTCTGATCTGATACATAAAAAGTCAATGACACAACCACATAAAATATTAAAAGAAGAAGAGATGCCCTTCTCCCTTTTAAAAAAGGAGGGTTTACACATCTAGCCTGAGAAGAGGATATCATACTAGTAATCCAAATCTGACAGTGACCTCTTCTTACACCTCAGAACTGAGTTTATAGACCCTCAATGGCATAGTGTTTAAGATCCATTCTTCTTTTTCATTTTCTATTGACCAGTTCAAGATAGAATCTTTTGTATATCTCCTCCGTGCTGCTTAAAACTTCCATATAATACGTTATTCCCTTCGGCACACAAGATGTTTTATGCAGTTTTTAACACCACCGTGTTGACACCTTTGTGGATCTGCCTCTAGAATTCAAAATTTCTCAATACCAGTACATGCTAACACATCTAAATCTGGTATTACAAGTACAGAATAAGCACAGTGAAAGTAGCAGTTAAGTAACAGTTTTTCTGCTTTCTGAATTGATTTATTAAAGCCTCTTAAATTATTTATCATTCTAAATATTTAAGTTGTAGTGATTCAAGCCAACACTGGCCTTCTTGGATTTTGAATTTGGGTTTTTTTTTTTTGGTCAGATTTTAATGAGCACTTCCCTTAATGCCTATGTCAGATTCTGTTTCTCACTGCTTCAATTAAATGGATTTTCATTACTCTATTTAAAGTTTAACTTCTCTAATATATCTGGTTAAAATGAATATGACACTGAATGTTACTCTTTTGCCACTGTTTTAAAAGATACAGTGATAATTATGCCAGATTGCTAAAACTGAACTGCTTAAGAACAGAAAAACACTGCTCACAGGGTGTGCCATAATATATTTTCACTTTTCACCAGATTCTTCACACCAAATTACATTTTCCCAAGAGGATTTAAAAATAGTCTCTTTTAAAACAAATTAAAGAACTAAGAAATTTAAAATAATGACCCTTTCTATCAAGTAAACTCAGACTGCAAAATGATGAAAGGTTCCCAGAATATTCTGTGGGATGTCAACCAATACATATTGTTGTCTTGGCAACCAGAATAAATGTAAACTCATTTTTCACCAGAAACTGAAAACAACACTGTCAGTTAAGAAAACTAATTATTTACATTGAATCATAACTTGAAAACTTTAAGTTTCCAAACATAATTATGAATCATTATATTTATGCAAAATAAATCAGAAATATTAAATATTAATTCATTGTATTCATAAAAATAATTGAAAATCTCTTTAGATATTAGAAAAAGTATTCTGAGCAACAATTTCCACTGGCTGGGAAAACTATCAGAGATGTTCAAAACTTGAGTGTGTGCAGTGGGAAGCTAGTGTCGAAATAGTAAATTTGTGTCGGTTTGCTCTTTTGTGCAAATTTTATTAGAACTACTTGAAAAAGTAATAACTTGTTGAGTAGACAACAACAGTACGTGATTAATCTTTGAAGATGACTAGCACAGTGAATGATCTCTGAAGTAATACTTTAAAATGTAACCTCTAGAATCTGATCTGTATGGTAGAGAGGTGCTCAACTGAGTTCTACTTCAGTGATTGTTTCACTGGGAAAACAAAACAAACAAGCGAACATAATATTTTATTAAAAGAATATCAACTCATAACATTTCTCATGAAGAAATCTAATCTGCAGTCAGACATATTTTCATCCATTCATGTTACATAAATATCTAGTGATGAAATTGATATGAACTGAATTATATAATTCTTTAAAAAAATTATATTCTCTACTAGGTAAGGTACATAATATTGCTTTGAAGCTAATTCTCAAACAGCACTTGAAATTTAACACTGAAGACGATGCCTGTAGAAAGGTGCAGTTTAGAATATTTACTGAGATAATGTGGTCTGGAAGAATGATGCTGTAATCTTTGAATGTAGTGATATTCCAGTGAATTCCAGTTTTTTCAGTGATTAATTATTCAAATATGTGGTGGCTCTTGTCTATCTTATATATGTGGGGCAGAAAATCACATATTGCTAGTATATATCTTTGTAAGCACCTGTGTTCAAGAATAACCACACACAAATGTAGTTGAACAAAAGCATAAATTTTCTGAGGGTAGAGTAGTGCAGGCACAATGGTCCCATTTCTTGTCACCTTCTGTACAAGGAGACATGAATATCCATGCCTTCAGGTCTGTGGTTTTTTTTTTATGATAATTATAATAATACATTATTATAATGCCTTAAGAGCTCCAGGTTCTTTTGTGCTGGGAGATTTTCAGTGGCTCAGAATACAAAAAGCAATACGTTACCTCTTGCACACTAGATGTAGTGGTCAACAACCTATGTAGACCTGTCAGACATCTTTCTTGCTATTGACATCTTTATAGGATAATGGATTTTTACTAAAACTGATTAAATTGATTAAATTCAGTCTATATGGACATGAAGTTAAGGTGATTTGATCCAATATTTTCAAGTCATGACTTCACTACTTTAAAAACAGCATAAGGTCCATAACAATAAAGAATTAAGTGTTAACCATCTAGTGCATAGATTTAACTAATGCTAGGTTAACCCTGGGTAACTGGACATGTCAACTACAGTTGGCCATTTCAAGCAGAGCCATATATGTGTAATATAATCTAGTAAACAAAAAGATGATAATTTGAAGAAAGCTGAAACAGCATGATAAAACTCTTCATGCCTGCACCAAAAAAAAAAAAAAACTTTTAAGAAGTGGGAACAGCAATTGTGCTGATCTAGGACAGCCACGAACACTGGTACTAATCTGTAGCTTTGACCAGCATTGAACTTGTTTAATCTAGGGCCTTCAATAAATTA
This sequence comes from Tetrao urogallus, assembly GCF_951394365.1. Taxonomy (NCBI): domain Eukaryota; kingdom Metazoa; phylum Chordata; class Aves; order Galliformes; family Phasianidae; genus Tetrao; species Tetrao urogallus. Next base: position 52,716,290 of record NC_136817.1, on the reverse strand, counting down.
GGATTGTGAAAGTAATGCATATTTTTACATATGTACTTCTAATAGCTTAGTTCTCCTTTGTTCTTCTATGTGTACAATGAAAATACATAGTAAATTTTTCCCTTCTTTTAGTAGAGAAAATTGATGTCTGAAATTCAGCTGCAGCAACTTCATTTCCTGTTCATCATGCATTAGCAGGAAAAATGCTTTTCAAAGTTCTTGTAGGTTTAAAGAACACTTTATGCGTTAACAATACAGTTTCCACCATCTTCATAGTACAACATAATCAAAGAAGCTAAAAATGTTATCTTGTAAATAAAGTACTTTCCTAACTCATCTTTTGAATACCATTTACTTACAGAAAATGGAGAGTGTAGAAAATAAATAATATTACATATGAATATGTTGAATGATAGAGTATTTTCCTTAAACTTTTAAGCTCTTCATAAATGTTCTTCTATTGTGTCTCTCCAGGATTGACAAAATCCTGTTGTATATTAAATAATACTTTGAAGCATTAACAATTTGGTAAGAAATGTGATTCTGACTCCAAGAGTTCATCAGCTGCTATATCCAAATAAATTATAAATAAAATCCAAAGCCAGTGATAACAAAATGTAAATGATTGACTACAGGCTTTGCTTAAAGTATTGGCTAAAATTTAATTATAAAACTCCTGGAATAACATTGGAGAAGTTATTTAGTTTCATAGATGGATACAGAAAAGCAACGTAGTGTTGCATAATTTGATGTGAAGAATTTTTCTTTATCCTGTTGGGGAATACTCCTGTATACAGGTGTGCAGTGCTTGAACTAGGATTTGAACTGTAAATTCAGGTGTTTTTCCCTATCTCACTGAGATTTGTGATGCACTAGTGGCCCAGAAGGCCAATAGTATCCTGGTCTGTATCAAAAGGAGGTTGGCCAGTAGGGTGTGGGAGGGGATCATCACCTTCTTTTCTACCCTCATGAGGTTTCATCTGAAATACTGTGTCCAAATCTGGAGACCCCAGACCAAGAAAGACATAGTGGTGTTTTAGTGGGTCCAGAGAAAGGCCATGAAGATGATCAAAGGGATGGAGAACCTCTTCTATGAAGAAAGGCTTGGGTAACAGAGCTTCAAAAGCTGGGAAAAGAGAGGGGAGATCCAATTCTGGCATTCCAACACTTAACAAGAACTTACAAACAGGAGGGAGATTGATTTTTTGCATTTATCTTTTTTTTTTTTTTTTTTACATATGATTTTAATGTTAATTTTGTCAGCCATTTAAGGTTAGCACCACTATGTACGCACAACGTGAAATAACTTGTAGACCTGTAGGTAATATATTCTCATGCACTTTCAGTCCTCTGTACCTTCAAGACACTTTAAAAGCCATATTTTAATACATTTTTTCTCATTTTATTTCAAACTGCTTTTTCATGCTACATTAAATGACCAGATTTTATACTAAAAATCATATTAATTTGAATTGTAGATACTATATGAACATATTTAAATGACAGTTACTTAATGTTATGGTGTTATTTTACACGAAGTACAGTGTATTTAAATTCATTAGACTTGGAGGAAGTGCAAATCAGGCAACAATGGATAATCACTTTATTCCTGTAGTAGATATTGCCTCAGGCAGGTAGGACTATTTAATGAGTGACTAATAAAATACAGTAACAGTACCATTGTACCTGCAAGACATTTAAGCAAGCTCAAGGTCTAAATTAAAAAACATTAATTTAGAAATTTAATGCCAGCATACTCAGACCAAACATATATTTTGCATCATTTTCTGTCTTTCTCTAAATTCAATTTTTTTCTTTGAATGCTAGAATGTCTAGAAACTTTAGAACTTTGCAGCACATTTCGGATGGGAAACCATAAGGTGATAGTAACTTGAAAAATAAGCACTGGCTGGTTTTAGAAACGTGGAAAGTAAAATAAATTGGCCTGGGGTCACATAACTAGCATTGGTGGTTCATATCCACAATGTAATCTTAAAATAAATGCAATTTTAAGACTGAGTTTCTTGGGATTATGGGGAACATGGTTTTATGGTTGAACTCCATCATGAGCTATATTCAGAGGTCAGGATAGCAGCCAGAAATCAAATCACAGAATAGTTTGAGTTGGAAGGGTTCATTGAATGTCATCTAGTCCAGCTCCTCTACAACAAATAGGGACATCTGCAATTAGGTCATGTTGCTCAGAGCCTGGTCCATCCTCACCTTGGATGTTTTCAAGGATGTGGCAAGGGTGGTAACTGTCCTAGTGCTTTACCATTGGAACAGATAGAGAAAGCTGTCCTCGGACGCAGTGTGTCATTAAGTTATAGATTGCTTGAGATCTCATTTGGCTTTTCATGTACCTTCTGTCACAATTCTATTTAATCCTTTTGAACATTAGTCTTAAAAATTTTGAGCATTCAATGTTTGAGGAGTACACTGGCTATCTCAAATGAACTGTAGAGATGCAAACCTTGGTAAATTATGTCTGTGTGAAGTGTTTGGATGTCATAGGAAGATTGCAGTGTAAGATGTTGCTCTCTTCCCACTAAACCCATTCTGCCCAGCAAATAAGTTTCAGATTGTATGTCTGTTCTTATTGTTGCACCACCCTAATTACCCCATGACATATCCATACAGCAATTACACCTATTTCTTAGGCATTCCTTCTTTATGTCATAGTATCTGAACTAACTCTGCTGTGTCTCTATTAGAACTTGTATATTACATTAGTCACAAAGATGACCAACAGGTAAGTATAATCTGACTCAAACTCCAATTCTTTTTAGCAATAAATTTCTACACATTCATTCTTTGAGAAATCACAACTGTTGCATCACCAGGATCTGGTCATATTCAAAAAAGCTGTTTCAGATTTTGGAAGCTGTCTGAAACTACTCAGAGAGAAGGTCCATTTATTTAACTGTTATGGCAGAGATAAAGTCCAAATTATTTTCAGTTGAATTAATGTGAGACTAATAGCCATGCAGGCAACATCTGATGTATTTAGCCCGGGTTTGCATTTAGTTCTAGAGGCAAAAGTTTAGTTTGATGAACAATGTAAATGAATCACTCCTGGGTCTTGGCACTAGAGTATGCTGTAATTGTAGCATAATGAGATAAGGAAGAGACTCTGTCAAATTTGTTATTATTATTTTAATTTAGAGGAGCTTGGGGAGATACAAATGTGTGTGTCACTGCAAAAGTAATGCCTCCTATTTATTTTTGTTATTTATGTGAGAGCATTTGCAGGACCCATCCAGCACAAACTTCGCACTATTCCAAAATTGCTATTATCGTTTCCAATGTATTGAAGCTGATATTAAGGTCTGTATACAAGTTTCCTGTTCATAATCCATCAATTCACATGGATGAGCTCATTGGAACACTCTTCATTTTGTGGTATGACATCTGTACATGGCTGTCTGGAACAAGGCTTGTGTCACTATTGCTAAAATGCACCATCCATCACCTCGCTGTGCTCATATCCACTGAATGTCATGGAGACCACACATCAACACTGAATGTTTAATGTCTGCCATTTTTTCTCATGGAGAAATTAAACAACACATTTTTACTTTATCTGCTCTTGCATGTCAGATGCCAATTTGTCAGACTACCCCTCTGCTGCCGTCTGTCACATGGCAACAAAATGTAATGGAATATTGGTGGAAACAGTCAATGTCTACTGTCCTACTACCAACATGTGCCTCTGATGTTTTGGGCTGATGTAATGAACTAGGAGGTATCATTTTCAGAGTAGACCTTGTAGTTAAAAACAGAATACCAACTAACTTCTCAATTTACATCTGCTCTTCTGCTCTCTCTGTCCAGGTCCCTTTCCACTGTAAGCCTATTTCAGAGTTGAATCACAGAACTGTAGGGGCTGGAAGGGACATCCACAGATCATTGAGTCCAGCACTCCTGCAAAGCTGCCCCTGTACAGCAAGCTGCACAGGTAAGTGTCTAGGTTAGTTTTGAATATCTCCAGAGGAGGAGAATCCACAACCTCCCTGGACAGCCTGTTCCAGTGCTCTGTCACCCTTTCTGTTAAGAAGTTCCTTCGCATAGTGGTGCAAACTTCCTATGCTCCAGTCTGTGGCCGCTTTCTCTAGTCCTGTCCCTACAGACTGCTGAAAAGACGTTGGCTGCATCTCAGCCTAGATGTGGTTCTGGGCAGCCTGGTCTAGTGGTTGGCGATCCTGCCTGTTACAGGAGGGTTGAAACTCGATGATCTTTGAGGTCCTTTTCAACCCATACCATTCCATGATCATGATTCCCTCCATCCCACACATAAGATACAAACATTAATCAGATCCCCTCTGAGTCTTTTTTTCTCAAGGCTGAACAGACCTAGTTTACTCAGCCTTTCCTCATAGGAGAGATGCTACAGGCCCTTTATCATCTTTGTCTCCAGGAGATCCCTGTCTTTCTTGTACCAGGGAACCCAGAAGTGGATACAGTACTCCAAGTGAGACTTGACCAGGACAGAGTAGAGAGGGAGGATCACCTCCCTTGACCTGTCGGTCGTGATATTTTTTATAATAGGAGTTCTGGAATACAAAAAAAGTGTATAATTTCTAGGATTACCATCTTCAGCATGATGTATAGAAGAGTGGAACAGAAAATGAAGTTCATTTCTGAAAGATAGCAGATTTCAAATTTCAGTATTTCCAAACTTTGGATTTCGAACTTCAGAAGCAGGATTTACTTGAATTAGCTCAATGCACTTCAAAACATATACTTCACACTTAGTATTTTCAATAAATATCAGATGTGCTATTAAAAACATGATGGCAATTATATTTTAAATATAATCATATTCACACTCTCTTTAGTATTCTTTAAAACAGGCCTAGAAGGGTCTATTAAATTGCATTTAAACCCAGTACAGTTTGCAGGTGTCCAGTATAATGAAAACTTTAAATGGTTATACTCTAAGGTTAATTTGTTCTGTAAAATTGCCCAGGCCCCTCTAGGGTATTCATTAGTAGAATGAAACAGAGACCTAATCCAGATAAATGCTAAAGGATTATCATTATTGCTGTAAGGATGACTTTGATAAAATTCTAATTGGTATTGCCTCACGAGGATTGAACAAACGAAGCAGATTACGATAAATATTGAGTTTCAGACCTGTCTAACTAAATTCTGAGACTAGGGTAAAATAAAGTGATCAAATACATCTGAAAACAGATAGCTACCTCAATTTACTCTGGAATTTCTTTGAGTGGCATGAAAGATAAAATTATACTGAACCGCAGATAATTACCCAAATGTCAGCACAGTACAATTAGAACTAAAAGACCATTGTGGCACTCATTTTGCTTTTAATAGCATCGTCATTACAAATAGCCTTTGTCTCATTAGTGCAGAACTGACAGATTTAAACTTGCAGTTATACAGATTAATCCATAATAGTATCAAATGTGATCATTAAATTTTCTTCTCTCAGCATTACATAAAATCAAAATATTTTCATCTGGACTACTTACATACAAGGCAGAATTTATGCTTTCTAAATAAAATTGAAATAGATCACCTTACATTATACTTAGATAAATTCCCTGACTGATAAAATTCTTACACTATCAAACCATACTGTAAGTTGAGAAGGTGGTACAGATACATCAAAGACAAAATTTAATTATTTGGATACCATTATGGTATTTATCCTTAGCAAAAATTATAAATCAGTATGTTTTTATGTGAGTAAACATTGAAGTCTAGCCATATTTGATCTATGTTCAACTACACTACTCTTGGAAGAATAACTCCACCCAAAAGGAGCTATGATACTAGGATAGTCTTTCTTTTTCTGTTGCACTGCAAAACACTGTTTTCTTTCTATGCCGTACTCACCTGGAGAATGCTATTATTCTGTATATTTTTGTTCTACAAACAATGTGCAAACTCTTATGTCAAGCCAGTTTCTTTCAAGACCTTTGTATTACAAGATAGATGAATATTAGCACAGTATACACAATGTTGGGTGACACACATATTTAGGGTGAATGTGTGTCTACACCATTATGTTTTTAATAACAACCCAAATTCTGAAGTATGCAAATGGCATAAATGTATACATATTTCAAATATTTGTGTTTATATTTGCATCCAGACTAGGATTTAAAATGAATTCATCAGTAGCTATTAAAAAATTAATTAAAATGTCAAGTAAGAATAATATGTAGGAAGTTAAAATATGAAATGTGAAGAATTTTAAGATAAACACCCAGCCTAGAATTAACAGAAAACAAAGAATTAAGTGCTTATTTTTAAGATCATTTTTGAAAAAAATGATGTCAAGGAAGGTCAGAGAAAATATTCTAGGGTACATATATAGAGCAAGTCTTCAAGTAAACATCATATCTATATTGTTTCACTATACAGTTTACTTGTAATTACTAATTCCAAAGGTTAGAGCTCAGCATAAGTTGACAAAAATGATGCTATATGATTCAGAAATACAAAAATAGTCTGAATTTGCAGTGAATCTGATCTGTTTCTATAAACAGACTGTCACATCTAATTCTTTTGAAAGAGGTGTTTCTATAACTTGCAGTATAATTTTACGCTGTTGGTCATCAGTTCCAATCCATTGTATTGGGAAATCATAAAAGAAGATAATATGACCTATTCGAGAGTTTTACCTCGAGTATCTCCTAATGATGTCGTAATGTTTTACCAATTACACTGTATCAGCGGCAGGCAGTTCTGAGACTGCAATCACTTCCACTGCAGACTCCACTACAAGTAATACATGTTGATAAGAGATGGTCCTACTATACATTTTTAATGTATAATAATAATAATAAAGAAATTTAATATAAATGTATAATTTAAAAGAAATATTTAAGATTCAGCTATTTATTTCTTTCTATGTTTTACTACATCACACTGCTTGTTAAACACAGAATTATGCAGCATGAATGATGTGTTTTCATGCAGTGTATTGATCAGGAGAGCTGCTGAAATTGTAATTAATCTGTGTTACAATAATATTTCAGGTAGGTCCTGAAATACTGTTCAAATGTGTACAATTAAAACATCATGGCCTAAGTTACAAACAAGATTGAGATTTTATGTTTCATCTGTTTTCAAGTCAAAAATCAAATAATGAACAAAACCACCCTATATTCTATGACTTAAAAAGTGGTGTATTTGTGGTATTTTAATTTTGCATAGCAGAAGCCAGTGTGTTTTTTTCAAGTATATCAATTGCTCTGATTTAAAAAAAAAAAAAAAAAAAAAATCTTCTGTTAAGCCCCTTACCTGATTCCTGTAGATTACCATTACGTGCCTCATTACTACCATTAATTTCTTTAAATCTACTTTTTTACAGTGTGCCACAGATCTTTAATAATCCATATTTACAGAGTATGGAGGCCTCACAGACCTCCCCTTTTCTGCTGTCAGTTTTGGAACAAAGATATTCAGTCTCCTTCCCTATCAGCCCTGCTCCACTGCAGTTTCTTATTCCTGATGATTGTTTCTCTGTCTTCCCTATTTTCTAAATGGACTTTTTCTTTCAGAAAAATCTGGCAGAAAATATCTCCTGAGGTAGCACTTACTGTCTTTGTGATTCTTAGTGATGCTGATAGGAAATAATGTGCACACAGAGTTTGACCACCTGTATACATATTTTACTGCATAGCTATTTCTTTTTTCTTGGAAAAAATAAGCATGGCCATACCCTTTCTGGAGAACAGGTGTTATCAGATTACTACTCAAATATCTCTGTCACTAATCCAGTCCCATTTTTTTGCTTAAAGACAATAAAATGTTCCAAATTATTCTGTTCCAGATTGAAATACACGTTGCATATGATTTACATTGTCTTAGAATATGTACAGTCAGCAGCACTGATTCCTGAGTGTTTGGGACATTAGTCAGGGTGTCAGGGACATCTAACTAATATCAGTAATAATTAAATTGGTTTAAAAAAATTTAAAAACTCACCTAACCAGATTTAATCTATTCTTTCCCCTCCCTGTTCTAACATCAGCATATCTATCTATCTAAGCTCTATCTTTTCAGCTCCTGTCTTTCTCTATCTCTCCCTGCTTTATCTACCTACCTTCACACCTCATAATGTATTCTGTTGCCTCCTATACTCTGAAACACAATTGAATTAGGTGTTTAAATTTATGCAGTAAATTCTACCTTTACCTGATTTAAGTTAAACTTGAAATGTGTGATAGACTAATCTCTTTTTTCTTTTTCCAACAGGAAATACTAACCAAAATTTTCACCCTAAGAGATTCCTTTCATATGATCACAAATCACTAAGTTTGGAAAAGACATCCAAGATCACCCAGTCTAACTGTCCACCTGTCAACTGTATTTCCCACTAAACCATGTTCCTCAGTATAACGTCAAAACGTTTCTTGAACACCTCCTAGGATGGTGACTCCACCACCTTCCTGGGCAGCCCATTCCAGCACCTGACAACCCTGTCAGATAAGTTTTTCCTAATGTTTAACCTAATTCTCCCCTGGCACAACTTGAAACCATTTTCTCTAATGCGATTGCTAGTTACATGGGAGAAGAGGCTTACTCCCACTTACCTTCAGGTAGTTGTACAGAGCAATAAAGTCTCCTGTGAGACTCTTCCAGAGTAATCTGGAAAAACAATCTCACTTCCCTCAGCCATCCCTCTTAAGACTAGAACCCTCACCACCTTTGTTGCCTTTCTCTAAACACACTCTAGGGATTCAGTGTCTTTCTTGTAGTGAGAGGCCCAAACCTGAACACAGTACTGAAAGTGTGGCCTCACCAGGGCTGAGTACAGAGGGATCATCTCTTTTTTCCTTCAGCTATTTCTGATACAAGCCAGGACAGCCTTCTTCGCCACCTGTGCACACTGCTTGCTCATGTTCAACTGAGTATAAGCATGCAGGTCTGTTTCTTCTTCCAGTCTTCCAGGCACACTGTCCCAAAACTTTGCTTTTTAAAAGTGCAGGACGTGGTACTTGGTCTTGTTAAACTTCATCCCAGCCTGTTCAGGCCCCTCTGTATGTCCTTCCTACTCTCAGGCAGACCAGCATTTCCTGCCAACTTGGTGTCATCTGCAAACTTACTGAGGGTGCTCTCAATGCCCTCATGGTGGTCATCAATAAAGATATTAAATAGGACAGGCAGTACCAACCCCTGGGGAACACAATTTGTGATCAGTTGCTAGCTGGATTTAACTCTACTCACCATCACTCTCTGGTCCCAACCATGCAGCTAACTCTTTAAACAGCAAAGACTGCATCTGTACAAGCCAAGGGCTGCCAGCTTCCTTGGGAGAATACTGTGTGAGACTGAATCAACAGCCTTCCCCACATCCACCAAGCAGGTCACTCAAAGACAGAAGGAGAGCAGGTTGATCAAGCAGGACCTGCTTTTCATGAACCCCTGCTGGCTAGGAATGATCCTCTGTCCTGCACACGACATGATCTCCCTCAGGATGATCTGCTCAATGATTTGCCTGTCCTGGCACTGAAGTCAGGTTGACAGGCCTGTTGTTCCCTAGATCCTCCTTACAACCCTTCTCGTACATGGGAGTCATGCTGAAAAACCTCCAACCCTCTCCAGTTGACCAGGAATACTGATAGAAGATGGAAAGTGTCTCGGCAATCACCCCTACCAGCTCCCTTGGCATTCACAGGTGGATCCCATCTGGACCCAAGGACTTGTGGCAGTCCAGGTGAAATAGCAGGTCTCTGCTTCCACGTGAACCGTGGAGGTGGTTATTGTGGTCCCCATATGAGACTTTCAGGTCAGGGGTAGAGTACCCTGGGGATAACTGGTCTGACTTTTAAATATAGTTATAAAAGAGGCATTGAAAACTTCAGCCTTTACATTATATCTCATTTAAATCCCTATCGTGTCTGAAGAATAAATATTTCACACTCACAGTTGTTAAGAATAATGAAAATATAGAGAAAAGGAGAATAACAAACTCTTGGAAAAATTATAGAAAAATGCATTTTAGTAAATGACAGATATAATCTTCTCATTCAGAATCTGTGCAGATGTTTTTCAGATCAATTCTGTAGATTTTGCTGGTCATCTATGATGCATCACTTTGTGCTTCTGTTTACAAGAAGTTTCAAGCAAGATTTAGTGTCAGCGAGTAGTATACTCCCGAAGTCCTCAGACAATCTCAGAGAGAAACAAATCATATTCTTATTGTCTGACAGGACATTTACGATTTGAGCTTTATTTCTCTGCTGAGGAAAAAATACCATCGAGATTGTCATTGAATTTAAAATTTAAAAATGTGCTGTCAGATCAAGATGACACCCTTCCATATCCCTTGGCAAATTCATCGTAGTGGTAAATACCTCTAATGTGTGCAACATTCATCATCACAGATGAATGTTCATCACAGCTTTTTTTCCTCTCTTTTTGAACCTGCTGTCATAAAAGGAATTGCACACTAACCTGAGTGCCTGAGAATACGTGAGATTTGGATAGAAAGCACGTGTGAAACAGAGCTTAGTTGATATCCATCAGGTGATTCCAATTATACTTGCTGCATCATCATGCTTTATAAGTGAACTTTGCACTTGGTACATTAATACATTATACTGCTATAAAGCCATTTACCCCAGCTGAGTTTATTACTCTATAAAGTTCAAATAATTGGTTTTCACATAGACATGTTTCCAGATCACTTTGTGATCTGGAAACTTCAGGAATTAAATATTTCCTTTCCTTCTAGCATTTAATGTCAGTGGATAGCAGGCATAGATTTTCTTCTTCTCTGCTTGAAGATTTGTTTGCATTATTCTATGTACTCAGCCTGAGAATGTTTTCACATTTTGTTCAAGCAAATTGTGAATATGTTCAGTTTTCTTTCCAAGAGTAACCTAATCTTAAATTCTGACTATTAAACATGTGCTAAGAAAAATACAGTGTTATTATTCAAATTAGAGGCAGGTTTAACTTTAAAGTGATTTAGAGGAGAGCCCTCTCTGTGTAGAGATTACTCTGTATGGCATGGCAAAACCAGACTGTGCTGAAATTGAGGGCTTCTGAAAGAGGCAGAATGCTTGTTCAATTGCATTGCAGCTAGATCCTCAGTTCCATTTCTCACATAAAAATGAAGAGAGTCTAATTGAGAACATGAAATCCACTTAATAATTTTCTCCTAAGTGAGAAAAATTTAATTTGTAAATTAAATCTGAATCAGTCTTCAGAACATTTATTCATAAATAACGTGCCAGAGAGGGAAATTACAGAAGTGTCTATCCACATATGATAAACAGGGAAGACACTCACGTGGGTACCTATGAGCAACTACCTGAATCTTAGAATTTAGTATACATGGTGATAAGGACATTGCTGTCTAACACTTTGGGGCATTAGAAAAGTCGGGGAGAGCTGAGGAACAGGAAAACTAAACCACACTTAGAAATTTTCAGGAAAGTAGTGAAAGTAGTGAAAGTAGTGAAATATATGCCTTGACAAGAGAATTCTTCTTAGGATGCTTCTTGGGTAAATCATGCTGCAGTTGAACACAGAATTAACACAAAGTTCACCCAAATATTTTTGATCATACATATGTGCAACTTTTTCTAACCTCCTCTTTGAGTGTCTTAGGCTTACTATGACAAAGATTCTGAAATAAATTTTAAAAATCACACAACAGGACACAAAATCCATTTAGAATCTATGGAAGGTGACCCAAGTCTTACCAAAACACAACAGTGAAACAATTAACTTGCATTCAGTAAAATTCTAAATGTCTAATATAAAACTTATTTTCAGAAGTCCATGTTGTTATTGTTACACATACTCATCTGAAAATTATCAGTGCAACACAGGTCCTCTTAAAACTGTTACTAGTAAATAGCTAATGTGTCCAGATGTTAATTCTTTCTCCCCCTTCTCCCCTACTGGAGATTAAAAAAAAAAAAAAAAAAAAAAAAAAAAAAAAGTAACAGCCTTTGATGAAATTTCATTGGCAATTACACTTTACTTTATGAAGGCTATTGCAGTGAACAAAGAGAATATGATTCCCAATGAAATAGGTTGTAAACTAAAATCAGGCTAGAAACCTTAGAGGTAACAGTTGCTTAAACTGCACAGGAAACTTAAACATCCAACAAGAATGGAAGGATCTCTGAAAGGGCAAAGTCTACTTAATATCAAATTTGAAGGACAAATTTGAAAATGCATTGTTACCAAATTGAATCTTTCCCCTACCTTCTGTCCTCCACACACTAAAAATATTATTTCAGATGGATATTCTTGATCAAATTAATTTTAATTTCCCTTTTGCCAAATATATCTACTTGCACTGACATAACATCTTAGTTAACATCTCTGTCTAAGCCTTCTCTTTTCAGTATGTGTTGCAAATACATAGTGTAATTTGCAGACTGTTACACCATTGTGTAATGCACCAGAAAGAAACAAGAATGTAGAATTAATGATTTAGTATTTTATCATGTTGAAATACATATATCAAATGATCCACATCTCATTTTGTTTCATTGAAATAGAAGAATGATATCTACTCCTTGATTTTTCCCTGGTATTTTGCTTTTCAAGTCAGGAAACTGAAGTATCTGGGTAGATGATATCTCTTTCCCTTGAATTAATTTAGTGATTATCTTTGCAACTTCCTTTGTCTTTAAATATTAAGAACTAATCTCACAGAGAATTTAACATTGCCTATAAGTTATAGCACAAGTAACAACTAAGGATATAATTATCAGTCAGATTTAATTTTCTTGGGGGTGAAAGAGTTAATAGCAATGGTACTTAAAAGACTGTAATAAGAAATTACATTAAAATAAAAAAGGATAACTTTTTTAACATCATACTGCTTCTAATCATCTCACATAAATGTAATGAGTGGGAAATTTTATTAGAATAATTTAATGCTCGTCCAGGCTAATTCATGGGATGTGATACATTATTATTCACCTCTTATTCTTACTCTTGATTTACCTTTCTTCTTTGCTATTTCTTTCCCAGTACTGCAGGTGACATTTAGAAGTAAAATCAGTATAAATACACAGTCATATAAATAAACAAATAAATAAATATATAAACACACATACGCACTTAAACCACACGACTGTAAACATGGATATCCTTGAATATTATTTAAATTCTAGACACTATCTTTTATAAAATTAGCCCCATGTTTCTTTTAGGGGCAAGAAGTTATGTGCATAGTGATGGCAAACATCTTCCACTGAAGCACATGAACCATCCACTCTTTATATGAATACATCATATATGTTAGTGGCTTGATCCCGGAAAGTGCAGTCTGTATGTTGTAGTATTGTTTTTCTTGCTTAAGTGAAGGCTATACCTTCATCTATGTTTTTCTGTACTGCACAGAACATCAATAAATGAATTTACTAGTACTTCTCATTGTTTTTGACATTTGTTTGAAAAGTCTTACTTTATAAAGCATTATGAAGAGATACCTTTCAGTTCAAAGCTTAGCTATTAGCTTCAATTTATTGTTCAGTTGCATTATTATACAAATTACATATTAGAATAACAAAGGATAATCTGAATGATAACATAGCACTAATACATATACCCTTTTATATTTATGCTATTATTTTATAGAGTTTACCATGTTCATGCAATATTTCAGTAGGTATTATTTACCAGTTTCATTCAGTAACTTAAAAAGAAATATCTGTTAGACTCAGGAACTCCAATACCCTCAAAATACTAATTAGGACTGAAAATTATGGCAAATTGATTTCTCAGAGTTTGAATTTTTTTAAAAGAAGTATGATCTAAAGAGGCTTTACTACTCAGAAAACCTGAAGGAAAATAATTATACTCTGTCCATCTTTCTTAACAAGAGCTTTAATGAGACTCAATCTCTGTCTCAGTCTTTCCTATAGGCAGCTATCATGCTCAATGATTTATGGAAAAATATTAGAGAATCCAGTAATGAGATTTTATGCCAGAGAAAGACTGTTCTAATTGATACACTTATATTGTCAGGGCACAAAGAAAATAAGTTACTTCATTGAAAACATTTTTATGCACTGTTTGCAAATACAGCATTCAAGCAAGTTTATGCATCAGATAAAATAGTTCTGTGGAAAACTGCATAGATGCAAACACAGAAAATAGGAAATGATCTGATCATGGCCTCAAAATGTGGAAATTAGAGCTAGAAGTAAAACTGTAGAAGGGTGTCCATTTGGTTGGGAAAAAAAAAAAAAAAAAAATGGTTCTCAGTTAACATTTCCCAATTAAAACAATTAGTCATTTCTCAGAGGGTACTTTGGAGTCTTTTAAAAAAATAGTGGATGACACTAAGCTAGACCGATACAGTAAGGTAGGATGTAGGGCAGGGTCAAAATGTGCAGCAATCATGACATACTGGTCTAAAATTAAGATAAAATATAATTATTTTACTGAAAAGTTCATTATTTCAATATACACGTGTATCTAATGTATGAGTTAGAGATTTTTAGCATGGAGGGAGAGATGGCAGATGGAGGAACAAAATACAAACTGCTTTGATGCAGCCAGTCTCCCCTAGCATTACAATCTCTGCCAAGGCTGGAGCAGCAGCCTCCTGTGGAAGGCTGGGTGGAATAGCATCGGGCTCTGAAGTGATAACATGGAGAGCAGCAGGCAGGAGGCACACACCCTGGTGATGTATGTGGCCTCATAGGGAAGTCTGCTGTCAGCTTGTGTGCCTTAGATACTTACAAGTAAAGAGACTTGCACATGTAAGGCTAATGGACCCAGGCCTCCAAACAGCTGCATCTCAAAACAATACAAAACAATGTAGTGTGCAGACATGTTTGTAGCCCACATATCCTGGGGAATGGGGTGAGTGCTTATATATAACTCTGAATATCATACTGAGAAGTTGTTATGAACTTTTGGTGCTAGCTGTCAGTCCTTTAGATTTTATAGGCATATACTTAAATTTTATAAGTTTCTCATTGTAATGCAATAGAAAGTGGAGCAATGACAGCAGAGCAACTAGGTCCTAAGCTGCAGCAAGGGAATGTTTGTTCAAATGCAACAGCCATAGGCAAGAATAAAAGGAAAGAAACTACTTACCTTTAGAAGGCCTCAGGTATAAAGATACCTTCAACAAGATACCTTTGCCTCCACTGCCAACCCTTAAATGAGGTGTGGGAAGGGGTGGAGACAGGATCCACCCCTTCCAGTCACTCAGGTGCACTGCGTGCAGCTGAACTCCCTAAGGTTGGCCCTGCTTTCCTCCCAGCTGCTCAATCATTGTTTCAAGCTGTGATTTAGCATTTCCTCTACACTCACATTATGCTTTATCTGATGTTTATTGATACTGTTTCTGAATGCATCACTTAGGAGGAAGTTTTTCACAGAGGGCCATGGTTGCCCTGCCCAACAGGTTGCCCAAGGAGGTTGTGGATGCCCCTTCCCTGGAGGCATTCAAGGTCAGGCTGAATGTGGCTCTGGGCAGCCTGGTGTAGCAGTTGGTGACCTTGCACATAGCAGGGGGTTGAAACTAGTTGATAATTGTGATCCTTTTCAACCTAGGCCATTCCATGATTCTGTGAACTTGTTAATTTTCTGTTATTTGTCAACAAATAAATTACTTCATTCTTGATTTGATTTAAACCATGTTATCTGAGGAGTTTTGTTTTGTTTTTTGTTTTTGTTTTTCTATGAAAAATACTCTTTACAGGAAGAAATTAATGAATTTGGAGGGAAGCAATCATGTTTACGACATTAGGAAGCTATGACTTTATTCTGCTAAGCAGAGATGATACTTTTTTGTAGAATATTATTTAATTTCATGCATTACCAATGCTATATCCTCCACTAAAATTGCCTACAATTGCATGGCAATAAAAAAAGAGTCTGGGATTTGTAAGAAACATGGGAAGAATTTTGTTTGTAGAGTCTTGATAAGAGAAAAGTTATGGCTACAGTTTTAGAGAATGTAAAACAGAATTATCATCTCAAAGACCACTTCATCATCAAAAAATAACAAGAATAACAAAAAAAAAAGGCACCAGAAAAAACACGAGAAATCTATTTAAGTTCATATAAACAATGAATAGATTGTGTATTAGGAAGACTCCCCTGTGTAACTTGTTGGACAGTTTCAAGAAAGTTTTGCTGAAAGTACATACAGATTTCAAGTACTTCTCTGAATTAAAATTGAAGTTTTGTCCAAACTGAGAAATCACGCAGTGAATCTTCTAGGAATTCCAGTGAAGTACTGCTCTGAAATCAGAAGACCTGAAGGATCTTGACCGCTGAAGGATCCCATAGCTGGAACAATACTCAAGGAAATAAACAACAGAAATTTCAGTTTGTTTGGTTAACCCTATGAGAAAGTTCTAACTTCCTGTCTTTCCAGTGCTGGTGGTAAAGCTTACACTACATACTCTGCTTTCTGATGGGACATTTTATGCCTTTTTCTTTCAGCTATTCACATTTCGCTCTTTAGACAAGCTAACAGGTTTTGTTACCATGGGATTAACACCGGTAAGGCTACAATGTATTCAGGGCAAACTCTTCCCTCCTGGTGTCTCTAGCTTCATTTTGCAGGCTTACTATGATTATATTCTGCCCGTATTTGCATTGAATTATTAGATTTTGACTGTCTCTTTAACAGAAGGGAACATATGGCACACAGTTTTAAAAGTGTGCTACCAAACATAATGAATGTTGGATTGACATTGTTACACCCATAGCTTTTGTTGATAAAAACAAATACTTACACAGTATGACATTCTTTCTGCAAATTGGTACTCCTACTCAATGTATGATTCATGAGAAAAAGGATCAGATACTATAGACTTGGCAAATGGGTAGAAACAGAAATAAACAAGCGGAGAGTAGAATAAAATTTTGTATTACAGAATATAGGGCCATAATGCCACTGCTCGAAATAGACAATAAACTTTTTACTGTGTTTTGAAGTCATCAGGACTGAGGCTTGTCAGGCTTGCTCTGCATGAATTTTCCTTGACCTGCTTGGGGCTTTGTTTTACTTGATTTCTCCATGAAAGTAATTTTTCTAATTGACAAGGTGTCTACTTCTACTTTATTTTTGTTTTGTTATAATCATAATTTTATTTAAGTGATAAGCAGTAAATCCATGTAGAATGATGTATTTATACTTCTAACATAATGATGTAGTACAAAGAAATGCAGACCTGGTGTGGTAACAGAAACTTTGATATGCAGAGACACAAGATGAGGCATAGAGGAACACAGAAAGATAAAGGATGTAGCATGAGCCTGGAGATCCCAAGGCTATAAACCATTCACGTACAGTGAGATGGAGGTACAATGGAGATATGCAGATAAACAAATCTCATTTTAGGAGTAACAAATAAAAACCAGAAATTATATTTAACGTATGTAAAAGGCATAATGTACAATTTATATACATTATATAATAATAACGTATACAGTACATTTGGATGTGGAAATGCAAAAGAAAGAAGAAAAATAAAAGGCATAAAAGCATGTTAGCAATCACACAAAATTACCCCAAGTGGGTCTTAAGTCAACAATATGAACATCAAGTGAAGGACTCAGGATGCTGGTGACAGTCTGCACACTTTCCCACCACAGTGTGCACGAAGCCATCAAGCTCAGGACCATGAGGTGCAGATGTGAGATAAGCATAACACCAGGAAAAGGGGTAGTAACTATGCAGTTTTCCTTCCTCTTCCTTTTCCTCCTCTTCTTCCTCTTCCTCTTCTTCTATTGAATTTATTCTATGTAGTACTTATTTTCTTTTGCTTTATTTTTTTTGGTGTAATAATTATATCTGGATTAATCTGCTGTTCCGTTTCTCTAGCAATCAATGACAGTGACTTGAGATAATAACATGGAACTGCATCAAGAAAGGGTCAGGTTGGGTGTTAGGAAAAGGTTCTTCACAGAAGGTGGTGGGCATGGAACAGGCTCCCTAGGGCCATGGCCCCAAGCTGCTGGAGTTCAGGGAATGTTTGGACAATGCTCTTGCTCTGTGAGTTTGAATTTTGGGTGGTCCTGTGTGGAGCCAGGAGTTATACTCAATGATCATTGTGGGTCCCTTAAAGCTTGGGATGTTCTATGATTCTATCATAAAAATCATAGACTCTTGCATTTTCAATTATACTTGCTTTATACATAACATGCAGTTTCTTATTACCTTTAAAGAAGATTTTGAGTGTAATGTCTCCATGAAGAATAACACAAGGAGATAATAAAACTAGAAATTACAATTTCCTTTGTTCTGTTGGTAAATGAACATTGCGTTTGTCTTTAAGGATCTCATAGTTGGAAAATTACTCAAGGAACGAGCCTCAAGAAAATAAACTCTATGACAAAGCTCTCACTTCTTACAGTCTTTAGAACACTAGTAGTAAAGCTGGCATTATTATTATAGCTGATAATTAAGTGTAATTATTATTACACTTAAAGGTCCTTTTACATATATCAGTGATACCAGTTTCTTCACTGAAGCTTCTTTCTTACATTTTTGAAGGGCAAGCATATTTGTCTTTAGTATAAGAAATGGTTCTTACCCTCTTGAATAAGATTTTCTTAGTGGCCAACATATTAATTATAACACACTTTAAACATAACAGATTTCAGGGTGTTTCTTGACATTAATTTATTGTAAGCTTCAGGAAGATGACTGTTTTGAAATTAATAAAAAATATTCTGGATGTGTCAGCCATAAACGTGTCACTGTACATTGTATAACATTAAGAAATGTACTAGGAAATCTGAGATAGAATTAATTTAACTCTCTTGTTATTACCTATTAAACTATTACAATATACATTTTGATAATATATACATGGGTTTGGCGTATGCATACATGTATGTAATTCTATATATATTTCAATATTTCATTATTGTATGTACACCCTGATATGAATACCCAGAATTTCAAATGGATTAGTGTTTGTAATGGTGGTTTCATAGGTAAACACTTGCATCATAAAATCATTGAAGCAGTTCTTATGCCCTGTACTTAGACATTCTAAGAAATCAGAGTTTATCTTCCACAAATAGCAATTGCTGATTTTTTGTTTTATTTTTTAACAGAGTCTTTTGCTACTCTTTGTGTTAGAATAACACTGGACAAGGAAAGTCTCACATAAAAATTTCTTCCAAAGAAAAAATTTTGCAGTTGGCTTTATCTTTGTATTATGTCACATACGGTAATTATGTATTTCTGCTTTATCATGGAATAATAGCCACTTATATGATGTTTATTCTGTTCTCTTTGTGCCAGTATATAAGGAGATATGGCAATTCAAAACCTATTATCAAAGGCAAGGAAGCTGTTGCAGGACACCAAGTTGAAGTGCTGGGAGCCAGATGGATTTTGAAAATCCATTAACAGATATTCAGTTTATTTGGCAGGCAGTCTGAATAAAGGCAGTATGTTAACAGTGTACAATTAGGTGTTTTGTACTGCCACTGGGACTCAAACGTCTCTTCTGAGACACTGTTACACAATTACTGCGTGGAAGTGTTGGTATGACAGCAGCAGACCTGATGACTCATCTGCCTTAGTCTGCATTAATTCTTGAGATTTCAGGCATTGAAATGGAGACAGTGACCTTTCTTTTCCTGACTTTTGGAACCCAAGCACATTTCCTCTTTTTCTCCATGTTATGTGCTTTTTTGTGATCATTTCGTAAGTCAGTTGGACCACGTCGTATTGGTAACACCAATGCTGCTCTTCAAACTGAATATGAATCAAATGCGGGGCAGATCCTGGCAGCCCACATTTAACTGACAGTTTTATTTGTGTTCAGCTGACTTTTCAAACATTTGCACATTTCCATTTCAGGTAACACAATTTATCACATTACAGATATCCTTGATCTCAAATGTCTGTTAAATAGAATATCAGTAGGTGTCAATCAGTGATTCTTTGGCGTTCTTTCTGCAAAGTAATGATACTAAACACCTTAGCACTTTGCCCTGCAGCCTTTCAATATCTATTTATTATTTTGACACTGATTTTCATAAGTTTATACACTATGCTTCCTTTATGTCTAACCCCAAACTGCATCATGTATTATTTGAAGTCGTGTTGAATAATCTGCAACTTATTCTCAAACATTACTATATTAAGCCTATCATGTCCTGCAGAAACAGTTTTGACTTGCAGGGAGTCACCTTTTTCACTGTCACATTTTCCAGGAAAACTAGCTTAGGGGAATGATAAAAATAGAATTACAAAAAGAAAAAAATTTGAACTGGAGGTACTGAAGAGGCTTATAAAGTCCTGTAGTTTTTAAACTGCTGTTGACTGATCTAAAAATTCAATGGACTATTTCTTAGGAATCTATAAAAGGTGAATAAAAATGTAGCTATCTCTAAATTGCTGCAATTGTACAAGATGTTGTACAGTTCTGCTATTGTCACATATCAGACATGTGTTAGTATACCCTGCAATATAAAAAAAAATAGACTTATATGTGCCCTTATGTGGGTTCAGAAGATAAGGCATCCCAAAAGTCACTTAATTATTTTTGGTTTACAGAAATAGAAAACTGCTGATTCAAATGAGAGGAAGAGACAATTTAGTGAAACAAGTCAATTTGAATAGTGATAAGAAAAGCAGTCTCTTGTTGTTGTTGTTGTTTTTTTTTTATCTCAGCTTTCAGCTGAGGCCATAATTTATTTCCAGTTTTGGAATAAATTGTAGAGTTGTTTAGAATCAAAGCATAATGGCATTCTGTATTTTCAGCTATTTATTCTTTTATGTGGCTGCCACCTATGACCTCATGGCAATAGATATAATTCCTTATATTCCAATACTGATGATTATATATTCCCTGTTATTACAACAGTGCTGTTAACTTCAAGTCATGCTCAACGATTAGCTGATCAGAAACTATGCTTATGGCTGACGAGTGACTAAAGAAAGGAACAATGAAGAAAAAACATTAGTTTTCCTGCCTTTTAGCAGTGAGCTGTAAGTTCTGTTTAGGAAAGAAAAAAAAAAAAGCTGAAATAATCTCTAAAATTCTACTATCATTAAATGAAAAAGGATGAATGGTATGAGGATCCTTAAAGGAAACTGAATCAGATAGAACAAATTATGTTCAAATGGGCTTTTCTCAGACTATGTCAACTGATGAACTATAATTTTAAACTTCTATTACAAAATATTTGCTAATGGAAAAAGAAAACTACTTCATCTTTGGCACCACCTTGAAAGAAGGCAACTTCATTTCAAAGACAATAGGAAGAGTTCCTTCAAGAATACATTGAGTGAACTGAAAAAAAATGAAAACAGGAAAGAAAATTGATTAGCTGCCACTGTGAATACAGGCAGAGAATTACTAAAATAATCTATTTGAATTATCCACAAAATTATGAATATTAGAAAAGATCTGAAAGTCACAGGAAACCACTAACTACCTTGCAGCAGAAAAAATACCTATGGTAGATGAACTATTGCATTCAAGAATGCCAATTTAATAGATCTTGGAGACAATATCATCAAGATATGATCAAAACCATATGGTTTTCAGTTTCTGTTCAAATATATAGAGAGATTTTATATTTATAGAATACTTTCTTACCCTTTGCCAAGCCCAGTTCCAGCTGGGCCTTGACCTTCCTGACCCCACCCCTACACAACCTTACATCACTCGTATACTCCTATCTCTGTATTTATTTGAAACCTATAACGTATTGTGTATGAAAAAGGGTGACACTTGATAGTGATCAAAAAATATAAAACAAATTCTTACACTGGTGTAAGAAATCAAAGAATGACTGGATGTAAAACCCATTTACAAAGATTTAGAAGTTTGTTTATGATTTGTCTGCCAAGGAGAAAGTTCTAGGTTGTTGTGGTGGGGACAAGAGCTTGAATTTACTGAGGAAACTTTCATTTTTATGATAAGAAATGTTGCCATGTGTGCCAATAAAACACTTATGGTCATAGGAGCTCACTATGTCAGCCTTACAAAAGTAGAAATGAAATACTGACGTAGCCTGGAGGGATATATTCTCTAGAACGGACATTGGAAATGGACATTGATTCTTTGAAACTTTCACTTACTTTGAATTTCAATCCTCTTATTAGAACCAGTAAATATAATTGTAGACACAGAATCCCTAAATGCATTGTCCTATGAAATATTTTGTCAATAGGTCTAAACATTCTTGAACCATACTTGGTCATATATGAAAAACATCTTGTTGCAATTGAGACAGTCCATTCTCTGTATTCATTCTGTGGACATAGAGAATACTCTAAAATATCTGAAGTTTGCTATCTACTTTTTCTCTGTATTTTCGAGGTTAATTTAAGCTGGGTGTTTTTTTTTTTGGTTTTTTTTTTTTCTTGCTTATTTTTCCTTTGTAAGAAATATTCAAAGCCTCCAAATATTTTTGTTAGCATATGCTGGCTTCCAGTTTTGTCTATGTATTTCTTATAGTTTAGTGGCAAAAAAAAAAAAAAAAAAAAAAAAACCAGCATTCTAACTGAAATCTCACAGTGCCAAGTAGAGCAGAATAATTGCCATCTGTGTCTTACATTTTACACCTCTATCAAATCCAGCAAAAATGACTTGTGGAGTCACCCATACAGGTAACTCACATTCTAAGAGTAATTTTCAACAGTATGTAGAACCTTTTTCAGTACAGTTGCCAAGAAAAATATTTATCCCTTTCTGTCAGCTCATATGATTTTTCTCCTAAAGTATGCTAACAGTTTTACTATTATCCTAATTTTATTTCATTTTATTGATTTCTTAAATTTATATGGAATATTCCAAATTCTATTTCTTTTGCATAATTTGAGAGATAAAGAAAGGACATTAAATACATGCTTTTTAATTGGATTAAATCTTATTAAAAGTCACATTAATATTATTAAGAAAAATATTACAAGCTTAAACTGTAAAAACAACAAGATTGATGTTAAACGCTGTATCACTAACTTTCTCCAAGGATTCTGACGGAAATCCCTAATGATTTATGTGCAAAATCATAGTCCCTTTAGCTTACATTTGCTGACTACACTCAAAAAGAGACTATTTTCATAATCCCAGCTTCACAAACTCTTTGAAGATTTGCAAATTTTTGCAAGATTGTACAATCCATTGCATTTATTCCATCTTTTGACAACACACTGTGCTGGTTGTCACTGCAAGCATCTATTTCTCGCTATTCTTATTTAATTATTACTTGTAACCCTAAAAGTCTTTTTGTTTCAGGGTAGATTCTTCTTCACATAGTGAGCCTCCTGTTCACTCTCCTGTTTGGTCAGAATCTGATCTTTCTGTGTCATGGATGCCTTCCTATTCACGTCTTCCCCATTCTCTTTTGTAGGCTTTCATCCCAAATTTCCCTAGCAACCTAGTATCAGCCATTAGGTCCAGTGTTGTAAGATCTACTCATATATCTTTCTCCAGTTATCCACAAGATGTTTTATAGATTTTTATTACTTCCTTCGAACTACTTAAGCATGCCTTTGTGTTATACTTATTTTGGAGTGAGGTTACTTTTCCTTGAGTTCTGTCCTGTGCTTTTGTCTCTGTCCTCATCTGTGTAAGCTACCTGAAAATAAACAGAAAGATGATGTTGCAGAAGGAATCAGTCTCAAAGGATGTACAGACATGTTTTTCATGTTATTGATATTTCCAAGAAGAGAATGAAACAACACTAAAGATTGTTTCATTTGTCTTTCACATTTTTCCAAATTTAGTCCCAGAGAGCTCCATTATTTTACATCATCCTTTCACACCTAATAGTGTATCTCAAATAAATCTTTTTTCTTCCTGGCTGCACATAGTGCAGAAAATAGTCACTATGTAAAATGCTAGTTGACAAAGAATTTTACTGAGTGCATTTTACCCAAAGAGAGTTAATATGAGATATTTATTAGTTAACAAGTTAACATGAGATTCTTTAAGATGAATTTTAAATAGATATATATTTATTTTTATACTGCCTAATAATTTGCTTATGCTTTCTCCTATATCTTTATTCATATAGCTGAAACTATAGATCCATTGTAACTTCATCACCTACTTTTTAAGCAATTGCTCACATAATATTTTGATTATTTGATAATAACATAGCACAGGGCATAATGTGTTTGACTAAATGATCGTTTTGAGGGTTTTTGTTTGTTTGTTTTGTTTCGTTTTATATTGATGTGACATTTTGTTTTATTACAGTATAATACTTTAACTAATAGCTCCTGTTTGGGATATACTCTACAGATATAATTTTTTTCGGTAGTATATAAATAGATATAGAATCACATTCATTTGAACACGCAGACTTTCAGAACTGGCACGAGCACCAGCTGAGTAATCTACATGCCACACCAGCTCTTTAATTAACTTTAATAAAACCCAACATAAATTGCTTTCCCCTGTACATAAACACATGAGAAAATGAAAGTGAGTGCTTTAGAATGGAGATACTAGATAGTTGTACTGACAGTAGAATGCTTTAAAGTACAGAAAAAGTAGTCTGATCCTCTGTCCATCTGGTTTTGGAATAGAAGCACAAGTAGATATTCAAACTTTTTCTTTGTACTGCATGGAGCAAAACTAGACACCTTGTATGCTACTTCATTCATCTTCTCTGCTGAGATCCCACAGCTTTTTCTCAAGAGCCAGTTTAAAGGTATGTAGAGGAACTGGTTCTGTTTTTGGAACAAAAGAGGATTTCTATTGCAGAAATCTCAGCTGTTTTTTGTAGTAAAACTGGAGATCTTGAATCATAGAAGGTTACAATACACAGGAGTGCCATTGCTGCTGCTGCTGTTATAATATCATGACAGACCAAATTATTTTTGAGTTAAACTAAGGTCTTGAGTTAAGACAGGAATGTCCTGATTTGTGCAGCAGGGGTCTGCTTCTTGACTGTATCTTGTCTCTCATCAGACAAAATGAATAGAAGACTCCACATTGTTAGGAGAAAATAGTGTCTTCCTTTCCAGTTCTCTTGGATTTAAATAGCAATATCTAATACATTTTCTGCTCAGCTTTGTTGGTGGTGCTTTTTACCCATGTCCTTAAAGGATTTCTCCCACTTTTATGTTAAAAATATACTGATGAATGCATTGTGCAGATATAAGTCTTTCAAATAAGTAAAGGTATCTTTGAAACCTGATATGGCAGCTCATAAATTGACATTCTCCAAACTGAGTGATATAGTTGTTTTATATCTTCTTTGTTTGAGCTACCTTACTATTTACATAGTCTGATGATGACCTACATAAATGGTACAGACATTATGAAAATCATTTCTCCCCTGGGCATTCAAAAAGAAAACAAACAGCAAGCAATATAAAACTTGTCTTATTTATTTTCTTCCTTTCTTACATAAATTATGATCTTTGGCATCATAGTAATCAAGCTTCTTTTTTTTGTTTTTTTTTTTCTCACACTGTACCTCTTCCTATATAGCAGATAGAGTCAGTCCTGATCAAAGATCAGACAGCAAAACTCAAATTTGAATTAAAAAAAAAGACTTATGTTAAAGACTTTCAACTACTGAAATACCAAATCAAAACAGGAGCAAACTATACTTTTATTTTTGTTAAATCTTTATCAGTGACATAAATTATGGGATTGACTGCACCATCAGCAAATTTGCTGATGACACCAAGCTGAGAGGTGCAGTTGGTAAAGCAGAAGGAAAGGACGCCATCCAGAGGGACCTTGATAAACTCGAAAGCTGAGCCCTTGTGAACCGTATGAGGTTCAACAAAGCAAAATACAAGGTGTTGCACTTGGGTTGAGATAATCTCAGATATGTATACAAACTAGGAGAACTTCTTGAGAGCAGCCCTGCTGAGAAGGACATAGTGTTTTAGATTAATGAAAAACTTAACATGAACCAGCAGTGTGTGGTTGCAGCCCAGAAAGCCAATGGTGTTCTGGGTACCATCAGAAGAGAGATGGCCAGCAGGGCAGGGGAGGTGATAGCCCCTCTCTACTTTGCCCTTGAGAGCTTGCAGCTAGAGTACCACAACCAGGTCTGGGGCCCCGAACCCCGGGAAAGATGTGGAACATTTGAAGAGGATCCAGATGAGGGCCACAAGGATGGTCCAAGATCTGGAGTACATCTCCTATGAAGACAAGCTGAAGGAACTGGGCTTGTTCTGTCTGGAAAAGAGAAGGCTGCAGGGGGACTTCATTGTGGCCTTCCAATATTTAAAGGCAGTTTATAAACATGAGGGTAAACAACTTTTTACATGGATAGATAGTGATAGGACAAGGGGGAATGGTTTTAAACAAAAGGGAGATTTAGATTAGAAGTCACTGGGAAATTTTACTGGGAAGGTTGTGAGGTGCTGGATTTGGTTGCCCAAAACGAGGATACTCTGTCCCTGGAGGTTTTCAAGGCCAGGATGGATGGGGGCCCTGAGCAATCTGACCTAGTACTTGATCTAGCAGCTGTCAACACTACTTGTGGCACAGGGTTAGGATCTTGGAGATCCTTGAGGTCCCTTTCAAGCCAAGCCATTCTATGATTCACATTATGGCCTCCTAAATGCCATTTAAAAACAGTTTTTTGGCCTTCACAGATTTCAATTCATTCACATTTCTAAGTGAAGATTTAACTGAAATACGCCTTTTTCTTTCAATGTATGAGTTCAATACTTTATAAGCTTTTGTTTCTGCTGATTAATTTTTGTAAATCTTGATTTTGATTAAGTTTAGTACATCACGTTCAAGAAAATAAGTTTTGAAGCATGTAATCAGCTCAAAGTTACCATGATACAGACTTCTGATATAACTAAACATTTCTAGGATAAAGGAGACTTCACAAGCCTGATGCTCATGCATGTGCTTATCATGTAGTTCCATATATCATATCTCACTCTAGAACTTCCACTTCATCAGGCATGTCCAACCTGCAGTCTCATCAGACTGTAATCAGACAAACTGAAGAAACAGGAAAATTTATCTACAGACATTTGAGGAGCAAAACTGCTACTTTCAAATTTTGTTTTTGGCTTTGGCAATAGGTAAAAAAACTGATTCTACAGATACAGCTCCAAGCACCATTTTCATTAGAGGTATTGATAATAAACATAATGTCACTGGAAAAGTGCTTGGTATGGTGCCATTGAAAGACAATACTTAATCTTTAGACTTATATGAAGCAGTAAAAATTATATGAAAGTGATTTTCTTTAATGTTTGTCAACATATCTAATATAGTTACTGGTAATATCTTAGTGATCAGTAAAAGAGAGAAATACAATATGATGCAATTGCCACTGGCAACTCATGTTTGATGAAACTGCACTGTATCATACATAAATAAAATTTATTTGCAAAAGCTTTAAAAAAGGATAATGTCATGCAAATTGTCATCAAAACCACGAATTTCATCAAGTCCAAAGCATTGGATCATCACCTGGTCTAAGGAGTTCTTTAAAAAATTGTAGATGCTGACTAAAAGGACATAATTTATTTTTCCAAAGGAGGGTGGCGATGTAGGGGTAAAATGCTACAAACACATTAAGATTTGTGAAATGAAGTCAAGTTCTTTATGGAATCAAAAGAAAAACTTGTGCCAGAACATGAAGATTAAAAATAGCTCACAGAGTTAGCATTTTTGGTGGATTTGACCACTCATTTGAATGAGTTTAACATGCACCTTCAAGGTGAAAATCAACTTACCTGTGCTATGTTTCAAACAATAACAGTGTTTGAAATAAAACTCAAGTTGCAACAAGTTCAAGCAATGACAAAAAATTTTGTGCATTTTGATGCATTGGATAAACACAGTGCTGTCAATAGCAAAATCATGCAGAATTGATTTCCATTTTAATAAAGGAATTTGAAAATGTGTTTCAAGATTTCTGAAAAAAATCATCAATTTTTTGTTTTATTTTCGACTCCATTTTAAGCCAACATGAATACTTTACCAGTGAATTTTCAAATAGAATGCATAGAGTTGTAATCAGACATTCAGTTTGAAGAAAAATTTGATCATGTCTCTTTACAAGACTCTTACAAGACCTAGTATATCAGAAAAAAATATGTCTTGCTTCACAGTGATGCCTTATTCACATAATCATTTTTTGGGAGTATGTACATTTGTGAACAATTATTGTCAAGGATAGAACACAGGAAGAGTAATATTTCATCAAAGATCTCCGATGAACACCCTGAGAACTCATTAAGAATTTCAACCATTTCCACTGAAACAGACATCTATGCAATAGTTTCACAAAAACTGAGTGAAATATCCCATTAGTTTTAAGTTTTTGTTGCTCTCTGTTTTTTATATTTTAATTAAAAGAAAAAAAAAACATTAAAAATATGTATTGTTAGTTATATACATTGACTATGTCACACATTCATATGCAACTCGAGACAACTCATGCTTGTTCAGTGTGGTCTCAGCAAGCCAAAAGATTGGAAACCCATGCATTATGTGATCTTTTGCAAAGAACAGTCACGTCAGGATTTTAAGAAATTGAAAAATCTGAAAGAGAGAGAAACTTTATCAGGAAAGTATTTATAATGCACACAGAGTTAAAAAAGAAAGATGTCATTGCAGGGGTATAGACCCTTAAGAAAAAAAATTACTTAAAAACATTATCTTATATTTAATGTTAAGTAGTTTTTCTTGTAATGAATATTATAATCCATGTTAGTGACAATAATAATTATGAAGACACACTTTAACAATATATAGAGAGAAATAAGTGAATATGTTCACTTTGCAGAGAAACAGCATGAAAACCTTTTAAATTACACACAAAGCTTAAGTTGAGTGCATTATTCATTTTGCGGCTATTTTACAATGAGGCAAATTTCTACACTTGCAGCATTAAGATGATAGCTCTATTAGCATATTCTGAAGAAAAAATACATGTTACAGGAGGCAAAGCAAATTATCTCGTTTTTATCACCTTGAACTAAATTGACCTCAAACTAAAATGAAGTTCCTAGTCATGTTCAGAGGTCAGCTTGGCATGGACTTACGTAAAAATTCCCTTGCAAAGGATTTGTTGCATATTCATGAAAAATTTTAATTTAATTTCTTTACCAAATTTATACATGCTGGTTATGATCTTCAGAGATATGAGACATCTGCATTGGATTCAAGAAGGCTTTTTTTGGTCATTTTTTAAGTATTGGTATTGTATATACTTATGCCTTTTTGAACATGTATCAAGTAACTAGAGAAATATGAGGGCTCTTTAAAATTATTATTTATTTTTCTTTGCACCATATCAGTTTATTTGAAATTAGCAGGGGAAAAAAAATAACCACACCCACAGGAATTTCCAGTGTGATACATTTTAATCTTAGCTGGTTGTAGCCATTGCATTCAACAAATAACCATTTGTCAAAATGCTACATTCTCTCTAATTTCTTGTTTTCAGAACTCTGTTTTTTAAGTACTTCGTTTTCTTCACACTCATTTTTATGACCTTTTCAGGTCATCTTGAACTGCTGATTATATGAAGTAAGCACAAGTTCTGTATATATTCTTAGGTAATACATACTGTACAGAACATCAATCTGCTGTCCTGCTTGTCATCTTTGCATTTACCATGCATGAATGCTTGGTTTTAGCCCATTTTAAAAATGAACGGCATTCTGTTATAAACTGAAATGTTCTGCTGAATTCTAGTACAGATGATGATTTTTTCCTTAAAATATAACTACTTTTTAAAAAAGTACTTTTCTGTGGCAGAATTTTTCCTGGTAGAGATAGTTTGTAAAAAATGGTTTGTATGAAACTGTGCAACTCTAGAGCCAGAGTGGAATTTTTCAAATATAAAATCTAAATATTATATGTTAACTATGACACTTACATAGAACTAATCAAATAAGAATCTGTACCTGA
The DNA here is from genome assembly GCF_951394365.1 of Tetrao urogallus. Classification (NCBI taxonomy): domain Eukaryota; kingdom Metazoa; phylum Chordata; class Aves; order Galliformes; family Phasianidae; genus Tetrao; species Tetrao urogallus. The sequence continues at coordinate 52,686,501 of NC_136817.1, read as the reverse complement.
AATGTATTGGTGTTATTTATCTTGTCACAGGTGCTACAAAAAACTGTTTTTAATGAGAATACTTTTGCAACTTCGTGATTAAGAGGAAATAAATGTTTAAGTGTAGGCAACTTAAGATGAATGCATATGACAGAGAATAGCCTTCACATCAAAGTTTCTATCTGGAAAAAACATCATGTCTGGATGTAGACATGCACTAAACTCTACCACAAAACATCTACAAAATATCTGCTGAACAAAACAGTATCTGTTGAAGAGTTTTAATGCCCGAACTATGGTTTAAATAAGAATAGAATTACCATCATCCAGCTTGTCTTCAACTTGTTTCAGGATCTTTTGGAGCTACTCTACAGTGTTTTAAAATACTGTAAAACTAAGATTGTGTATTCTTGCTAAGAACTTTGTGTGTGCGTGTGTAATAGTGTATTCCCAAGTCTAATAATTTCTTACTTTCTTTGTAAAAATGCCTACCTATGAGCTGCAATGTGCTACTAACCACAGATATGCATGGCAACTTCGTAATAATTGAACATGACTTTTCATTTTTAAATTACTTACATGATGACAACTGCAGATGAGTGATCTGATACCAACAGAAGTTATTACCACTGCTCTACTAAGATGAGTGTCTAATTGGGTTCAACACCACAGTATAAAATAATATTGCCCTTCGCGAATTCTGTTCACGTTATTCATGCAGATGCTTTGAGGAAAATACTGTGTCCTTTTTTTCTGAAGAGATCGTTAGGAGGATCAAATTTTTAAACTGCAGGAAGGAAAGACACCCTATTTTCATACTAGTAAATATAATATTGCACCAGGCTATGAATGAGCAGGCAATAACACTTCAGAAAAAAATTAAATATGGTCATGTTAAAAGCATCCACTGTGTGGAAAAGTGCAATCTACTGAAAGCACAGGCATTCTGATGAACACAATTCAATGTATAGTTTCTGTGTCTTCATTTGTAGGGATAAAATATTCACATTTTAAATTGTCATTTTATTTGGGTACAGGACACACAATTTCACCTGCAGTTTACACATTAATGAAAAGAAACATTCATGCAGCATACATAATTTAAAACACTAACGTATGCAGCATCTGTTCATTGCAGTTAGAATTGTCTCCTGACCTTCACATGCATATTTCTCCCTTGTTAAAAGCAAGGAATATTGAGATAAATCAATATTTCTTTAAGAAAATGAGCAGGTACCAAAGTTTATTATGTTCTTTATCAATTTCAGAAACGCACAATGAGTTTGTCTTAAAGGCTATATTTTTTACAAGATACAAGAATTCTTTATTTTTTCAGTCCTCTGCATGATATGTGGCACACAACAGCAGCAGCATTCTATAAATAAAACATGTCCATAAATACTTCATAAGGAAGAAACTTCCACATAAGCTTGTGAATACAATAAGAGTTTTCTTATTAAATAAACCACAAATCCTTGTCATTTTACTTCATTATAATATATTTTTATTTAGTTGTAAATGGGACTCTGCTTGGTTATCTGGTTTCTTTTAAAAAATGAAAACAAAAGATATAAAAAAAGGACCGCAGACAAGATTATACAGTAGAAAATGCCTAATTCCATGCACTTGTTCCACTTTCGCAGTCATTTATGCTTCCATATGTTACGTGAAGAATATCAGTAGACAGATACTCTTCATTTTTTGAGAAAGTGACACATCTATGGCCTGTCTATGTTTCAGAACCAAAATCTTAAGAATTAAGGAAGAATCCCATTCCATCTTCAGAGGCATTTTTTTTACCTCAGTGTTCCTTTGTTACACTGTTAACTGCATTCAGCTACTCATATTTTAAAGAAAGACTCAACTGGGACATACCTATCTCATGTCAAAACTATATTAGTAACCCATTGCTAAGCACCTACCTGCAATCATATTATAATAACTAAAATTTATGGCAACCTTGTATTTTCTTCTTTTCCACGTATTTGAATAAAGACTTATGCAGTCATGTCACACTAAACACTAACTGGACATTGCTTGGCAAGAAAGGCTTTAACACGAGAAGTACTCACAATGACTTTAGAAATGGATATATCCTAGGGTGAACTCTAACATCTGCTATACGACTTTTTGATTTAGTTGTACTATTGTCTTTAAAAATGCATAAGCTTCTGTGCAGGTGACAGACTGAGTACTTATTAAGCATAATAGAATAAAAAGAATTTCAGAGTTCATTATTAAAATGCTTAGTTATTCAGAAGTTTCACATTGCTCCAGTGTCATCCCACCATCAGTGTTTATAAACTGGACAAATATTATTATGCTTATATTTTTCTATGTTGTTTTCATTAATATTGCCAGCTAGTATGTAGCTGGTTAAAATTTTAGAAGTGCCAAATAAACCACTAAAAAAAGTTTCACCATTAAAAATGCATGCTTCATCCTTGCATGAATTTGTTCTAAATTTTATTCTTTTGTAAATTGGGATTCATTAGAAAGTACAGGTAAAATTGGTACAGGTCATAGATTCATAATGTAGAAAAAAAACAGGTCAATCATTAAAGGCCACTGTAACAATCAGCACCAGTGAATAAACTGAACTCACTGAAAGCAAGATGAACTGCTGAAGGTTAAATAATAAAAACAGAATAAAGAATAACAATATGAAATGTGAAACTGTGTCAAGGTTAGCAGTAACTGAAGAGCAGTTGGCAGCAATGGACATGAGCTCTCATTGCAACACTCTGACAAAGAGTGTTTGAGAAATACTTTAAAATCTGAACAGGAATATAGTAAATAAAAACAGTAAAGTAGTAACATGTATGTTAATATTAATTATTAAAGCCTCTGTTAATGTTACTGGAACTTTTATTGGAACATTGTGTTCCAGGATTTACAGGGCATATGGAAATCTGGGCAGTGTAGAGGAAAGAAGCTATTCAAACACGAGTTTTGGATTTGTCTTATTTGGAGACATTTGAACTATTAATTTATTAAAAGAAAATTAATCACATTTATAGTTCATTCATATTATGGTGCTCTGTAAGTACATCAGATAAAAATGCTGCAGTTTAGAAATTGCAACTAGACACATTTACCAAAAAAAGTATAATTTTTTGGCCCACGTAGTTAGCCTCTAGAACAACCCTTGTATGATGGGTTTGGCCTTATTCAAATCTACATATATGACTTTTTTTTTATATAAGATAGTATTTAAAGTCTCTGAACTCAAAGCTTAGGGCTCAGTACTACCACAGAAACAGCTAAATGAATTTATATGTCTCAATGTGCTGCTAATATTTCAGAGTTCAAAATTGTGAAAGCCTAATTTTTTGTACTTTCCTTGTGCTATTATTATTCACTTTTTCTAATGTTACAGATGACTCCAAGAATATCTTCTAGCGACCTTCCAGTACCTGAAAGGAGCCTACAGGAAAGCTGGGGAGGGACTTTTTATAAGGGCAGGAAGTGACAGGACGAAGAGAAATGGTTTTAAACTGAAAGAGGGTAGATTTAGGCTAGATATTAGGAAAAAGTTCTGTGAAGGTGGTGAGATGCTGGAACAGGTAGCCCAGTGAGGTTGTGGATGCCCCTCCCTGGAAGCATTTAAAGCCAGGCTGAATGGGACTTTGAGCAACCTGGTCTAGATGGAGGTGTCCCTGCCTATAGTAGGGGGATTGGAACTAGATGATCTTAAAGGTCCCTTCCAACTAAAACCATTCTATGAGGAATAAAAAAGAGAAGTTAGAGTGCAGACACTTGCAGAGCTATGATTTACCACAATCATGGGGAATTGGTTGAATGGCTCTCATGACTGGAGGGTTGCAGTGAAAGAACACAGGTTCTTTAGGAAAGTCAGGTGTTGTCGGCAACTGCGAGACCCCCCCACGGGATGTGACGCGATAGGCCCTCTCCCTGCTCTAGGATTGATGTGTGGCACGTGCCCTTAGGGGCGTAGATGAAGCACATAGGTTATATAAGCTAGAGTTCACGTGTAATAAACGCCATTTTGCTGTTCATCGTACTGATGTCTGTGTGCAGTCATTTGGTCCTGGCCTGGTTTTAGGTCAGTACTGTAGGAGGCAATGCAACAGTCAGGTAGAGTAAATGAAGAGAGGGTGTCACTCCATATGTCAGTGACCAACTGGAGCGCCTGGACCTTCCTGTGGTATGGATGAGGTGCCTAACAAAAGCTTAAGGATCAGGATTAAAGTAGGGCAGGGACAGGCTTGCTACAGGCCTCTCAACCACGACTAAATGGATGAACGCCTCTACATACAAGTAACAGTAGTCTCACATTCACAAGCCCTAGTGCTCATGAAATCTACCAGAGGGACAACACAGCATAAGCATTCTAGAAGGTTCCTGAAGCATATTCATAGTTTCCTTATCCAAGTGATAGAGGGGGCAACAAGGAGAGCTGCTGTGCTGGATTTCATTCTCACCAACAAAAAAGGGATTGTTGATAACATGAAAATCAAAGGCAACCTTAGCTGCAGTGACAATGAAATTGCCACTGAAGCTTTTCCTTGAAATAAAATAAATTAGTTTTGTATCTCATTATCTTGAGCCACCTACTAATGTTGAATGTCTACTTATGTCTTGCCACACATTTTGTTTGTCTGTGAACAGGTGTTAAGGTAGAAAACACATGTATACTGCAGGAATGGGTCAAGCTAATGATTGAAGTTAACTAAGAAAATGTAGTGACTCCACATCAAAATGCAATTTGTAATAAGCAAGACTGACAGGGATGATCACTGTAGTAATCTGCTGCTGGTACATGATCCCATCCTCCTAACCTACCTAGAAGATAATTTTGATTTAACAGCTTTTTAAAATTATTTCCATGCTGACTATGTCAACATCATTGTATAAATATTTAAGATGCAGGTTTCTTCCTATGTAGCCATATTATGCAACTGAAATTAATTCTTCAGGGATTTTCAACTTTCACCTTCTGTGCTCATGTCAAGAGAACTGCCACTGCTGTAGAAAAACCTTCAGCATAACCAGAGAAATTAGTCATAATTCTTAACTAATGCACTTACATGTTTCTACGTCAAATGGCAAGCTCTGAATCTCTTTTCAAATGTTGTGAACTTTGTATTAAGTAGCTAGATAGTTATCTAGACATTGAATGACTTGGACTGGAAGGGACCTCAAAGATCACCTAGTTCCAAAACTTTTCTGGGGAGAGTTTACCCCTCTTTTCCAGGGCCTTATCCAACCTGGCTGTACAATCAATAGGTGTAGAAAGGTCAGGCTTAGTAAGATTATTGCAATGGAAAGATAATCAAAATAAATGGAAAAGCTCACCAGTGTTGTAAGCTCAGAGTAAACTCCTCAGGGAGCAATCTCCAGAAGGAGATCCTTCCTCAGTGGTAGTCAGCACATTAATGGGATCCAGGAGAGGTGGAACCAGGCTCCACCCCTTCTGGTAGCACAGGTGAATCGCCTTCACCTGCGCTCCTGTGGCTGACTCACTGCTTGCCTCAGGTGGTCAATCAGAGGTTCAGGCCAGGGTCAATAGTTCCCATACACTGCCATAAAAGCTTCCAGAAATAGGGCATCCACAGCTTCTCTGGTTTGCCTGTTTCAGTCCCTCACTACCCTCTGAATAAAGAATTTCTGCCTAATATCTAACCTAAATCTCCACTCTTAGTTTAAAAAAAAATTCCCTCTTATACTAATGCTATCAGATCATCTTAAGAAGTTGGTCTACCTCCTATCAGTAAGCTCCTTTTAAGTACTGGAAAGCTGCAATGAAGTCTCTCGGGAACCTTCTCTTCTCCAAGCTGAAAAAGCCTGAGTGCCTTTGCCTTTCTTTATAGGAGAGGTGCTCCATCCCTTTCATCATCTTCGTAGCCCTCCTCTGGACCAACCTCAACAGCTCTGTATCTTTCTTGAATAGGGGATAGGCCTGGATGCGGTAATCCAGATGGTGTCTCATGAGGGCAGAGGGGTCTATCAGCTCCATTCCCCTGCTGACCACCCGTTTTCTGATACTGCCCAGCAGTTCTCTGTAAAGGGTGTTGAATGTAGAAAAATTGTTACCATTTCCTTACCTCCATAACAAATTATGTTATTTGTACTGTATAATGATGTTTTGTAGTTTAGTACTCCCTCCAAAATTAAGTAAATCTACAAAAAATATATGAACTAGTGATTTGTGTACCTTAATTCTTTGGTGGAATTGTCTCTTTGGATCCTGGCATTCACTGACCAACTACAGGATTTCTTTACATAAAATTTCTACTATGTGTTCTGAATCAATGCCCTTCAAGCTGCTGGCTCACATAATTTCATCAGCACATTAGATTTGTACAGAAGCAGGTAACTGTAAAAGATACAACTTATCTTTTAACAGTACATTTATAATGTTATGTTTCCTACTCACATTTAAGCTGACTGCAATGACTTTCATTCCGTACATGATCTCATCTTACATTATCTTGAAATTTATTTACTAATAGACTGTTAATAAGGATGATTTTTATGATTTTGCATTCTGCTGGGAAACAAAAATACTTATTTTATTTATTTTTATTTATAAAAACAAATATTCCCCCCCCAAAATCCAGTAGCGAACTCTAAACTGAGGTAATGTTTGGAGTTAGTATTAAATACCAAGAAGAGCAAGATTGGATTATGAAAGTAGTGCTAAATCAATAAAATATTTTTGAACACACTATAGAAAGTTGGTTTAGGAAAGAATACAGATCCATGTAGCTCAGTTAAAGTCATCAGATTTTAATAGTTCTCTCAAGTAAAAGCTAAAGTAGAGATACATACCTAATTTTACTGGTTGCACATATAGCACTGTAATCTCAACAGAGCATATGTAAATTGTTTTAATACTGTACATATCCTTATCTGAGGAAACCTAGCATTCATTTTCCCTGTGTTGCCCCACAGTGAAACCCTCTGCTGCAGAGGTGTATAGCTTCTCTTCAACTTGTAACCTTTCTTACTATACCAACTATAATTCAATTATTATTATGCCTGTGAAAGATGCAGAAGAGAAATTCAGTCCATTACTCATAGCCTTTGTTTAAAAAAGATCTTTCCCTTTAGAAGCAATAGAGTTTGATGCTTAGTTTGGGATTAGCAGTGTATTTTCATGGTAATCATGGCAGATAAGTATTTGACTCTCTGAAGGTTGAGCTATGAACTTGAACTGTACTACAGACCTACACAAATACTGCAAATATATAGGTAATGCCACTTGATAGATATCTGGTCAGGGAAATCAAAGGCAATGACATGTGAATGTCAGCTATATAATCCCAATGTACCCTGTAGACTACAAATGCTGAAGGACAAGTGATTGAACTCTCTTATGCCAGTCATTTCTTTGTTGACATAGAGTTTTTATTCTGCAGTAAATTCACCGTGACACATTTTTATACTGAAGCAATGTTATGTTCTCTTTCTTTCTGGAGGAACTCTAAACCTCAAAAAATCAGAGAAAAGTCACTCCAAACCACTTTTCACATAGAAATTCCTATTTACTCTCATCTGAGATAGTCAAGTTCCAGTATAAATCTATGTACAACTAGCCTGTTAATATGTTTGTACATTATTAACATGAATATTAGTATAGAATGTAATATTCACAGGAATATACACTTTCCCCTTATCAGTGGAAATTGCTATCAAAGGAAGAAGAAAAATTTTAAAGTTCCTGAAATATTGAGAAATAGCCAATAAGGTATAGTAGAAGATGACATTTAGTCCAATAAAGAAACATTTCCACATTTCCATGAAAGATAAAAATGGGTTTTAAGAAGGTTCCACTTCTGCAATTTAATAGAAAATCCTACAGAAAAAAGAATCGACTCATTTGATCAAGTGAAATAATCCAGCTTTCACTAGAAAATCTGAAAGACAGAGGGAGCTGGGCTTGTTTAGCTTGGAGAAGATAAGGCTCTGGAGAGACCTCACTGTGGTCTTTCAATATTTGAAAGGAGTGTGTAAACAGATGGGGTACAATTGTTTACTTTGGTAGATAGTGATGGAAAAGAAGGAGTGGTTTTAAACTGAGACAGGGGAGATTTAGATTTGATATTAGGGGGAAGGTTTTCACACAGAGGGTGGTGACACACTGGAACAGGTTGTCCAAGGAGGTTGTGGATGCCCCATCCCTGGAGGCTTTCAAGGCCAGGCTGGATGTGTTTCTGGGCAGCCCGGTCTGGTGGTTGGTGACCCTGCACATAGGGTCTGACTAGACAAAGTTACTTTGCTAAGGGCTGCCTTGCCCTGTTAAATTTTGTATTGGATAATTGGATGAGATATCTTTCTTGACAATAGAATGAAATGAGCCAAAAATATTGTCTTTCACGTCCATATCCAACGTTCAGCATAGTAAATTTTGAAAAACTGAAGAGTCTGAATTCCTTGGTAGCAGACCACAAAACAGTGTTAAGCCACTATGATCAAAATTACATGGCTGAGGCAAGATTATCCTCAAATATCAGTACCAGCTAAGTGAGTCAGCTGCATTAAACATAGAAGCCAGTATTCATTGGTGTCAGCATCATAGAGTGATAATGAACTGTTTCCGACAGCTCATTATGTAAATAATGAAAAAAATCTTATGTAAATAAGAAAAAAATCCACACATTTAAAATAATTAATCTGGAAATTTTTACCTGTTATAAACTAGAAGATTCTTGCTTCTGTAAAGCATATTATTTTTACAGTAAATGCATAGTTTCTTCACATTAAGAAAAATTGTATTTTTTGTACGAAGCAGTTGTTCTCTAAACATGTTTAGGTATACCTACTCCTTTAGAGTAAAGTCAAGAATCTTAGTTTATATCCTTGAGGCAAAGCTGACATTTGTCTCAACAATATGACATTAAATAAACAGGAAGTCTTCCTAAAAAGCTAAAAATACCCAAGATTTCTCATAGCTTGAATGAGCCTTGTTTGCTTTCACTTATTTTGTCTTAGCCATTTATTTAGGAGTATCAAATTAGCTTTTAGCTTAAGTAATTGCTAACATTACCTCACATAATACTTAATACTAGCTTAATGAAATTTTGTTGTTGATACTAATCTGCTTATTCTAATTGAAATTGTTCATGTAACACTGAAATTTAAAATGTTGATCTTGCAAACACACAGATACCATGGGTAATACATATGAGCAATTCAGAGCTATTAGTAATGCTTATTGCATTTTAATTTCAGGCGTGTAAATATTTGCAGGATTTATGCCTAAAAATATTATGCTTTTTTCTCTGTAAAAATGCATAAACATGAATATTCTCTTAGTGAACATGCTCAAGTATTTACAGTAACAAGAATTTTCTATGCTTGGAGCATAAGTACATTTGTTCAATTTAATGTTCATTGTGGTATTTCTATAATGCTGTAATGATTGTTTTAGTTTCAACAAACAGCACTGAGTGTCCTTCCATGATATAAATATGAATTATTGAGATATGCTAACATGTTTCTCTATTTCATGAGTGGGCAGTAGAGACCATAAGTTCACTAAAATATAAATTTTTGCCCTGGACTGAGGGTCTTGCTTCATGGTAAGAAAATCGACACTTCACTGACAAGAAATCAAACTTAGCAATAATAACAATATTTCTTTAAAGAAAACAAATAAACGAACAACAAGAAATGAACAACAAACAAATCAGTTTTCATGGGAGGGAAATAGCACAGCTGGTCATTTGACTACTTTGTTTTACTGATGGTGTAAAGATACATAGCACCCTGAACCAAACATATTCTCTCCATTCTACTGCGTTTTAAACTTATAAAGTACAGATTATACTTCTTGTTGGTCTAAAAAAGAATAAAGCTAAGCTAAACTGGACTAGAATATAACAGAACAGACAATATTTCACCCCTCCACTTTAGTGTTAACTTGGTAGCAAAAACTGAAGCAATTATGGATAGATCTAAATAGCCTCATCACTACACTAGTATGTTCTAAACTCAGATGCTCTGGAAGTGAAGATAATGATAGTAGAATATTCTTCAATCTCCTTTCATAAGGGGTAGAACAGCATTTAGAGCAAAATTCAGCAACACATAAATACAAGTGGGTTTTTTATGTTTTCATATTTAGCACAGAGAGGCTTATGTCTTGTAAAAAGTTTAACTAATACAAATTCTGTTAAAGTGTTCGGATTCTATTTCAATTAAAAGTGAAATTCCTGAAGTTATTAGTTCATTTTTAAAATAAAACAGTGCTCAAACACTTTTGACAAGTTTCCATTGCATGTTCTTCAGTGGAATACTGAAATAATTAAACAGTGGAAAAAACAGCCACCAAAGAACGCAGGTTTCCAAAAGAACTTAAATTGTATCAACGAATATTTTTTCAGAATAGAGATACAATTAGGCAGTATCACCCTTGTACTGAAATATCCAGAAAAATATTATATTCAGGGCTGTATGTGCAGTCTCCGTAGAGCCATATGGAGATAGATGATCACCTCCCTGCTCTGTTAATACTACCATTTTGCTTTGCAAGCTGGTGTTTAAATTGCTGCCCACGCATAACTCATTTGGGTGTCAGCACCAAATGTGTTTATGCCAACTGTGTTTCAGTTTATTATTCCTCAGAGGTGTCTGGTTACATTTCTCTATAGTGAGATCTTAGGACTGGATTATTTTGTATTACAAAGATTAAAAAAAAAAAAAAGAGAGAGAATTTCAAATTATAAAATAACAAAGATGAAAAGCCTGGAACATATCTTCATTACAAAAATCTATGAAGAATAATAAAGAAAATGTACCTTTGATAGATACATGGCAGATTTCATTTTTAATGTGAAATCATCTGAGACATTAGCTATGTATAGATTTATTGTTTTTCAACAAATTTATAATTGTTTTCATTGAAGCCACTGAATATTAATTACAAAAGTTGTGAGGTTTTTGTCATACAGCTACTAAAGAAGAGAGCTGAGTCTAACAATCTTCATCAACATTTATGATTGTTTCGCACAGTATTCTGTAATTAGGGTTAGTGAAGATTGCTGTCCTCATAACTGCCAGAAGACTATGCCAATACATACTAAAAACATACTGCTCAGACTATGACTTTGACGATCAACTCAGGTAATACCACTGACAATATAACTGTCATCTGTTTCAGTAATCTGCATAAGAGCATCTGATGTTTTATGTAAACATAAGTTACATTCTGTTGTGCTTACTATTCTAATCATAAAATAAGTCTCACATGTCACAACAGATATCACAGGGGAAAAAGGGGAAGGAAAAAATCTAGGTTGAAATAGCAAAAATTAGTTTTCACTTTTAAAATTATTATTGCTTTTAAAAACAATGAACAACAAATTAGTCATATAGGTTAGCTTAAACATGACAAGACCAATAATATTGATTTGTTAAAATATATGTGGAATGATAAAGATAACAGTGAAATTTTATTATGCAGAGACCCTCAATCTGAATATAATGATTTAATTTATCACTTCATTACATACGAGGAGAGTTCCATTAAGTACCATGAGAAGTTTGAAGCCAGATCTGAGTTGTTATATATATAATAACTTCTAATATCATTGATGGAGCTACTGTGACATATATTGTTTAAGGATCTGATTTAATACACACAGTTGAAATTTCATCCATGACAGTAAATGTAGATACAATTTACGTTGATAATATGATATTAAAGACACAGGAAATGAGAAGAGAAAGAAGGTTTGAAAAGCTAAAAATAAATCACAAAACAGAAAGAGAAAGAAAAGTGAATTTTTCTGAAAAATGTCAAATGGATATTTTGGTGTTCCTTTCAGCAGTTGTATGAGGATTAATAAAAGGCTTTATGGCATAAACTCCAGCACTGCAAGGATACATGTCATATTTAGAAAAAACACGCAGAATAGCATAAGTCACATAGGAAAATGTTTTGCTGGAGTACTAGATTCTGCTATGGAAAGAAGTGCATCAAGGGCCACCTGAGATGCCCTCAGACATTTCCATGGGGCTGAACCTAGTGTTCTCTGTTATGTAGAGAGATACATCTCACTACATACTTAGTGAGAACTGTCTAGTATTAGGTGGATAGTTGGACTGGATGATCTTGTAGGTCTTTTCCAAACTTGGTGATTCTGTGATTCTAAAGGACATATGTCACCATTCTTCTTGCATAAATGGACATCAGTCAGAATGTCCCCAGTAAATTTGAATGGACATAGACTCCTTGTCAGCAAGAAATCTACAAAGAGCCAGTGAATCAACACAATCCGTAAATATTGTCTTCAATTAAATTACTTTTATGGAAAAGGTACGTTCTTAAGAATTTCTCATATATATAGGTGAATAAATGGGGTGAAATTTGGAAATACATACTTCTGGAGAACTTCTGTGGTATATGCAGAGTGACAGAATATGGAGATGTGAAGGAAAGTAATTGAGAAAGATAGATGTTAATGCTGTGCAGCTGAAGTGTTTCACAGGTTGGAAGATTTGGATTAAAAGGAACCATGAGTGGACAAAGAAAATAATTCCCAAAGCACTTTTAAGTATTCAGTGAAAAGTGACATAGATAGGATGTTAAAATGACTCTGAAGTGTTGCTGCTATCACTCTGATGGAATGAAAGAACTGAAACCCTGAATCTGTGTCCCCAGGACAGCATGATACAGTAGCCCTGATGCAATTTGTCTGCAAGAAGTGCTATGAAATTGTTCCTTAAATGCAAAAAGTGAAATTGAGAAGTCAAAAGCCAAAAGCCAGCCATTGAAGAAGTATGCTTTTTTCTTTCATGATAGTGACAGCATATTTTAACAATCTAATTCAAGATAGGCAGAAAAGAGGAGTTTAAATAGGATTTTGCACATGGTGTATTTATCTTCTCATAGTGCGTAAACTTAATAACTGAGCAAATTTGGCTTTCTACTTTATTGATGAGTTCCTCTCAGGAGTAACAAATGCTTACAGATTTTGCACAGGAATTGGTAATACGAAACATTTTTATATTTATTATTTCACCTCACATTTTGATGGTATTTTATGTCAATGGGGCGTATTCAGTTACACAATGTATTTGCTAAATATACATTTGCTAAATATACTGTTTGTTATTTTCTTCAATTTATAGAAGTTTAAAGAAGCCAGAATAAAAATGATAGCTAGATCTTACAAAAGGAAAGAATGTATATGTTTTGGATACTTTTTGTGCTATAATATCCAGAATTAATATAGAGATTCTTTACAGTTCAAACAAATCTTGTAAATGTTCTACTTGTTCAAAAGAATAAAGGACTGTTGAAAGAAGCTCCTAAGACTGTACTTAAAATTTAATCTGCAATAGGATGTAAAGAAGAGACTTTTAAAACTGAGAAGTGCATGAAATTTCTTGCAATGGCAATGAAGTGCTATTCTTTCAGAACTGCTTTGCACAGTTGCAAGTTTTCATGCCATAGAGTTTTTAGAAATACATCAGTTTCCCAAGGAAATATTGGTTCTGAAATTAAATCATTTGTGAAAGATATATATAGAAAGATAGAATCAGTGGGACATAGGGAACCTATAGAAAATTCTTCTCATTTTGCAGAAAGGAATGTGCTACAAAAGCAAAGTAAATGAAGCACTTTTGTTACACTTTTACTATTTGAATTTAAAAAAAGTTAACATTTTACCTAGTGTAATGTACTGTTTGTGTATTCCTTCTACCTGTTTGATTATCCATCCATCCTAGGGTTCTGAAAGGTTCTGATGGCTGATGTGGTTGCCAAGACGCTCTCCATCATATTTGAAAAACCATGGCTGTGTGGTGAAGTCCTTGGTGATTGAAAAAAAGGAAACATTATGCCCATTTTTAAGAAAGGGAGAAAGGAAGACCAAGGGAACTAGAGGCTGCTTAGCCTCACCTCTGTGCCTGGGAAGATCATCGAGCAGATCCTCCTAGAAGCTATATTAAGGCACATACAAGATAAAGAAGTGATTTGAGACAGCCAGCATGGATTCACTAAGGACAGATGTTGCCTGACCAATCTGATAGCCTTCTATGAGGGAGTGAAGGTTTTGGTGGATGGGGGAAGGGCAGTGGATGTCATCTGCCTGGACTTCTGCAAAGCCTTTGACATGGTCTTTCACCACATTCTTCTCTCTAAATTGGAAAGGTGTGGATTTGAAGGATGGACTGTTCGATGGATTAGGAATTAGCTGGCTGGACGCAGCCAGATGGTTGTGATTAATGGTTCTGTGTCAGAGTGGAAGCTGGTCACAAGCAATATCCTTCAGGGGTCACTCTCAGGACTGGTGCTCTTCAACATCTTCATCAATGACATAGACAATGGCCATTCTATGATTCTATGATTCTATATATATGATCTTATGATTACATAAATGGGCCCTGAGAGCAGTATACTGACCACCCTTTGTCAGAAGAGGAACCCTCTGGAATGTTCCAGTCAAAAACCAGTTGTTATAATGTAGTTCCAGCCAGATCACAATTTACAGTTTCCTTTCATATAATACAGTGGCAAACTTTTGACCTTGCAAAGGAAGAAATAATTCTTCATTTCTTTCTGCGCAAAGTGGTTTATGGGACTGTGGCAGGTCAGATGTCACATTTCATCTCACAAGTGCTAGGACTTCATTACTAAGCACAGATACGTAACATGCTGTGGGATATCAGCAAAGGAAATTACTATTTAACTATTAAGTGTTATTAAGTTATTCATAATTTTAATAACCCTAAATTTTCCGGAATACAGGAACATAAACTGAATTTCCACTAATTTATCTGTACAAATTACCATTATTTCAAAGAACGACTTTGAAAATACCTACAGAACATGTTCTCCTGTCTCTGACCAGCCACTATCTATCACCAGCGATAACAGTTTGAAAAATCAGTATTCTGTATTTGAAGACAGGCTCTGTAAGACTGTCATACTTACCTGAGCATGAATTTGTCTGCATCATGTTAAAAACAACATCCATAGGAGTAAATATAGTCACATATACTCTTGGTTAACTGAAAATTCTCTCTAAAACAGGGCATTATTCCATGCAAGACTGCCCTTCAGGGGCGTAAGTGTGGTGTTACAGGTTAGTCACTTGCTTTACTGTCCCTGCTAAATGTTACAATTGAGGGTGCTAGTTGTGCCATTTGCCCTTCCATTACAGCCTATGGAGAGCCCCATTTTGCCTCAGCCTGGAGGAACCAGTCCTGTCCTGCTCCAGTGAAGTGGTGGGATGCTGGTCTCCAATTCCACCTCTGTCCTGCCCTGTTTGCTATTTGGGTTCTTGGTAAGGAGGATGGTGATGAGACACTCTCAGTCCTGTTCTGTAATGCACAGCACTGCATGATCTTCTGCAGGCTAGTCCTGTTTGTGCATCCAGTTTAGCTAAAATCACAAATAAGGTCTGCAAATGATGTATTACTTTGAATGTTATTATCTTAAACATGTTTCATAGGAAATGGGAGAAACAAAGTTCTCTTCTATTTGCAAATCCAAAATACGATCATAAAATTTTGGAACCATAGAATGGCCTGGGTTGAAAAGAACCTCAAAGATCATCCAGTTTCAATGCCCCTGCAGTGGGCAGGGTCACCAACCACTAGACCAGGCTGACCAGAGCCACATCCAGCCTTGCTTTGAACACCTCCAGGGATCCACAACCTCTCTGGGCAACATATTCCAGTGCATCATCACCCTCTGAGTTATGATATTTGCAGTACTGTTTCTTAACCTTACAGTAGAAATAACAGTCCATATTTGCAGAAATTCTGTGTTCTTTCATTGGAAGTTAAATGAATTGGCCCTGTGTTTTTCATGAATAAACTATATTAAAATACTGAAATGAATTAAAAAGATCAAGTCAAGATCAAGCTTGACATGAAAAAAGTCTTTTTTCGTAATTTTGGTTTTCAATTCTAATTTTGAACACAAAAAATGGAAAAATAATGCCACTTAATTTCATTGTGGAAATACACTAAGTATCTACAAAGTGTGTCAGTGTTAGAATAGGAGGAGTAAATAATAATAATAATAATAAGTAAGGCCAAGGTGAAAAAAAAAAAAAAGAGATTTGTCAACAGCTGATGCATAAATACAAAGAAATCTCACTGCATGAGGAATGATCCTATGGGGAAAAAACAATAACAGTACATTCAGTGCTCCTGGGTTGACTCATAGGGAAAATTAAAATTGTGCTATGAACTTTACCATTTTCAAGGTCTTAGACTTTGACTTTAACCTTAATACTCTTAAGATATATGACCAAATAACTAAAATTAGAATGTAACTATGAAGAAAATAAATCATATTTTTTAAAAGGAGATTATTCAATTAAACTTGTTATTTACTGAAATATTTTTTGACAATTTCTCAATCCTGCCATCTGGTAATATTACAAGAAAAGTTGACTCCCTGTTAAAAGATACCAATTTGAATTTCAAAATCATAGGAGTGCTTCATAATTGCTTGAAGTTTGAGCATTATTTCATTTACCAGCAATCAGCTGTTTAAAAATAGTGTCCTTAAATCGTAGATCCATATTTTTTTCTGGGCCATTTTCCCCTTAAAATTGACTTGACATTTAAAACATCAGCTTTTTTCACAGTGTGCATCCCATCTGCAATTATGCTGCAGCCCACTCAGCCACTCAGCTCTGTCCTTGCTACAGCAATAAACCAGGTAAAAGAGCACGTGCTTATGGATAAAATGGATTGTAATTCATCCACACACAAAAAAAAAAAAAAAAAAAAAAAGAGAAAACCAGACCTCCTTACAAACACCCATTGCAGTACATGGTATAGTGCATTAACACAAGAAAAGCATATTATATAGTGGAGTATCTCCCCTGTCTGAGTAACTACAGGATCAACAATAATCAACCTCTCTCACATACAGGAATATTAACAAAGTTGAAACACTCAATCTTATCTCATATATTTCACTTGTAATACACATGAAACTGCAAATTAATAAGAGTGCTTGTGTCCTTCGTCATAACCAGCTACAACTTCATGTAAAGGAATGATGATAAAATGCTTGGATTTCTGTTCTTTCAAATTTTATTTGGTGAACAGCAACTGCCAAGACACTAAATAAATGCTTCATGTATCAGTGTGTGTTTGACCTGTTTAAACAAATTTTTATACTGATTCAGTGTCTACAATTACTCCTAATTTGGTATTGCATAGAAAAGGAGATAGGCTGAGTTTGCCTATTGTGTCTGCATAACTTGCAGTACCTATACCAGCTAGTATAAAGTTGGTTTAAATCTTTCTATTAAGCAGTGCAGCCAGTTGTGTAACAGAGACATAATCTCCATTGTGCATGCTCGCGTCTTCATTGATTTGCAAATCCCATAATGTAATTCATGCATTCATATAAACTGATAGGAAAAAAAAAAACTGAACCTGAAAATAAAATTCCAAGTGAGTTTATTTACATGCAAGACTTTTCATGAGGAATATAAACGGAAACTTTCTTTGGTTCTGTGTTATTCACAATCACCTATACCTCAGGAGTTTTCCTATCTTCACTTAACAGGGAATTTATAATATCTCTCTGTTTTGGAAATACTTAATCATTTTTAATAATAATAAAACAGTACAATCATGCTGAAGCCTTTACCTCAAAGGAGATGTTTTGAATATTTTTCCTCTATTTGGAGTACAGAAATTTTCATGAAGTTTGCAGAAATTCAGATCAAAATGTATTTGGAGATTGCCTACATGTTATAAGCTGTAAGGTAGAAACTGATATATAGACAAAAAGAGGAACATAGACAATAAGAAACTAGGCTAAGCTGATAGAAACCATAAATCAGAGTTTTCTTGGAGAAAGCTTGCATTTCAAGCTAAAATGTTGATGGAAGAATATCCCTGAAGTTTTGCCAAGCAAGATGAGTTTTCTTACTGTAAGAAGTTGCTTACCTAATTCAGCAGTTGGTGGCAGACAGCCTAACTTCCTTCCTAGTTGTTAATCCTATACCATAAAATATCCCTAATGTAGTTTTCAACAGTTCTGTTTATCTCCCTGGGGATAAAAGAACATGCTGTTTTGAAGTGTCAGATTTTATACTATGTTGCAGTGAGTTATTTTTATTTATCTTCCATTCTGTGTTTTTCTGAGGCATATACAAAAGTAATCTTCAAAGAGCTATTTGTACTATTTGGACTTTTTTTCATATTTAAGATTTGGTTTGTAGAATCATCTAGAAAAACATATATAGTTTACATCCTGGACATTATACTCAGATTGTGCACATCTAACGGATTTGTAATCATTTTTCCTCACCTTTTGTAACATATGAGATGTCTATGAGACAAATCATCATATTTTAAATAATATTGCATTCTATTTGTTTTCTGAGAACACGTGTTTAACTACATCTTCCTTTCTGTGTTCTAGAGATAGGAGATATCCAGGTTGTTTTCTGTTTAACTCTCTGCAAAATGGCCTGAGATTGAGTCTCTGCCATGCTTAGGGTTCCTCCAGTTCAGCAGCAAAGGCACTGCTGCCTGCAGTTTGAGAAGCAGTGGTGGATTCTTAAATATATGTTACCAAACCTGGTAATGTGCAAAGTACCCAAGTTTCTACATTAAAATATTGGACTGGCATCATATACTTTTGGAGTTTTCAGTTGTCAGAAGTTACAGATGTTGCAAAAAGGTAGGAAGTTCTAACATCATGTCTGTGAGGAGTCGGTCTGACAAGGGAATCCTTTGTGGACCTTTGGCCCAAATCAGCCCAAATCATTTATTTCCTTTTCTGAGAATGGAAGATTTGAAAATAAGACTGTTAAGATTACAAAACAAACAAACAAACAAAAAAAAAAAAAAAAGGGAAAAATAAACAAACAATCATGAAAACGTATGTGAAAGAGTCCTTTGTACCCCAGGTAAATGAATGAAAATATGTAATACTCTAAATTTCATCTTTCCTTGAGCCTCGAAGCTGAATTTTCATAAGAAAGTAATTAAAGCAGGAATTATCCAAACATTAATGCTCTTTTTCCTGGTAAGTAGAAATTTTAGCTGCTTGTGCATCTGAGCCCTGCAAATCTTATTTTAATTTGAAGAAGTAGAACTACTGAAAACAAAAAAGAATTTATCTCGGAAGTGCTCTATAAAGGGATCTGTAGCATAAAAGCATAGCATTTATCTAGACGTGATGATATAGCAAATTACTGTTTATCTGTTTATCAGGGACTTTATTTGAAATCTAATTTAGCAGCATAGATATGGCCCATGAATAAGGAGATATCTTCATGTATTTACAGGTACATATTCATGTATGCATTGCAGACCCAGAATAGAAACAATGTTGTTCTACTTTTGTAAAGTAGTTTTGGAGAAAAATAGAACAAAAGAGTCAGGGGATCTACTGTCAAAATAGTAAGAAGAGCACTGAATGTTGGGAAAACACAGATTTTCTGTAATAATTATTAGGAACTAATCATTACAGAAAATCTGTAATAATTATAAGAATGGGGCTATTATTTTAAGCTAGGATATAATGCTGCTTTTCATATTTAACCTTTTTAGGCATGTTTTTTTTTAATTTATTGCATAAGTGCGCACATAAAAAACAAATTTATTCTGTTTTCCTTTATTTCCATCATATAGACAACATAATTAATAAGTGATATTAGTAGAAGACTTTTTATCAAATAGGAAATCCTTTGTCTTTGAATTTTGTGAAACACATTAGTACTCACTACAGAGGAGGCAATAGAGCTAAACTATGTTTTGTAACAGTACATTATTTGTCTCTTTACACCTCTTCCAGATATTGGTGTTAATGGTTGCCTAACTTTTCTGGATCAACATTTTCCTTCATGAAGTGTAGCTTATATCTCCTTTGACTTTCACATGTTCTTATTTTAGTGTGTTCTGCTAGTACCGTAATTTTTGAAAATTTTCTCATTTTCTATTTTAATCTATTCTATTCCCCACTGTGTCATTGTACTTCTCTCTGCCCCTGTGCTGTGCTGTCCTCAGGCTAACATGAATAGCATTATGTATATATCTGAGATTAGACGCAAATCTGAACTAACACCTTTTAGTGAATATGGCCTGTAACATGTCTCTGATGGCTGCTCAAAATGTTCAGATAGTGTAAGCTGGGATAAATTTAATGTGTTTCTGGTTGCTATACTACAACTAATAGTGAGAATTTCACATTAAAAGTGTAGAGCATAAAGTTCTGTCTATGTACTGATGGGTTCTAGATTCACAGACACCTAAGGTCTGTACATCCAAACAGATGCTTAGGTGCTGTGATGGAGAATACAGCAATATTTATTTTAGGGAACACAGAAGAAAATAGAAATGTGTTAAGAACTCGCCATTTCAGACACACTGAATTCACAAAGGAAGGGAAACCAATGTGCTTGGTCTTAACCAGGAAGTAATCTCAACCCATGTGCTTTGGTAATTTCTATTAAATGTAATCGTCTACAGACTGATGTGGACTGAAATATCTAGATCCAAATCCAATTCATAGTAAAAGTTGCCACTAAATTGTTAAAGAGAAGGGCATGCCAGGGAGTGTCAAATGCAGGCTGCTCCACAAAGCACGAAGAGCAGGAAACAAGAGAAGCACCAAGGCAGCCAGAGCAATATCCTCACTTGCAAGGAGTCACAATGTTGAACCAGGAATGTCAGGGTCAAAATCAGGTCCAGAAAAACTGTTCAGAGAACAGCTACAGGCCAGTCATCATGCAGCAAGTCCATTATGATGAGGCAAGGTCAGGATGAGGAAGATTGGGATCAAACATACACATGCCTGTCAGAGCTGTGATGTAGCTCAGATGGCAACTATGCTAGAAAGCCTCAGACTTGAAAGAAGCTCCTAGGGAAAAGAAAGGTCTGACCCTCACTTGTAGTTCAACAGTTGTCAGTGAAGGAATTGGCCTTGGCCTTATCCTGTATAACTCTTTAATTTACTGCACTAAGCTTACAGAAGTGGAGATGGTCTCAGGATACTGATAGGAAGAATTTTAAATTCTCTTGAGATGATGTGTTATTTCACAAAGAAAAAGGGACCATATAAAGCCTAGAAAGTCATATTTGTATAACTGAAGACGACCCAGACTTATTTTAATTGAAAAATGTAGTCAGAGAATTTCCTCAGTGAAAATGAAGAAAATGAACTTCGGACTAAGACACTAAATCTGTCTGATCTGCCTGAAAAACTGGAAGGAGAACATGTTAAATGAGGTAAGAAGATCCTCCAATATGAATATCTGTGGGAATCCTCTGAGGACAAAGTCCTGGAAAGTGTTCTGTGAAGGAAAGGACATTCTTTTTCACGGATAGGTATTTTTATTGATCTCCAAATAGAAATGCAATGTTTGAAGCAATACTGAATTCACAATTACCATCTTGTATGGCAGCAAGTCACCTGAAGTGAAAGACTGAAGGAGAAATTTTTAAGAGGTAGTCTTGATATAATCAGATTAGATACAATTATCTTTTCTTTCTTCTTCTGTATTTTAATAAAACTTATTAGACTATTGTCTGCTCAGGCTGGTATGAATAAATGTTCTTATTTACATTTTATCATAGCCTGGATTATATTAAGATGTCATTTAATGTTTCTCATCTTAGGGAGGTGGGGAATAATTTAGGACTTAATAGCAATTAGACATCCACTAAAGTACCCTTAGTACACTTTTCACAGTGTCAAGGACTAGAAGTGATCACCGGTAATAACTGAATGCACCAGAACATTGCCATCCCAGAGATAAAAAAGGCATAATTTCTTAAAACACATATTTGTCACTAAGAAGGTTCTTTGGCAAATAAGATAGAGGGGTATGAACAGGTCTCAAGAAATATGCGACAAAAATATTTTTTTGCAAATGCACATGGACAAGATATTTTCTTTAGCGAGGGAAACACTGTAATATGAAGCCTCACTGTCTTGGTTCTGTCTCTTTGGACTCACTGATTCTGCAGTTCTTGTATGCACAGTAGCTATACTTCTCTATCAAGGTTGAAGAGTTCAACATCACAGTATCAGGGAAGCAGAGTAGTGAGTTCAAATAACTCAAGGAAGAGAAGGCCCTAAACTATTTTCCACCTTTTTTTTTTTTTCTTTTTCTTTTTTTTTTTTTTTTTTTTTTTCTCTCCATTCCTCTGGCAAATTGCAAGACTACTGATATATTTCCCCAGAACTGTGCTTTGAGTCGATAGGACTGCTAGCAGTTTGTTCATAGTACTGATCTCAAAATCTCAAAATTCAAAGAATCCGGTTTATGATTTTTATAATCTATAATTGTCTTGTATGATAGCAAAGTATGTGGAAGTTCAGACCATGATAGCCTTCTAGAGGAATGCAAAAGAGTGTCTACAAATTTACA
This sequence comes from Tetrao urogallus, assembly GCF_951394365.1. Lineage (NCBI taxonomy): Eukaryota > Metazoa > Chordata > Aves > Galliformes > Phasianidae > Tetrao > Tetrao urogallus. Next base: position 52,664,188 of record NC_136817.1, on the reverse strand, counting down.
AAAAAACCCCAAGTTCTTCACTTCTGTGGGTTAGGATGGCTGTTTAAAAAAACTGTTCCTTTCAATACAGTTATGAAATTATACCTGAATTTCACTTTAGGGGACAGTGCATAGTTTGAGATGCTTCCTGATGTTTTCAACTTCAATGAAAATCAGTTCCTTTCGTCTTTGAAAATGCTGTTGTTAATGTTTAAATAGTTGCACATTTAAAGCACAGCCCATAGATTTCTACTCCATTTATTTGAGAGAGACAGATGCAAAAAGTATTCAATTTTCTTAGTCCTCTGAATGGATAACCCAGAAGCTGCTTGTTGTAAGCTTGGAATCGACTGTGATTTCTTCAGCAGAGTAGGAAGAAAGAAAATTGAAAATTACTTTTGCTTAGGGATACATATAAAATTTGGATCACTGCTAGGTTTGGTTTCTGTAGATTTCCTATTATAATCCTTATCATAGACTCTTCTAAAGCAAGTAAACTTTACTCTCAAATAGAAAGGTATGGCTTATAGGCAAAATAACTCTTCTACAGAATATGAACATACTATTTTTAGTCTTTTTTTTTTTTAAGCAAAAAAAGTTATCACTGTTTGAATTATGTCACTAATCTGAGTTCTGGAAAATTACAAAACATGTTTTGTATAAATATTTTACAGTCAGTAAATTTAATCAGAGTGAGACGTAATTTTTGCATTCGGTGCTGCATCTCATCTTTGCTACTCATTCATGTTGCAACAATTCCAGACAGAAAAGAAGTGCACATTCTCCTATACTTTCTAGATAACTAACATTCACAGAGAAAGATCTGGTCCATCTTCAAAGGCAGATTCACTTCTTTATTTGCAATTATTTTGTCTTAGCCAGAGTAAAGCACTTGGAATATTTCAGTGGCTTTCAAGACTCCATGAGATTGACATTCCTTAAATCACATTTTGAATTCTTTAAAATGCATAATCTCAGTCTAAAAATGATCTAGCTCCACTCTAAATAATTAGAAGTATACTGCATGCAAAATAACTTTGGATTAATATAATGTGAATTATATTTTAATTTCATGATAAATATTTCAAGGTGTTTTGTCCAAAAAATAATCTGAGAGATATTAGCAACTAAAAGGGAATTATTATTTTTTTTTTTAAACTGTACAAAATCCTGTTCAAAGTCTAACCTTCAGCAACATTGCAAAGGGATCATTTTTTTCCAAGACTTCCTGCTGTTAGTGACCTACAGACATCCAGATAGGAAACTTAAATTTGAATTATATGCTCAATTATGAGTAACCACTGCAATTCTTTTTACAAAGAGTAAATTATTCAAAACCAGTTTGTGAAGTTTCAGACTCACAAACGAAGAAAAAGTACCAAACAGTGGTACAACCAGGACAAGTACCAAACAATAGTACAGTCTTGAATACTGGGCCCACATGAACCAAGTAAGTTCCAACAAGTTCATGTGCAAGGTGTTTCACTTGGGTTAAGTCAAAACCAAAAAAAGAGTACAGAATGATTTAGAAGAACTCACTGAGAGCAGCATGGAGGAAAAGGTGTTGAGGATTCCATTCAATGTAAGCCAGCAATGCGTACTCATGGCCTGGAAGTCCTGGCTTGCAAAAAAAGGAGAGTGGCCAGAAGGGAAGGGAGGGAATTGTCCCTCTCTGCTCTGCCATCTTGATGGTATCTATGGAGTACTGTGTTCTTTCTTGTTCTAGAACAAGAAAGACACAAAGCTGCTGTATTAGGCCCAGAGGAGAGCCACAGAGATGATCAAAGATCTGGAGCACCTACCCTATTAAGACAGGCTGAGAGAGTTAGGCTTGTTCATCCTGGAGAAGACAAGGCTCCAGGGAGACATAATAAAATCTTTCCAGTAACATAAAGAGACCAACTTCAGATGGTCTGATAGTGACAGGACAAAGGGGAATGCTTTTAAACTAAAAGAGTAAAGCTTTAGATTAAATGCTGGGAGGAAAATTTTTACTCCAAGAATGATGAGGAACTGGAACAAGCTTCCCAGACGAGCTGTGGATGCCCCATCCCTGGAGCTGTTCAGGGCCAGACTGCATGGGGCTCTGGCCCCCCCCAGTCCAGTGGGTAGCAATCAGGCCTACTGCAGGGGGCTTGTAACTGATCTTTAAGGTCCAGGCCAAACCATTCTGTGATATAATAAGCTCTAATAAAAACTGCAGTATATCTCTGGACATAATAAAAGTATTGAGTAAATCCTGTACTAAGACTTGCTCACTACAATTTATGTTAATAAAAACACATAAGAATCAAAATTTACAGTTTATGACTTATGTGGGGCAAAGTTACAAAGCATTCTGAGGAAAAAACAACTTGTTTCAGGGCAAAAAAAATAATGTACCATGATGTACTCTTCTATTGTGTTGACTAACACATGCGGAAATTCTGTTAGTACAGCTAATGAGGTACTCTTTGGCATCAGTGCCTCTACAGAGCCAGAGAAGAGGCAGGGAACTGACTATAGCCAAACACTTGGTCTTTTATATTGTTGTTAACACATGCTAATGGATTCCACAGAGCACTATTTTCAAACCATTTCTGTTGTGAATTTAGAATTATACTGTATTTTATTTATTCCGCCCATTAAAGTCTATTCCAGGATATATATTAACAGTTTGACTTTATAGACCACTTTGACAATTACATTTCCTCTGATTTGCCTTGCTTAGGCATTGTTTATGCTGTGTGGCTAGATATTTAAGTTACTGTTTTTGCTCATCACTTCAAATGAACAAGTAGTTCTAATCCAGAAAACAACAATAATGAACCTCCAATGACTTTTTAGATGAATAAGCATTTGTGGTAGAATTCCTGAAAATATAATTTCAGAATCACCATACTGAATACACGCAAACAGCAGTAAGACTTAAGCACATACTAAGAGGTTGCTTTACATTTGGAAAATGATATGCTATGAGAGTTCCTATTTAAAAATCCAAAACCATCAACATAATGTTCTGTATCTTATTTTCTAGCTCAAAAACACAATAAATACATGAAAAATGTAAAACATGACAATAAACAGACAAAATTGCCAAAAAAAAAAGGAAAGTAAACCTTTGGAACAGTATTGCCTTGTATTAGCAATGATGGCGCTGGAAAAAGTTGGTTAACGGATCTGTCAGAATATGCAAGATTTAGAAACAAAGTATTCAGAAGGGCAGACATATGCGCACAAGGTTATTCTCAGCTCAGACTTTCTCATAATTCTGTTCCAAGAGAATAGACCATGATCTGATCACGTGGGCACCAGTATGTATCCAAAGTATCTTTGCTTCCCTTTGCACTTTACGCTAACATTGCTATAGGTCTCAAATGTAATTCTTACATAAAATGTCAAAGATAAATTAAAAAAAAAAAAATTACTGAACTATGAAGAAAGCCAAGTTGAGCTCAAGAATATATGTTAAGTGAAGTCAGTATTTAATCAGTAAAATGCTTAATATAAGGTTTGCTCCAAAATTAATGCCACCTATGTTGGCCCATGATATCAGAGGTGCATGTTTGTGGTATGGCAGCGGAGGTTGGACACAATTTGCTGTTACATTATGTTGCTATGTGACAGATGGCAGCAAAGGGGCAGTCTGGAGCAATTGCCACTGACATGGAAGTGCACAAAAAGCAAAGTTGTGTCATCAAATACCTACACACACACACACACACACACAAAAAAAAAAAAATTGCACCCATTCACATTCATTGATACTTGCAGAATATTTACAGAGTCAAGAATGGATGTAAGCACAGAGAGGCAGTGGGTGGGGTGTTTCAGCAGGTCACATCTGGTGCAGATTTTTACAAGAACAGCTTTCAGGCTCTTGTTCCCTGCTAGTGAAAATGAAAAGCTAATGGTGGTGACTGTGTTGGAAAAAAAATATTTAATGCGTAGAATTGATTATCAAGTGGTTTAATGTGCTCTTTATATCTGTTATGGTTTCATGGAAATAAATAGGAGGCATTACTTTTGGAGCAACCTGCATTTGATGAATTCGTTTTCTGATTTTTTTTTTCTTTTATTCTAAGGGAAGAATTTCCACGTTCTTGGCGCAGTTGATTTACTACAGACATAGAGACATATTTATAATAGAAAATTTTCTCTTTTGCACATTATGCTTATAATTTTAATAGAAACATTATCATACATATACCAGAAAGAAATCTAAGATAATATGGTGTATTGTGGTGGGATGTATTCACACTGATAATTTGAGCTTTGTAAGGGCATCAATCTGAGCTCTTCGATCAAAAATATTTCTAAATCTAATTTTAACTCTATTCTCTTCTGTAAAGCAATGATCTGTAAATGTTTTATATTTTGACCTGGAGTGATTATATTTCTGTTTCTTCATAAGCTTCGTATAACTTGGAAATGTATCAAAAACTCATTCTCCTGATGAGTGGTTCCTTGTATATAATCATAATCCAATCTAACACTTTCTCTGATCTTCAACTCTCAGAATTCAACTTTTCTTTGGAACCAAGACAAGTCTTGTGGACTTCACAAAAACCAGAGAAACTCTTTGTTCCCAAACTGTAAGGTATTTCCAACCCTCAACATATTCTTAATGGCATCCTACTCTTGAAGCTGCATCCTAAAGCATAAGATAAGGCCTTTTTAATGTCAAACAGCTGTTCTTAATTTAGCCTTTGGTAGATTTTCAATGAATTTATTCTAACCCTTTTGCTCCAAGGAATAAAAGTAATTATACACACAATACTAACTATAACCTCAGTGTCTCATCTAGGAAATACCAAACTACTGCTTGCTTTCATTGCTCTCACATAGGTTTTATAATCTGGCTACAGAGCAATGAGAAACAAAGACCTGCGTGAAACTGTGTATTTGATCTCAAACCCTATTATGCCTCCATCCCTAATAACCAGCCACTGACAAATAGGCATCTAGAAAATGTTATTAAAATGGTTCCTCGTTTCTGAGAGAACTTTAGAGTCTTTAAAGAACTAGCAGGTAATCTATTGACAAAAACATAACTTAAAATACAAACCTCGCTTTATGCTCAGTGTTTGTTTCATGATTCATCTAGAAATAATATTAATATCAAGACATTCACTAAAAGATTGTCTATGCAGACCTGTCAAACCTGTGGAGTTTGACAAGGTTAAGATAGCAGTGATTCTGAGATTATGAGTTGTTAACTTTAGTTGAGATTAGTATTAGCTGGTATTTGAATTAGGACTTCAATTAGTAGCACTATTTATTACTATCTCAGGGTTCATGGGGTACAATTTAAACTCAGGAAACTAGCTCCTACTATTTTCAAGCAAACAACAGAAACTTGGATATGCACCAAAAGCTAAAGTTTTAAAGATACAAAGAACAATGCATGTATTCTGTGGAAATTTGAACTCCCTTTCTTGATATTATAGATCTCATTTTACAAAGGACATAGAGACGTGATATTAGCTGTACGTTGCATACAACTGTTCTCAATGTACAACAATAAAATTACTTCAGGAAAAAAAAAAATCTATGTAACTATTTTACTGCAGACTGAGAAGTTAGTGACTCAAATAGCTTCCCCCATTCTTCAGTTTTCTTACAAAGAGTGTTTGGCCTGATTTTACACACATGATTAGCAGAAATCAAGGTCAGGGGGACTCTTCAAATAATGGTTTTATAATCTTTACCAAGTCAATTGTGTTTCACTCAGTGGTTTATCAAAGAAAACTGTCACTTCTGGATGAACTGTAGCATGTACAATGGAAAGGCATGAATATCGACATCAAAGCAGCAAGGCCTGTGGGAAGAGACAATTGCTCTTATTAAATAGCAGTTAAATACAGTTTAAAAAAAAAAAAAAGTAACAGACAAGCCTGGACTTGCTGCCTCTTTATCATGGCTTTGAAGAAGGGCAGAGTTGTTGTAATGACACAGCTCTCCTAATTTATAGGTTGTCTTTTTTCCCGTCTGAGCATGATTGGTTCTAGTTTTCAGCTATTGCTTCTCTTGGATAAGCAGAATATCCAGTCACCAGAGATAGTCATTGTCAATCCTCACAGATTCCAATAAAGCCACTGCAAAACATGCCTTTAAAAAGACACCTAAATGAAGCTATCGGATTTCACTTTTTACAGAACTACTATTACAGAAAGTTTACAGATATATTCAAGTTCTTTCTCTAAAAAAAAAAAAAAAAAAAAAAAACACACAAAAAAAAAGCTTGTTCTTTTGACAATTTTTCCTGCAGATTGTATATTCTGAAGAAAACATCACACTAGAAGACTTCAAATATCAACTGAACAGAAGTACATAATTAACACAGGCCAGTCACAGAGCATATATGCGACAGGATAACAGTAGTTGGTGAGACTTATTTAGAAGAGACATTGAGAGGAATAAGCCACCCACAAACTGCTTTGTGGCCGACCTTGTAGACAGGGAGTTTGACAATTCATTCCATTGGGATAGTATTTAGTTTCAAGATAAAAATTGAGATGAAAATTCTGAGTGGCATTTTGAAAGATCTGTTTGACAATCTGTGCCTTGTTGATTTTCTCTGATGAGAAAGAACATCATTGTTTAACAGGGAACAATTTCTAAATGTCAATGATTTTTCTCTTCTTTGGGAACAGAGTCGATGTCAAACTAGGTTTAAAAAACAACCAAATAACAGAACAGTGAATCAAGCATCAGAACTAGGCTGGACAACATTAAACTCAGAAACTGAATTTCCTATTCTACTTCCAGTAGACAGAGTATACAGAAACAAGCACACTCAAAGCCACAGAATCACAGAACACTTTAGGTTGGAAGGGACCTCTGGAGGTTATCTGGTTCACCCCGTTGCTCTAGCAGGGGCATGTTGAGCTGGTTGCCCAGGACTAGCCACCCAGTCTGCTTTTGAAGACTTGAAGTCTGTGGGCTACTTGTATCAGTTCTCTCTCCCTTGCACAGAAGTGCTTCCTGATTTTCAATTGGAATCTCCTTTGTTTCTTGCCTATATATGCCACCTCTGCTTCTCAGTGATCTAAACCAAACTTAATCCAATCTCTGCTGCAGCGTATTTTTAGGTGTTATGTACTAAGCAATTAGCACAGAAAGAAAAAGCACATGTACTAAGCTGCATGCCTACAGACAGAAAAAAATACTCTTGCAGTACTCATGGTGTGAAAGACCCATAGTGAGCTGGCAAGAGTTGTGCATAGCTGTGCTAATCAGCAGAGCTCTTCGGGGAATGGAGAAAAGATAGGAATGGATGAAAGAGTAAGATTGGTACTCATGGCATGTTAATGAAGTGTGTCCAAGCCATCTGAGCTTTGGAGAAGATAATTGCTTGAGAGTGAAATCACCATTTTGCTGTTTCAGGACACTGTTCTTCAGAGCTGTTAGACAATGCTAAGTAAAGCAAAGTAGACAAAGTATTCATCCAAATTATTTAGCATCTTCAAGACAAGAATTTTCAATTCAACAACTTGTTGCTTGTAACCAGTACTTTTATCCTTAAAGAAGCAAAACACTGGATTTTCAAAACTGAATTTTAACCACCAAAAAAGAATTTGTTCTTCCATTGTTTGTCATTTACTTCATGCTAGAACAGAAGCCAGACTTCCTACTTTACCATCCAGCATATAAAAGGTGGAAAAAGGTCCATGAGATTTGCCTTCAACATAAGACTGGTACAGACTCTGCTATTTTGTTGTTGATTTTGTTTGTTTTGGTTTAGATCTTTTTTTTTTAATTATTATTTTCCTGCCCTGGGATTTCCAAGAGTAGAAGGTTCTGAAAGAATTATGCCTCTTTTGCACAGTAGGCACAGGTATCCTTTAATATTCCTGACCAAGTCTACATTTCTCCTTCACTCTTTTTTCTTATACTCCTTTTAATTTCTGCTTTTAAATTAAATAAAGCACTTCACCAGACTAAAGTATCAGTACAGCCACTGTCCATGAGCAACATGAGCAATTAAAGAACATTTGAATGACAAATTACTATCTTGAATTCTCTAGAAAAGTCAAAAAAGTGTTATACCTTTTTCACTATACCTCTGCTGATAATTAGCACTTACAACACGTTCAGAAAACTAAAATGTTTATTGTAGGAATTGCATTATTTTATAGTCTAATAGTGTTTCCTTCTATGACACATAATATCCAGGAAAATCAGAGTGGATTTGCCAGTCTATTTAGGACACCCTATTCCAAGACCTATTCAGAAAAGATTCAGCAGCACTATGGGAACACAAGTCTGTAGACTTAAGATGAAAAATGAACAAGGCAAGTCCAGCACCTATTACCCCTAAAAGACAGTGTGGCTGAAGTGAAGAGCCAGAAGAGCAGCTTAGCTGACCCTCTGTGCAGAAAAAAGGCTCATCATATTCCTTCTTGCCTGTCTACAGCTTCGTTATGTACACCAGGATTGCTCCTATCAACTCTCTATTGACAAGGCAGTGACAGGATCAGGGGGGAGAATTTTTCCCCTACTTTCACAAGCTTTTCATACGATGACTAGAAATACATCCAAAATATACACATGTAAATATAGATGTAAATACATATTCAGAGAAATATTTATTTCCCTAATCAAAGTGTAGAGAATGTAATTCCTAGAGGAAGAAAAAAAAGCCAGAAAAATTATATCCTTGCCATGAATGATTTGGGAATATTCCCATTTGGAAAACATGGATAAAAGTGAATGATTTAGCATATGAGTATATATGATGCATCAGAGAGGGAATATTTAAGTCCAAAGAGCTGACACCATGAGGTCTGCACCTCTTTTTCTGGAAAGAGCGCAGAGCTGGCTGTAAATATTTTCTTATTCATATGTGTATCAGCTATTATGGAGAAACAAGTCTATATAGCATATTATTAAGCTATTCCAGACACAGTAGTTAAGACAAGCTGTTTGGAAGAAACGTGAAGTCTAATCCTGCAGGGTTTAAAAGGCTGCTGTTTGCTATGATAAAGACTGATTTATTAAAGTGTTATAATTCTACAGCCAGATTTTACTAGAGACAATGTTTCATGAACTTAAAAATGGGAAAGTCCTGCAGTATGAGGCAAAGATTATTTGTCCCCGATTTTTCTGCTGACTCTCAGCAGCATAATATACTCTTACCATGGCTTTTCTGGGAAAAATGTGTAGAAAAGAATGTTCTATAGTGCCTTTAGCAAAAGTAAAAAGTAAGAGCCTAAATAGATGAGAGGTCAGGGATTTTTTGTTTCTTTGAATTTTTATGTTTTTATACTTAGAAATGAAAGATAGACTTGATTCAGCAAAAGGACTTTGGTACTGTAATAATGAACATCAGTATGCCAGCCAGTTCTTCAACACAGTCTTAACCAGTGCTCCTAAATAAGGATAAAGGAAATCAGATACCTTGGAATGGAATCCAAAGCACCAAGGAAAGTAACAGAATGAATAAACCAATGAAAAATGAAACCCTGAGGGGTGGGAAAAAAAAAAAAAAAAAAAAAAAAAAAAAAAGTGTTTCTGCTATTTTAGTGTCTGTGTCTTAGCTATGATAAGTCTCTTGTTTTCTTAACAGAGAAAAAAAAAACCTTGGGAAAACTGCCACCTTAAAGGGTATATAAGAAAATACCTCGGCTTTAAATATGCTCTGTTTTAACAACTTAAGTACTTTATTAAAAGCCTCTGCAGTCATTTTGACTGAGAGGGGCCACAATGTCAGCTTGCTACGTGGAAGTTACTGTGGTGGTAGAATCAGACCATATCACAATTTTAGAGCTAAGCAGGCAGATAAGCATAGGGGTTGAGGACCCTACTAAGAAAGGACAGCATGAGTTATCAATCTAAACTGGATAATAACTTCTGGCATAAGAAGAATCATAAATGTATTTTGCCCTTTAGGACTTGAAGAAATTTTGTTTTCTCATTCTACAATAAGAAGGTACATCTGTAATTATTTTGGTATATCTACATCAGGTTTTTAAGTAGAAGAGGAATTAATATTTAAAGCAAAGACAGTGGTCTTTTCTTACTATATCTTGGTCTTAATTGCAGAGCAGGCATAGAGTATGCAAACAGAATATCCTTCTGGCAGAACTCAGGTGGAAGAAAGAATTCTCAGGAGTTCACCTACTGAGTTGGCAGGTGATGCTTAGGTCCGACCTAATCAGTTAGTATGAAATAACCTTTTAATACAAACTCAGTGTAAATGTTAATGTCCTTATCTCTAATTGTTTTATGCTAGAAACTTGCTTCTATCAAAACTCTAGCTCTAGTTGCCAATGTGGAGATAACCCATTCAAACACAAATCAGATTCTTTGTAGAGTCCACAATACTTCCATAATTATCTTGCTAAATGCGTCATGGTAAAATCACCACACAACTTGCAGAAGACTTGGAAAGAAATAATGTTACCTTCTACTCTTTCTCTCTCCTCAAACTGAGCTCTTATCACTGTTAGCGGACACGATTTAGAGGGATATAACATAGTACATTCTTTACTTTTATCTAAGATTTCCTGAGTATCCATAAGATTAACCGAGAAAGAAAAGTAAACAAAAGTAAAAAGATTTTTAATGATTTCTTATAGTTTTCACTAAATACACTCTCACATTTGGCATAAGTTTTATCCACAGGCATCTCATTGGAGGTTAAATAAGAAAGAATATTGCTTCTCTAACTTACATAGAACATATCTAGACTTTTTATTACTTGCATATCATGAAGTATTTTATATTCAGTGTGTCACTGACATCAGTCATCTCTAGTAGTGACAAGACATGATCCACTTTGAGCTGAGGTTCAGGCTAAATAACCTCCAGTAGCCCATTAAAACTTAACTTATACTAAGATTTTGTGACACAACAATATCTGCCCCAGTTGAAAGTAAGATTCAGAGTAACAACTGTATTTACCCTTTAGTTTCCTTGTAACAAAGCACAGGAAAACAAGTGTTAGTATGCTTGATCATTTTCTTTATAAAGAAATGAAAATTAAGTATATGTATCACCATCAGACCTCTGCAGCACATGCTGCTTACTCATATTATATGAGATAAACAGCAACTACTAAAGAGATAGCCAGCAAAGAAACTAGCAAAGAAGCTGTAGTCTAGATTTCTGACTTGTTAAAAAAAAAAAAAAAAAAAAAAAAAAAATGTTACCCATAGTAAGGCATTTTTACATTTATTAATACAGAAATAACAATATAAAATAAAATATAAGGAGGTAGCTTCATTTGGACGCGTCACCAGTAAAATCAGAATAATTCTGTACTGAAGATTACCTCTCTAACACAATGGAAAGCACAACAATGATAGCAGGGCAGAAAGAGCTCAGGCTGTAGTGAGTGGGAAGTCACTCAAACACAACGGCAGTAAGCATAGGAAAAAAAAAGAATGGAAATAAAAAAAAAAGCTGTTTACCTTCGGAAATCCTCAGGTATGTATGGGTCTCCAACTTCCACTGCCAACTCTTAAATGAGATCTGGTAAGGGGTGGATCCTGGCTCCACCTGTTCCAGTCAGGTGCATTGTATGCACCTGAGCCCCCCTGGGTTAGCCCTATTTTCCTACCAGTTATTCAATCACTTTTTCAAGCTGTGACTTACATTTCCACTATGGCCTCTTTAACACAGATTTATATGCTTATGGGATTAAATACCTTTCACTACCTTGTAGGTTGTGAAATTGCTTAATAAATTAGAAATAAAATAGGTATAGCCTTTTTAAGGTTGACTCATGAGGCAACATGTATCTGTTAAACCTATTAATACTAAAATTTTCAAACAACCTTTAATGGTAAGGACATAGTATTATTATGCCTTCGTCAATTAACCTTGCACTTTTTGAAATGAGTTTATGATTTCATTCATACCGTAAAAATTAGTAAAATATGTTTTTAATAAAAAAATTAAAGAACTATGTATACAATTCCTACTGAAAGATGTTCTACAACTGCTTTTCTGCTTCCCTGAAATATGTATTTTAAATGAAAATAATAGTACAGCTAGAAGAGGTGAAGGAGGAGGCAAAATTGATTCTTTCTTTCAGGAAGATTCCGTCTGCAATAGGTATTGTTAGTTCTTGTCATTTCTGACAGAGCTGGGCAGTCTAAGACTCACAGAAGAGGGTGGTGTGGTATATCAGTTAATCCTGGTAGGAGGATAATGTTGATGTTTAATTGAGGAAAACAAGATTTGTGACTAGTGGTAACTGCTATGTTAGAAGGCTAGATGCAGGGTTATTTTCTCTCCTCTCCTGAATCATACTCCTATCAAAAATATCAGTCAAATGCTATCTACAACACAGATCCTGAAAACCTTTCCATATGTGCATATGAAAGCCTAATTGCCATCTGTATCCCTAACAATCCACAAAACATTAAAATCCTGAAGAATTTGGTTAGCAATCTTACCTTCAGAACAATCACCTAACTGTTCAACTGTTTTAAAAAATTTCTCAGAGCTTCTGTGTTCCTACTGACAGCCCAATATTGTTTCTCCAACTGGAGAAACTGGATTGTCCAACAATATTAAGGATCTTGTTTATTCCTTGGCAGGATATTAGCTGGAAAAGGTCAGTCAATATGAAAAGGAACTGAGGCTATTTTCTTTTCCTGACTACACCTCTAAAAGTGAGGTGAGCCCTGCTGGAAGGGCATTTGTTATGAGTTAGGAGATAATCTGAGAAAGTTGGTGTTAGAAAACAAGCCGTACACTATCTATTCATCCACAAGTACTTTAAATATTACTTTGTTTTATCCTTTAATTTCCAAGAAAAGTCATCCAACCTGGAAGATATTTGCTGTTCATCTGGGAGAAATCAGAACCGAACTCATTTAGAGAGTAACAAAATTCTCTGAAACTTGACAGTGTGACAGGGCAGGTGGATACCCACTGTGTTTACGCATCAAGAGTCTAAAATAAGAGACTCTTTATTTTCTTTGAATATGTTTCCCTTAGGGGATGTAAAAAAACAGGATTTTTTTAGTCTTTTTTTTTTTAAAGGTTTCTTAGGCTGGCATTCAGTTGCAGTTTTTACGAAGGCTCCAGCAAAATGTAACTGTAGTGATCAGTGAATTTGGAATATATGCCAGTTAAGTCTTATTGCCGATGTGAAAAACACTCAGTTACATACAAAAAAAAATGGCTGCAATCTTCAAGACAAATGGCCAATACATGTTTATACGCTATTTCAGCCCTAAATAAACATAGTTTAGGGATGCATCAGGAGCAGTTTAGCAATAAAAAACAATTCCCTGTGGCTGCTTGCATTCATTGTAAAGATTTTTAATTTGTTAAATATTTCCCTACATTTTTCTGTCCAATTTCATTATGTATAGTTGGCCTTTTAATTTGCATTCCTTTCTCATCACAGTTAACAGATAAAAAATGATATTTTTAATTATTTTTCTTTCCACAGCTCTCTGAACTCTAATACTTGGAAAAGATTTCAGTTACTGAAATAGTTATTATAATGGCTACTAGAATCTGGAAAAAAGCCACATCTTCTATACTGTAGCTGACAAGTTACATTGATCTAGCAGGAAATCTATCTTTTACTGAGACAGATGGGGGAGCTCTGGGACTCAGTTTAACATGGTTGCAGCTACTGCAGATTCTGATACCGTACACTGACAATAGCTGCAGTCTGAAAAGCAGAGTTTACATGCCTGAAATAAATTGTTTTGATTAGAACCTTTAGGAAAGAAAGTCATAAGGTACAGTTTTATTGACTACTTGCCAAACAACACAGACCTGTGCTCTGTAAGCTTGTTTTGCTCTTGTAAGTCAAGTACCAACTGGGCTCTTATTTTCTGAGGTTATGGACTTACAGCATAATACATTATCATTTACTCTGAATTATTACACAGACAGTATAATGGGAAACAGAATGCACATTCAGTTCTAAGTGTAGTTGACCTTAGGAAAAATATTTTTAAAGAGACTGTGCATTTGTCTTCTATCTTCCATGGGTTTATAAAGAAATTTGCTACTGATAAAAATGCTTTAAAAACAAAAAAGGTACATGCAAACCAAGCATGAGGAAGTCACAAAGGTCAGTGGAATAGTAATGCTCCTAATCATGAGCAAAGAACTACTTTGTCACAGAATTGGTTTTGTGGTTTTTTTTTAGGGTGTCATTTCCCATTTTCATTTTACTGGGGGTAAGAAACCACTGTGCTCATATCCTAATTATGTTGCAATCATCTAAATAGAATTGTAACAATTGTGCATGGCAGAGCCGTGATTTTCTTCCCTTAAGGAAGATCTACGTAATAAATTATCACTAAATGTATTATTTGTTGCACTGTCCTTTTCAAAATGATTATATGCAGGTATGAGGATGTCCATTCATCATTGTTTGTTCTGGTCTAAAGCATTTAAATATTTAGTCTGATAGCTAAAACAAAGCACATCCAATTTTGTTTCATGCCGTACCAGCCTGATGATGGAGTTTTGGCTTGCTTATTGACACTGCTCTTTTAAGTCAACATCTTCCTCCGAAGATGACTTTAATTTCAGATTTCATTTTTTTAAAGCATAGCAATTTGAATTTTTAAAAAATTGGAGAGCAAAGGAGATCATTTAACTGCATCCTCCATAAACAACAATGTAATATTGTGGATTTTCAACCTTGATAAAACAGCAAGATGCTGCTTCATAGCCAGCTACTTTAGCATATTGATTCCTATTATTATTGACACTAAAGGCTAGATAGTTTTTAAACCATCCTATGATGAACATTTCCAGTTTTGTTTTATGTTTTATATCCCACTTCTCTAAGACAACTGATTATTTTTATTTAGAGAAAGAAAGGGCAGATTTCAGTGTATTTGTTTCCCTTGTTTTTGTCAGTGAAGGAAGTCGTTTGGCAATTACCTGACAAATGTAACAAATTGACATCATGGTTCACAATGAATTTGATCCAGCCATAATATAGGCTAGGAAGCTCTCCACAGAACAACAGTCTTGCATTACATTATCTAAAAAGTCCATTTTTCTGTGGGACGCAATAATGGGAAAGCTACAGTTTCTTGACTTGTTCTGCTTCCTGTTGTTCATACACCAGCAAATCTACGGATTAATAACAAGATCGAGATGAACATCTACGTGTTCAAAATCAATTAATTAATTGTCTGGGGCACCACTGCTCTTTTGTTCAGTAGGATTCCATTTGAACAAGACTGTGCCTTTTAAATTATCATTCCTTAAAAGTAGGGTTGCCTCAGGCAACCCTATTATTAAGTTGGTCTGTGTCTTAAGCAATCACATTGCCAGGAAAACAGGCAACATATTCAGGCTCCTGATTTCAGTCATTTCTGAAATAGTCTTTTTCCATTGACTATATGCAGGAAATTTAGTGAATTGATTGTATTTACTGGATATGAATACTTTATCCAAGTCTGAGCCACAATGAAATAATAGTAGAATAGAAAATAAAATGGAAAGTAAATTACATCTGTAAAATCTGATTATTGTGCAATGCTAAAAAAAAAAAAACCAAAAACGAACAAACAAACAAACAAAAAAGAAAACCCAACCAAACTAACATAACTAAAAAAGACTGACAAAGAGATGATAAAAGATAAAAGTGTGGAACAGCATGCATAAAGGAAAAACATATCTAAGAAAACCTGAGCTTCTGATGCTGAGATAGAGGTGAATTAGATTTCTCAGCTTAGAGAAGGCTGGGGGACTGCTTCATTGTGGCCTACAGCTTCCTCACGAGGGGAGTGGAGGGGCAGCACAGATCTTTGCTCTCTGATGACTATGACAGGACCTGAGGGGATGGAATAATTCTGTGTCAAGAGAGGGCCAAACTGGATATTAAAAAAAGGTTCTTCATCAGAGAGTGAAGAGTATGGAACTGGCTTCCCAGGACAGTGGGTGTTCAAAAAAGTTTGGCTCTCAGACATAGAGTTTGGATTTTGGGTGGTCTTCTTGGAGCTGAACCCAATGTTCCCTGTGTGTTACTTTCAACTTGGGGTGTCCTGTGATTCCGTAATTCTGTAACAGAAAGTAGAAGCTACAGATTTATGTAATATCCTGAAAGGTGAAAAGTAAATAGGTGGGAATAGCTGTTCATAGTCCTTTCCAAAACTAGAGGGCATCAGGTGGTCCCCTAAGAGGCCAGAGTGTGGGCTAGATGAATCTTTGGTCTGAGTCACTGCAATCATTAATTATATCATGGATCTGTTCCACTGACAAATACAACTATGGGGACAAAAAGAAAATACACTTATTGCATTTTTTTCCTTACATTCTGTGTAGGATTGTTTTATGATCCAGTGCAATTGCCATTTTTCAGGGCAGGCATAATAACATAAAATAAATACATAAGGCTTTCTCAGAAGGCTATTTTAATTGTCTTCTTTACACAAAAGTAAATCAAATTGAAACACAAATGTATAGACTGCTCTCTGTATCTGACAAACATAGTGCTCAGTGTTGAGTGATTTCAGCATATTGCTGAATGCAATATGAGTGCAACTTATTAAAACAGCTATTTAGTTCACCTTTAAAACAATGGACAACCAGAGAACATGTCACATACTTCTTCCAGAGAGATTCAGTTTCCCTTATTCCATGTTGAAGCTGACATCACATCAGTCTAGTTGCTAGCACTGCCAGCTTCTGGCAGTTATCTTTAATCCTACTTGATCATTCCCTCCATTTTTTGGTTTGTAGTTGGTAATATTTGGCAAGAGATATTCTTACAGAAGCCAAGGACAAAAACAGCTCCAAAGAGTCTAAAGTCCCTGATTATTCTAGATTTCAGAGATAAGCTGTTGTTACAAAGGATCCTGTGTCTTTTGTACAGATGAACATGCTTGACTTGAATTCACTCAACAAGTCATTGCAATGCATTTAAGTAAACGTTTATAGTTTTCACAGTTCCAGCCAATAAACAGATGAATAAAGTATAATACAGGAAAATTACATTTTACAAACTTTGATCATGTTGTAGTATTTCTTTGGAATATGTAATTTTGCCAAAAGGTAAAAAGACCATATGATCATCTAGAAGACGGCATATGCAAACAAATATGGTAGAAAGTACAAACATATGTTTAATCTTCCCACTTCATCATTATAGAAAGCTCAAGAGATTTTGTCCACACAAGCCAAGAAATCTTAAGGCTTCAACTGCACTTCTTCTGCTCCCTTTTTCTTAATTCCAAAGTTTGTATTTCACAAAAAACAATCTCAGAAATATAGTTTGATTTTTGGGTAGCCATGAGTGGAGCTAGGAGTTGGATGTGATGATCCCCTTCCAACTCAGGATATTTATGATTTTATGATTATTTGTTTTTTAGTATTTAATAAACGCAAAGCTAGAAGTGTCCAGGCAAACTGAAAACTGACAAAAGATACAAGATAACGTAATGGATTTGTTTTCATGTGTTGCATAGAAATCACTTATACTGAAGTAAGATAGGAAATGAAAAGTTTTCCAACCTATGGAAATAAAGCATCACTCATCTCAGTAGAGCAATTAAAATTTATACTTGATGGAACATGAGTTTTTGTCACTGTTGTTAAACCAATACCTTCTTAGAATAAAGATCAGAAGAAACTGTAAATTCATCCAGGACTCCAAGTACATCTCTGTATACCACAGTTCTTAAATTTTAGTCAGTGACACAATACTGTGTTCTCCAATTTCTATGTGGCTAATAATTCGTGTTCAGTAAGTGGGCTACTCTGCTAAACATAACATAATCTGGAAAAACTTATTTTGCAGTAGTGATTAAATTTTTTATCTTCCTTACTCTTTCCTCTCCTCTTCTCTGCTTTTTAAAATTCTTTGATAATTGAATTTGAACCAATTCAAAATGATGCATTACTTCACAATCAAAGTTGTGGTCAAAATGTAACATAAACCTTATTCATACCTTAGTTAAGATTATAGGAAAAAAAAGTATCATGAAATAGAGAGAACAGAGAATCTGCCAGTGAGCCATTAAAGGATAATATTGTATTCTAACAGTATACTAGAAGCTATCCTGTTTTTATGGTGAACTATTGCCATTTATTTCGTAGCTGTTACTTCTTATAGTATCCTGTGAGGGAAATAATGTTTTTGGTTCTTATAAATTGTTGTTTTACTCAGTGTTAATTAAAATATGATACTGGTAAAATGTTTAATATTTCTGTAGTGATTCTATTCATCTGCTCTCTGAGGGCTCAGAAAGGTATCAGATTTTTAATTGCTGCTTAATTTGTTATTTCATGAAGGAGAATGAAACCATCATAAAGTTTTGTTGCTGTTGTTTGTATCTTTATTTCGTTTATATATCAATCTCACTAATAGTGTAGCCTGAGACTAGAAATTCTTCTTCATGGGGTAGCTGAGAGTATTAACATAGAGTATTTACTACTGTGTTCAGACTGAAAGTAGTTCTCTGGCCCAAACCTTTTGAAAAATCAGGATTTGCAGTACTGGTCTGCAGAATTACAGTCTGCACAATGAAACTCAGAGAAATAAATTTATCTATACCTGTTATCTGAAATACAGCAGACTAGAAGGATGCACAGAAAATATATACTAGGTTTCACCAAAAGTAATGCCTCCTATTTATTTCCATGGAAACTACAACAGATACAAAGAGCATAATAACACTAGTTGATTCTCAGCTATAAAAGAGTATTTTTGTGTATAATCTCCATTATTAGCTATTCATTTTCACCAGCTACACATTTTTACCTGCAATGAACAGAAGCCTGCATGCTGTGTTCATAAAAATCTGCATGATTTTCTGGAAAGTGTCTTTCAAGTCGCTGTGGCCACTGTTAAAATGCACCACCTACCACCTCATTGTGCTGACATCCACCCTTCAATCTCCATAAATGTTCAGCAAATATTGATGAATGTCAGTGGGTGCAATTTTTTCCCACACAAATGTCATGGAGTTATCTCTAGATCTATCTGTACCCACGACAGGGAAACAGCAGGCCCACAGGCCCACCAGCCAGAAAAAAGTGGGAGGAGTCTGATGTTGATGGTTTACTGATTCAGTTGCACAGCAACAAAAAAGAATGGAATATTTGTGGAAAGGTTCCTCTACTGCCATACTACCAACATCCACCTATGGCAACGTGGACCGAAATCAGAAAATAGAAGGCATTGCTTATGGAGCAGCCCTTGAATATAAGACATCCAGAAAATGAGTTTTAGATCCAGATTCTCATCTTTATACAGAGTTCAAATTATCTGTAAACCTTGAATCCACCATCATTTATAAATGTACTATTTAAAAAATAGCAGCAGATTCCTATATTATATAGTAGCATCACATTTGAAACTAATTGACAGGTGAACCAGTTCTTCATCATTTTCCCAATGATGAGAGACTCAGCAGTATTCTTGTTTCAGTATGACATGGAAATGGCTGAAAGGACCAGCTTGAAATTGTTGATTTTACAATTCAGTGGTTGAACTGGTTTGTTCGAATAAAAAACAAACAAAAAATCACACTCCATCCACCTCCATAACAACAATATACATCAGAGCAACAGTTTGATTTTGTTTTCTTTTCTTTTGTGTGGGGGCAGGTGGGAAATAAGAAAAAAAAATATAGCAGTTGTCTTAAAGATACTGTTTGTAATTCCTGCCACTGAATGTAAAGAAGGAAAAGGATTCATAGTGCTCTAAGTACAGATGTAAGTTGGACATCATTTACAGAATACTGGAATGTTGTCCAAGTTTCAATCAAATTTAACATCATAAGAGGCATAATGGAGGCTCAATTCATGTTTGTACATACAATGCACATTATTGAATTTCATTGAATTTCAGTCTATAACAGAAAGTAATATGTTTATATTTCATCAAATATATATATATATATATATATTTTTTTTTCAGGACAATACAGCACAATAGCTTTTTTTTTTTTTCTTTTTTTCTTTTTTCTTTTTTTTGTCAGGGTGTTCCACAGAGTTTGATATGCTCTCAGTTTCTTGAAGAGAACTACTACAGTAATAGAGGCAGTCATGTTTGGATAAGACTAAAAAGTACATGCATTTTCTTTATTAGCTGCTTTCTTTAAAAATGAAAACAAAAAGAGAAACGAACAAAAAACTGAGATTGTTTCTTGTTGCTGTTGCTGTTGTTATTTTGGTCCAATGACACTCAGTTACCATCACTGAGGAAAAAAAAATCTGAGAAAAATAGAATCTAATGACATCTTTATTTTTATGAATCAGTGAATTTACAGGACTTGTTTTGAACTTCACGGGGTATACAAGTCTACGGCCTTTTATTCTCAGATCTTCCATAGTGTTTAATTCCCTCCAAAAAGAAATGAGAACAAAAATAACAAAAGCGTTATGGAATATATCTCACAATAGCATTCAACTGTCAGTCAATTCCATATCTATAGTGTGGTCACCCTTATAATCAGAATCAGAACTCGTATTTTGAAAACACTGTAATTAAAACTTTAATATTTATATAAATATATTGATTTTATCTTTTCAGATTTCAGATTCAGTTTTCACAGCAAATATAATATTCCTTAATTAATTTTTTTATTATTTAGCACAATCTTTTTCCTTCTTTCCAAATGAATTTAATGAATCCAAGCTACAAAAAGGAAACATACTTTTTGACATATTAATGGTGGAAAGAATCATTTCTTAAAACTAGCAGCTGCTGGCTTGTTCTTTCGAAATTATCTGGATTTCCTTTATTCTCAGAATTTACCGTAGCCTTACTGGATTATTATTATAACATAAACTTGAATTTGATGCAGTGAAAAGCAAGAGTACTTAAAAAAAATACTATGTCAGGTTTTATCTATCTGGCATTCACTGGGGCTGTGTTAACTGTGCATTAACTGAAGATCTGACCTGCAGTTTTGGTTCTGAAAAGCTACTTTTTGATACTTTAAACTATGTATCTATTCTTTCTGCAAGACAAATGGTTTCTTACCTGTTTTCTTATAGAGCTCTGTAAAGAACTGGACAGCTCAGGAAATATCCAAATTAGGATCTTAATTTTGTCCTCTGACGTTTGCTCTCAATCTCCATTGTACCAGCAGAAGCTGAATGCACTAGTGTGAGGACAGCATTGGCCCTACATGATTAATGTGTTCTGGCAAATTAAGTTAAATGTAGAATCATTCAATTTGTTTCCTAGTTTCTAGTGATCAGATTACGGAATGCATCACTCACTAGCAGCACTTTCCTCTCAGTACTCATACATAAAGCTGGATTTGGTGACAACAGTAAGATATTTTTCATGCACATGTATCACTGTTGAAGTTATAGAAGAGGCCCAGCATTGTTCCACTTAATTTTATAATATGGGGAAAAAAAACAAAAGTGTCAAAACATGTTGATTAGTCCTAATAGGCCAAATGGATGTCCAGGTTTACTGTTCAGTGCTACCGCATCTTTATTGCAATTATTGTGGTGAACAACAAAGAAGGTGTGTGCATGGCCTCAGGGAGGCACTGTTTCTTCAGAAGTTGTGGAAAGCATGCTATTATTCACAGGATCTCAAGATGAAACTTTAATCTATGAAAAGTATCTGCCACACTTAAAATACAGCAGTGATTGGTACATGAGAAGTGCCATAGTCTGGTGTAGTTATTAAGCTCACTACAGGCTTTATAGCTGACATCACCCCTTGCAGAATTTCAGTTAACTATTAATACAGCATGAGACAACAGCTAGACTGGCTGTCTTAGGTCTGTGCCTAGGAGGGAACCAGACACATATATTACCTTTTCCAGGTAACATAAGGAGGGAGTGAACCCAGTAGGCGTGCACTTACACAAGGAATGTGGAAGCATCTGGGAACGCTGTAATGGTAATTGATAAGAGTAATGCTAAAGGAATAAACTAAGAAGGACTCTCTGGAACACTGTATCTAGTTGTCCGCTAGAGCAAAACTCCTTTTCACACCTTGTAACTCACAAGTGAAGGGAGTTTGGTATCTTTTTCACATTGCAAGGCCACTGCAGAATCTGGAGATGGAATGGTCAGGTCAAACTTTTCTGAAAAATAGACCTTGTATTCGATGATTCTTTTTTAGCTCTTCTTGAACTTGGTTGCATTTAAATTCAACTTTTTACAACATGAACTCTTAGAACCATATTTAATATTCAGTTATGTGTTTTGTCTATGAGAACACAATACTGTTCATAAACACTAGTGTATTTGCCTTTCCTACAGTCACATTGACAAATAACATCAATGTTGTGATCAATTATTACAGTTGCACCCTTCCCATTCTGGGTGTTTTTCAACTAACAAGTTATTTCTTGTAGGTGTTTTATTTCTTTTATAGGTGCATCCCCAAATACATGACACTGAATGTTTTGCTATTAAATGTTATGTGACAAATGGAAGGTCAGAGAGGCAGAAGTGTAATGCTCCTAGTACAAACTGATGGACTTGAGACAAGTAGTAAAAAATGTATAATTTTTAGGAATATGACAAATCTTACCACGTAATCACAGTTTTTAAGGTGCTCATCACCATCTTGTCTCACCCGCAGACGGTGAAGAAACTGCAAAGAAAGTACAGTCTATTTCATTAAGTTCAAAGGAAGGAAGCAGGTGTGAAAAATCAGAGAAGTTTACAGATCACCGTATTATAACAATCTACTCTAAGAAAGCAATTTTCCAAAATGGAATATGCAGAAATATGCTTTAAACATATTAAGCAGTGTCAAAATGTGGTGTTTCCATTCAACATGAATAGATATAAGGATTTTATATGGATTATATGATGTACGTATTCTGGAAATAGGGAAATTATTTGCCATTTCAGCAGTAGGTGTCCCTTCTAACAGCACAAGTTAGGATTTGTTAGCCAATTTACCCATCTTCAAACAAGTCAGTCATTACCCTAAAAAAAAAAATCTATAACAGAAAACATCTATAAAACTCTTACTTCATTTCCACTGATCAGATAGCTTTTTTCAATGGAATTATGAAATGCTAAATGGCTCATGAGGGTGAACCATAGCAAATAGAATCCTTATGTTCACTTTCTTATTATGCAACATGACTGTGAAAACGTCCCAGTAGGTGTAAGAGGAAAATGGAATGAGGTGATAAATAATTTATAACTAGAGAAAACTAATCAGAACTCCTCAATTCCCATTGTCCCCCTACAGGTGCTCAATTACTTCCTTGAAGAGGCCAAGAGACCAATAACCTGACGGCTGGGATATAAATGAATTTTATTATTAAGGAAGATATTAAAACTTATATAAGTACACTAAAGTAGCTAATCTAAATTCTGTACAGATTTTCTAACAACCTTTCATGTCCCCTTCCTGATGGAGCTTCTTGCACTGTAGCAAGTCTTGATACAGCAATCTGCTGATCATATATAAAAATCAATGATTTCACCTTTACCACAGACAATTTTTTGCAGTGCGTGTTTTTGCATTCAATATAACTTTTCAAAATACTTTTACTCTCCATTTTTAAAGAAAAAAAATTATCTGCATACATGTATTTATATGTAATGAAAACCAAATATATCAGAGTGTTTTTTGTAAGTCCATCTTCAGAGCTCACCTTCTGAAATACAACTGCATATGCAAGAATAACAGTGCACAATTTACAGCTTGAACAGTGTGCATTTAACAGATGCATATCAGATATACAATTGACTTAAGTAATTGAATTAAATATGTTTAAGAATGAAAAACAAATGGTGGATTAAAGCCAGTAAGACTGGATAGAATCTTTTCAATTAATTTTTTTTTTTCCAAAAAATGATCTAGATTTATGTATGCATTTACCTCAGTTAAAATAGTCCTAGTAACTGTCTTTCTCATGTTTTGACAAGTTAAGATTTAGCTCCCAGTTTCCCTCCTGAAACATCATCAGGTATACAATCTATTGTGGTTTTTTTTTTCAAGGTAAATTTTTTCAACAGAAAGCATGGCTTTCTTATTGAACTATGGTCAGTGACTCTCAACACTCCTCAACATTCTTCTGTTCACATAAGATGCTTACAAATAATATTGTACCTTAGCAATCAAAAAAGGGGAAGAAATGCTTGATATTTATCTTACCAGGGTGTGTGGCAAAGTGAAGGAAGGACTAACATGGCATGTTGTTAAGTTCATACGCATTTTTGTCCTGGGTAATTTGGACAAGATGGCCAATGGCATCCTGGATTGGATCAGGAATGGTGTGATGAGCAGAACTAGGGAAGTAATCCTGTCCCTGTACTGGGCATTGGTGAGGCCTTACCTCACCTTGAGTACTGTGTGCAGTTTGGGGCACCTCAGTACAGAAAGGACATTGAAGTGCTGGAGCAGGTCCAAAGAAGGGCAACAAGACTTGTGAAGGGCTTAGAGAATGTGGCCTATGAGGAGCAACTGAAGGAACTGGGGCTGTTCAGTCAGGGGAAAAGGAGGCTGAGCAGAGCCCTTATCACTCTCTTTCAATATCTGAAAGGTGCTTACAGCGAGAGTGGGGTTGGTCTCTTTTCATTGGCGATGGGTGACAGGAAAAGGGGAAATGGCCTTAAGTTGTGCCAAGGTAAGTTTAGGTTGGATATTGGGAAAAAACTTCTTTACAGAAAGGATTAAACACTGGAATAGGCTCTCCAGGCAAGTAGTTGAGTCACCATCCCTGAACGTGTTTAAGAACCGTTTGGATATGGTGCTCAGGGACATGATTTAGCAGAGGGTTGTTAGAGTTTGGATAGTATGGTTAGGTTGTGGTTGGACTTAATGATCTTTATTGCCTTTTCCAACCTGAGTGAATCTATGTTTGTGTTGCTAATGAGTAGTGTTTATACTTTGGTTTTCTCAAGATGTCCTGCCAGCTAGGAGGCTGGGAATGCATAAAGACCTGGAAGGTAACAGAGCCAGCTGACTGAAAATGGACAAAGGATATTCCACATTACTAATCAATCAAAATAGAGGGAAGTTGAGTGGATGGATTGCCATTGCTCTCTGGTCATCTGTTAGCTAGTGTTGAACAGCAGTGTTGTAACTCACTTGTTTTTTTTTTATTTCTTGGTATATTTCTTTATGTTTTATTTTGTTATTTTATTATATTTCTTCTCTTTCTTTTTCAACTGATCTTATCAACCCAAAAGTTCTTAATCTTATTTAATTTCAAATACTCCCGTTCATCTTCAAAATCTTCAATTACTTCATTTTTTTCAGTGGTTTTTCATAACAATGACTGTACTCAGAAAAGATACATGCAAAATATAATAAAATATTTTTTGGCTTCATAAGACAGTACTTACTGTGCTTTTAAATAGATATGGAACAGTCTTCTGGCAGGGAGCAAAAAAGTTTTTTTTCTGTAAGAGGTACTACATAACATTTTTTATTACCTACTGATGACCATATTCATACCACTTTAAAGAATATTCATTTCCAGTAAAACATCCTTTATGTGCAGCATACTAACATATAGTTCATCTATATTACATTCTTAGGCAAGGACAGAATGATACAAAAACTATAGCAATTTTAAAGATACAAACTTTATACAGATAAAAGGCAGTTGTATCCCGCCCCAAACTAATGCATCCTCATCTGCTGTTTCTTATTAAGACTGCATGGTCTACTCAGCTTATCCAAATTCTTTCACCTGTAGACATTTTGACTATTCAAAATTGCTCATTCCAAGAGTGATTGTTGAACATGAAGCACTTAAGCAGAAGGAAAAAAAAAAAAAATTTTGTATTTTATAAATGAATTCAATACTTCAATGCCTTTCTCTCTTCCCATTTTTAAATCAAATTTGGTGTTGCTTGCCCTTAAGAACATAATAAAATATTCACTGCTAGGTTCACTATGCTTAATAGATATTCTTGGAAGAACAATATTAGTACAACTGTACCTACACCTCTCTCTATATATTATTCTACATTTCCATAGCTCTTCAAGCCCAAACATTGTGAGGCATAGAAAGACTCTGCTTTGTGTTTTGGAAAAGCTGTGAACAACAGCATAAGAAATTACTGATTCATATCAGAATTCAAAGCTTAGTTTGAAGAAACTAAAGAGACTCATATATTTGGCTATGGATTTAGTTTTCTCTCTCACTAGTAGAACTACTAAATGATTCAACTCTGACTTTAATTGTATATGCTTCAAATCTCTGCGCATTAAAATATTTTGAAACTTTCTTCACACAAAGAAACATTAGCAATGCTACAGCAACTATCTTGTCACACTGCAGACAAGATGCACTTGAAATAAATCAGACCACTAATATTCAGTTATGTGCTTTTCATATATCTTGTTGTCGTGCTTCTCTCACTCTTAACTGCACATATTCTAGTGTCTCGCAGCTCCCTAGGGAGAGGCAATGAATTGCTAAGGTACTGATAGGCAAGTTCTTTGTTTTGAGTATTTTTGTGTGTGGTCGTGTGGTTTTGTTCTGCCTTTTTTTTTTTTTTTTTTAAAAAAAACACAGAAATTATGTTTTTGTTTTTTTTTTTCTCTTCACTAGTCTGTACGCAGTTACACTTCTCAGTTCATTTTGACATCAGTTTCTAAAGGCTTGGATTTTACAAACTATTAACTTCAGTCAATTCTTATGGAGTAGGAGGAAATTTTCTGGCAACAATTTCAAATGAATAAAGCTCATAGTCATGCTACTTTGATGAGCAAATGAACTCCAGCTGAAATCAGAATGTTTTCTTGTAAATGAAATGCATATACTCCTGAAAATTCAGGGTATGTGAGCACTAGTGACTTTAACAAGCCCAAGAACAGCAGGAGATTTCCCAGTATCTCTCCATGAGACAGAAAAATCACACAGTATGCGTTTTTAGAAGCTGAATTTTCAAAATAGAAGCTGTTTTGGTCAATAGACCTTGAGTTTAAAGTACAGAGTTAATGTAAGACCATCATAAACAGCTAAAAGTACTCCACGAGACCTAGAAATGTATGTAAGGTGAATTATCTAACATATCAGTGAAATATCACCATTAAACATCAGCCTTAAAAACACATTATAAAGGGAAATGTTGTACTTCTTTGAAGACTAAGACGAAATAAGTATTCTAGAATAATTATCCCTACTTGTCCTTCAGTTAGCATTAACTTACAGTAGACCTTCTCTCCTGTTCTCTGTGGAAATTAAACAAAAAAGAACACCTCACCACACAAACCTTTGAGCAGAACTACATCAATTAAATAATAAATGAATGCTGCAGTAAAATTATAATTAATCTTATCTTTCTGCTACATACTGCTGGCAGCAATGAGGAACAAGTCTAAGTATTCAGGTGATCTTTTTATTATTATTATTGAAGAAAATATCACAAGCTCATGTCCTATTTTCTTATTTGTTCCCTTACCTTCTTCCTTTCTAATGTCTGCCCAGCAGAGGAAAACTCCTTGGGCAATCAGCAGTCAATCTTGACTGCTTTCACAAGAAAAGTATGTGGGTGTAAAACTATAGGAAGGAAGAAAAGAAGCGCTATTAAAGGTCAAAATGTATGCATTGTTGAACTGTGAAACAACAATAGTAAAACAATAGCATTGTTACATGAAAAATATACAAAGCACCCTCTGCAACACTTTCTGGGTGTATCCATTTTCTCAAAAAATCTCTTGCTGACATTTTTGTATCCCTCTCTTGTATACTGTACTTAGTTTTGTGTCTAGTCAGAAACATTCTTTGATAAGCTTTGAAAACTGATCCTGTAAATTCTTTTATTTATGAGTAGTAATTAAATGAATTTTCTGCATCCCACTATTAGCTAGAGTTCAACCTGTACTTTACTCCCTCTGTGAACATTAACTATGAACATTAACATGCACACTTATGAATATGCATATTGCATGATAGTATGCATATGACATGCATGGAACATATGTATGACAGGAAGAATGATAATTATTATTTATTTCTACAGGGTCTCCCTGGAGGCCTTGATCCATAGAATCATAGAATCCCCAAGGCTGGAAAAGACCTCCAAGATTATCCAGTCCAACCATCCACCTACCATGAATATTTTGTCACTAAACTATGTCCTTTAGTACAACATCAAAACTTTTCTTAAATACCTCCAGAAACAGTTCCTCAACTACTTTCCTGGACAGCCCATTCCAGCACCTGCATCAACCAACATGCCCAAACCCATTTAGAATGGTGGAATGATAGAATGCTTTGGGGTGGAAGGGACCTACCTGTAAGATCATCTAGTTCCAACCCCCATGCTATAGGCAGGGACAACTCCCACTAGATCAGGTTGCTCAAAGTGCCATCCAGCCTGGCTTTGAATGCTTCCAGGGAGACAGCGTCCACAACCTCACTAGGCAACATGTTCCAGTGTCTTACCACCCTCACTATAAAGAGTTTATTCCTAATACTTAGCCTAAACCTAACCTCTTTCAGTTTAAAGCCATTTCTTCTCATCCTGTTGCTACCTTCCTTTATAATAATTTCCTCCTCTGCTTTCCTGTAGGTCCCTTCAGGTACTGGAAGGCCACTATAAGGTGTCCACAGAGCCTTCTCTTCTCCAGGCTGAAAAAAAACCAGCTCTGCTAGTCTGTCCTCGTGGAGGAGGTGCTCTGATCATCTTTGTGACCCTCCTCTGGACCTGATCCAACAACTCCATGTTATTCTTGTGTTGGGGCTCTAGAACTGGATGCAGTACTCCAGTAAGGTCTTGTGAGAGCAGAGTAGAGGATCAGAATCACTTCTGTCAACCCGCTGGTTACACCTCTTCTGATGCAATCAAGGATATGATTGGCTTACTGGGCTGAAGGTGCACACTGCTGGCTCATGTTGAATCTTTCATCAACCAACACTCCCAAATCCTTCTTCCTTGTTTTTTCCCCTATGCAAATATGGAACCTAGCACTTGGCTTTGTTGAACTTCATGAACTTGGCTTGGACCTGCCTCTCAAGCCTGTTCAGGTCCCTCTGGGTAGCATCTCTTCCCTCTAGCATGTCAACTGCACCACTCAGCTTGGTGTTGTCTGCCAAATTGTTGAGGGTGCGCTTGATCCCATCACCTACAAAGATGTTATATAACACCAGCCCAACACAGATCCCTGAGGAATGTCACTTGTCATCAGCCTCCTCTTGGGCACTGAGCTGTTTACAACAACTCTCGGAAGGTGACCATCCAGCCAGTTCCTTATCCAGCAAGTGGCCCATCCATCAAATCCATTTTTTTCTCTGATTTGGTGATCATACAGTTTTCCAGCCACTCCTCCTCAAGCCTGTAGGATTGCCTGGGGTTGTTGTCGCCAAAGTGCAGGACCCAGCACTTAGTCTTGTTGAACTTCATCCTACTGGCTTCAACCTAAAGACTGACTTGTCCAGATCCATCTGAAGGCCCTTCCTACCCCCAGGCAGATTGACACTTCCTCCCAGCTTTATGTCATCTGCTTACTGAGGGTGCACTCAATCCCATAGTCCAGGTAATTAATAATAATATTAAACAGGACAGGCCCCAGTACTAATTCCTTGGGTGAACACCACTCATGACCAGTCAAAGCCAAGCCTCTCTGCTCAATCTGGAGCATGTTCCTAACTCTTCTATGATAAGTCCTGTTGATTATTGGAGTGACCTTTGCATACAATAAGAGAAGGTGAAAAAAGAAATTCAAATACATTTGTTCTTACCTTTCCCCCATTTCTTTTAGTACAGTCATGTTTAACTTCTCAGTTACTCAGTGCAAAGGTTAGATAATATTGAGCTTTTGTATGTTCATTTCCCCCTTAAAACCATACTGAAGTTATTTAATCATAAAAACACTTTTTTTTCCCAAGCTTTTTCCAACTTTATTTTAAAATAATTTTAATTAAAGAGAACAAAATGATCAAGAGTGGGAGAATATTAATAATACAAATTAAGGAGGGCTCATTGCCTATGCTGTTTCTTTCAATTCAAAAGTATGTCGAAGTAGAGAAGTAATTCCCCCGTGATCTTCAGATAAATGAGATATGTAGTTTTCCTTTTAAGCACATCCTTATAATATAATTGAGAGAAAATATCTGTACACTACATTTTTTTTTTAGCTCTTACCTGATAAAAATTTACATGTTGTTGCACAGAGAAAAGAAATACTTCTCTATTTGCACAGGAATATTTTCTTCTAGATTGTACCCAATATTTTAACACTATGATTACTACTTATTATCCTATTGAACTATTTTCTATAATTCAGTGTGCCTTACCACATGTACTTACAGCACTAAAAGTAAATGGTTACAATTAATCATTGTCATAAGTAAATAATAAAACATATGAGGAATTGCTGGATGAAAGTAATAAGATGGAGTTCTACCTCATGTGCCGGTGTAGTGGAGTAAAACTAAATTCTACTTTATAAGACAGTCAGTTAGCACATGGACAAAGAAATACTGAATCTTCATGCCCATACAGAAAAAAAAAAAAAAAAAAAAACAAACCACATAAAATCAGAAAAACCTCACAGGATATCAATAGTAATTAAAAAGCAGCCCCTGGTAGAGTTAAGGCTTGACATACAGCTTATTGAAATCCAGTGAAATCTTTCAGTGAATCAAGTTCCTGACAAGAAATTAATTCCACTGATTGTTTTCCTTATGCTCAACGCCTTATTTTCTTTTAAAAAAAAAATTGCATTCAATACAGTTATAGTATTAAGGTATTTCTACACATAGACAAACAGATTAAACTTAATGGTACAATGGAAAACTGACAGAATAGTATTAGCTTTCCCCTTTCATAGGGACAATATTAATTCAGTTTTCTGAAAGATACCATCTAAGCTAAACTTGTTCCCAAAATATGAACGATAATGTAGGGTAATAGCATCCTTTGTTTTATTTTTCATACTCTATCTGGAAATACAAGACTATAATACTAGCTTTTAGCTGCCTGATACTTGGCTTTGATGGCATTCAGATGAATAAGGAAAACCTTAACCCTTGCTAGAGCTTTTATTCTTGCCTATCTGGGAAGAGAGTAAACAAAATATAAGTACACTGTTTTCTAGAATTAAAGATCTTTTTGAAAACAAAAAGGCCAGAGACTTGATTTTGTTCAACAGAAGCTCAGATTTTGAAAACTGCAAAATATGGAGAAAGAACCTCTGGGATATCATGTTGCCTTGATACATAATCAGTGCTGCAACTCATATTAACTCCAGTATATTCAGTACCAATGAGAGAACAGAGCATTAAATTCTGGGAAGATGTGATTACTTTCACTAGAGGAAATTTCACTGTTTCATATGTCAAGACACTGCATTACCTTTTGGGCCAGGTCATTACTACCTTAGGTTTTATGCGTTCATGCTTTGGTGCAGCATCTCAGAACCTTCTGTATAAAATCAATTGCAGTAATAAAGTTTCCAGTGAATAAAAATATTGTTTCAACTTTAAAAGGCTCAGGCTAGCAGTATGAAAGTATGATGGGAAAATAAATGGATAACTTAATAGGAAAGATTTTAGTAGACAATTGTTTCCATTAGCTTTTTTTTTTTTTTTGACGACTTCATTTTGATATGAAGATTGCATAAATCTTTTCTTGAAAATACATTAAAACAACAAAATTGTTGCATCCTGGCTTGTATCAGAAATAACAGTGCCAGAAGGAACAGGGAAGTGATCATCCCTCTGTACTCAGCCCTGGTGAGGCTTGAGTACTTGGCACCTTGGGCACTTGTTCAGATTTGGGCCTACAGCAAGTTCAGAGTATTCATACAATGTGTTCAGGTATTTGTACAAACTGGGAGAAGACCTCCTTATGAGCAACCCTGCAGAGAAGAACTTGGGGTCCTGGTGGACAAGAAGCTGAACATCAGCAGTAGCACATGCTTGCAGCCTAGGAAGCAACTGTTCCGGGCTGCATTAAAAAAGGAGTAGCTAGCAGGAAGAAAAAGGTGATTGTCCCCCTCTACTCAGCTCTTGTGAGGTGCCATCTGGAGTACTGTGTCCAGGCCTGGGGCCCCTACCACAAGAAAGACATGGAACTCCTGGAAAGGGTCCAGAGAAGGGCCGCTAAGATGATCATAAAGCTGAAACACATAGTGGTTGGCAACCCTGCACATAGCAGGGGGTTTGAAAATAGATGATTGTTATAGTCCTTTCCAACCCACACCACTCTATGATTCTATGATTCAGAGAAAGGCAACAAAGCCAGTGAGGAATCTGGAGTACAAGTCTGACCACCTTACCACCCTCTACAACTACCAGAAGGGAAGCTGTGAGGTGGGAGTCTGCCTATTCCCCCCAAGGGTGACTCAGACTGGGCTTCACTGAGAGAGTGGTCAGGTGCTGGAATAGACTGCCCAGGGAGGTGATGGAGTCACCATTCCTGGAGGTTTTCAAGAAACATTTAGATGTTGTATTGAGGGACAGGATTTAAGGGGACATATTAATGGTAAGTGGATGTTTCCACTGGATGTTCTTGGAGGTCTTTTCCAGCCTTGGTGATTCTATGATTCTAAACAAAACCCAGTATCTCCTTTGCTTTCTAAAACTGATTCAGTGAGTACTAATAAGAGAAGAACATTAGGTTATTTTCATGACTTGCATTCATGCCATCAACTGAAAAGAGGTGTAAGTACTTCTTTCTTGTTTTCTTCTTACTTGCTGACATCTTACTATTTAAATAATCAGTGCTGATACTTACAGTACAGCCGAAGTCCAAAGACTTCTGTTGGTACAGCCGAAGAGAGAAAAAAATACATTTTCCTAAATTACAGTGAGAGAGTAGCCTGTACCTCCCGCATCACAGATGAATTCTGAATTGAGGGGAAGGGAAGAGCAGGATTCTTGTGCAGGGAATTCTAACTTCTACTTATTTGCATATTGAAAGAAAAATTGAAATTGAAACTGCTCAACAACAGTAACTTGTGTCAGAGGAATGATTTGGTGTGTCAGGCAAAGGAGGCTATCTGCAGAATAGGTTAAACTGATCAAAAGTGGGAATACCAGGAACAGAGAAATGCCATGTAAAAAAAAAACTTTTCTCCATTTCAGAAAACACTGGATTGTTACTGCTGCTGAATGTTAATGCTTGTGGCCGCTTTTGTTTTTTTAGATTCCCCCTAAAGGTTATAAACTCATTAAATAAAATTTCCCTTTTATCAATATTACTCTTGCTTGAAAATTTATCAGATGAGCTCAAAGTTCTTTAAATATCAGAAAGCCAAGTTACCAAGTACAGATATAATGGAAACACATATAGCATGAAGTAAGAACTGGGCATATGTGTACCCTGATTAACTGAAGCAAGTGAAAACAAAACATCTGCATAAACAGAAATAGCACCAGTGCTGTTCTTTGGGAAAATGGGTTTCAAACCATCTGGATAAAGGAAGAACTAGTTGTGGGCTCCTTATTTCTATTAAGATGCTCCACAAAACTATATCAATAAACAAAAGTAGGTAGGCTCATCCTCATTTCTGTGAAACAAGTGAATTATTATACTATTATTTGCATTAAAATCCTTTGCACATTCAGCCCAAATTTCTAAATTAGGTGGTGACTAAAAGTGTGATTTTGATATTGAGCAACAACACAAAGTAGAGATCCCATTAATATGCAGCAAGGCCACATATGTTTTCACATATGGTTTCTAGTAACCATTCAAAATTTCAGATATGTGCAAAATTCTGCTAGCTACATACATTAAGATTTGAGTAAACATTTTAAATTTTGTGTTAAATATGTTAATATTGGTAGTAAATTAAGAATGTGTGTTTTTTTTTTTCAACTCTCAGAACTATTTACAAAATCTGAACTGAATTTGTTATCACGGTGGAATTAAATTTCTAGATCAAGTACTTTGTTGATGTTTTTAATAAACATATAAGTAGTTGTTTCTTCCAGTTCCTTCTCACATGAAAATAAATAAGTGTATTACTGTTGCATATCTACACTATATAAATATTGTAAATAAAGTACATGCACACATGACTAAACAACATATTTTAAAAGTACCCAGGAGGTTTCTGGTATCCAATTATCTTTTTACTACTTTTATATTTTAAATATCATTGAATATTGATATCAAATATGTACCACAATACATTTTCCTTATATAATTTAACAAAAACACTCAGCATCCATTTTTTCTGCTATTCTTTAAGTATCATACTGATAGGTACCTAAACATAAACCCCACTCTTTTCCTTTCCTGCTCTTTGATTTAACTATTAAATACATCAACCAATTATATATTTGAAAGAGACCATGGCTGAATATATTATCCTTCCCTAGAAACCAATTGTCCTCTGAAACTACCCTAGGTAAAAGTAAGCTGTTCCTCATGTAATTTTCAAAGTTTTCCTCTTTTTTAACTTTTTAATTTTTTAATTTTCCTCTTTTGAAGGGTTTAGATTCTTATATCTTGCTCATATTTGTAAAATATCCTCCTTCACTACATAAATGCATATAAGTTGTTGTTATTTCATTTTGCTACAAAACTGTGTCTATTAGTAATCTTTTTCTCTTTTTTCTTTTTTTTTTAAGCAAATAGAAAAAAAAACTTACTGCAGTGACCATTTGGATTTGCTGCTGTTCTTCCTTCAAGTTTCTACTTCTGTTATTTTGTTTCATTTGAAAGGAAGTCTTCCATGTCAAAGAAGGAAAAAATTAATACTATTCACTGCCAGAATTATTAAAGCATAATAAGCAGCAAGCTGAAAGCTTTCCTTATTTTCAATTAGAAGCTTCTTTCCATCACATTAAATTAACTCAAAATAATGACAGTCACACAACATTCCCAACAGTTTATAAATTAAGATTCCTTAAATAAATGAAACTTGGAAATAAAGAACAGACAAGAAAAAAAAAAAAATCAAAAATCAAAACAAATGCAAAAAGTCAGTAACAATATTTGAAAATATTTATTGTCTTAGTTTGGAACTTAAAACAGCAGAATTATATGAACCATTAATTTAGCATTGCTAAGAGAATACTTTCCAAGTAGCCAAATGGGTACTTTCTGTTTGCTCTTATGTTTATTTTAATTATTAGAAAACAAATATGAATTGCAGAATTTTTAAAATACAACAGTTTTTTTCTGATCCTTAATCTTTCCTGCAGGCATTGCTTGGAAAGATCTGTATATTCTATCACATTTTACCTACTATATACATTATAAATAATTACTTTTTTTTTTTTTTATTAAACACTAGCTCTTCCCTAGTGAGGTGAGGAGATCAATAAGGATCTATTCTTCACAATTTCCTGACATTGGAGTATAATGTAGGCTCCAGAACGTAGATCAAGTAAAACTGATGTGCTGTGGAAGCCCTGAGGCTGGACCAAATTAACAGCATAGCTGGATCTTTTACATGTTCTAAAAACACTGGATGACACATTGCATATGCACCATATCTTGATTCCCCCCTGGTAGGGCATAAGTAAACTCTGAAGCTTTTTACTGGATGCCTTCCAAGTGTATTGGTGAGAGCCTAGTGGCACTGCCAGAAAGAATTATTTCTGTGTGGAAAACTACATGAGAGAAAGCAAAGTTTTGTTTATTTGCTTGCAATCCAATATTATTAGGAGAGAGTACCATTGGGAAATGACAGCATTCCACTTTTAGCTTGCTCTGCTGAGAGTGCACCAGCATAGTATATGTTGTTTTATTTATTTTTTTAGATAACAGTTAATGATTAATTTGAATATTCAGAATAAACAACAGCTGAAGTGGAACCATTTGCAGAAAGAGATGGGGAGATGGTCTGAGCCATTAGCTTGAAATACATAGACTGTAAATCAGATGATCAGTTCAATCTCCTATTATAAATTAACATTTTATTCTGTTTGGAAATTCTTTTGTGTAGGATAGAAGTACAAACATTTCATAGAGACTATTCACCCTACAGGTTTTTTTTTAGTCTGATGAATACAGTTTTCCTCCAAACATTTTCTCTCTAAGTTTCTTATACTTGAAATCTTTATAGATATCTAAAAAATTGGATTATTTCATAGCTTGATCTTCAATTAGAAACATAAAGCAAAGTCCTCAATGATATAGTAACAGAGATCTCCAAACAGATATTTTCAAATTTATTTTCTTATAAGAGATCCAACTCTCAATTAAGAAGAAATATTTTGTTCTTCTGTTTATGATGAATATTTCCCCCATTATAGATATTCAGATGTTATAATCACAGAATATACCAGAGGACTTGGTTTTGCAGGTTATCATACAAAAAAGAATAAAATGCTTACCCATATCCAGGGCTTACTGTAAAACTCCGGAGAAGGGACCTGCAGAAGAGATCCTTCCCCACTGGTAGCCAGCTCTTAAATGGGTCTAGGAGAGGTGCAGCCAGGCTCCACCCCTTCCAGCAGCACAGGTGAATTGCCTTCACCTGTGCTCCCACGGCTGAGTTACTGCTCACCTCAGGTGATCAATCAGAGGTTCAGGCCATGATTCAGCAGTTCCCATATAGTAGCTATCTGAGAATGCTTTATAAGGACACATTTATTCCTCTCTGATATAATAGCATTATGATCTAACATTGAAATGTTTACTTATGTAGAATATGTTATTGTTTTATTTTAGAATTGCATTTTTGAGAGCTAAATTATGTTGTCAGCTTAAGTTACAATCCTAGAGAATAAAAATAAAAGCTTAGCCAGGATTTATGTGTTAAAATGGATTGCTTTCCTATAAGTTATGTCAGGTATTAGTAAAAACTAATAAGTTACATTTCAGTAAATACTGCAGTGTTAACATGTATACTCAGATCTGTGAGATAATCCAAAGATAAACATTTGCACAACTATCAGATTTGCATTTACCTACTATACACAAACACACATGTAGAATTGTAAATATAAAAACAGAACTTCCATTCTCTTACTTGCACAAGTATAGGTAGTAGAATATGTAATTAATAAGTAATTAATAGTAAGAGAAAGAAAGAAATCCACAGCATGCCAAAGAATAACTTAGTACTGCAAGTTACTAGGGAGGGTAATGAATTTTATCATGCACTGAGTAATAAAATATAAGTAAGCTTGTTAAAATGTGGGTTAATACTATATAAGTGCGTTGTAAAGTGTATAATGGTGATTTTTACTTCCAGCACTGGACTTAAGAGGAAATGACATATAAGTTTCTCTACAGCCCACAGATTGCTACTTTAAATTAAAAGATATTTTTTTTTGTCACCTGTATTTGTTTCATGTAAAGCTCATTTACAGCAGGAATTTTACTCCATTTATTTGATGGCTGTTTACCAAGAATTAGTTCTAACTGATTAATCAAGGTATACACAATTCACGCTTACATTTGCATTCCTAGTAACTTCATGTTCTTAAAATATGATACTGATTCACTCTCTTTGAAATAAGAAAGTAAATGTAAAGTGTCACTTGCAATGCTCTATAATATCTGATCAATTTAATAAGGCTAGCATAAGATACTACCTCGGATTTGTTGGTACCTGTGTCCCTCTGGCTTAGCAGATGGAGGACTGGAAATAAGCTGTGTGTAATGGTGTGATCTCCTTCAACATCCTTCTTCATCCTAGCTGTTGTATCTAAGGCCTCTCTCAGGTAGATAATAAGATGACCAAGGCCCTGCTCAGGATTAGTAATAATCAAGATCTCACCAAAATAGTTGATGACCACAATACTGAGTGCACAAAGAATTGACTGTAGACACCTGGTACAACAGCTGAGGGCCAATTGATCATAAAACGAAACTCAGACAATGAGTCAGTCATCTTGTGTCATAAACAAGGAGAAACCCAAGAGCCCCTTGAGTTCCACTGCTTGACAGCTGGCTGCATGACAGAATCTTCCCTTGGGGGGGGTAACCCTTGAAATTGTGCCTATGTAGAGATCCCTTACATTTTTTGCATCAAGGTGCCTTGCCTATACGGGTCCTCTAAGTTACTAAGTTTACTAGGCTTTGTGATCTTGTGATTATGCCCTTAGACATAAACTATTGATTGGGTCTGGAACTAGGGATGGATTCACCTGATTTCCTTACATCTGTGGCTAAAGGAGTTTAGAAAGCAAAGGGATCCACTTTGAATCTCATCATTCAATTGGATGGTCTCCTGGATGAGTGTGTTTAACCCTACCTTGTATGCTGTAAATTAAGTGTACCTTGCTATTCAGAATCTTGTTAAGTTTGTTTCTTCTATGTTAAATCACTGTATTATATCAATAAATATATTGCTGCTTCTCTCTTAGGAGTGAATAGTTTCCATCTGCAATACCCTATGGCACATTAAAAGGCACTAATGTACCACAAGAGCAGTTGATTCAAGTACAGAGTATCTGAATTCTTTTGTAATTAAAGAAGAGAAAAAAGTTACTTTAAAGGTGTCAAGGGGGAAATTTCTCCTTTTAATTTTGTTGCTAAATCTTAGCTAGACAATTTTTTCTTTTGGAATTATGTAGACATGTATTTTTATCTAGTGACTACACAGGAACAGAGAAACTTTGTAGACAAATTATAAGCATGGGTAAAGCAGAGTAGACCTCAGCCTATGAATTTCTAAAGGAATATCATAAACTTAATTACTTTCAATTTTTGGTTTATAATTTCAATTTCTAAACTAATTAGACACTGTTCTTTCTTACTTATCTACC
Organism: Tetrao urogallus; assembly: GCF_951394365.1. Lineage (NCBI taxonomy): Eukaryota > Metazoa > Chordata > Aves > Galliformes > Phasianidae > Tetrao > Tetrao urogallus. The sequence goes on along the minus strand of NC_136817.1, from coordinate 52,625,708 downwards.
TGCTTCATACTTCATAAATGAAATACTAGAGATGCTGAGTTATTTTATTACTCTTACACATATACAATGCAGTAACACTTTTTTCATTTACTGCTGTCTAGTGCACTTTCAATTTTGAGTTTAATTTGTCTATTCTTATTAAATTCAAATAGCTGCATAAAATATTTCTTTGATTTCAGTACAGTTACCCATGGATTAAAATTCTCTTTGCTATCGATAAAAGAACGAGAGAACAACATGATATTCTTGGAAGTACAGTATGTTTCTCAACTGCTTTTCCTCTGGGGAAAATTTTGTTTCTTGTAGAGGGCAACATACTACATAAAGGATATTGTACTGTGTGCTTTGAGCTAGACAGTTTATATATTATGTATTATAATTTAAAATAATTTGAATCTGCAATTCAGGAAAAGTATGCAAAGTAATATATTTTGGCTTAAGGATACTTACAGGGCATGTCTGTCTTCTAGACAGCAGTATAGACTCCCATCAAACTTCTGGATCTAAACAAGCCTAATAACATTCTAAACCCAAGGAACACAAATATCCCCATGGGTTAATTAACCTTTCAAAAAGGTAATATTTTTCTTTATTTTATATGACTTCTTTTAATCTAATTTTACTAAGAGACAGAGTAGTTTAGTTGATGTGAACTTACTTCACATAAGCAAACTAGCTTTAGACACAAAATAAAATATTTAAACATTCCTATAAAAATTGACATGCTGTAATTTAATGTTGTCATGGTGGGGTATGGCCAAATTTTCAAAGGTATATGAGAGTCTAAATATACAGGCAAAACCCAACCAAGTGCTTAATTCTCAGTAGTATCAATGAGGAGCTAAGCTTATACATACAAGTTAAGTGCTTAAAAGCCCTTGTGTGTGTCTAAGTAACTTCGAGAGTGAGGTTGTTACTCATTTATGCACTTCTAAAATCTCACTGGAGGCCTATCTGTACCTGTATAAAAACCTTCAAAAACTAAGCTTTTAGGAAGATAAGTTAATGTCTGCATCCCTTGAAAAAATAATTTTCTGAACACGCAAAGGTGAGAAGTAATTCACCTAATTTAGTCCTCAATGTTAGAAGTTTAATCCCAGATGTCATTCAGGCCAAATTTTACTCAAAGGGAAGACACAGAAAGAGATGACTCCTGGGGGTGATTCATCCTATCTAAAGATCAACATTTAAGGAAGATAGGAATCATCCTCAAGAGATGCATATCTCCTTTCTTCTCAAAAGATGAAGGAATTAAGTCAAGTGCCTTAGATGACATGATTAACTGCAGTTAACATACTTAACAGTGAAAGATTAGATGAATCCTGCCCTTAATTCTCTAAACCACATATGTAGAAATTTTTGTTCCTTTTCTTGGTGTTCCTTTCCCAAACATACTGTGCTGGTACATCTATCATTATATAAGCATTGATTCTCTAATGTATTATAATTATAATCTTATAAATGCTATACATTATATTTATCTAATTGTGTAGTAAACTGTGTAAGATAACTGTGCTACTTTTGACCAATCTGGTATCATATTGTTTCTGGAAGTCCAGAAAAGTCAGGGAAATAAACTTTCTTTAAAAATAATTTAAAAGAAATATTATTGTGAATCTCTATAGATAGAGGAACCAGCAAAGCAGAAAAATATCATGTTTCTATTCAGAAAGCTTATTACTGAAGATTTTTAATCTATAAAGTTGACAAATCTTTGTCTCATGTTTCGAGAGGTTTTTACTGTTGTTATTTTAAATAACAAAATCAGGATTTTCAAGCTTCTATAGCATATCTAACCTCAAAGGCTGGTCCCTTCAAAATTTTATTTTTACACATCCATTGATATTCTAGTCAAGATTTACCAATGTAGAACAAAAAATTCTTAAAAATAATAAAGCAAGATGTAAGATAAAAGATAGATGGCAAATCTGCTAACTTGAATTGGAGAAAATGTCAGATTTTCAGTTATAAAGTTGGTTATAATAGTTTGCACATTTATTCCAAAGACAAGCAGATATCCAAATGAGAAAAATAGGATTTCATGAGGTATAAAATACTTCTCAGTGTTAACATATGCCATAAATTACAGAATCTGCCTCTTATCATGTCATTGTTTATTCTATATTCATGTGAAAGTTAACAGCTAGAAACATTGAAATCCCCCATTTTTTTTTCAGTAGAATCATAGAATCACTAAGGTTGGAAGAGACCTCCAAGATCATCCAGTCCAACCATCTACCTACCACCAATATTTCTCCACTAAACTACATTCTTTAGTACCACACCTGAATGTTTCTTGAACACCTCCAGGGATGGTGACTCAACCACCTCCATGGGCAGCCCATTTCCGCAGCTGATCACTCTTTCAGAGAACAATTTTTTCCTAAAATCCAACTTGAACCCTCTCTGGCATACCTTAGGCAGTTTCCTCCAGTGTCATTGCTAATTGTTATCTAAGTCACATGCACTTATTTAATAAAAATAAGAAGTCAGTTTAATATTTACATCTTTTAGCAATTAAATTGCAGACTTTCTGGCACTCAACTCTAAAAATTAAATGGTCCATTTTTTTCTGTCTGCAATTAAAATATTACATGTATTCTTAAATAGTTTGACTTTTATTTTTTATGAAGTGAGGTGGAGAAGATCTGAATTCCAACTGCTGGCAGCTAATGAAATAACAGGAGGCTGTAACACTGACATCTGAGCAAGTAACAGTGCATGTAATGCATATCTGTTGTTGACAGATGACTGGGTTACATGCGATTATGAATCGTCAGTCATATATTTTCTACAGCACAGAAGACAGTAGCAAGTTATCACAGCCAGAATCCCACTTGAGAACACGTTGTTTCACATAAGTGAGCATAATGTGATTCTACAGATACTTAACACAACTGACAAAGTGAATGTCATGTTAGATAGGTGGATCTATAAAAACAAGTTTAAAATAAGCATGATTAACACAGACTAATAAATTTGACAATTCCAAAGGCTTAAAATTCTCCTTCTTGTCAGCTTTGACAAGCAAGTACATGTTCCTCTTATTTAGCAAAAGTGCCTCGTAGCCAACAGAGGGGAAACCCAGATCATTTAGTTCTGTCAGTAAAGTTTGAAGAATAGAATTTCTTGCCTTATTTTGATCACAGGGATTCCTGCAAAGAACAAAATTTCACTGATCAATCAGTCAAATACTACTGTAAAGTCATGTTATTTTTTCATTTCATCAGGACAAGAGTTTCAAGGAGACCCAGAACAATATCAAAGGCATTCCAGATCTTAAAGACAAGTTTGTGCATAGATTGCTGTGTTTTAAGACTAGTTCTAGTCCTCATCTTCTGGCTGTATCTTTGAAAAATTGTCAGAATATGCTAAGATCCTGGGAGGATTGGGTGGGGAGGCCATAAATAGAGAAACACTGTTTATTAAGCAGAATGATAAGTGAATACTGATTTATATATCATACTCACATCAGCCGCATTTCTTGCTCTGCTGGTTCAGTCTGAACTAGCAGCATGGATGCAGGGATACAGAACACTGATGCTGAACATGAGATATGTCCTAGTCCTGCCTATAGAGTTTATTCAGTGCAAGTACATTTTCATGCTAACAAAATTTTCAAAGGGCTACCAAATTATTCTGAAAATAGATAGAGGGGAGAAATTTTGGTCTAGTCCAGTTGGAAAATCAAACATTTTGATCAGGGAATTTAAACTAGTAAAACATAGACTCTAAGTTTTGTAAGAACAAAGTATGAGAAAGGGTTTAGAATATTATTTTGGAGTCTCCACTTTTTTCAGGCACGCTGCAATTTCTACATGGTTAATAAGATTGGAAACTGCTGCCATTTCTCAGGTGGATCTGGAAGTGAAGTACTCAACTTTTCTACTGTCTGTAAACATTAGTTTCCTTCTGGCAAGGAAAAGTGAAAGTATGTGTGATGATAGCTATGTGTACCTGCTGAGCAGCTAGGTACCCTCTATTCTTTTTCCTAGTATCCAAAGAAACATCCAGCCCTTCATATCTCTTCTACTGATATCAAACATGATTGAGGTCTTCTGGAGTTCAGGTTTATTAATATCTCATGGAAATGACACCTTTGTATACAATTCCTTATGCAGTACAGAATTTCCCTTTGAAAGTAGTGAGGAAAGATAACTTGGTAAAAAGCAATAAGGAGTTAATATAAGTTAGAAGTGATACAGAAAAACCTTAAGTTGTTATTTCAAATTAATTACTTCACACAGTTTCCTTAATATCCACATACATGCTTGTACGGACATACAAAAGTATGAGCAAATGGTCAGAAACATGTCTGTGTGGGACCACTTCTTTAAGCACTTAAAACAAACAAAAAATGGAATAGCAGTCTGCAATAGTAATAGCAGCCTTACTGTGAAATCCCTACTGTCTCATTTTCTTTCCTCTTTTCCTGCTCATTCCTGAAGTACTATGTTCAAGATACCATGGGCAGTTGTGCATTGCTGTCCTGCAGAGTCAGCTCATGCAAGTCTTTGTAGCTGAGCAGAATCCACCTCAAGCAGAGAAGATAAAGTTCTTAGAGCAAACTAGTGTAACCGAGCAGCTACTGTAACTGGCTGTATTGGAGATAAATAGAGAGAGAAGGAGATACTTAAGAGGCTTTCAAATACCTTCTGATGCTTATAGCACAGGACAAGCAGTACAGCTGCAGTTTAAGGCAGGGGAGATGCAACATTCCTCTCTCTCTCTGCAGCTCCTCTGCCCATATTTCAATTTCTCTAATAACATATAGCATCCTATAAGCTGAGAAAGAGTTGCATTGCCTGTCTTCTTCTATACTCTCTAGAAATTGCTCATATTTTACCAATACACTCAGCTTTCCCAGTCAGAACAATCAGAATAATTATCTCAGTTCACACCTCAGTTCACAGTGCAGACACTCCAGTTTAATGGGCTGAGACACAGGCACAGATGAACTCAAACACAGTTCAAATTATTGTTCTCATAGTCTCTGTTCCAAAGGCACTGTTCCATGAAAAAATGTTAGAATAAAATTTCTATCTTAGAGCAGACATTTTCTTTTCCTTTTTTCTGCATTACTATAAATCAGATTGTCTCAGTGTTCCTGGCATCTCTCCTTCAGCCGAACTCTCAGATGATCATCATCTTAAAGACTGAAAATAAACACCTCTGAGCTAAACTCTGCTCTACTATGCAAATATTCCTGTGTAAGTTTAAAGCCACTTTACTGATTTTCTGGTTAGAGAGGCATTGGAAACGACTAAACAGGAGGCCAAGTCTCTTTCACCCTTTGGCTCCAGATGCTGTTATTACTGATAAGCCATTTCATAAGCTGCTTTACTTTTCAGATATTTTTCTTGTAAACATGAATCTTGCCTTTAGAAAGCTGTAATCAAATAAGTGCTCTTGCTGTCTAATATAAAACAGTGATAGCTGCACAGCGCAGTTAGAGTAATCTGTTTCACAGTATGTTCTCCTTTAATCTTTTATTTGGTTCACAGAAGCTGCCAGGTCAGGGCACACAATTACTTTCCCTGATGGAAGAGTCTGCTAAAAGTTTCAAAAGACAATTCAAAATAAATAAATAAATATTTTAATTAACTTGTATACACATTATTGGGTTTTTCTCTTCCTTCCCAGATCCCTTCACTAGAGATGAATTTTGAATTGTGAGTTTAAGAGATTTGAGACCATGAGTCCCACTGTACCTGTGAATTTCCTGATAAACTGGGCTGGTGGGGAAGATAAATTTCATATGGAAAAAAAAACACCTTTCCTCTTGTGTTCTTGCTCATCTAAAAGTGACAGGACTTACACCTCTGTTACTTCTCATACTGGGCAATTTAAAAATAAATTTTTGAAGACTTCAGAGGTACTGAAACGTTTATTCATTATCATTACAACTGCTAAAGCAGTCACAGGTAGTAGTCTGAATTCCAGAGAAATGCAGGACACACTCTCACATGTTTGCATGAATAAAATTGCTGTAAAAAGCCACGATAATTTGTTAATATTCATGCTTCCATACTATTTATAAATACACTTAAATTATGTAGCAAATAGATAAAGAAGTAAGTTCATATCTATGGACTAAATAATAAAAGGAAAGGAGAAAACAAAAGTATATTCAAAGTTCTCACATATAAATGTAGTTAAGTTCAATATTATGCTTGGCAGTGTAATTGTTGCAATCTCTATCGACCTTAAATAAGCAGCAATACTGATGAGTCCCATTTTTTACATTTTCTCTGCTGACTAGAAAATATGCAGAAATGCAAAAGGAGCTACTCTGATATGATTTAGATTTGACATTCCTTTCCATATAACTCAAGAATACAGTTTTATTATCGGGTAGCTGTAAGTCAATATGTAACAAAATAGACAACAGCAACAAAAAGCCTACTGAAGGAAAACTATTTCATGTAAATTCACCTTTTAAAATCTGATAGATATACACTATGTTTATCATAGTTGTCTTGAATCCACTAAATTCTGAAATGCTTCAGCTTTCCTAAATAACTATTATTTAAAACTCAAACCCACAAAAAGTCGTATTTTTACTTAGCTTTAAAAATAAAAAATAACTGCCACCTTCTGTGAGTGTAGAAAAAAGTCCTCTTCCATCCAAATGAATGCAACTATTCTGCACTTTAAGTTAAACCTGTAGTACTTGTTTTTCTTAGAGATAAAGTAACTACTAGCAGGGGTATGCTTCTCAGAATAGTTTGTGCTCAAATGCCATTATTTTTTGAGCTTCAATACGTGAAACTCAAGGAATTCATCCATTTCCTCTCCCTTTCCCTTCCTTATCTTTATAATTACAATATTGATATCAATATTGATTTTTTTTTTTAATGTCAGTGTAGCATTTACAGCTTGGTTAATTTGCAATAGCTGATACCTTCAAGTCTTCAAACTGAGAATATTATACAATTCTGTGGAGGTAAAAATTGATAAAATATTTTTACCTGCAATTCCAGTTTTTCTAGATAATCTCCTGGTCAATCTGACTCATTAAAATGAATTACTTTCCCCAGCTTTCAGTAGATAGGTACTAAAGGCTGGGGAGCTAGATTTGTATTCTAGTTTCTTTATGGTTTACCTTAGATTTTGCTTCATTTGAACTTCAGAAGTTCAAAAACTCAAAGACAATCTCTTAAAACCCACAAGAATACTTTAATACGACTAACATTTTCATTGCTCTTTTTAATCTCAGAACAAAGTGCTGATCTGCTCACACACTGAAATGAAAGTTGGTGGAGCTGAAGAGAAAAAAATTCCAAAGTTAATTTTCAAATCTTGATATTTATATATGCAGTGATTAGCTAGTGATGATGAGTTTCACTCAAGCAGAACTTTAAAATTCTCAACAACATCTGTAGAATCTTATTTTGTTCTTATAGTAAGCATGAAGCTTGGCACAGTATACACAGGCAGCAGCGACGTAATGGGAAACAGTATTGAAACCTATTGTTCAAGAGGTTTATTTCCCTGTTGTAAATCCATGCTGACAACCCCGAGTTCCCTTCTCATCCTTCACATCTCTGGAAATGCTTTCCAGGAAGCTTTTCTCGGTGCAGGTGAGACTAAATGGGCCTGTGGTTCCTCAGGTCTTCCTTCTTTCCCTTCCTGCAAACAAGTCTGGTATTTCCAGACCTCAAGAACCTCTCCCAGTTGCTGAGACTGTTCACAGATAATCACCCTTTTTTTTTTTTCTTATCCTCTCCCCTTCTCAAGGAGGGGAATAATTATGTGGTGCTTAACAACCAACTGCTTCAGCACTTGTAGATATAGCCTCTCTGAAACTGCATACTACCAATATAAATAAAACATTAACATGAACCCTCTAAGGTCTCTAATCTTAGAGACTCAAAGTTTTTTGAACACAAAAGTCATATTAGTAAGTTACTGTAATTCATCATAATTGTCATCACATAGACATTGAAGGCTAGCGATTTTCAGCAAGATGAAAAAAAAAACCTTCAGAACATAAATATACGTTTCTTCTCAGAATACTTATATTTAACTTGACCACGTGAAATACAACAAGTGGAAGATTCATTCTTTCTTGGTCTGTTCCAGCAACTTAGCTGCTAGAGAACTTACTCAAGTTTTAAAAAGCTTTGCAATATCCCATTTGCTCAATTTAAGAATAGCTTGAAAGCTCTACCTTTGAGGATAGTTCCTATGAGTAAAAGGTAGATTTCTTACACATTCAAAAATGCACAAAATTGAAGGTACTGTATTTTGTACTGGAATGCAGTGAATAAGATTGCTTACTTAGTTGTCAGGATACTCAGGAGATGAACTAGAGAGAACCTCACAGAGGCTATTCAGTACAGAACAGGAATCATCTGGCATGATAGGAAAGGATAAATTGAATTCAGGATGTTATATCTAGAGTAGCGAACGGAACAAAAAGTGCCTTTCAAGTTCGAAAAGGTTTCCTGTGCTACCTATCTGTTGTTAAAATGCAGAAACTTGCCTAAAAATTGCATAAAAGCAACTTCAGTACTTCAAGAATTCTCAACTGAGCATCCCACAATTAAAATTAAAAAAAAAAGTTATTTCATTATTTAGGAGGAAGAATTGTAGACTTTTCTTCTTCTCTGGCTGTTTTCCTACTGGTAACCAACCAGTTGGGTACCTGGGATTACAGAGGATGCTGCATTTGGCTGTTAGCTATCTGCTTTCATTAAAATGCCTGGACTATTTTTGGTAATTTGCTGTAGTGAGGATTCAATTAAGACTAGAACATAATGTTCACCTGGAAATTGAGCTGTTTATACTATGTTGCTCAGTTATCAAACATACATATTTCTTTCACGTATACATACAAATGTCACATCACATATGAAATTTCACTACTTATTTATTCATCAGAAAGAAAATATCTAATCTGTATATCATTTATTATTGTTATTATTAGTGAAACTGTCAGAAAGTTACTAAATTTCTATTCACAATGCAAAGAATGAGAGGTGATATTTATGCTCACTCTTAAAAGCAGTCTGTGCAATCATGTTTTCTATTGCTGGAGATCTACCCTGCTAATGGAGAGCACTGTATTGCTGCAGTATTCTGTTATGGTGTGCACTCCAAGGTCCAGTCTCTAATTCTTATTCTGGTGTATCATGATGTTGGTTCTGGGGCTAATGTGTGCACCATTGATGCTGAGGCTGGAGTGAAGACTCAGAAAGATTGCACCAAAGGCTAGAAATTTTTATTAGGCACTGGTCCTGGTATTCCTGGGGAAAGGATTCTTAGTGTGTAAGTATTCAAAGAGAACACTGTCAGAAATCCTGCATAAGAAAAAAAGAATCTGTCCTATTTTCAGTTTGAAGGCTATCCTATATGAAAACCATGACATTCAGCAATAACTTTAAAGTAAACAGCATGCTCTATATGCTATATAGAAGGAAGATGAAAAAAAAAAAATCTCCCATGTTATTGTGCATATCTTGAGCTTGTTATGTATGATAAGATGACCTCAAAATTTTTCTTCATTATAAATCTGTGACAAGAATTATAGTAACCACCAGAGCAAAGCATTCAAAACAATAAATAGTAGAAATTGCAACAATTCCTCAAATTATTTGACATTCCCTGCAGATAGAGAGGGAAAGACAGCTGCTTTGTCTTTAAAGATAACTTTTATTTTTATTTCTTTGACTATAAAATAGAATTCATTAATATCTTAAAATAAGGATAGAAATTTGAAGACAAAGGAGCATATGTATGTAGGGGAGAAACAGAACTGCACACAGCTGTTCACAGCAGAAATTCAAAGTGTCTTAAAAAAACCCACAGATCTTCATGGAAAAACTCAGACGTGTGGATGAGAAGTGGAGAACTACAGATCAGATGAGAGATAAATTACAGGCACTGACAGGACATGGAAGAGGACTTCCCACTGCCTGTAACTTTCTTTTTTAAATTATTCTAATTCCATCTCCACAAACATTGTTTTTCACCTGATACAGAATTGTTATAACAAATGAAATACAGAGCTACAATCCTGCTATTATAATTGATAAAATAACAATATATGATATATGATATATGATATATGATATATGATATATGATATATGATATATGATATATGATATATGATATATGATATATGATATATGATATATGATATATGATATATAATGTATAATATATAATATATAATATATAATATAATTGATAACATTGATTTTTGTTCTAATACTACACAGAAGGAAGGAATTTTGCCTTAGAGATACTTTTCTTATCATATGCAAATAAAGATCTAACATAAAAGAGATAAAAACATCTAGTAACAACATGGTGTTGTCATTTAACACTGATGAACAGCTTAGTATCACCATGTCTCTTCCTCATTCCAATTCCTCAGAAGAAGATAGTGTTAGAGATTACACTCACCAATTATTATAATAGACAAACCAGATTCACAATCAAAGAATCAGCATAAGGACATGAATGCAATTTTTCTCCTATTGCACTGAAAACTAAAAGCAAATTAAAACCACTCTCCTCACACCCATCCTTTTTTACCTCCCTCCCCCTAGCAGTGCAAGGGAGTGGGGAATGGGAGCTGTGGACAGTACATTATACTTCATCTCTGCCACTCCATTGTGGTCACTGCCCCTACTCCAGCATGGAGTTCCTCCCATGAGATGTTGTCCTTCCCAAAATGATCCTGGGGTGTATCAGGCCTAGTTCTGGTAGTTGGTTGAGGGAAGGGATTGCCCTGCCTTGCACTGAGATGCAAATGAGCGTCCTCATTTCTAGCACTGCATGCAGGTTCAGGCACCACAATAAAAGAAGGGCATAAAACTATCAGAGAGCTTCCAAAGGAGGGAAACAAAGATGGTGAAAGGGTTAGTAGGGAAGACTGGGTGTTAGAGTCAATGATCCTTGTAGATTATTTCCAATTCACCCCCTACTCCTCATTCTGACCTTGGTGGCTTTGGGGCAGTTTCTCTCACATTTTCTGACTTCCTCCCTTCCAAGATATTGTTGCACAGCAGTTCTTTTTTTTTTTGATTGTTTCTTAAATCTACTCTCACAGAGGCAGAACCAGTACTTATCTTTGGCCAACAGCAGATTCCTGCCAGGACTAGCTAGATATGACATTGTCTTACACAGGACAACTTCTGGAGTCTTCTCAAAGAGGTACCCCTGCAGACCTCCTGCTGCCAAAACCTTGACATATAAACACTGTGCAGGTTCTATACTTCTGAATGCTGAAGTACTATAGAAGCTGCATGCAGACGTTAAAGTCGAAAAACAGTAATTACAGAGATTTTTCAAACATGCAAAGTTAAAAAACATGAGCAATCATATAGTCCGATATTTCAATCACCACCATCACTACCTAAAATAACCCTTAGTCACACTGTAGAAGATGAAGACTTTCTACATGGAAATCAATTTTCAAGTTTGGTAGTGGCAGGAAGGTAGATGTAAAATAAGGAATGAAGTTTATCTGCTTTTTAATCACATCATCATATCTGAGTAGAGAAAAAAAACCCACACAAATATTAGAACAGTTGAGACTATTGACCACAACCAATAAACTGTGGAAAGAAATCTTCCTGGCTGTAAACCTAAGATTTCACAAGTAGGTCTATATCCCACTATATATCCTGGAGAGGAATTTGTGAGCATTATTATTTAAAGTATCAGAAAAAAATGTTTGAAATTCAAGTCAGATGAAATCATAATGTGAATTTTTGAGCAAGGTAACTCTACTACTTGTTCTCACTACATTCAAGGGGAATAGTTTTTTTAAAAAATGCAAGATTATATCTCTGTATCTGATTAGCGTCATGCAATGTTATATCCATACAGAAATATTATTGAAAAGTCTAAATGCTTACCTTAAAATGGTCAATATAGGACATAGCATTAAAATTATGGGTTATTTGGAGTTATAATTCTAATATTAAATTTCAAATGAGCCTGAGACTTAAAATACACATTGTGTAGAGAGGAGAGGATTACAGCAAAACCTAATAAAACTGAGCCTCTCAAACAGAATTTCAGGAATAAAGAGTCACATAATGAGAGTAGACTAAGCAATTCATACATGAGTATATGCTATTTTTCTGTTGACAAGAAGATATTAATACAGTTAAAACTGCTGTGAAGAATGACTAGTGATCCTTAGAATAAGACATAGTTACTCTAGAATAACTATCTTAAGTAGGTCATGAGCTTATGGAAAGTTATTAAAATTTATTCCGTTTCATTCTTCAGACTAAGACAGAAAGCCAGATAGTTGACAACCAGGCAGTTCTCCTATTTTGATAAGGATCTCATCTGTTTTGACTGGTGCTTTCAGTATGAATCCAAGCAGTTCATGCGGCCATACTAGCTGAAGCAGGCAAAGACGACTCCTGATATCACTTTGCAACCCCTTGTAAAAGTTACACTACTTAGTAGTTTAGATAATATTCAGTGATAATGGAATCCTGTACCTAATGCCACATCTATAGCTGCATTTGAACTCTAGCAAAATAAGTAGCACTGTAAGGCATTTCTGAATTTTCTCATGACTGAAGTCAAAGACTTGCTTTTGCTGTATGTGTAACAAATTTAAAATCTATACTTAAATATTTTATGAACTATGATGTTGTAATTATTGCCTTAATAAGGCTCAGTCAAGAACAGAATTTCGCTGTGCCAGTAGGAAAGACTGATCAACACTTCTACTTCATTTTCTAATATTCCATCTTTTTGGTCCAAAGAGGCAAGAAGAGCTGGAGAATAAGATAACATACTTTAATGCTGTATACCTATGAGCTGTCAAACACTTATCATTTAGAGGCTGGGATTTTTTCAGCTGACAATTCATTAATCCTTGCTTGCACTTAGTATTTGGGCACTGTAATGAGAATTGCTGAGACTAAGACTGTGTAAAAAGCACTGAGCAGTAACAAATAATGTGGCTATAATGAAATCACAGTGATCTCTGTCACACAAATCTACGTTCACAACTTTATCGCTGGATAACCTGAGTTCTCAAAACAAAGTTTGGTGAAGGACTGCTGACTCAAGTATTACATTTGTCAGGTCTTAGTTGTTAACTCAAATGTGTCCAGACCTCTTCACAAATGTAGCAACTATATTGCAGAAACTGGTGACAGAAGGAAGATTTTAAGATTATCTGTGTGAATCCAGGATTTTTGGAAAATGGGTTCTTGCTATGTGTAGTGCATAGTACACATACAGAAAACTTCCAGATGATAATTAAGGAAGTCTTGTGAAGGAAGGAAGAAGACTCAACCATAGTTGGTTGGTTAAAATGATTATTTGTTTGTACTGAATGCAATAGGTTTTGCTGTTAAAATAAAGAATAAAAATTCAGCTGCTCGAGTCACAGGAACCATTGTTTCTTCAAAGACATCAATAATTGAATGATTTTATGGAAGTTCTTATAGCAGAACATAACACTTATTTTTTGTACCTTAGGCTAGAAGCACTACGTTCCAGTTTTGCCTTTACTGCGTATGCTACAGAACAAGGGAAATGCACTAAAGAAACAGGCCAGACAAGGGCAAGGAGACTATTCACAATTGATGATTTAGCTATAAAAATGAAAAGTACTTCCAGGAAGGTGTCTATGAAGAGAATCTAGCTGAAGGGGCTAGAATTAAGACTGTAATAAAAGTAAATTTTGTGTTTTATTAGATATTCAAAATATTCATAGTATATACAGTTATTTATTGAGCTAAAAATTAATGTTTTATATTTTTGCATCATAGGTAATCTAACTAATTTTCTGTTGTTGTCATGCTTCAAAGTCTGCAGAGGATTTAAACTCAGTGAGAAAATATAACTATAAAATAAATACTGTAACCTCTTTTACATTTTTATTTCTGTACTTGTCATGGTTTTATGATTTTTGGTCATCAGTATTCCACACCATAACATCATGTAATGCACTGGGGGTGGGGTTTGATATCTGCCGAATGTTCGTCCGACGGAGAAGAACTACATTTCCCCAGGAGGCTTTGCGGTCAGCAAGGGGATATAACTCCATGCAAGGTCACCTGATCCTTCTTCTTCGCCTGCGCTTCGCTGTCTGCGCTTCGCTATCTGCGCTTCGCTGCCTGCGCTTCGCCATCTGCACTTTGCCGTCTGTACTTCAGTCACTCAACTGGACTGCACTTCTCACCCCAGCATTGTGGTGAGGTCTATACAATTCAAACAGATTCTCTCTCTCTCTCTCTCATTGTATTTTACTAATACTATATTTAGTAAAATCATTTGTTCCACCTCAGATTAGTGCTGTTGTTTTCAAGTATTTTGGGGTCCCCTGCTTCCCCTTTCCCAGAGGCGCGCATCCGCAGATCCCTCCGCCCTGCTGGTCACGGAACTGGGCCGGACCAGCCCATAAACCGTTGACATTTTTGGTGGAGAATGCGGGCAACAGTTGCTTTCTAGCTGTTTAGACTCTCTGCTCTCGGAGAGTTCCGTTGGGAAAGCTTATCTGTTTTACCGCTACTCTCTGAAAACGTGACCTTGAGAACTCCAGGCGGACTGCCAGTATCGTAGGATATTTGTAAACTCTGAGCTTTACTATCTTGCCTCTGTAAAAAAGAAAAAAAAAAAAAAATAAAAAAAATGCTTTCTGTAGTGAAACTGACTCTTAAAGGGCTGCACGCTGCTGCCTCTTCTTTCCTAATGCTCAAAACATACTGGGCATTAATTAAGCTGGCCACCTTGCTCTATGGAGCAATCAGCATATACAATCAATTGAAAACATGGGTGGAAATATGGACCTGGCACGTTCGTACAATGTGGCTTACAATTCCGGAGACAGCTGTCAATTTTACAGGACTGGGATTTTTTAAGGTTTCCAGTCTCACCTTTCAGCCTGTAATGCAGTTTTTGAATGAACACCTAGTCGCATTACTAATCTCCCTGAATGTATTGCTCATCATTTCGCTCAGTATTAGTATTTATTATATTTTGAGCATGTCCTCCCCAAAACCAGAGAATACTGAGTGGCAGGGAGTGTGGAGAGGTCTGGGAAAGACTTTAGACAGATGGAAATCTTCAGTCTCATGGAACTTTACTCCAGAACACCTGAAAGACCCCGAGAGTCTAAACAGCTATTTAAGGCAGGAATGTTGCGGCTTGGGCAGTTCTGAGGAGGCACATATGATTCGGGGCCTGGCTAATGCTTATCGGGCCTTATTCAATACTATCCTGGAGAGAGAGAGAGCTTCTGAAATTGAAAGGGAGAGTCTCAGGGAAAAAGTTCAAAATGAGCGAGAGAGTCTCCTGCTCCAGAGGAAAAACCTCCGATCTGAGAGAGATGCCCTCCGAATTGAGAGAGACTCCCTGCAATCCAAGCTCGACAATCTTCAATCTCAACAACACACCCTCCAATCTGAGCTAGATACTCTCATAATCGAACGAAACAAGCTCCAAGCTGAACTGGAGGATGAGAGCATTGGAACTGACCAACCTGATCAACCACAGGAGGCACCACAATCGATGTCAGTTGCCCCTGTAAGAGGACGGAAAACAAAGCGAATCTCGACTCAGTTAGAAGAGAAAAAAGAGGAGGAAAGAGGTCCAGAGGAGTGGCTCCGAGGGCCAAGAGAAGCACCTCTGAGTCCAGGGGAGGGGCCCTCAGTAAGACCACGGTCACCAACACCTACAAGGGCAAGAAGTCCTGGAAGAGCAAGAGGTGAGCAAGATATTGTTACCTTTGTTGATCGATCTCTGAAAATGAATGAAATTCGAAGTCTGAGAAAAGACTTCTCACGCCACCCAAATGAGTCTATTGCTACTTGGTTACTTCGATGCTGGGACAATGGGGCCAACAGTGTGTGGCTAGATAGTAGAGAAGCTCGCCAACTGGGTGGCATTGCTAGGGACTCAGCCATGGACAGAGGTATTAGTACATGCCAGAACCAGGCCTTCACCCTCTGGAAGCGGATGTTGTTAGCTGTAAAAGAAAGATACCCCTTCAAAGACGATCTGATGCCTGAGAAGAAGAAATGGGCTGATATGGAAGAAGGCATCCGTTATTTGAGAGAATGTGCTGTGGTGGAAACACTACATAGCCCCGATTTCATTCCTGATGAGCCAGACCAAGAGCATGATCCCGAGAGAGCCAGGTGTACACCAAACATGTGGCGTACATTCACAAAGACTGCACCAGAAAGGTACGCCAGTACATTTGCAGCTATGTATGGCAGAGGGGAAAGAAGACCCCTTATAAATGAGTTGCTTAATAAACTTCAAGACTTTGAGTTACATTTAAGCCCTCTACGAGCTTGTGTTTCAGCCATTGAAAAAGTAGCTGAAAAGCTGGACAGAATGGAGAACAAACAAGAAGATATAATAGGTAAACTATCAATCGTGCCTGATGCCGATGAATACATGGTGGTAACAGATACATCCAATGAGGAACAGAATTCCCAAAACAGCCTACTTGAGGGGCTAATCAACTTGATTTCCTCCCAGTCAGTGTCATCCAACGTCTCAGCTATCAAAAGAAGACGTCCTCCTGCTCGAACAAGTGACAACAGTAAGACCACGTCACGTTTTGCCTTGTGGCATTACCTACGCAACCATGGAGAAGATATGAAGAAGTGGCATAAGCAACCTACTCCAGCACTTCAAGCACGGGTAAAAGAATTACAAGACAAATCAACCACCAAGGTGAACTTCTCCAGAAAGGTGATTGCTCCAGTTGCTGCAGACAACGGAGGTAACAAATAGAGGGGCCCTGCCCCCAGCCAGGGGGGGGAAAGGGATAATAGAGTTTATTGGACTGTGTGGATTAGATGGCCTGGCACATCAGAATCACTAAAATATAGGGCCCTGGTGGATACTGGTGCACAGTGCACTCTAATGCCCTCGAGTCACCAAGGGACAGAATCAATTTATATTCATGGGGTGACAGGAGGTTCCCAAGAACTGACTATGTTGGAGGCCGAAATCAGTCTCACTGGTAGAGACTGGCAAAAGCACCCTATTGTGACTGGCCCAGGGGCTCCATGTATACTTGGTATTGATTACCTCAGAAGGGGATATTTTAAGGATCCCAAAGGGTATCGATGGGCCTTTGGAATAGCTGCTGTAGACACAGGTGTTAAGCAGTTATCTGTTTTGCCTGGCCTATCAGAAGATCCATCTGTTGTGGGGTTGCTACAAGTGGAAGAGCAACAGGTACCGATAGCTACAAAAACGGTGCACAGACGGCAGTATCGCACCAACAGGGATTCCTTGCTCCCCATTCAGGAGTTAATTCATCAATTAGAGAATCAGGGAGTGATCAGCAAAACTCACTCGCCTTTTAACAGCCCCATATGGCCAGTGCGTAAAGCCAGTGGAGAATGGAGGCTGACGGTGGACTACCGTGGCCTGAATGAAGTTACACCCTCATTGAGTGCTGCTGTGCCAGATATGTTAGAACTCCAATACGAACTGGAGTCAAAAGCAGCTAAGTGGTATGCCACCATTGACATTGCTAACGCCTTTTTCTCCATTCCTTTGGCCAAAGAATGTAGGCCACAGTTTGCTTTCACATGGAGGGGCATTCAGTATACCTGGAACCGTTTGCCCCAGGGGTGGAAACATAGTCCAACCATTTGCCATGGGTTGATCCAAGCTGCACTGGAACAGGGAGGTGCTCCTGAGCACTTACAGTACATTGATGACATCATTGTGTGGGGCAACACAGCAAAGGAAGTTTTTGAGAAAGGAGAGCAAATAATCCAGATCCTTCTCCGTGCTGGTTTTGCTATTAAGCGAAGCAAAGTGAAAGGACCTGCCCAGGAGATTCAGTTCCTAGGCATAAAGTGGCAAGATGGCCGTCGTCACATCCCGACAGATGTGATCGACAAAATCACTGCCATGTCTCCCCCCATAATAAGAAAGAGACACAATCGTTTCTGGGTGTAGTGGGTTTTTGGAGAATGCATGTTCCAAACTACAGCCTCATTGTAAGCCCACTTTATCAGGTGACACGGAAGAAGAATGATTTTGTGTGGGGTCCTGAGCAGCAGCAGGCTTTTGAGCAGATTAAACAAGAGATAGCCCGTGCTGTGGCCCTGGGGCCAGTACGGATGGAACAGGATGTGAAGAACATCCTCTACACTGCTGCTGGAGAGAAAGGCCCCACTTGGAGTTTGTGGCAAAGAGCCTTAGGAGAGACCCGAGGCCGACCCTTGGGATTCTGGAGTCGAGCCTACAGGGGGTCGGAGGAGGGCTACACTCCAACTGAAAAGGAGATCTTAGCTGCGTATGAAGGGGTTCGGGCTGCTTCCGAAGTAGTCGGTACTGAAACACAGCTCCTTCTGGCACCTCGACTGCCAGTGCTGAACTGGATGTTCAAGGGAAAGGTTCCTTCCACCCATCATGCTACTGATGCCACTTGGAGTAAGTGGGTTGCACTGATTACACAACGAGCACGGATGGGGAACCTCAGCCGTCCAGGAATCCTAGAAGTCATCATGGACTGGCCTGAAGGTAAAAAGTTTGGAACACCACCAGCAGAAGATGTATCTCGTGCTAAAGAAGCCCCACCATACAATGAATTACCAGAGAATGAAAAGAAATATGCCCTGTTCACAGATGGATCGTGTCGTATTGTGGGAAAGCATCGCAGGTGGAAATCTGCTGTGTGGAGCCCCACACGACAAGTTGCAGAGGCCACCGAAGGGAAAGGAGAATCAAGCCAATTTGCAGAGGTAAAGGCTGTCCAACTGGCCTTAGATGTCGCTGAACGGGAGAGGTGGCCAATGCTCTATCTTTACACTGATTCATGGATGGTAGCAAATGCCTTATGGGGGTGGTTACAGCAGTGGGAGCAAAATAATTGGCAAAGAAAGGGCAAGCCTATTTGGGCTGCTGACCTATGGAAAGATATTGCTACCCGAACAAAAAATATGGTTATAAAGGTGCGTCATGTAGATGCTCATGTGCCCAAGAGTAGAGCTACAGAAGATCAGCGAAATAACCATCAGGTAGACCAAGCTGCCAGAATTGAGGTGGCTCAAATAGACCTGGACTGGCAGAACAAGGGTGAGTTATTTTTAGCTCGGTGGGCCCATGAGACCTCAGGTCATCAAGGGAGAGACGCAACATACAAATGGGCCAGAGACCGAGGGGTGGACTTAACTATGGATGCCATTGTACAAATCATTCATGACTGTGATACATGCGCCACAATTAAACAAGCTAAGAGGATGAAACCTCTCTGGGAGGAAGGGCGATGGCAAAAGTACAAATATGGGGAGGCATGGCAGGTTGATTATATCACTTTGCCACGATCTCGCAATGGTAAGCATTATGTGCTCACCATGGTGGAGGCAACAACCGGGTGGCTCGAAACATATGCAGTACCCCATGCTACCGCCCGAAACACCATATTAGGTCTGGAGAGGCAAATCCTGTGGCGACATGGCACCCCGGAAAGAATTGAGTCAGATAATGGGACTCATTTTAAAAATTCACTTGTGGATACTTGGGCCAGAGAACATGGCATCGAGTGGATTTATCATATCCCCTATCATGCACCAGCCTCTGGTAAGATCGAACGCTACAACGGGTTGTTAAAGCCATGTTGAAAGCAATGGGTGGCGGAACATTTAAACACTGGGAGAAGCATTTGGCAGAAGCCACCTGGCTGGTTAACACCAGAGGATCAATCAGTCGAGATGGTCCTACCCAATCCAGCTCCCTACATATTGTAGAGGGAGATAAGGTCCCTGTAGTACATGTAAAGAACATGTTAGGAAAAGCAGTTTGGGTTTTTCCTGCTTCTGGGAAGGGCAAACCTCTTCGCGGAACTGTCTTTGCCCAGGGACCTGGGTCCACCTGGTGGGTGATGCAGAAAAACGGGGATGTTCAGTGTGTACCACAAGGGAATTTGATGTTGGGGGAGTGCAGTCTGTAATCCCATGTGTTAAGCATGATGTAGTGATGTAGAATAAGGGGTGGAATGTCATGGTTTTATGATTTTTGGTCATCAGTATTCCACACCATAACATCATGTAATGCACTGGGGGTGGGGTTTGATATCTGCCGAATGTTCGTCCGACGGAGAAGAACTACATTTCCCCAGGAGGCTTTGCGGTCAGCAAGGGGATATAACTCCATGCAAGGTCACCTGATCCTTCTTCTTCGCCTGCGCTTCGCTGTCTGCGCTTCGCTATCTGCGCTTCGCTGCCTGCGCTTCGCCATCTGCACTTTGCCGTCTGTACTTCAGTCACTCAACTGGACTGCACTTCTCACCCCAGCATTGTGGTGAGGTCTATACAATTCAAACAGATTCTCTCTCTCTCTCTCTCATTGTATTTTACTAATACTATATTTAGTAAAATCATTTGTTCCACCTCAGATTAGTGCTGTTGTTTTCAAGTATTTTGGGGTCCCCTGCTTCCCCTTTCCCAGAGGCGCGCATCCGCAGATCCCTCCGCCCTGCTGGTCACGGAACTGGGCCGGACCAGCCCATAAACCGTTGACAGTACTGTTCAATGAATTTATCAAAGCACGTTTGGCATTACATGAAGTTTTACTAGATACTGAAAATTCTTCAAAGAAGTAGTCATAAAATGAAATATATAACTAGAAGGGTGGGCTTGCCGAGAGAGTCAGACAAATAATATTGAAGCCATATCTATCTACTCTGAAAGAGGAAAATGCCAACACACCACACAAACTTAAAAATAGACGGCATGTAAACTAAACAGCATATGCTATTTATTATTGATTATTCTTGTAGATAAAGCAGTTGCTTGCTTACACAGACTTACACAGAACTCCACAGAAACAAATGTTTAACTTTTAAAGAAAGATTTTATCTCCCTAAAAAATAAAAAATAAAAAAAAACACCAACCAAATGAAAAGCAAAAGCTTTCATCTCTATGAGCGATGCATAATTTTTATGTTAAAGATTTGTCATATGGTGCAAATGCTGATTTTAGTTCAAGATTACTAACGTCAAAGTTATGTATATACATACGTATATTAAATCATTGAGTAATTAACATGAAATAATTAGTTGTTTTTATTCAATCACTTCTTCAAGGATTATATTGTTAGTAAACCAAAAGTTCAAACACCATCTCCCTCCTTTTAAGGCACAACACCAATGGTAAAAAGACTTAAAAACATCAAATGTAAAACATTCTTTAAAATAATTGTAATTTGTACCAAGTTACTGCATAGCAGACTATAAATACATGCTAACATCCAGAAACTCCTGCCTTACTTGTTTTTGGTTCACCGATTTCTACTGCTCATTTCTGCTGCCTTGTTATAACATAGCTCAAAGCATCATGTGATAGCTTCTGACCTGTAGACTTCCTCAGTGTGATTGACACCCTGATATAACCACAGTAGAGTTGAGTGGATTGACATTTCTTTCATTCTTTCCGATACATCTTCTCCGAGACCTTACAGGCACATTACAACAATAGCTACTGGAAAGGATAGCAAAACTCCACAATATGCTTTTCCCACCTTTCAAAGATTTTAAAATAGTATTTATTATAACAGTGTGTTTTTTGCTGATATTTCACTTTGAAGGAATTAAATTGTTTACCATGGAAACATGGAAATACTGTGAAATTGGTAGAGTAGGTTTAATACAAAAGCAAGTTATTTTCAGTCTTCTACATACTGCATAAAGAACAGAACTTGAAGGTTCAGTGCAGTTTTAATTCACTAGATGTGGATTACACCAGAGCTGTCTCTGAAATTCATTCCTGACTATATTCTTGCTAAAGTATAATAAAATAAATAAAATAGAAATAGAGGATTTTTGTTTATCTACTGAAATAAAAACATGAAGGTGTATCATGGATGCATATTTCTTGTCTCAGAGATGTATGAAAATATTACTGAATATGCTGCAGTAAATAGCTGGCTGGCATGCCTGGCAACGCAGGTATGTATACAAATTACATATTTGTATGCAAATGTATAATATTTATATATGTATAGTATACACATATGTAATTAGAAAAAAATACACATATACACATGCATAGATTCATATATGCACATCCACAAACAGATGGGTAGATAAGTAGATAGATTTGTACAAAATAGTCAAATACATAATGAACATAATACATTAGCTTAAAAGAGCAAAACTGAATGAAACAATTGATTCCAATGGATTCTCCAGAGTGATTCATGGACAAAAGTTGCCAGAGATCACAATGGTGGCTGAATGAACAAGCTCTTTGTAGAAACTGTAAAATTATTCTAAAAGTACGTAAACATTTTATTTAGAAAATGATCTCATCTTCCTATGAATTTACATTTGTCCACTTACAATCCTTTGCAAACCATTCCCATATTAATTATCATTACTATATTTTGTGTTTTTTAAAGTTAAGCTTGCTAACTCACACCCAAGGGACTTTGTTCCGGTAATGCTTGCTGCAACATAAGTCAGAGCTTCATCAGAAACAGCCCCAAAAGGTCACCTCCAAATCTTTTATGATTTACAGTTTTCTAAGATTGTGGCTGTTATCTGGCAGTATAACCTGTGGCTCATTCTTGCAAAGTGTGTTAATCTATACTTCAATTTGTCACATCCCACCCATTAGGGAAAGGGTCAGAAATCATTTTTTTGTTACAACTTCGCAGTATTTTGTTGGATTGTAACAATTTAACCACATGATTTAGATTAAATTCAAACAGTAAGCTACCCTCTTTTTATTCACTATTGCATCAATCTTTGTGTCATATGCAAATTTAATCAGCTAAGATTTTATTTCATCATGTAGATTGTTTGTAAGAATACACTGAGTACTGTTGGACCAAGAATCTCTCCCAGGGGATGTTGCTTGATAAGCCATTTTTTAATTCATCTAATGTGTGCCCTGTTGATTAAAAATCCTGCATTATAGGGAATTAAAAAAGCCATGTGACACTATTGCAAAAGCCTTAGAGAAATACAAAGATGCTATATCAACAGAGTTGCCAGTTTCATTAAACAAAAAATGCCTTTTCATAAGAGTTGAGCAGTATTCATGATTATTTTTTGGTTAATATTCTTAAGTGAAAGAACATGAAAAAGGGACATTATTTTATGAGACAAAGGCAAAAATATTTTATATTTCTTCAGTCACTCCTTTCAGGGTCTGGTTTTTTTTTTTTTTTTTTTTTTTTTCATCTCTGAGCAATCTCAAGAGTTGGAGAACTCAATTAAAAGCAATGGTATTTAAACAGTTTTGTTCTAAAGTCCAAATATACATGCAAATACATACAAATGCATACATGCTAAGAGTAAGAATCATAGAATTGCTTAGGTTGGAAAAGACAATAAAGATCATTAAGTCCAACCATGACCTAACCATACTACCTTAACTCTAATAACCCTCTGCTAAATCATGTCTCTGAGCACCATATCCAAACAGTTCTTAAACACGTTCAGGGATGGTTACTCAGCCACCTGCTGGGGTGTTCCCCAGTATCCAACCTTAACTTACCCTGGCACAACTTAAGGCCTTTTCCCCTTTTTTCATCACCTGTCACTAGTGAGAAGAGACCAACCCCACTCTCACTGTAAGCACTTTTCAGATACGGGAAGACAGCAATGAGGTTTGCACTCAGCCTCCTTTTCCCCAAACTAAACAGCCCCAGTTCCATCAATCTCTCCTCATAGGGCATATTATCCAAGCCCTTCTACAAGCCTTGAATCTTTATCTGTAATTCTTGTTTCTTTTAGGGCCAGCCAAAATCAGTTTGTGTTTTTTTTTTCCCCCCCTTTTCTTTTCAAACAGAAAGTGATTACTATCTTATATGCCAAAATGGGATTGCTATACTTGAAACTTATCTATTCATTATGGTGTAACTATGGGACACAGATACAAAAACCATTGTGGCTCACTGTGATCATGGTTCTGTCATATGGTGACAATATTTACAATAGTCTAGAGTTTGCTTCTAAGTCTTCATTTTCTGCATAGTCCTGTGGTATTTCTGCCTATTCTATCAACAAATGGAAGAGTGCTTAAGCGTGTAATGGATTTGTTCCTTTTTGATCTTAAGAGAAAACTGATTTCTGACATATCTGAAAATGTTTAGCTTTTCCTTTGCCCATACGTTATGTGACATTATGAGCAGTAAAGTCTCAGGTCCAAAGTGTCCTTACCTTTGATCTTCAGTGAGGTTTTATTTCTTTTTCAAATGAAGATGCAATTATAATGATTAACCATCATTAATATTTTGAATGTTGCTTTTGATCGTAAAATAAAGAGATGTTCTTATTTAAAGTTCATAAAGGACTTTGAAACCTTTGCACGTTTTAACAAGATGCATAATTAGCTTAAATCTAAATACGTCATCTAATTGGAACATTAACTCTCCAAATCAAATTTAGAAAGGTAGGAAATTGATTACTTCTACAGAAGTTAAAAGAATATTTTTCTTTTTCTGCTTAAGACATAAAGATAATTTATATGTGGAAATAGGACAAAAATGCACAGATATAATTCTCTTCAAGATGTGAAATTTGCACAACAATTAAATCTTAAACTAAGACATATTAACAGAAAAATCTCAGAATAGTGCCAATGATAAAGGTTAAAGACAAGAACAGACACATGATAAGAAATAAAAACAGAATAAAATGCCAACTTCTACAGAATTAAAGAAAAGCCTAGTTTTATCAAGATGGTCACTTCTGATTGTCAGGCAGAACAGGTCTCCAGCAACAATAATAATACAATAATTTTCCTTTTGTTTCCTTTAACTTTAATTAGCATTGATAAACAAATATAATATAAAAGCCTGAACAAATTGCCTTGAAAACTATACTTTTCATATTAACAGGGAAATGGAGGAGAGGAAAACATAGGGCTTAAGAATGAAAATTTTTTCTTTAACATGGGAACATTTTTTACATAGGAAGAAACTTTTTAGTGTGAGGGTGGTGAGATGCTGGAACATGCTGCCCAGTGAGGTAGTGAATGCTCCCTCTCTGGAAACATGCAAGGCCAGGCTGGATGGGGCTTTGAGTTACCTGGTCTAGAGAGAGGTTGTCTCTGCTTATAGAAAAGAGTTGGAACTGCATGATCTTAAAGGCACCTTCCAACCCAAACCATTCTATGATTCTATGAACAATGAAAACAAAAACAAACAAACAAACAAAACAACAACAAGGCATATTTACTCACTGATCATCTGTGTACATCAGTGAAGAACAAGTTTCAATTCTTTCAGACCTAGGGAACATAATACAAGGAAAGTTAAATTCTGTTTTTGTGTAAGAGGAACATATTCACATCTCTATTTGAACCAATGAGTTGCTTTTGGACTTGTTACTTTGTATCATGTGTGGTACAAGACCTGCAGGTGCCTATATCATCCTTCTTCTCAGTAGGATTTTCCAAAACAAGTCATGCTGATTCATGCAAGACCATTATCCATTTTTGATGGATCCAGAAAAATGGAACAGAGTTCTTGTAACACCATAAGGCAATGGAAAGCACAGCAGTGATGGCATAGTAGCAAAATCCTAAGCTGCAGCAAGCAAAGATTTGCTCAATTGTGGCAGCAATGGATAGAGTACAAGTACACACGGATTTCCTTGCCTCCACCTGCCAGCTTTTAAGTGATGTCTGGGGAGGGCTGGATCCTAGCTCTACCCCTTCCAGTCACTCAGGTACATTGCATGCACCTGAGCTCCTCTGGGTTGGCCCTGCCTTCCCACCAGGTGCTCAATCACTGTTTCAATCTGTGACTTATCATTTCTGCTACACTTCAGTACATGGGCTTCTTTATAGAACAAATGTTCTGTCTTCCTATGCATTAGTCTGCTCTACACTTAGGACAACTAACTCTTCTGTCATGCTCTAGAAGAGCACTTAGTGCATCACTGGAAGTGACTTGTCAGTCAACAACTTTCTCAGTTTACTCTTTGCTGAAGTCATGTTAGTTCCTTTTAAATGCAGTCCAGCTATTGGACAGCTGTTGAAGTTGATCTAAAGTTCAAAGAGATACTTTTGAATACTTCTCTGGTAGTACAAAAATTAATTCTCAAAATAGGATAGAGCAAGCATATAGAATAAAAGGAAAATATGCTGACTATTGCTAATGCAGCCTTATTACTAGACACACTCTCAAAATTCTGGAATAATTATCAGGGACTCCAGACTTTACAGGCTTTCTTCAAACTGCCTGATGGATCATTACACCTTGGAAAAAACATATGGTGATATAGGGGCAAGCCACTTCTATCTACATTGTTACAGGTCTTGTAACTACTCTGTTTGGTTTTGCAATGATGATTGCTGCGGTTATTAATGAAAACATGCAATGTGCTATTTATTGCAGACTATGAACCTAACAAAAAATCCCAGAAGTAAAAGCAGCAAAGACCTAGAAGATGTGCACCAAACAGTTCTGTCTGTGAGACTCTGACATATTTCACAGGTTCTGTTCCCTGCAATAAAGTTTTCACTGGTAGCTTTACAAATATTGCCTGAATAACAGATGCTGTAAGCAAGCCACCCAATCAGAAATATTAACACTGTATTTGTTTTGCTATGACAAAAAGGGTGTATGTGAACAATATCAGATATGCTTTAGGAAAGACAAATTTCACAATAGGTAAATCACTGTCATCACTGATTTAAATGAAACTCACTAAGAGCACGCAATAGCATTTCATGAGCTGGTGCGGGCTGTTTGCTTCAGTTTTCACTTTAATGAGTACTATTTGATGTAGCATGGAGGTTTTGCTATAGCACAATAGACAGCAGTCAGCACAGTAAGCCAGCACAGTAAGCACAGATCTTTATTAATCCTTGAAATTAGAATCCACTCAGAACTGCGAAGTAATGATTGGAAATAAAATCTTTGTTTTAAACTATGAATATAGAGACTTTCTATTTGCCTTGGATTGGCAATAACTGGAGTCCGAATGCAGTGATATTCTGTTGTAAGTCAAACATTTCCACCATTGTTTTTGTCAGAGAAGAAGGCAACAAAACAACAAAAAAAAGTACAAACAAAACACTACACCCCTTTTGGTTCATTACAGCAGTAATACTTTCACATCACTACCACCATAGGTAGTGATAGCACCACCCGGATTGGAAGGAACATAAACTTCACAGATTTAGAATCACTTAATATATTCGTACCTAGTGAGCATGTAAATTTTTTTTTGTAACAACATAAACAGTCTGGGAATATTAGGACTGTTTCTATGCTGTAAGATCAGAAGAAGTAAGAGTGGTTTCATTTTTTTAATTTAAAATTAAGTAGCACTTACCTTGCAGAAAGAAAGCTTTTTAAATCAACAGCATGGCACATTGCCCAACGTTACCAGAGGCTGACAGAATCTGTGTCAAATACACCAGCATTCAATAAAATACATTCAAATATTTGTGGGATTCAGGTACTCTGAGCTACTATTTTTCACCACATAGAGCCCCAGGTTTTCTTTTTACATTTTAAGTTTTGGATCATCTGATTCTGTTTTTACTGTTAGTTAATTTTAGGAGTTTTGATAGGTGGCAGAAAATAAAACAGCCTATTGTGAGTAAATATTACATTAATATATTTGTACATTTGTGTAAATACATTTAATTTAAAACAACACAAAACAAAGTGTCATCTTTTAAAATGATGCTGCAATGAGATGAATTGACCTGGTTGTAAGAACCATATAGCCTCAGTAAAATAGCACTGCTGAAATGTACCTTTAAGTACTGAAATAACAAGAGACTTTGGCACATGTGACTATTATAAACCAGAGGAAAGAAGAGCTTGACACATGAAAGCAGCATAATGTTTAGTAACGGGAATTAGTTCAATTGTTTGCATAAAAGATTCACTCTCTAGACTTCCGTTATCTTTGAACTGTTTTGCATGGTACTAGTACCAGCAATACACACATTTCTGCATTGTAAAAACAGCAGCAAAGTGACACTGACATATTTTTGCTATTTCTCAGGGCACAGAGTCAGACTTACAGTAGCAGCTGTGACATTTGTCCCTCACCATAGCATTATGTGCTTTTTTTTTCCCCAGACTTACACTGACAGCATTTAGCTTTTCCTTATAACAGAGTATCATCTCCAACTCTCACGTGCACCTGCTTTTTGCTCAATAGAGCAGCAAGACCAACTTAAATTTGCTCCTTGCATATCCTCTCTCCATGTTGTTCCTCATTACTGTAGACTTCAGAGATTCACTTCTACAGAATTGCTCCAAGTACAGAATTTATATCACTCCAGTTTTCAGAACAAATAGTAATGAGATCCTGGGAAAAGTTAATTGTTGTTTTTATCTGAACAGAAAAAGCTCTGCAGAAAACAATTCTTCTGTCTCCAAATTGGAGTGACCATGATATTTAAATGTGAAAAGTTAAGTACAGGTATGGTAAAGAAAGAAAAAGTGTGGTCAAAAGCCTTTTATACTTTATTCTCCACAGCTGCAAGAGAATGCCTGCAGGTGTATCTTTAGACTTTTGAATATTCCAACTGACTTCAGCGTGTAATATTATCAGTTTCACAGCTGAGGCTCTTAAGCATGATTTCAATGGAGTTGAACCTCACATGCATTAAAAATCCTGACTTTGAAAGATTAGAACTCCTCTAGAATTAGGAGTGTTTTGTCCTTAAGAACTCTGATCAGTTTCTTGTTAGCTCTTGAGGCATTGACCTTAGCTACATTTTCGTAGCTTGTTCCTAGACTTTTCCAGAATTTAGCTTCTGTAAATATGTTAATGTGTGACACCTTAGAATCAATGATAGCTGATGTCATAAGAGTGCCCGAACTGGCAACTCTCAACTTTTGCTGGCAAATCAAATCTGAAGATTTAGACAAGGTCATTAAATTTCTGTTTCATAAGCTCTTCCACTCTTAAGCTTAGATTCTCTTCTGTGGCACAGTGCTCCTCTGGAGAGCATATTCATCATCTGAACAAGTGATATCATCTCCTTTACTGTTTGTACTCTCTGCCTTCCACTCTGAGCTTAACCTTAGGCTCCTTGATTCTAATGTAACTCGGAGACCTTTACTCCAGTCCCCTAAAATAGGTGACTTACTCCCATTGGCATAATTGTAGTTCAAAACATACTCCTCCCCCTTTAAGAGACTGTGTGCAATTTGATGTTTCAGAAGATGGACTGTATTTCCTATGAGCATTTTCATAGTGAAGTAAGGATATTTTCTGAACTGAAAAAGTTTGTGCTACATTTCTGTGGCATTTATACCATTGTGATTTAAAAGAGCAGAAAATGAAATTCCTACATTGAGAATGGAAACAGCCTCCTCATGCATGCCCTCAGAAAGTTCCCAGTTATCAACAAGAAATCATCGGCTGTCTGGAAACAGATTTCCCAAATTGTCACATAGGAGCAAGCAAGGAAAGTTTTTTGTAAATATAAGACAAAACATTTGAAGCATTTTTAAAATAATCAATGAAATCATACTTTTATATTTTATTAGTTAACAGATGTGTGTAGAATAACCAGAAAATGAAGTGTACTCACTTGCAAAAATGTTCAATGACAAAAATAAAACATCCTTTTGTTTCTCTAAGGTTACTTTCTCATGATAATGAAACTAGATGGTGTCACAACATCATCAGTTCTGTTCCAGCTGCTTTTAGACATTCCAGCTGAAAAAGCAGAAGAAAAGCTTAATGTTGTTCACTTCCTAGCCCTAGCATACAAGCTCTTTTGGGAGAATTGGAGAATGACCTTAGGCTCTTATGTTCCTCAGCTGCTGGAGCAGCTCCTTATACAGACAGAATGCTGTAAATTGCACTACAGATTAGATTGCCCCTGGCTCATTCTCAAGTCAGGGAATAAAAACATGGCTTTGTTTCCATTTTCTCAGCTGTGCCAGCAGAGAATCCACCCTTAAAAGTCCATCAGTTGCTGAAGGCATGCAATGGTGCCACAGACAGGGCTAATAGTCATGTCTGCCCAAAGAACGGAGGGCTAATAACTAGCCTATGAACCAGCACGTTCACTTGTGTCCTTCCATGCACTTGTGCAGTACTTCATACAAAGGACATCTAATAATTTCTGGGGCCTTCAGGTACAGCAAATAAATAATGCTATGCTATACATAAATAAGTGAAGGTTCCTCTGTCTTCCACCAGTAAACAATCTTTTATTACAAGTAGCAAATATTCTGAAAATTAAAAAAACATCGACACGAAAAGAGTAGATATGCAATTTAAGACAGAAAAACAATTATGTTTATATCTAGAAAATGATTATGCTTAAAAGTGTTCTGAAAATGCATTGTTGTCTAAAAAATTGAAGTTGGTTAGATGAAAAAATTCTATATTGAAACTAATATCTTGCCTATGAACTGTAAACAAATTGTGTTTTTTTCCATGATTTAATTTCAACTAAAAAATCTCCACTAAAATGTGGGACTTTCACTTTGCAGGATTTCAGATCAAACATGAATTAGACTGTAAATTCAGCTATCTTCATCCTGCTTCAGTAAACACTGAAAACCACTAATAGAATCTCTTGAACAATAAGACTTATCTTGCATGTCTCAGGTTGACCCTAAAATCTATCAATAGAAAAGGATAAAGGACCATCTTAGTGGCCTTTCACTTCTGATTTCTACATATGTACAGTCACACAGGAAGGAGTATTAAAAATCTTTCTATTCAGAACTTATACTTTGAAATGCAGGACATTGCAGAATCTACAAAATTGTATCAATACTCTGGTGATGCATTCACGATAGAAGAAGCAAAGTATTGTAGCAGGTAAATATCAATGTATGTCTTCCTATACCCTTAAGAATTTAGTCCCACAAAGAAACAACTCAAATCTTTTTCAACTTTTATGAGTACTTCTTTAAATATTTAGAGTTGGGAAAGCCTCTTCTTTTCTACCTCAGGCTGATGAAAGAGGAACTTTCCTTTTGTCTTTTTAAAACATGAAAGGGGCAAGCTCACTAACATTAGATATCTCCTCCCTTTTCTGTAAGAATGGTTCTTTCAAATCTTCACAAGAGAAAATACTTTCCTATGTAGTTTCATGATCTTGCACAAGACGTTGAGCCACATACGTTGCTTTAATCCCATCAGACTCTATGTGTGTGTATGTGAGTTGGTGTGCCCATGTCTATGGATATGTTAGAGAAAAACTTTGACTTTCAAACACTATGAGAATTATAAGATTGAATGTTAGCTATATACTAGTCTGCCTGCTTATATAATCAAGAATTAAAGAAAGTAAAATATTATAATTTCTTGCGCATATACCAAGTCAAGGATAACCCCAAAACCAACAATGCAGTTCTGTTCATTTTTTGATAATGGATATACCTAGACTCACATAATTTTTCAAAATCTCCTCTGGATGCTATTAAATACCCTGAGGAAAATAATGTGATTTTAGTAGAAGTAGTAGAATCATAGAATTGTGTAGATTGGAAACAACCTTCAAGATCTCCAAGTCTAATAATTTACCTGACCTACCAAGTATCTTAGTACTACTTACTAGTAATAGCAGTGTAGCAGAAGCATGTGTTAGATAGAAGAGATGGTACAATTACAAAAGGGAGCAAACAGCTCTGATTTCCCCTAGAGTCCCAAATCTGTGACACCCTACCTTCCATGTAGTCCATGGAATCTGAAGCATGCAAAATGCAACATGAATGTGCATGAATATGGGTTGGTTGAAGACAGAAAAAATATTCATAGATCCACGTCCTATCTCATGTTTTATAGCCTCAAAATTCAAGCTGAAGGGAATCACCCAAACCATGTTTGTGCAATATAATAGTAACAGTGCAGAAAAAGATGAGATTGAACTACCCCAATAGTTCAAGCCATAAAATCTCAGTTAGATCTTAAATCAGACTTCAGTGGTAATTAGGTCCTCAGGCCTTGCAATGGTCCTGCAAACTTTCTCCTTCTATGTCTAGAGCAGTGTCCTGCTTACATAATTAAAATGAGTTACTTTCATACACTTTTTAAGCATATTGAAAAATGCTTAGCATACACTTTTAAAGGAAATAGTCCTGTGGTGACATAGGGTTAGCTGATTTACTTCACTTACTGAACTTTTCAAAGTGCTTGACACTAAAAGCTACTTATACATAATTTATATCATACTTGCTAGCTGAACTCTGTTCTCATACTTCATGCCTGCCGTTCTCATGAGCATAATAGCAATAATCCATCATGTATATGTATAGCATTCTGATGCTGTTTGCAGGTTGACAGGGATAAAGACAAAATGAAAAGATAAATAGATATTAGCTGCACCGAAGTCCTGTAGTTATTAGAATTTTGGAGGAGAAACTTTATTCTTTCATATTTTTATTAACTCTAGGGTACCATGTTTTACATCACAGTGCTGTAGTGATAAATCATACCAATTCCAGTTATTTTCTGTTCTTATTAGGGCAAC